>NC_136429.1:260022478-261354978 GCF_052849685.1 Lactuca virosa
GTCGGGGTGCAATGGTCGGACCCAAGGTCGACGGTGGCTCTAAAAAATCAAAAGAGCAATCACAAATCAGTCAAAAGGAAAAGAAAAAGAAAATAAAAAAAGGTTGCAAAATCATCTAAAAGTCATGTGGTGGTAGGGGTGACATGTCATCATTCTTGACAAGTAATAAAAATTTGATTGGTAATCATAAGGAGCATATTATATTACCATATGTATCGTAGAACTTGATGAACAATAAAATTGATAATCATTAGTCATTCATCACATTAATCTTAGCTATTATATGTTTTATTTTTTTTTTATTTTTTTCCTACTTGCTTGCTTACTCCACCTGTTGATATGTGTCATAACTTAAAATTCAAGTTTTTTTTTTCCTTTTTAAGCGGCTAAGAATTTTAATAAAGAAACCAATTAGTATGAAGTAGAAGAAAAAGCAGTTTTAGAGCATTGAATTTTGTAACCACAACGACCAAGTGATATAATTTCTATTACGGGCGTGTTCGGCACGGAGCGTTTGAGAGCTTCTAGCGTCTAGTGTTTGACAAAACGCTCCGTTTTGAACAGAAAGTCTCGTTCGGCACTACAAGCTTCTAGCGTTTAGTTTAAACAAAACGCTCCAAATCCAAATGCTACTTCATGTAGCGTTTAACAAAACGCTACAAGCTACCCGCTACAAGTTACCCGCTACCAGCTAATTTTGCCGAACATGTCCTACTTCTATTAGCAAACCAATTAAAAGTAATCAAAACAATGCTCTCAAAAAGACAACTCCTCGATGTGGTTGGAGACTGGAAAACCACACTATTCCGATGTCTCCATATCATCAATAACGTGGTGAAAACTACTACCTCCAAATGTTTCTACTTCCCACTACCTAGTCTAACTAAATTCACCTACTCAGCAAGTCCAATGTATTAGTATATAAAGGGAAAGAATGATCCAACCATTTAACCACCTTCACCCAAATCCGCTCAACCACCTCACAATAGACATACAAGTGATCAGTGCCTTCTACTTGCTACAAACACAAGGGACATAAACTAAAATAATCATCAATATCTCTATCAACCAAATTTGTTCGAGTAGGAATTCTATCCAACAAAACATATCATATAAGAACATTAATTTTTATTGGGACCAAGTGACACCATCGACAATTAGTAGGACCCTCATAAAGAGTGGCATTGTCAATATAACATATAGTACTTCTAAACGAAAAAGACTCATCCGACTCTAGCTCACACTCCCACCTTGTCAGTACCAACAAAGAGCTCCACCTGCTTCAGCAATCTCATCAAACCTGAGAGCTTCTTAATAGGGCCATCACCCTCCTGATCTCTCTGTTCCAAGCCCAATACTAATCATTGTTCTACCACATGTACGCTACTAGATAATCTTTATCAACTTCCACAGCATAAAGCCTCAGGAATTGATCCATAAGTCCCACCTAATCCAACAAAACCTCTTGCCAAAACTGAGTGGCATAACCATTTCGATTTGATTTTCTAAAAAATAAAAATAAAAACTAATAACATGATTAACATGTAGCTTATCCTAAAGTTTAATCACGGACAAGCACACCCCTCTACATCTCAGTTTAGGCTCCATAACTCACACACCCCATGCACCCCATGAATATTTGTCACAACCTTGACCTAAATAGAATTAACTTCTATATGAAATCTCCAATGCCATTTGGAAATGAAAACCGTATTAAAATCCTTTAAACTTCCAATCCCAAGACCACCATTATTTTTAGAACTTAGCATTGTCTCGCATTTGGCCTTAGGAATCATTCGTTCATCCTCTTCGACACCTCAAAAAAGTGCGTCCTTAGAGTTCTAGAATTTTCCAAACCATTAACCTTGGAAACCAACATATAGTCGATACCTAGGCTGTCAAGAACAGACCTAAGTAAAGTTAAGTAAAGTTAACTAACCTCTACCAGAAAGTTGACCTTCCAATTTACTAGCCGTTTTGGAAACTCTAAACAACTACATTCCGCATATTAATTATTCCAATATCCCCCCCCCCCCACTCCCCCGGAAGCCCCATATATAAATAAAAAGTAAGAGAGGTAACAACACAACCCTTACCAACAATCAAATCTATGACTTCATATTATGATATCCCAACCCTAAAAATATTAGATTTTTTAAGGTTAATTTTTAACCCAAAAACTAAATAGAAGCAGTTTAGGATAATGATCAAGTTAGATATATTCCATTGATCCCATATAACCAAGAATAAAGCATTATCTATATAGAACAGACGAGTGATCATAAGATCCCCATCCCCAACTAAAGCTCTAGAAAACAACCCCTGCCCATAACATCTTCTAAGGCCATATACAAATCTTCCATTACGATAATAAAAAGGAAATATGATCGATGGTCTCCTTGACAAAGAGCTCTCTAAATCCTAAACTCTGAGGTGGGACACATACAAATAAGAATAGAAGCCTTAATCCACCTAACCTACTTTTGACCAAATCTCATGAACTCCATGATCTTCAAAAGACACTCCCAACACACAAAGTCACAAGTTTTGTCAAATTTCACTTTAAAAATCATAACCTTCTTCTTATTCCTCTTATACAAATCTATCACTTCATTCACCTTTAAGGGACCATCCAAGATTTGCTTTCCTTTAATAAAAGTGAACTCTCATGACTAACAAGACTATCAATAACAACCACCAATCGATTAGCTATAAGTTTCGCAATAATTTTGTGTTGTACTCCAATTAGACTAATCCTCATGTAGTCTTTAATACATAATAGGATTTCTTTCTTTTGGGAAATAATGGTTAAATAAGAGTTTGGACCCATATATAATACAACCAGACTAAAAAAATACTCATAAACAAAGCCACAAACATCTTCTTTTATAATCCCCCAAAACGTTTTCATGAACCGGAAAGAAAAACGATCAAGTCTCGGGACATGATCAAGTTAGATATATTCCATTGATCCCATACAACCAAGAATAAAGCATTATATATATAGAACATACGAGTGATCATAAGATCCCCATCCCCAACTAAAGCTCTAGAAAACAACCCCTGCCCATAACATCTTCTAAGGCCATATACAAATCATCCATTACGATAATAAAAAGGAAATATGATCGATGGTCTCCTTGACAAAGAGCTCTCTAAATCCTAAACTCTGAGGTGGGACACATACTAATAAGAATAGAAGCCTTAATCCACCTAACCTACTTTTGACCAAATCTCATGAACTCCATGATCTTCAAAAGACACTCCCAACACACAAAGTCACAAGTTTTGTCAAATTTCACTTTAAAAATCATAACCTTCTTCTTATTCCTCTTATACAAATCTATCACTTCATTCACCTTTAAGGGACCGTCCAAGATTTGCTTTCCTTTAATAAAAGTGAACTTTCATGACTAACAAGACTATCAATAACAACCACCAATCGATTAGCTATAAGTTTCGCAATAATTTTGTGCTGTACTCCAATTAGACTAATCCTCATGTAGTCTTTAATACATAATAGGATTTCTTTCTTTTGGGAAATAATGGTTAAATAAGAGTTTGGACCCATATATAATACAACCAGACTAAAAAAAAATACTCATAAACAAAGCCATAAACATCTTCTTTTATAATCCCCCAAAACGTTTTCATGAACCCGAAAGAAAAACCATCAAGTCTCGGGACATGATCACCCCCACACAACCACACAGCTGCAAACATATATTAAACATAAACTTTTTTTATTTAATAGAAACCCTTATATTTTTCTATTTTCTCAATTTGGCTCTTTGCCAGGTGTATCGATAATCTTCCAGTTTTACACAATTTTTTTTTGCAAAAGCGTCAAATTTTTTTTTTTTCAAAAAAACCCAAAACTTTTTTTTTCGAAAAAACTATTATCATTTGTACCGACTTTTTTGTTTTGGATAATGATTGTGTAAAACTGGAAGATTATCGTATCCAATTCTTATTCGAAAATGCATGTCAAAATTTATTTGTAGGAAGGTCGAAGATAGTACCATGTGAAGAAAAGCGGTCTAGGATGGTTCTTGGCATCTTAAATGGTTTATAGAATCAAATAAAGTACTTTTAAACTTAAATTTATGTTTGGAATCTAGTTTCTTTCATGTTTTTCCTTTTAGAAACATTTTTAACCTCTAAAGTGATTTGATCCATAATGATCTTGTTAGCTTATATAACAATAATGATTTAAGTCATTAAAAAAATGAGTCCCAAAGGAATCTAACGAGATTATTGTATATTAAATTACTTTTGAGATTGAAATTTTTTTATAATGAGGAAAAGAAGAAATTTAAAATTACATTCCAAATATAGATCGGTGTTTGGAAGCTATTTTTTGTTTGATTTCAAAAGCAATCTAATATGCATAGTCAACTTGAATCGTTTTGTCTTCACTTGTTAATATCTTTGAGCATTTGTACAAAATATATCTTGATATGTAGTTTCCAACAAGAAATGGACACAAAAATATTTCTGGTAAATAAACAAAAGTTTTCTTTAGATTTAATGTTGAAAACCATCAAAAACACCATAAACCGCAACCAAAAAACATAGGAATCATGAAACAAAACAAATAAGTTGTTACAAAGGAAAAAGTTTGTCAAGTGAGATTTTTTTCGATAAGAAAATATTGAGGGATTTTTCGGAAAAGAAAAATAACATCAAGGATTTTTTTAGGAAAAATGTATAAAATTGGTAAATCGACTAAAAGAGCAAAATTGAAAAAACAAAACTGAAAATGCTTTTTGAAATAAAAAATGTTTAGGTTTAAATAGAAAATATCATAAAATATAAGGTCTCTTCTACAATTAACCCACTGATTTATAGTATTTATTAAACCAAGATGTTAAGATCGAGATGTTACATAAGATTGTTTTATGTCGTGGAAATTGTGATCATAAAATCGGACGGGGTTCAAAAGATCCTACCACAATGAACTACTCTTCAAATTTGTTTGCATTGTCTTGTTTGAGAAATACTCATTGTAATTTGATATTGATTTGGACATGAATAATCTAATTAACTCTAACTTTTTATGTATTAACGATAATTCTTATTTCCACAAGCAATAAAAACTAAAAAAAACATCAAAGGCTACAAGATAATCATTATCATATAGGGTTAAACAATTAGGAGGGTAACGAACTTTGGTTTTTGTTCATATTTAGGTAACCATGTTCTTTTTATACACATTTTACCATATAAACTTGTTTGACCTATTCAAAATAGGATAATATGATTCGTAATTATCGATGATATTACCTTATTATGAACATGTCAAACAAGTTTTATGGTCAAAAGTGTACAAAAAAATATGGGTACCTAAATTTAGACAAAAACCAAAGTTCCTTACCAATTTTGGTAATATTGGATTATTTATGTTAAGTGCAAGTAGTCATAAGACCCACTGGTGTGACATTGAATCGAGTCATCAGGTCCTGGTGTCAAATCTGGAGTAGGTGTCGTTAACGGTTCCTGACTTGATTCTAGTTGCTATCATAGAACAAAACCATTAGAACCGTTTCAGGGTCTGTGTATTGGGAGCATGCTTTGTTAGTCAAGTTAGATCGATGTATATGAGGAGATGGTTTATCCTGGATGGGGAACCATCTTGGTGGGAAGAGTGTATGCATACAATGGAGGCTCATGTCTTGGAATGATAGATTCTCCTCATGGAGGATGATGTGTTCTCTTTATAGATTTAGGTCAATATATAATTATGTTAGGCTTAAGCCAACCAATTTTAGGCCTAGTTAGTCGTGGGATATGTTGTGCTACCATGCCTCTAAAGCACGCACATCCTAGCCCCTAACTATCTGGGCCTAAACTAGATTGGCCCAAGACCTGACCATCTCCTCATACTAATCAATCTGACTTGATCGTCAGAGCCTTCTCTCGGGTTATAGTCCCTGAGGAGGTCTAATGGTTTTATTCTCTAATGACAACTAGACATCAAGTCGGAAAGTCATTAACAACATCTTCTTCAGATATACAATCCAGATCTGACACTAAGACCCGCTGTCCTGATTCCATGTCACATCAGTGTGTCTTATGACTACTTACACTTAGCATAAAGAAACCAATATTAGTAAAACGGTTATGTAACCTTGGTTTCTGTCCACATTGAGGTAATCATGTTTTTTTCATACACATTTAACAAGTAAACTTGTTTGATCTACTCATAACAAGAATATCATGAGTGTCATGATTTTTTGCCAAATTCAAGTTGAATGGATGAAGTGGTGATACTCAATGATACTTTTTCCTCTTGCAACATACGATGCTCGATTTCAAGTTGTATGGACGAATTTCGAGTCTTGACTAGATAATAAAGACTAAAGATGTAGGATCAGATCGAGTTAAGATCTTAATACTATAGTCAGGATCTAAATATCTGAATAGAGATGTTGCATCAGATAGATCCTAATATGATCGAGATCATTTTTCGCTTGTAGAATCTTAAAATCATAATATCTTAAGATCAATATTGGGACCTTAACAAACATAATTTAAACCACTAACTAAATATATTGGGAAATAAATAAAACAAGTTAGAACTTTAGACAAATGAACTTAAACCGTAAGCGCAAAGCTTAGTGAAAAATAAACTTAAACTGTAAGCACAAAGCTGAGTGAGTTCCCCAAAATACCACATACCAAACAAGCAACGGGCCCCACCCAATAAGTATAATGGGCCTCACCCTAACTCGCATGATGGGCCATGCCCAATAAGTATAATAGGCCTCGCCCTAACTCGTATAATAGGCCCCACCCAATGTATATAACGAGCCTCGCCCTAACTCGCATAACATGTATCGCCCAACTTACAAAACATGCAAGTATCACAAAGACAACTAGAATCAATCAAGATAATCTAGTGGGTCGGCATTGGTGCCTTCGACCCACATGTACAGTGAAGATACTCATCTATCAGAAAACGATGACCTGCTACCACTGGTACTACCGAGAGTACAAATGCTATACACCACCTGTACGACCATACAAAGTATACTCTTACCTTACCCTCCAAAACTAGGGTTTTCACCAAAAGTCAACGCAAGTCAAAGCCCACATCCAAAGTCAAAGTCAACCTAAGTCGACCTCCACGTCGTGGCCATCCTTCAGCCATGTCGTGGCTGACGGGTTCAACCCGACCTGTGTAACCGCGCAAATTCAGGCTACACCTTATAAGTAATAATTATTAAAATTAAATCATTGAATAGAATAGTCGTCCGCACTGCAGACTATATAATATAAGTTTGGTACTAGGAAAAATAGGAAAAATCAACCGAATCGTTCGTAAATCGTAAAAATAAGTGTGCCAAAACATATGTATATATATATATATATATATATATATATATATATATATATATATATATATATATATATATATATTATTTTCAAAGTATATGTCGAGTTGATCCCAAAAATAAAAATTTCGTAGAAATCTGATTTTATATGAAGGAGATATGAATTTATAAGATATAAAAATCAACCGCGTCATAAAAAAATATTAATGTCAAAAGGTACGAAGATAATGGTTGACTTTTTGGTAAAGTCATCAAAATGGAAATCGGAGCACTCTTTAAGATAGGAATTTTGGTAAAATGAATAGCAACATCGGAATTCGTATGCAAGAGTTATGATATTTGCAAAATGATTAAGTCATACAAAAATAAGGGCTAAGAGTAAATTCAGAATTAGCCGATGGAGCTTAAAGGAAAGTTGTAGTAATCGTCGAGAGCTACGAGTGGAGAAAAAGAATGTAAAAAACGAAGTCCGTATGAAGAATTTATGGAATTAAAGAAATCTATGTTTTACATTGTGTGCAGTGCGCGACGCACGCTTCTAGAAAGTGAAAATGTGGACCACGGAGAGCCTGTCACTTGGCAGAAAATGTTTGGGGAGTCATCACCTAAAAATGCGCGATGTGAAACCTTTTTAAACGTCGTGCACCCCAAAATCGGCTCTGAATAGGAGGTTACGACTGATTCTTTCTCCCACAACTTCGCAAACACACACACACATACTCTCTATCTCTCTCTCTCTCTCTCTCTCTCTCTCAATTTCTTTCAGTTCTAGCTCATTTTCTCTTAGTTTTAGCCCTCGAAAAAGCCCTGCGATCCCTGAGGTAGTAGTAGCTAGTGAGTAGAAGCTCTGCCCGTGCAATAACTTCATTCAGGAAGAATATTTGTAAGTTAAGCTAATATAACGTCCCGAAATCAGGTATATTTTATTATCTCTTGAATCTTTATTAAAAGTGGCACATTTGGTCCCTTGAAGAAAAAGACTCGAAAAATTGGTCGTATGCAGGGTGTACATAAGAGTACACGCATCGTACTCATGCAGCGTGCATGATCGCGGATGGCCAGCTAGTACGTTGGGCGTACATATGGTACGACGAGCGTACTAGCTCAAATTTCAAACTCTGAATTTAAGGATTACCCCTATTTAAAGAACATTAGGTCTTCATTTGAGCATCCTTATCAGCCTCCAAACCCTCTCTATAACCCTAATCCCAAGTTGTGTTGCTTGTGTGAGCTTTTGCAAGTTTTTGAGTGTTGTTGGTGATGGGTTTTGAGCACTACATCAATCCTATGGTGTACATGCAAACCCTAAAGCTTTGGATCTAGTTTGTCAAATGAACATGCAACACTCATCCAAAGCTCATAAACCCTAGATCTAGCATACAATAATCAAATCAACATATGAATTAGGGTTTAGATCTTACCTTGATTGTTATGTAGCAATAACAATCTTAATCTCTCTTGTAATTGATTTCTGAAAGCCTAGTGCCTCAAATGTTGCACCTCTAATGGAGTCATAAACACCATGAGCAACAAGATGACTTAAGAGAAGGAGGGGGAGCACTAAAAATGTCTAAGAACCCTTAGGAATTACTTCCACCCGTTTTTGGGGCCTTAGGGGTTCCTTATATAGTGAGGCTATTTGGGTTTTGAACTATGAAACCCTAATATGACTGCTTAGGCCCTAAGTAGCCCATGGACTCCCTCCTTAGAAGCCTTGGACGAATTCTTATGGGTTTCCCCATAGATTTCGTCCACTCCAACTTTGTTGGAGTCCATTAGCCCATTTATGCAACTATCATTGATTTGCATAACAGTCCCTTAAGTTCAATTAATCTCTTTTAGCCACAAAATTAATTCTTGACCAATATTAATTAAACAATATGATTTCTCTTTTAATATATTATTCTTATAATATATTAATAAATCATAATTAATCATCTTTCTCCTTAATTCATCCTATGAGTTGCTATGGTGAAGGCAACCCAAAAGGACCATGCTCACAATCGGGTCAAGTACATACCAAAATAGTTATGGACTTAGACACTAATCCAACAGTCTCCCACTTGGATAAGTCTAATAACTATTATGCGTATGACTTCAGAATCCAATCAGCAATCGTAGCTTTCATAAGCCGCTGTCAACTCTTATCTTATCATAAGCGTGTCCTTTAGATAAGGGATCATATATTCCTCCATTCTAGATATCGTATAGACATGAGATATGGATTATAATCATTCTCTTAGTCTATGTGTTGTGTCCCGATTTCCGATTTATGACGACTAACAACAGACTACAATTGAACACATCAACTTAGTCCAGGCTTCGCCAAGCGCTTAGGGTGTCATCACTAAATCATCGATGGGCCCACATATATCGCTTTTATCCCACTTTGGGTAAAAGGAACGAATACACTTCGACTCGAATGCTCGCTTGTACTCACTTATCAAATCACACACAACAATATGTTTTATAACACCAAGCTACTGGTGCGTTTACATATTATCAATGTGCAACCGACTCGCAAGTTACAACTCACACATATCTGTTTCAAGAATATAATATATTATCGTCTCACTAATCACTCGTGATAAAATCCATGAAGTGATTCAAGTGAGCGTGGGTTTAATCCAATACTCTAATCTTATAGGAGCACTCATGAACTCTGCAGCAGACTAGTGCTATGTCTAAACACTTTAGACAATCTACAGACAGATTCATGACAGTCTTCTTTCATACCTACTTCTAAAGTATGATCGACTGTGGATGGTTTGAATAATCTTATTATTAGGGAAGTCAAAACATGCAAAGTGAAACACAATAATAATACTTAATCCTATATGGCCCCAAAACTTTTGAGTATAAATAAAACACCTTTTATTTAGTCACCATATTGATTACTCATTATTCATTGTATAATGTTTCGGATAATCAACTTAACACTTGAATTATAACAATAGTTGTCCCATGCACCAAGCATGCACACTATGTTTATCTATGGTCCTTGCTTTGTGAAATAGATCAATTGAACACATTTCCAATAATACTCATTTCACAATTCCTAATCCTTAGATTCTAACATTTTATGCAACGATCCTTTTGTAATGTCATAGAGCCAAAGTCACCAAGACTTTGCCAATGAAATCATAAATTTCTCTATTGGAGATTGTTACAAGAGAATTCCATAGATATGAAGTCTCATATTCAAAGTACATTCCTTTGAACATTCTTCTTGCATAAAAGTTTCTAATCTACATAGATTCCTAACGTCCAACTCCCAATATGGAAACATTTCCATACTTGCGTTATGACAACTCGTTCTAAATAGATTCCTATCTATTCATAATAATGCCAATATGGTCCATCCATTACTATACTCCCAACTGCTCAGAAGCGACCAATCCTTGGCAAACCTTAGACTGTCCTTGACGGTTGTTTAATTAATTTAGTCAAATCCGGTTCTAGTCCCTTTTCCCTCTTAATGCCCTAGGAATTTGGAAAATTTTAAAACGATCAAATATTACAGCAAATGCAATCGATCCTATACCTGAAGCGTATGGAATATGATTCACAATGAAAACGTGATACTTTACCAGTTTCTTGCTATAATATTGCCATATATAGAATTCCTTTACGTTGAATCTTTTCAACATAACATCCATATATGTCCTTTGACTAAATTTAATTAAAATTTCTCGATCTAAGTTTTTAGATTTTGAAACGAAGTATAATATTCTCTCCCTTAATTATAGCAAAACAACTATTCAACCTCTGCAACTTTGCAAAGTGAAACTTTTGTTTTTCTATAATTAATATTGCTAACTTGTCGCACCCCAAAACCAAGAACGGAGGTAACGTTCTGGGATGGAGGACGTCATGTACAGTGTCATAACAATGCAAACTAGTAAATAAGCAACAACATCATCCATTGCATTAATAGTATAGTTTAATACATGTGTGTTCTTTCATAGTAACAAGACACCAAAAATGAATAAAAATAAAAGACATGTCTTGAACATGCTCCGTCTTCTCAAAACCTGGTCGACTGTACCTGTCTAGTGATGACCTGAGAATACAAGTTATTTTGAAAGCGTAGATCAGCATTTAAGTTGGTGAGTTCATAAGTATTTAGTGTCAATGTTTGTATAAGTTTGATGAAAATGTTTGTAAATGTCCAATGTAAATGTTTGTATATGTTTGAAAACTCCTAGAAAATCCTATATTTTCTACTAGTATAAAAGGTAGCCTTCTACCAAGACCCGACTGTTTTGTATGTTTGTTTCTCTGTAAAAGTGGAAGTTTTTCCCAAATATGACTATCATTACCAAAATATAGTTTTATATTACCCTTTATGTGAGAAGATCACAATTTGAATATAATGGGAAAATGTATGTGTACTGCAGTATTATTTGTATTAACTACTGAAGTAATAACTACCTTAAACCAAAAAGGCTTATATAAGGTAAAATGTGATGAGGTTGTTACCATACTAAACCGACTATAACACGACGATGAAAGACGTCGGAAGAAATGACATTTGGCACCCGTAGACTTGCAAGTCCCACTGTAGCGAACAACAAGGTGTAGGATAGTCAATCCAGTATAGATCTATACGCAAACTCACGCTCTCCCTCCAGGAGATTCTGGTTACAAAACGTGACACAACAAAATGGTTGCTGTGTCATGAAGTAGTATCTCACATTATGTTATCTTGAATCTTGTTATAGTATACTTGATATAGTAATAGTATTCTATGTATAGTATTCTCTGCCTAGTATTCTCTGTTATAGTATTCTCTGTAATAGTATTCTCCTAAACTATACCTATTATAGTTTACTAGTAATTTATGTAGTTTGAATGAATGAAGGTATGCCTTTGCTACCCAAAGGTACTGAACTGATTGATAGTACTTTTATATCTACATATGTATACATAATATATAACTGATATTTAAACGACATTCGGACAAATAACCAATACTCTCAGGCCACATCCAAACAAGGAAAAGGAAATAAAGCGAGTTATCAGTCGTACGTCCTTTAAACATTACTTATATAACTATACATATATAGACATGCATTTGACAATATATAAGTTTAAAAAGAAGTTTTGTAAAACATTTGAAGAGTTTAATAATAAATATTGATGAGTTGATGTCAATTTATAAAACGATTTAAAAGCAGTTTGATTGATAACACAGTTTGAAAGTATAAGAAATCCTTTGTTTGAAAGACAGTTTGAAGTGTATGAAATCCTTTGTTTGAAACACAGTTTGAAGTGTATGAAATCCTTTGTTTGAAACATAGTTATAAATCACATGTGATTGATTATATAACTAATATGTTTTCTACTTGTATTCCCCCCCCCCCCCCCGATAAAAGCATTTAAAATCATTTAAAAGATAGATTAAGGGGAATGAACTCACCTGTAGTGAGTGGTTTGGATGAACGAGTGGTATAGGATGTTAAGTGTCAAGTGAAGATTTGAGCACACACACGGATCCTATTTAACATATAATGACACATATATGTTTCTAATTAGTGTTTATAACACCTAATCATGAAATGGAACAACCTTATCGACTAGGAAACACTTGTTATGAAGTGTTAAACCATATAGGGTTGCATATTAGGGGTGTAGGGCCTCACATAGGAGTTTACGGCCGAAATGGTAATTGCCACATGGGTTTATGGCCAAATGAGTTTACGGCCGTAAACTCATGGTAACTTGTACCATTTTCATGTTTAAGGTCCTTTACTCAACTTGGGGGTGTTCTAGACCTAGTTCCAAGACTAAGAAAAGAGTTGTGGCAACTTTGCACCAATCATTAGGGTTTATGGCCCAGGGGTAAACCCCCATGAGTTTACGGCCGTAAACTCATGGTATTTTGTACCAAGTTGTGTTTTAAAGTCTTACAAGTTACAATGAACTGTTCTAGACTTAAGTCCAAGGCTTAGGAAGAGATTAGGGCTCATTGTCACTCTTAATTAGGGTTTACGGCCCAAGGAGATTGCCTTGGCGGTAAACACCTTTTGTTCTTGATTTCTTGATGTTTTCAAGGTGTAAAGTAAGTGATTCAAGCATATAACAAGCTAAGACAAGAGTACTTACAATATAGAAGTTTGATAGGGTGATTAAAGTCCAAAAACACTAGTGTGTGTTCTTGGTGTTCTTGGTGAAATGAAGAACACTTGATGATCTATCAAAATGGAGTGATTTCATGTATGAAATCAATGATCCTTACTAGATAAAGTGTTGTAACAACAAATCAAAGGAAGGAATTTTTATATTTTTGGAAGATCAAAATGAAGAACTTGATGATACTTGAGAGAGAATGGAAGTTCTTTGACTTGAAATGAAGGAAATGAGGAAGAATGATGTAAACTCATGCATATAGCATGAGTTCACGGCCAAGGATGAGTTTACGGCCCAAACTCATGAAGTTTGGCCGTAAACACCTCATAATGGGGTTTAAGGCTTGATTGCTTCACATTAAACCCTAGAAGATACTTCTTTACACCCGATTCTTGATTATACTAGGCTTAGAACACTCAAACAGACTCTAAACAGTGCTAAAAGATAACAGAAACAAGTCTGACTTTGATTGAATTGATTGACTGTACAAGATAGAAATTTCGGGTTGTCACATCATCCCCCCGTTAGAGAGAATTTCGTCCCGAAATTAGAGTTTAAGCAAATAAGTAGTTACAAATAACTAAGTAAAAAGATGAGGATATTTCAATTTCTCTATCGGGATACGACTTTGCTTCATTTGCTTGACCTCTCGGCCCATGATCTCTACTGGTTCTTCCACGAAGGTGAGGCTCTCGTTGATCTCGATCTCGTCGAGTAGGATTACAAGAGTCTCGTCGGACAGACACTTTTTCAAGTTCGAGACGTAGAAAGTAGAATGTACGTTACTGAGTTCACGAGGTAGGTTGAGTTTGTAAGCTACAGGGCCGATTCTAGCGAGAATCTCGAAAGGACCTATGTATCTTGGATTTAGCTTTCCACGCTTTCCGAAGCGTATCAAGCCTTTCCAGGGTGAGACTTTCAAAAGAACTCGGTCTCCCACCTAGAATTCCAAAGGTTTCCTTCTTTTGTTAGTGTAGCTTTTCTGTCGGTCTCTAGAGGCTTTCAATCGTTCACGAATCTGAACAATCTTCTCCTTCGTTTCCCGAATGATCTCCGGACCTGTGAGAGTGCTGTCAGGAAGTCGTCCTTTAGCTAACTGTGTGTCGCCAACCTCAGCCCAGCACAGAGGGGATCTGCACTTACGGCCATAGAGGGCTTCAAATGGAGTAGCCTTTATGCTCGTGCGGTAACTGTTGTTGTAGGAAAACTCGACAAGGGGTAAAGGAGTATCCCATGCCTTCCCAAATTCGATCACACAGGCTCGCAACATATCTTCCAACGTTTGAATAGTCCTCTCACTTTGTCCGTCGGTTTGCGGATGGTAGGCTGTACTCATGTCCAGCCTTGTTCCAAGGGAACTTTGTAGCGACTGCCAGAACCTCGAAGTGAATCTACTATCCCTATCGAAGATAATAGATATAGGAACATCATGCAGTCATACGATCTCCCTAATATAGGTTCTTGTGAGCTTCTCTATCTTGTCAGTCTCCTTGATTGGTAGAAAATGCGCGGATTTGGTCAATCTGTCGACGATGACCCAAATGGTATCATGTCCACCCATTGTCTTGGGCAACTTGGTTATGAAGTCCATTCTGATCCGCTCCCACTTCCATTCCGGTATCTCCGGTTGTTGAAGTAGACCTGATGGTTTCTGGTATTCGACCTTAACCTTGGCGCAAGTAAGGCATTTACTCACGAAGGTAGCAATCTCTGCTTTGATATTAGGCCACCAATATAGTTTCTTAAGATCCAGATACATCTTATCCGAACCTGGGTGGACGGAATATCGAGTGTTGTGCGATTCGGTCATGATCAAGTCTTTGAAGCCACCGTGTTTCGGTGTCCAGATCCGGTCCATAAGATATAAGGCTCTGCCACCCTTGACTTCCAAGTTCTTATCCATCCCTCTTAGGGATTCACCCGCCACGTTTTCGGGTTTCAAGGCTTCGAGTTGAGCCTCTTTAATTTGTGTGGACAAGTGTGAAAGGGTAGTTATAGTCAGAGATTTGACTCTCCGACCAGAGTATTCTTTCCGACTTAGGGCGTCAGCTACTACATTGGCCTTGCCGGGGTGATAACAAATTTCGCATTCGTAGTCATTGAGTAGCTCGACCCACCGTCGTTGTGTCATGTTGAGTTCCTTCTGATTGAATATGTGTTGAAGGCTCTTGTGGTCTGTGAAGATAGTGCTCTTTGTACCATACAGGTAGTGTCTCCAGATCTTCAGAGCAAATACCACTGCTCCTAACTCAAGATCGCCTGTTGTATAGTTGAATTCGTGTGTCTTAAGCTGACGGGAGGCATAGGCAATGACCTTTCCTCTTTGCATAAGAACACACCCAAGCCCTTGGTTGGATGCATCGCAATACACAACGAAATATTCTATCCCTTCTAGGAGGGATAATATCAGTGCGGTGCATAAGGCTTGTTTCAGTGTTTGGAACGCCTTCTCTTGTTTCTCTTCCCAGTCAAAGGCCACGCCTTTCTGGGTCAGTGTAGTAAGCGGCTTAGCGATGCTATAGAAGTTCTGTATGAACCTGCGATAGTAGCCAGCGAGAACTAGAAATTGACGAATTTCCGTAGGTGTCTTCGGTGCTGACCAGTTCTCAATGGCTTTGATTTTGGAAGGGTCCATGTGTATTCCCTTCTCGCTAACAACGTGGCCCAAGAATTAGACTCTTCGAATCCAAAACTCGCACTTAGAGAACTTCTCATAGAGCTTCGCTGATCGTAATGTTTCTAAGACTTTCCGTAGATGTTGACTATGTTCCTCCTTACTTCAGGAGTAGATAAGTATGTCATTGATGAAGACGATAACAAACTCATCCAAGTAAGGACGGCACACCCTATTCATTAGATCCATGAATACAACTGGTGCGTTGGTTAATCCGAACGGCATTAATACAAACTCGTAGTGTCCATAACGAGTTCGGAAGGCTGTCTTGGGGACATCCTCCTCTAACACTCGTAATTGGTGATACCCGGATCTTAGATCTATCTTCGAGAAGTAGTTTGCCCCTTGAAGTTGATCAAATAAGTCGTCAATGCATGGTAGAGGATAACGATTCTTGATGGTAAGTTTGTTCAGCTCTCTGTAGTCGATGTACATACGAAACGATCCGTCTTTCTTCTTTACGAACAAGACCGGTGCTCCCCATGGTTAGAAGCTTGGCCTAATGAATCCCTTTCTGAGAAGTTCGTTAAGCTGACTGGAAAGTTCCTGCATCTCTGCTGGTGCCAGACGATAAGGCGATTTGGCTACTGGGATAGCCCATGGAACTAAGTCGATACGGAATTCGACTTGACGTTGTGGTGGTAACCCCGATAGTTCTTCTGGAAAGATGTTGGGAAAATCGCGTACTTCGGGGATATTCTGAATGTCTTTCACTTCTTGGTTTGTATCGACGATGTGTACAAGGAATGCATGACATTCCTTTCGTAAGCACTTCCGAGCTTGAATACACGAAATGATGTGAAGGTTCGTACTTGATTTATCGCCATAGATAACTAGAGTATCGTTGTTAGGGAGGTTAAGACGAACTGCTTTCTCAAAGCACATGATGTCGGCGCAAAGACGACTTAACCAATCCATGCCGATTATGACATCGAAACTTTTAATTGAGACCGACATGAGGTCGATTTGGAAATAATGACTATCTAGAGTTAAAGTACAACCTATGTATATGCAGTTAGTACTTTCCGTTTTCCCGTTTGCCATTTCTACAATGAATGAATCCTCTAGTGCATGTGGTTTTTGTTTGAGTAAATGAGCAAATTTTTGGTTCACGAAACTCGTCTCCGCTCCACTGTCGAATAGTATGCATGCATATGAATTATCGAGGAGAAACGTACCAGTAACCACCGTAGGATCAGCTACGGCTTCCTCGTGGCCTATCGCCAGAATTCTTCCCACTTCGCCAGCATTTCCTGCCTTCGGGCAGTCCCTCTTGTAGTGGCCCACCTCGCCACAACCGTAGCAAGCCTGGCCCACGCCAGCACCGGGGACTTGGGTAGTTGGCTTTGCCGGAGCCTTACAGAAACGGGCTGTGTGCCCTTTCCTGTTGCAGTTAGCGCACTGCATTTCCCGGCAGGCACCATTATGATGGAAAGTGCATTTATTGCACTTGGCAAATTCCCCGTATACGACTTTCTCGGCGTAGTAGCAGCAGGCACAATCGCGGCATGAACAACCACAACTTGTTGCTTCTTGGCAGAGTTCTGCGCCGATTTGCCCTTTTTGTTATCCCAGAACTTCCGCTTGTTGTCGGCGGCTTTGGAGGGTTCTGAGATGGCTAGGGTTGTTGTTGTTGACGGGTTAGGGACCCCGTGATCGATGAGCCGCTGTGCCAATCGCTTGGCACTGTCGAAAGTAGTGGGGTTTGAAGCTAAGACATTCCCCTGAAATGGAGGCACCAGCCCCCAAATGTACCTCTCAATCTTCTTCCCCTCGTTGGGAACCATATTGTGACATAGTGCCACCAGATCGCTAAATCTGGCAGTGTATGCCACTATGTTGGAGCCCTTCATGGTCAGGCTCTAGAGTTCTTGTTCCAGTTTTTGAACCTCGCCCCTTGGGTAGTACTCTTCAATCATTAGCCCTTTAAGAGCTTCCCAGCCCATAGCATTAGCCACTATTAAAGTTAGTGACTTGACATGGCTATTCCACCACGCCAGGGCTCTATCACTGAAGGTGCATGCAACAAATTTGACTTTGCTTCCTTCAGTACAGGAACAGATCTCGAAGATCGATTCCGTCTTCTCGAACCATTGCGACAGAGCAATGATTCCACCGATTCCATTGAAGACTCGGGGTTTACAGTTGGTGAAGTCTTTATAAGAGCACTCTCGCGAGCGCACAGTGACATCACCTGGTGTGGAATGAACGACTGTTCCACCTCCACTAGTACCCTAGTTGTTGTGGTATTGTGCCATGGCTGTAGCAACAGCCGCAGCTACCGCAGCATTAAGAGCTACCGTATCGAATTCTGGAGTGGGTGGTGGAGGTGGTGTTTGAGTTGGAATAATCGGAGGATTACGCCTTGTTGACTTACGAGGAGGCATCTTTCAACTATAAGTTTAAAAGATGAGTAAAATGATAAGAATTCAATAGCGAAGTTACTGAATGAGTCCCATGAACTAAATCGCCATAGTTCAACAACTTGATAAGAGTATGAGTTCCATAGAGTTCTAGAATTTATAAGAATGAAAGTATTTGAACAAAGATTTCTACAAAAGATTAGATGACTGTCAATATCATTGATATTAAGGATGTAATTAGTTTGGGGAAAAATTGACCTAAGAGTAGGTCTTACATCATATCAGAAGTAGTAAAATTTTGACAGCTTAGAAGTCTAGTTAAAGTACTTGAATGACAGGAATATTTTACAGAAAAGTGCTTCATAGAGCACCGATACGAAAGGCAATTCCTTCAACCAAAAGAAGAGATGAGTCAGACATCTTCTACTGGCGACGGGTATTCCTCGGGCGAACCCTCAGATCTGCCAGTTGACGTACTACGTCTTGAAGATGTCGCTCACGAGCTCTTTCACGCACTTGAAGTTCTATGACTTCAGCTCGGGATGCAGCTAGCTGTTGCTGCAGAGCCTCATTGGTTCTCCTAGTCCTTTCCATTTCTTCTTCGAGTTGGCGAATGCGGAGCGTTTTAACGCCAGATTTAGCGTCAATTTCCATGACTCGGTCGATGGCTGCTCTACCTTGCTCATTATTCCAAGCAATCCTGCGGACCATAATGGGCAGGACTCGGTCAGCTGAGCCTCCTTCACTGAGATTGTAAAAGCTTCGGTCTCCATTGAAGGGTAATGGTTGACCCTGTTCATCACTCCAATGATTTAAGTCTGTCGCCCACAAGGGTGTGGGACCTTGAAATGTAGGTCTGGGGTTGAGATTTGGGTTTTGAACTTCCTGAGGTAGGTTGTTGACTTCTGGTTTGGAGTCAGAACCATCCGAAAAGCCTTCTGCGAGGTGATCATCCAAAGGGATTGGGTGATCATCTTCTGGCTCTTCATCAAGCCATCCAGCATTGCCCTGATTTGGGAAGTACGGGTCGTCGGGGAGGTGGAATTCAGCCATTTATCTAGGCGAGAAAAGAGGGTAAGAAATTTATCTAACAATTCTTAAATAAAGCGATAAACAAATAAAAAGTTTTTATAAGAGAAACTTACTGCTAATCCTAATAAGTTTGTTGTTTGAATGGATAGTGTCTAAAACACTCCTATAGTATTTTAATTTATGTTTTGTTCTCATGTTCTTCTGTATATGAAGATGTATAATTTGGTAAGTTTTAGATTTGTTGCAGCACCCCAATCGTTCCCTGACACACGTTCACCGTATCTCAAATAAATATAGTTGATCAGGCTATATTTATCCCAGATACGATTACATAACTACCAATGTTTGACTGTTGTGTCCAACAATTAAATACTTTTGTTATGTTCTAGTATGACAGTGTTCTATAGTAAGTATGTAGGTATGTAATTAATTATACTTCTAGTTAAGTATTTTAGTACTTAAAAGTATAAACTCTTAGGTTGATATCTTTTATGGGTTGATATACTCGATTCACTATAAACAATTCTCTGATAACAATCTGTCACACCCCAAAACCAAGAACGGCGGAAACGTTCTGGGGTGGAGGACGTCATGTACAGTATCATAACAATGCAAAGTAGTAAATAAGCAACAACATCATCCATTGCATTAATAGTATAGTTTAATACATGTGTGTTCTTTCATAGTAACAAGACACCAAAAATGAATCAAAATAAAAGACGAGCCTTGAACATGCTCAGTCTTCTCAAAACCTGGTCGACTGTATCTGTCTACTGATGACTTGAGAATACAAGTTATTTTGAAAGCGTAGATCAGCATTTAAGCTGGTGAGTTCATAAGTATTTAGTGTCAATGTTTGTATAAGTTTGATGAAAATGTTTGTAAATGTCCAATGTAAATGTTTGTATATGTTTGAAAACTCCTAGAAAATCCTATATTTTCTATTAGTATAAAAGGTAGTCTTCTACCAAGACCAGACTGTTTTGTATGTTTGTTTCTCTGTAAAAGTGGAAGCTTTTCCCAAATATGACTATCATTACCAAAATATAGTTTTCTATTACCCTTTATGTGAGAAGATCACAATTTGAATATAATCGGAAAATGTATGTGTACTGTAGTATTATTTGTATTAACTACTGAAGTAATAACTACCTTAAACCAAAAAGGCTTATATAAGGTAAAATGTGATGAGGTTGTTACCATACTAAACCGACTATAACACGACAATGAAAGACGTCGGAAGAAATGACAGTTGGCACCCGTAGACTTGCAAGTCCCACTGTAGCGAACAACAAGGAGTAGGATAGTCAATCCAGTATAGATCTATACGCAAACTCACGCTCTCCCTCCAGGAGATTCGGGTTACAAAACATGACACAACAAAATGGTTGTTGTGACATGAAGTAGTATCTCACATTATGTTATCTTGAATCTTGTTATAGTATACTTGATATAGTAACAGTATTCTATGTATAGTATTCTCTGCCTAGTATTCTCTGTTATAGTATTCTCTGTAATAGTATTCTCCTAAACTATACCTATTATAGTTTACTAGTAATTTCTGTAGTTTGAATGAATGAAGGTATGCCTTTTCTACCCAAAGGTACTGAACTGATTGATAGTACTTTTACATCTACATATGTATACATAATATATAACTGATATTTAAACGACATTCGGACAAATAACTGATACTCTTAGGCCACATCCAAACAAGGAAAAGGAAATAAAGCGAGTTATCAGTCCTAAGTCCTTTAAACATTACTTATATAACTATACATATATAGACATGCATTTGACAATATATAAGCTTAAAAAGAAGTTTTGTAAAACATTTGAAGAGTTTAATAATAAATATTGATGAGTTGATGTCAATTTATAAAATGATTTAAAAAGCAGTGTGATTGATAACACAGTTTGAAAGTATAAGAAATCCTTTGTTTGAAACACAGTTTGAAGTGTATGAAATCCTTTGTTTGAAACACAGTTTGAAGTGTATGAAATCCTTTGTTTGAAACATAGTTATAAATCACATGTGATTGATTATATAACTAACATGTTTTCTACTTGTATTCCCCCCATAAAAGCATTTAAAATCATTTAAAAGATAGATTAAGGGCTATGAACTCACCTGTAGTGAGTGGTTTGGATGAACGAGTGGTATAGGATGCTAAGTGTCAAGTGAAGACTTGAGCACACACATGGATCCTATTTAACATATAATGACACATATATGTTTCTAATTAGTGTTTTCAACACCTAATCATGAAATGGAACAACCTTAGGGACTAGGAAACAATTTTATGAAGTGTTAAACCACATAGGTTTGCATATTAGGGGTGTAGGGCCTCACATAGGAGTTTACGGCCGAAATGGTAATTACCACATGAGTTTACGGCCCATGGGTTTATGGCCCATTGAGTTTACGGCCGTAAACTCATGGTAACTTGTACCATTTTGAGGTTTAAGGTCCTTTACTCGACTTAGGGGTGTTCTAGACCTAGTTCCAAGACTAAGAAAAGAGTTGTGGCAACTTTGCACCAATCATTAGGATTTACGGCCCAGGGGTAAACCCCCATGAGTTTACGGCCGTAAACTCATGGTATTTTGTACCAAGTTGTGTTTTAAAGTCTTACAAGTTACAATGAAGTGTTCTAGACTTAAGTCCAAGGCTTAGGAAGAGATTAGGGCTCATTTGCACCCTTAATTAGGGTTTACGGCCCAAGGAGATTGCCTTGGCCGTAAACACCTTTTGTTCTTGATTTCTTGATGTTTTCAAAGTGTAAACTAAGTGATTCAAGCATATAACAAGCTAAGGAAAGAGTACTTACAATATAGAAGCTTGATAGGGTGATTAAAGTCCAAAAACGCTAGTGTGTGTTCTTGGTGTTCTTGGTGAAATGAAGAACACTTGAAGATCTATCAAAATGGAGTAATTTCATGGATGAAATCAATGATCCTTACAAAATAAAGTGTTGTAACAACAAATCAAAGGAAGGAATTCTTACATTTTTGGAAGATCAAAATGAAGAACTTGATGATACTTGAGAGAGAATGGAAGTTCTTTGACTTGAAATGAAGGAAATGAGGAAGAATGATGTAAACTCATGCATATAGCATGAGTTCACGGCCAAGGATGAGTTTACGGCCCAAACTCATGAAGTTTGGCCGTAAACACCTCATAATGGGGTTTAAGGCTTGATTGTTGCACATTAAACCCGAGAAGATACTTCTTTACACCCGATTCTTGATTATACTAGGCTTAGAACACTCAAACAGACTCTAAACAGTGCTAAAAGATAACAGAAACAAGTCTGACTTTGATTGAATTGATTGACTGTACAAGATAGAAATTTCGGGTTGTCACACCACTAGCTTTGACACGTATTCAAAAAACAGTTGGAATTCTGGAAAGCAATACTTATTGACTTCCAAAGTTCATATTTCTAATACGATATGCTTCGATAAGCCTTTATCTAAGCTTCTCAAATTCATACACCTTTCCTTAGATAACTCACATGTGTGTCTAAACAATTCTAGAACTTATAGCAATAAGTCTCGAATGTTCAAACTAATTGCCAAATCTCACAATTCGAACTATGAAGAGGGATGCCGTAATCATAATCGAATTTGAGAATGCAATTTATATAATCGCTATCTCCTTAAAATCTCTCTTAGTGAAAGTGTTTCCTCACAATAATTTTTATGAAGCGGAGAGAAACCTTATGACACTTAGATTTTATGGCGTATGTGTTCCTATCCATGTGAATTTGTCATAACCATCATCATAAGACAATGTTTGTGACAAATTCAACTCATATGGACAGAACTTGTTTATTCTTAATTTCTTGCCATCAAGGGTCCCACCATTGCTTCCAAGTTATTTAGCAGCTCACCTATACTAGTTAATGTACTTTCATTGAACAAGGTGCTTGTCTTTATGCAGTCTACTGAGAACTCATAGAACTCATATGCATAGTTGACCAAACTGGAATGGCACAGAAATAAGAATATGTCAACACGATAGGTTACAAACCTCAAGTCGTGTGCTAGTGTTTAACAATAGGTTTACTCTTGATTAGTTCTTGAAACCTTTCAAGATCTTTTAAGACTCCCACTGTCCTCTTGACATATAAGATTCTTTTGTCAAGAAACATTTATCGACAAACAAGTATTCAAGATTTAGTGCGGGTTCTTATCAAGATAAAACCTACACACAATTGGTATTGGTTGGTCTTTGTCTTATCCAAGACATCACAACTTACCAAAATGTGCAAAAATAAGAACATTTCTACTTAGGATTATGTCACCCAAGTCACAATCTTGGAGCATGACTCTAACACTTGATTTTGGAATCAAGTATGATTCACCTTATTGACTTAACCACTACAACAATTCCCGATTCCTCTTCTTAGCCAAACTAGTGCACTAAGGTGTCCTTAGAGGATGAATTGTAATATGGTTCTAACAATTACTAAGACGATCATAAAACACGATACAAAAGTACTCTCCTTTCTTCTTAGATTGGAGAAATCTTTTTATCTTTCTGCCTTATTGATTCTTCTTATTCGTTCTGTCATTCATTGAAACTTTTCAATGATTCAAAATTACACTTAATCTTGTAAGCATAACCAAATTTACTAATAATTTTAGTAAATATGACGAATAATCTTATTGTTATTTATGGTGGACTTGACCAGTGCACAACATTGTGAACTCGATCTCCTAGTCCTTCACTTGACTCTTTGTCAAGGAATTAGTCTTAAATTTTCTAAGTACCAAGATTTCCATACATCACATGACTCAAATCATATGATTCCAAGCTTCTATCGAATTGAAACTTGGGCGATGGGAATATTTCCTTAGAAAATTACGAGACTACCATAAATGACATAACTAAGAATCATATCCACTTATAATAGAAACACACAAGCATCAATTTTTACAAATGACATTGCAAGGAGATATATAAATAATACAAAACTCAAAATTTATTTTATTTATAAAAGGGTGCGAAAACTTGTCCTTACAATTGTAATGGAAATACTATGCTATTACATATTCCTAGGCAATCTATCATAACTCTAAAAGTTGTAGCTCAAAATTCCGATCTTCGAATCCATGCGATCGTAATCCATTTCTTCGCGATCAGACTCAACTCACTTCTTCCTTTAAGCTTCCTTTCTTTTCTTCAATCCTACAAAACATCAAAATGCAGTCTTATCACATCATGTATTAAGAATCTAAGAATAGGAACTTAATAGAGTTAGATAGTGGATTTTACTTGAAGTAGAGCCATACATCTTGACTCTCCCATCTCTTAGACTCCTCAGGTAGTCAGGGCAGCTTCGTAACCAATGCCCCCTCTTTTGGCAGTAGAAACATATGGTTTCTTCTGGAATGGTACACGGGACTATCTTAGAATCAGCCTTTCTCTTGCTTAGAGAAAACTTTTCTGGACTTCCATTGTTGCCATTGCCCATAGAAGGTTGGGATATTGATTTACCAGACAAATTTGCTCGACCAGTGCGCCAAATCATTTCTGATTCAGCAGCAATAAGCAAATAAGTCAAATCAATGAGGGTCACGTCGTGGTCCATCATATAGTTCTCTTTAACGAACTTACCATATGATTTGGGAAGTGACTGAAGAACCAAGTCAACAGCCAACTTCCTTGAGACATCGACACCCAACAGTCCTAATCTAACAATATGCAACTTCATATCTAAGACGTGAGCACATACAGACTTTCCATCTTCGTGTCTTTTTGCCAATAGGGCTTGAGTGACTTTGAACTTTTCAAGTCTTCGAACATGTGGGTCAGGGAGCATTATTGGAGGAGGTGGAAGAAGTGAAGAATGATTTCCATTTCCACAATCCAATTGTGGAACATCATCTTCAAGCGGAAAACTTTTTCCAACGGATTCAGGAAGACCATTGTTGTCAGAATTTGACATCTACAAAACGGGAGAAAATTCAAGTTAGTTGATTAAGTCCTTAATAAAACACCCAAATGAGATATTAAGGCTAGGACCCAACACAATATTCTACAAATTGGAAGAGGGATGCCGTAATCCAATTTGCAAAACATTTGAAGGTAGGTAAATGACGATTTACCAGTTTCCACCATAAAAAATGAAATTGAAGGTTTAAGTTTTAAATGAATTGAAACTCCTAGATCTTTTGAGATTCATTGAACTGTTCAATGGCATGTTTAAATGTCGATATTCCCCACAAGTTTGTGACTGGGGTGCCGATGATCACAAACCGGGTGTGAATAACCATGCAAATGTACATGGTGCCCCCAATGTTACAGTCACCTAATCGACGTACCGGTTAACCACACATGCTCCATCGATCTATGACAAACATCGAGTCACCCTTTTCCACCTTTTCTTAGAGCCAAATTAGTGTGCCGGTTAACCACACACACTCCACTAACGTCTTAGCAAGGGTACACAGTGTAATTTCATGGAATTGCATCAAATTCAATTTTCCTAAAGTAACTAAGATTTGGGAATTTATAAAAGCATTTAGTTACTTCGTATTTCAGTATACTTATAATGGAAGGTTGTGTCCTATCCTACCTGTTGGGCTAACGAACCTCCACTAGTCAAGAGTGCGGTGGGTAAGAGTGGATACCCATTCAATCGCCATTTTATAGGCAATTTCCTTAAACACCCCTTAGAGATCAGCTTCGTGAATGAGGCTTAGTAACGGTAAGACTGACTCTTTACTCATACATATATAATATTAGACTTTTAATTTTATATATAGTATAAGGGTGTATTTTACACTTTTAAAATACTAGATGGTCTAATTTAATAAATTATACTTTTAATTTAATTAAATATAAACCATATCATTATGGATTTATTAACTCTATTTTAATTATACTTCTAATTAACTTAATAAAACCATAAGGGTGTAATTTGAACTTTTCAAAAACCTAGTGTTTTAGAATTTAATATTTCAAAATTAAACTTTTAATCAAATTTTAAATTCCAAAACTTGAGGGCAAGTTTTTGAAACTTTTCAAAACATTAGGGTTTGGAATTTAAATATTTCAAAATTAAACTTTTAATCAAAAAATTTAAATTCCAAATCTTGAGGACAAGTTTTGAAACTTTTCAAAACTATCTAGATCAAATTACAAATAATTAAATTAATCAAATAATTGGTAATTATCTAAATTTGACATAATTCAGTTTCTTACAAGGTAATTTAAAACAAAATTACAAATAATTAATATTTATCTTATAAAACAAGTAATTATCTTAATTTTGACAATAATCTACTATTTTGGTAATTATCCAACAGCAAAATAGGTCAAAAACCAGAAAAATCTGGCATCTGATACTCCGATTCGTCGAGCCAACCTTGGACTCGTTGAGTTGCCAGTGAACTCGGCGAGTTCACATATGGACTCGGCGAGTCCAGCCTCAAGATCCAAGATTTTTCGATTTCCAACTTTTAACAATCATGAAAAGCATCAAATACATCAAACAAACAACCTAGGCTTTGATACCACTGATGAGTTTTAAGCACTACATCAATCCTATGGTGTACATACAAACCCTAAAGCTTTGGATCTAGTTTGTCTAATGAACATGCAATAATCATCCAAAGCTCATAAACCCTAGATCTAGCATAAAACAATCAAATCAACATATGAATTAGGGTTTAGATCTTACCTTGATTGTTATGTAGCAATAAAATGTTGGATTAGTGTCTAAGTCCATAACTATAATTGGTATGTACTTGACCCGACTCGGCATGGTCCATTTGGGTTGCATGGCATCGAAACATTTGGATAGACCGTTTATGAGGAAAAGACATTTTGTGACATATTAATATATTATAAGTTCTAATATATTAATATGACATCATGTTATTTAATTAGTATTGATCAAGAATTAATTTGGACTTAATTTAGTGATCAAAAAGAGATTAATTAAATATATGGGGATTGATTGTGTAAATCATTCATTCTTATATATGTGGGCTTATGATCCAAGATTCCTTTATGTTGGGTTTAACCCATGTGGTGATCCATGGATACTCCATGGAGGTTAAAACCCATGGAGCATAAGGAATGGGTAAAGTCATGAGTTACATGGTGTAACCCTAATAGCCACACTATATAAGAACGCCTTTAGTTCAAGAAATTGGCACTAGTGATACATATTTTGAGGGCTAGCCGATTTGAACATGTATGTCTTCTTCTCATGGTTATTCCAAGAGTTCATGATCTTGTGTGAACCATTTGAGGTGCCATACTTGGGGCACTAGGCTCTCAAGCTTCATGGAGTCAAGCAACAACAACAAGGTATGTATTCTATCTATTTTATTATCCTAGTATCAATGTTTTGGTATGCTAGTTAGGATAATACCTTGGATAATCATATTTGCATGTATAATAGAGAAAACATAGATCCAAGGTATTTAGGGTTGCATGTACACTTAGGAGTGTTAGAATGCTCAAAACCCATCAGTGGTATCAGAGCCTAGGCTTGTTTTCAATTATACTTGATGCAAATTGCTGAAAAATGCTGAAAAAGTCGAATTTCGGGCATTCTGGGCACTGGACTCGCCGAGTCCACTGATGAACTCGCCGAGTCCATGAAGAAAATCATCCTACTCGGCGAGTAGGTTGATACACTCGACGAGTAGGAGCCCCAGACAACATATTTTCGAGTTTTTTGGCTAGAAATGGACTAGAAACATTACCCTAAAATGTTTTTGAACTTATAAACTTGTTTTTGATGTGGTAATGTTCATACTAATCCAATTTCAAAGATAATTGTCAATAGATTCATGTTTTGTATTAGTTTAGTGATTAGGCTAATTACATGAAAAAGTTTGATTTGAATTATCTTGTTCTTATGAGTTGCTTAGATTAATAGAAAAGTTAATTGATTATGTGTTTTCAATCCATTTTAATCTAAGATTTGATTCTAAAATGTGTTTTTGTAACTTGTCCTCAAGTTATATGAAAAGTCACATTTAAGTTTCATAAAACTCATAAAAGTTGGCAATGGTTACAAAAATGAAGAGTCTTGTCCTCAAGTTATGGAGGTTCAAGAGTCACTTCATTAAGTAATAAAATGTGTAACCTTAATTAATTCCATAAGTTACAAAATAAAGAAAAGTTACATTCTTTTATTAGTTTAAAGTCTTCCATAACTTGTCCTCAAGTTATGGAACTTGAAGAGTTTTTTAATTAAAACTAATTTAAACACATAAGTTATGGAATTAATTAGTTTTGAATAGTTTCAAAACTTGCCCTCAAGTTTTGGAATTTGAAATGTTTTCTCTTATGAATACTTTAATTCCAAGTTAAGCCCTTAGAATTTTAAAAGTTAAAACTCAACCCTTATACTTTATAATATTATAAGTTAATAATATATATATATATATATATATATATATATATATATATATATATATATATATATATATATATATATATATATATATATATATATATATATATATATATATATATATATATGTATAAGAGAAAGTCAGTCTTACCGTTAGTAGGCCTCATTCACGAAGCCGGTCTATAAGGGGGGTATAAGGTTACTACCTATAAAATGGCAGTTTAATGAGTGTCCACTCTCACCCACCGCTTCCTTGACTGGTGGAGGGTCGTTAGCCGAACGGGTAGGAAAGGACTATAATTCTCCCTTCATTAAAAGTATTAATGATAAATACTAAGTAACTAAACACTTATACATTCCCAATCTTAGTTACTTAGGAAAATGTGAAAAGGTGCTAACCCATGAAATTACACTTTGTACCTTACCAAGTCATTAGTGGAGCGTGTGTGGTTAACCGGCACACTAATAAGGACTAGTAAGAGTGGCAAAGGGTAACTTGACTCTATTATAGATCGGTGGAGCGTGTGTGGTTAACCGGCACATCGATTAGGTGATAAAGTTAAGGGTACCAAGTCAATTTGCATGGTTATTCACACCTTGTTTGTGATCCTCGGCATCCCAGTCACAAACTTGAGAGGGCACAATCGAGATTCAAACATGCCATTGAAAGTTCAATGTATCTCAAAAGATCTAGGAGTTTCAAATCCAATTAAAACTTAATTATATTTCGTTTTTCATGGTGGAAATTGGTAAATCGTCATTTACCTACCTTCAACTATTTTATAACTTGGATTACGGCATCCCTCTTCCAGTTATAAATAGGTTGTTGGGTCCTAGCCTTAATATTTCATATTGGGTGTTATATTAAGGACTTTAAATCAACTCTCTTGAATATCTCCCAAAAGATGATCTTCCCAAATCTCTTGAAACAAGCTTTCCTAAATGAAGATGATGTCCCATGGAAATCATACTTCTTTCACCTCCTCCAATTATTCTCCCTAACCCACAAGTTCCTGAAAAGTTTAAGGTCACTCAAGCCCTATTGGCAAGCAAAGGTCTATGTGTGATCACATCTTGGAGATGTAGTCACATATTGACAAGCCGGGAGAGTTGGGTGTCAAAGTCTAGAGGAAGCTGATGATCAATCACTTTCTAAGTCACATAGTGAGTTCCTTTGGGACTCCTATGAAACAGACTATGACAAGACCCTTAATGATCTTATCTATTTGCTAAGATCAACTTCCTAAAACTTTATGGACATTGACAATGATGACATTGGATATCCAGTAAAGCTCTCTCTTCCAAATGGAAAGGGATCGGCCATAGTCAACTTGGTTGACCAAATGGTAAAGAGAGAGGCTAAGTCTGAGATAGTCCCATTATCAATGGTCCATGCCAAAGAAAGGGGCATTGGTTGCGAAGCTGCCAAATTTACCTAAGGATGTTAAAGTCAATAAGTTTGACTCTACTTCAGGTAAAGTCCACTATCTAACTCTGCTAAGTTTCTACTATGAGATTCTTGATACATGATGTGACTGGGTCACATGGTGATGTTTTAAGAATCAAAGAAAAAGTGAAGAAACTTAAAGAAAGAATATGCTGAATCTGATCACGTAGATGGATTTCTATCACGTAGTTTGAAGATCGGATTCTTGAGCTACTTCTTAAGAGTTATGATATATTGCTTAGGAATAAATAACAACAAAGTTTTCATGTGCTTTTGCATTGTAAGGATAGTTTTTCCGCAAAGTTTTAAAATAAAAGAAATTTTTTTTTTGATTTTATTTATTTTAAAATATCCTTACAATGGCATTTGTGAAAACTTTTGTTGCTTATAAGATTCCATTAAGAGCAAGAGTGGAAATATGAATTTGATTCTTTTATTTGTGGTAGTGTCTAAATTTACCAAATAAGGAAAGATTCTCATCACCTAAGTTTCAGTTGGATAGAAACTTGGAATCATGCAAGTTGTATAGCATGATGAATAAGAACTTTCAAGCATTGGAAAAATTAAGACTAACTACTTGTTCACATGGATGTGTGAGTCAAGTAAAGGATCGAGTACACATTCTTGTGCACTGATCAAGCCCACCACAAATAATCGTTAAGACTATTCGTCATTATTTACTAAAATTCAGTAAATATGGTTATACTTACAAGCTTAAGTGTAATTCTGAGACATTGGAAAAGGTTTCAATGTATGGCAGAGCGAATAAGAAGAATCAACTTAGGCAGAAAGATAAAAGTTTCTCAAATCTGAAAAGATGGGAAAGTACTTTAGTATCATGTTATATAATCATCTTAATGATTAAGAGACCTTATCACAATTCATCCTCTAAGTGCATTCTGGTAGCTAAGAAGAGGAGCTATGAATTGTTGAAGTGGTTAAATCAAGAAGATGATTTATACTTCGTTCCAAAAACAATTCTTCGAGTTATACTCTAAGATTGTAACTTGAGTGACATGTCTTAAAAAAGGTTTAAAAACACTTGTCAAATGTAAGAGTAGAAGGTTTCTACTCTTGTACATTTGAAATTGGTAAGTTGTGATGTTTTTGGATAAAACAAAGACCAACTAAGGCCAATTGTGTGAAGTGTTTGTCTTGATTAGAATCCACACTATCTCTTGAATATCTGACAAGAAAGTCTTATATGTCAAGAGGACAGTGGGAGTCTTAAAGGTCTTGAAAGTCTCAAGAACTAATCAAGAATAAAACCTGAAGTTCTTCACTAGCACACGACTTGAGGTTTATAACCTATTGTGTCGACATGTCTGTGCCTATTCAAGTTGGCTTTGCATAGGAGTTCTGAGAGTTCTCAATTGGTTGCACAACTACTTGGAAGCAATGGCAGGTCCTTGAGCTGCCAAATGGCAAGAATTTAAGATTGCACAAGTTTAATCCATATAAGTGTGGATTTGTCAGTAACCTTGTCTTGTGATTATGGTTTTGACAAAATTCATATGGATAAGAACTCATACACCATAAAATCTAAGTGTCATAAGGTTTCTCTCCGATTCATGAAAATGATGGTGAGGAAACACTTTCACTAAGTAGATTTTAGCTAGATAGCAATTGTGATATTTGCATTCTCAAAGTCGTTAGTGGAGCGTGTGTGGTTAACCAACACACTAACATGGACTTGTGAGAAGTGGTAAAGGTCTAAACAATCGAGGCTATGATTACGGCATCCCTTTTCATAGTTCTTAAAATTGTTTAGACACACCTGTGAGCTATCTAAGATAAGGTGTATGATATTGATAAAGTTTTATCAAAGCAATCTAGTATCAGAAATCCGAACTTTGGTTAGAAAGTCAATAGAGTATTGATTTCTTGAAGTCCAGCTGATTTCTGATTACATGTCAAAGCTAGTGGGAGCATAAGTGTTATGCTAATAATCATCATGTTAGTGGGAGCATGATAATTATGATAAAGGTTGCAAGTTAGCAATGTTAATTATAGAAAACAAAAGTTTCAATTCGTGAGGCTGCAGGGGTTGAAAAAGTTGTTTTGCTATAATTAAGGGAGAGGAAATTATACTTCATTTCAATTCTAAAAGCTTAGATTGAGGTTTTAAGTCGTATTTAGTCAAGGATATATATATAAATTTCATGTTGGAATGACTCAACATAAGGAAATTCTATATATGGGTCCATTATTTGCGTTCTAAAATTCGATTATGATTACAGCATCCCTTTTCATAATCTGAATTATGAGAACTTGGCAAATAGAAATGGAAATGTTATAGCAAAAGACTGGTTTAGTCTTTATGTGAGACATCATGACTCGTGTCCCATATGATTCGGATATAGGATCGATTACATGTGCTATATTTATCCTTTCTAAAAATTTTCCAAATGCCTGGGGCATTAAGAAGGGAAAAGGTCTAGAACTGGATATGACTAAAAGGATTAAGCAATTGTTGAGGACAATCTAAGGTTTACCAAAGATTGGTTGCTCAAGGACAGTTGGAAGTATAGTGTTAATTCTGGAAGGACCATATTGACATAATCTGTAAGGAGGCAACTCTTGTTCAAAAGTGATAGTCAAAATGGAATATGGAAATGTTTCAAAGTTAGAAATTATTCAATCTGTGTAAGATTAGGAAACTTAATGCAAGAAGGATGTTTCCAAGGAGTTAATCTCCTTGGAATGCTCTGTAATGTTTGTTGTCAAGTCCTTGTGACTCTGTGCATAATCATTACAGGAGGATCAATGCATATAAGTTTAGAATCTAACAGATTTCAGTAAATGGCATGAATTTGGAATTCTTGCATTTGCAGTAAGGATTTGGGAATGTGAAAGAGGATCATTGGAGTTATGTTCAATTGATCTAATTCACAAAGTGAATATCATAGACAAACATAGTATGCATACTTGGTGTATGGCATGACTAGTGTTTAGAAAACATAGTGTACATGCTTGGAGCATGGGACAACTATTTTTTTAAATTCAAGAATAAAGTTGATAGCTGAAACAGTATATAATGAATAATGTGTAATCATATGGTGATAAATAAAAAGTGTTTTATTTATGTTCATAGGTTTTGATACCATATTAGATTCTATTATTATTGTGTTTCATTTTGCATGTTTTGACTTCCAGAATAACTAGGTCGTTCTTCCTGATTGACTAAGTTATTCAAACTATCCACAGTCGGTCATATGTTGGAAGTAGATATGAATCAAGACTGTCATGGGTTGGCTTGTAGAGGTCTAAGATGTTGGACAAGGGGCTACAACACTCATGAGTGCTCATAAGTTCTGAGTATTGGATTCAACCCGTGCTCATTGGAATCACTTCATGGATTTTATCACGAGTGATCATGAGACGATAATATCTTATATTCTTCAAACCTAGAGATATGAGTTGTTACTATTAGTTGGTTGTACATTGATTGCACAAAAACGCATTCGGTAACTCGGTGTTATAAAACGTGCCTTTGTGTATGATTCAACAAGTAGTAGAACAAGCCATATGAGTCGAAGTTTATCCATTCCTTTTACCTTCGGGATAAAAGCGATATCTGTGGGCCCCTCGATGATTTGGTGATGACAAATGTAAGTGCTCGGCCGGGCCTGGACTGATTTGATTTGTTCAATTAGTCAATCGTCATAAATCGGAAATCGGGAAACAACAAATGGACAGAGAGAATGATTATAATTCATGTCTCAGTCCATATGATATCTAGAATGGAGGAATATATGATCCCTTATCTAATGGACAAGTCATTGACAAAGGTCAGAGTTCATCTACAAGGTCAGAGTTCGACAGCGGCTTTTGAGAGCTACGATTGCCAGTTGGTTCCTGAAGTCATACGCAATAATAGTTTTAGACTTATCCAAGTGGGAGACTGTTGGATTAGTGTCTAAGTCCATAACTATAATTGGTATGTACTTGACCCGACTCGGCATGGTTCATTTGGGTTGCATGGCATCGGCACATTTGGATTGACCGTTTATGAGGAAAAGACATTTTGTGACATATTAATATATTATAAGTTCTAATATATTAATATGACATCATGTTATTTAATTAGTATTGATCAAGAATTAATTTGGACTTAATTTAGTGATCAAAAAGAGACTAACTAAATATATGGGGATTGATTGTGTAAATCATTCATTCTTATATATGTGCGCTTATGATCCAAGATTCCTTTATGTTGGGTTTAACCCATGTGGTGATCCATGGATACTCCATGGAGGTTAAAACCCATGGAGCATAAGGAATGGGTAAATTCATGAGTTACATGGTGTAACCTTAATAGCCACACTATATAAGAACCCCTTTAGTTCAAGAAATTGGCACTAGTGGTACATATTTTGAGGGCTAGCCTATTTGAACATGTATGTCTTCTTCTCATGGTTATTCCAAGAGTTCATGATGTTGTGTGAACTATTTGAGGTGTCACACTTGGGGCACTAGGCGCTCAAGCTTCATGGAGTCAAGCAACAACAACAAGGTATGTATTCTATCTATTTTATTATCCTAGTATCAATGTTTTGGTATGCTAGTTAGGATAATACATTGGATAATCATATTTGCATGTATAATAGAGAAAACATAGATCCAAGGTATTTAGGGTTGCATGTACACTTAGGAGTGTTAGAATGCTCAAAACCCATCATAAAAATCTTAATCCCTCTTGTAATTGACTTCTGAAGGCCTAGTGCCTCAATTGTTGCACCTCTAATGGAGTCACAAACACCACGAGCAACAAGATGACTTAAGAGAAGGAGGAGGAGCACCAAAAACGACTTAGAACCCTTAGGAATTACTTCCAGCCATTTTTGGGGCCTTAGGGGTTCCTTATATAGTGAGGCTATTAGGGTTTTGAACTATGAAACCCTAATCTAACTGCTTAGGCCCTAAGCAGCCCATGGACTCCCTCCTTAGAAGCCTTGGACGAATTCTTATGGGTTTCCCCATAGATTTCGTCCACTCCAACTTCTATGGAGTCCATTAGCCCAATTATGCAACTATCAATGATTTGCATAACAGTCCCCTTAGTTCAGTTAATCTCTTTTAGCCACAAAATTAATTCTTAATTAATTATTGACTAATATTAATTAAACTATATGATTTCTCTTTTAATATATTATTCTTATAATATATTAATAAATCATAATTAATCCTCTTTCTCCTTAATTTATCCTATCAGTTGCTATGGTGAAGGAAACCCAAAAGGATCATGCTCACAATCGGGACAAGTACATACCAAAATAATTATGGACTTAAACACTAATCCAACAGTTGGTGCTTGTAGTGGAAGAAGGAGTTTTGAGAAAAAGGAGTGGGTGCTAGCAAGCTTGTAGATCCAGAAACCTTCCCTCTTTGTGCATCATTTTCAGGTATAAAGTCTCTACATTGGCAAGCTTTTCTTTAGATCTTCATGGTTGAAGTTTTATGAACTTTTGTCCCCAATATTGGAGCTTTATGAGTTTGGAGCGCTCCAGGGAATTGTAGATGTCCTTTCATGCATTTTAGGACGTATAGATCCATAAAAATGGTTCCTTCATCATTCCATTTGGCTCATGCATGTGTAAGGTAGCTTAGAGTGCATTAGAAGCTAAAGAATTTTGCATCGGGTCCTCTTGAGCCATGCAAAGGCTTATAGCCAACGAATTTATGGGTTAAGACATCTTAGATTAGTCAGATATGTGGTTGGGTTAGTTGTGTTAAAGGATTAAGAAACTAACTTGGTGGAAGTAGAGGCAAACAGAGTACGCCAGGCGTATTCCTGGCTACGCTCAGCATAGCCGGTTCCTCCCCCGATGAAATTTGACTTCATTCTACGTCCAACATAAGGAATGGTATGCTCAGCATACTCGCTGAGCGTTGACTTTTGATGACTTTGACCATTGGTCAAGATTTAGGGTTTTGGACCATGAGAAGGGAAAAATGGTCCTTTTGCCCTTAGAAACTTTAGCTTTGGGATTTGGACTAGAGAGTGAGTTTTGGACCTTAATTATTAATTAGGGTTAATTATTTTGTTGACTAGGTGGAGTTTAGATTTGGTAGTTCGGGTGCTAGGTTTACATGTCGTCGTTATCAGGTGAGTCTCCTCACTTATTCTTGCCTATGTGGTAGAATAGTTGTATTTATGATGACTAGTTGGGTCTAGCTGTTATGGTTATGTTATGTTATTTATATGTGACTGAGGCTGCTGATAGCTAACCAGGGTTGCTGATAGTCCACATGGTTGCTGATAACCCAAAGTTGTTTATTGAGGATGTGTTGTATGTGGTATCTTGGGGAACTCACTAAGCTTCTTTCTTACAGTTGTTGATTTATATGTGGCAGATACTTCCGAGGACCGCAGAAAGGAGAAGGTCTGATTGTACATATACATTAGGAGATTTACTACTGGGACATGTTTATAAACCCTGATATTTGTGATACTGGTTGTTTTAGGATAATTATGTAATTTAAACTTGGTTGTGAAACTTTGATTTTAAAAAATTAAAATGAAAATGTTAGTCTAAAATTTGAGGCTTTACAATTTCATATAAGAGCCCTAGTTTGAGGGATTTGGATGAACCTCTGCGTGATTCCAAAATCAAACTAAGGATCTGAAAATTTTTAAGAAATTAACAAGGAATGAAGACTTTTACAGGAGAAAAACCCAAAGAAGCAGTGTGAACCAGCGCTCGAGCGGTAGTTTTCCAAAATACCACAATTTATATTATGAGTAGTGCAGAGCAGATATATCTATACTATGAGCTGGTAGAATTGCATGCTAGTTAGTGATAGGCTAAGGAATCTTGCAGGAATAGTGTGGTAAAGTTTCCTGATTTGTGATGCCTTAGCCTAGGAGTTCATTCTTTTGAGATTTAATATGTCCTTACTATTTTTTTAGTGTATGGTAAATTGTTGTACATAGTTTGTATTTCATAGCCTTAGAATGCTTGATTTAGCCTTTCTTCATGTTCCTTGTTTGGTTGTGATTTGAGGTAGAATCATTTATTCAAATGCCTACTGAGTCTCGTATTATGTACAATTGGCATATGCAAAGCAAATGGCGAGGACAACGAAGATATTGTGAGGCAGAGCAGTGCTGGGAGTAGTGTAGAATTAGAGTCCAGATACTTAGTTGTTGTTTTAGGGAACCAGCAGGGCGAGTCAATAGCTGATTTGAGGAGGTAGAGTCCTTGCGACTTGGGGTCTTGAGGGGACGACTCGAGACAAATACGGGTTGGTGTGGGAGGTAGTATTGGGCCCGTACTACTGGAAGCACTGGATCCATATGCGACTCGAGGAATAACCTCAAGGGACTAGAGAGCTTGTAGGGGTGTGGGTGTCGGTATATGCACTTTTGCCTATTTGCTGGTAATTTTCTTATGTGTTTCAGTATGGTGGTTACCCGAGGTTCAGGCTCCAGCGACCCCGAGAGGCCGAGTGCCAGCGATGATGAGATTCGTAGGATTGTTGCCGCGGAGGTCGCCGCATCAATCGGAGAGGCTATCTCGGAGATGTTTTGGTCTTTCAAGACCATGCTGATTGAGACTTTTGGCGAGTGCTATGCCGCTATCACTGAGGCTGCGATTGCCGCAGCCACCGCAGCTCTTTCTGCTGCGAGGCCACGTAGGGGTGATTCGTTGTGGTACCGGGAGTTCACCAACGCGAAGCCACCCGAGTTTTATGTGACCTAAAATCTTATTGTTGTTATGAGATGGATCTATGATGTCGAGGGATGTTTATATACCTGCTCTTATCTAAAGAATCTGAGGGTTCGATTCACAGTGAACCTGCTTCACTTGGGAGCGAAGGACTGGTGGAAGTTTGTGACAGCTAACTACTCTATTGTAGAGCATACTATAATGACTTGGGAGATGTTCACTGAGATGTTTAGGGATGAGTTTGTACCCCCTGTCAATCGGGAAATGTTGGACCAGGAGTTCCTATCTCTCAACCAGAAGAGAGAGAGACAGTGACTGAGATCACCAGGATGTTTCATGAGATGGCTTTGTTTTGCCCTAAGCAGGTTTCCATGGAGCAGGCCCATGTGAACCGGAAATTGAGTATTCTGAGGAGGGATATCTAGGAGTTTGTGGCGAACACCACATATCGGACATTGACAAAGTTGAAGACCAATGTCAGGAGGAGAGAGATTGAGCTGGAGACTCAGGCTAGGGCGAATAAGGAGACTCGGGGTAGAGAGAGGAGGCCAATACAGTCGTAGCCGGCGGCTAAGCGACCCAAGCCCACTGATCAGAGCGCTGGATACCAGAAGGGCCGCACTTACGGGATGTGAGGAAAGGGACACGAGGGACCTTGTTGGTTCGGGTCAGCTTGTTACCTGTGTGGCAAGGAGGGGCATTTGGCTAGGGATTGCCCCAAGGGATTTCGGGTTTGTTTCAACTGCGACCAGATGGGCCATGTGAAGGAAGATTGTCCTCAGCTTGCATCTAGGGCGGCTTAGACTCTGGCCCCCACGACCCTGTGTATCACTGATGGCAGTCAGAGAAAGGCCGAGGCACCGAGAGCTCAAGGGAGAGCATTTCAGTTGACAGCAGAGGAGGCCCGTGCAGCTCCAAACGTCGTGGCTGGTATGTGTTCTTTATAATCCTATTGATTTATTTATGCTGCTTATATTATTGATTGTGTAGGTACTTTTTTGTGATTTATGTGCATGCGCTTGTGATGTTTGAATCGGGTGCGAGTCGATCGTTTGTATCATCATCATTTTGTCTCGATTTTAGTATTCCACGAGAGACATTGAGCAACATCTTGAGAGTCTATATACCTGATGAGCGTCCGGTCTCTGCTACTAATGTCTACCGGATTTGTGTATTAGATATCTTTAGTGTTGGATATCCGATAGATCTCATCCCTATTGCGATGGGAGATGTTTGTGTGGTCGTGGGTGTGGATTGGTTGAGCCGGTTTGGGTCTCTGATTGACTGTGAGCATCAGTTGGCAACGGTTCGAGACCCTAGTGGGGGAGTGTTGACTATCTACGACGATGGTACTAGATCGGGATCCGCTTTCTATTCTGCCGCCAGGGCAAACTAGAGTTTGCAGAATGGGTGTATGGATTATCTGGCATATATTGTAGATGCTCGGGTTGAGAAGAAGGGATCGATCTCTCTTTATGATCTTCTGCTAGTATGTGATTTTTCTGATGTTTTTCCCGAGGAGTTACCGGGGTGCCTCCTAAGAGTCAAGTGAAGTTCCGGATCGATTCGACTCCATGTGCGACACCGATTGCCAAGGCACAGTACCGTCTTGCACCTCCCGAGATTCATAAGTTATCCTCTCAGCTGCAGGAGCTGTTAGGAAATGGGTTTATTCGGCAGAACAGTTCCCCTTGGGTAGCCCCAATCCTTTTTGTAAGGAAGAAGGATGGTTCACACCGGACGTGCATCGACTACTGGGAACTCAACAAGTTGACACTGAAAAACTATTACCCTTTTTCGAGGATTGATGATCTCTTTGACCAGTTGCAGGGGGGCATCTTGATTTTTCAATATTGATTTGAGGTCTGACTATCATCATACGAGGGTGCGGGAGGAGGATATTCAGAAGACGTCCTTTTGAACTCTCTATGGGCATTACGAGTTTGTGGTGATGTCTTTTGGGCTCACCAACGCACCGACAACGTTCATGGACCTCATGAACCGGATGTGTAGGCCTATGTTGGACCTATTAGTGATCGTTTTTATCGATGGTATTGTGGTATATTCGAATATTAGTGAACAACATGAGGAGCATCTACGAGAGATTCTTTGGGTTTTGAGGATGGAGAGGATTTATGCCAAGTTCTCCAAGTGTGACTTCTGATTGCACGAGGTTCAGCTTTTGGGACAACTCGTCGATTAGAACGGTATCTTGTTCGAACAAGCCAAGATAGAGGAGGTGATGTAGTGGGAAGTGCCTAGATCTACATCTAAGATTCGAAGATTCCTCGGATTGGTAGGTTATTATCGAAGGTTCATCAGAGACTTCTCCAAGATTGTTGTTCCTCTCACCAGGTTGAAAAGGAAGGATGTTGCTTTCAATTGGGGGTCTGAGCAGCAGGCATCATTTGAGACTCTTTTCCAGAGATTGTATGAGGCGCCAATACTTGCCCTCCCTAAGGGATTTGAGGACTTTGTGGTCTACTGTGATGCATCAATTGCATGATTAGGTGTTGTGTTGATGCAGAGAGGGCATGTAATATAATACACTTCGAGGAAGTTGAAGCCTCACGAACAAAGTATCCCACACACGATTTAGAGATGGGGGGGGGGGGGGGGCAGTGATTTTCTCCCTCAAGATTTGGCACCGCTATCTCTATGGTGTTCAGTGTACAATCTACACGGACCATAAGAGCCTGAGATATCTTATGGATCACCTTAACCTAAATATGAGGCAGTGAAGGTGGTTGGATGTAGTGAAAGACTATGACTGTGACATCTTTTATCATCCAGGAAAGGCCAAGGTGGTGGACGGCGCCTTGAGCCGGAGGGCGGCAAGTGCCCCGATTCGGAATTTATGCATGAGGATGACCGTGATGACTCCAATCCTAGAGATCATCAAGGAAGCGCAGTCGAAGGCCATAGAAGAGGAAAATTAGAAAAGTGAGCGGGTGATCGGTCAGATTTCAGCCTTTGACCTTGACAGAGGAGAGCTTTTGACTCTCCATGGGCGGGTATGGGTACCGTATGCGGGTGGGGCCCGACAGATTTTGATGGAGGAGGCCCACAAATCGAGATTTTCCATCCACCCGGGGGCTACCAAGATGTATCTCGACCCATAATTATTGGTGGCCATGTATGCAGAGAGATGTGGCATGGTTTGTAGAGCGTTGTTTGACCTGTCGGAAGGTCAAGGCTGAGCACCAGCGCCCTCATAACAAGTTGCAGCCTCTGGAGGTTCCCCTATGGAAGTGGGAGCAGATTAACATGTATTTAATTACAAAGTTACCGAGGACTACGAGGGGTGTTGACACTATCTAGGTGATAATGGATCATTTGACGAAGAGTGCTCACTTCTTACCCATTATTTAGAACTCTTCTGCAAAGAAGTTGGCCAAAAATTTTGTTCGAGAGGTGGTAGCTCGGCATGGGGTGCCGACGTCTATTGTGTCTGACCGAGATGTACGCTTTACTTCTAGTTTCTGGAAGAGATATCATGAGGATTTGGGTACCCAACTACACTTCAGTAACGCATACCATCCGCAGACGAACGGGCAGAGCGAACGGATGATTCAGATGCTCGAGGATATGCTGCACACCTGTGTTATTGATTTTGGTGAGAGTTGGGACTCCAATCTTCCGTTGGCTAAGTTTTATTATAACAACAACCATCGTGCTAGTATCGGTATGCTCCCATTCGAGCTCCTTTATGGTCGGACATTTCAGACTCCTATTTGTTGGGGCGAGGTAGGACAGAGGGTCATGGGGAGCACGGAGGTAGTGCTCCAGATGATTGATCTTATACAGCAGGTTCGACAGAGTTTGCTGACAACGTAGAGCCTCCAAAAGAGTTATGTGGATTGACAATGCTCTGAGTGAGAGTTTTAGGTGGGAGATCTAGTGCTCTAGAAGGGTGTTATCCACTTCAGGAAACGGGGCAAGCCGGGCCCCACGTTCATTGGCCCTTTCTGAGTTTTGGCCCATATGGGCAAGTTGGCCTACCTGTTGGAACTACAGGAGTAGCTGAGACAGATTCATGATACCTTCCATGTTTCCTAGCTGAGGAAGTATATAGCCGACGAGACAACTGTGGTCCCTGTGGAGGACATTTAGGTCGATGATCGCCTGAACTATTTGGAGAATCCTGTGGCCATTATGGATGGGAATGTGAAAACCTTGAGCAACAAGGTGATGAACCTGGTCAAAGTTCAGTTGCAGCAACTGAGAGGTTCGGAGTAGACATGGGAACCCGAGTCTAAGAGGCGTGAGCAATATCCTAAGTTGTTTCCTGAGGATGACTTCAAGGGCGAAGTCTGATTCTAGTGGGGGAGAATTGTAACATCTCGAAATTAGGTATTTTTATTATCTCTTGAATCTTTATCAAAAGTGTCACATTTGGTCCCTTGAAGAAAAAAGACTCGCATAATTGGTCATATGTAGGGCGTATATAAGAGTACACAAAACGTACTCATGCAACCTGCATGATCGCGGATGGCTAGCTAGTACGTTGGGCGTACGTGTGCTATGTCGGGCATACTAGCCCATATTTCAAACCCTAATTTAAGGGTTTCCCCCTATTTAAAGAACATTAGTTCTTTATTTGAGCATCCTTATTAGCCTCCAAAATCTCTCTAAAACCCTAATCCCGAGTTGTGTTGCTTGTGTCATCTTTTACAAGTTTTTGAGTGTTCTTGGTGCTTGTAGTGGAAGAAGGAGACGTGAGAACAAGGAGTGGGTGCTAGCAAGCTTGTAGATCCAGAAACCTTCCCTATTTGTGCATCATTTTCATCTATAAAGTCTCTACCTTGGCAAGTCTTTCTTTAGATCTTCATGGTTGAATTTTATGAATTTTTGTCCCCAAGATTGGACCTTTATGAGTTTGGAGCACTCTAGGGAATTGTAGTTCTCCTTTCATGCATTTTAGGACCTATAGATCCATAAAAATGGTTCCTTGATCATTCCCTTTGGCTCATGCATATGTAAGGTAGCTTAGAGTGTATTAGAAGCTAAAGAATGTTGCATTGGGTCCACCTTAGCCATGCAAAGGCTTAAAGGCAACGACTTCATGGGTTAAGACATCTTAGATTAGTCAGATCTGTGGTGGGGTTAGTTGTCTTAAAGGAATAAAACACTAACTTGGTTGAAGTAGAGGCAAACGGAGTATGCAGAGCGTACTACTGAGCGTAGCCGGTCCCTCCCTTGATGAAAGCTGAATTCGTTGTACGCCTAGCATAAGGAATGGTACGCTCAGCGTACTCGCTCAGCGTACTCGCTGAGTGTTGAATTTAGCCCTTGGTCAAGATTTAGGGTTTTGGACCATGAGAAAGGCAAAATGGTCCTTTTTCCCTTAGAAGGTTTGGCTGTGGGATTTGGGCTCGCGAGTGAGTTTTGTACCTTAATTATTAATTAGGGTTAATTATTTTGTTGACTAGGCGGAGTCTAGATCCGAAAGTATGGGTGTTAGGTTTATGTTTCGTTAGTATCAGGTGGGTCTCCACACTTATTCTTACCTATGTGGTAGAATAGTTGTATTTATGATGACTAGCTGAGTCTAGCTTTTATGGTTATGTTATGTTATTTATATGTGGCTGAGGCTGCTGATAGCCAACCAGGGTTGCTGATAACCCACAGGGTGTGCTGTTAGCTCATTAGGACTGATGATAGTCCCCTGGGTTGCTGATAACCCATAGTTTTTTTTTGATGTTGTGTTGTATGTGGTATCTTTGGGAACTCATTAAGCTTCATGCTTACAGTTGTTGATTTATATGTGGCATGTACTTTCGAGGACCGTGGGAAGGCGAAGGTCTGATTGTACACACGCGCTGTGAGATTTACTACTAGGACATGTTTATGAACTCTGATATTTATGATACTGGTTGTTTTGGGATAATTATGTAATTGATAACTTGGTTATGAAACTCTGATTTTGGTAAATTAAAATGAAAATTTTGGTCTAAAATTTGAGGTGTTACAGTTACACTCTAATCTTTTTAGTGTAACTTATATTTATAATCATAAATCGTTATTATGAACCTATAAATAAGATTTATCCGTAATTCCAAGTCGTTATACTGATTAATCTACTTATGGGAGAGGTGTCTAAAATGGCCACGTTGGCTTGGATGTTGGATTTCAGAAAAGCTATTATCCCAAAATGATCCTGCCTCCCAACTGTCCTGTGTTGCTGATCTTTACTTGATAGATCTTGATGTAGACATCGGGGTTAGCGAGGAATCTAGACTACTATTAGTCACCAGGATCATTAGACTAAAACTATGTATTAATTATGGTTAGGTCTCAGAAATATCTGAGGTATTAGGCGAAGCTCTGCCTAGATCACCAGTCACCTACCTAAGTCAAGTGAGTGCATAGTCCCTTTCATGAACATGATTTAATACAAGTATTAATTAAAATAGTAAATTAAGTCATATGTGAATTATATGCTTATTGCATGGATGATAGGTTATGATATATAACATGCTATGTGCGAACTAGATATGGTTCTATTTTGCGTTATAATAAACAGATAATATTATATAATAATATTCAAAGTAAAATTATTGAGAAGATAAATGATAAATAATTCCTAATACTCTTACGGAATATATATGAACTAAGATTGGTTGGTGTCGCCCAAGAATAGAGTTGCTATTAAAAAGTTAGTTTCAGGCACTGTAATCTAGTGTAGGGATAAACATAGACTTATGGAAGATGCATAGTTCAATTAAGTTGATATTAGGTAGTCTCATTAGGAGAATGTGTGTAACATAGGAACATAGAGTAAAGCTCTGTTCCATGACACTATCAGATATCGATGTACGATAACTTCGTACATGATGAATAGAAGCGGTGGTCCCCGATCTGGAGACTATTAGTGGTATGTATGGTTATCTCTTAGAGTATAAAGACAACACCTGACCATTCTAGATGGTCTTTTGAATTATGTTGTTAATGTAGGCTCATAACCTACATACATAGATGAAAGGTAACATACTATTCATCAAATTACTCTAAAGGCTTGGGTGCCTTAATTCTTACATCGGCCAATGGAGCCCTTAGTTGTGTAGTCAAACCCTTACCATAAATGGTTCATCGGAGAGATAATTCTATCTCATAATCTTGGTCTAGGATCTTTTACGATTGGTAGGAATGAATATGTAGGAATGTAAGCCTATATGGATATTGTATGGTAACGGTTAGTGTTGTAGGTCTGATAATTATGGAATATTATCATATCAATATTGTGGGATTTAAATCCCTATGTATCCCACCAAGTTTCCCCAAACTAACCCACTCAGTTTATATGCATCACATGTATCAAGACTTAAGGTAGTTGAATTTGATTAGGATACTGAGTGATTAAGAGACAACGTGCAATAGTGTCCATGGCCATTAGGTCTTTATGTTGTAGTTTATGTTTTTGTATTGATTATGACATCCTTAGGCTTTTAACATTTTGAAAACAAACATTTGAAATCAAAATGGTCTTTTGTATTGGGATTTTCCGCAAGTATAAATAATTGATTTTAAAAGCGTAAAGAAAAGTTTTAATTGGTTCTGAAAATTAGAGGATGTCATAGTTGGTATCAGAGAATTATTTTAATAGAACTAGGAATTTGTAGGATTTCTAGACTAAAAATTAGAGGTTAAGAAATGATGGCGAGGTGTGTATATGTAGGATAGTTTAGGTTAATTGTATAGCATAATAGACATAAGCGCTATGATATTTTAAGGTATAGGTCTTAAATAATATTAGTGCTAAATAAGAAATTAATATATATATATATATATATATATATATATATATATATATATATATATATATATATATATATATATATATATATATATATATATATATAGAATAACATAGGTTAAATACCTTATTTGCTATATTATGCACTAGCGTACTTTAGAAATGCCTTATATGTGCTAAATGATATGTATAGACGACCTTAGGTTTTCACCTAGATTGCTAAGTACTGGAAAAGCTAAGTTCTGTTGTCGACCTAGTATTAGGAAATTTCATTTGTCCAGATTTCTAAGCATTTAATTACTGTATTAGAAATAGCATATATATCTTTTCAGAGTAATAAGGAGGATGTCACGTCTAAATCTTACCTACCAATATTTTTGTCTTGGTATGCTAAACTCTTGCTTGGGTATATAGAACGTCATGACGATAACAAGGAGCGGTATAATCCTCAATAACGAAGGAAATCCAGTACCTCAAAATGTCGGAGTAGCTGATTTTCAAATCTCTATGAATGAAGATCGAGCAATGATGCAAAAAATGCTCAATCAACTACAACGTGTGTTTAAGGAGCTCTTAGCTCAAGGACTAGCTAATGCTAGAAGAGGAGCACATGTGAACAATGAGCTAGTAGTTGTTGAACAAGCCAACAATGGACCGATTCTTGCACATACCACGATGATCCAGGAAGGAAGTAATTATGACTCGGAAAGTTATCAAGGACTGGAGCAACTAGAAGTCTAGAGAAATTACGAACCCAGAGCCTACTGCAAGTATATGGATTTCATAACATGTAATCCATCATCATTTTTAATGGGAAGGAAGATCCCATAGGTGTCATGGATTGGATATCGGAGATTGAGTTGGCCTTCATAACATATGGATGCACGGGTAAGCTACAAACCACCTATGTTGTAACGTAGTTCAAAGGCACAACACTTTGTTAGTGGAACATGTTAGGGAAGATTGTGAGCCCTAACAAGCCACTATAGCTGAAATGGGATGAATTCTTCACCCATTTCAGGAGGAAGTTCTGTTAAGATGAGAAAATGTTGGAATTGGAGAATCAAATCCTGTCTTTGACAAAAGGAAGCAAGTCAGTGGATGCGTACATCAACGCCTTCACTAATAAAATGCAGTTTTCCCTACAACTTGTTCCGGGCAAATTAACAAAAATAGATAAGTATGCCAAGGGGCTACCTTGGGAGTTCATTGTGCCGGTTTGGCAAGCACATACATTTGAGGCTGCCGTTTGGGCTACAAAGTCTGTCTAAAGGATGATGAAGAAAAGGATAACCGACAAAGCCGAAGTTGGTGAGAAGAGGAGAGGTGAAGGAAGAAACAACAACAACAGAAAGAAGAAGAAGTATTCAAAGTCAAGCAACGAGTCTGGAAGCAACCAGGAAGGGAAGTGGTGTGACAAGTGCAATAAGAGGCATTTTGGCGACTATGTCGTCTGCTACAAATGCAAGAAGTCAAAGCATATCTCTACAACCTGTCCAGTAAAAAGAAAAGCATGCTTCACTTGCAGAGAAGAAGGGCACATGAAGATGGAGTTCCCATAAGCTGAGAAGAAAACCCCAAGGATCCTACCAGCAAATCCCAAGGGAAGAAGCTACCAAATGTGTCAGGTCACACCTTATGATCTGATGACTCAAACACTCTACACATCTGTCAGCGTCGGTATGTACTCTATAACTAGAGCCAACGTATCAAGCTTATCAGTGTCAATGCATAATATAGTTATTCTATTGTAGTCTTTTGTATAAGAGGTAATGATATAGATAAGTATAAAATAGATCACAGATCCGGTATCTTTGTGATAAGATCGTTTCTTATTATAGATAAGATTCAAACCCTTAAATCATGGGATTGATATGTATAGATTAGTATATATACAACATTAGGGAAAACCCTAATGTATGGAACACGGCATGGTGTCTTAATCGTATTTGTGACAACTCGTCTTGTTGATGAAGACAAAACTCTTTCTGTGTGAAAGAACAATTTGGAGAACTTCATGTGTTATTTACTTTCTATTCTTTATTTTTCTTATGTTAGTTTACGTTTGTTTTTAATACTTGAAGTGTATTCGATCTAGATAAACCTTCAATTGGTATCAGAGTATGTTTGTGATACACTCAAGTAATCATGTCGAATCCTTAATCCTTTAGTCTCAACAAAATTCCTCCCTTTGATGAACACAATTCCGCTATATGGAAGACGAACGAAATGGTTGTTCTTGAAACCATTGACTATGAGATGAGAAATATTGTTGGAAAAGGTCCCCATGTTCCTATGTACCAAACCATGCCCAACAATGCTCCTATTGGCCTCTGGAAGCAAAAGCTAGAGACGAGTTATGATGACGATGACAAGAAACTGCTTAGTCTTGATGTAAAATCCAAGGCTGCTATTGGAAACTCTCCTCCATACCATGTGTATCATCTCGTACAGAATTGTGAATCAGCCCAAGAGATGATGGACACACAAAAAATGGCTTACGAAGGCACTGTGGAATTTTAGGCCACAACCATCAACAATATCTATCGGAGATACACTACTACAAAAACACCCTTTAACGGCACACAATTTACAACACGCATTGCTTTATGTTACGCAAAAGACAGTGACCTTAAAATAGTGTCATCTCTTCTAAAAATTTTAGGATTTAGGTCACACATTATTGCGTGCCCTTAAATTAGTGTCTCAAGAAAAAAAATTAAAAACACGGAGGGCGCTTTATCTTAAACGCGCGTCCTCTATAACTATCGCCTTATAATTTTAATGAAACGCGTGCATATCTTGTTACAAAAATTGAGTTAATATCCTAGGGATTTTCAAACAAAAATCAAAACACTCACTGACCAGTCACTACACTCTCTACAATCGATCAGCTCTGGGACCTCACCTCACCTCGCCTCGCCTTGTCGACAACATCTCCTCCGACGGCGTGATGTTACTTCTCATCGGGCTGACTTCGCCTCACCGACGACCTTGGGCTCACCTATCATCATTGGAGACTGCTCAAATTTACGTGCGCTAGGTCCGATTAAGGTATTGGAGAAGTCACTTGTTGAGCTTGCTGTTCCTATTGAAACGATTCAGGCAAAGTCAACTTCCCCATTTGGCCATAGAACCAAGTAACACAAGAGAAAGAGCAGAAGAATGTCGACACAAGGGGAAGAAGCGCCTGGTAGCCATGAATCCGATGCTAAATTGAACACATTCAAGGGTTTCTCACCTTCTGAAGCTTCTCAAGTTGAACACAAGGTAAAATTTCAAGAAAACCAGATCTTTGTGTTATTCAAACATATGCTCTTAGTTGGGTTTTCTCCTCATGTATATGCTTGCACTTAGTAGGGTTTTCTCCTCTGATTGTCGATTATAGAAGCTCTTTTCATGGTTTCGTCTTGTGTAAACTTCCATGGGAGGTGCATGAACTCAGTGTCTATAAAAACGAAATGATCCAATAAATTAAAAAAGAATCTAACTGGTATCAGATGACAGTTATGTATAATAACAAATGGAAGGGGTAAAATTGTAAATTATATGACCTGAGTCTCCATGGGGAGGTTTTCTGCTATATACCTTTTGATTCAACAGTTGACTACAGATTAAGAGTTTATGTGCGCAGTAATTTTGTTGTATGTTTTGGTGCCTTAATCTATCCTTTGGGCAAAACAAAATAGTTATTTAGCTGCCTTAAGCTATCGTTTGAGTTAGTAAAAAGATATGTATGATACAATATTAATGCATTTTATGATTTCTTTTCCTACATGGTTATAGTTTTCTTATTATTGACATTTTGGTTATAAAATGAACACGATTTATTTCAGTTTTTATACACATATAGTACTTGAAGTCTATGGTTAATATTCTAATAAAATTTTACCTAGTTTTTCAATAGACATGGAAATGAAAACACCTTGTTACATTCACACACTGCTTGGAAAGTTTTTTTGGTATGATGGAATTCTTTATAATTATGTGAGAATTCCTTGGCTAAAAGTTCGTCTCTTTGGCGAACACGCTCCACATCTTGTTGGTGTTCAGCATTGAGTGCTTTTAGCTGATTTAGGATTTCTTTATTCTTCTCAACAACCTGAAAAAAGTACAATGTTACTATTATGATATTTTGGAAAATGGTTGTTCATTATTTTTAATGAGCTCAAAGGCTTACTTGTTCAGATCTTTGTACTTTTGCACTTGTTTCAACAAAGGCACGATGCAAAACAGGAAGTTGAGGATCACCTACAACCTTCTCTGTTTCTTTTAGAAGCTTCATTGGAGATAGCTTAGCAAATTCACAAAACCTATCTTGTGGTAAAAACTGATAATCCCAAACACAAATAAAAAAACAATAATATTAAGTAAAACAAGCTTAAAGATGTCATACTTTTATCTCAGACTACTAGTTTCTGAGACAAAACTATTAGAATTGAAACTCAAACACTAAAGAGAAACTTTAGAAAAATCACTTGAGTAAGATTGATGACTTGAAAAGCTTAAAGATGTCATAGTTTTAGGTATCTCACAATTCTTTGGTTATGTTTGGTATGAAGGAATCGGAATGGTTTATTCCGTTATAATTAAGAAAAAGTGTTTGCTTTGTTTGATGGAATGGAATGGACCATTTGTGAAGGAATCTGATTCCATTCATTTTGTTGATAATGAATCATTAGCGAGGTGTGGTTTTTTTAAATCTACTGTGGAATGGAATGAAATATTCTAATATAATCTATTTTTCTTTATAAAAGTTTATAAGGTTGTAGATTATTTTAAAATTTTCTTGATTTTAATTAAATTATAATTTTATTTATGTAAAGTTTTTATATTCTACAATTCAGCTGAAGCTGGATATTGTTAACCTTTTAATTTAAAGTTAATTTATTTGGGTTCTCCTGTTTGTGTAGCTTCTGGTAAGAAAGATGTTCCTGCTGCTGCAGCCTCCAAGGGTGATAAATCAAAGGTTTCTGCTTTAAATTACACCGATATTCCACATACTAAGATAAGAAAAATATATTACTATTATTTATCATACATATTGATATACCCTTATCAAAACAACTTTAACCATGCCACTGCTACCTCATCTCTTTAGTTTTTGTATCAAGATAAATAAACAAAACAAATCAATTTCTTTTAAAAAATCCGAAACGAATTGATCATGTAACCTTAACAGGTCACTGCTTCATGCTTGTTGCTTGCAAAGAAAACTATTCCTCATTATTATCTCACCATAGATAGATAGGTTGGCACAAAAATACGACACATTATATATTATTATTGGAAATGTGAAGAATTAATTTCTACATATAGAAGACAATTAGTAGCTTTACATTATTACAATATTTTTTTTTCTAAATTTTGCATTATTTAAACCTAAGATTTTTTAGTGTTCTTCTGATTTTATTTTTTGAGGGTTGACATATCTAGGGACATTTCATAATTAGTTTATACATACTAAAACACCAACTGCCTATTCGGACAAAAATTGCAATTTTTTGTCTCATCTAAAAAGGTGCGACATATAGATGCTTTTGATCTACTCCATCATCTTTATGCAAAAAACATAAATGCCCTTCTCATCCTAGTCATAAAAGAAACACCCTAGAAATCTTGTTAGGAAAAATAGAAAACCTTCTCATGCTAGACATAAATTTTTTGCAAAAGACATAAATGCCCTTCTCATCCATTTTTCTTTTCATTTCCAATTCACCATTTCTTTATTCAAAAAGAAAGCCACAAATGCCAAAATTCAGTATTTATGTCATTGCACGTCTTTTTCTTTCAAGAAAACTAACAACTCTCATAAAAAAAGAATTGCTAACAAATCCACTAATGAGTTAAAACACAGTAACCAACTTGTTCTGAGCTGCAATAAAAAAATATCATTTTTGAACCTTTTGGCAACATTTATATTAGATAACAAGCCCTTTTTGTTTTTACCTTTTAACCTTTTGGCAACATGTAACAAGATGCTTCTTTTTCAGGTTGAAGAGAACAAAGTGGTGGCTTCTGCACAGTTGGATCCTCCCTAACTTCCTTACCTGAATGAACTGTAGCTAAGGTAATAACTTCCATTCTTTTCACTGATTTTTTTCATACTTCTGTTTCTTGTTTCCTGCTTTTAGCCCTTGCCATGAAAAAATGTTAAATGAACAAACCATGAGTCTATGTGTAGTTTTTTTTTGTCCCTATACAGATTTGGCCCCTGTACAAGTTTGTTTTTGCACAGTTTTGGTCCCTGCATCAGTTTTGTCCCTGTATATTTTTGATCCCTACATCAGTTTTGGCCCCTGTATAGTTTTTTTTGTCCCTGTACAGTTTTGGCCCCTGTACAGTTTTGTTTTTGCATAGTTTTGGTCCCTGCATCAATTTTATCCCTATATATTTTTAGTATCTGCATCAGTTTTTGCCCCTGTATAGTTTTTTTGTCCATGTACAATTTTGGCCCCTGTACAGTTTTGTTTTTGCACAGTTTTTGTCCCTATACATATGTAATCATTGTTTTTTTAAATGGTAAATAATTATGTAGTTTGGTAACAAATGTTTAATGGATAAATCATGGATTACCTCTACTAGATTATCAAATGCATATGATGAAGGTGTGAATGCTTTTCTAGAGTTTGCACAAAGTAATAATCGAAAGTTAGATGTTATTCCATGCCCTTGTGTAAATTGTATCAATTTGTGTCACCACTCGATTGACAATGTCTGTTATCATTTGTTTGCCCACGGCTTCGATGAAAATTATAAGATTTGGTCTTTCCATGGAGAAAAACAACCCAAGATTGATTCTAGATGCCCTAACAATTCCTTTCCTCTTGATTCTATTTATATAAAGGATATGCTACATGATGCCTTCAAATATTTAGGCAAAGAACCTGATTCATTGAAATCACTTCTTGAAGAATGTGATAAAGCACTTTATGTAGGGTCAAAGTATAATTCACTTAGTGGATTATTGAAATTCCAACATTTGAAGGGTCAATTTGGCTGGTTTGATGCTAGTTTTTATGCTTTCTTGTGTGTCCTAAAAGATATCTTACCATCAAAAAATACCATCCCTAGCTCGATATATGAGTCCAAGATGTTGCTAAAAGGAGTAGGTCTACAATATGAAAAGATTCATGCATGTGAAAATGATTGTGTTCTATTTTGGAAAGAACATAATGATGCTTCTCAATGTCCAACTTGTGGCACATCTCGTTGGAAGAAGAATACAAAAAACATACCTTCAAAAATTTTGTGGTATTTTCCTATCAACCCTAGATTTAGAAGAATGTTTTCTATACCACAAATTGAACATGACTTAACTTGACATGCACAAGGTCGGGTCAATAATAGGAAGCTTACTGATCCCCGCGATACCCCTTCTTGGAAGCTTGTTGATAACACGTGGAAAGAATTCAGACAAGAAAAACAAAATCTTAGATTAGCCTTGTCTGCTGATGGTATCAATCCTCACAAGTCATTAAGTTCCAAGCATAGTTGTTGGTCGGTTATCCTAATAACATATAATCTACCCCCTTATTTGTGTATGTCAAGAAAATTCATGATGTTGACTCTGTTGATATCAGGGACAAACCAACCTGGTAACAATATTGATGTCTACTTGGCACCATTGATAGAAGATCTAAAACTCTTGTGGGAAACTGACGTTGAGACTTTGGATTCTTATAAGAAAGAATACTTTAATCTAAGAGCAATATTATTGTGGACTATAAGTGACTTTCCCGCATATGGTAATCTTTTGGGGTATGTTACCAAAGGTTATTATACTTGTCCAATATGTTCAAAGAATACCTGTTCACAGTGGTTACCAAAGTACAAAAAAGTATGATTCCTTGGGCATAGAATATTCCTCCCACTTGAACATCCTTTTCGTAAAAGAAAAAAACATTTTAACAATCAACCGGAGCACGATTTTATGCAACAACCATCATCAGGTGAAGATATTTATGACTATCTGGCGGGATTTGAGAGTACATGGGGTAAGAAGATAAAGTCAAAGAAGGAAACACCAAAGAAGGAAAAGTCAAAGTAGAAAAAAGAATGTATCGATGAGAGATCTAAATTTTGGCATAAAAAGTCAATTTTTTTTATCTTGAATAATTGAAGAAGTTGCATGTTCGTCATCAGTTAGATATCACGCACATAGAAAAAAATGTGACCGAGAGTGTTTATGGGACAAGGTTGAATTTTCCTCACAAGACGAAGGATGAATTAAAAGAACGAAAAGATCTTGAAGCGTTGGGCATTAAGCCTGAATTACAACCTCAACCAGAAGGGGATCGACATTGGCTTCCGCCTACGTGCTACACATTGAATTCCGCAGAGAAACATCTATTTTATGATACCCTGTCTAATATAAAAGTACCTCATGGGTATTGCTCTAATTTCAAGAATATCGTGTCGGATGATGTTTCAAAGATGAATGGTTTGAAGTCTAATGATTGCCATGTATTAATACAACAACTTCTCCCTTTTGCAATCAAAGGGGTGTTAGACATGAAGGTGCGGAGAACAATCCTAAGTTTGTGTCATTTTTTCAATGAGTTATGTAGTAAAGATGTTGATGTTAGTAAGCTAGGCAAGTTGCAAAGTGACATCGTATTAACATTATGTTTGTTAGAGAAGTACTTTCCTCCTTCATTTTTCGATGTCATGATTCACTTGATGGTGCATTTTGTTAGAGAGGTGAGGATGTGTGGCCCGATTCATTTTACGTTGATATATCCATTTCAGAGTTACAAAAAAACACTTAAAGGGTATGCAAGAAATCATCATCGACCCGAGCACTGCATTGCAGAGTATTATGTGGCAGATGAGGCCTTAGAATTTTGTTCAGACTACTCAAAAAACATGAAATCAATTGGAAATCCTTGTGAACGTGTTGTTGAAATAATCCACAATGGAAAGCCTTTACCAAAGGCTACAATCGATGTTGTAGATGCTAAGTTACTTGATCAAGATCATCTTTATGTATTACGAAACACTGTTGTTATAGAGCCATATATAGAGTAAGAATTACATGAAACTGTATACTCTTTCACCATTATCTATCATATAAAACATTCTTCTAAATTCTAATACGCTTCAGGCAACATATGTTTGGAATTGAAGGATCTCAACCCCCATGACTCTCGCAAGAGTACATGGTTGCGGAGCCAATATAGTCAGACATTTATTAGTTGGTTTAAGAAAGAGGTTTATTTTTAAAATAAGCTTGTTAGAATTACAATATTTTCAATTATTTTGTTTGAATTACATTAATTAGACATATTTCTAATAGGTTGAAAAACGTTTAGCTAATAGGGAAGATATTTGTGACGATGTTCTTTGGCTGGCCAAAGGGCTGCAGAAATTGGTCCCATTTTTTTTCTAACATTTGTCCCAATTTTTTGATAGGATGAGCTGCAGAAATTGGGAAGTTTTGGAGAGGTTACATGTGGAACACATGATGTGCTTACCGAGGCCTTGGGTACTGAGGAACAACGTGGACGTGTATGGCGGATGGGTAAATTTCTAACACCACAACAATACTTTTATTTACCCAAGAATGTTAAGTATTACTTGGAGATTGAGAACGAGAGTGTAACATCCCGAGTCCAGGTATACCTTGTGAACCTTGATCTTTTGAGCTATTGTCTATTTTGGCCCTTATTATAAAAAGGGTGAAAAACGAGTACGCGGGGCGTACCTGAGGTGTACGCTTAGCGCACTCGTCAGCGTGCAAGTGACGCAGAGACCACCTAGTACGCTGGGCGTACTAGGCGCAGAGTGAAAACCCTAATTTAGGGTGAGTTCCCTATATAAAGGATATGATGGCCTCATTTCTGGCCACCATTCTCAGACAACAAACCCTAAGAGTGCCCTAACCCTCGTTTTAGACCTTGAGTGTGTATTTATGAGCCTTTGAGAGTTCTTGTGTGTTCTTGAAGAGGAGAGAAAGCCTTGAAGAAGAAGGAGTTGGATTCCAAGCTTCTAGATCCGAGCATATCTGAGTTTGGAGCTTCTTATTGAGGTAAAAAGCTTCAAACTTTACCTCTCTTTTGATATGAACATCTTAATGGAGTATTTTAGGGTTTTGTCCCAAAAGGTGGAGACTTGATGAGATCTTGAACTCCAGAGACTAGGACCAACCCCTTTTGAGCATATGAGTGGTGTAATGTCATAAAAATCAAATAATCACTCCATGCATGAGTTATGAGCTCCTTGAGACAAAAGTGTGTATATTTTGAGAGTTGGTGACCATTTCAGCCATGCAAAGGCTTAAAGTCACTGACTTTATGGGTTAAGAGCTATTAGAGAGTCTGGATCTATGATATGAGCCAAGGTCTTAACCGTTTATGACCAAATGAGTGAGAAAGAGGAAACTGGAGAGTACGATGGGCGTAAATCCAGTACGCGCGACGTAGGGGTCGCGCATCCCCGATGCCCGCATGGCAGCCGAGTACGCACAACGTAGAGATCGAGTACGTGCAGCGTACTCCCTGCCGTGGACTTTTGTTGACTTTTAGGGTTTAGTCAAATTGTGGACTATTAAGCCTATGGAGGGGTAAAATGGTCTTTTACCCTTCTGTGAGTTTGTAGAAGGGTTAGTTTAGCTTCTTGAGGGCCATTATTAATTAGGGATAATTAATATATATGTTAGGCGGAGGCTAGACCGATGGTTAGAGTTCGAGATTTCCGAGTACGAGGTTTTCACTTACTAGCTTACGAGGTGAGTCTTCTCACTATACTTACCTTGAGTGGTACTTATGTGTGACCAGAGGGTCTTATGTGTATGAGCTGTGTTTTGAGATATCCTGCTATTTTCTTTGAGATATGCATACTGTGTATTATATTGAGTTGCTGAGTTGAGGGACCAGTGGGTCCAATTGAGTTGTGGGACTGGAGGGTCCCACTGAGATACATTGACCGGAGGATCTTATTGAGTTATAGCCACTAGTACAATAATGACCTACGGTCACACTTTCTGAAAAACGGCCTGTGACACTTTTTCTTAAAAGTGTGGCCAAAGGTCACTAAAAAAATTTAGAGATTGTTTTTGGATACATTTAAATTATTTTGTGTGGCCATTATATAGATAATCAAAACTTTAACCACACTTAATTATACCAAATGTGACAAATATTAGTCACACTCGACCACTGAGGCCATAGATCACAATCAGCCACAGGTATCGATTAAGATTGTCATAATTTTTTTATGAGAGACAGTAGATTAACGTATCGTGACATGAGTTAGTTCTATGTGTGTTTGTAACCTGGTGCCTATTTAGCCACATAACAGACAAAGTAGCTAAAAGGTGATACATATGGTCACACTAAATATTTGTGTGTCCATAGGGCGGTTCTGTACTAGTTGTACTTAGTTAACGCAAGAAATTAAAACAAGTTAGTATTGGTTACTTATGGTCATGTATAATTTATTATGTGTGTCAAAATATTATGAATTGGTTTTAAGAAGAAACAAATTTTGTGTGTGTATGTACCATTTAATTAAGATTACAGCTATTATATGTGTCTATATGTAAATATAGACACATATGTAATGTTTATTCTGGTTGTACTATTGTATTTGGAAGACTCTTAAATTTGACCATATTTATCTTTGATATCATTTTGCAGAATTAAAAATGAACAAAAAGTTCAATCATGGCATTTTACAAAAGTACATTGCTTATTTTGCAATTAAAGGGTTGTATAAATTAATGAAAAGAATGAATGGCAGTTTTGTAAAGTTAGAAACAATTTCTGAAAAAAACAAAACAAACTAAAAATTATAAAAACAAAAACAAATAACAATATAGTTGTATTGAATAAGAGCTATAAGAAAGGACCAAATTGCCCTTTTTATCATCTATTCTTTTAATTGCACCAGATCAGACACCATTAAAAATGAAAAGAATACAACTTATTTTAACAGAATAGTATGATAAATAAATGAAAAGAATACAACTTTGTCTAACATTGCATAACAAAAGTACATTACTATAACATGCAGTTTATGTTATAACATGTCGTCCACCATTACAGTAAAAAACTGAAAAAAAATAACTTTGAGTTATAACAATATTACACCAGAATAGTTTGATGGTATAATATGGTAAAAAAATATTAAGGAAAGTTCATCATCATTTTTTGTCATTTTCTTATTCTCCACGTAACGCTAGGATCAAGGTTTGGCCTTTCCCTTCTACAAACAGAAATAAAGATCATTAAATGTTAAAAGAAAGAAAAAGATTATCGCTATAAATGTAATTCATGACATTAAGAAACACATATTGTACGTATAACAATACCATGACAATCAGTACAAAAATAATCATTTTCCTTCTGCAACTCAAGTGTGTCTACACGTGGCAATATGTTATCATTCTGAGGAACTACAGTACTAAGTTCTTCATCTACATCTTCATATGTATCTCTGTAATTTTTGGGAGGTGTATTGAACACAATAGACATTTTTTGATCGAGCGGGTATGTGACATAAAATACTTGTTGTGCTTGTGAGGCCAATATGAAGGGATCACCTTTATGGCCTAATCTTTTTAGTTCAACTAGTGTGTACCCCAATTTATCCCTTTTTACCCCATTTCTATTGTGAACCCAGTCACACATGAAAATTGGATTTCGTTTAAAATGATAATCTAGTACCCATATCTCTTGTAAAACACCATAATAAGTGTTTTTGGCATATGTTACAACTTCTTTACTGATGTGTGTGTCAGTTGCAATGACACTAACCCCACTGTTTTGGTAAACTTTACCTTCACGAGCTTTTGTACGAAAAGTATATCCATTGATAGCATATACATCGTATTTAATAATGTTCTTATTGGGTCCATGTGAAATCCATCTCATTGTCTCGGTTATACTTTCTCTACAGCCCCCTAACTCTGTCTCTACCTGAATTGTAGTTACATAATGAATTTAAGATATAAAGAAATACATAACAAAGAACACAACATATATGAAATGAATATACCTCCTTTCGTAACCAATGACCAAATGTATTAATGTGGTCTTGTTCTAGCTGTGCCTTTCATTTAGTAGGGTGTTGATGTTGCAAAAAATCCATGTGTCGTCTGTCAATACGTTAATGTTAATATTATAACAAAAAAACATACATGTAAAAAAACTTATTTGATATACGGGAGTACTTCAGATGTATTTTGCAATACAAAGAAATGTGCTTTGCTGAATAGTTCTGCAGAAACTTCTACCGATTTAGCAGCTGATAGAGGAGTACCATCCATAATAGAACTACTATCTACACCTATCTGAATTCCACATGTGTTATGATTGTCAGGTCGAATACCAACAGTATCCATCTTTTTGAGGAATTCACTAAAACACTCAATTGTCTCTTCTGCAACATTCTCTTCTGCAATGCATCCTTCTGGTCTATTTTTGTTTCGCACGTGCCCTTAATAACCTTCATAAACCTTTCGAACGGGTACATCCATCTAAAGAATATTGGACCGCATAATTTTACTTCCCTAGTTAGATGAACGGTTAAATGAATCATCACATCAAAAAATGATGGTGGAAAGTGTTTCTCAAGAAGGCATAAGGTTACACATAACTCCTCTTGCAACTTATCGAGCTCATCCAGTTTGATTTCTTTGCTACATATTGATTTGAAAAAGAAACAAAACCTTGTAATAGCAACTCTGGTGGGTGGATGCATAATAGATCGAATTGCTATGGGCAAAAATTGTTGCATGAGCATGTGATAGTCATGTGATTTTAGTCCGATCAACTTCCTATCCTTCAGACTCACCAAACTAGAAAAATTAGAATAATACCCTTGAGGAAGCCTTAAGTTGTATAAAGTTTCACATAATTTGTCTTTTTCCTCTTTTGTCAATGTACAACCTGCTGCAGGAAGTGTTGTGTTGTTCCCTTCTATCTTAGGATGCCGCTCTCGTTTTAAACCATAATGAACCAAATCCAATCGAGCTTTATAACCATCTTTCGTCTTCTCGGGAACGTTCAACACAGTTCCGGTTAAACTCTCGCCCACGTTCTTTTCGACATGCATAAAATCTATACAATATGGAATCAAATTGTCACGCCAATACCTTAGCTGTCTATAACATATATTGAATTTCTTCCAGTATGTATTATTTTGCTTGCCAACATCTGAAGTACCCACTTGGCGTGATTTTCTCTTTTTTTATTTATCTTTCCACCTCTTCCAGTTGTAGATTGTTGGATTTCTGCCTCCTTGCCCTTAGACCTTTCCCCATTTATTAATTATAAATTTGACCCTGTTATATACTTCCTCCCCATTCATAGGTTCTGGAGAGTGTGAGAACTCTTTTTGTCCATTGAATGCCTTTTTTGTCTTCTGAACGGGTGATCATACGGTAGAAATCGTCTATGACCAACATAACTCTGCTTATTCGATTCAGGCAGTCTAATGTAGTGTGTTTCTTCGCTACACACAACACAACCTTGAAATCCGCTATATGGACAACCACTTAATGTACCCGTAGAGCAGGATAATCATTAATAGTCTATAACACTACTGCACGTAGTTTAAACTGCTCTTGTGCATATGCATCGTATGTTTCAACTCCAATATCAAATAATAATTGCATATCATCAATAAAAGTTGCTAGGAACACATCCATATCGTTTCCTGGTGTTCCCGAAATCAATAACAAAAGCATGATGAACTTTCTCTTCATACACAACCATGCTGGAAGGTTGTTAATGACTGTTAAAATAGGCCACACACTATGACTCCTATTTCCTCTATTCACGTCGACCCCGTCAGCCAAAATGCCTAGCCGCAAATTTCTTGGCTCGCTAGCAAAGTTAGGATATTTGTCATCAATGGCAGCCCATGCTGGTGAATCAGCTGGGTGACTTAAAACACCAATATCCACCTTTCTTTCTGTTGCGTGCCATGTTAAATCTTTTGCAGTAGTCTTAGACTGAAAAAGTCGTTTCAAGCGCGGAATAATTGGAAAGTACCACAAAACTTTTGCAGGAATATTCTTGTAAATTTTTTTTTTGTTCATCGACCTTCCATCTTGATTTACCACAAGTAGGACATGCTGACATGTTTGTGTATTCGTTTCTGTAAAGTATACAGTTGTTGACACATGCATGTATCTTAGTATACCCTGAACCCATTGCCTTGAATGCTTTTTTGGCCTCGTATGTACTACTGTACATTTCGTTACCTTCTGGTAACATATTTTTGATGAAAACCAATAATTCTGTAAAGCACTTATCTGATACTCCATACTTACTCTTTAAGTTGAGTAGTTGTATGACTGTAGATAATTTTGTGAAATTAGGACACCCTTCATATAGGGGCTTCTCGGCATCTTCAATCAATTCTCTAAACTTCTCAGGGTTCCCAATAAAATTTTCTTCTACAGCTTCCACCATCTCTACTGTTTCTGCAGCATCTGCTGGCATTTTTGTGTTCATGTTTGTGGAATCAACAACGTATGACGTGTCCATGTCAAAATTATGTTCATATATATAATTTCTGGGTGGTTCCTCTGTCTCTCCATCCTTATTCCAATTCGTGTATGTTTGATCAATTCCATTCCTGAATAGGTGATCATCTACCACATCCACCGAATGAGATATATGGTTTACACATTTGACACATGGACATGGAATTCTCATCTTTTTTTTGGTATTTACAGGATCCATATTTTTAGAAATCTTGTAATTGTGTACTGCATATTTCAAAAATTCTGCAACACCCTTTACATACGTTTCTGATGTTATGTAGGCTCCCATCCAAGACTTATCCATATTCAATTTATAACAGCATCAACAAGCAATATATGTTTCCTGTTCATTGAAGCATTTTAACAAACAGTTGGTGTGCATAAACGAAAATGATCACATCAGAATTAAATCCAATAACTGGAAACCAAATACATGTTAATTGAAGAATATATAATGATACATGACCAAACGAACTAACAAAGATTAATATTCTGAAGGTAATTGTTTTTTATGTCTCTGTATAAATTAATGTAGTATGTGTACCTGTATGAATTTTATGTTGAAGTATTAATTCCTGGTTGAAGTACAAACGTAGTTGCAATGCGTTTGTAGTAAGCAGAGAATGATTCGATGGGAATGCATATTTTCTAAAAATTCATATCTACGCAATAGGTGTGGATGATCAAGGATATATCGAGAAAATACAAAAAAAATAGAAGAAAAAATTTGTTCCTAATGGGGTTCGAACTCATGGCCATCACAAAATATACCTTTAACTACATTTACACTTACCAACTGGGGTGACTGGTTGTTTGTAAGTTATTAGTTTACGAAAAAAACATAACAATAAACTAAAAGAGAAACATTTTACGAAAATACCCCTGCTTCCTCTAGAACTGCTCTAAGACAAACACATTTACCATCAATCATACTTTCCTCATTTGATACAATATACGTAATTGTGGTTGCACATTGTTTTTAATTAACCTTCAGAATTGGAAATAAAAACAAATGACAAAAATACCCTTGAATCTTCTCACACTCTTATTGTTTAATTAATTGTAGTTATGCACATCATATATGTATCCAACATTAACTTTTTTTTTTCTATCAATTCTATGATGATGCATACCCTAAGATGATGTTTCCTTTTTCTTTTCATTATATATACCGAATGACCATTATACCCTTATATATCAAACACAGTTTCATCGGGAAATTATAACAATTTCTTTGTTTTATGATAATAACAATAAATTGACGGATATACCCCTACTTTAGCATAATCTCCATATGTTGATAACAAACATGGGACAAACTAACTAATCTAACCAACAAGTTACCTCTAAGATGATGTTTCCTTTTTCTTTTCATTATATATACTGAATGACCATTATACCCTTATATATCAAACACAGTTTCAATGGGAAATTATAACAATTTCTTTGTTTTATGATAATAACAAATAATTAACGGATATACCCCTCCTTTAGCATAATATGTTGATAACAAACATGGTACAAACTAACTAATCTAACCAATAAGTTACCTCTAAAGTGGAAATAAGTTGAAAAGTACATTGCTTTTTTTACAAATCAATGCAACAAAACAGGGACAATACTGACTCGGTTATAAGTACGAAACACAATAAAAATAACAATATAAATTTATAATTATAATTACTTCCCATTTTGCCCCTAAGACAATTATAATCAAAACAACATCATATAGCTTACAAAAAAGAGTTTCATATGTAATCTGTATTAAACACAAAATGGAGTACAACATAGGTCGCCTACAGTACGTTTTTCCATGCTATCACATTCTCCTTCGCCATGTCCATTGCATCTTCCATTTTTTCTCTTGGAATGGTCATGTTTAGCATATGCCTGATGTATGTTATTCCATCATCAACTGTTGCCATTGGGTATTCTGTTACAAACAGATGAATAAGCTTCTCAACTCTTTTGGATGGTGAGTTCATCAAAAAGTGGGGGAAATTGATTGGAACAAATACATGCCTATGTTCAACATACAGATCTTCAATCTCTCAGAATTGGTGTGCCCTAACGATCATCTTGAAAGTTCCCAAACAATCATCATTCAGAATTGGAATCATTGACAACCCACAATTTTCTTCGGTTGGCATATGATACCAGTTACCAATAGTTGTATACCCCAAGCTTTTCGAAAAACGAACAAGCATCTCCGGGTTGCAGGTGGTCGGGTGTTGGTAATGGTTGACCATCCTTAGGTCATGTAGGGGTGTTGGTAATGGTTGACCATCCTTAGGTCATTTAGGGGTGTCGGTAATGGTTTGGGACCAACATGGGTTTATAATATGGGTACAGGTTGCAGGTGGTCGGGTGTTGGTAATGATTAACCATCCTTAGGTCATGTAGGGGTGTTGGTAATGGTTGACCATCCTTAGGTCATGGAGCGGTGTTGGTAATGGTTTGGGACCAACAAGGGTTTATAATATGGGTACGGGTTGCAGGTGGTCGGGTGTTGGTAATGGTTGACCATCCTTAGGTCACGTAGGGGTGTTGGTAATGGTTGACCATCCTTAGGTCATGTAGGGTTGTGTGTAATTGTTTGGGACCAACATGGGTTTATAATATATGGGTACGGGTTGTAGGTGGTCAGGTGTTGGTAATAGTTGACCATCCTTAGGTCATGTAGGGGTGATAGTAATGGTTGACCATCCTTAGGTCATGTAGGGGTGTTGGTAATGGTTTGGGACCAACATGGGTTTATAATATGGGTACGGGCTGCAGGTTGTCGGCTGTTGCTAATGGTTGACCATCCTTAGGTCATGTAGGGGTGTTGGTAATGGTTGACCATCCTTAGGTCATGTAGGGGTGTTGGTAATGGTTTGGGACGAACATGGGTCTATAATATAGGTACGGGTTGCAGGTGGTCGGGTGTTGGTAATAGTTGACCATCCTTAGGTCATGTAGGGGTGTTGGTAATGGTTGACCATCCTTAGGTCATGTAAGGGTGTTGGTAATGGTTTGGGACCAACATGGGTTTATAATATTGGTACGGGTAGCAGGTGGTCGGGTGTTGGTAATGGTTAACACTCCTTAGGTCATGTAGGGGTGTTGGTAATGGTTGACCATCCTTAGGTCATGTAGGTGTGTTTGTAATGGTTTGGGACCAACATGGGCTTATAATATGGGTACGGGTTGTAGGTGGTCGGGTGTTGGTAATGGTTAACCATCCTTAGGTCATGCAGGGGTGTTGGTAATGGTTGACCATCCTTAGGTCATGTAGGGGTGTTGGTAATGGTTTGGGACCAACAAGGGTTTATAATATGGGTACGGGTTGCAGGTGGTCGGGTGTTGGTAATGGTTGACTATCCTTAGGTCATGTAGGGGTGTTGGTAATGGTTGACCATCCTTAGGTCATGTAGGGGTTTTGGTAATGATTTGGGACCAACATGGGTGTATAATATGGGTACGGGTTGCAGGTGGTCAGGTGTTGGTAACGGTTGACCATTCTTAGGTCATGTTGGGGTGTTGGTAATGGTTGACCATCCTTAGGTCATGTAGGGGTGTTGGTAATCGTTTGGGACCAACATGGGTTTATAATATGGGTACGGGTTGCAGGTGGTCGGTTGTTGGTAATGGTTGACCTTCCTTAGGTCATGTAGGGGTGTTGGTAATGGTTGACCATCCTTTGGTCATGTAGGGGTGTTGGTAATGGTTTGGTACCAACATTGGGTTTATAATATGGGTACGGGTTGCAGGTGGGCGGGTGTTGGTAATGGTTGACCATCCTTAGGTCATGTAGGGGTATTGGTAATGGTTAACCATCCTTAGGTCATGTAGGGGTGTTGGAAATGGTTTGGGACCAACATGGGTTTATAATATGGGTACGGGTTGCAGGTGGTCGGGTGTTGGTAATGGTTGACCATCCTTTGGTCATGTAGGGGTGTTGGTAATGGTTGACCATCCTTAGGTCATGTAGGGGTGTTGGTAATGGTTTGGGACCAACATGGGTGTATAATATGGGTATGAGTTGCAGGTGTTCGGGTGTTGGTAATGGTTGGCCATCCTTAGGTCATGTAGGGGTGTTGGTAATGGTTCACCATCCTTAGGTCATGTAGGGGTGTTGGTAATGGTTTAGGACCAACATGGGTTTATAATATGGGTACGGGTTGTAGGTGGTCGGGTGTTGGTAATGGTTGACCATCCTTAGGTCATGTAGGGGTGTTGGTAATGGTTAACCATCCTTAGGTCATGTAAGGGTGTTGGTAATGGTTTGGGACCAACATGGGTTTATAATATTGGTACGGGTAGCAGGTGGTCGGGTGTTGGTAATGGTTAACCATCCTTAGGTCATGTAGGGGTGTTGGTAATGGTTGACCATTCTCAGGTCATGTAGGTGTGTTTGTAATGGTTTGGGACCAACATGGGCTTATAATATGGGTACGGGTTGTAGGTGGTCGGGTGTTGGTAATGGTTAACCATCCTTAGGTCATGCAGGGGTGTTGGTAATGGTTGACCATCCTTAGGTCATGTAGGGGTGTTGGTAATGGTTTGGGACCAACAAGGGTTTATAATATGGGTACGGGTTGCAGGTGGTCGGGTGTTGGTAATGGTTGACCATCCTTAGGTCATGTAGGGGTGTTGGTAATGGTTGACCATCCTTAGGTCATGTAGGGGTTTTGGTAATGATTTGGGACCAACATGGGTTTATAATATGGGTACGGGTTGCAGGTGGTCAGGTGTTGGTAACGGTTGACCATTCTTAGGTCATGTTGGGGTGTTGGTAATGGTTGACCATCCTTAAGTCATGTAGGGGTGTTGGTAATGGTTTGGGACCAACATGGGTTTATAATATGGGTACGGATTGCAGGTGGTCGGTTGTTGGTAATGGTTGACCTTCCTTAGGTCATGTAGGGGTGTTGGTAATGGTTGACCATCCTTAGGTCATGTAGGGGTGTTGGTAATGGTTTGGGACCAACTTTGGGTTTATAATATGGGTACGGGTTGCAGGTGGGCGGGTGTTGGTAATGGTTGACCATCCTTAGGTCATGTAGGGGTATTGGTAATGGTTAACCATCCTTAGGTCATGTAGGGGTGTTAGTAATCGTTTGGGACCAACATGGGTTTATAATATGGGTACGGGTTACAGGTGGTCGGGTGTTGGTAATGGTTGACCATCCTTTGGTCATGTAGGAGTGTTGGTAATGGTTGACCATCCTTAGGTCATGTAGGGGTGTTGGTAATGGTTTGGGACCAACATGGGTGTATAATATGGGTACGAGTTGCAGGTGTTCGGGTGTTGGTAATGGTTGGCCATCCTTAGGTCATGTAGGGGTGTTGGTAATGGTTCACCATCCTTAGGTCATGTAGGGGTGTTGGTAATGGTTTAGGACCAACATGGGTTTATAATATGGGTACGGGTTGTAGGTGGTCGGGTGTTGGTAATGGTTGACCATCCTTAGGTCATGTAGGGGTGTTGGTAATGGTTGACCATCCTTAGGTCATGTAGGGGTGTTGGTAATGGTTTGGGACCAACATGGGTTTATAATATGGGTACGAGTTGCAGGTGGTCGGGTGTTGGTAATGGTTGACCATCCTTAGGTCATGTAGGGGTGTTGGTAATGGTTGACGATCCTTAGGTCATGTAGGGGTGTTGGTAATGGTTTGGGACCAACATGGGTTTATAATATGGGTACGGGTTGCAGGTGGTTGGGTGTTGGTAATGGTTGACCATCCTTAGGTCATGTAGGGGTGTTGGCAATGGTTGACCATCCTTAGGTCATGTAGGGGTGTTGGTAATGGTTGGCCATCCTTACGTCATATAGGGGTCTTGGTAATGGTTTGGGACCAACATGGGTTTATAATATGGGTAAGGGTTGCAGGTGGTCGGGTTTGGGTAATGGTTGACCATCCTTAGGTCATGTAGGGGTGTTGGTAATGGTTGACGATCCTTAGGTCATGTAGGAGTGTTGGTAATGGTTTGGGACCAACATGGGTTTATAATATGGGTACGGATTGTAGGTGGTCGGGTGTTGGTAATGGTTGACCATCCTTAGGTCATGTAGGGGTGTTGGTAATGGTTGACCATCCTTAGGTCGTGTAGGGGTGTTGGTAATGGTTTGGGACCAACATGGGTTTATAATATGGGTACGGATTGCAGGTGGTCGGGTGTTGGTAATGGTTGACCATCCTTTGGTCATGTAGGGGTGTTGGTAATGGTTGACCATCCTTAGGTCATGTAGGGGTGTTGGTAATGGTTTGGGACCAACGTGGGTGTATAATATGGGTACGGGTTGCAGGTGGTCGGGTGTTGGTAATGGTTGACCATCCTTAGGTCATGTAGGTGTGTTGGTAATGGTTGACCATCCTTAGGTCATGTAGGGGTGTTGGTAATGGTTTGGGACCAACATGGGTTTATAATATGGGTATGGGTTGCAGGTGGTTGGGTGTTGGTAATGGTTAACCATCCTGAGGTCATGTAGGGGTGTTGGTAATGGTTGACCATCCTTAGGTCATGTAGGGGTGTTGGTAATGGTTTGGGACCAACATTGGTTTGTAATATGGGTACGAGTTGCAGGTGGTCGGGTGTTGGTAATGGTTGACCATGCTTAGGTCATGTAGGGGTGTTGGTAATGGTTGACCATCTTTAGGTCATGTAGGGGTGTTGGTAATGGTTGACCATCCTTAGGTCATGTAGGGATGTTGGTAATGGTTGACCATCCTTAGGTCATCTAGGGGTATTGGTAATGGTTTGCCATCCTTAGGTCATGTAGGGGTGTTGGTAATGGTTGACCATCCTTAGGTCATGTAGGGGTGTTGGTAATGGTTTGGGACCAAAATGGGTTTATAATATGGGTACGAGTTGCAGGTGGTCGGGTGTTGGTAATGGTTGATCATCCTTAGGTCATGTAGGGGTGTTGGTAATGGTTGACCATCCTTAGGTCATGTAGGGGTGTTGGTAATGGTTTGGGACCAAGATGGGTTTATAATATGGGTACGGGTTGCAGGTGGTCGGGTATTGGTAATGGTTGACCATCCTTAGGTCATGTAGGGGTGTTGGTAATGGTTGACCATCCTTAGGTCATGTAGGGGTGTTGGTAATGGTTTAGGACCAACATGGGTTTATAATATGGGTACGGGTTGCAGGTGGTCGGGTGTTGGTGAAGGTTGACCATTCTTAGGTCATGTAGGGGTGTTGGTAATGGTTGACAATCCTTAGGTCATGTAGGGGTGTTGGTAACGGTTTGGGACCAACATGGGTTTATAATATGGGTACGGGTTGCAGGTGGTCGGTTGTTGGTAATGGTTGACCATGGTTAGGTCATGTAGGGGTGTTGGTAATGGTTGACCATCCTTTGGTGATGTAGGGGTGTTGGTAATGGTTTGGGACCAACATGGGTTTCTAATATGGGTACAGGTTGCAGGTGGTCGGGTGTTGGTAATGGTTGACCATCCTTAGGTCATGTAGGGGTATTGGTAATGGTTAACCATCCTTAGGTCATGTAGGGGTGTTGGTAATGGTTTGGGACCAACATAGGTTTATAATATGGGTACGGGTTGCAGGTGGTCGGGCGTTGGTACTGGTTGACCATCCTTTGGTCATGTAGGGGTGTTTATAATGGTTGACCATCCTTAGGTCATGTAGGGGTGTTGGTAATGGTTTGGGACCAACATGGGTTTATAATATGGGTACGAGTTGCAGTTGGTCGGGTGTTGGTAATGGTTGGCCATCCTTAGGTCATGTAGGGGTGTTGGTAATGGTTCAAGATCCGAAGGTCATGTAGGGGTGTTGGTAATGGTTTGGGACCAACATGGGTTTATAATATGGGTACGGGTTGCAGGTGATCGGGTGTTGGTATTGGTTGACCATCCTTAGGTCATGTAAGGGGTGTTGCTAATGGTTGACCATCCTTAGGTCATGTAGGGGTGTTGGTAATGGTTTGGGACAAACATGGGTTTATAGTATGGGTACGGTTTGCAGGTGGTCGGGTGTTGGTAATGGTTGACCATCCTTAGGTCATGTAGGCGTGTTAGTAATGGTTGACCATCCTTAGGTCATGTAGGGGTGTTGGTAATGGTTTGGGACCAACATGGGTGTAACATATGGGTACGAGTTGCAGGTGGTCGGGTGTTGGTAATGGTTGACCATCCTTAGGTCATGTAGGGGTGTTGGTAATTGTTGACCATCCTTAGGTCATGTAGGGGTGTTGGTAATGGTTTGGGACCAACATGGGTTTATAATATGGGTATGGGTTACAGGTGGTCGGGTGTTGGTAATGGTTGACCATCCTTAGGTCATGTAGGCGTGTTGGTAATGGTTGACCATCCTTAGGTCATGTAGGGGTGTTGGTAATGGTTTCGGACCAACATGGGTTTGTAATATGGGTACGGGTTGCAGGTGGTCGGGTGTTGGTAATGGTTAACCATCCTTAGGTCATGTAGGGGTGTTGGTAATGGTTTACCATCCTTAGGTCATGTAGGGGTGTTGGTAATGGTTGACCATCCTTAGCTCATGTATGGATGTTGGTAATGGTTGACCATCCTTAGGTCATGTAGGGGTGTTGGTAATGATTTGCCATCCTTAGGTCATGTAGGGGTGTTGGTAATGGTTGACCATCCTTAGGTCATGTAGGGGTGTTGGTAATGGTTTGGGACCAAAATGGGTTTATAATATGGGTACGAGTTGCAGGTGGTCGGGTGTTGGTAATGGTTGACCATCCTTAGGTCATGTAGGGGTGTTGGTAATGGTTGACCATCCTTAGGTCATGTAGGGGTGTTGGTGATGGTTTGGGACCAATATGGGTTTATAATATGGGTACGGGTTGCAGGTGGTCGGGTGTTGGTAATGGTTGACCATCCTTAGGTCATGTAGGGGTGTTGGTAATGGTTGACCATCCTTAGGTCATATAGGGGTGTTGGTAATGGTTGGCCATCCTTAGGTCATGTAGGGGTGTTGGTAATGGTTTGGGACAAACCTGGGTTTATAATATGGGTACGAGTTGCAGGTGGTCGGGTGTTGGTAATGCTAGACCATCCTTAGGTCATGTAGGGGTGTTGGTAATGGTTGACCAAACTTAGGTCATGTCGGGGTGTTTGTAATGGTTTGGGACCAACATGGGTTTATAATATGGGTACGGATTGCAGGTGGTCGGGTGTTGGTAATGGTGACCATCCTTAGGTCATGTAGGGGTGTTGGTAATGGTTGCCATCCTTAGGTCATGTAGGGGTGTTGGTAATGGTTTGGGACCAACATGGGTTTATAATATGGGTACGGATTGTAGGTAGTCGGGTGTTGGTAATGGTTGACCATCCTTAGGTCATGTAGGGGTGTTGGTAATGGTTGACCATCCTTAGGTCATGTAGGGGTGTTGGTAATGGTTTGGGACCAACATGGGTTTATAATATGGGTACGGATTGCAGGTGGTCGGGTGTTGGTAATGGTTGACCATCCTTAGGTCATGTAGGGGTGTTGGTAATGGTTGACCATCCTTAGGTCATGTAGGGGTGTTGGTAATGGTTTGGGACCAACATGGGTTTATAATATGGGTATGGGTTGCAGGTGGTCGGGTGTTGGTAATGGTTGACCATCCTAAGGTCATGTAGGGGTGTTGGTAATGGTTGACCTTCCTTAGGTCATGTAGGGGTGTTGGTAATGGTTTGGGACCAACATGGGTTTGTAATATGGGTATGGGTTGCAGGTGGTCGGGTGTTGGTAATGGTTGACCACGCTTAGGTCATGTAGGGGTGTTGGTAATGGTTGACCATCGTTAGGTCATGTAGGGGTGTTGGTAATGGTTGACCATCCTTAGGTCATGCAGGGATGTTGGTAATGGTTGACCATCCTTAGGTCATGTAGGGGTGTTGGTAATGGTTTTCCATCCTTAGGTCATGTACGGGTGTTGGTAATGGTTGTCCATCCTTAGGTCATGTAGGGGTGTTGGTAATGGTTTGGGACCAAAATGGGTTTATAATATGGGTACGAGTTACAGGTGGTCGGGTATTGGTAATGGTTGATCATCCTTAGGTCATGTAGGGGTGTTTGTAATGGTTGACCATCCTTAGGTCTTGTAGGCATGTTGGTAATGGTTGACCATCCTTAGGTCATGTAGGGGTGTTGGTAATGGTTTGGGACCAACATGGGTGTAACATATGGGTACGAGTTGCAGGTGGTCGGGTGTTGGTAATGTTTGACCATCCTTAGGTCGTGTAGGGGTGTTGGTAATTGTTGACCATCCTTAGGTTATGTAGGGGTGTTGGTAATGGTTTGGGACCAACATGGGTTTATAATATAGGTATGGGTTGCAGGTGGTCGGGTGTTGGTAATGGTTGACCATCCTTAGGTCATGTAGGGGTGTTGGTAATGGTTGACCATCCTTAGGTCATGTACGGGTGTTGGTAATGGTTTGGGACCAACATGGGTTTGTAATATGGGTACGGGTTGCAGGTGGTCGGGTGTTGGTAATGGTTAACCATCCTTACATCATGTAGGGGTGTTGGTAATGGTTGACCATCCTTAGGTCATGTAGGGGTGTTGGTAATGGTTTGGGACCAACATGGGTTTATAATATGGGTATGGGTTGCAGGTGGTCGGGTGTTGGTAATGGTTGACCATCCTTAGGTCATGTAGGGGTGTTGGTAATGGTTGACCATCCTTAGGTCATGTAGGGGTGTTGGTAATGGTTTGGGACCAACATGGGTTTATAATATGGGTACGGGTTTCAGGTGGTCGGGTGTTGGTAATGGTTGACTATCCTAAGGTCATGTAGGGGTGTTGGTAATGGTTGACCATCCTTAGGTCATGTAGGGGTGTTGGTAATGGTTTGGGACCAACATGGGTGTATAATATGGGTACGGGTTGAAGGTGGTTGGGTGTTGGTAATGGTTGACCATCCTTAGGTCATGTTGGGGTGTTGGTAATGGTTGACCATCCTTAGGTCATGTAGGGGTGTTGGTAATGGTTTGGGACAAACATGGGTTTATAATATGGGTACGGGTTGCAGGTGGTCGGGTGTTGGTAATGCTAGACCATCCTTAGGTCATGTAGGGGTGTTGGTAATGGTTTGGGACAAACATGGGTTTATAATATGGGTACGGGTTGCAGGTGGTCGGGTGTTGGTAATGCTAGACCATCCTTAGGTCATGTAGGGGTGTTGGTAATGGTTGACCAACCTTAGGTCATGTCGGGGTGTTTGTAATGGTTTGGGACCAACATGGGTTTATAATATGGGTACGGATTGCAGGTGGTCGGGTGTTGGTAATGGTTGACCATCCTTAGGTCATGTAGGGGTGTTGGTAATGGTTGCCATCCTTAGGTCATGTAGGGGTGTTGGTAATGGTTTGGGACCAACATGGGTTTATAATATGGGTACGGATTGTAAGTAGTCGGGTGTTGGTAATGGTTGACCATCCTTAGGTCATGTAGGGGTGTTGGTAATGGTTGACCATCCTTAGGTCATGTAGGGGTGTTGGTAATGGTTTGGGACCAACATGGGTTTATAATATGGGTACGGATTGCAGGTGGTCGGGTGTTGGTAATGGTTGACCATCCTTAGGTCATGTAGGGGTGTTGGTAATGGTTGACCATCCTTAGGTCATGTAGGGGTGTTGGTAATGGTTTGGGACCAACATGGGTTTATAATATGGGTATGGGTTGCAGGTGGTCGGGTGTTGGTAATGGTTGACCATCCTAAGGTCATGTAGGGGTGTTGGTAATGGTTGACCTTCCTTAGGTCATGTAGGGGTGTTGGTAATGGTTTGGGACCAACATGGGTTTGTAATATGGGTATGGGTTGCAGGTGGTCGGGTGTTGGTAATGGTTGACCATGCTTAGGTCATGTAGGGGTGTTGGTAATGGTTGACCATCGTTAGGTCATGTAGGGGTGTTGGTAATGGTTGACCATCCTTAGGTCATGTAGGGATGTTGGTAATGGTTGACCATCCTTAGGTCATGTAGGGGTGTTGGTAATGGTTTTCCATCCTTAGGTCATGTACGGGTGTTGGTAATGGTTGACCATCCTTAGGTCATGTAGGGGTGTTGGTAATGGTTTGGGACCAAAATGGGTTTATAATATGGGTACGGGTTACAGGTGGTCGGGTATTGGTAATGGTTGATCATCCTTAGGTCATGTAGGGGTGTTTGTAATGGTTGACCATCCTTAGGTCATGTAGGCGTGTTGGTAATGGTTGACCATCCTTAGGTCATGTAGGGGTGTTGGTAATGGTTTGGGACCAACATGGGTGTAACATATGGGTACGAGTTGCAGGTGGTCGGGTGTTGGTAATGGTTGACCATCCTTAGGTCATGTAGGGGTGTTGGTAATTGTTGACCATCCTTAGGTTATGTAGGGGTGTTGGTAATGGTTTGGGACCAACATGGGTTTATAATATAGGTATGGGTTGCAGGTGGTCGGGTGTTGGTAATGGTTGACCATCCTTAGGTCATGTAGGGGTGTTGGTAATGGTTGACCATCCTTAGGTCATTTACGGGTGTTGGTAATGGTTTGGGACCAACATGGGTTTGTAATATGGGTACGGGTTGCAGGTGGTCGGGTGTTGGTAATGGTTAACCATCCTTACATCATGTAGGGGTGTTGGTAATGGTTGACCATCCTTAGGTCATGTAGGGGTGTTGGTAATGGTTTGGGACCAACATGGGTTTATAATATGGGTATGGGTTGCAGGTGGTCGGGTGTTGGTAATGGTTGACCATCCTTAGGTCATGTAGGGGTGTTGGTAATGGTTGACCATCCTTAGGTCATGTAGGGGTGTTGGTAATGGTTTGGGACCAACATGGGTTTATAATATGGGTACGGGTTGCAGGTGGTCGGGTGTTGGTAATGGTTGACTATCCTAAGGTCATGTAGGGGTGTTGGTAATGGTTGCCATCCTTAGGTCATGTAGGGGTGTTGGTAATGGTTTGGGACCAACATGGGTTTATAATATGGGTACGGATTGCAGGTAGTCGGGTGTTGGTAATGGTTGACCATCCTTAGGTCATGTATGGGTGTTGGTAATGGTTGACCATCCTTAGGTCATGTTGGGGTGTTGGTAATGGTTGACCATCCTTAGGTCATGTAGGGGTGTTGGTAATGCTAGACCATCCTTAGGTCATGTAGGGGTGTTGGTAATGGTTTGGGACAAACATGGGTTTATAATATGGGTACGGGTTGCAGGTGGTCGGGTGTTGGTAATGCTAGACCATCCTTAGGTCATGTAGGGGTGTTGGTAATGGTTGACCAACCTTAGGTCATGTCGGGGTGTTTGTAATGGTTTGGGACCAACATGGGTTTATAATATGGGTACGGATTGCAGGTGGTCGGGTGTTGGTAATGGTTGACCATCCTTAGGTCATGTAGGGGTGTTGGTAATGGTTGCCATCCTTAGGTCATGTAGGGGTGTTGGTAATGGTTTGGGACCAACATGGGTTTATAATATGGGTACGGATTGCAGGTAGTCGGGTGTTGGTAATGGTTGACCATCCTTAGGTCATGTAGGGGTGTTGGTAATGGTTGACCATCCTTAGGTCATGTAGGGGTGTTGGTAATGGTTTGGGACCAACATGGGTTTATAATATGGGTACGGATTGTAGGTGGTCGGGTGTTGGTAATGGTTGACCATCCTTAGGTCATGTAGGGGTGTTGGTAATGGTTGACCATCCTTAGGTCATGTAGGGGTGTTGGTAATGGTTTGGGACCAACATGGGTGTATAATATGGGTACGGGTTGAAGGTGGTTGGGTGTTGGTAATGGTTGACCATCCTTAGGTCATGTTGGGGTGTTGGTAATGGTTGACCATCCTTAGGTCATGTAGGGGTGTTGGTAATCGTTTGGGACCAACATGGGTTTATAATATGGGTATGGGTTGCAGGTGGTCGGGTGTTGGTAATGGTTTACCATCCTTAGGTCATGTAGGGGTGTTGGTAATGGTTGACCATCCTTAGGTCATGTAGGGGTGTTGGTAATGGTTTGGGACCAACATGGGTTTGTAATATGGGTACGGGTTACAGGTGGTCGGGTGTTGGTAATGGTTGACCATGCTTAGGTCATGTAGAGGTGTTGGTAATGGTTGACCATCCTTAGGTCATGTATGGGTGTTGGTAATGGTTGACCATCCTTAGGTCATGTAGGGATGTTGGTAATGGTTGACCATCCTTAGGTCATATAGGGGTGTTGGTAATGGTTTGCCATCCTTAGGTCATGTAGGGGTGTTGGTAATGGTTAACCATCCTTAGGTCATGTAGGGGTGTTGGTAATGGTTTGGTACCAAAATGGGTTTATAGTATGGGTACGAGTTACAGGTGGTCGGGTGTTGGTAATGGTTGATCATCCTTAGGTCATGTAGGGGTGTTGGTAATGGTTGACCATCCTTAGGTCATGTAGGGGTGTTGGTAATGGTTTGGGACCAACATGGGTTTATAATATGGGTACGGATTGTAGGTAGTCGGGTGTTGGTAATGGTTGACCATCCTTAGGTCATGTAGGGGTGTTGGTAATGGTTGACCATCCTTAGGTCATGTAGGGGTGTTGGTAATGGTTGACCATCCTTAGGTCATGTAGGGGTGTTGGTAATGGTTTGGGACCAACATGGGTTTATAATATGGGTACGGATTGCAGGTGGTCGGGTGTTGGTAATGGTTGACCATCCTTAGGTCATGTAGGGGTGTTGGTAATGGTTGACCATCCTTAGGTCATGTAGGGGTGTTGGTAATGGTTTGGGACCAACATGGGTTTATAATATGGGTATGGGTTGCAGGTGGTCGGGTGTTGGTAATGGTGGACCATCCTAAGGTCATGTAGGGGTGTTGGTAATGGTTGACCTTCCTTAGGTCATGTAGGGGTGTTGGTAATGGTTTGGGACCAACATAGGTTTGTAATATGGGTATGGGTTGCAGGTGGTCGGGTGTTGGTAATGGTTGACCACGCTTAGGTCATGTAGGGGTGTTGGTAATGGTTGACCATCGTTAGGTCATGTAGGGGTGTTGGTAATGGTTGACCATCCTTAGGTCATGTAGGGATGTTGGTAATGGTTGACCATCCTTAGGTCATGTAGGGGTGTTGGTAATGGTTTTCCATCCTTAGGTCATGTACGGGTGTTGGTAATGGTTGTCCATCCTTAGGTCATGTAGGGGTGTTGGTAATGGTTTGGGACCAAAATGGGTTTATAATATGGGTACGAGTTACAGGTGGTCGGGTATTGGTAATGGTTGATCATCCTTAGGTCATGTAGGGGTGTTTGTAATGGTTGACCATCCTTAGGTCATGTAGGCATGTTGGTAATGGTTGACCATCCTTAGGTCATGTAGGGGTGTTGGTAATGGTTTGGGACCAACATGGGTGTAACATATGGGTACGAGTTGCAGGTGGTCGGGTGTTGGTAATGGTTGACCATCCTTAGGTCATGTAGGGGTGTTGGTAATTGTTGACCATCCTTAGGTTATGTAGGGGTGTTGGTAATGGTTTGGGACCAACATGGGTTTATAATATGGGTATGGGTTGCAGGTGGTCGGGTGTTGGTAATGGTTGACCATCCTTAGGTCATGTAGGGGTGTTGGTAATGGTTGACCATCCTTAGGTCATGTAGGGGTGTTGGTAATGGTTTGGGACCAACATGGGTTTATAATATGGGTACGGGTTGCAGGTGGTCGGGTGTTGGTAATGGTTGACTATCCTAAGGTCATGTAGGGGTGTTGGTAATGGTTGACCATCCTTAGGTCATGTAGGGGTGTTGGTAATGGTTTGGGACCAACATGGGTGTATAATATGGGTACGGGTTGAAGGTGGTTGGGTGTTGGTAATGGTTGACCATCCTTAGGTCATGTTGGGGTGTTGGTAATGGTTGACCATCCTTAGGTCATGTAGGGGTGTTCGTAATGGTTTGGGACAAACATGGGTTTATAATATGGGTACGGGTTGCAGGTGGTCGGGTGTTGGTAATGCTAGACCATCCTTAGGTCATGTAGGGGTGTTGGTAATGGTTTGGGACAAACATGGGTTTATAATATGGGTACGGGTTGCAGGTGGTCGGGTGTTGGTAATGCTAGACCATCCTTAGGTCATGTAGGGGTGTTGGTAATGGTTGACCAACCTTAGGTCATGTCGGGGTGTTTGTAATGGTTTGGGACCAACATGGGTTTATAATATGGGTACGGATTGCAGGTGGTCGGGTGTTGGTAATGGTTGACCATCCTTAGGTCATGTAGGGGTGTTGGTAATGGTTGCCATCCTTAGGTCATGTAGGGGTGTTGGTAATGGTTTGGGACCAACATGGGTTTATAATATGGGTACGGATTGCAGGTAGTCGGGTGTTGGTAATGGTTGACCATCCTTAGGTCATGTAGGGGTGTTGGTAATGGTTGACCATCCTTAGGTCATGTAGGGGTGTTGGTAATGGTTTGGGACCAACATGGGTTTATAATATGGGTACGGATTGCAGGTGGTCGGGTGTTGGTAATGGTTGACCATCCTTAGGTCATGTAGGGGTGTTGGTAATGGTTGACCATCCTTAGGTCATGTAGGGGTGTTGGTAATGGTTTGGGACCAACATGGGTGTATAATATGGGTACGGGTTGAAGGTGGTTGGGTGTTGGTAATGGTTGACCATCCTTAGGTCATGTTGGGGTGTTGGTAATGGTTGACCATCCTTAGGTCATGTAGGGGTGTTGGTAATGGTTTGGGACCAACATGGGTTTATAATATGGGTATGGGTTGCAGGTGGTCGGGTGTTGGTAATGGTTTACCATCCTTAGGTCATGTAGGGGTGTTGGTAATGGTTGACCATCCTTAGGTCATGTAGGGGTGTTGGTAATGGTTTGGGACCAACATGGGTTTGTAATATGGGTACGGGTTACAGGTGGTCGGGTGTTGGTAATGGTTGACCATGCTTAGGTCATGTAGAGGTGTTGGTAATGGTTGACCATCCTTAGGTCATGTATGGGTGTTGGTAATGGTTGACCATCCTTAGGTCATGTAGGGATGTTGGTAATGGTTGACCATCCTTAGGTCATGTAGGGGTGTTGGTAATGGTTTGCCATCCTTAGGTCATGTAGGGGTGTTGGTAATGGTTAACCATCCTTAGGTCATGTAGGGGTGTTGGTAATGGTTTGGTACCAAAATGGGTTTATAGTATGGGTACGAGTTACAGGTGGTCGGGTGTTGGTAATGGTTGATCATCCTTAGGTCATGTAGGGGTGTTGGTAATGGTTGACCATCCTTAGGTCATGTAGGGGTGTGGGTAATGGTTGACCATCCTTTGGTCATGTAGGGGTGTTGGTAATGGTTTGGGACCAACATGGGTTTATAATATGGGTATGGGTTGCAGGTGGTCGGGTGTTGGTAATGGTTGACCACCTTAGGTCATGTAGAGGTATTGGTAATGGTTAACCATCCTTAGGTCATGTAGGGGTTTTGGTAATGGTTTGGGACCAACATGGGTTTATAATATGGGTACGGGTTGCAGGTGGTTGGGTGTTGGTACTGGTTGACCATCCTTTGGTCATGTAGGGGTGTTTGTAATGGTTGACCATCCTTAGGTCATGTAGGCGTGTTGGTAATGGTTGACCATCCTTAGGTCATATAGGGGTGTTGGTAATGGTTTGGGACCAACATGGGTGTAACATATGGGTATGAGTTGCAGGTGGTCGGGTGTTGGTAATGGTTGACCATCCTTAGGTCATGTAGGGGTGTTGGTAATTGTTGACCATCCTTAGGTTATGTAGGGGTCTTGGTAATGGTTTGGGACCAACATGGGTTTATAATATAGGTATGGGTTGCAGGTGGTCGGGTGTTGGTAATGGTTGACCATCCATAGGTCATGTAGGGGTGTTGGTAATGGTTGACCATCCTTAGGTCATGTAGGGGTGTTGGTAATGGTTTGGGACCAACATGGGTTTGTAATATGGGTACGGGTTGCAGGTGGTCGGGTGTTGGTAATGGTTAACCATCCTTAGATCATGTAGGGGTGTTGGTAATGGTTGACCATCCTTAGGTCATATAGGGGTGTTGGTAATGGTTTGGGACCAACATGGGTTTATAATATGGGTATGGGTTGCAGGTGGTCGGGTGTTGGTAATGGTTGACCATCCTTAGGTCATGTAGGGGTGTTGGTAATGGTTGACCATCCTTAGGTTATGTATGGGTGTTGGTAATGGTTTGGGACCAACATGGGTTTATAATATAGGTATGGGTTGCAGGTGGTCGGGTGTTGGTAATGGTTGACCATCCTTAGGTCATGTAGGGGTGTTGGTAATGGTTGACCATCCTTAGGTCATGTACGGGTGTTGGTAATGGTTTGGGACCAACATGGGTTTGTAATATGGGTACGGGTTGCAGGTGGTCGGGTGTTGGTAATGGTTAACCATCCTTACATCATGTAGGGGTGTTGGTAATGGTTGACCATCCTTAGGTCATGTAGGGGTGTTTGTAATGGTTTGGGACCAACATGGGTTTATAATATGGGTATGGGTTGCAGGTGGTCGGGTGTTGGTAATGGTTGACCATCCTTAGGTCATGTAGGGGTGTTGGTAATGGTTGACCATCCTTAGGTCATGTAGGGGTGTTGGTAATGGTTTGGGACCAACATGGGTTTATAATATGGGTACGGGTTGCAGGTGGTCGGGTGTTGGTAATGGTTGACTATCCTAAGGTCATGTAGGGGTGTTGGTAATGGTTGACCATCCTTAGGTCATGTAGGGGTGTTGGTAATGGTTTGGGACCAACATGGGTGTATAATATGGGTACGGGTTGAAGGTGGTTGGGTGTTGGTAATGGTTGACCATCCTTAGGTCATGTTGGGGTGTTGGTAATGGTTGACCATCCTTAGGTCATGTAGGGGTGTTGGTAATGGTTTGGGACAAACATGGGTTTATAATATGGGTACGGGTTGCAGGTGGTCGGGTGTTGGTAATGGTAGACCATCCTTAGGTCATGTAGGGGTGTTGGTAATGGTTTGGGACAAACATGGGTTTATAATATGGGTACGGGTTGCAGGTGGTCGGGTGTTGGTAATGCTAGACCATCCTTAGGTCATGTAGGGGTGTTGGTAATGGTTGACCAACCTTAGGTCATGTCGGGGTGTTTGTAATGGTTTGGGACCAACATGGGTTTATAATATGGGTACGGATTGCAGGTGGTCGGGTGTTGGTAATGGTTGACCATCCTTAGGTCATGTAGGGGTGTTGGTAATGGTTGCCATCCTTAGGTCATGTAGGGGTGTTGGTAATGGTTTGGGACCAACATGGGTTTATAATATGGGTACGGATTGTAGGTAGTCGGGTGTTGGTAATGGTTGACCATCCTTAGGTCATGTAGGGGTGTTGGTAATGGTTGACCATCCTTAGGTCATGTAGGGGTGTTGGTAATGGTTTGGGACCAATATGGGTTTATAATATGGGTACGGATTGCAGGTGGTCGGGTGTTGGTAATGGTTGACCATCCTTAGGTCATGTAGGGGTGTTGGTAATGGTTGACCATCCTTAGGTCATGTAGGGGTGTTGGTAATGGTTTGGGACCAACATGGGTTTATAATATGGGTTGCAGGTGGTCGGGTGTTGGTAATGGTTGACCATCCTAAGGTCATGTAGGGGTGTTGGTAATGGTTGACCTTCCTTAGGTCATGTAGGGGTGTTGGTAATGGTTTGGGACCAACATGGGTTTGTAATATGGGTATGGGTTGCAGGTGGTCGGGTGTTGGTAATGGTTGACCATGCTTAGGTCATGTAGGGGTGTTGGTAATGGTTGACCATCGTTAGGTCATGTAGGGGTGTTGGTAATGGTTGACCATCCTTAGGTCATGTAGGGATGTTGGTAATGGTTGACCATCCTTAGGTCATGTAGGGGTGTTGGTAATGGTTTTCCATCCTTAGGTCATGTACGGGTGTTGGTAATGGTTGACCATCCTTAGGTCATGTAGGGGTGTTGGTAATGGTTTGGGACCAAAATGGGTTTATAATATGGGTACGAGTTACAGGTGGTCGGGTATTGGTAATGGTTGATCATCCTTAGGTCATGTAGGGGTGTTTGTAATGGTTGACCATCCTTAGGTCATGTAGGCGTGTTGGTAATGGTTGACCATCCTTAGGTCATGTAGGGGTGTTGGTAATGGTTTGGGACCAACATGGGTGTAACATATGGGTACGAGTTGCAGGTGGTCGGGTGTTGGTAATGGTTGACCATCCTTAGGTCATGTAGGGGTGTTGGTAATTGTTGACCATCCTTAGGTTATGTAGGGGTGTTGGTAATGGTTTGGGACCAACATGGGTTTATAATATAGGTATGGGTTGCAGGTGGTCGGGTGTTGGTAATGGTTGACCATCCTTAGGTCATGTAGGGGTGTTGGTAATGGTTGACCATCCTTAGGTCATGTACGGGTGTTGTTAATGGTTTGGGACCAACATGGGTTTGTAATATGGGTACGGGTTGCAGGTGGTCGGGTGTTGGTAATGGTTAACCATCCTTACATCATGTAGGGGTGTTGGTAATGGTTGACCATCCTTAGGTCATGTAGGGGTGTTGGTAATGGTTTGGGACCAACATGGGTTTATAATATGGGTATGGGTTGCAGGTGGTCGGGTGTTGGTAATGGTTGACCATCCTTAGGTCATGTAGGGGTGTTGGTAATGGTTGACCATCCTTAGGTCATGTAGGGCTGTTGGTAATGGTTTGGGACCAACATGGGTTTATAATATGGGTACGGGTTGCAGGTGGTCGGGTGTTGGTAATGGTTGACTATCCTAAGGTCATGTAGGGGTGTTGGTAATGGTTGACCATCCATAGGTCATGTAGGGGTGTTGGTAATGGTTTGGGACCAACATGGGTTTGTAATATGGGTACGGGTTGCAGGTGGTCGGGTGTTGGTAATGGTTAACCATCCTTAGATCATGTAGGGGTGTTGGTAATGGTTGACCATCCTTAGGTCATATAGGGGTGTTGGTAATGGTTTGGGACCAACATGGGTTTATAATATGGGTATGGGTTGCAGGTGGTCGGGTGTTGGTAATGGTTGACCATCCTTAGGTCATGTAGGGGTGTTGGTAATGGTTGACCATCCTTAGGTTATGTATGGGTGTTGGTAATGGTTTGGGACCAACATGGGTTTATAATATGGGTACGGATTCCAGGTGGTCGGGTGTTGGTAATGGTTGACCATCCTAAGGTCATGTAGGGGTGTTGGTAATGGTTGACCATCCTTAGGTCATGTAGGGGTGTTGGTAATGGTTTGGGACCAACATGGGTGTATAATATGGGTACGGGTTGAAGGTGGTTGGGTGTTGGTAATGGTTGACCATCCTTAGGTCATGTTGGGGTGTTGGTAATGGTTGACCATCCTTAGGTCATGTAGGGGTGTTGGTAATCGTTTGGGACAAACAAGGGTTTATAATATGGGTACAGGTTGCAGGTGGTCGGGTGTTGGTAATGCTAGACCATCCTTAGGTCATGTAGGGGTGTTGGTAATGGTTTGGGACAAACATGGGTTTATAATATGGGTACGGGTTGCAGGTGGTCGGGTGTTGGTAATGCTAGACCATCCTTAGGTCATGTAGGGGTGTTGGTAATGGTTGACCAACCTTAGGTCATGTCGGGGTGTTTGTAATGGTTTGGGACCAACATGGGTTTATAATATGGGTACGGATTGCAGGTGGTCGGGTGTTGGTAATGGTTGACCATCCGTAGGTCATGTAGGGGTGTTGGTAATGGTTGCCATCCTTAGGTCATGTAGGGGTGTTGGTAATGGTTTGGGACCAACATGGGTTTATAATATGGGTACGGATTGCAGGTAGTCGGGTGTTGGTAGTGGTTGACCATCCTGAGGTCATGTAGGGGTGTTGGTAATGGTTGACCATCCTTAGGTCATGTAGGGGTGTTGGTAATGGTTTGGGACCAACATGGGTTTATAATATGGGTACGGATTGCAGGTGGTCGGGTGTTGGTAATGGTTGACCATCCTTAGGTCATGTAGGGGTGTTGGTAATGGTTGACCATCCTTAGGTCATGTAGGGGTGTTGGTAATGGTTTGGGACCAACATGGGTGTATAATATGGGTACGGGTTGAAGGTGGTTGGGTGTTGGTAATGGTTGACCATCCTTAGGTCCTGTTGGGGTGTTGGTAATGGTTGACCATGCTTAGGTCATGTAGGGGTGTTGGTAATGGTTTGGGACCAACATGGGTTTATAATATGGGTATGGGTTGCAGGTGGTCGGGTGTTGGTAATGGTTGACCATCCTTAGGTCATGTAGGGGTGTTGGTAATGGTTGACCATCCTTAGGTCAAGTAGGGGTGTTGGTAATGGTTTGGGACCAACATGGGTTTGTAATATGGGTACGGGTTACAGGTGGTCGGGTGTTGGTAATGGTTGACCATGCTTAAGTCATGTAGAGGTGTTGGTAATGGTTGACCATCCTTAGGTCATGTATGGGTGTTGGTAATGGTTGACCATCCTTAGGTCATGTAGGGATGTTGGTAATGGTTGACCATCCTTAGGTCATGTAGGGGTGTTGGTAATGGTTTGCCATCCTTAGGTCATGTAGGGGTGTTGGTAATGGTTAACCATCCTTAGGTCATGTAGGGGTGTTGGTAATGGTTTGGTACCAAAATGGGTTTATAGTATGGGTACGAGTTACAGGTGGTCGGGTGTTGGTAATGGTTGATCATCCTTAGGTCATGTAGGGGTGTTGGTAATGGTTGACCATCCTTAGGTCATGTAGGGGTGTGGGTAATGGTTGACCATCCTTTGGTCATGTAGGGGTGTTCGTAATGGTTTGGGACCAACATGGGTTTATAATATGGGTATGGGTTGCAGGTGGTCGGGTGTTGGTAATGGTTGACCACCTTAGGTCATGTAGAGGTATTGGTAATGGTTAACCATCCTTAGGTCATATAGGGGTGTTGGTAATGGTTTGGGACCAACATGGGTTTATAATATGGGTACGGGTTGCAGGTGGTTGGGTGTTGGTACTGGTTGACCATCCTTTGGTCATGTAGGGGTGTTTGTAATGGTTGACCATCCTTAGGTCATGTAGGCGTGTTGGTAATGGTTGACCATCCTTAGGTCATGTAGGGGTGTTGGTAATGGTTTGGGACCAACATGGGTGTAACATATGGGTACGAGTTGCAGGTGGTCGGGTGTTGGTAATGGTTGACCATCCTTAGGTCATGTAGGGGTGTTGGTAATTGTTGACCATCCTTAGGTTATGTAGGGGTGTTGGTAATGGTTTGGGACCAACATGGGTTTATAATATAGGTATGGGTTGCAGGTGGTCGGGTGTTGGTAATGGTTGACCATCCTTAGGTCATGTAGGGGTGTTGGTAATGGTTGACCATCCTTAGGTCATGTAGGGTTGTTGGTAATGGTTTGGGACCAACATGGGTTTGTAATATGGGTACGGGTTGCAGGTGGTCGGGTGTTGGTAATGGTTAACCATCCTTAGATCATGTAGGGGTGTTGGTAATGGTTGACCATCCTTAGGTCATGTAGGGGTGTTGGTAATGGTTTGGGACCAACATGGGTTTATAATATGGGTATGGGTTGCAGGTGGTCGGGTGTTGGTAATGGTTGACCATCCTTAGATCATGTAGGGGTGTTGGTAATGGTTGACCATCCTTAGGTCATGTAGGGGTGTTGGTAATGGTTTGGGACCAACATGGGTGTATAATATGGGTACGGGTTGAAGGTGGTTGGGTGTTGGTAATGGTTGACCATCCTTAGGTCATGTTGGGGTGTTGGTAATGGTTGACCATCCTTAGGTCATGTAGGGGTGTTGGTAATGGTTTGGGACCAACATGGGTTTATAATATGGGTATGGGTTGCAGGTGGTCGGGTGTTGGTAATGTTTTACCATCCTTAGGTCATGTAGGGGTGTTGGTAATGGTTGACCATCCTTAGGTCATGTAGGGGTGTTGGTAATGGTTTGGGACCAACATGGGTTTGTAATATGGGTACGGGTTACAGGTGGTCGGGTGTTGGTAATGGTTGACCATGCTTAGGTCATGTAGAGGTGTTGGTAATGGTTGACCATCCTTAGGTCATGTATGGGTGTTGGTAATGGTTGACCATCCTTAGGTCATGTAGGGATGTTGGTAATGGTTGACCATCCTTAGGTCATGTAGGGGTGTTGGTAATGGTTTGCCATCCTTAGGTCATGTAGGGGTGTTGGTAATGGTTAACCATCCTTAGGTCATGTAGGGGTGTTGGTAATGGTTTGGTACCAAAATGGGTTTATAGTATGGGTACGAGTTACAGGTGGTCGGGTGTTGGTAATGGTTGATCATCCTTAGGTCATGTAGGGGTGTTGGTAATGGTTGACCATCCTTAGGTCATGTAGGGGTGTGGGTAATGGTTGACCATCCTTTGGTCATGTAGGGGTGTTGGTAATGGTTTGGGACCAACATGGGTTTATAATATGGGTATGGGTTGCAGGTGGTCGGGTGTTGGTAATGGTTGACCACCTTAGGTCATGTAGAGGTATTGGTAATGGTTAACCATCCTTAGGTCATGTAGGGGTTTTGGTAATGGTTTGGGACCAACATGGGTTTATAATATGGGTACGGGTTGCAGGTGGTTGGGTGTTGGTACTGGTTGACCAGCCTTTGGTCATGTAGGGGTGTTTGTAATGGTTGACCATCCTTAGGTCATGTAGGCGTGTTGGTAATGGTTGACCATCCTTAGGTCATGTAGGGGTGTTGGTAGTGGTTTGGGACCAACATGGGTGTAACATATGGGTACGAGTTGTAGGTGGTCGGGTGTTGGTAATGGTTGACCATCCTTAGGTCATGTAGGGGTGTTGGTAATTGTTGACCATCCTTAGGTTATGTAGGGGTGTTGGTAATGGTTTGGGACCAACATGGGTTTATAATATAGGTATGGGTTGCAGGTGGTCGGGTGTTGGTAATGGTTGACCATCCATAGGTCATGTAGGGGTGTTGGTAATGGTTGACCATCCTTAGGTCATGTAGGGGTGTTGGTAATGGTTTGGGACCAACATGGCTTTGTAATATGGGTACGGGTTGCAGGTGGTCGGGTGTTGGTAATGGTTAACCATCCTTAGATCATGTAGGGGTGTTGGTAATGGTTGACCATCCTTAGGTCATATAGGGGTGTTGGTAATGGTTTGGGACCAACATGGGTTTATAATATGGGTATGGGTTGCAGGTGGTCGGGTGTTGGTAATGGTTGACCATCCTTAGGTCATGTAGGGGTGTTGGTAATGGTTGACCATCCTTAGGTCATGTAGGGGTGTTGGTAATGGTTTGGGACCAACATGGGTTTATAATATGGGTACGGATTGCAGGTGGTTGGGTGTTGGTAATGGTTGACCATCCTAAGGTCATGTAGGGGTGTTGGTAATGGTTGACCATCCTTAGGTCATGTAGGGGTGCTGGTAATGGTTTGGGACCAACATGGGTGTATAATATGGGTACGGGTTGAAGGTGGTTGGGTGTTGGTAATGGTTGACCATCCTTAGGTCATGTTGCGGTGTTGGTAATGGTTGACCATCCTTAGGTCATGTAGGGGTGTTGGTAATCGTTTGGGACAAACATGGGTTTATAATATGGGTACGGGTTGCAGGTGGTCGGGTGTTGGTAATGCTAGACCATCCTTAGGTCATGTAGGGGTGTTGGTAATGGTTTGGGACAAACATGGGTTTATAATATGGGTACGGGTTGCAGGTGGTCGGGTGTTGGTAATGCTAGACCATCCTTAGGTCATGTAGGGGTGTTGGTAATGGTTGACCAACCTTAGGTCATGTCGGGGTGTTTGTAATGGTTTGGGACCAACATGGGTTTATAATATGGGTACGGATTGCAGGTGGTCGGGTGTTGGTAATGGTTGACCATCCTTAGGTCATGTAGGGGTGTTGGTAATGGTTGCCATCCTTAGGTCATGTAGGGGTGTTGGTAATGGTTTGGGACCAACATGGGTTTATAATATGGGTACGGATTACAGGTAGTCGGGTGTTGGTAATGGTTGACCATCCTTAGGTCATGTAGGGGTGTTGGTAATGGTTGACCATCCTTAGGTCATGTAGGGGTGTTGGTAATGGTTTGGGACCAACATGGGTTTATAATATGGGTACGGATTGCAGGTGGTCGGGTGTTGGTAATGGTTGACCATCCTTAGGTCATGTAGGGGTGTTGGTAATGGTTGACCATCCTTAGGTCATGTAGGGGTGTTGGTAATGGTTTGGGACCAACATGGGTGTATAATATGGGTACGGGTTGAAGGTGGTTGGGTGTTGGTAATGGTTGACCATCCTTAGGTCCTGTTGGGGTGTTGGTAATGGTTGACCATCCTTAGGTCATGTAGGGGTGTTGGTAATGGTTTGGGACCAACATGGGTTTATAATATGGGTATGGGTTGCAGGTGGTCGGGTGTTGGTAATGGTTGACCATCCTTAGGTCATGTAGGGGTGTTGGTAATGGTTGACCATCCTTAGGTCATGTAGGGGTGTTGGTAATGGTTTGGGACCAACGTGGGTTTGTAATATGGGTACGGGTTACAGGTGGTCGGGTGTTGGTAATGGTTGACCATGCTTATGTCATGTAGAGGTGTTGGTAATGGTTGACCATCCTTAGGTCATGTATGGGTGTTGGTAATGGTTGACCATCCTTAGGTCATGTAGGGATGTTGGTAATGGTTGACCATCCTTAGGTCATGTAGGGGTGTTGGTAATGGTTTGCCATCCTTAGGTCATGTAGGGGTGTTGGTAATGGTTAACCATCCTTAGGTCATGTAGGGGTGTTGGTAATGGTTTGGTACCAAAATGGGTTTATAGTATGGGTACGAGTTACAGGTGGTCGGGTGTTGGTAATGGTTGATCATCCTTAGGTCATGTAGGGGTGTTGGTAATGGTTGACCATCCTTAGGTCATGTAGGGGTGTGGGTAATGGTTGACCATCCTTTGGTCATGTAGGGGTGTTCGTAATGGTTTGGGACCAACATGGGTTTATAATATGGGTATGGGTTGCAGGTGGTCGGGTGTTGGTAATGGTTGACCACCTTAGGTCATGTAGAGGTATTGCTAATGGTTAACCATCCTTAGGTCATATAGGGGTGTTGGTAATGGTTTGGGACCAACATGGGTTTATAATATGGGTACGGGTTGCAGGTGGTTGGGTGTTGGTACTGGTTGACCATCCTTTGGTTATGTAGGGGTGTTTGTAATGGTTGACCATCCTTAGGTCATGTAGGCGTGTTGGTAATGGTTGACCATCCTTAGGTCATGTAGGGGTGTTGGTAATGGTTTGGGACCAACATGGGTGTAACATATGGGTACGAGTTGCAGGTGGTCGGGTGTTGGTAATGGTTGACCATCCTTAGGTCATGTAGGGGTGTTGGTAATTGTTGACCATCCTTAGGTTATGTAGGGGTGTTGGTAATGGTTTGGGACCAACATGGGTTTATAATATAGGTATGGGTTGCAGGTGGTCGGGTGTTGGTAATGGTTGACCATCCTTAGGTCATGTAGGGGTGTTGGTAATGGTTGACCATCCTTAGGTCATGTAGGGTTGTTGGTAATGATTTGGGACCAACATGGGTTTGTAATATGGGTACGGGTTGCAGGTGGTCGGGTGTTGGTAATGGTTAACCATCCTTAGATCATGTAGGGGTGTTGGTAATGGTTGACCATCCTTAGGTCATGTAGGGGTGTTGGTAATGGTTTGGGACCAACATGGGTTTATAATATGGGTATGGGTTGCAGGTGGTCGGGTGTTGGTAATGGTTGACCATCCTTAGGTCATGTAGGGGTGTTGGTAATGGTTGACCATCCTTAGGTCATGTAGGGGTGTTGGTAATGGTTTGGGACCAACATGGGTTTATAATATGGGTACGGATTGCAGGTGGTCGGGTGTTGGTAATGGTTGACCATCCTAAGGTCATGTAGGGGTGTTGGTAATGGTTGACCATCATTAGGTCATGTAGGGGTGTTGGTAATGGTTTGGGACCAACATGGGTGTATAATATGGGTACGGGTTGCAGGTGGTCGGGTGTTGGTAATGGTTGACCATCCTTAGGTCATGTTGGGGTGTTGGTAGTGGTTGACCATCCTTAGGTCATGTAGGGGTGTTGGTAATGGTTTGGGACCAACATGGGTTTATAATATGGGTATGGGTTGCAGGTGGTCGGGTGTTGGTAATGGTTGACCATCCTTAGGTCATGTAGGGGTGTTGGTAATGGTTGACCATCCTTAGGTCATGTAGGGGTGTTGGTAATGGTTTGGGACCAACATGGGTTTATAATATGGGTATGGGTTACAGGTGGTCGGGTGTTGGTAATGGTTGACCATGCTTAGGTCATGTAGAGGTGTTGGTAATGGTTGACCATCCTTAGGTCATGTACGGGTGTTGGTAATGGTTGACCATCCTTAGGTCATGTAGGGATGTTGGTAATGGTTGACCATCCTTAGGTCATGTAGGGGTGTTGGTAATGGTTTGCCATCCTTAGGTCATGTAGGGGTGTTGGTAATGGTTAACCATCCTTAGGTCATGTAGGGGTGTTGGTAATGGTTTGGGACCAAAATGGGTTTATAGTATGGGTACGAGTTACAGGTGGTTAGGTGTTGGTAATGGTTGATCATCCTTGGGTCATGTAGGGGTGTTGGTAATGGTTGACCATCCTTAGGTCATGTAGGGGTGTGGGTAATGGTTGACCATTCTTAGGTCATGCAGGGGTGTTGGTAATGGTTTGGGACCAACATGGGTTTATAATATGGGTATGGGTTGCAGGTGGTCGGGTGTTGGTAATGGTTGACCATCCTTAGGTCATGTAGGGGTGTTGGTAATGGTTTGGGACCCACATGGGTTTGTATTATGGGTACGGGTTGCAGGCGGTCGGGTGTTGGTAATGGTTGACCATGCTTAGTTAATGTAGGCGTGTTGGTAATGGTTGACCATCCTTAGGTCATGTAGGGGTGTTGGTAATGGTTGACCATCCTTAGGTCATGTAGGGGTGTTGGTAATGGTTGACCATCCTTAGCTCATGTATGGATGTTGGTAATGGTTGACCATCCTTAGGTCATGTAGGGGTGTTGGTAATGGTTTGCCATCCTTAGGTCATGTAGGGGTGTTGGTAATGGTTGACCATCTTTAGGTCATGTAGGGGTGTTGGTAATGGTTTGGGACCAAAATGGGTTTATAATATGGGTACGAGTTGCAGGTGGTCGGGTGTTGGTAATGGTTGACCATCCTTAGGTCATGTAGGGGTGTTGGTAATGGTTGACCATCCTTAGGTCATGTAGGGGTGTTGGTAATGGTTTGGGACCAATATGGGTTTATAATATGGGTACAGGTTGCAGGTGGTCGGGTGTTGGTAATGGTTGACCATCCTTAGGTCATGTAGGGGTGTTGGTAATGGTTGACCATCCTTAGCTCATATATGGATGTTGGTAATGGTTGACCATCCTTAGGTCATGTAGGGGTGTTGGTAATGGTTTGCCATCATTAGGTCATGTAGGGGTGTTGGTAATGGTTGACCATCCTTAGGTCATGTAGGGGTGTTGGTAATGGTTTGGGACCAAAATGGGTTTATAATATGGGTACGAGTTGCAGGTGGTCGGGTGTTGGTAATGGTTGACCATCCTTTGGTCATGTTGGGGTGTTGGTAATGGTTGACCATCCTTAGGTCATGTAGGGGTGTTGGTAATGGTTTGGGACCAATATGGGTTTATAATATGGGTACGGGTTGCAGGTGGTCGGGTGTTGGTAATGGTTGACCATCCTTAGGTCATGTAGGGGTGTTGGTAATGGTTGACCATCCTTAGGTCATGTAGGGGTGTTGGTAATGGTTGGCCATCCTTAGGTCATGTAGGGGTGTTGGTAATGGTTTGCCATCCTTAGGTCATGTAGGGGTGTTGGTAATGGTTAACCATCCTTAGGTCATGTAGGGGTGTTGGTAATGGTTTGGGACCAAAATGGGTTTATAGTATGGGTACGAGTTACAGGTGGTCAGGTGTTGGTAATGGTTGATCATCCTTGGGTCATGTAGGGGTGTTGGTAATGGTTGACCATCCTTAGGTCATGTAGGGGTGTGGGTAATGGTTGACCATTCTTAGGTCATGCAAGGGTGTTGGTAATGGTTTGGGACCAACATGGGTTTATAATATGGGTATGGGTTGCAGGTGGTCGGGTGTTGGTAATGGTTGACCATCCTTAGGTCATGTAGGGGTGTTGGTAATGGTTGACCATCCTTAGGTCATGTAGGGGTGTTGGTAATGGTTTGGGACCCACATGGGTTTGTATTATGGGTACGGGTTGCAGGCGGTCGGGTGTTGGTAATGGTTGACCATGCTTAGTTAATGTAGGCGTGTTGGTAATGGTTGACCATCCTTAGGTCATGTAGGGGTGTTGGTAATGGTTGACCATCCTTAGGTCATGTAGGGGTGTTGGTAATGGTTGACCATCCTTAGCTCATGTATGGATGTTGGTAATGGTTGACCATCCTTAGGTCATGTAGGGGTGTTGGTAATGGTTTGCCATCCTCAGGTCATGTAGGGGTGTTGGTAATGGTTGACCATCTTTAGGTCATGTAGGGGTGTTGGTAATGGTTTGGGACCAAAATGGGTTTATAATATGGGTACGAGTTGCAGGTGGTCGGGTGTTGGTAATGGTTGACCATCCTTAGGTCATGTAGGGGTGTTGGTAATGGTTGACCATCCTTAGGTCATGTAGGGGTGTTGGTAATGGTTTGGGACCAATATGGGTTTATAATATGGGTACGGGTTGCAGGTGGTCGGGTGTTGGTAATGGTTGACCATCCTTAGGTCATGTAGGGGTGTTGGTAATGGTTGACCATCCTTAGCTCATATATGGATGTTGGTAATGGTTGACCATCCTTAGGTCATGTAGGGGTGTTGGTAATGGTTTGCCATCATTAGGTCATGTAGGGGTGTTGGTAATGGTTGACCATCCTTAGGTCATGTAGGGGTGTTGGTAATGGTTTGGGACCAAAATGGGTTTATAATATGGGTACGAGTTGCAGGTGGTCGGGTGTTGGTAATGGTTGACCATCCTTAGGTCATGTTGGGGTGTTGGTAATGGTTGACCATCCTTAGGTCATGTAGGGGTGTTGGTAATGGTTTGGGACCAATATGGGTTTATAATATGGGTACGGGTTGCAGGTGGTCGGGTGTTGGTAATGGTTGACCATCCTTAGGTCATGTAGGGGTGTTGGTAATGGTTGACCATCCTTAGGTCATGTAGGGGTGTTGGTAATGGTTGGCCATCCTTAGGTCATGTAGGGGTGTTGGTAATGGTTTGGGACAAACATGGGTTTATAATATGGGTACGGGTTGCAGGTGGTCGGGTGTTGGTAATGCTTGACCATCCTTAGGTCATGTAGGGGTGTTGGTAATGGTTGACCAACCTTCGGTCATGTCGGGGTGTTTGTAATGGTTTGGGACCAACATGGGTTTATAATATGGGTATGGATTGCAGGTGGTCGGGTGTTGGTAATGGTTGACCATCCTTAGGTCATGTAGGGGTGTTGTTAATGGTTGCCATCCTTAGGTCATGTTGGGGTGTTGGTAATGGTTTGGGACCAACATGGGTTTATAATATGGGTACGGATTGCATGTAGTCGGGTGTTGGTAATGGTTGACCATCCTTAGGTCATGTAGGGGTGTTGGTAATGGTTGACCATCCTTAGGTCATGTAGGGGTGTTGGTATTGGTTTGGGACCAACATGGGTTTATAAAATGGGTACGGATTGCAGGTGGTCGGGTGTTGGTAATGGTTGACCATCCTTAGGTCATGTAGGGGTGTTGGTAATGGTTGACCATCCTTAGGTCATGTAGGGGTGTTGGTAATGGTTTGGGACCAACATGGGTTTATAATATGGGTATGGGTTGCAGGTGGTCGGGTGTTGGTAATGGTTGACCATCTTTAGGTCATGTAGGGGTGTTGGTAATGGTTGAACATCCTTAGGTCATGTAGGGGTGTTGGTAATGGTTTGGGACCAACATGGGTTTATAATATGGGTACGGGTTGCAGGTGGTCGGGTGTTGGTAATGGTTGACCATCCTTAGATCATGTAGGGGTGTTGGTAAAGGTTGACCATCCTTAGGTCATGTAGGGGTGTTGGTAATGGTTTGGGACCAACATGGGTGTATAATATGGGTACGGGTTGCAGGTGGTCGGGTGTTGGTAATGGTTGACCATCTTTAGGTCATGTAGGGGTGTTGGTAATGGTTTGGGACCAAAATGAGTTTATAATATGGGTACGAGTTGCAGGTGGTCGGGTGTTGGTAATGGTTGACCATCCTTAGGTCATGTAGGGGTGTTGGTAATGGTTGACCATCCTTAGGTCATGTAGGGGTGTTGGTAATGGTTTGGGACCAATATGGGTTTATAATATGGGTACGGGTTGCAGGTGGTCGGGTGTTGGTAATGGTTGACCATCCTTAGGTCATGTAGGGGTGTTGGTAATGGATGACCATCCTTAGCTCATATATGGATGTTGGTAATGGTTGACCATCCTTAGGTCATGTAGGGGTGTTGGTAATGGTTTGCCATCATTAGGTCATGTAGGGGTGTTGGTAATGGTTGACCATCCTTAGGTCATGTAGGGGTGTTGGTAATGGTTTGGGACCAAAATGGGTTTATAATATGGGTACGAGTTGCAGGTGGTCGGGTGTTGGTAATGCTTGACCATCCTTAGGTCATGTTGGGGTGTTGGTAATGGTTGACCATCCTTAGGTCATGTAGGGGTGTTGGTAATGGTTTGGGACCAATATGGGTTTATAATATGGGTACGGGTTGCAGGTGGTCGGGTGTTGGTAATGGTTGACCATCCTTAGGTCATGTAGGGGTGTTGGTAATGGTTGACCATCCTTAGGTCATGTAGGGGTGTTGGTAATGGTTGGCCATCCTTAGGTCATGTAGGGGTGTTGGTAATGGTTTGGGACAAACATGGGTTTATAATATGGGTACGGGTTGCAGGTGGTCGGGTGTTGGTAATGCTTGACCATCCTTAGGTCATGTAGGGGTGTTGGTAATGGTTGACCAACCTTAGGTCATGTCGGGGTGTTTGTAATGGTTTGGGACCAACATGGGTTTATAATATGGGTATGGATTGCAGGTGGTCGGGTGTTGGTAATGGTTGACCATCCTTAGGTCATGTAGGGGTGTTAGTAATGGTTGCCATCCTTAGGTCATGTTGGGGTGTTGGTAATGGCTTGGGACCAACATGAGTTTATAATATGGGTACGGATTGCATGTAGTCGGGTGTTGGTAATGGTTGACCATCCTTAGGTCATGTAGGGGTGTTGGTAATGGTTGACCATCCTTAGGTCATGTAGGGGTGTTGGTATTGGTTTGGGACCAACATGGGTTTATAAAATGGGTACGGATTGCAGGTGGTCGGGTGTTGGTAATGGTTGACCATCCTTAGGTCATGTAGGGGTGTTGGTAATGGTTGACCATCCTTAGGTCATGTAGGGGTGTTGGTAATGGTTTGGGACCAACATGGGTTTATAATATGGGTATGGGTTGCAGGTGGTCGGGTGTTGGTAATGGTTGACCATCTTTAGGTCATGTAGGGGTGTTGGTAATGGTTGAACATCCTTAGGTCATGTAGGGGTGTTGGTAATGGTTTGGGACCAACATGGGTTTATAATATGGGTACGGGTTGCAGGTGGTCGGGTGTTGGTAATGGTTGACCATCCTTAGATCATGTAGGGGTATTGGTAAAGGTTGACCATCCTTAGGTCATGTAGGGGTGTTGGTAATGGTTTGGGACCAACATGGGTGTATAATATGGGTACGGGTTGCAGGTGGTCGGGTGTTGGTAATGGTTGACCGTCCTTAGGTCATGTAGGGGTGTGGGTAATGGTTGACCATCCTTAGGTCATGTAGGGCTGTTGGTAATGGTTTGGGACCAACATGGGTTGATAATATGGGTATGGGTTGCAGGTGGTCGGGTGTTGGTAATGGTTGACCATCCTTAGGTCATGTAGGGGTGTTGGTAATGGTTGACCATCCTTAGGTCATGTAGGGGTGTTGGTAATGGTTTGGGACCAACATGGGTTTGTAATATGGGTACGGGTTGCAGGTGGTCGGGTGTGGGTAATGGTTGACCATGCTTAGGTCATGTAGGGGTGTTGGTAATGGTTGACCATCCTTAGGTCATGTAGGGGTGTTGGTAATGGTTGACCATCCTTAGGTCATGTAGGGATGTTGGTAATGGTTGACCATCCTTAGGTCATGTAGGGGTGTTGGTAATAGTTTGCCATCCTTAGGTCATGTGGGGGTGTTGGTAATGGTTGACCATCCTTAGGTCATGTAGGGGTGTTGGAAATGGTTTGGGACCAAAATGGGTTTATAATATGGGTACGAGTTACAGGTGGTCGGGTGTTGGTAATGGTTGATCATCCTTAGGTCATGTAGGGGTGTTGGTAATGGTTGACCATCCTTAGGTCATGTAGGGATGTTGGTAATGGTTGACCATCTTTAGGTCATGTAGGGGTATTGGTAATGGTTTGCCATCCTTAGGTCATGTAGGGGTGTTGGTAATGGTTTGGGACCAACATGGGTTTATAATATGGGTACGGGTTGCAGGTGGTCGGGTGTTGGTAATGGTTGACCACCTTAGGTCGTGTAGAGGTATTGGTAATGGTTAACCATCCTTAGGTCATGTAGGGGTGTTGGTAATGGTTTGGGACCAACATGGGTTTATAATATGGGTACGGGTTGCAGGTGGTTGGGTGTTGGTACTGGTTGACCATCCTTTGGTCATGTAGGGGTGGTTGTTATGGTTGACCATCCTTAGGTCATGTAGGCGTGTTGGTAATGGTTGACCATCCTTAGGTCATGTAGGGGTGTTGGTAATGGTTTGGGACCAACATGGGTGTAACATATGGGTACGAGTTGCAGGTGGTCGGGTGTTGGTAATGGTTGACCATCCTTAGGTCATGTAGGGGTGTTGGTAATTGTTGACCATCCTTAGGTTATGTAGGGGTGTTGGTAATGGTTTGGGACCAACATGGGTTTATAATATAGGTATGGGTTGCAGGTGGTCGGGTGTTGGTAATGGTTGACCATCCTTAGGTCATGTGGGGGTGTTGGTAATGGTTGACCATCCTTAGGTCATGTAGGGGTGTTGGTAATGGTTTGGGACCAACATGGGTTTGTAATATGGGTACGGGTTGCAGGTGGTCTGGTGTTGGTAATGGTTAACCATCCTTAGATCATGTAGGGGTGTTGGTAATGGTTGACCATCCTTAGGTCATGTAGGGGTGTTGGTAATGGTTTGGGACCAACATGGGTTTATAATATAGGTACGGGTTGCAGGTGGTCGGGTGTTGGTAATGGTTGACCATCCTTAGGTCATGTAGGGGTGTTGGTAATGGTTGACCATCCTTAGGTCATGTAGGGGTGTTGGTAATGGTTTGGGACCAACATGGGTTTATAATATGGGTATGGGTTGCAGGTGGTCGGGTGTTGGTAATGGTTGACCATCCATAGGTCATGTAGGGGTGTTGGTAATGGTTGACCATCCTTAGGTCATGTAGGGGTGTTGGTAATGGTTTGGGACCAACATGGGTTTGTAATATGGGTACGGGTTGCAGGTGGTCGGGTGTTGGTAATGGTTGACCATGCTTAGGTCATGTAGGGGTGTTGGTAATGGTTGACCATCCTTAGGTCATGTAGGGGCGTTGGTAATGGTTGACCATCCTTAGGTCATGTAGGGATGTTGGTAATGGTTGACCATCCTTAGGTCATGTAGGGGTGTTGGTAATTGTTTGCCATCCTTAGGTCATGTAGGGGTGTTGGTAATGGTTGACCATCCTTTGGTCATGTAGGGGTGTTGGTAATGGTTTGGGACCAAAATGGGTTTATAATATGGGTACGAGTTACAGGTGGTCAGGTGTTGGTAATGGTTGATCATCCTTAGGTCATGTAGGGGTGTTGGTAATGGTTGACCATCCTTAGGTCATGTAGGGATGTTGGTAATGGTTGACCATCCTTAGGTCATGTAGGGGTATTGGTAATGGTTTGCCATCCTTAGGTCATGTAGGGGTGTTGGTAATCGTTTGGGACCAACATGGGTTTATAATATGGGTACGGGTTGTAGGTGGTCGGGTGTTGGTAATGGTTGACCACCTTAGGTCGTGTAGAGGTATTGGTAATGGTTAACCATCCTTAGGTCATGTAGGGGTGTTGGTAATGGTTTGGGACCAACATGGGTTTATAATATGGGTACGGGTTGCAGGTGGTTGGGTGTTGGTACTGGTTGACCATCCTTTGGTCATGTAGGGGTGTTTGTAATGGTTGACCATCCTTAGGTCATGTAGGCGTGTTGGTAATGGTTGAACATCCTTAGGTCATGTAGGGGTGTTGGTAATGGTTTGGGAGCAACATGGGTGTAACATATGGGTACGAGTTGCAGGTGGTCGGGTGTTGGTAATGGTTGACCATCCTTAGGTCATGTAGGGGTGTTGGTAATTGTTGACCATCCTTAGGTTATGTAGGGGTGTTGGTAATGGTTTGGGACCAACATGGGTTTATAATATAGGTATGGGTTGCAGGTGGTCGGGTGTTGGTAATGGTTGACCATCCTTAGGTCATGTGGGGGTGTTGGTAATGGTTGACCATCCTTAGGTCATGTAGGGGTGTTGGTAATGGTTTGGGACCAACATGGGTTTGTAATATGGGTACGGGTTGCAGGTGGTCGGGTGTTGGTAATGGTTTGGGACCAACATGGGTTTGTAATATGGGTACGGATTGCATGTAGTCGGGTGTTGGTAATGGTTGACCATCCTTAGGTCATGTAGGGGTGTTGGTAATGGTTGACCATCCTTAGGTCATGTAGGGGTGTTGGTATTGGTTTGGGACCAACATGGGTTTATAAAATGGGTACGGATTGCAGGTGGTCGGGTGTTGGTAATGGTTGACCATCCTTAGGTCATGTAGGGTGGTTGGTAATGGTTGACCATCCTTAGGTCATGTAGGGGTGTTGGTAATGGTTTGGGACCAACATGGGTTTATAATATGGGTATGGGTTGCAGGTGGTCGGGTGTTGGTAATGGTTGACCATCTTTAGGTCATGTAGGGGTGTTGGTAATGGTTGAACATCCTTAGGTCATGTAGGGGTGTTGGTAATGGTTTGGGACCAACATGGGTTTATAATATGGGTACGGGTTGCAGGTGGTCGGGTGTTGGTAATGGTTGACCATCCTTAGATCATGTAGGGGTGTTGGTAAAGGTTGACCATCCTTAGGTCATGTAGGGGTGTTGGTAATGGTTTGGGACCAACATGGGTGTATAATATGGGTACGGGTTGCAGGTGGTCGGGTGTTGGTAATGGTTGACCGTCCTTAGGTCATGTAGGGGTGTGGGTAATGGTTAACCATCCTTAGGTCATGTAGGGCTGTTGGTAATGGTTTGGGACCAACATGGGTTTATAATATAGGTATGGGTTGCAGGTGGTCGGGTGTTGGTAATGGTTGACCATCCTTAGGTCATGTAGGGGTGTTGGTAATGGTTGACCATCCTTAGGTCATGTAGGGGTGTTGGTAATGGTTTGGGACCAACATGGGTTTGTAATATGGGTACGGGTTGCAGGTGGTCGGGTGTGGGTAATGGTTGACCATGCTTAGGTCATGTAGGGGTGTTGGTAATGGTTGACCATCCTTAGGTCATGTAGGGGTGTTGGTAATGGTTGACCATCCTTAGGTCATGTAGGGATGTTGGTAATGGTTGACCATCCTTAGGTCATGTAGGGGTGTTGGTAATAGTTTGCCATCCTTAGGTCATGTAGGGGTGTTGGTAATGGTTGACCATCCTTAGGTCATGTAGGGGTGTTGGAAATGGTTTGGGACCAAAATGGGTTTATAATATGGGTACGAGTTACAGGTGGTCGGGTGTTGGTAATGGTTGATCATCCTTAGGTCATGTAGGGGTGTTGGTAATGGTTGACCATCCTTAGGTCATGTAGGGATGTTGGTAATGGTTGACCATCTTTAGGTCATGTAGGGGTATTGGTAATGGTTTGCCATCCTTAGGTCATGTAGGGGTGTTGGTAATGGTTTGGGACCAACATGGGTTTATAATATGGGTACGGGTTGCAGGTGGTCGGGTGTTGGTAATGGTTGACCACCTTAGGTCGTGTAGAGGTATTGGTAATGGTTAACCATCCTTAGGTCATGTAGGGGTGTTGGTAATGGTTTGGGACCAACATGGGTTTATAATATGGGTACGGGTTGCAGGTGGTTGGGTGTTGGTACTGGTTGACCATCCTTTGGTCATGTAGGGGTGGTTGTTATGGTTGACCATCCTTAGGTCATGTAGGCGTGTTGGTAATGGTTGACCATCCTTAGGTCATGTAGGGGTGTTGGTAATGGTTTGGGACCAACATGGGTGTAACATATGGGTACGAGTTGCAGGTGGTCGGGTGTTGGTAATGGTTGACCATCCTTAGGTCATGTAGGGGTGTTGGTAATTGTTGACCATCCTTAGGTTATGTAGGGGTGTTGGTAATGGTTTGGGACCAACATGGGTTTATAATATAGGTATGGGTTGCAGGTGGTCGGGTGTTGGTAATGGTTGACCATCCTTAGGTCATGTGGGGGTGTTGGTAATGGTTGACCATCCTTAGGTCATGTAGGGGTGTTGGTAATGGTTTGGGACCAACATGGGTTTGTAATATGGGTACGGGTTGCAGGTGGTCTGGTGTTGGTAATGGTTAACCATCCTTAGATCATGTAGGGGTGTTGGTAATGGTTGACCATCCTTAGGTCATGTAGGGGTGTTGGTAATGGTTTGGGACCAACATGGGTTTATAATATAGGTACGGGTTGCAGGTGGTCGGGTGTTGGTAATGGTTGACCATCCTTAGGTCATGTAGGGGTGTTGGTAATGGTTGACCATCCTTAGGTCATGTAGGGGTGTTGGTAATGGTTTGGGACCAACATGGGTTTATAATATGGGTATGGGTTGCAGGTGGTCGGGTGTTGGTAATGGTTGACCATCCATAGGTCATGTAGGGGTGTTGGTAATGGTTGACCATCCTTAGGTCATGTAGGGGTGTTGGTAATGGTTTGGGACCAACATGGGTTTGTAATATGGGTACGGGTTGCAGGTGGTCGGGTGTTGGTAATGGTTGACCATGCTTAGGTCATGTAGGGGTGTTGGTAATGGTTGACCATCCTTAGGTCATGTAGGGGCGTTGGTAATGGTTGACCATCCTTAGGTCATGTAGGGATGTTGGTAATGGTTGACCATCCTTAGGTCATGTAGGGGTGTTGGTAATTGTTTGCCATCCTTAGGTCATGTAGGGGTGTTGGTAATGGTTGACCATCCTTTGGTCATGTAGGGGTGTTGGTAATGGTTTGGGACCAAAATGGGTTTATAATATGGGTACGAGTTACAGGTGGTCGGGTGTTGGTAATGGTTGATCATCATTAGGTCATGTAGGGGTGTTGGTAATGGTTGACCATCCTTAGGTCATGTAGGGATGTTGGTAATGGTTGACCTTCCTTAGGTCATGTAGGGGTATTGGTAATGGTTTGCCATCCTTAGGTCATGTAGGGGTGTTGGTAATGGTTTGGGACCAACATGGGTTTATAATATGGGTACGGGTTGTAGGTGGTCGGGTGTTGGTAATGGTTGACCACCTTAGGTCGTGTAGAGGTATTGGTAATGGTTAACCATCCTTAGGTCATGTAGGGGTGTTGGTAATGGTTTGGGACCAACATGGGTTTATAATATGGGTACGGGTTGCAGGTGGTTGGGTGTTGGTACTGGTTGACCATCCTTTGGTCATGTAGGGGTGTTTGTAATGGTTGACCATCCTTAGGTCATGTAGGCGTGTTGGTAATGGTTGAACATCCTTAGGTCATGTAGGGGTGTTGGTAATGGTTTGGGAGCAACATGGGTGTAACATATGGGTACGAGTTGCAGGTGGTCGGGTGTTGGTAATGGTTGACCATCCTTAGGTCATGTAGGGGTGTTGGTAATTGTTGACCATCCTTAGGTTATGTAGGGGTGTTGGTAATGGTTTGGGACCAACATGGGTTTATAATATAGGTATGGGTTGCAGGTGGTCGGGTGTTGGTAATGGTTGACCATCCTTAGGTCATGTGGGGGTGTTGGTAATGGTTGACCATCCTTAGGTCATGTAGGGGTGTTGGTAATGGTTTGGGACCAACATGGGTTTGTAATATGGGTACGGGTTGCAGGTGGTCGGGTGTTGGTAATGGTTAACCATCCTTAGATCATGTAGGGGTGTTGGTAATGGTTGGCCATCCTTAGGTCATGTAGGGGTGTTGGTAATGGTTTGGGACCAACATGGGTTTATAATATGGGTATGGGTTGCAGGTGGTCGGGTGTTGGTAATGGTTGACCATCCTTAGGTCATGTAGGGGTGTTGGTAATGGTTGACCATCCTTAGGTCATGTAGGGGTGTTGGTAATGGTTTGGGACCAACATGGGTTTATAATATAGGTACGGGTTGCAGGTGGTCGGGTGTTGGTAATGGTTGACCATCCTAAGGTCATGTAGGGGTGTTGGTAATGGTTTGGGACCAACATGGGTGTATAATATGGGTACGGGTTGCAGGTGGTCGGGTGTTGGTAATGGTTGACCATCCTTAGGTCATGTTGGGGTGTTGGTAATGGTTGACCATCCTTAGGTCATGTAGGGGTGTTGGTAATGGTTTGGGACCAACATGGGTTTATAATATGGGTATGGGTTGCAGGTGGTCGGGTGTTGGTAATGGTTGACCATCCTTAGGTTATGTAGGGGTGTTGGTAATGGTTGACCATCCTTAGGTCATGTAGGGGTGTTGGTAATGGTTTGGGACCAACATGGGTTTGTAATATGGGTACGGGTTACAGGTGGTCAGGTGTTGGTAATGGTTGACCATGCTTAGGTCATGTAGAGGTGTTGGTAATGGTTGACCATCCTTAGGTCATGTATGGGTGTTGGTAATGGTTGACCATTCTTAGGTCATGTAGGGATGTTGGTAATGGTTGACCATCCTTAGGTCATGTAGGGGTGTTGGTAATGGTTTGCCATCCTTAGGTCATGTAGGGGTGTTGGTAATGGTTAACCATCCTTAGGTCATGTAGGGGTGTTGGTAATGGTTTGGGACCAAAATGGGTTTATAGTATGCGTACGAGTTACAGGTGGTCGGGTGTTGGTAATGGTTGATCATCGTTAGGTCATGTAGGGGTGTTGGTAATGGTTGACCATCCTTAGGTCATGTACGGGTGTGGGTAATGGTTGACCATCCTTAGGTCATGTAGGGGTGTTGGTAATGGTTTGGGACCAACACGGGTTTATAATATGGGTATGGGTTGCAGGTGGTCGGGTGTTGGTAATGGTTGACCATCCTTAGGTCATGTAGGGGTGTTGGTAATGGTTGACCATCCTTTGGTCATGTAGGGGTGTTGGTAATGGTTTGGGACCAACATGGGTTTGTATTATGGGTACGGGTTGCAGGCGGTCAGGTGTTGGTAATGGTTGACCATGCTTAGTTCATGTAGGGGTGTTGGTAATGGTTGACCATCCTTAGGTCATGTAGGGGTGTTGGTAATGGTTGGCCATCCTTAGGTCATGTAGGGGTGTTGGTAATGGTTTGGGACCAACATGGGTTTATAATATGGGTATGGGTTGCAGGTGGTCGGGTGTTGGTAATGGTTGACCATCCTTAGGTCATGTAGGGGTGTTGGTAATGGTTGACCATCCTTAGGTCATGTAGGGGTGTTGGTAATGGTTTGGGACCAACATGGGTTTATAATATAGGTACGGGTTGCAGGTGGTCGGGTGTTGGTAATGGTTGACCATCCTAAGGTCATGTAGGGGTGTTGGTAATGGTTTGGGACCAACATGGGTGTATAATATGGGTACGGGTTGCAGGTGGTCGGGTGTTGGTAATGGTTGACCATCCTTAGGTCATGTTGGGGTGTTGGTAATGGTTGACCATCCTTAGGTCATGTAGGGGTGTTGGTAATGGTTTGGGACCAACATGGGTTTATAATATGGGTATGGGTTGCAGGTGGTCGGGTGTTGGTAATGGTTGACCATCCTTAGGTTATGTAGGGGTGTTGGTAATGGTTGACCATCCTTAGGTCATGTAGGGGTGTTGGTAATGGTTTGGGACCAACATGGGTTTGTAATATGGGTACGGGTTACAGGTGGTCAGGTGTTGGTAATGGTTGACCATGCTTAGGTCATGTAGAGGTGTTGGTAATGGTTGACCATCCTTAGGTCATGTATGGGTGTTGGTAATGGTTGACCATTCTTAGGTCATGTAGGGATGTTGGTAATGGTTGACCATCCTTAGGTCATGTAGGGGTGTTGGTAATGGTTTGCCATCCTTAGGTCATGTAGGGGTGTTGGTAATGGTTAACCATCCTTAGGTCATGTAGGGGTGTTGGTAATGGTTTGGGACCAAAATGGGTTTATAGTATGCGTACGAGTTACAGGTGGTCGGGTGTTGGTAATGGTTGATCATCGTTAGGTCATGTAGGGGTGTTGGTAATGGTTGACCATCCTTAGGTCATGTACGGGTGTGGGTAATGGTTGACCATCCTTAGGTCATGTAGGGGTGTTGGTAATGGTTTGGGACCAACACGGGTTTATAATATGGGTATGGGTTGCAGGTGGTCGGGTGTTGGTAATGGTTGACCATCCTTAGGTCATGTAGGGGTGTTGGTAATGGTTGACCATCCTTTGGTCATGTAGGGGTGTTGGTAATGGTTTGGGACCAACATGGGTTTGTATTATGGGTACGGGTTGCAGGCGGTCAGGTGTTGGTAATGGTTGACCATGCTTAGTTCATGTAGGGGTGTTGGTAATGGTTGACCATCCTTAGGTCATGTAGGGGTGTTGGTAATGGTTGACCATCCTTAGGTCATGTAGGGATGTTGGTAATGGTTGACCATCCTTAGGTCATGAAGGGGTGTTGGTAATGGTTTGCCATCTTTAGGTCATGTAGGGGTGTTGGTAATGGTTGACCATCCTTAGGTCATGTAGGGGTGTTGGTAATGGTTTGGGACCAACATGGGTTTATAATATGGGTACGGATTGCAGGTGGTCGGGTGTTGGTAATGGTTGACCATCCTTAGCTCATGTAGGGGTGTTGGTAATGGTTGACCATCCTTAGGTCATGTAGGGGTGTTGGTAATGGTTTGGGACCAACATGGGTTTATAATATGGGTATGGGTTGCAGGTGGTCGGGTGTTGGTAATGGTTGACCATCTTTAGGTCATGTAGGGGTGTTGGTAATGGTTGACCATCCTTAGGTCATGTAGGGGTGTTGGTAATGGTTTGGGACCAACATGGGTTTATAATATGGGTACGGGTTGCAGGTGGTCGGGTGTTGGTAATGGTTGACCATCCTTAGATCATGTGGGGGTGTTGGTAAAGGTTGACAATCCTTAGGTCATGTAGGGGTGTTGGTAATGGTTTGGGGCCAACATGGGTGTATATTATGGGTACGGGTTGCAGGTGGTCGAGTGTTGGTAATGGTTGACCATCCTTAGGTCATGTAGGGGTGTGGGTAATGGTTGACCATCCTTAGGTCATGTAGGGGTGTTGGTAATGGTTTGGGACCAACATGGGTTTATAATATGGGTATAGGTTGGAGGTGGTCGGGTGTTGGTAATGGTTGACCATCCTTAGGGCATGTAGGGGTGTTGGTAATGGTTGACCATCCTTAGATCATGTAGGGGTGTTGGTAATGATTTGGGACCAACATGGGTTTGCAATATGGGCACGGGTTGCAGGCGGTCGGGTGTTCGTAATGGTGGACCATGCTTAGGTCATGTAGGGGTGTTGGTAACGGTTGACCATCCTTAGGTCATGTAGGGGTGTTGGTAATGGTTGACCATCCTTAGGTCATGTAGGGATGTTGGTAATGGTTGACCATCCTTAGGTCATGTAGGGGTGTTGGTAATTGTTTGCCATCCTTAGGTCATGTAGGGGTGTTGGTAATGGTTGACCATCCTTAGGTCATGTAGGGGTGTTGGTAATGGTTTGGGACCAAAATGGGTTTATAATATGGGTACGAGTTACAGGTGGTCGGGTGTTGGTAATGGTTGATCATCCTTAGGTCATGTAGGGGTGTTGGTAATGGTTGACCATCCTTAGGTCATGTAGGGATGTTGGTAATGGTTGACCATCCTTAGGTCATGTAGGGGTATTGGTAATGGTTTGCCATCCTTAGGTCATGTAGGGGTGTTGGTAATGGTTTGGGACCAACATGGGTTTATAATATGGGTACGGGTTGCAGGTGGTCGGGTGTTGGTAATGGTTGACCATCTTAGGTCGTGTAGAGGTATTGGTAATGGTTAACCATCCTTAGGTCATGTAGGGGTGTTGGTAATGGTTTGGGACCAACATGGGTTTATAATATGGGTACGGGTTGCAGGTGGTTGGGTGTTGGTACTGGTTGACCATCCTTTGGTCATGTAGGGGTGTTTGTAATGGTTGACCATCCTTAGGTCATGTAGGCGTGTTGGTAATGGTTGAACATCCTTAGGTCATGTAGGGGTGTTGGTAATGGTTTAGGAGCAACATGGGTGTAACATATGGGTACGAGTTGCAGGTGGTCGGGTGTTGGTAATGGTTGACCATCCTTAGGTCATGTAGGGGTGTTGGTAATTGTTGACCATCCTTAGGTTATGTAGGGGTGTTGGTAATGGTTTGGGACCAACATGGGTTTATAATATAGGTATGGGTTGCAGGTGGTCGGGTGTTGGTAATGGTTGACCATCCTTAGGTCATGTGGGGGTGTTGGTAATGGTTGACCATCCTTAGGTCATGTAGGGGTGTTGGTAATGGTTTGGGACCAACATGGGTTTGTAATATGGGTACGGGTTGCAGCTGGTCGGGTGTTGGTAATGGTTAACCATCCTTAGATCATGTAGGGGTGTTGGTAATGGTTGACCATCCTTAGGTCATGTAGGGGTGTTGGTAATGGTTTGGGACCAACATGGGTTTATAATATGGGTATGGGTTGCAGGTGGTCGGGTGTTGGTAATGGTTGACCATCCTTAGGTCATGTAGGGGTGTTGGTAATGGTTGACCATCCTTAGGTCATGTAGGAGTGTTGGTAATGGTTTGGGACCAACATGGGTTTATAATATAGGTACGGGTTGCAGGTGGTCGGGTGTTGGTAATGGTTGACCATCCTAAGGTCATGTAGGGGTGTTGGTAATGGTTTGGGACCAACATGGGTGTATAATATGGGTACGGGTTGCAGGTGGTCGGGTGTTGGTAATGGTTGACCATCCTTAGGTCATGTTGGGGTGTTGGTAATGGTTGACCATCCTTAGGTCATGTGGGGGTGTTGGTAATGGTTTGGGACCAACATGGGTTTATAATATGGGTATGGGTTGCAGGTGGTCGGGTGTTGGTAATGGTTGACCATCCTTAGGTTATGTAGGGGTGTTGGTAATGGTTGACCATCCTTAGGTCATGTAGGGGTGTTGGTAATGGTTTGGGACCAACATGGGTTTGTAATATGGGTACGGGTTACAGGTGGTCAGGTGTTGGTAATGGTTGACCATGCTTAGGTCATGTAGAGGTGTTGGTAATGGTTGACCATCCTTAGGTCATGTATGGGTGTTGGTAATGGTTGACCATCCTTAGGTCATGTAGGGATGTTGGTAATGGTTGACCATCCTTAGGTCATGTAGGGGTGTTGGTAATGGTTTGCCATCCTTAGGTCATGTAGGGGTGTTGGTAATGGTTAACCATCCTTAGGTCATGTAGGGGTGTTGGTAATGGTTTGGGACCAAAATGGGTTTATAGTATGCGTATGAGTTACAGGTGGTCGGGTGTTGGTAATGGTTGATCATCGTTAGGTCATGTAGGGGTGTTGGTAATGGTTGACCATCCTTAGGTCATGTAGGGGTGTGGGTAATGGTTGACCATCCTTAGGTCATGTAGGGGTGTTGGTAATGGTTTGGGACCAACACGGGTTTATAATATGGGTATGGTTTGCAGGTGGTCGGGTGTTGGTAATGGTTGACCATCCTTAGGTCATGTAGGGGTGTTGGTAATGGTTGACCATCCTTTGGTCATGTAGGGGTGTTGGTAATGGTTTGGGACCAACATGGGTTTGTATTATGGGTACGGGTTGCAGGCGGTCAGGTGTTGGTAATGGTTGACCATGCTTAGTTCATGTAGGGGTGTTGGTAATGGTTGACCATCCTTAGGTCATGTAGGGGTGTTGGTAATGGTTGACCATCCTTAGGTCATGTAGGGATGTTGGTAATGGTTGACCATCCTTAGGTCATGTAGGGGTGTTGGTAATGGTTTGCCATCCTTAGGTCATGTAGGGGTGTTGGTAATGGTTGACCATCCTTAGGTCATGTAGGGGTGTTGGTAATGGTTTGGGACCAACATGGGTTTATAATATGGGTACGGATTGCAGGTGGTCGGGTGTTGGTAATGGTTGACCATCCTTAGCTCATGTAGGGGTGTTGGTAATGGTTGACCATCCTTAGGTCATGTAGGGGTGTTGGTAATGGTTTGGGACCAACATGGGTTTATAATATGGGTATGGGTTGCAGGTGGTCGGGTGTTGGTAATGGTTGACCATCTTTAGGTCATGTAGGGGTGTTGGTAATGGTTGACCATCCTTAGGTCATGTAGGGGTGTTGGTAATGGTTTGGGACCAACATGGGTTTATAATATGGGTACGGGTTGCAGGTGGTCGGGTGTTGGTAATGGTTGACCATCCTTAGATCATGTGGGGGTGTTGGTAAAGGTTGACCATCCTTAGGTCATGTAGGGGTGTTGGTAATGGTTTGGGGCCAACATGGGTGTATATTATGGGTACGGGTTGCAGGTGGTCGAGTGTTGGTAATGGTTGACCATCCTTAGGTCATGTAGGGGTGTGGGTAATGGTTGACCATCCTTAGGTCATGTAGGGGTGTTGGTAATGGTTTGGGACCAACATGGGTTTATAATATGGGTATAGGTTGCAGGTGGTCGGGTGTTGGTAATGGTTGACCATCTTTAGGGCATGTAGGGGTGTTGGTAATGGTTGACCATCCTTAGATCATGTAGGGGTGTTGGTAATGATTTGGGACCAACATGGGTTTGCAATATGGGTACGGGTTGCAGGCGGTCGGGTGTTCGTAATGGTGGACCATGCTTAGGTCATGTAGGGGTGTTGGTAACGGTTGACCATCCTTAGGTCATGTAGGGGTGTTGGTAATGGTTGACCATCCTTAGGTCATGTAGGGATGTTGGTAATGGTTGACCATCCTTAGGTCATGTAGGGGTGTTGGTAATGGTTTGCCATCCTTAGGTCATGTAGGGGTGTTGGTAATGGTTGACCATCCTTAGGTCATGTAGGGGTGTCGGTAATGGTTTGGGACCAAAATGGGTTTATAATATAGGTACGAGTTACAGGTGGTTGGGTGTTGGTAATGGTTGATCATCCTTAGGTCATGTAAGGGTGTTGGTAATGGTTTGGGACCAACATGGGTTTATAATATGGGTACGGGTTGTAGGTGGTCGGGTGTTGGTAATGGTTGACCATCCTTAGGTCATGTAGGGGTGTTGGTAATGGTTGACCTTCCTTAGGTCATGTAGGGGTGTTGGTAATGGTTTGGGACCAACATGGGTTTATAATATGGGTATGGGTTGCAGGTGGTCGGGTGTTGGTAATGCTTGACCATCCTTAGGTCATGTAGGGGTGTTGGTAATGGTTAACCATCCTTAGGTCATGTAGGGGTGTTGGTAATGGTTTGGGACCAACATGGGTTTGTAATATGGGTACGGGTTGCAGGTGGTCGGGTGTTGGTAATGGTTGACCATGCTTAGCTCATGTAGGGGTGTTGGTAATGGGTGACCATACTTAGGTCATGTAGGGGTGTTGGTAATGGTTGACCATCCTTAGGTCATGTAGGGATGTTGGTAATGGTTGACCATCCTTAAGTCATGTAGGGGTGTTGGTAATGGTTTGCCATCCTTAGGTCATGTAGGGGTGTTGGTAATGGTTGACCATCCTTAGGTCATGTAGGGGTGTTGGTAATGGTTTGGGACCAAAATTGGTTTATAACATGGGTACGAGTTGCAGGTGGTCGGGTGTTGGTAATGGTTGATCATCCTTAGGTCATGTAGGGGTGTTGGTAATGGTTGACCATCCTTAGGTCATGTAGGGGTGTTGGTAATGGTTGACCGTCCTTAGGTCATGTAGGGGTGTTGGCAATGGTTGACCTTCCTTAGGTCATGTAGGGGTGTTGGTAATGGTTTGGGACCAACATGGGTTTATAATATGGGTATGGGTTGCAGGTGGTCGGGTGTTGGTAATGCTTGACCATCCTTAGGTCATGTAGGGGTGTTGGTAATGGTTAACCATCCTTAGGTCATGTAGGGGTGTTGGTAATGGTTTGGGACCAACATAGGTTTGTAATATGGGTACGGGTTGCAGGTGGTCGGGTGTTGGTAATGGTTGACCATGCTTAGCTCATGTAGGGGTGTTGGTAATGGTTGACCATCCTTAGGTCATGTAGGGGTGTTGGTAATGGTTGACCATCCTTAGGTCATGTAGGGATGTTGGTAATGGTTGACCATCCTTAGGTCATGTAGGGGTGTTGGTAATGGTTTGCCATCCTTAGGTCATGTAGGGGTGTTGGTAATGGTTGACCATCCTTAGGTCATGTAGGGGTGTTGGTAATGGTTTGGGACCAACATGGGTTTATAATATGGGTACGGATTGCAGGTGGTCGGGTGTTGGTAATGGTTGACCATCCTTAGCTCATGTAGGGGTGTTGGTAATGGTTGACCATCCTTAGGTCATGTAGGGGTGTTGGTAATGGTTTGGGACCAACATGGGTTTATAATATGGGTATGGGTTGCACGTGGTCGGGTGTTGGTAATGGTTGACCATCTTTAGGTCATGTAGGGGTGTTGGTAATGGTTGACCATCCTTAGGTCATGTAGGGGTGTTGGTAATGGTTTGGGACCAACATGGGTTTATAATATGGGTACGGGTTGCAGGTGGTCGGGTGTTGGTAATGGTTGACCATCCTTAGATCATGTAGGGGTGTTGGTAAAGGTTGACCATCCTTAGGTCATGTAGGGGTGTTGGTAATGGTTTGGGGCCAACATGGGTGTATATTATGGGTACGGGTTGCAGGTGGTCGAGTGTTGGTAATGGTTGACCATCCTTAGGTCATGTAGGGGTGTGGGTAATGGTTGACCATCCTTAGGTCATGTAGGGGTGTTGGTAATGGTTTGGGACCAACATGGGTTTATAATATGGGTATGGGTTGCAGGTGGTCGGGTGTTGGTAATGGTTGACCATCCTTAGGGCATGTAGGGGTGTTGGTAATGGTTGACCATCCTTAGATCATGTAGGGGTGTTGGTAATGGTTTGGGACCAACATGGGTTTGTAATATGGGTACGGGTTGCAGGCGGTCGGGTGTTCGTAATGGTGGACCATGCTTAGGTCATGTAGGGGTGTTGGTAACGGTTGACCATCCTTAGGTCATGTAGGGGTGTTGGTAATGGTTGACCATCCTTAGGTCATGTAGGGATGTTGGTAATGGTTGACCATCCTTAGGTCATGTAGGGGTGTTGGTAATGGTTTGCCATCCTTAGGTCATGTAGGGGTGTTGGTAATGGTTGACCATCCTTAGGTCATGTAGGGGTGTTGGTAATGGTTTGGGACCAAAATGGGTTTATAATATAGGTACGAGTTACAGGTGGTTGGGTGTTGGTAATGGTTGATCATCCTTAGGTCATGTAGGGGTGTTGGTAGTGGTTGACCATCCTTAGGTCATGTAAGGGTGTTGGTAATGGTTTGGGACCAACATGGGTTTATAATATGGGTACGGGTTGTAGGTGGTCGGGTGTTGGTAATGGTTGACCATCCTTAGGTCATGTAGGGGTGTTGGTAATGGTTGACCTTCCTTAGGTCATGTAGGGGTGTTGGTAATGGTTTGGGACCAACATGGGTTTATAATATGGGTATAGGTTGCAGGTGGTCGGGTGTTGGTAATGCTTGACCATCCTTAGGTCATGTAGGGGTGTTGGTAATGGTTAACCATCCTTAGGTCATGTAGGGGTGTTGGTAATGGTTTGGGACCAACATGGGTTTGTAATATGGGTACGGGTTGCAGGTGGTCGGGTGTTGGTAATGGTTGACCATGCTTAGCTCATGTAGGGGTGTTGGTAATGGTTGACCATCCTTAGGTCATGTAGGGGTGTTGGTAATGGTTGACCATCCTTAGGTCATGTAGGGATGTTGGTAATGGTTGACCATCCTTAGGTCATGTAGGGGTGTTGGTAATGGTTTGCCATCCTTAGGTCATGTAGGGGTGTTGGTAATGGTTGACCATCCTTAGGTCATGTAGCGGTGTTGGTAATGGTTTGGGACCAAAATTGGTTTATAACATGGGTACGAGTTGCAGGTGGTTGGGTGTTGGTAATGGTTGATCATCCTTAGGTCATGTAGGGGTGTTGGTAATGGTTGACCATCCTTAGGTCATGTAGGGGTGTTGGTAATGGTTGACCATCCTTAGGTCATGTAGGGGTGTTGGTAATGGTTGACCTTCCTTAGGTCATGTAGGGGTGTTGGTAATGGTTTGGGACCAACATGGGTTTATAATATGGGTATGGGTTGCAGGTGGTCGGGTGTTGGTAATGCTTGACCATCCTTAGGTCATGTAGGGGTGTTGGTAATGGTTAACCATCCTTAGGTCATGTAGGGGTGTTGGTAATGGTTTGGGACCAACATGGGTTTGTAATATGGGTACGGGTTGTAGGTGGTCGGGTGTTGGTAATGGTTGACCATGCTTAGCTCATGTAGGGGTGTTGGTAATGGGTGACCATACTTAGGTCATGTAGGGGTGTTGGTAATGGTTGACCATCCTTAGGTCATGTAGGGATGTTGGTAATGGTTGACCATCCTTAGGTCATGTAGGGGTGTTGGTAATGGTTTGCCATCCTTAGGTCATGTAGGGGTGTTGGTAATGGTTGACCATCCTTAGGTCATGTAGGGGTGTTGGTAATGGTTTGGGACCAAAATTGGTTTATAACATGGGTACGAGTTGCAGGTGGTCGGGTGTTGGTAATGGTTGATCATCCTTAGGTCATGTAGGGGTGTTGGTAATGGTTGACCATCCTTAGGTCATGTAGGGGTGTTGGTAATGGTTGACGATCCTTAGGTCATGTAGGGGTGTTGGCAATGGTTGACCTTCCTTAGGTCATGTAGGGGTGTTGGTAATGGTTTGGGACGAACATGGGTTTATAATATGGGTATGGGTTGCAGGTGGTCGGGTGTTGGTAATGCTTGACCATCCTTAGGTCATGTAGGGGTGTTGGTAATGGTTAACCATCCTTAGGTCATGTAGGGGTGTTGGTAATGGTTTGGGACCAACATAGGTTTGTAATATGGGTACGGGTTGCAGGTGGTCGGGTGTTGGTAATGGTTGACCATGCTTAGCTCATGTAGGGGTGTTGGTAATGGTTGACCATCCTTAGGTCATGTAGGGGTGTTGGTAATGGTTGACCATCCTTAGGTCATGTAGGGATGTTGGTAATGGTTGACCATCCTTAGGTCATGTAGGGGTGTTGGTAATGGTTTGCCATCCTTAGGTCATGTAGGGGTGTTGGTAATGGTTGACCATCCTTAGGTCATGTAGGGGTGTTGGTAATGGTTTGGGACCAACATGGGTTTATAATATGGGTACGGATTGCAGGTGGTCGGGTGTTGGTAATGGTTGACCATCCTTAGCTCATGTAGGGGTGTTGGTAATGGTTGACCATCCTTAGGTCATGTAGGGGTGTTGGTAATGGTTTGGGACCAACATGGGTTTATAATATGGGTATGGGTTGCACGTGGTCGGGTGTTGGTAATGGTTGACCATCTTTAGGTCATGTAGGGGTGTTGGTAATGGTTGACCATCCTTAGGTCATGTAGGGGTGTTGGTAATGGTTTGGGACCAACATGGGTTTATAATATGGGTACGGGTTGCAGGTGGTCGGGTGTTGGTAATGGTTGACCATCCTTAGATCATGTAGGGGTGTTGGTAAAGGTTGACCATCCTTAGGTCATGTAGGGGTGTTGGTAATGGTTTGGGGCCAACATGGGTGTATATTATGGGTACGGGTTGCAGGTGGTCGAGTGTTGGTAATGGTTGACCATCCTTAGGTCATGTAGGGGTGTGGGTAATGGTTGACCATCCTTAGGTCATGTAGGGGTGTTGGTAATGGTTTGGGACCAACATGGGTTTATAATATGGGTATGGGTTGCAGGTGGTCGGGTGTTGGTAATGGTTGACCATCCTTAGGGCATGTAGGGGTGTTGGTAATGGTTGACCATCCTTAGATCATGTAGGGGTGTTGGTAATGGTTTGGGACCAACATGGGTTTGTAATATGGGTACGGGTTGCAGGCGGTCGGGTGTTCGTAATGGTGGACCATGCTTAGGTCATGTAGGGGTGTTGGTAACGGTTGACCATCCTTAGGTCATGTAGGGGTGTTGGTAATGGTTGACCATCCTTAGGTCATGTAGGGATGTTGGTAATGGTTGACCATCCTTAGGTCATGTAGGGGTGTTGGTAATGGTTTGCCATCCTTAGGTCATGTAGGGGTGTTGGTAATGGTTGACCATCCTTAGGTCATGTAGGGGTGTTGGTAATGGTTTGGGACCAAAATGGGTTTATAATATAGGTACGAGTTACAGGTGGTTGGGTGTTGGTAATGGTTGATCATCCTTAGGTCATGTAGGGGTGTTGGTAGTGGTTGACCATCCTTAGGTCATGTAAGGGTGTTGGTAATGGTTTGGGACCAACATGGGTTTATAATATGGGTACGGGTTGTAGGTGGTCGGGTGTTGGTAATGGTTGACCATCCTTAGGTCATGTAGGGGTGTTGGTAATGGTTGACCTTCCTTAGGTCATGTAGGGGTGTTGGTAATGGTTTGGGACCAACATGGGTTTATAATATGGGTATGGGTTGCAGGTGGTCGGGTGTTGGTAATGCTTGACCATCCTTAGGTCATGTAGGGGTGTTGGTAATGGTTAACCATCCTTAGGTCATGTAGGGGTGTTGGTAATGGTTTGGGACCAACATGGGTTTGTAATATGGGTACGGGTTGCAGGTGGTCGGGTGTTGGTAATGGTTGACCATGCTTAGCTCATGTAGGGGTGTTGGTAATGGTTGACCATCCTTAGGTCATGTAGGGGTGTTGGTAATGGTTGACCATCCTTAGGTCATGTAGGGATGTTGGTAATGGTTGACCATCCTTAGGTCATGTAGGGGTGTTGGTAATGGTTTGCCATCCTTAGGTCATGTAGGGGTGTTGGTAATGGTTGACCATCCTTAGGTCATGTAGGGGTGTTGGTAATGGTTTGGGACCAAAATTGGTTTATAACATGGGTACGAGTTGCAGGTGGTTGGGTGTTGGTAATGGTTGATCATCCTTAGGTCATGTAGGGGTGTTGGTAATGGTTGACCATCCTTAGGTCATGTAGGGGTGTTGGTAATGGTTGACCATCCTTAGGTCATGTAGGGGTGTTGGTAATGGTTGACCTTCCTTAGGTCATGTAGGGGTGTTGGTAATGGTTTGGGACCAACATGGGTTTATAATATGGGTATGGGTTGCAGGTGGTTGGGTGTTGGTAATGCTTGACCATCCTTAGGTCATGTAGGGGTGTTGGTAATGGTTAACCATCCTTAGGTCATGTAGGGGTGTTGGTAATGGTTTGGGACCAACATGGGTTTGTAATATGGGTACGGGTTGCAGGTGGTCGGGTGTTGGTAATGGTTGACCATGCTTAGCTCATGTAGGGGTGTTGGTAATGGTTGACCATCCTTAGGTCATGTAGGGGTGTTGATAATGGTTGACCATCCTTAGGTCATGTAGGGATGTTGGTAATGGTTGACCATCCTTAGGTCATGTAGGGGTGTTGGTAATAGTTTGCCATCCTTAGGTCATGTAGGGGTGTTGGTAATGGTTGACCATCCTTAGGTCATGTAGGGGTGTTGGTAATGGTTTGGGACCAAAATGTGTTTATAGTATGGGTACGAGTTACAGGTGGTCGGGTGTTGGTAATGGTTGATCATCCTTAGGTCATGTAGGGGTGTTGGTAATGGTTTGGGACCAACATGGGTGTATAATATGGGTACGGGTTGCAGGTGGTCGGGTGTTGGTAATGGTTGACCGTCCTTAGGTCATGTAGGGGTGTGGGTAATGGTTGACCATCCTTAGGTCATGTAGGGGTGTTGGTAATGGTTTGGGAGCAACATGGGTTTATAATATGGGTATGGGTTGCAGGTGGTCGGGTGTTGGTAATGGTTGACCATCCTTAGGTCATGTAGGGGTGTTGGTAATGGTTGACCATCCTTAGGTCATGTAGGGGTGTTGGTAATGGTTTAGGACCAACATGGGTTTGTATTATGGGTACGGGTTGCAGGCGGTCGGGTGTTGGTAATGGTTGACCATGCTTAGTTCATGTAGGGGTGTTGGTAATGGTTGACCATCCTTAGGTCATGTAGGGGTGTTGGTAATGGTTGACCATCCTTAGGTTATGTAGGGATGTTGGTAATGGTTGACCATCCTTAGGTCATGTAGGGGTGTTGGTAATGGTTTGCCATCCTTAGGTCATGTAGGGGTGTTGGTAATGGTTGACCATCCTTAGGTCATGTAGGGGTGTTGGTAATGGTTTGGGACCAACATGGGTTTATCATATGGGTACGGATTGCAGGTGGTCGGGTGTTGGTAATGGTTGACCATCCTTAGGTCATGTAGGGGTGTTGGTAATGGTTTGGGACCAACATGGGTTTATAATATGGGTATGGGTTGCAGGTGGTCGGGTGTTGGTAATGGTTGACCATCTTTAGGTCATGTAGGGGTGTTGGTAATGGTTGAACATCCTTAGGTCATGTAGGGGTGTTGGTAATGGTTTGGGACCAACATGGGTTTATTATATGGGTACGGGTTGCAGGTGGTCGGGTGTTGGTAATGGTTGACCATCCTTAGATCATGTAGGGGTGTTGGTAAAGGTTGACCATCCTTAGGCCATGTTGGGGTGTTGGTAATGGTTTGGGACCAACATGGGTGTATAATATGGGTACGGGTTGCAGGTGGTCGGGTGTTGGTAATGGTTGACCGTCCTTAGGTCATGTAGGGGTGTGGGTAATGGTTGACCATCCTTAGGTCATGTAGGGGTGTTGGTAATGGTTTGGGACCAACATGGGTTTATAATATGGGTATGGGTTGCAGGTGGTCGGGTGTTGGTAATGGTTGACCATCTTTAGGTCATGTAGGGGTGTTGGTAATGGTTGAACATCCTTAGGTCATGTAGGGGTGTTGGTAATGGTTTGGGACCAACATGGGTTTATAATATGGGTACGGGTTGCAGGTGGTCGGGTGTTGGTAATGGTTGACCATCCTTAGATCATGTAGGGGTGTTGGTAAAGGTTGACCATCCTTAGGTCATGTAGGGGTGTTGGTAATGGTTTGGGACCAACATGGGTGTATAATATGGGTACGGGTTGCAGGTGGTCGGGTGTTGGTAATGGTTGACCGTCCTTAGGTCATGTAGGGGTGTGGGTAATGGTTGACCATCCTTAGGTCATGTAGGGGTGTTGGTAATGGTTTGGGACCAACATGGGTTTATAATATGGGTATGGGTTGCAGGTGGTCGGGTGTTGGTAATGGTTGACCATCCTTAGGTCATGTAGGGGTGTTGGTAATGGTTGACCATCCTTAGGTCATGTAGGGGTGTTGGTAATGGTTTGGGACCAACATGGGTTTGTAATATGGGTACGGGTTGCAGGCGGTCGGGTGTTGGTAATGGTTGACCATGCTTAGGTCATGTAGGGGTGTTGGTAATGGTTGACCATCCTTAGGTCATGTTGGGGTGTTGGTAATGGTTGACCATCCTTAGGTCATGTAGGGATGTTGGTAATGGTTGACCATCCTTAGGTCATGTAGGGGTGTTGGTAATGGTTTGCCATCCTTAGGTCATGTAGGGGTGTTGGTAATGGTTGACCATCCTTAGGTCATGTAGGGGTGTTGGTAATGGTTTGGGACCAAAATGGGTTTATAATATAGGTACGAGTTACAGGTGGTTGGGTGTTGGTAATGGTTGATCATCCTTAGGTCATGTAGGGGTGTTGGTAATGGTTGAACATCCTTAGGTCATGTAGGGGTGTTGGTAATGGTTTGGGACCAACATGGGTTTATAATATGGGTACGGGTTGCAGGTGGTCGGGTGTTGGTAATGGTTGACCATCCTCAGATCATGTAGGGGTGTTGGTAAAGGTTGACCATCCTTAGGTCATGTAGGGGTGTTGGTAATGGTTTGGGACCAATATGGGTGTATAATATGGGTACAGGTTGCAGGTGGTCGGGTATTGGTAATGGTTGACCGTCCTTAGGTCATGTAGGGGTGTGGGTAATGGTTGACCATCCTTAGGTCATGTAGGGGTGTTGGTAATGGTTTGGGACCAACATGGGTTTACAATATGGGTATGGGTTGCAGGTGGTCGGGTATTGGTAATGGTTGACCATCTTTAGGTCATGTAGGGGTGTTGGTAATGGTTGAACATCCTTAGGTCATGTAGGGGTGTTGGTAATTGTTTGGGACCAACATGGGTTTATAATATGGGTACGGGTTGCAGGTGGTCGGGTGTTGGTAATGGTTGACCATCCTTAGATCATGTAGGGGTGTTGGTAAAGGTTGACCATCCTTAGGTCATGTAGGGGTGTTGGTAATGGTTTGGGACCAACATGGGTGTATAATATGGGTACGGGTTGCAGGTGGTCGGGTGTTGGTAATGGTTGACCGTCCTTAGGTCATGTAGGGGTGTGGGTAATGGTTGACCATCCTTAGGTCATGTAGGGGTGTTGGTAATGGTTTGGGACCAACATGGGTTTATAATATGGGTATGGGTTGCAGGTGGTCGGGTGTTGGTAATGGTTGACCATCCTTAGGTCATGTAGGGGTGTTGGTAATGGTTTGGGACCAACATGGGTTTGTATTATGGGTACGGGTTGCAGGCGGTCGGGTGTTGGTAATGGTTGACCATGCTTAGTTCATGTAGGGGTGTTGGTAATGGTTGACCATCCTTAGGTCATGTAGGGGTGTTGGTAATGGTTGACCATCCTTAGGTCATGTAGGGATGTTGGTAATGGTTGACCATCCTTAGGTCATGTAGGGGTGTTGGTAATGGTTTGCCATCCTTAGGTCATGTAGGGGTGTTGGTAATGGTTGACCATCCTTAGGTCATGTAGGGGTGTTGGTAATGGTTTGGGACCAACATGGGTTTATCATATGGGTACGGATTGCAGGTGGTCGGGTGTTGGTAATGGTTGACCATCCTTAGGTCATGTAGGGGTGTTGGTAATAGTTTGGGACCAACATGGGTTTATAATATGGGTATGGGTTGCAGGTGGTCGGGTGTTGGTAATGGTTGACCATCTTTAGGTCATGTAGGGGTGTTGGTAATGGTTGAACATCCTTAGGTCATGTAGGGGTGTTGGTAATGGTTTTGGACCAACATGGGTTTATAATATGGGTACGGGTTGCAGGTGGTCGGGTGTTTGTAATGGTTGACCATCCTTAGATCATGTAGGGGTGTTGGTAAAGGTTGACCATCCTTAGGTCATGTAGGGGTGTTGGTAATGGTTTGGGACCAACATGGGTGTATAATATGGGTACGGGTTGCAGGTGGTCGGGTGTTGGTAATGGTTGACCGTCCTTAGGTCATGTAGGGGTGTGGGTAATGGTTGACCATCCTTAGGTCATGTAGGGGTGTTGGTAATGGTTTGGGACCAACATGGGTTTATAATATGGGTATGGGTTGCAGGTGGTCGGGTGTTGGTAATGGTTGACCATCTTTAGGTCATGTAGGGGTGTTGGTAATGGTTGAACATCCTTAGGTCATGTAGGGGTGTTGGTAATGGTTTGGGACCAACATGGGTTTATAATATGGGTACGGGTTGCAGGTGGTCGGGTGTTGGTAATGGTTGACCATCCTTAGATCATGTAGGGGTGTTGGTAAAGGTTGACCATCCTTAGGTCATGTAGGGGTGTTGGTAATGGTTTGGGACCAACATGGGTGTATAATATGGGTACGGGTTGCAGGTGGTCGGGTGTTTGTAATGGTTGACCGTCCTTAGGTCATGTAGGGGTGTGGGTAATGGTTGACCATCCTTAGGTCATGTAGGGGTGTTGGTAATGGTTTGGGACCAACATGGGTTTATAATATGGGTATGGGTTGCAGGTGGTCGGGTGTTGGTAATGGTTGACCATCCTTAGGTCATGTAGGGGTGTTGGTAATGGTTGACCATCCTTAGGTCATGTAGGGGTGTTGGTAATGGTTGACCATCCTTAGGTCATGTAGGGATGTTGGTAATGGTTGACCATCCTTAGGTCATGTAGGGGTGTTGGTAATGGTTTGCCATCCTTAGGTCATGTAGGGGTGTTGGTAATGGTTGACCATCCTTAGGTCATGTAGGGGTGTTGGTAATGGTTTGGGACCAACATGGGTTTATCATATGGGTACGGATTGCAGGTGGTCGGGTGTTGGTAATGGTTGACCATCCTTAGGTCATGTAGGGGTGTTGGTAATGGTTTGGGACCAACATGGGTTTATAATATGGGTATGGGTTGCAGGTGGTCGGGTGTTGGTAATGGTTGACCATCTTTAGGTCATGTAGGGGTGTTGGTAATGGTTGAACATCCTTAGGTCATGTAGGGGTGTTGGTAATGGTTTGGGACCAACATGGGTTTATAATATGGGTACGGGTTGCAGGTGGTCGGGTGTTGGTAATGGTTGACCATCCTTAGATCATGTAGGGGTGTTGGTAAAGGTTGACCATCCTTAGGTCATGTAGGGGTGTTGGTAATGGTTTGGGACCAACATGGGTGTATAATATGGGTACGGGTTGCAGGTGGTCGGGTGTTGGTAATGGTTGACCGTCCTTAGGTCATGTAGGGGTGTGGGTAATGGTTGACCATCCTTAGGTCATGTAGGGGTGTTGGTAATGGTTTGGGACCAACATGGGTTTATAATATGGGTATGGGTTGCAGGTGGTCGGGTGTTGGTAATGGTTGACCATCTTTAGGTCATGTAGGGGTGTTGGTAATGGTTGAACATCCTTAGGTCATGTAGGGGTGTTGGTAATGGTTTGGGACCAACATGGGTTATAATATGGGTACGGGTTGCAGGTGGTCGGGTGTTGGTAATGGTTGACCATCCTTAGATCATGTAGGGGTGTTGGTAAAGGTTGACCATCCTTAGGTCATGTAGGGGTGTTGGTAATGGTTTGGGACCAACATGGGTGTATAATATGGGTACGGGTTGCAGGTGGTCGGGTGTTGGTAATGGTTGACCGTCCTTAGGTCATGTAGGGGTGTGGGTAATGGTTGACCATCCTTAGGTCATGTAGGGGTGTTGGTAATGGTTTGGGACCAACATGGGTTTATAATATGGGTATGGGTAGCAGGTGGTCGGGTGTTGGTAATGGTTGACCATCCTTAGGTCATGTAGGGGTGTTGGTAATGGTTGACCATCCTTAGGTCATGTAGGGGTGTTGGTAATGGTTTGGGACCAACATGGGTTTGTAATATGGGTACGGGTTGCAGGCGGTCGGGTGTTGGTAATGGTTGACCATGCTTAGGTCATGTAGGGGTGTTGGTAATGGTTGACCATCCTTAGGTCATGTTGGGGTGTTGGTAATGGTTGACCATCCTTAGGTCATGTAGGGATGTTGGTAATGTTGACCATCCTTAGGTCATGTAGGGGTGTTGGTAATGGTTTGCCATCCTTAGGTCATGTAGGGGTGTTGGTAATGGTTGACCATCCTTAGGTCATGTAGGGGTGTTGGTAATGGTTTGGGACCAAAATGGGTTTATAATATAGGTACGAGTTACAGGTGGTTGGGTGTTGGTAATGGTTGATCATCCTTAGGTCATGTAGGGGTGTTGGTAATGGTTGAACATCCTTAGGTCATGTAGGGGTGTTGGTAATGGTTTGGGACCAACATGGGTTGATAATATGGGTACGGGATGCAGGTGGTCGGGTGTTGGTAATGGTTGACCATCCTTAGATCATGTAGGGGTGTTGGTAAAGGTTGAGCATCCTTAGGTCATGTAGGGGTGTTGGTAATGGTTTGGGACCAACATGGGTGTATAATATGGGTACGGGTTGCAGGTGGTCGGGTGTTGGTAATGGTTGACCGTCCTTAGGTCATGTAGGGGTGTGGGTAATGGTTGACCATCCTTAGGTCATGTAGGGGTGTTGGTAATGGTTTGGGACCAACATGGGTTTATAATATGGGTATGGGTTGCAGGTGGTCGGGTGTTGGTAATGGTTGACCATCTTTAGGTCATGTAGGGGTGTTGGTAATGGTTGAACATCCTTAGGTCATGTAGGGGTGTTGGTAATGGTTTGGGACCAACATGGGTTTATAATATGGGTACGGGTTGCAGGTGGTCGGGTGTTGGTAATGGTTGACCATCCTTAGATCATGTAGAGGTGTTGGTAAAGGTTGACCATCCTTAGGTCATGTAGGGGTGTTGGTAATGGTTTGGGACCAACATGGGTGTATAATATGGGTACGGGTTGCAGGTGGTCGGGTGTTGGTAATGGTTGACCGTCCTTAGGTCATGTAGGGGTGTGGGTAATGGTTGACCATCCTTAGGTCATGTAGGGGTGTTGGTAATGGTTTGGGACCAACATGGGTTTATAATATGGGTATGGGTTGCAGGTGGTCGGGTGTTGGTAATGGTTGACCATCCTTAGGTCATGTAGGGGTGTTGGTAATGGTTGACCATCCTTAGGTCATGTAGGGGTGTTGGTAATGGTTTGGGACCAACATGGGTTTGTAATATGGGTACGGGTTGCAGGCGGTCGGGTGTTGGTAATGGTTGACCATGCTTAGGTCATGTAGGGGTGTTGGTAATGGTTGACCATCCTTAGGTCATGTTGGGGTGTTGGTAATGGTTGACCATCCTTAGGTCATGTAGGGATGTTGGTAATGGTTGACCATCCTTAGGTCATGTAGGGGTGTTGGTAATGGTTTGCCATCCTTAGGTCATGTAGGGGTGTTGGTAATGGTTGACCATCCTTAGGTCATGTAGGGGTGTTGGTAATGGTTTGGGACCAAAATGGGTTTATAATATAGGTACGAGTTACAGGTGGTTGGGTGTTGGTAATGGTTGATCATCCTTAGGTCATGTAGGGGTGTTGGTAATGGTTGACCAACCTTAGGTCATGTCGGGGTGTTTGTAATGGTTTGGGACCAACATGGGTTTATAATATGGGTATGGGTTGCAGGTGGTCGGGTGTTGGTAATGCTTGACCATCCTTAGGTCATGTAGGGGTGTTGGTAATGGTTAACCATCCTTAGGTCATGTAGGGGTGTTGGTAATGGTTTGGAACCACCATGGGTTTGTAATATGGGTACGGGTTGCAGGTGGTCGGGTGTTGGTAATGGTTGACCATGCTTAGCTCATGTAGGGGTGTTGGTAATGGTTGACCATCCTTAGGTCATGTAGGGGTGTTGGTAATGGTTGACCGTCCTTAGGTCATGTAGGGATGTTGGTAATGGTTGACCATCCTTAGGTCATGTAGGGGTGTTGGTAATGGTTTGCCATCCTTAGGTCATGTAGGGGTGTTGGTAATGGTTGACCATCCTTAGGTCATGTAGGGGTGTTGGTAATGGTTTGGGACCAAAATGGGTTTATAATATGGGTACGAGTTGCAGGTGGTCGGGTGTTGGTAATGGTTGATCATCCTTAGGTCATGTAGGGGTGTTGGTAATGGTTGACCATCCTTAGGTCATGTAGGGTGTTGGTAATGGTTTGGGACCAACATGGGTTTACAATATGGGTACGGGTTGCAGGTGGTCGGGTGTTGGTAATGGTTGACCATCCTTAGGTCATGTAGGGGTGTTGGTAATGGTTGACCATCCTTAGGTCATGTAGGGGTGTTGGTAATGGTTGACCATCCTTAGGTCTTGGAGGGGTGTTGGTAATGGTTTGGGACCAACAAGGGTTTATAATATGGGTACGGGTTGCAGGTGGTCGGGTGTTGGTAATGGTTGACCATCCTTAGGTCATGTAGGGGTGTTGGTAATGGTTGACCATCCTTAGGTCATGTAGGGGTGTTGGTAATGGTTTGGGACAACCATGGGTTTATAATATGGGTACGGGTTGCAGGTGGTCGGGTGTTGGTAATGGTTGACCATCCTTAGATCATGTAGGGGTGTTGGTAAAGGTTGACCATCCTTAGGTCATGTAGGGGTGTTGGTAATGGTTTGGGACCAACATGGGTGTATAATATGGGTACGGGTTGCAGGTGGTCGGGTGTTGGTAATGGTTGACCGTCCTTAGGTCATGTAGGGGTGTGGGTAATGGTTGACCATCCTTAGGTCATGTAGGGGTGTTGGTAATGGTTTGGGACCAACATGGGTTTATAATATGGGTATGGGTTGCAGGTGGTCGAGTGTTGGTAATGGTTGACCATCCTTAGGTCATGTAGGGGTGTTGGTAATGGTTGACCATCCTTAGGTCATGTAGGGGTGTTGGTAATTGTTGACCATCCTTAGGTCATGTAGGGATGTTGGTAATGGTTGACCATCCTTAGGTCATGTAGGGGTGTTGGTAATGGTTTGCCATCCTTAGGTCATGTAGGGGTGTTGGTAATGGTTGACCATCCTTAGGTCATGTAGGGGTGTTGGTAATGGTTTGGGACCAACATGGGTTTATCATATGGGTACGGATTGCAGGTGGTCGGGTGTTGGTAATGGTTGACCATCCTTAGGTCATGTAGGGGTGTTGGTAATGGTTTGGGACCAACATGGGTTTATAATATGGGTATGGGTTGCAGGTGGTCGGGTGTTGGTAATGGTTGACCATCTTTAGGTCATGTAGGGGTGTTGGTAATGGTTGAACATCCTTAGGTCATGTAGGGGTGTTGGTAATGGTTTGGGACCAACATGGGTTTATAATATGGGTACGGGTTGCAGGTGGTCGGGTGTTGGTAATGGTTGACCATCCTTAGATCATGTAGGGGTGTTGGTAAAGGTTGACCATCCTTAGGTCATGTAGGGGTGTTGGTAATGGTTTGGGACCAACATGGGTGTATAATATGGGTACGGATTGCAGGTGGTCGGGTGTTGGTAATGGTTGACCGTCCTTAGGTCATGTAGGGGTGTTGGTAATGGTTTGGGACCAACATGGGTGTATAATATGGGTACGGTTGCAGGTGGTCGGGTGTTGGTAATGGTTGACCGTCCTTAGGTCATGTAGGGGTGTGGGTAATGGTTGACCACCCTTAGGTCATGTAGGGGTGTTGGTAATGGTTTGGGACCAACATGGGTTTATAATATGGGTATGGGTTGCAGGTGGTCGGGTGTTGGTAATGGTTGACCATCCTTAGGTCATGTAGGGGTGTTGGTAATGGTTTGGGACCAACATGGGTTTGTAATATGGGTACGGGTTGCAGGCGGTCGGGTGTTGGTTATGGTTGACCATGCTTAGGTCATGTAGGGGTGTTGGTAATGGTTGACCATCCTTAGGTCATGTTGGGGTGTTGGTAATGGTTGACCATCCTTAGGTCATGTAGGGATGTTGGTAATGGTTGACCATCCTTAGGTCATGTAGGGGTGTTGGTAATGGTTTGCCATCCTTAGGTCATGTAGGGGTGTTGGTAATGGTTGACCATCCTTAGGTCATGTAGGGGTGTTGGTAATGGTTTGGGACCAAAATGGGTTTATAATATAGGTACGAGTTACAGGTGGTTGGGTGTTGGTAATGGTTGATCATCCTTAGGTCATGTAGGGGTGTTGGTAATGGTTGACCAACCTTAGGTCATGTCGGGGTGTTTGTAATGGTTTGGGACCAACATGGGTTTATAATATGGGTATGGGTTGCAGGTGGTCGGGTGTTGGTAATGCTTGACCATCCTTAGGTCATGTAGGGGTGTTGGTAATGGTTAACCATCCTTAGGTCATGTAGGGGTGTTGGTAATGGTTTGGAACCACCATGGGTTTGTAATATGGGTACGGGTTGCAGGTGGTCGGGTGTTGGTAATGGTTGACCATGCTTAGCTCATGTAGGGGTGTTGGTAATGGTTGACCATCCTTAGGTCATGTAGGGGTGTTGGTAATGGTTGACCGTCCTTAGGTCATGTAGGGATGTTGGTAATGGTTGACCATCCTTAGGTCATGTAGGGGTGTTGGTAATGGTTTGCCATCCTTAGGTCATGTAGGGGTGTTGGTAATGGTTGACCATCCTTAGGTCATGTAGGGGTGTTGGTAATGGTTTGGGACCAAAATGGGTTTATAATATGGGTACGAGTTGCAGGTGGTCGGGTGTTGGTAATGGTTGATCATCCTTAGGTCATGTAGGGGTGTTGGTAATGGTTGACCATCCTTAGGTCATGTAGGGTGTTGGTAATGGTTTGGGACCAACATGGGTTTACAATATGGGTACGGGTTGCAGGTGGTCGGGTGTTGGTAATGGTTGACCATCCTTAGGTCATGTAGGGGTGTTGGTAATGGTTGACCATCCTTAGGTCATGTAGGGGTGTTGGTAATGGTTGACCATCCTTAGGTCTTGGAGGGGTGTTGGTAATGGTTTGGGACCAACAAGGGTTTATAATATGGGTACGGGTTGCAGGTGGTCGGGTGTTGGTAATGGTTGACCATCCTTAGGTCATGTAGGGGTGTTGGTAATGGTTGACCATCCTTAGGTCATGTAGGGGTGTTGGTAATGGTTTGGGACAACCATGGGTTTATAATATGGGTACGGGTTGCAGGTGGTCGGGTGTTGGTAATGGTTGACCATCCTTAGATCATGTAGGGGTGTTGGTAAAGGTTGACCATCCTTAGGTCATGTAGGGGTGTTGGTAATGGTTTGGGACCAACATGGGTGTATAATATGGGTACGGGTTGCAGGTGGTCGGGTGTTGGTAATGGTTGACCGTCCTTAGGTCATGTAGGGGTGTGGGTAATGGTTGACCATCCTTAGGTCATGTAGGGGTGTTGGTAATGGTTTGGGACCAACATGGGTTTATAATATGGGTATGGGTTGCAGGTGGTCGAGTGTTGGTAATGGTTGACCATCCTTAGGTCATGTAGGGGTGTTGGTAATGGTTGACCATCCTTAGGTCATGTAGGGGTGTTGGTAATTGTTGACCATCCTTAGGTCATGTAGGGATGTTGGTAATGGTTGACCATCCTTAGGTCATGTAGGGGTGTTGGTAATGGTTTGCCATCCTTAGGTCATGTAGGGGTGTTGGTAATGGTTGACCATCCTTAGGTCATGTAGGGGTGTTGGTAATGGTTTGGGACCAACATGGGTTTATCATATGGGTACGGATTGCAGGTGGTCGGGTGTTGGTAATGGTTGACCATCCTTAGGTCATGTAGGGGTGTTGGTAATGGTTTGGGACCAACATGGGTTTATAATATGGGTATGGGTTGCAGGTGGTCGGGTGTTGGTAATGGTTGACCATCTTTAGGTCATGTAGGGGTGTTGGTAATGGTTGAACATCCTTAGGTCATGTAGGGGTGTTGGTAATGGTTTGGGACCAACATGGGTTTATAATATGGGTACGGGTTGCAGGTGGTCGGGTGTTGGTAATGGTTGACCATCCTTAGATCATGTAGGGGTGTTGGTAAAGGTTGACCATCCTTAGGTCATGTAGGGGTGTTGGTAATGGTTTGGGACCAACATGGGTGTATAATATGGGTACGGATTGCAGGTGGTCGGGTGTTGGTAATGGTTGACCGTCCTTAGGTCATGTAGGGGTGTTGGTAATGGTTTGGGACCAACATGGGTGTATAATATGGGTACGGGTTGCAGGTGGTCGGGTGTTGGTAATGGTTGACCGTCCTTAGGTCATGTAGGGGTGTGGGTAATGGTTGACCATCCTTAGGTCATGTAGGGGTGTTGGTAATGGTTTGGGACCAACATGGGTTTATAATATGGGTATGGGTTGCAGGTGGTCGGGTGTTGGTAATGGTTGACCATCCTTAGGTCATGTAGGGGTGTTGGTAATGGTTGACCATCCTTAGGTCATGTAGGGGTGTTGGTAATGGTTTGGGACCAACATGGGTTTGTAATATGGGTACGGGTTGCAGGCGGTCGGGTGTTGGTAATGGTTGACCATGCTTAGGTCATGTAGGGGTGTTGGTAATGGTTGACCATCCTTAGGTCATGTTGGGGTGTTGGTAATGGTTGACCATCCTTAGGTCATGTAGGGGTGTTGGTAATGGTTTGGGACCAACATGGGTTTATAATATGGGTATGGGTTGCAGGTGGTCGGGTGTTGGTAATGGTTGACCATCCTTAGGTCATGTAGGGGTGTTGGTAATGGTTGACCATCCTTAGGTCATGTAGGGGTGTTGGTAATGGTTTGGGACAACCATGGGTTTATAATATGGGTACGGGTTGCAGGTGGTCGGGTGTTGGTAATGGTTGACCATCCTTAGATCATGTAGGGGTGTTGGTAATGGTTGACCATCCTTAGGTCATGTAGGGGTGTTGGTAATGGTTTGGGACCAACATGGGTGTATAATATGGGTACGGGTTGCAGGTGGTCGGGTGTTGGTAATGGTTGACCGTCCTTAGGTCATGAAGGGGTGTGGGTAATCGTTGACCATCCTTAGGTCATGTAGGGGTGTTGGTAATGGTTTGGGACCAACATGGGTTTATAATATGGGTATGGGTTGCAGGTGGTCGGGTGTTGGTAATGGTTGACCATCCTTAGGTCATGTAGGGGTGTTGGTAATGGTTGACCATCCTTAGGTCATGTAGGGGTGTTGGTAATGGTTTGGGACCAACATGGGTTTGTAATATGGGTACGGGTTGCAGGCGGTCGGGTGTTGGTAATGGTTGACCATGCTTAGGTCATGTAGGGGTGTTGGTAATGGTTGACCATCCTTAGGTCATGTTGGGGTGTTGGTAATGGTTGACCATCCTTAGGTCATGTAGGGATGTTGGTAATGGTTGACCATCCTTAGGTCATGTAGGGGTGTTGGTAATGGTTTGCCATCCTTAGGTCATGTAGGGGTGTTGGTAATGGTTGACCATCCTTAGGTCATGTAGGGGTGTTGGTAATGGTTTGGGACCAACATGGGTTTATCATATGGGTACGAATTGCAGGTGGTCGGGTGTTGGTAATGGTTGACCATCCTTAGGTCATGTAGGGGTGTTGGTAATGGTTTGGGACCAACATGGGTTTATAATATGGGTATGGGTTGCAGGTGGTCGGGTGTTGGTAATGGTTGACCATCTTTAGGTCATGTAGGGGTGTTGGTAATGGTTGAACATCCTTAGGTCATATAGGGGTGTTGGTAATGGTTTGGGACCAACATGGGTTTATAATATGGGTACGGGTTGCAGGTGGTCGGGTGTTGGTAATGGTTGACCATCCTTAGATCATGTAGGGGTGTTGGTAAAGGTTGACCATCCTTAGGTCATGTAGGGGTGTTGGTAATGGTTTGGGACCAACATGGGTGTATAATATGGGTACGGGTTGCAGGTGGTCGGGTGTTGGTAATGGTTGACCGTCCTTAGGTCATGTAGGGGTGTTGGTAATGGTTTGGGACCAACATGGGTGTATAATATGGGTACGGGTTGCAGGTGGTCGGGTGTTGGTAATGGTTGACCGTCCTTAGGTCATGTAGGGGTGTGGGTAATGGTTGACCATCCTTAGGTCATGTAGGGGTGTTGGTAATGGTTTGGGACCAACATGGGTTTATAATATGGGTATGGGTTGCAGGTGGTCGGGTGTTGGTAATGGTTGACCATCCTTAGGTCATGTAGGGGTGTTGGTAATGGTTGACCATCCTTAGGTCATGTAGGGGTGTTGGTAATGGTTTGGGACCAACATGGGTTTGTAATATGGGTACGGGTTGCAGGCGGTCGGGTGTTGGTAATGGTTGACCATGCTTAGGTCATGTAGGGGTGTTGGTAATGGTTGACCATCCTTAGGTCATGTTGGGGTGTTGGTAATGGTTGACCATCCTTAGGTCATGTAGGGGTGTTGGTAATGGTTTGGGACCAACATGGGTTTATAATATGGGTATGGGTTGCAGGTGGTCGGGTGTTGGTAATGGTTGACCATCCTTAGGTCATGTAGGGGTGTTGGTAATGGTTGACCATCCTTAGGTCATGTAGGGGTGTTGGTAATGGTTTGGGACAACCATGGGTTTATAATATGGGTACGGGTTGCAGGTGGTCGGGTGTTGGTAATGGTTGACCATCCTTAGATCATGTAGGGGTGTTGGTAAAGGTTGACCATCCTTAGGTCATGTAGGGGTGTTGGTAATGGTTTGGGACCAACATGGGTGTATAATATGGGTACGGGTTGCAGGTGGTCGGGTGTTGGTAATGGTTGACCGTCCTTAGGTCATGTAGGGGTGTGGGTAATCGTTGACCATCCTTAGGTCATGTAGGGGTGTTGGTAATGGTTTGGGACCAACATGGGTTTATAATATGGTTATGGGTTGCAGGTGGTCGGGTGTTGGTAATGGTTGACCATCCTTAGGTCATGTAGGGGTGTTGGTAATGGTTGACCATCCTTAGGTCATGTAGGGGTGTTGGTAATGGTTTGGGACCAACATGGGTTTGTAATATGGGTACGGGTTGCAGGCGGTCGGGTGTTGGTAATGGTTGACCATGCTTAGGTCATGTAGGGGTGTTGGTAATGGTTGACCATCCTTAGGTCATGTTGGGGTGTTGGTAATGGTTGACCATCCTTAGGTCATGTAGGGATGTTGGTAATGTTGACCATCCTTAGGTCATGTAGGGGTGTTGGTAATGGTTTGCCATCCTTAGGTCATGTAGGGGTGTTGGTAATGGTTGACCATCCTTAGGTCATGTAGGGGTGTTGGTAATGGTTTGGGACCAAAATGGGTTTATAATATAGGTACGAGTTACAGGTGGTTGGGTGTTGGTAATGGTTGATCATCCTTAGGTCATATAGGGGTGTTGGTAATGGTTGAACATCCTTAGGTCATGTAGGGGTGTTGGTAATGGTTTGGGACCAACATGGGTTTATAATATGGGTACGGGTTGCAGGTGGTCGGGTGTTGGTAATGGTTGACCATCCTTAGATCATGTAGGGGTGTTGGTAAAGGTTGACCATCCTTAGGTCATGTAGGGGTGTTGGTAATGGTTTGGGACCAACATGGGTGTATAATATGGGTACGGGTTGCAGGTGGTCGGGTGTTGGTAATGGTTGACCGTCCTTAGGTCATGTAGGGGTGTGGTTAATGGTTGACCATCCTTAGGTCATGTAGGGGTGTTGGTAATGGTTTGGGACCAACATGGGTTTATAATATGGGTATGGGTTGCAGGTGGTCGGGTGTTGGTAATGGTTGACCATCTTTAGGTCATGTAGGGGTGTTGGTAATTGTTGACCATCCTTAGGTCATGTAGGGATGTTGGTAATGGTTGACCATCCTTAGGTCATGTAGGGGTGTTGGTAATGGTTTGCCATCCTTAGGTCATGTAGGGGTGTTGGTAATGGTTGACCATCGTTAGGTCATGTAGGGGTGTTGGTAATGGTTTGGGACCAACATGGGTTTATCATATGGGTACGGATTGCAGGTGGTCGGGTGTTGGTAATGGTTGACCATCCTTAGGTCATGTAGGGGTGTTGGTAATGGTTTGGGACCAACATGGGTTTATAATATGGGTATGGGTTGCAGGTGGTCGGGTGTTGGTAATGGTTGACCATCTTTAGGTCATGTAGGGGTGTTGGTAATGGTTGAACATCCTTAGGTCATGTAGGGGTGTTGGTAATGGTTTGGGACCAACATGGGTTTATAATATGGGTACGGGTTGCAGGTGGTCGGGTGTTGGTAATGGTTGACCATCCTTAGATCATGTAGGGGTGTTGGTAATGGTTGACCATCCTTAGGTCATGTAGGGGTGTTGGTAATGGTTTGGGACCAACATGGGTTTATAATATGGGTATGGGTTGCAGGTGGTCGGGTGTTGGTAATGGTTGACCATCTTTAGGTCATGTAGGGGTGTTGGTAATGGTTGAACATCCTTAGGTCATGTAGGGGTGTTGGTAATGGTTTGGGACCAACATGGGTTTATAATATGGGTACGGGTTGCAGGTGGTCGGGTGTTGGTAATGGTTGACCATCCTTAGATCATGTAGGGGTGTTGGTAAAGGTTGACCATCCTTAGGTCATGTAGGGGTGTTGGTAATGGTTTGGGACCAACATGGGTGTATAATATGGGTACGGGTTGCAGGTGGTCGGGTGTTGGTAATGGTTGACCGTCCTTAGGTCATGTAGGGGTGTGGGTAATGGTTGACCATCCTTAGGTCATGTAGGGGTGTTGGTAATGGTTTGGGACCAACATGGGTTTATAATATGGGTATGGGTTGTAGGTGGTCGGGTGTTGGTAATGGTTGACCATCCTTAGGTCATGTAGGGGTGTTGGTAATGGTTGACCATCCTTAGGTCATGTAGGGGTGTTGGTAATGGTTTGGGACCAACATGGGTTTGTAATATGGGTACGGGTTGCAGGCGGTCGGGTGTTGGTAATGGTTGACCATGCTTAGGTCATGTAGGGGTGTTGGTAATGGTTGACCATCCTTAGGTCATGTTGGGGTGTTGGTAATGGTTGACCATCCTTAGGTCATGTAGGGATGTTGGTAATGGTTGACCATCCTTAGGTCATGTAGGGGTGTTGGTAATGGTTTGCCATCCTTAGGTCATGTAGGGGTGTTGGTAATGGTTGACCATCCTTAGGTCATGTAGGGGTGTTGGTAATGGTTTGGGACCAAAATGGGTTTATAATATAGGTACGAGTTACAGGTGGTTGGGTGTTGGTAATGGTTGATCATCCTTAGGTCATGTAGGGGTGTTGGTAATGGTTGACCAACCTTAGGTCATGTCGGGGTGTTTGTAATGGTTTGGGACCAACATGGGTTTATAATATGGGTATGGGTTGCAGGTGGTCGGGTGTTGGTAATGCTTGACCATCCTTAGGTCATGTAGGGGTGTTGGTAATGGTTAACCATCCTTAGGTCATGTAGGGGTGTTGGTAATGGTTTGGAACCACCATGGGTTTGTAATATGGGTACGGTTTGTAGGTGGTCGGGTGTTGGTAATGGTTGACCATGCTTAGCTCATGTAGGGGTGTTGGTAATGGTTGACCATCCTTAGGTCATGTAGGGGTGTTGGTAATGGTTGACCGTCCTTAGGTCATGTAGGGATGTTGGTAATGGTTGACCATCCTTAGGTCATGTAGGGGTGTTGGTAATGGTTTGCCATCCTTAGGTCATGTAGGGGTGTTGGTAATGGTTGACCATCCTTAGGTCATGTAGGGGTGTTGGTAATGGTTTGGGACCAAAATGGGTTTATAATATGGGTACGAGTTGCAGGTGGTCGGGTGTTGGTAATGGTTGATCATCCTTAGGTCATGTAGGGGTGTTGGTAATGGTTGACCATCCTTAGGTCATGTAGGGTGTTGGTAATGGTTTGGGACCAACATGGGTTTATAATATGGGTACGGGTTGCAGGTGGTCGGGTGTTGGTAATGGTTGACCATCCTTAGGTCATGTAGGGGTGTTGGTAATGGTTGACCATCCTTAGGTCATGTAGGGGTGTTGGTAATGGTTGACCATCCTTAGGTCTTGGAGGGGTGTTGGTAATGGTTTGCGACCAACAAGGGTTTATAATATGGGTACGGGTTGCAGGTGGTCGGGTGTTGGTAATGGTTGACCATCCTTAGGTCATGTAGGGGTGTTGGTAATGGTTGACCATCCTTAGGTCATGTAGGGGTGTTGGTAATGGTTTGGGACAACCATGGGTTTATAATATGGGTACGGGTTGCAGGTGGTCGGGTGTTGGTAATGGTTGACCATCCTTAGATCATGTAGGGGTGTTGGTAAAGGTTGACCATCCTTAGGTCATGTAGGGGTGTTGGTAATGGTTTGGGACCAACATGGGTGTATAATATGGGTACGGGTTGCAGGTGGTCGGGTGTTGGTAATGGTTGACCGTCCTTAGGTCATGTAGGGGTGTGGGTAATGGTTGACCATCCTTAGGTCATGTAGGGGTGTTGGTAATGGTTTGGGACCAACATGGGTTTATAATATGGGTATGGGTTGCAGGTGGTCGGGTGTTGGTAATGGTTGACCATCCTTAGGTCATGTAGGGGTGTTGGTAATGGTTGACCATCCTTAGGTCATGTAGGGGTGTTGGTAATCGTTGACCATCCTTAGGTCATGTAGGGATGTTGGTAATGGTTGACCATCCTTAGGTCATGTAGGGGTGTTGGTAATGGTTTGCCATCCTTAGGTCATGTAGGGGTGTTGGTAATGGTTGACCATCCTTAGGTCATGTAGGGGTGTTGGTAATGGTTTGGGACCAACATGGGTTTATCATATGGGTACGGATTGCAGGTGGTCGGGTGTTGGTAATGGTTGACCATCCTTAGGTCATGTAGGGGTGTTGGTAATGGTTTGGGACCAACATGGGTTTATAATATGGGTATGGGTTGCAGGTGGTCGGGTGTTGGTAATGGTTGACCATCTTTAGGTCATGTAGGGGTGTTGGTAATGGTTGAACATCCTTAGGTCATGTAGGGGTGTTGGTAATGGTTTGGGACCAACATGGGTTTATAATATGGTTACGGGTTGCAGGTGGTCGGGTGTTGGTAATGGTTGACCATCCTTAGATCATGTAGGGGTGTTGGTAAAGGTTGACCATCCTTAGGTCATGTAGGGGTGTTGGTAATGGTTTGGGACCAACATGGGTGTATAATATGGGTACGGGTTGCAGGTGGTCGGGTGTTGGTAATGGTTGACCGTCCTTAGGTCATGTAGGGTGTTGGTAATGGTTTGGGACCAACACGGGTGTATAATATGGGTACGGGTTGCAGGTGGTCGGGTGTTGGTAATGGTTGACCGTCCTTAGGTCATGTAGGGGTGTGGGTAATGGTTGACCATCCTTAGGTCATGTAGGGCTGTTGGTAATGGTTTGGGACCAACATGGGTTTATAATATGGGTATGGGTTGCAGGTGGTCGGGTGTTGGTAATGGTTGACCATCCTTAGGTCATGTAGGGGTGTTGGTAATGGTTGACCATCCTTAGGTCATGTAGGGGTGTTGGTAATGGTTTGGGACCAACATGGGTTTGTAATATGGGTACGGGTTGCAGGCGGTCGGGTGTTGGTAATGGTTGACCATGCTTAGGTCATGTAGGGGTGTTGGTAATGGTTGACCATCCTTAGGTCATGTTGGGGTGTTGGTAATGGTTGACCATCCTTAGCTCATGTAGGGGTGTTGGTAATGGTTTGGGACCAACATGGGTTTATAATATGGGTATGGGTTGCAGGTGGTCGGGTGTTGGTAATGGTTGACCATCCTTAGGTCATGTAGGGGTGTTGGTAATGGTTGACCATCCTTAGGTCATGTAGGGGTGTTGGTAATGGTTTGGGACAACCATGGGTTTATAATATGGGTACGGGTTGCAGGTGGTCGGGTGTTGGTAATGGTTGACCATCCTTAGATCATGTAGGGGTGTTGGTAAAGGTTGACCATCCTTAGGTCATGTAGGGGTGTTGGTAATGGTTTGGGACCAACATGGGTGTATAATATGGGTACGGGTTGCAGGTGGTCGGGTGTTGGTAATGGTTGACCGTCCTTAGGTCATGTAGGGGTGTGGGTAATGGTTGACCATCCTTAGGTCATGTAGGGGTGTTGGTAATGGTTTGGGACCAACATGGGTTTATAATATGGGTATGGGTTGCAGGTGGTCGGGTGTTGGTAATGGTTGACCATCCTTAGGTCATGTAGGGGTGTTGGTAATGGTTGACCATCCTTAGGTCATGTAGGGGTGTTGGTAATGGTTTGGGACCAACATGGGTTTGTAATATGGGTACGGGTTGCAGGCGGTCGGGTGTTGGTAATGGTTGACCATGCTTAGGTCATGTAGGGGTGTTGGTAATGGTTGACCATCCTTAGGTCATGTTGGGGTGTTGGTAATGGTTGACCATCCTTAGGTCATGTAGGGATGTTGGTAATGGTTGACCATCCTTAGGTCATGTAGGGGTGTTGGTAATGGTTTGCCATCCTTAGGTCATGTAGGGGTGTTGGTAATGGTTGACCATCCTTAGGTCATGTAGGGGTGTTGGTAATGGTTTGGGACCAAAATGGGTTTATAATATAGGTACGAGTTACAGGTGGTTGGGTGTTGGTAATGGTTGATCATCCTTAGGTCATGTAGGGGTGTTGGTAATGGTTGACCAACCTTAGGTCATGTCGGGGTGTTTGTAATGGTTTGGGACCAACATGGGTTTATAATATGGGTATGGGTTGCAGGTGGTCGGGTGTTGGTAATGGTTGACCATCCTTAGGTCATGTAGGGGTGTTGGTAATGGTTGACCGTCCTTAGGTCATGTAGGGATGTTGGTAATGGTTGACCATCCTTAGGTCATGTAGGGGTGTTGGTAATGGTTTGCCATCCTTAGGTCATGTAGGGGTGTTGGTAATGGTTGACCATCCTTAGGTCATGTAGGGGTGTTGGTAATGGTTTGGGACCAAAATGGGTTTATAATATGGGTACGAGTTGCAGGTGGTCGGGTGTTGGTAATGGTTGATCATCCTTAGGTCATGTAGGGGTGTTGGTAATGGTTGACCATCCTTAGGTCATGTAGGGTGTTGGTAATGGTTTGGGACCAACATGGGTTTACAATATGGGTACGGGTTGCAGGTGGTCGGGTGTTGGTAATGGTTGACCATCCTTAGGTCATGTAGGGGTGTTGGTAATGGTTGACCATCCTTAGGTCATGTAGGGGTGTTGGTAATGGTTGACCATCCTTAGGTCTTGGAGGGGTGTTGGTAATGGTTTGGGACCAACAAGGGTTTATAATATGGGTACGGGTTGCAGGTGGTCGGGTGTTGGTAATGGTTGACCATCCTTAGGTCATGTAGGGGTGTTGGTAATGGTTGACCATCCTTAGGTCATGTAGGGGTGTTGGTAATGGTTTGGGACAACCATGGGTTTATAATATGGGTACGGGTTGCAGGTGGTCGGGTGTTGGTAATGGTTGACCATCCTTAGATCATGTAGGGGTGTTGGTAAAGGTTGACCATCCTTAGGTCATGTAGGGGTGTTGGTAATGGTTTGGGACCAACATGGGTGTATAATATGGGTACGGGTTGCAGGTGGTCGGGTGTTGGTAATGGTTGACCGTCCTTAGGTCATGTAGGGGTGTGGGTAATGGTTGACCATCCTTAGGTCATGTAGGGGTGTTGGTAATGGTTTGGGACCAACATGGGTTTATAATATGGGTATGGGTTGCAGGTGGTCGAGTGTTGGTAATGGTTGACCATCCTTAGGTCATGTAGGGGTGTTGGTAATGGTTGACCATCCTTAGGTCATGTAGGGGTGTTGGTAATTGTTGACCATCCTTAGGTCATGTAGGGATGTTGGTAATGGTTGACCATCCTTAGGTCATGTAGGGGTGTTGGTAATGGTTTGCCATCCTTAGGTCATGTAGGGGTGTTGGTAATGGTTGACCATCCTTAGGTCATGTAGGGGTGTTGGTAATGGTTTGGGACCAACATGGGTTTATCATATGGGTACGGATTGCAGGTGGTCGGGTGTTGGTAATGGTTGACCATCCTTAGGTCATGTAGGGGTGTTGGTAATGGTTTGGGACCAACATGGGTTTATAATATGGGTATGGGTTGCAGGTGGTCGGGTGTTGGTAATGGTTGACCATCTTTAGGTCATGTAGGGGTGTTGGTAATGGTTGAACATCCTTAGGTCATGTAGGGGTGTTGGTAATGGTTTGGGACCAACATGGGTTTATAATATGGGTACGGGTTGCAGGTGGTCGGGTGTTGGTAATGGTTGACCATCCTTAGATCATGTAGGGGTGTTGGTAAAGGTTGACCATCCTTAGGTCATGTAGGGGTGTTGGTAATGGTTTGGGACCAACATGGGTGTATAATATGGGTACGGATTGCAGGTGGTCGGGTGTTGGTAATGGTTGACCGTCCTTAGGTCATGTAGGGGTGTTGGTAATGGTTTGGGACCAACATGGGTGTATAATATGGGTACGGGTTGCAGGTGGTCGGGTGTTGGTAATGGTTGACCGTCCTTAGGTCATGTAGGGGTGTGGGTAATGGTTGACCATCCTTAGGTCATGTAGGGGTGTTGGTAATGGTTTGGGACCAACATGGGTTTATAATATGGGTATGGGTTGCAGGTGGTCGGGTGTTGGTAATGGTTGACCATCCTTAGGTCATGTAGGGGTGTTGGTAATGGTTGACCATCCTTAGGTCATGTAGGGGTGTTGGTAATGGTTTGGGACCAACATGGGTTTGTAATATGGGTACGGGTTGCAGGCGGTCGGGTGTTGGTAATGGTTGACCATGCTTAGGTCATGTAGGGGTGTTGGTAATGGTTGACCATCCTTAGGTCATGTTGGGGTGTTGGTAATGGTTGACCATCCTTAGGTCATGTAGGGGTGTTGGTAATGGTTTGGGACCAACATGGGTTTATAATATGGGTATGGGTTGCAGGTGGTCGGGTGTTGGTAATGGTTGACCATCCTTAGGTCATGTAGGGGTGTTGGTAATGGTTTGGGACCAACATGGGTTTATAATATGGGTATGGGTTGCAGGTGGTCGAGTGTTGGTAATGGTTGACCATCCTTAGGTCATGTAGGGGTGTTGGTAATGGTTGACCATCCTTAGGTCATGTAGGGGTGTTGGTAATTGTTGACCATCCTTAGGTCATGTAGGGATGTTGGTAATGGTTGACCATCCTTAGGTCATGTAGGGGTGTTGGTAATGGTTTGCCATCCTTAGGTCATGTAGGGGTGTTGGTAATGGTTGACCATCCTTAGGTCATGTAGGGGTGTTGGTAATGGTTTGGGACCAACATGGGTTTATCATATGGGTACGGATTGCAGGTGGTCGGGTGTTGGTAATGGTTGACCATCCTTAGGTCATGTAGGGGTGTTGGTAATGGTTTGGGACCAACATGGGTTTATAATATGGGTATGGGTTGCAGGTGGTCGGGTGTTGGTAATGGTTGACCATCTTTAGGTCATGTAGGGGTGTTGGTAATGGTTGAACATCCTTAGGTCATGTAGGGGTGTTGGTAATGGTTTGGGACCAACATGGGTTTATAATATGGGTACGGGTTGCAGGTGGTCGGGTGTTGGTAATGGTTGACCATCCTTAGATCATGTAGGGGTGTTGGTAAAGGTTGACCATCCTTAGGTCATGTAGGGGTGTTGGTAATGGTTTGGGACCAACATGGGTGTATAATATGGGTACGGATTGCAGGTGGTCGGGTGTTGGTAATGGTTGACCGTCCTTAGGTCATGTAGGGGTGTTGGTAATGGTTTGGGACCAACATGGGTGTATAATATGGGTACGGGTTGCAGGTGGTCGGGTGTTGGTAATGGTTGACCGTCCTTAGGTCATGTAGGGGTGTGGGTAATGGTTGACCATCCTTAGGTCATGTAGGGGTGTTGGTAATGGTTTGGGACCAACATGGGTTTATAATATGGGTATGGGTTGCAGGTGGTCGGGTGTTGGTAATGGTTGACCATCCTTAGGTCATGTAGGGGTGTTGGTAATGGTTGACCATCCTTAGGTCATGTAGGGGTGTTGGTAATGGTTTGGGACCAACATGGGTTTGTAATATGGGTACGGGTTGCAGGCGGTCGGGTGTTGGTAATGGTTGACCATGCTTAGGTCATGTAGGGGTGTTGGTAATGGTTGACCATCCTTAGGTCATGTTGGGGTGTTGGTAATGGTTGACCATCCTTAGGTCATGTAGGGGTGTTGGTAATGGTTTGGGACCAACATGGGTTTATAATATGGGTATGGGTTGCAGGTGGTCGGGTGTTGGTAATGGTTGACCATCCTTAGGTCATGTAGGGGTGTTGGTAATGGTTGACCATCCTTAGGTCATGTAGGGGTGTTGGTAATGGTTTGGGACAACCATGGGTTTATAATATGGGTACGGGTTGCAGGTGGTCGGGTGTTGGTAATGGTTGACCATCCTTAGATCATGTAGGGGTGTTGGTAAAGGTTGACCATCCTTAGGTCATGTAGGGGTGTTGGTAATGGTTTGGGACCAACATGGGTGTATAATATGGGTACGGGTTGCAGGTGGTCGGGTGTTGGTAATGGTTGACCGTCCTTAGGTCATGTAGGGGTGTGGGTAATCGTTGACCATCCTTAGGTCATGTAGGGGTGTTGGTAATGGTTTGGGACCAACATGGGTTTATAATATGGGTATGGGTTGCAGGTGGTCGGGTGTTGGTAATGGTTGACCATCCTTAGGTCATGTAGGGGTGTTGGTAATGGTTGACCATCCTTAGGTCATGTAGGGGTGTTGGTAATGGTTTGGGACCAACATGGGTTTGTAATATGGGTACGGGTTGCAGGCGGTCGGGTGTTGGTAATGGTTGACCATGCTTAGGTCATGTAGGGGTGTTGGTAATGGTTGACCATCCTTAGGTCATGTTGGGGTGTTGGTAATGGTTGACCATCCTTAGGTCATGTAGGGATGTTGGTAATGGTTGACCATCCTTAGGTCATGTAGGGGTGTTGGTAATGGTTTGCCATCCTTAGGTCATGTAGGGGTGTTGGTAATGGTTGACCATCCTTAGGTCATGTAGGGGTGTTGGTAATGGTTTGGGACCAACATGGGTTTATCATATGGGTACGAATTGCAGGTGGTCGGGTGTTGGTAATGGTTGACCATCCTTAGGTCATGTAGGGGTGTTGGTAATGGTTTGGGACCAACATGGGTTTATAATATGGGTATGGGTTGCAGGTGGTCGGGTGTTGGTAATGGTTGACCATCTTTAGGTCATGTAGGGGTGTTGGTAATGGTTGAACATCCTTAGGTCATGTAGGGGTGTTGGTAATGGTTTGGGACCAACATGGGTTTATAATATGGGTACGGGTTGCAGGTGGTCGGGTGTTGGTAATGGTTGACCATCCTTAGATCATGTAGGGGTGTTGGTAAAGGTTGACCATCCTTAGGTCATGTAGGGGTGTTGGTAATGGTTTGGGACCAACATGGGTGTATAATATGGGTACGGGTTGCAGGTGGTCGGGTGTTGGTAATGGTTGACCGTCCTTAGGTCATGTAGGGGTGTTGGTAATGGTTTGGGACCAACATGGGTGTATAATATGGGTACGGGTTGCAGGTGGTCGGGTGTTGGTAATGGTTGACCGTCCTTAGGTCATGTAGGGGTGTGGGTAATGGTTGACCATCCTTAGGTCATGTAGGGGTGTTGGTAATGGTTTGGGACCAACATGGGTTTATAATATGGGTATGGGTTGCAGGTGGTCGGGTGTTGGTAATGGTTGACCATCCTTAAGTCATGTAGGGGTGTTGGTAATGGTTGACCATCCTTAGGTCATGTAGGGGTGTTGGTAATGGTTTGGGACCAACATGGGTTTGTAATATGGGTACGGGTTGCAGGCGGTCGGGTGTTGGTAATGGTTGACCATGCTTAGGTCATGTAGGGGTGTTGGTAATGGTTGACCATCCTTAGGTCATGTTGGGGTGTTGGTAATGGTTGACCATCCTTAGGTCATGTAGGGGTGTTGGTAATGGTTTGGGACCAACATGGGTTTATAATATGGGTATGGGTTGCAGGTGGTCGGGTGTTGGTAATGGTTGACCATCCTTAGGTCATGTAGGGGTGTTGGTAATGGTTGACCATCCTTAGGTCATGTAGGGGTGTTGGTAATGGTTTGGGACAACCATGGGTTTATAATATGGGTACGGGTTGCAGGTGGTCGGGTGTTGGTAATGGTTGACCATCCTTAGATCATGTAGGGGTGTTGGTAAAGGTTGACCATCCTTAGGTCATGTAGGGGTGTTGGTAATGGTTTGGGACCAACATGGGTGTATAATATGGGTACGGGTTGCAGGTGGTCGGGTGTTGGTAATGGTTGACCGTCCTTAGGTCATGTAGGGGTGTGGGTAATCGTTGACCATCCTTAGGTCATGTAGGGGTGTTGGTAATGGTTTGGGACCAACATGGGTTTATAATATGGGTATGGGTTGCAGGTGGTTGGGTGTTGGTAATGGTTGACCATCCTTAGGTCATGTAGGGGTGTTGGTAATGGTTGACCATCCTTAGGTCATGTAGGGGTGTTGGTAATGGTTTGGGACCAACATGGGTTTGTAATATGGGTACGGGTTGCAGGCGGTCGGGTGTTGGTAATGGTTGACCATGCTTAGGTCATGTAGGGGTGTTGGTAATGGTTGACCATCCTTAGGTCATGTTGGGGTGTTGGTAATGGTTGACCATCCTTAGGTCATGTAGGGATGTTGGTAATGTTGACCATCCTTAGGTCATGTAGGGGTGTTGGTAATGGTTTGCCATCCTTAGGTCATGTAGGGGTGTTGGTAATGGTTGACCATCCTTAGGTCATGTAGGGGTGTTGGTAATGGTTTGGGACCAAAATGGGTTTATAATATAGGTACGAGTTACAGGTGGTTGGGTGTTGGTAATGGTTGATCATCCTTAGGTCATATAGGGGTGTTGGTAATGGTTGAACATCCTTAGGTCATGTAGGGGTGTTGGTAATGGTTTGGGACCAACATGGGTTTATAATATGGGTACGGGTTGCAGGTGGTCGGGTGTTGGTAATGGTTGACCATCCTTAGATCATGTAGGGGTGTTGGTAAAGGTTGACCATCCTTAGGTCATGTAGGGGTGTTGGTAATGGTTTGGGACCAACATGGGTGTATAATATGGGTACGGGTTGCAGGTGGTCGGGTGTTGGTAATGGTTGACCGTCCTTAGGTCATGTAGGGGTGTGGTTAATGGTTGACCATCCTTAGGTCATGTAGGGGTGTTGGTAATGGTTTGGGACCAACATGGGTTTATAATATGGGTATGGGTTGCAGGTGGTCGGGTGTTGGTAATGGTTGACCATCTTTAGGTCATGTAGGGGTGTTGGTAATTGTTGACCATCCTTAGGTCATGTAGGGATGTTGGTAATGGTTGACCATCCTTAGGTCATGTAGGGGTGTTGGTAATGGTTTGCCATCCTTAGGTCATGTAGGGGTGTTGGTAATGGTTGACCATCCTTAGGTCATGTAGGGGTGTTGGTAATGGTTTGGGACCAACATGGGTTTATCATATGGGTACGGATTGCAGGTGGTCGGGTGTTGGTAATGGTTGACCATCCTTAGGTCATGTAGGGGTGTTGGTAATGGTTTGGGACCAACATGGGTTTATAATATGGGTATGGGTTGCAGGTGGTCGGGTGTTGGTAATGGTTGACCATCTTTAGGTCATGTAGGGGTGTTGGTAATGGTTGAACATCCTTAGGTCATGTAGGGGTGTTGGTAATGGTTTGGGACCAACATGGGTTTATAATATGGGTACGGGTTGCAGGTGGTCGGGTGTTGGTAATGGTTGACCATCCTTAGATCATGTAGGGGTGTTGGTAAAGGTTGACCATCCTTAGGTCATGTAGGGGTGTTGGTAATGGTTTGGGACCAACATGGGTGTATAATATGGGTACGGGTTGCAGGTGGTCGGGTGTTGGTAATGGTTGACCGTCCTTAGGTCATGTAGGGGTGTTGGTAATGGTTTGGGACCAACATGGGTGTATAATATGGGTACGGGTTGCAGGTGGTCGGGTGTTGGTAATGGTTGACCGTCCTTAGGTCATGTAGGGGTGTGGGTAATGGTTGACCATCCTTAGGTCATGTAGGGGTGTTGGTAATGGTTTGGGACCAACATGGGTTTATAATATGGGTATGGGTTGCAGGTGGTCGGGTGTTGGTAATGGTTGACCATCCTTAAGTCATGTAGGGGTGTTGGTAATGGTTGACCATCCTTAGGTCATGTAGGGGTGTTGGTAATGGTTTGGGACCAACATGGGTTTGTAATATGGGTACGGGTTGCAGGCGGTCGGGTGTTGGTAATGGTTGACCATGCTTAGGTCATGTAGGGGTGTTGGTAATGGTTGACCATCCTTAGGTCATGTTGGGGTGTTGGTAATGGTTGACCATCCTTAGGTCATGTAGGGGTGTTGGTAATGGTTTGGGACCAACATGGGTTTATAATATGGGTATGGGTTGCAGGTGGTCGGGTGTTGGTAATGGTTGACCATCCTTAGGTCATGTAGGGGTGTTGGTAATGGTTGACCATCCTTAGGTCATGTAGGGGTGTTGGTAATGGTTTGGGACAACCATGGGTTTATAATATGGGTACGGGTTGCAGGTGGTCGGGTGTTGGTAATGGTTGACCATCCTTAGATCATGTAGGGGTGTTGGTAAAGGTTGACCATCCTTAGGTCATGTAGGGGTGTTGGTAATGGTTTGGGACCAACATGGGTGTATAATATGGGTACGGGTTGCAGGTGGTCGGGTGTTGGTAATGGTTGACCGTCCTTAGGTCATGTAGGGGTGTGGGTAATCGTTGACCATCCTTAGGTCATGTAGGGGTGTTGGTAATGGTTTGGGACCAACATGGGTTTATAATATGGGTATGGGTTGCAGGTGGTTGGGTGTTGGTAATGGTTGACCATCCTTAGGTCATGTAGGGGTGTTGGTAATGGTTGACCATCCTTAGGTCATGTAGGGGTGTTGGTAATGGTTTGGGACCAACATGGGTTTGTAATATGGGTACGGGTTGCAGGCGGTCGGGTGTTGGTAATGGTTGACCATGCTTAGGTCATGTAGGGGTGTTGGTAATGGTTGACCATCCTTAGGTCATGTTGGGGTGTTGGTAATGGTTGACCATCCTTAGGTCATGTAGGGATGTTGGTAATGTTGACCATCCTTAGGTCATGTAGGGGTGTTGGTAATGGTTTGCCATCCTTAGGTCATGTAGGGGTGTTGGTAATGGTTGACCATCCTTAGGTCATGTAGGGGTGTTGGTAATGGTTTGGGACCAAAATGGGTTTATAATATAGGTACGAGTTACAGGTGGTTGGGTGTTGGTAATGGTTGATCATCCTTAGGTCATATAGGGGTGTTGGTAATGGTTGAACATCCTTAGGTCATGTAGGGGTGTTGGTAATGGTTTGGGACCAACATGGGTTTATAATATGGGTACGGGTTGCAGGTGGTCGGCTGTTGGTAATGGTTGACCATCCTTAGATCATGTAGGGGTGTTGGTAAAGGTTGACCATCCTTAGGTCATGTAGGGGTGTTGGTAATGGTTTGGGACCAACATGGGTGTATAATATGGGTACGGGTTGCAGGTGGTCGGGTGTTGGTAATGGTTGACCGTCCTTAGGTCATGTAGGGGTGTGGTTAATGGTTGACCATCCTTAGGTCATGTAGGGGTGTTGGTAATGGTTTGGGACCAACATGGGTTTATAATATGGGTATGGGTTGCAGGTGGTCGGGTGTTGGTAATGGTTGACCATCTTTAGGTCATGTAGGGGTGTTGGTAATTGTTGACCATCCTTAGGTCATGTAGGGATGTTGGTAATGGTTGACCATCCTTAGGTCATGTAGGGGTGTTGGTAATGGTTTGCCATCCTTAGGTCATGTAGGGGTGTTGGTAATGGTTGACCATCCTTAGGTCATGTAGGGGTGTTGGTAATGGTTTGGGACCAACATGGGTTTATCATATGGGTACGGATTGCAGGTGGTCGGGTGTTGGTAATGGTTGACCATCCTTAGGTCATGTAGGGGTGTTGGTAATGGTTTGGGACCAACATGGGTTTATAATATGGGTATGGGTTGCAGGTGGTCGGGTGTTGGTAATGGTTGACCATCTTTAGGTCATGTAGGGGTGTTGGTAATGGTTGAACATCCTTAGGTCATGTAGGGGTGTTGGTAATGGTTTGGGACCAACATGGGTTTATAATATGGGTACGGGTTGCAGGTGGTCGGGTGTTGGTAATGGTTGACCATCCTTAGATCATGTAGGGGTGTTGGTAATGGTTGACCATCCTTAGGTCATGTAGGGGTGTTGGTAATGGTTTGGGACCAACATGGGTTGATAATATGGGTATGGGTTGCAGGTGGTCGGGTGTTGGTAATGGTTGACCATCTTTAGGTCATGTAGGGGTGTTGGTAATGGTTGAACATCCTTAGGTCATGTAGGGGTGTTGGTAATGGTTTGGGACCAACATGGGTTTATAATATGGGTACGGGTTGCAGGTGGTCGGGTGTTGGTAATGGTTGACCATCCTTAGATCATGTAGGGGTGTTGGTAAAGGTTGACCATCCTTAGGTCATGTAGGGGTGTTGGTAATGGTTTGGGACCAACATGGGTGTATAATATGGGTACGGGTTGCAGGTGGTCGGGTGTTGGTAATGGTTGACCGTCCTTAGGTCATGTAGGGGTGTGGGTAATGGTTGACCATCCTTAGGTCATGTAGGGGTGTTGGTAATGGTTTGGGACCAACATGGGTTTATAATATGGGTATGGGTTGTAGGTGGTCGGGTGTTGGTAATGGTTGACCATCCTTAGGTCATGTAGGGGTGTTGGTAATGGTTGACCATCCTTAGGTCATGTAGGGGTGTTGGTAATGGTTTGGGACCAACATGGGTTTGTAATATGGGTACGGGTTGCAGGCGGTCGGGTGTTGGTAATGGTTGACCATGCTTAGGTCATGTAGGGGTGTTGGTAATGGTTGACCATCCTTAGGTCATGTTGGGGTGTTGGTAATGGTTGACCATCCTTAGGTCATGTAGGGATGTTGGTAATGGTTGACCATCCTTAGGTCATGTAGGGGTGTTGGTAATGGTTTGCCATCCTTAGGTCATGTAGGGGTGTTGGTAATGGTTGACCATCCTTAGGTCATGTAGGGGTGTTGGTAATGGTTTGGGACCAAAATGGGTTTATAATATAGGTACGAGTTACAGGTGGTTGGGTGTTGGTAATGGTTGATCATCCTTAGGTCATGTAGGGGTGTTGGTAATGGTTGACCAACCTTAGGTCATGTCGGGGTGTTTGTAATGGTTTGGGACCAACATGGGTTTATAATATGGGTATGGGTTGCAGGTGGTCGGGTGTTGGTAATGCTTGACCATCCTTAGGTCATGTAGGGGTGTTGGTAATGGTTAACCATCCTTAGGTCATGTAGGGGTGTTGGTAATGGTTTGGAACCACCATGGGTTTGTAATATGGGTACGGGTTGCAGGTGGTCGGGTGTTGGTAATGGTTGACCATGCTTAGCTCATGTAGGGGTGTTGGTAATGGTTGACCATCCTTAGGTCATGTAGGGGTGTTGGTAATGGTTGACCGTCCTTAGGTCGTGTAGGGATGTTGGTAATGGTTGACCATCCTTAGGTCATGTAGGGGTGTTGGTAATGGTTTGCCATCCTTAGGTCATGTAGGGGTGTTGGTAATGGTTGACCATCCTTAGGTCATGTAGGGGTGTTGGTAATGGTTTGGGACCAAAATGGGTTTATAATATGGGTACGAGTTGCAGGTGGTCGGGTGTTGGTAATGGTTGATCATCCTTAGGTCATGTAGGGGTGTTGGTAATGGTTGACCATCCTTAGGTCATGTAGGGTGTTGGTAATGGTTTGGGACCAACATGGGTTTATAATATGGGTACGGGTTGCAGGTGGTCGGGTGTTGGTAATGGTTGACCATCCTTAGGTCATGTAGGGGTGTTGGTAATGGTTGACCATCCTTAGGTCATGTAGGGGTGTTGGTAATGGTTGACCATCCTTAGGTCTTGGAGGGGTGTTGGTAATGGTTTGCGACCAACAAGGGTTTATAATATGGGTACGGGTTGCAGGTGGTCGGGTGTTGGTAATGGTTGACCATCCTTAGGTCATGTAGGGGTGTTGGTAATGGTTTGGGACAACCATGGGTTTATAATATGGGTACGGGTTGCAGGTGGTCGGGTGTTGGTAATGGTTGACCATCCTTAGATCATGTAGGGGTGTTGGTAAAGGTTGACCATCCTTAGGTCATGTAGGGGTGTTGGTAATGGTTTGGGACCAACATGGGTGTATAATATGGGTACGGGTTGCAGGTGGTCGGGTGTTGGTAATGGTTGACCGTCCTTAGGTCATGTAGGGGTGTGGGTAATGGTTGACCATCCTTAGGTCATGTAGGGGTGTTGGTAATGGTTTGGGACCAACATGGGTTTATAATATGGGTATGGGTTGCAGGTGGTCGGGTGTTGGTAATGGTTGACCATCCTTAGGTCATGTAGGGGTGTTGGTAATGGTTGACCATCCTTAGGTCATGTAGGGGTGTTGGTAATCGTTGACCATCCTTAGGTCATGTAGGGATGTTGGTAATGGTTGACCATCCTTAGGTCATGTAGGGGTGTTGGTAATGGTTTGCCATCCTTAGGTCATGTAGGGGTGTTGGTAATGGTTGACCATCCTTAGGTCATGTAGGGGTGTTGGTAATGGTTTGGGACCAACATGGGTTTATCATATGGGTACGGATTGCAGGTGGTCGGGTGTTGGTAATGGTTGACCATCCTTAGGTCATGTAGGGGTGTTGGTAATGGTTTGGGACCAACATGGGTTTATAATATGGGTATGGGTTGCAGGTGGTCGGGTGTTGGTAATGGTTGACCATCTTTAGGTCATGTAGGGGTGTTGGTAATGGTTGAACATCCTTAGGTCATGTAGGGGTGTTGGTAATGGTTTGGGACCAACATGGGTTTATAATATGGGTACGGGTTGCACGTGGTCGGGTGTTGGTAATGGTTGACCATCCTTAGATCATGTAGGGGTGTTGGTAAAGGTTGACCATCCTTAGGTCATGTAGGGGTGTTGGTAATGGTTTGGGACCAACATGGGTGTATAATATGGGTACGGGTTGCAGGTGGTCGGGTGTTGGTAATGGTTGACCGTCCTTAGGTCATGTAGGGTGTTGGTAATGGTTTGGGACCAACATGGGTGTATAATATGGGTACGGTTTGCAGGTGGTCGGGTGTTGGTAATGGTTGACCGTCCTTAGGTCATGTAGGGGTGTGGGTAATGGTTGACCATCCTTAGGTCATGTAGGGCTGTTGGTAATGGTTTGGGACCAACATGGGTTTATAATATGGGTATGGGTTGCAGGTGGTCGGGTGTTGGTAATGGTTGACCATCCTTAGGTCATGTAGGGGTGTTGGTAATGGTTGACCATCCTTAGGTCATGTAGGGGTGTTGGTAATGGTTTGGGACCAACATGGGTTTGTAATATGGGTACGGGTTGCAGGCGGTCGGGTGTTGGTAATGGTTGACCATGCTTAGGTCATGTAGGGGTGTTGGTAATGGTTGACCATCCTTAGGTCATGTTGGGGTGTTGGTAATGGTTGACCATCCTTAGCTCATGTAGGGGTGTTGGTAATGGTTTGGGACCAACATGGGTTTATAATATGGGTATGGGTTGCAGGTGGTCGGGTGTTGGTAATGGTTGACCATCCTTAGGTCATGTAGGGGTGTTGGTAATGGTTGACCATCCTTAGGTCATGTAGGGGTGTTGGTAATGGTTTGGGACAACCATGGGTTTATAATATGGGTACGGGTTGCAGGTGGTCGGGTGTTGGTAATGGTTGACCATCCTTAGATCATGTAGGGGTGTTGGTAAAGGTTGACCATCCTTAGGTCATGTAGGGGTGTTGGTAATGGTTTGGGACCAACATGGGTGTATAATATGGGTACGGGTTGCAGGTGGTCGGGTGTTGGTAATGGTTGACCGTCCTTAGGTCATGTAGGGGTGTGGGTAATGGTTGACCATCCTTAGGTCATGTAGGGGTGTTGGTAATGGTTTGGGACCAACATGGGTTTATAATATGGGTATGGGTTGCAGGTGGTCGGGTGTTGGTAATGGTTGACCATCCTTAGGTCATGTAGGGGTGTTGGTAATGGTTGACCATCCTTAGGTCATGTAGGGGTGTTGGTAATGGTTTGGGACCAACATGGGTTTGTAATATGGGTACGGGTTGCAGGCGGTCGGGTGTTGGTAATGGTTGACCATGCTTAGGTCATGTAGGGGTGTTGGTAATGGTTGACCATCCTTAGGTCATGTTGGGGTGTTGGTAATGGTTGACCATCCTTAGGTCATGTAGAGATGTTGGTAATGGTTGACCATCCTTAGGTCATGTAGGGGTGTTGGTAATGGTTTGCCATCCTTAGGTCATGTAGGGGTGTTGGTAATGGTTGACCATCCTTAGGTCATGTAGGGGTGTTGGTAATGGTTTGGGACCAAAATGGGTTTATAATATAGGTACGAGTTACAGGTGGTTGGGTGTTGGTAATGGTTGATCATCCTTAGGTCATGTAGGGGTGTTGGTAATGGTTGACCAACCTTAGGTCATGTCGGGGTGTTTGTAATGGTTTGGGACCAACATGGGTTTATAATATGGGTATGGGTTGCAGGTGGTCGGGTGTTGGTAATGCTTGACCATCCTTAGGTCATGTAGGGGTGTTGGTAATGGTTAACCATCCTTAGGTCATGTAGGGGTGTTGGTAATGGATTGGAACCACCATGGGTTTGTAATATGGGTACGGGTTGCAGGTGGTCGGGTGTTGGTAATGGTTGACCATGCTTAGCTCATTTAGGGGTGTTGGTAATGGTTGACCATCCTTAGGTCATGTAGGGGTGTTGGTAATGGTTGACCGTCCTTAGGTCATGTAGGGATGTTGGTAATGGTTGACCATCCTTAGGTCATGTAGGGGTGTTGGTAATGGTTTGCCATCCTTAGGTCATGTAGGGGTGTGGGTAATGGTTGACCATCCTTAGGTCATGTAGGGGTGTTGGTAATGGTTTGGGACCAACATGGGTTTATAATATGGGTATGGGTTGCAGGTGGTCGGGTGTTGGTAATGGTTGACCATCCTTAGGTCATGTAGGGGTGTTGGTAATGGTTGACCATCCTTAGGTCATGTAGGGGTGTTGGTAATGGTTTGGGACCAACATGGGTTTGTAATATGGGTACGGGTTGCAGGCGGTCGGGTGTTGGTAATGGTTGACCATGCTTAGGTCATGTAGGGGTGTTGGTAATGGTTGACCATCCTTAGGTCATGTTGGGGTGTTGGTAATGGTTGACCATCCTTAGGTCATGTAGGGGTGTTGGTAATGGTTTGGGACCAACATGGGTTTATAATATGGGTATGGGTTGCAGGTGGTCGGGTGTTGGTAATGGTTGACCATCCTTAGGTCATGTAGGGGTGTTGGTAATGGTTGACCATCCTTAGGTCATGTAGGGGTGTTGGTAATGGTTTGGGACAACTATGGGTTTATAATATGGGTACGGGTTGCAGGTGGTCGGGTGTTGGTAATGGTTGACCATCCTTAGATCATGTAGGGGTGTTGGTAAAGGTTGACCATCCTTAGGTCATGTAGGGGTGTTGGTAATGGTTTGGGACCAACATGGGTGTATAATATGGGTACGGGTTGCAGGTGGTCGGGTGTTGGTAATGGTTGACCGTCCTTAGGTCATGTAGGGGTGTGGGTAATGGTTGACCATCCTTAGGTCATGTAGGGGTGTTGGTAATGGTTTGGGACCAACATGGGTTTATAATATGGGTATGGGTTGCAGGTGGTCGGGTGTTGGTAATGGTTGACCATCCTTAGGTCATGTAGGGGTGTTGGTAATGGTTGACCATCCTTAGGTCATGTAGGGGTGTTGGTAATGGTTGACCATCCTTAGGTCATGTAGGGATGTTGGTAATGGTTGACCATCCTTAGGTCATGTAGGGGTGTTGGTAATGGTTTGCCATCCTTAGGTCATGTAGGGGTGTTGGTAATGGTTGACCATCCTTAGGTCATGTAGGGGTGTTGGTAATGGTTTGGGACCAACATGGGTTTATCATATGGGTACGGATTGCAGGTGGTCGGGTGTTGGTAATGGTTGACCATCCTTAGGTCATGTAGGGGTGTTGGTAATGGTTTGGGACCAATATGGGTTTATAATATGGGTATGGGTTGCAGGTGGTCGGGTGTTGGTAATGGTTGACCATCTTTAGGTCATGTAGGGGTGTTGGTAATGGTTGAACATCCTTAGGTCATGTAGGGGTGTTGGTAATGATTTGGGACCAACATGGGTTTATAATATGGGTACGGGTTGCAGGTGGTCGGGTGTTGGTAATGGTTGACCATCCTTAGATCATGTAGGGGTGTTGGTAAAGGTTGACCATCCTTAGGTCATGTAGGGGTGTTGGTAATGGTTTGGGACCAACATGGGTGTATAATATGGGTACGGGTTGCAGGTGGTCGGGTGTTGGTAATGGTTGACCGTCCTTAGGTCATGTAGGGGTGTTGGTAATGGTTTGGGACCAACATGGGTGTATAATATGGGTACGGGTTGCAGGTGGTCGGGTGTTGGTAATGGTTGACCGTCCTTAGGTCATGTAGGGGTGTGGGTAATGGTTGACCATCCTTAGGTCATGTAGGGGTGTTGGTAATGGTTTGGGACCAACATGGGTTTATAATATGGGTATGGGTTGCAGGTGGTCGGGTGTTGGTAATGGTTGACCATCCTTAGGTCATGTAGGGGTGTTGGTAATGGTTGACCATCCTTACGTCATGTAGGGGTGTTGGTAATGGTTTGGGACCAACATGGGTTTGTAATATGGGTACGGGTTGCAGGCGGTCGGGTGTTGGTAATGGTTGACCATGCTTAGGTCATGTAGGGGTGTTGGTAATGGTTGACCATCCTTAGGTCATGTTGGGGTGTTGGTAATGGTTGACCATCCTTAGGTCATGTAGGGGTGTTGGTAATGGTTGACCATCCTTAGGTCATGTAGGGGTGTTGGTAATGGTTTGGGACAACCATGGGTTTATAATATGGGTACGGGTTGCTGGTGGTCGGGTGTTGGTAATGGTTGACCATCCTTAGATCATGTAGGGGTGTTGGTAAAGGTTGACCATCCTTAGGTCATGTAGGGGTGTTGGTAATGGTTTGGGACCAACATGGGTGTATAATATGGGTACGGGTTGCAGGTGGTCGGGTGTTGGTAATGGTTGACCGTCCTTAGGTCATGTAGGGGTGTGGGTAATGGTTGACCATCCTTAGGTCATGTAGGGGTGTTGGTAATGGTTTGGGACCAACATGGGTTTATAATATGGGTATGGGTTGCAGGTGGTCGGGTGTTGGTAATGGTTGACCATCCTTAGGTCATGTAGGGGTGTTGGTAATGGTTGACCATCCTTAGGTCATGTAGGGGTGTTGGTAATGGTTGACCATCCTTAGGTCATGTAGGGATGTTGGTAATGGTTGACCATCCTTAGGTCATGTAGGGGTGTTGGTAATGGTTTGCCATCCTTAGGTCATGTAGGGGTGTTGGTAATGGTTGACCATCCTTAGGTCATGTAGGGGTGTTGGTAATGGTTTGGGACCAACATGGGTTTATCATATGGGTACGAATTGCAGGTGGTCGGGTGTTGGTAATGGTTGACCATCCTTAGGTCATGTAGGGGTGTTGGTAATGGTTTGGGACCAACATGGGTTTATAATATGGGTATGGGTTGCAGGTGGTCGGGTGTTGGTAATGGTTAACCATCTTTAGGTCATGTAGGGGTGTTGGTAATGGTTGAACATCCTTAGGTCATGTAGGGGTGTTGGTAATGGTTTGGGACCAACATGGGTTTATAATATGGGTACGGGTTGCAGGTGGTCGGGTGTTGGTAATGGTTGACCATCCTTAGATCATGTAGGGGTGTTGGTAAAGGTTGACCATCCTTAGGTCATGTAGGGGTGTTGGTAATGGTTTGGGACCAACATGGGTGTATAATATGGGTACGGGTTGCAGGTGGTCGGGTGTTGGTAATGGTTGACCGTCCTTAGGTCATGTAGGGGTGTTGGTAATGGTTTGGGACCAACATGGGTGTATAATATGGCTACGGGTTGCAGGTGGTCGGGTGTTGGTAATGGTTGACCGTCCTTAGGTCATGTAGGGGTGTGGGTAATGGTTGACCATCCTTAGGTCATGTAGGGGTGTTGGTAATGGTTTGGGACCAACATGGGTTTATAATATGGGTATGGGTTGCAGGTGGTCGGGTGTTGGTAATGGTTGACCATCCTTAGGTCATGTAGGGGTGTTGGTAATGGTTGACCATCCTTAGGTCATGTAGGGGTGTTGGTAATGGTTTGGGACCAACATGGGTTTGTAATATGGGTACGGGTTGCAGGCGGTCGGGTGTTGGTAATGGTTGACCATGCTTAGGTCATGTAGGGGTGTTGGTAATGGTTGACCATCCTTAGGTCATGTTGGGGTGTTGGTAATGGTTGACCATCCTTAGGTCATGTAGGGATGTTGGTAATGTTGACCATCCTTAGGTCATGTAGGGGTGTTGGTAATGGTTTGCCATCCTTAGGTCATGTAGGGGTGTTGGTAATGGTTGACCATCCTTAGGTCATGTAGGGGTGTTGGTAATGGTTTGGGACCAAAATGGGTTTATAATATAGGTACGAGTTACAGGTGGTTGGGTGTTGGTAATGGTTGATCATCCTTAGGTCATGTAGGGGTGTTGGTAATGGTTGAACATCCTTAGGTCATGTAGGGGTGTTGGTAATGGTTTGGGACCAACATGGGTTTATAATATGGGTACGGGTTGCAGGTGGTCGGGTGTTGGTAATGGTTGACCATCCTTAGATCATGTAGGGGTGTTGGTAAAGGTTGACCATCCTTAGGTCATGTAGGGGTGTTGGTAATGGTTTGGGACCAACATGGGTGTATAATATGGGTACGGGTTGCAGGTGGTCGGGTGTTGGTAATGGTTGACCGTCCTTAGGTCATGTAGGGGTGTGGGTAATGGTTGGCCATCCTTAGGTCATGTAGGGGTGTTGGTAATGGTTTGGGACCAACATGGGTTTATAATATAGGTATGGGTTGCAGGTGGTCGGGTGTTGGTAATGGTTGACCATCTTTAGGTCATGTAGGGGTGTTGGTAATGGTTGAACATCCTTAGGTCATGTAGGGGTGTTGGTAATGGTTTGGGACCAACATGGGTTTATAATATGGGTACGGGTTGCAGGTGGTCGGGTGTTGGTAATGGTTGACCATCCTTAGATCATGTAGGGGTGTTGGTAAAGGTTGACCATCCTTAGGTCATGTAGGGGTGTTGGTAATGGTTTGGGACCAACATGGGTGTATAATATGGGTACGGGTTGCAGGTGGTCGGGTGTTGGTAATGGTTGACCGTCCTTAGGTCATGTAGGGGTGTGGGTAATGGTTGACCATCCTTAGGTCATGTAGGGGTGTTGGTAATGGTTTGGGACCAACATGGGTTTATAATATGGGTATAGGTTGCAGGTGGTCGGGTGTTGGTAATGGTTGACCATCCTTAGGTCATGTAGGGGTGTTGGTAATGGTTGACCATCCTTAGGTCATGTAGGGGTGTTGGTAATGGTTTGGGACCAACATGGGTTTGTAATATGGGTACGGGTTGCAGGCGGTCGGGTGTTGGTAATGGTTGACCATGCTTAGGTCATGTAGGGGTGTTGGTAGTGGTTGACCATCCTTAGGTCATGTTGGGGTGTTGGTAATGGTTGACCATCCTTAGGTCATGTAGGGATGTTGGTAATGGTTGACCATCCTTAGGTCATGTAGGGGTGTTGGTAATGGTTTGCCATCCTTAGGTCATGTAGGGGTGTTGGTAATGGTTGACCATCCTTAGGTCATGTAGGGGTGTTGGTAATGGTTTGGGACCAAAATGGGTTTATAATATAGGTACGAGTTACAGGTGGTTGGGTGTTGGTAATGGTTGATCATCCTTAGTTCATGTAGGGGTGTTGGTAATGGTTGACCAACCTTAGGTCATGTCGGGGTGTTTGTAATGGTTTGTGACCAACATGGGTTTATAATATGGGTATGGGTTGCAGGTGGTCGGGTGTTGGTAATGCTTGACCATCCTTAGGTCATGTAGGGGTGTTGGTAATGGTTAACCATCCTTAGGTCATGTAGGGGTGTTGGTAATGGTTTGGAACCACCATGGGTTTGTAATATGGGTACGGGTTGCAGGTGGTCGGGTGTTGGTAATGGTTGACCATGCTTAGCTCATGTAGGGGTGTTGGTAATGGTTGACCATCCTTAGGTCATGTAGGGGTGTTGGTAATGGTTTGGGACCAACATGGGTTTATAATATGGGTACGGGTTGCAGGTGGTCGGGTGTTGGTAATGGTTGACCATCCTTAGATCATGTAGGGGTGTTGGTAAAGGTTGACCATCCTTAGGTCATGTAGGGGTGTTGGTAATGGTTTGGGACCAACATGGGTGTATAATATGGGTACGGGTTGCAGGTGGTCGGGTGTTGGTAATGGTTGACCGTCCTTAGGTCATGTAGGGGTGTGGGTAATGGTTGACCATCCTTAGGTCATGTAGGGGTGTTGGTAATGGTTTGGGACCAACATGGGTTTATAATATGGGTATAGGTTGCAGGTGGTCGGGTGTTGGTAATGGTTGGCCATCCTTAGGTCATGTAGGGGTGTTGGTAATGGTTGACCATCCTTAGGTCATGTAGGGGTGTTGGTAATGGTTTGGGACCAACATGGGTTTGTAATATGGGTACGGGTTGCAGGCGGTCGGGTGTTGGTAATGGTTGACCATGCTTAGGTCATGTAGGGGTGTTGGTAGTGGTTGACCATCCTTAGGTCATGTTGGGGTGTTGGTAATGGTTGACCATCCTTAGGTCATGTAGGGATGTTGGTAATGGTTGACCATCCTTAGGTCATGTAGGGGTGTTGGTAATGGTTTGCCATCCTTAGGTCATGTAGGGGTGTTGGTAATGGTTGACCATCCTTAGGTCATGTAGGGGTGTTGGTAATGGTTTGGGACCAAAATGGGTTTATAATATAGGTACGAGTTACAGGTGGTTGGGTGTTGGTAATGGTTGATCATCCTTAGTTCATGTAGGGGTGTTGGTAATGGTTGACCAACCTTAGGTCATGTCGGGGTGTTTGTAATGGTTTGGGACCAACATGGGTTTATAATATGGGTATGGGTTGCAGGTGGTCGGGTGTTGGTAATGCTTGACCATCCTTAGGTCATGTAGGGGTGTTGGTAATGGTTAACCATCCTTAGGTCATGTAGGGGTGTTGGTAATGGTTTGGAACCACCATGGGTTTGTAATATGGGTACGGGTTGCAGGTGGTCGGGTGTTGGTAATGGTTGACCATGCTTAGCTCATGTAGGGGTGTTGGTAATGGTTGACCATCCTTAGGTCATGTAGGGGTGTTGGTAATGGTTGACCGTCCTTAGGTCATGTAGGGGTGTTGGTAATGGTTGACCGTCCTTAGGTCATGTAGGGATGTTGGTAATGGTTGACCATCCTTAGGTCATGTAGGGGTGTTGGTAATGGTTTGCCATCCTTAGGTCATGTTGGGGTGTTGGTAATGGTTGACCATCCTTAGGTCATGTAGGGGTGTTGGTAATGGTTTGGGACCAAAATGGGTTTATAATATGGGTACGAGTTGCAGGTGGTCGGGTGTTGGTAATGGTTGATCATCCTTAGGTCATGTAGGGGTGTTGGTAATGGTTGACCATCCTTAGGTCATGTAGGGTGTTGGTAATGGTTTGGGACCAACATGGGTTTATAATATGGGTACGGGTTGCAGGTGGTCGGGTGTTGGTAATGGTTGACCATCCTTAGGTCATGTAGGGGTGTTGGTAATGGTTGACCATCCTTAGGTCATGTAGGGGTGTTGGTAATGGTTGACCATCCTTAGGTCTTGGAGGGGTGTTGGTAATGGTTTGGGACCAACAAGGGTTTATAATATGGGTACGGGTTACAGGTGGTCGGGTGTTGGTAATGGTTGACCATCCTTAGGTCATGTGGGGGTTATGGTAATGGTCGACCATCCTTAGGTCATGTAGGGCTGTTGGTAATGGTTTGGGACCAACATGGGTTTATAATATATGGGTAGAGGTTGCAGGTGGTCAGGTGTTGGAAATGGTTGACCATCGTTACGTCATGTAGGGGTGTTGGTAATGGTTGACCATCCTTAGGTCATGTAGGGGTGTTGGTAATGGTTTGGGACCAAAATGGGTTTATAATATGGGTACGAGTTGCAGGTGGTCGGGTGTTGGTAATGGTTGATCATCCTTAGGTCATGTAGGGGTGTTGGTAATGGTTGACCGTCCTTAGGTCATGTAGGGGTGTTGGTAATGGTTTGGGACCAACATGGGTTTATAATATGGGTACGGGTTGCAGGTGGTCGGGTGTTGGTAATTGTTGACCATCCTTAGGTCATGTAGGGGTGTTGGTAATGGTTGACCATCCTTTGGTCATGTAGGGGTGTTGGTAATAGTTGGCCATCCTTAGGTCATGTAGGGGTGTTGGTAATGGTTTGGGACCAACATGGGTTTATAATATGGGTACGGGTTGCAGGTTGTCGGGTGTTGGTAATGGTTGACCATCCTTAGGTCATGTAGGGGTGTTGGTAATGGTTGACCAACCTTAGGTCATGTCGGGGTGTTTGTAATGGTTTGGGACCAACATGGGTTTATAATATGGGTACGGAATGCAGGTGGTCGGGTGTTGGTAATGGTTGACCATCCTTAGGTCATGTAGGGGTTATGGTAATGGTCGACCATCCTTAGGTCATGTAGGGCTGTTGGTAATGGTTTGGGACCAACATGGGTTTATAATATATGGGTACAGGTTGCAGGTGGTTAGGTGTTGGAAATGGTTGACCATCGTTAGGTCATGTAGGGGTGTTGGTAATGGTTGACCATCCTTAGGTCATGTAGGGGTGTTGGTAATGGTTTGGGACCAAAATAGGTTTATAATATGGGTACGAGTTGCAGGTGGTCGGGTGTTGGTAATGGTTCATCATCCTTAGGTCATGTAGGGGTGTTGGTAATGGTTGACCATCCTTAGGTCATGTAGGGGTGTTGGTAATGGTTTGGGACCAACATGGGTTTATAATATGGGTACGGGTTGCAGGTGGTCGGGTGTTGGTAATGGTTGACCATCCTTAGGTCATGTAGGGGTGTTGGTAATGGTTGACCATCCTTAGGTCATGTAGGGGTGTTGGTAATGGTTCGGGACCAACATGGGTTTATAATATGGGTACGGGTTGCAGGTGGTCGCGTGTTGGTAATGGTTGACCATCCTTAGGTCATGTAGGGGTGTTGGTAATGGTTGACCAACCTTAGGTCATGTAGGGGTGTTGGTAATGGTTTGGGACCAACATGGGTTTATAATATGGGTATGGATTGCAGGTGGTCGGGTGTTGGTAATGGTTGACCATCCTTAGCTCATGTAGGGGTGTTGGTATTGGTTGACCATCCTTAGGTCATGTAGGGGTGTTGGTAATGGTTTGGGACCAACATGGGTTTATAATATGGGTACGGATTGCAGGTGGCCGGGTGTTGGTAATGGTTGACCATCCTTAGGTCATGTAGGGGTGTTGGTAATGGTTGACCATCCTTAGGTCATGTAGGGGTGTTGGTAATGGTTTGGGACCAACATGGGTTTATAATATGGGTATGGGTTGCAGGTGGTCGGGTGTTGGTAATGGTTGACCATCCTTAGATCATGTAGGGGTGTTGGTAAAGGTTGACCATCCTTAGGTCATGTAGGGGTGTTGGTGATGGTTTGGGACCAACATGGGTGTATAATATGGGTACGGGTTGCAGGTGGTCGGGTGTTGGTAATGGTTGACCGTCCTTAGGTCATGTAGGGGTGTGGGTAATGGTTGACCATCCTTAGGTCATGTAGGGGTGTTGGTAATGGTTTGGGACCAACATGGGTTTATAATATGGGTATGGGTTGCAGGTGGTCGGGTGTTGGTAATGGTTGACCATCCTTAGGTCATGTAGGGGTGTTGGTAATGGTTGACCATCCTTAGGTCATGTAGGGGTGTTGGTAATGGTTTGGGACCAACATGGGTTTGTAATATGCGTACGGGTTGTAGGCGGTCGGGTGTTGGTAATGGTTGACCATGCTTAGGTCATGTAGGGGTGTTGGTAATGGTTGACCATCCTTAGGTCATGTTGGGGTGTTGGTAATGGTTCGGGACCAACATGGGTTTATAATATGGGTACGGGTTGCAGGTGGTCGCGTGTTGGTAATGGTTGACCATCCTTAGGTCATGTAGGGGTGTTGGTAATGGTTGACCAACCTTAGGTCATGTAGGGGTGTTGGTAATGGTTTGGGACCAACATGGGTTTATAATATGGGTATGGATTGCAGGTGGTCGGGTGTTGGTAATGGTTGACCATCCTTAGCTCATGTAGGGGTGTTGGTATTGGTTGACCATCCTTAGGTCATGTAGGGGTGTTGGTAATGGTTTGGGACCAACATGGGTGTATAATATGGGTACGGGTTGTAGGTGGTCGGGTGTTGGTAATGGTTGACCGTCCTTAGGTCATGTAGGGGTGTGGGTAATGGTTGACCATCCTTAGGTCATGTAGGGGTGTTGGTAATGGTTTGGGACCAACATGGGTTTATAATATGGGTATGGGTTGCAGGTGGTCGGGTGTTGGTAATGGTTGACCATCCTTAGGTCATGTAGGGGTGTTGGTAATGGTTGACCATCCTTAGGTCATGTAGGGGTGTTGGTAATGGTTTGGGACCAACATGGGTTTGTAATATGGGTATGGGTTGCAGGCGGTCGGGTGTTGGTAATGGTTGACCATGCTTAGGTCATGTAGGGGTGTTGGTAATGGTTGACCATCCTTAGGTCATGTTGGGGTGTTGGTAATGGTTGACCATCCTTAGGTCATGTAGGGATGTTGGTAATGGTTGACCATCCTTAGGTCATGTAGGGGTGTTGGTAATGGTTTGCCATCCTTAGGTCATGTAGGGGTGTTGGTAATGGTTGACCATCCTTAGGTCATGTAGGGGTGTTGGTAATGGTTTGGGACCAAAATGGGTTTATAATATAGGTACGAGTTACAGGTGGTTGGGTGTTGGTAATGGTTGATCATCCTTAGGTCATGTAGGGGTGTTGGTAATGGTTGACCAACCTTAGGTCATGTCGGGGTGTTTGTAATGGTTTGGGACCAACATGGGTTTATAATATGGGTATGGGTTGCAGGTGGTCGGGTGTTGGTAATGCTTGACCATCCTTAGGTCATGTAGGGGTGTTGGTAATGGTTAACCATCCTTAGGTCATGTAGGGGTGTTGGTAATGGTTTGGAACCACCATGGGTTTGTAATATGGGTACGGGTTGCAGGTGGTCGGGTGTTGGTAATGGTTGACCATGCTTAGCTCATGTTGGGGTGTTGGTAATGGTTGACCATCCTTAGGTCATGTAGGGGTGTTGGTAATGGTTGACCGTCCTTAGGTCATGTAGGGATGTTGGTAATGGTTGACCATCCTTAGGTCATGTAGGGGTGTTGGTAATGGTTTGCCATCCTTAGGTCATGTAGGGGTGTTGGTAATGGTTGACCATCCTTAGGTCATGTAGGGGTGTTGGTAATGGTTTGGGACCAAAATGGGTTTATAATATGGGTACGAGTTGCAGGTGGTCGGGTGTTGGTAATGGTTGATCATCCTTAGGTCATGTAGGGGTGTTGGTAATGGTTGACCATCCTTAGGTCATGTAGGGTGTTGGTAATGGTTTGGGACCAACATGGGTTTATAATATGGGTACGGTTTGCAGGTGGTCGGGTGTTGGTAATGGTTGACCATCCTTAGGTCATGTAGGGGTGTTGGTAATGGTTGACCATCCTTAGGTCATGTAGGGGTGTTGGTAATGGTTGACCATCCTTAGGTCTTGGAGGGGTGTTGGTAATGGTTTGGGACCAACAAGGGTTTATAATATGGGTACGGGTTGCAGGTGGTCGGGTGTTGGTAATGGTTGACCATCCTTAGGTCATGTGGGGGTTATGGTAATGGTCGACCATCCTTAGGTCATGTAGGGCTGTTGGTAATGGTTTGGGACCAACATCGGTTTATAAAATATGGGTACAGGTTGCAGGTGGTCAGGTGTTGGAAATGGTTGACCATCGTTACGTCATGTAGGGGTGTTGGTAATGGTTGACCATTCTTAGGTCATGTAGGGGTGTTGGTAATGGTTTGGGACCAAAATGGGTTTATAATATGGGTACGAGTTGCAGGTGGTCGGGTGTTGGTAATGGTTGATCATCCTTAGGTCATGTAGGGGTGTTGGTAATGGTTGACCGTGCTTAGGTCATGTAGGGGTGTTGGTAATGGTTTGGGACCAACATGGGTTTATAATATGGATACGGGTTGCAGGTGGTCGGGTGTTGGTAATTGTTGACCATCCTTAGGTCATGTAGGGGTGTTGGTAATGGTTGACCATCCTTTGGTCATGTAGGGGTGTTGGTAATAGTTGGCCATCCTTAGGTCATGTAGGGGTGTTGGTAATGGTTTGGGACCAACATGGGTTTATAATATGGGTACGGGTTGCAGGTGGTCGGGTGTTGGTAATGGTTGACCATCCTTAGGTCATGTAGGGGTGTTGGTAATGGTTGACCAACCTTAGGTCATGTCGGGGTGTTTGTAATGGTTTGGGACCAACATGGGTTTATAATATGGGTACGGAATGCAGGTGGTCGGGTGTTGGTAATGGTTGACCATCCTTAGGTCATGTAGGGGTTATGGTAATGGTCGACCATCCTTAGGTCATGTAGGGCTGTTGGTAACGGTTTGGGACCAACATGGGTGTATAATATGGGTACGGGTTGCAGGTGGTCGGGTGTTGGTAATGGTTGACCATCCTTAGGTCATGTAGGGGTGTTGGTAATGGTTGACCATCCTTAGGTCATGTAGGGGTGTTGGTAATGGTTTGGGACCAACATGGGTTTATAATATGGGTACGGGTTGCAGGTGGTCGCGTGTTGGTAATGGTTGACCATCCTTAGGTCATGTAGGGGTGTTGGTAATGGTTGACCAACCTTAGGTCATGTAGGGGTGTTGGTAATGGTTTGGGACCAACATGGGTTTATAATATGGGTATGGATTGCAGGTGGTCGGGTGTTGGTAATGGTTGACCATCCTTAGCTCATGTAGGGGTGTTGGTATTGGTTGACCATCCTTAGGTCATGTAGGGGTGTTGGTAATGGTTTGGGACCAACATGGGTTTATAATATGGGTACGGATTGCAGGTGGCCGGGTGTTGGTAATGGTTGACCATCCTTAGGTCATGTAGGGGTGTTGGTAATGGTTGACCATCCTTAGGTCATGTAGGGGTGTTGGTAATGGTTTGGGACCAACATGGGTTTATAATATGGGTATGGGTTGCAGGTGGTCGGGTGTTGGTAATGGTTGACCATCCTTAGGTCATGTAGGGGTGTTGGTAATGGTTGACCATCCTTAGGTCATGTAGGGGTGTTGGTAATGGTTTGGGACAACCATGGGTTTATAATATGGGTACGGGTTGTAGGTGGTCGGGTGTTGGTAATGGTTGACCATCCTTAGATCATGTAGGGGTGTTGGTAAAGGTTGACCATCCTTAGGTCATGTAGGGGTGTTGGTAACGGTTTGGGACCAACATGGGTGTATAATATGGGTACGGGTTGCAGGTGGTCGGGTGTTGGTAATGGTTGACCTTCCTTAGGTCATGTAGGGGTGTGGGTAATGGGTGACCATCCTTAGGTCATGTAGGGGTGTTGGTAATGGTTTGGGACCAACATGGGTTTGTAATATGGGTACGGGTTGCAGGTGGTCGGGTGTTGGTAATGGTTGACCATGCTTAGCTCATGTAGGGGTGTTGGTAATGGTTGACCATCCTTAGGTCATGTAGGGGTGTTGGTAATGGTTGACCATCCTTAGGTCATGTAGGAATGTTGGTAATGGTTGACCGTCCTTAGGTCATGTAGGGGTGTTGGTAATGGTTTGCCATCCTTAGGTCATGTAGGGGTGTTGGTAATGGTTGACCATCCTTAGGTCATGTAGGGGTGTTGGTAATGGTTTGAGACCAAAATGGGTTTATAATATGGGTACGAGTTGCAGGTGGTCAGGTGTTGGTAATGGTTGATCATCCTTAGGTCATGTAGGGGTGTTGGTAATGGTTGACCATCCTTAGGTCATGTAGGGTGTTGGTAATGGTTTGGGACCAACATGGGTTTATAATATGGGTACGGGTTGCAGGAGATCGGGTGTTGGTAATGGTTGACCATCCTTAGGTCATGTAGGGGTGTTGGTAATGGTTGACCATCCTTAGGTCATGTAGGGGTGTTGGTAGTGGTTGACCATCCTTAGGTCCTGGAGGGGTGTTGGTAATGGTTTGGGACCAACAAGGGTTTATAATATGGGTACGGGTTGCAGGTGGTCGTGTGTATGTAATGGTTGACCATCCTTAGGTCATGTGGGGGTTATGGTAATGGTCGACCATCCTTAGGTCATGTAGGGCTGTTGGTAATGGTTTGGGACCAACATGGGTTTATAATATATGGGTACAGGTTGCAGGTGGTCAGGTGTTGGAAATGGTTGACCATCGTTACGTCATGTAGGGGTGTTGGTAACGGTTGACCATCCTTAGGTCATGTAGGGGTGTTGGTAATGGTTTGGGACCAAAATGGGTTTATAATATGGGTGCGAGTTGCAGGTGGTCGGGTGTTGGTAATGGTTGATCATCCTTAGGTCATGTAGGGGTGTTGGTAATGGTTGACCATCCTTAGGTCATGTAAGGGTGTTGGTAATGGTTTGGGACCAACATGGGTTTATAATATGGGTACGGGTTGCAGGTGGTCGGGTGTTGGTAATGGTTGACCATCCTTAGGTCAGGTAGGGGTGTTGGTAATGGTTGACCATCCTTAGGTTATGTAGGGGTGTTGGTAATGGTTGGCCATCCTTAGGTCATGTAGGGGTGTTGGTAATGGTTTGGGACCAACATGGGTTTATAATATGGGTACGGGTTGCAGGTGGTCGGGTGTTGGTAATGGTTGACCATCCTTAGGTCATGTAGGGGTGTTGGTAATTGTTGACCAACCTTAGGTCATGTCGGGGTGTTTGTAATGGTTTGGGACCAACATGGGTTTATAATATGGGTACGGATTGCAGGTGGTCGTGTGTTGGTAATGGTTGACCATCCTTAGGTCATGTAGGGGTTATGGTAATGGTCGACCATCCTTAGGTCATGTAGGGGTGTTGGTAATGGTTTGGGACCAACATGGGTTTGTAATATGGGTACGGGTTGCAGGTGGTCGGGTGTTGGAAATGGTTGACCATCGTTAGGTCATGTAGGGGTGTTGGTAATGGTTTACCATCCTTATGTCATGTAGGGGTGTTGGTAATGGTTTGGGACCAAAATAGGTTTATAATATGGGTACGAGTTGCAGGTGGTCGGGTGTTGGTAATGGTTGATCATCCTTAGGTCATGTAGGGGTGTTGGTAATGGTTGACCATCCTTAGGTCATGTAGGGGTGTTGGTAATGGTTTGGGACAAACATGGGTTTATAATATGGGTACGGGTTGCAGGTGGTCTGGTGTAGGTAATGGTTGACCATCCTTAGGTCATGTAGGGGTGTTGGTAATGGTTGACCATCCTTAGGTCATGTAGGGGTGTTGGTAATGGTTGGCCATCCTTAGGTCATGTAGGGGTGTTGGTAATGGTTTGGGACCAACATGGGTTTATAATATGGGTACGAGTTGCAGGTGGTCGGGTGTTGGTAATGGTTGACCATCCTTAGGTCATGTAGGGGTGTTGGTAATGGTTGACCAACCTTAGGTCATGTCGGGGTGTTTGTAATGGTTTCGGACCAACATGGGTTTATAATATTGGTACGGATTGCAGGTGGTCGGGTGTTGGTAATGGTTGACCATCCTTAGGTCATGTTGGGGTGTTGGTAACGGTTGACCATCCTTAGGTCATGTAGGGGTGTTGGTAATGGTTTGGGACCAACATGGGTTTATAATATGGGTACGGATTGTAGGTGGTCGGGTGTTGGTAATGGTTGACCATCCTTAGCTCATGTAGGGGTGTTGGTATTGGTTCACCATCCTTAGGTCATGTAGGGGTGTTGGTAATGGTTTGGGACCAACATGGGTTTATAATATGGGTACGGATTGCAGGTGGCCGGGTGCTGGTAATGGTTGACCATCCTTAGGTCATGTAGGGGTGTTGGTAATGGTTGACCATCCTTAGGTCATGTAGGGGTGTTGGTAATGGTTTGGGACCAACATGGGTTTATAATATGGGTATGGGTTGCAGGTGGTCGGGTGTTGGTAATGGTTGACCATCCTTAGGTCATGTAGGGGTGTTGGTAATGGTTGACCATCCTTAGGTCATGTAGGGGTGTTGGTAATGGTTTGGGACAACCATGGGTTTATAATATGGGTACGGGTTGCAGGTGGTCGGGTGTTGGTAATGGTTGACCATCCTTAGATCATGTAGGGGTGTTGGTAAAGGTTGACCATCCTTAGGTCATGTAGGGGTGTTGGTAATGGTTTGGGACCAACATGGGTGTATAATATGGGTACGGGTTGCAGGTGGTCGGGTGTTGGTAATGGTTGACCATCCTTAGGTCATGTAGGGGTGTGGGTAATGGTTGACCATCCTTAGGTCATGTAGGGGTGTTGGTAATGGTTTGGGACCAACATGGGTTTATAATATGGGTATGGGTTGCAGGTGGTCGGGTGTTGGTAATGGTTGACCATCCTTAGGCCATGTAGGGGTGTTGGTAATGGTTGACCATCCTTAGGTCATGTAGGGGTGTTGGTAATGGTTTGGGACCAACATGGGTTTGTAATATGGGTACGGGTTGCAGGTGGTCGGGTGTTGGTAATGGGTGACCATGCTTAGGTCATGTAGGGGTGTTGGTAATGGCTGACCATCCTTAGGTCATGTAGGGGTGTTGGTAATGGTTGACCATCCTTAGGTCATGTAGGGATGTTGGTAATGGTTGACGATCCTTAGGTCATCTAGGGGTGTTGGTAATGGTTTGCCATCCTTAGGTCATGTAGGGGTGTTGGTAATGGTTGACCATCCTTAGGTCATGTAGGGGTGTTGGTAATGGTTTGGGACCAAATTGGGTTTATAATATGGGTACGAGTTGCAGGTGGTCAGGTGTTGGTAATGGTTGATCATCCTTAGGTCATGTAGGGGTGTTGGTAATGGTTGACCATCCTTAGGTCATGTAGGGTGTTGGTAATGGTTTGGGACCAACATGGGTTTATAATATGGGTACGGGTTGCAGGAGATCGGGTGTTGGTAATGGTTGACCATCCTTAGGTCATGTAGGGGTGTTGGTAATGGTTGACCATCCTTAGGTCATGTAGGGGTGTTGGTAGTGGTTGACCATCCTTAGGTCCTGGAGGGGTGTTGGTAATGGTTTGGGACCAACAAGGGTTTATAATATGGGTACGGGTTGCAGGTGGTCGTGTGTTGGTAATGGTTGACCATCCTTAGGTCATGTGGGGGTTATGGTAATGGTCGACCATCCTTAGGTCATGTAGGGCTGTTGGTAATGGTTTGGGACCAACATGGGTTTATAATATATGGGTACAGGTTGCAGGTGGTCAGGTGTTGGAAATGGTTGACCATCGTTACGTCATGTAGGGGTGTTGGTAACGGTTGACCATCCTTAGGTCATGTAGGGGTGTTGGTAATGGTTTGGGACCAAAATGGGTTTATAATATGGGTGCGAGTTGCAGGTGGTCGGGTGTTGGTAATGGTTGATCATCCTTAGGTCATGTAGGGGTGTTGGTAATGGTTGACCATCCTTAGGTCATGTAGGGGTGTTGGTAATGGTTTGGGACCAACATGGGTTTATAATATGGGTACGGGTTGCAGGTGGTCGGGTGTTGGTAATGGTTGACCATCCTTAGGTCAGGTAGGGGTGTTGGTAATGGTTGACCATCCTTAGGTTATGTAGGGGTGTTGGTAATGGTTGGCCATCCTTAGGTCATGTAGGGGTGTTGGTAATGGTTTGGGACCAACATGGGTTTATAATATGGGTACGGGTTGCAGGTGTTCGGGTGTTGGTAATGGTTGACCATCCTTAGGTCATGTAGGGGTGTTGGTAATTGTTGACCAACCTTAGGTCATGTCGGGGTGTTTGTAATGGTTTGGGACCAACATGGGTTTATAATATGGGTACGGATTGCAGGTGGTCGTGTGTTGGTAATGGTTGACCATCCTTAGGTCATGTAGGGGTTATGGTAATGGTCGACCATCCTTAGGTCATGTAGGGGTGTTGGTAATGGTTTGGGACCAACATGGGTTTGTAATATGGGTACGGGTTGCAGGTGGTCGGGTGTTGGAAATGGTTGACCATCGTTAGGTCATGTAGGGGTGTTGGTAATGGTTTACCATCCTTATGTCATGTAGGGGTGTTGGTAATGGTTTGGGACCAAAATAGGTTTATAATATGGGTACGAGTTGCAGGTGGTCGGGTGTTGGTAATGGTTGATCATCCTTAGGTCATGTAGGGGTGTTGGTAATGGTTGACCATCCTTAGGTCATGTAGGGGTGTTGGTAATGGTTTGGGACAAACATGGGTTTATAATATGGGTACGGGTTGCAGGTGGTCTGGTGTTGGTAATGGTTGACCATCCTTAGGTCATGTAGGGGTGTTGGTAATGGTTGACCATCCTTAGGTCATGTAGGGGTGTTCGTAATGGTTGGCCATCCTTAGGTCATGTAGGGGTGTTGGTAATGGTTTGGGACCAACATGGGTTTATAATATGGGTACGAGTTGCAGGTGGTCGGGTGTTGGTAATGGTTGACCATCCTTAGGTCATGTAGGGGTGTTGGTAATGGTTGACCAACCTTAGGTCATGTCGGGGTGTTTGTAATGGTTTGGGACCAACATGGGTTTATAATATGGGTACGGATTGCAGGTGGTCGGGTGTTGGTAATGGTTGACCATCCTTAGGTCATGTTGGGGTGTTGGTAACGGTTGACCATCCTTAGGTCATGTAGGGGTGTTGGTAATGGTTTGGGACCAACATGGGTTTATAATATGGGTACGGATTGTAGGTGGTCGGGTGTTGGTAATGGTTGACCATCCTTAGCTCATGTAGGGGTGTTGGTATTGGTTCACCATCCTTAGGTCATGTAGGGGTGTTGGTAATGGTTTGGGACCAACATGGGTTTATAATATGGGTACGGATTGCAGGTGGCCGGGTGCTGGTAATGGTTGACCATCCTTAGGTCATGTAGGGGTGTTGGTAATGGTTGACCATCCTTAGGTCATGTAGGGGTGTTGGTAATGGTTTGGGACCAACATGGGTTTGTAATATGGGTACGGGTTGCAGGTGGTCGGGTGTTGGTAATGGTTGACCATGCTTAGCTCATGTAGGGGTGTTGGTAATGGTTGACCATCCTTAGGTCATGTAGGGGTGTTGGTAATGGTTGACCATCCTTAGGTCATGTAGGAATGTTGGTAATGGTTGACCATCCTTAGGTCATGTAGGGGTGTTGGTAATGGTTTGCCATCCTTAGGTCATGTAGGGGTGTTGGTAATGGTTGACCATCCTTAGGTCATGTAGGGGTGTTGGTAATGGTTTGGGACCAAAATGGGTTTATAATATGGGTACGAGTTGCAGGTGGTCAGGTGTTGGTAATGGTTGATCATCCTTAGGTCATGTAGGGGTGTTGGTAATGGTTGACCATCCTTAGGTCATGTAGGGTGCTGGTAATGGTTTGGGACCAACATGGGTTTATAATATGGGTACGGGTTGCAGGAGATCGGGTGTTGGTAATGGTTGACCATCCTTAGGTCATGTAGGGGTGTTGGTAATGGTTGACCATCCTTAGGTCATGTAGGGGTGTTGGTAGTGGTTGACCATCCTTAGGTCCTGGAGGGGTGTTGGTAATGGTTTGGGACCAACAAGGGTTTATAATATGGGTACGGGTTGCAGGTGGTCGTGTGTATGTAATGGTTGACCATCCTTAGGTCATGTGGGGGTTATGGTAATGGTCGACCATCCTTAGGTCATGTAGGGCTGTTGGTAATGGTTTGGGACCAACATGGGTTTATAATATATGGGTACAGGTTGCAGGTGGTCAGGTGTTGGAAATGGTTGACCATCGTTACGTCATGTAGGGGTGTTGGTAACGGTTGACCATCCTTAGGTCATGTAGGGGTGTTGGTAATGGTTTGGGACCAAAATGGGTTTATAATATGGGTGCGAGTTGCAGGTGGTCGGGTGTTGGTAATGGTTGATCATCCTTAGGTCATGTAGGGGTGTTGGTAATGGTTGACCATCCTTAGGTCATGTAAGGGTGTTGGTAATGGTTTGGGACCAACATGGGTTTATAATATGGGTACGGGTTGCAGGTGGTCGGGTGTTGGTAATGGTTGACCATCCTTAGGTCAGGTAGGGGTGTTGGTAATGGTTGACCATCCTTAGGTTATGTAGGGGTGTTGGTAATGGTTGGCCATCCTTAGGTCATGTAGGGGTGTTGGTAATGGTTTGGGACCAACATGGGTTTATAATATGGGTACGGGTTGCAGGTGGTCGGGTGTTGGTAATGGTTGACCATCCTTAGGTCATGTAGGGGTGTTGGTAATTGTTGACCAACCTTAGGTCATGTCGGGGTGTTTGTAATGGTTTGGGACCAACATGGGTTTATAATATGGGTACGGATTGCAGGTGGTCGTGTGTTGGTAATGGTTGACCATCCTTAGGTCATGTAGGGGTTATGGTAATGGTCGACCATCCTTAGGTCATGTAGGGGTGTTGGTAATGGTTTGGGACCAACATGGGTTTGTAATATGGGTACGGGTTGCAGGTGGTCGGGTGTTGGAAATGGTTGACCATCGTTAGGTCATGTAGGGGTGTTGGTAATGGTTTACCATCCTTATGTCATGTAGGGGTGTTGGTAATGGTTTGGGACCAAAATAGGTTTATAATATGGGTACGAGTTGCAGGTGGTCGGGTGTTGGTAATGGTTGATCATCCTTAGGTCATGTAGGGGTGTTGGTAATGGTTGACCATCCTTAGGTCATGTAGGGGTGTTGGTAATGGTTTGGGACAAACATGGGTTTATAATATGGGTACGGGTTGCAGGTGGTCTGGTGTAGGTAATGGTTGACCATCCTTAGGTCATGTAGGGGTGTTGGTAATGGTTGACCATCCTTAGGTCATGTAGGGGTGTTGGTAATGGTTGGCCATCCTTAGGTCATGTAGGGGTGTTGGTAATGGTTTGGGACCAACATGGGTTTATAATATGGGTACGAGTTGCAGGTGGTCGGGTGTTGGTAATGGTTGACCATCCTTAGGTCATGTAGGGGTGTTGGTAATGGTTGACCAACCTTAGGTCATGTCGGGGTGTTTGTAATGGTTTCGGACCAACATGGGTTTATAATATGGGTACGGATTGCAGGTGGTCGGGTGTTGGTAATGGTTGACCATCCTTAGGTCATGTTGGGGTGTTGGTAACGGTTGACCATCCTTAGGTCATGTAGGGGTGTTGGTAATGGTTTGGGACCAACATGGGTTTATAATATGGGTACGGATTGTAGGTGGTCGGGTGTTGGTAATGGTTGACCATCCTTAGCTCATGTAGGGGTGTTGGTATTGGTTCACCATCCTTAGGTCATTTAGGGGTGTTGGTAATGGTTTGGGACCAACATGGGTTTATAATATGGGTACGGATTGCAGGTGGCCGGGTGCTGGTAATGGTTGACCATCCTTAGGTCATGTAGGGGTGTTGGTAATGGTTGACCATCCTTAGGTCATGTAGGGGTGTTGGTAATGGTTTGGGACCAACATGGGTTTATAATATGGGTATGGGTTGCAGGTGGTCGGGTGTTGGTAATGGTTGACCATCCTTAGGTCATGTAGGGGTGTTGGTAATGGTTGACCATCCTTAGGTCATGTAGGGGTGTTGGTAATGGTTTGGGACAACCATGGGTTTATAATATGGGTACGGGTTGCAGGTGGTCGGGTGTTGGTAATGGTTGACCATCCTTAGATCATGTAGGGGTGTTGGTAAAGGTTGACCATCCTTAGGTCATGTAGGGGTGTTGGTAATGGTTTGGGACCAACATGGGTGTATAATATGGGTACGGGTTGCAGGTGGTCGGGTGTTGGTAATGGTTGACCATCCTTAGGTCATGTAGGGGTGTGGGTAATGGTTGACCATCCTTAGGTTATGTAGGGGTGTTGGTAATGGTTTGGGACCAACATGGGTTTATAATATGGGTATGGGTTGCAGGTGGTCGGGTGTTGGTAATGGTTGACCATCCTTAGGCCATGTAGGGGTGTTGGTAATGGTTGACCATCCTTAGGTCATGTAGGGGTGTTGGTAATGGTTTGGGACCAACATGGGTTTGTAATATGGGTACGGGTTGCAGGTGGTCGGGTGTTGGTAATGGGTGACCATGCTTAGGTCATGTAGGGGTGTTGGTAATGGCTGACCATCCTTAGGTCATGTAGGGGTGTTGGTAATGGTTGACCATCCTTAGGTCATGTAGGGATGTTGGTAATGGTTGACGATCCTTAGGTCATCTAGGGGTGTTGGTAATGGTTTGCCATCCTTAGGTCATGTAGGGGTGTTGGTAATGGTTGACCATCCTTAGGTCATGTAGGGGTGTTGGTAATGGTTTGGGACCAAATTGGGTTTATAATATGGGTACGAGTTGCAGGTGGTCAGGTGTTGGTAATGGTTGATCATCCTTAGGTCATGTAGGGGTGTTGGTAATGGTTGACCATCCTTAGGTCATGTAGGGTGTTGGTAATGGTTTGGGACCAACATGGGTTTATAATATGGGTACGGGTTGCAGGAGATCGGGTGTTGGTAATGGTTGACCATCCTTAGGTCATGTAGGGGTGTTGGTAATGGTTGACCATCCTTAGGTCATGTAGGGGTGTTGGTAGTGGTTGACCATCCTTAGGTCCTGGAGGGGTGTTGGTAATGGTTTGGGACCAACAAGGGTTTATAATATGGGTACGGGTTGCAGGTGGTCGTGTGTTGGTAATGGTTGACCATCCTTAGGTCATGTGGGGGTTATGGTAATGGTCGACCATCCTTAGGTCATGTAGGGCTGTTGGTAATGGTTTGGGACCAACATGGGTTTATAATATATGGGTACAGGTTGCAGGTGGTCAGGTGTTGGAAATGGTTGACCATCGTTACGTCATGTAGGGGTGTTGGTAACGGTTGACCATCCTTAGGTCATGTAGGGGTGTTGGTAATGGTTTGGGACCAAAATGGGTTTATAATATGGGTGCGAGTTGCAGGTGGTCGGGTGTTGGTAATGGTTGATCATCCTTAGGTCATGTAGGGGTGTTGGTAATGGTTGACCATCCTTAGGTCATGTAGGGGTGTTGGTAATGGTTTGGGACCAACATGGGTTTATAATATGGGTACGGGTTGCAGGTGGTCGGGTGTTGGTAATGGTTGACCATCCTTAGGTCAGGTAGGGGTGTTGGTAATGGTTGACCATCCTTAGGTTATGTAGGGGTGTTGGTAATGGTTGGCCATCCTTAGGTCATGTAGGGGTGTTGGTAATGGTTTGGGACCAACATGGGTTTATAATATGGGTACGGGTTGCAGGTGGTCGGGTGTTGGTAATGGTTGACCATCCTTAGGTCATGTAGGGGTGTTGGTAATTGTTGACCAACCTTAGGTCATGTCGGGGTGTTTGTAATGGTTTGGGACCAACATGGGTTTATAATATGGGTACGGATTGCAGGTGGTCGTGTGTTGGTAATGGTTGACCATCCTTAGGTCATGTAGGGGTTATGGTAATGGTCGACCATCCTTAGGTCATGTAGGGGTGTTGGTAATGGTTTGGGACCAACATGGGTTTGTAATATGGGTACGGGTTGCAGGTGGTCGGGTGTTGGAAATGGTTGACCATCGTTAGGTCATGTAGGGGTGTTGGTAATGGTTTACCATCCTTATGTCATGTAGGGGTGTTGGTAATGGTTTGGGACCAAAATAGGTTTATAATATGGGTACGAGTTGCAGGTGGTCGGGTGTTGGTAATGGTTGATCATCCTTAGGTCATGTAGGGGTGTTGGTAATGGTTGACCATCCTTAGGTCATGTAGGGGTGTTGGTAATGGTTTGGGACAAACATGGGTTTATAATATGGGTACAGGTTGCAGGTGGTCTGGTGTTGGTAATGGTTGACCATCCTTAGGTCATGTAGGGGTGTTGGTAATGGTTGACCATCCTTAGGTCATGTAGGGGTGTTCGTAATGGTTGGCCATCCTTAGGTCATGTAGGGGTGTTGGTAATGGTTTGGGACCAACATGGGTTTATAATATGGGTACGAGTTGCAGGTGGTCGGGTGTTGGTAATGGTTGACCATCCTTAGGTCATGTAGGGGTGTTGGTAATGGTTGACCAACCTTAGGTCATGTCGGGGTGTTTGTAATGGTTTGGGACCAACATGGGTTTATAATATGGGTACGGATTGCAGGTGGTCGGGTGTTGGTAATGGTTGACCATCCTTAGGTCATGTTGGGGTGTTGGTAACGGTTGACCATCCTTAGGTCATGTAGGGGTGTTGGTAATGGTTTGGGACCAACATGGGTTTATAATATGGGTACGGATTGTAGGTGGTCGGGTGTTGGTAATGGTTGACCATCCTTAGCTCATGTAGGGGTGTTGGTATTGGTTCACCATCCTTAGGTCATGTAGGGGTGTTGGTAATGGTTTGGGACCAACATGGGTTTATAATATGGGTACGGGTTGCAGGTGGTCGGGTGTTGGTAATGGTTGACCATCCTTAGGTCATGTAGGGGTGTTGGTAATGGTTGACCATCCTTAGGTCATGTAGGGGTGTTGGTAATCGTTTGGGACCAACATGGGTTTATAATATGGGTATGGGTTGCAGGTGGTCGGGTGTTGGTAATGGTTGACCATCCTTAGGTCATGTAGGGGTGTTGGTAATGGTTGACCATCCTTAGGTCATGTAGGGGTGTTGGTAATGGTTTGGGACAACCATGGGTTTATAATATGGGTACGGGTTGCAGGTGGTCGGGTGTTGGTAATGGTTGACCATCCTTAGATCATGTAGGGGTGTTGGTAAAGGTTGACCATCCTTAGGTCATGTAGGGGTGTTGGTAATGGTTTGGGACCAACATGGGTGTATAATATGGGTACGGGTTGCAGGTGGTCGGGTGTTGGTAATGGTTGACCATCCTTAGGTCATGTAGGGGTGTGGGTAATGGTTGACCATCCTTAGGTCATGTAGGGGTGTTGGTAATGGTTTGGGACCAACATGGGTTTATAATATGGGTATGGGTTGCAGGTGGTCGGGTGTTGGTAATGGTTGACCATCCTTAGGCCATGTAGGGGTGTTGGTAATGGTTGACCATCCTTAGGTCATGTAGGGGTGTTGGTAATGGTTTGGGACCAACATGGGTTTGTAATATGGGTACGGGTTGCAGGTGGTCGGGTGTTGGTAATGGGTGACCATGCTTAGGTCATGTAGGGGTGTTGGTAATGGCTGACCATCCTTAGGTCATGTAGGGGTGTTGGTAATGGTTGACCATCCTTAGGTCATGTAGGGATGTTGGTAATGGTTGACGATCCTTAGGTAATCTAGGGGTGTTGGTAATGGTTTGCCATCCTTAGGTCATGTAGGGGTGTTGGTAATGGTTGACCATCCTTAGGTCATGTAGGGGTGTTGGTAATGGTTTGGGACCAAATTGGGTTTATAATATAGGTACGAGTTATAGGTGGTCGGGTGTTGGTAATGGTTGATCATCCTTAGGTCATGTAGGGGTGTTGGTAATGGTTGACCATCCTTAGGTCATGTAAGGGTGTTGGTAATGGTTTGGGACCAACATGGGTTTATAATATGGGTACGGGTTGCAGGTGGTCGGGTGTTGGTAATGGTTGACCATCCTTAGGTCATGTAGGGCTGTTGGTAATGGTTTGGGACCAACATGGTTTTATAATATATGGGTACAGGTTGCAGGTGGTCAGGTGTTGGAAATGGTTGACCATCGTTACGTCATGTAGGGGTGTTGGTAACGGTTGACCATCCTTAGGTCATGTAGGGGTGTTGGTAATGGTTTGGGACCAAAATGGGTTTATAATATGGGTGCGAGTTGCAGGTGGTCGGGTGTTGGTAATGGTTGATCATCCTTAGGTCATGTAGGGGTGTTGGTAATGGTTGACCATCCTTAGGTCATGTAGGGGTGTTGGTAATGGTTTGGGACCAACATGGGTTTATAATATGGGTACGGGTTGCAGGTGGTCGGGTGTTGGTAATGGTTGACCATCCTTAGGTCAGGTAGGGGTGTTGGTAATGGTTGACCATCCTTAGGTTATGTAGGGGTGTTGGTAATGGTTGGCCATCCTTAGGTCATGTAGGGGTGTTGGTAATGGTTTGGGACCAACATGGGTTTATAATATGGGTACGGGTTGCAGGTGGTCGGGTGTTGGTAATGGTTGACCATCCTTAGGTCATGTAGGGGTGTTGGTAATTGTTGACCAACCTTAGGTCATGTCGGGGTGTTTGTAATGGTTTGGGACCAACATGGGTTTATAATATGGGTACGGATTGCAGGTGGTCGTGTGTTGGTAATGGTTGACCATCCTTAGGTCATGTAGGGGTTATGGTAATGGTCGACCATCCTTAGGTCATGTAGGGGTGTTGGTAATGGTTTGGGACCAACATGGGTTTGTAATATGGGTACGGGTTGCAGGTGGTCGGGTGTTGGAAATGGTTGACCATCGTTAGGTCATGTAGGGGTGTTGGTAATGGTTTACCATCCTTAGGTCATGTAGGGGTGTTGGTAATGGTTTGGGACCAAAATAGGTTTATAATATGGGTACGAGTTGGAGGTGGTCGGGTGTTGGTAATGGTTGATCATCCTTAGGTCATGTAGGGGTGTTGGTAATGGTTGACCATCCTTAGGTCATGTAGGGGTGTTGGTAATGGTTTGGGACAAACATGGGTTTATAATATGGGTACGGGTTGCAGGTGGTCTGGTGTTGGTAATGGTTGACCATCCTTAGGTCATGTAGGGGTGTTGGTAATGGTTGACCGTCCTTAGGTCATGTAGGGGTGTTGGTAATGGTTGGCCATCCTTAGGTCATGTAGGGGTGTTGGTAATGGTTTGGGACCAACATGGGTTTATAATATGGGTACGAGTTGCAGGTGGTCGGGTGTTGGTAATGGTTGACCATCCTTAGGTCATGTAGGGGTGTTGGTAATGGTTGACCAACCTTAGGTCATGTCGGGGTGTTTGTAATGGTTTGGGACCAACATGGGTTTATAATATGGGTACGGATTGCAGGTGGTCGGGTGTTGGTAATGGTTGACCATCCTTAGGTCATGTAGGGGTGTTGGTAACGGTTGACCATCCTTAGGTCATGTAGGGGTGTTGGTAATGGTTTGGGACCAACATGGGTTTATAATATGGGTACGGATTGCAGGTGGTCGGGTGTTGGTAATGGTTGACCATCCTTAGCTCATGTAGGGGTGTTGGTATTGGTTGACCATCCTTAGGTCATGTAGGGGTGTTGGTAATGGTTTGGGACCAACATGGGTTTATAATATGGGTACGGATTGCAGGTGGCCGGGTGCTGGTAATGGTTGACCATCCTTAGGTCATGTAGGGGTGTTGGTAATGGTTGACCATCCGTAGGTCATGTAGGGGTGTTGGTAATGGTTTGGGACCAACATGGGTTTATAATATGGGTATGGGTTGCAGGTGGTCGGGTGTTGGTAATGGTTCACCATCCTTAGGTCATGTAGGGGTGTTGGTAATGGTTGACCATCCTTAGGTCATGTAGGGGTGTTGGTAATGGTTTGGGACAACCATGGGTTTATAATATGGGTACGGGTTGCAGGTGGTCGGGTGTTGGTAATGGTTGACCATCCTTAGATCATGTAGGGGTGTTGGTAAAGGTTGACCATCCGTAGGTCATGTAGGGGTGTTGGTAATGGTTTGGGACCAACATGGGTGTATAATATGGGTACGGGTTGCAGGTGGTCGGGTGTTGGTAATGGTTGACCATCCTTAGGTCATGTAGGGGTGTGGGTAATGGTTGACCATCCTTAGGTCATGTAGGGGTGTTGGTAATGGTTTGGGACCAACATGGGTTTATAATATGGGTATGGGTTGCAGGTGGTCGGGTGTTGGTACTGGTTGACCATCCTTAGGCCATGTAGGGGTGTTGGTAATGGTTGACCATCCTTAGGTCATGTAGGGGTGTTGGTAATGGTTTGGGACCAACATGGGTTTGTAATATGGGTACGGGTTGCAGGTGGTCGGGTGTTGGTAATGGTTGACCATGCTTAGGTCATGTAGGGGTGTTGGTAATGGCTGACCATCCTTAGGTCATGTAGGGGTGTTGGTAATGGTTGACCATCCTTAGGTCATGTAGGGATGTTGGTAATGGTTGACGATCCTTAGGTCATCTAGGGGTGTTGGTAATGGTTTGCCATCCTTAGGTCATGTAGGGGTGTTGGTAATGGTTGACCATCCTTAGGTCATGTAGGGGTGTTGGTAATGGTTTGGGACCAAAATGGGTTTATAATATAGGTACGAGTTATAGGTGGTCGGGTGTTGGTAATGGTTGATCATCCTTAGGTCATGTAGGGGTCTTGGTAACGGTTGACGATCCTTAGGTCATGTAAGGGTGTTGGTAATGGTTTGGGACCAACATGGGTATATAATATGGGTACGGGTTGTAGGTGGTCGGGTGTTGGTAATGGTTGACCATCCTTAGGTCATGTAGGGGTGTTGGCAATGGTTGACCATCCTTAGGTCATGTAGGGGTGTTGGTAATGGTTGACCATCCTTAGGTCATGTAGGGGTGTTGGTAATGGTTTGGGACCAACATGGGTTTATAATATGGGTATGGGTTTCAGGTGGTCGGGTGTTGGTAATGGTTGACCATCCTTAGGCCATGTAGGGGTGTTGGTAATGGTTGACCATCCTTAGGTCATGTAGGGGTGTTGGTAATGGTTTGGGACCAACATGGGTTTGTAATATGGGTACGGGTTGCAGGTGGTCGGGTGTTGGTAATGGTTGACCATGCTTAGGTCATGTAGGGGTGTTGGTAATGGCTGACCATCCTTAGGTCATGTAGGGGTGTTGGTAATGGTTGACCATCCTTAGGTCATGTAGGGATGTTGGTAATGGTTGACGATCCTTAGGTCATCTAGGGGTGTTGGTAATGGTTTGCCATCCTTAGGTCATGTAGGGGTGTTGGTAATGGTTGACCATCCTTAGGTCATGTAGGGGTGTTGGTAATGGTTTGGGACCAAAATGGGTTTATAATATAGGTACGAGTTACAGGTGGTCGGGTGTTGGTAATGGTTGATCATCCTTAGGTCATGTAGGGGTGTTGGTAATGGTTGACCATCCTTAGGTCATGTAAGGGTGTTGGTAATGGTTTGGGACCAACATGGGTTTATAATATGGGTACGGGTTGCAGGTGGTCGGGTGTTGGTAATGGTTGACCATCCTTAGGTCATGTAGGGGTGTTGGTAATGGTTGACCATCCTTAGGTCATGTAGGGGTGTTGGTAATGGTTTGGGACCAACATGGGTTTATAATATGGGTATGGGTTGCAGGTGGTCGGGTGTTGGTAATGGTTGACCATCCTTAGGTCATCTAGGGGTGTTGGTAATGGTTGACCATCCTTAGGTCATGTAGGGGTGTTGGTAATGGTTTGGGACCAACATGGGTTTATAATATGTGTACGGATTGCAGGTGGTCGGGTGTTGGTAATGGTTGACCATCCTTAGCTCAAGTAGGGGTGTTGGTATTGGTTGACCATCCTTAGGTCATGTAGGGGTGTTGGTAATGGTTTGGGACCAACATGGGTTTATAATATGGGTACGGATTGCAGGTGGTCGGGTGTTGGTAATGGTTGACCATCCTTAGCTCATGTAGGGGTGTTGGTATTGGTTGACCATCCTTAGGTCATGTAGGGGTGTTGGTAATGGTTTGGGACCAACATGGGTTTATAATATGGGTACGGATTGCAGGAGGCCGGGTGCTGGTAATGGTTGACCATCCTTAGGTCATGTAGGGGTGTTGGTAATGGTTGACCATCCTTAGGTCATGTAGGGGTGTTGGTAATGGTTTGGGACCAACATGGGTTTATAATATGGGTATGGGTTGCAGGTGGTCGGGTGTTGGTAATGGTTGACCATCCTTAGGTCATGTAGGGGTGTTGGTAATGGTTGACCATCCTTAGGTCATGTAGGGGTGTTGGTAATGGTTTGGGACAACCATGGGTTTATAATATGGGTACGGGTTGCAGGTGGTCGGGTGTTGGTAATGGTTGACCATCCTTAGATCATGTAGGGGTGTTGGTAAAGGTTGACCATCCTTAGGTCATGTAGGGGTGTTGGTAATGGTTTGGGACCAACATGGGTGTATAATATGGGTACGGGTTGCAGGTGGTCGGGTGTTGGTAATGGTTGACCATCCTTAGATCATGTAGGGGTGTGGGTAATGGTTGACCATCCTTAGGTCATGTAGGGGTGTTGGTAATGGTTTAGGACCAACATGGGTTTATAATATGGGTATGGGTTGCAGGTGGTCGGGTGTTGGTAATGGTTGACCATCCTTAGCCCATGTAGGGGTGTTGGTAATGGTTGACCATCCTTAGGTCATGTAGGGGTGTTGGTAATGGTTTGGGACCAACATGGGTTTGTAATATGGGTACGGGTTGCAGGTGGTCGGGTGTTGGTAATGGTTGACCATGCTTAGGTCATGTAGGGGTGTTGGTAATGGCTGACCATCCTTAGGTCATGTAGGGGTGTTGGTAATGGTTGACCATCCTTAGGTCATGTAGGGATGTTGGTAATGGTTGACGATCCTTAGGTCATCTAGGGGTGTTGGTAATGGTTTGCCATCCTTAGGTCATGTAGGGGTGTTGGTAATGGTTGACCATCCTTAGGTCATGTAGGGGTGTTGGTAATGGTTTGGGACCAAAATGGGTTTATAATATAGGTACGAGTTACAGGTGGTCGGGTGTTGGTAATGGTTGATCATCCTTAGGTCATGTAGGGGTGTTGGTAATGGTTGACCATCCTTAGGTCATGTAAGGGTGTTGGTAATGGTTTGGGACCAACATGGGTTTATAATATGGGTACGGGTTGCAGGTGGTCGGGTGTTGGTAATGGTTGACCATCCTTAGGTCATGTAGGGGTGTTGGTAATGGTTGACCATCCTTAGGTCATGTAGGGGTGTTGGTAATGGTTTGGGACCAACATGGGTTTATAATATGGGTATGGGTTGCAGGTGGTCGGGTGTTGGTAATGGTTGACCATCCTTAGGCCATGTAGGGGTGTTGGTAATGGTTGACCATCCTTAGGTCATGTAGGGGTGTTGGTAATGGTTTGGGACCAACATGGGTTTGTAATATGGGTACGGGTTGCAGGTGGTCGGGTGTTGGTAATGGTTGACCATGCTTAGGTCATGTAGGGGTGTTGGTAATGGCTGACCATCCTTAGGTCATGTAGGGGTGTTGGTAATGGTTGACCATCCTTAGGTCATGTAGGGATGTTGGTAATGGTTGACGATCCTTAGGTCATCTAGGGGTGTTGGTAATGGTTTGCCATCCTTAGGTCATGTAGGGGTGTTGGTAATGGTTGACCATCCTTAGGTCATGTAGGGGTGTTGGTAATGGTTTGGGACCAAAATGGGTTTATAATATAGGTACGAGTTATAGGTGGTCGGGTGTTGGTAATGGTTGATCATCCTTAGGTCATGTAGGGGTGTTGGTAATGGTTGACCATCCTTAGGTCATGTAAGGGTGTTGGTAATGGTTTGGGACCAACATGGGTTTATAATATGGGTACGGGTTGCAGGTGGTCGGGTGTTGGTAATGGTTGACCATCCTTAGGTCATGTAGGGGTGTTGGTAATGGTTGACCATCCTTAGGTCATGTAGGGGTGTTGGTAATGGTTGACCATCCTTAGGTCATGTAGAGGTGTTGGTAATGGTTTGGGACCAAAATGGGTTTATAATATAGGTACGAGTTACAGGTGGTCGGGTGTTGGTAATGGTTGATCATCCTTAGGTCATGTAGGGGTGTTGGTAATGGTTGACCATCCTTAGGTCATGTAAGGGTGTTGGTAATGGTTTGGGACCAACATGGGTTTATAATATGGGTACGGGTTGCAGGTGGTCGGGTGTTGGTAATGGTTGACCATCCTTAGGTCATGTAGGGGTGTTGGTAATGGTTGACCATCCTTAGGTCATGTAGGGGTGTTGGTAATGGTTTGGGACCAACATGGGTTTATAATATGGGTATGGGTTGCAGGTGGTCGGGTGTTGGTAATGGTTGACCATCCTTAGGCCATGTAGGGGTGTTGGTAATGGTTGACCATCCTTAGGTCATGTAGGGGTGTTGGTAATGGTTTGGGACCAACATGGGTTTGTAATATGGGTACGGGTTGCAGGTGGTCGGGTGTTGGTAATGGTTGACCATGCTTAGGTCATGTAGGGGTGTTGGTAATGGCTGACCATCCTTAGGTCATGTAGGGGTGTTGGTAATGGTTGACCATCCTTAGGTCATGTAGGGATGTTGGTAATGGTTGACGATCCTTAGGTCATCTAGGGGTGTTGGTAATGGTTTGCCATCCTTAGGTCATGTAGGGGTGTTGGTAATGGTTGACCATCCTTAGGTCATGTAGGGGTGTTGGTAATGGTTTGGGACCAAAATGGGTTTATAATATAGGTACGAGTTATAGGTGGTCGGGTGTTGGTAATGGTTGATCATCCTTAGGTCATGTAGGGGTCTTGGTAACGGTTGACCATCCTTAGGTCATGTAAGGGTGTTGGTAATGGTTTGGGACCAACATGGGTTTATAATATGGGTACGGGTTGCAGGTGGTCGGGTGTTGGTAATGGTTGACCATCCTTAGGTCATGTAGGGGTGTTGGCAATGGTTGACCATCCTTAGGTCATGTAGGGGTGTTGGTAATGGTTGACCATCCTTAGGTCATGTAGGGGTGTTGGTAATGGTTTGGGACCAACATGGGTTTATAATATGGGTATGGGTTTCAGGTGGTCGGGTGTTGGTAATGGTTGACCATCCTTAGGCCATGTAGGGGTGTTGGTAATGGTTGACCATCCTTAGGTCATGTAGGGGTGTTGGTAATGGTTTGGGACCAACATGGGTTTGTAATATGGGTACGGGTTGCAGGTGGTCGGGTGTTGGTAATGGTTGACCATGCTTAGGTCATGTAGGGGTGTTGGTAATGGCTGACCATCCTTAGGTCATGTAGGGGTGTTGGTAATGGTTGACCATCCTTAGGTCATGTAGGGATGTTGGTAATGGTTGACGATCCTTAGGTCATCTAGGGGTGTTGGTAATGGTTTGCCATCCTTAGGTCATGTAGGGGTGTTGGTAATGGTTGACCATCCTTAGGTCATGTAGGGGTGTTGGTAATGGTTTGGGACCAAAATGGGTTTATAATATAGGTACGAGTTACAGGTGGTCGGGTGTTGGTAATGGTTGATCATCCTTAGGTCATGTAGGGGTGTTGGTAATGGTTGACCATCCTTAGGTCATGTAAGGGTGTTGGTAATGGTTTGGGACCAACATGGGTTTATAATATAGGTACGGGTTGCAGGTGGTCGGGTGTTGGTAATGGTTGACCATCCTTAGGTCATGTAGGGGTGTTGGTAATGGTTGACCATCCTTAGGTCATGTAGGGGTGTTGGTAATGGTTTGGGACCAACATGGGTTTATAATATGGGTATGGGTTGCAGGTGGTCGGGTGTTGGTAATGGTTGACCATCCTTAGGTCATCTAGGGGTGTTGGTAATGGTTGACCATCCTTAGGTCATGTAGGGGTGTTGGTAATGGTTTGGGACCAACATGGGTTTATAATATGTGTACGGATTGCAGGTGGTCGGGTGTTGGTAATGGTTAACCATCCTTAGCTCAAGTAGGGGTGTTGGTATTGGTTGACCATCCTTAGGTCATGTAGGGGTGTTGGTAATGGTTTGGGACCAACATGGGTTTATAATATGGGTACGGGTTGCAGGTGGTCGGGTGTTGGTAATGGTTGACCATCCTTAGGTCATGTAGGGGTGTTGGTAATGGTTGACCATCCTTAGGTCATGTAGGGGTGTTGGTAATGGTTTGGGACCAACATGGGTTTATAATATGGGTATGGGTTGCAGGTGGTCGGGTGTTGGTAATGGTTGACCATCCTTAGGCCATGTAGGGGTGTTGGTAATGGTTGACCATCCTTAGGTCATGTAGGGGTGTTGGTAATGGTTTGGGACCAACATGGGTTTGTAATATGGGTACGGGTTGCAGGTGGTCGGGTGTTGGTAATGGTTGACCATGCTTAGGTCATGTAGGGGTGTTGGTAATGGCTGACCATCCTTAGGTCATGTAGGGGTGTTGGTAATGGTTGACCATCCTTAGGTCATGTAGGGATGTTGGTAATGGTTGACGATCCTTAGGTCATCTAGGGGTGTTGGTAATGGTTTGCCATCCTTAGGTCATGTAGGGGTGTTGGTAATGGTTGACCATCCTTAGGTCATGTAGGGGTGTTGGTAATGGTTTGGGACCAAAATGGGTTTATAATATAGGTACGAGTTATAGGTGGTCGGGTGTTGGTAATGGTTGATCATCCTTAGGTCATGTAGGGGTGTTGGTAATGGTTGACCATCCTTAGGTCATGTAAGGGTGTTGGTAATGGTTTGGGACCAACATGGGTTTATAATATGGGTACGGGTTGCAGGTGGTCGGGTGTTGGTAATGGTTGACCATCCTTAGGTCATGTAGGGGTGTTGGTAATGGTTGACCATCCTTAGGTCATGTAGGGGTGTTGGTAATGGTTGACCATCCTTAGGTCATGTAGGGGTGTTGGTAATGGTTTGGGACCAAAATGGGTTTATAATATAGGTACGAGTTACAGGTGGTCGGGTGTTGGTAATGGTTGATCATCCTTAGGTCATGTAGGGGTGTTGGTAATGGTTGACCATCCTTAGGTCATGTAAGGGTGTTGGTAATGGTTTGGGACCAACATGGGTTTATAATATGGGTACGGGTTGCAGGTGGTCGGGTGTTGGTAATGGTTGACCATCCTTAGGTCATGTAGGGGTGTTGGTAATGGTTGACCATCCTTAGGTCATGTAGGGGTGTTGGTAATGGTTTGGGACCAACATGGGTTTATAATATGGGTATGGGTTGCAGGTGGTCGGGTGTTGGTAATGGTTGACCATCCTTAGGCCATGTAGGGGTGTTGGTAATGGTTGACCATCCTTAGGTCATGTAGGGGTGTTGGTAATGGTTTGGGACCAACATGGGTTTGTAATATGGGTACGGGTTGCAGGTGGTCGGGTGTTGGTAATGGTTGACCATGCTTAGGTCATGTAGGGGTGTTGGTAATGGCTGACCATCCTTAGGTCATGTAGGGGTGTTGGTAATGGTTGACCATCCTTAGGTCATGTAGGGATGTTGGTAATGGTTGACGATCCTTAGGTCATCTAGGGGTGTTGGTAATGGTTTGCCATCCTTAGGTCATGTAGGGGTGTTGGTAATGGTTGACCATCCTTAGGTCATGTAGGGGTGTTGGTAATGGTTTGGGACCAAAATGGGTTTATAATATAGGTACGAGTTATAGGTGGTCGGGTGTTGGTAATGGTTGATCATCCTTAGGTCATGTAGGGGTCTTGGTAACGGTTGACCATCCTTAGGTCATGTAAGGGTGTTGGTAATGGTTTGGGACCAACATGGGTTTATAATATGGGTACGGGTTGCAGGTGGTCGGGTGTTGGTAATGGTTGACCATCCTTAGGTCATGTAGGGGTGTTGGCAATGGTTGACCATCCTTAGGTCATGTAGGGGTGTTGGTAATGGTTGACCATCCTTAGGTCATGTAGGGGTGTTGGTAATGGTTTGGGACCAACATGGGTTTATAATATGGGTATGGGTTTCAGGTGGTCGGATGTTGGTAATGGTTGACCATCCTTAGGCCATGTAGGGGTGTTGGTAATGGTTGACCATCCTTAGGTCATGTAGGGGTGTTGGTAATGGTTTGGGACCAACATGGGTTTGTAATATGGGTACGGGTTGCAGGTGGTCGGGTGTTGGTAATGGTTGACCATGCTTAGGTCATGTAGGGGTGTTGGTAATGGCTGACCATCCTTAGGTCATGTAGGGGTGTTGGTAATGGTTGACCATCCTTAGGTCATGTAGGGATGTTGGTAATGGTTGACGATCCTTAGGTCATCTAGGGGTGTTGGTAATGGTTTGCCATCCTTAGGTCATGTAGGGGTGTTGGTAATGGTTGACCATCCTTAGGTCATGTAGGGGTGTTGGTAATGGTTTGGGACCAAAATGGGTTTATAATATAGGTACGAGTTACAGGTGGTCGGGTGTTGGTAATGGTTGATCATCCTTAGGTCATGTAGGGGTGTTGGTAATGGTTGACCATCCTTAGGTCATGTAAGGGTGTTGGTAATGGTTTGGGACCAACATGGGTTTATAATATAGGTACGGGTTGCAGGTGGTCGGGTGTTGGTAATGGTTGACCATCCTTAGGTCATGTAGGGGTGTTGGTAATGGTTGACCATCCTTAGGTCATGTAGGGGTGTTGGTAATGGTTTGGGACCAACATGGGTTTATAATATGGGTATGGGTTGCAGGTGGTCGGGTGTTGGTAATGGTTGACCATCCTTAGGTCATCTAGGGGTGTTGGTAATGGTTGACCATCCTTAGGTCATGTAGGGGTGTTGGTAATGGTTTGGGACCAACATGGGTTTATAATATGTGTACGGATTGCAGGTGGTCGGGTGTTGGTAATGGTTGACCATCCTTAGCTCAAGTAGGGGTGTTGGTATTGGTTGACCATCCTTAGGTCATGTAGGGGTGTTGGTAATGGTTTGGGACCAACATGGGTTTATAATATGGGTACGGATTGCAGGTGGTCGGGTGTTGGTAATGGTTGACCATCCTTAGCTCATGTAGGGGTGTTGGTATTGGTTGACCATCCTTAGGTCATGTAGGGGTGTTGGTAATGGTTTGGGACCAACATGGGTTTATAATATGGGTACGGATTGCAGGAGGCCGGGTGCTGGTAATGGTTGACCATCCTTAGGTCATGTAGGGGTGTTGGTAATGGTTGACCATCCTTAGGTCATGTAGGGGTGTTGGTAATGGTTTGGGACCAACATGGGTTTATAATATGGGTATGGGTTGCAGGTGGTCGGGTGTTGGTAATGGTTGACCATCCTTAGGTCATGTAGGGGTGTTGGTAATGGTTGACCATCCTTAGGTCATGTAGGGGTGTTGGTAATGGTTTGGGACAACCATGGGTTTATAATATGGGTACGGGTTGCAGGTGGTCGGGTGTTGGTAATGGTTGACCATCCTTAGATCATGTAGGGGTGTTGGTAAAGGTTGACCATCCGTAGGTCATGTAGGGGTGTTGGTAATGGTTTGGGACCAACATGGGTGTATAATATGGGTACGGGTTGCAGGTGGTCGGGTGTTGGTAATGGTTGACCATCCTTAGATCATGTAGGGGTGTGGGTAATGGTTGACCATCCTTAGGTCATGTAGGGGTGTTGGTAATGGTTTAGGACCAACATGGGTTTATAATATGGGTATGGGTTGCAGGTGGTCGGGTGTTGGTAATGGTTGACCATCCTTAGCCCATGTAGGGGTGTTGGTAATGGTTGACCATCCTTAGGTCATGTAGGGGTGTTGGTAATGGTTTGGGACCAACATGGGTTTGTAATATGGGTACGGGTTGCAGGTGGTCGGGTGTTGGTAATGGTTGACCATGCTTAGGTCATGTAGGGGTGTTGGTAATGGCTGACCATCCTTAGGTCATGTAGGGGTGTTGGTAATGGTTGACCATCCTTAGGTCATGTAGGGATGTTGGTAATGGTTGACGATCCTTAGGTCATCTAGGGGTGTTGGTAATGGTTTGCCATCCTTAGGTCATGTAGGGGTGTTGGTAATGGTTGACCATCCTTAGGTCATGTAGGGGTGTTGGTAATGGTTTGGGACCAAAATGGGTTTATAATATAGGTACGAGTTACAGGTGGTCGGATGTTGGTAATGGTTGATCATCCTTAGGTCATGTAGGGGTGTTGGTAATGGTTGACCATCCTTAGGTCATGTAAGGGTGTTGGTAATGGTTTGGGACCAACATGGGTTTATAATATGGGTACGGGTTGCAGGTGGTCGGGTGTTGGTAATGGTTGACCATCCTTAGGTCATGTAGGGGTGTTGGTAATGGTTGACCATCCTTAGGTCATGTAGGGGTGTTGGTAATGGTTTGGGACCAACATGGGTTTATAATATGGGTATGGGTTGCAGGTGGTCGGGTGTTGGTAATGGTTGACCATCCTTAGGCCATGTAGGGGTGTTGGTAATGGTTGACCATCCTTAGGTCATGTAGGGGTGTTGGTAATGGTTTGGGACCAACATGGGTTTGTAATATGGGTACGGGTTGCAGGTGGTCGGGTGTTGGTAATGGTTGACCATGCTTAGGTCATGTAGGGGTGTTGGTAATGGCTGACCATCCTTAGGTCATGTAGGGGTGTTGGTAATGGTTGACCATCCTTAGGTCATGTAGGGATGTTGGTAATGGTTGACGATCCTTAGGTCATCTAGGGGTGTTGGTAATGGTTTGCCATCCTTAGGTCATGTAGGGGTGTTGGTAATGGTTGACCATCCTTAGGTCATGTAGGGGTGTTGGTAATGGTTTGGGACCAAAATGGGTTTATAATATCGGTACGAGTTATAGGTGGTCGGGTGTTGGTAATGGTTGATCATCCTTAGGTCATGTAGGGGTGTTGGTAATGGTTGACCATCCTTAGGTCATGTAAGGGTGTTGGTAATGGTTTGGGACCAACATGGGTTTATAATATGGGTACGGGTTGCAGGTGGTCGGGTGTTGGTAATGGTTGACCATCCTTAGGTCATGTAGGGGTGTTGGTAATGGTTGACCATCCTTAGGTCATGTAGGGGTGTTGGTAATGGTTGACCATCCTTAGGTCATGTAGGGGTGTTGGTAATGGTTTGGGACCAAAATCGGTTTATAATATAGGTACGAGTTACAGGTGGTCGGGTGTTGGTAATGGTTGATCATCCTTAGGTCATGTAGGGGTGTTGGTAATGGTTGACCATCCTTAGGTCATGTAAGGGTGTTGGTAATGGTTTGGGACCAACATGGGTTTATAATATGGGTACGGGTTGCAGGTGGTCGGGTGTTGGTAATGGTTGACCATCCTTAGGTCATGTAGGGGTGTTGGTAATGGTTGACCATCCTTAGGTCATGTAGGGGTGTTGGAAATGGTTTGGGACCAACATGGGTTTATAATATGGGTATGGGTTGCAGGTGGTCGGGTGTTGGTAATGGTTGACCATCCTTAGGCCATGTAGGGGTGTTGGTAATGGTTGACCATCCTTAGGTCATGTAGGGGTGTTGGTAATGGTTTGGGACCAACATGGGTTTGTAATATGGGTACGGGTTGCAGGTGGTCGGGTGTTGGTAATGGTTGACCATGCTTAGGTCATGTAGGGGTGTTGGTAATGGCTGACCATCCTTAGGTCATGTAGGGGTGTTGGTAATGGTTGACCATCCTTAGGTCATGTAGGGATGTTGGTAATGGTTGACGATCCTTAGGTCATCTAGGGGTGTTGGTAATGGTTTGCCATCCTTAGGTCATGTAGGGGTGTTGGTAATGGTTGACCATCCTTAGGTCATGTAGGGGTGTTAGTAATGGTTTGGGACCAAAATGGGTTTATAATATAGGTACGAGTTATAGGTGGTCGGGTGTTGGTAATGGTTGATCATCCTTAGGTCATGTAGGGGTGTTGGTAATGGTTGACCATCCTTAGGTCATGTAAGGGTGTTGGTAATGGTTTGGGACCAACATGGGTTTATAATATGGGTACGGGTTGCAGGTGGTCGGGTGTTGGTAATGGTTGACCATCCTTAGGTCATGTAGGGGTGTTGGTAATGGTTGACCATCCTTAGGTCATGTAGGGGTGTTGGTAATGGTTGACCATCCTTAGGTCATGTAGGGGTGTTGGTAATGGTTTGGGACCAAAATGGGTTTATAATATAGGTACGAGTTACAGGTGGTCGGGTGTTGGTAATGGTTGATCATCCTTAGGTCATGTAGGGGTGTTGGTAATGGTTGACCATCCTTAGGTCATGTAAGGGTGTTGGTAATGGTTTGGGACCAACATGGGTTTATAATATGGGTACGGGTTGCAGGTGGTCGGGTGTTGGTAATGGTTGACCATCCTTAGGTCATGTAGGGGTGTTGGTAATGGTTGACCATCCTTAGGTCATGTAGGGGTGTTGGTAATGGTTTGGGACCAACATGGGTTTATAATATGGGTATGGGTTGCAGGTGGTCGGGTGTTGGTAATGGTTGACCATCCTTAGGCCATGTAGGGGTGTTGGTAATGGTTGACCATCCTTAGGTCATGTAGGGGTGTTGGTAATGGTTTGGGACCAACATGGGTTTGTAATATGGGTACGGGTTGCAGGTGGTCGGGTGTTGGTAATGGTTGACCATGCTTAGGTCATGTAGGGGTGTTGGTAATGGCTGACCATCCTTAGGTCATGTAGGGGTGTTGGTAATGGTTGACCATCCTTAGGTCATGTAGGGATGTTGGTAATGGTTGACGATCCTTAGGTCATCTAGGGGTGTTGGTAATGGTTTGCCATCCTTAGGTCATGTAGGGGTGTTGGTAATGGTTGACCATCCTTAGGTCATGTAGGGGTGTTGGTAATGGTTTGGGACCAAAATGGGTTTATAATATAGGTACGAGTTATAGGTGGTCGGGTGTTGGTAATGGTTGATCATCCTTAGGTCATGTAGGGGTGTTGGTAATGGTTGACCATCCTTAGGTCATGTAAGGGTGTTGGTAATGGTTTGGGACCAACATGGGTTTATAATATGGGTACGGGTTGCAGGTGGTCGGGTGTTGGTAATGGTTGACCATCCTTAGGTCATGTAGGGGTGTTGGTAATGGTTGACCATCCTTAGGTCATGTAGGGGTGTTGGTAATGGTTGACCATCCTTAGGTCATGTAGGGGTGTTGGTAATGGTTTGGGACCAACATGGGTTTATAATATGGGTATGGGTTGCAGGTGGTCGGGTGTTGGTAATGGTTGACCATCCTTAGGCCATGTAGGGGTGTTGGTAATGGTTGACCATCCTTAGGTCATGTAGGGGTGTTGGTAATGGTTTGGGACCAACATGGGTTTGTAATATGGGTACGGGTTGCAGGTGGTCGGGTGTTGGTAATGGTTGACCATGCTTAGGTCATGTAGGGGTGTTGGTATTGGCTGACCATCCTTAGGTCATGTAGGGGTGTTGGTAATGGTTGACCATCCTTAGGTCATGTAGGGATGTTGGTAATGGTTGACGATCCTTAGGTCATCTAGGGGTGTTGGTAATGGTTTGCCATCCTTAGGTCATGTAGGGGTGTTGGTAATGGTTGACCATCCTTAGGTCATGTAGGGGTGTTGGTAATGGTTTGGGACCAAAATGGGTTTATAATATAGGTACGAGTTACAGGTGGTCGGGTGTTGGTAATGGTTGATCATCCTTAGGTCATGTAGGGGTGTTGGTAATGGTTGACCATCCTTAGGTCATGTAAGGGTGTTGGTAATGGTTTGGGACCAACATGGGTTTATAATATGGGTACGGGTTGAAGGTGGTCGGGTGTTGGTAATGGTTGACCATCCTTAGGTCATGTAGGGGTGTTGGTAATGGTTGACTATCCTTAGGTCATGTAGGGGTGTTGGTAATGGTTTGGGACCAACATGGGTTTATAATATGGGTATGGGTTGCAGGTGGTCGGGTGTTGGTAATGGTTGACCATCCTTAGGTCATGTAGGGGTGTTGGTAATGATTGACCATCCTTAGGTCATGTAGGGGTGTTGGTAATGGTTTGGGACCAACATGGGTTTATAATATGTGTACGGATTGCAGGTGGTCGGGTGTTGGTAATGGTTGACCATCCTTAGCTCAAGTAGGGGTGTTGGTATTGGTTGACCATCCTTAGGTCATGTAGGGGTGTTGGTAATGGTTTGGGACCAACATGGGTTTATAATATGGGTACGGATTGCAGGTGGTCGGGTGTTGGTAATGGTTGACCATCCTTAGCTCATGTAGGGGTGTTGGTATTGGTTGACCATCCTTAGGTCATGTAGGGGTGTTGGTAATGGTTTGGGACCAACATGGGTTTATAATATGGGTACGGATTGCAGGTGGCCGGGTGCTGGTAATGGTTGACCATCCTTAGGTCATGTAGGGGTGTTGGTAATGGTTGACCATCCTTAGGTCATGTAGGGGTGTTGGTAATGGTTTGGGACCAACATGGGTTTATAATATGGGTATTGGTTGCAGGTGGTCGGGTGTTGGTAATGGTTTACCATCCTTAGGTCATGTAGGGGTGTTGGTAATGGTTGACCATCCTTAGGTCATGTAGGGGTGTTGGTAATGGTTTGGGACAACCATGGGTTTATAATATGGGTACGGGTTGCAGGTGGTCGGGTGTTGGTAATGGTTGACCATCCTTAGATCATGTAGGGGTGTTGGTAAAGGTTGACCATCCTTAGGTCATGTAGGGGTGTTGGTAATGGTTTGGGACCAACATGGGTGTATAATATGGGTACGGGTTGCAGGTGGTCGGGTGTTGGTAATGGTTGACCATCCTTAGGTCATGTAGGGGTGTGGGTAATGGTTGACCATCCTTAGGTCATGTAGGGGTGTTGGTAATGGTTTAGGACCAACATGGGTTTATAATATGGGTATGGGTTGCAGGTGGTCGGGTGTTGGTAATGGTTGACCATCCTTAGCCCATGTAGGGGTGCTGGTAATGGTTGACCATCCTTAGGTCATGTAGGGGTGTTGGTAATGGTTTGGGACCAACATGGGTTTGTAATATGGGTACGGGTTGCAGGTGGTCGGGTGCTGGTAATGGTTGACCATGCTTAGGTCATGTAGGGGTGTTGGTAATGGCTGACCATCCTTAGGTCATGTAGGGGTGTTGGTAATGGTTGACCATCCTTAGGTCATGTAGGGATGTTGGTAATGGTTGACGATCCTTAGGTCATCTAGGGGTGTTGGTAATGGTTTGCCATCCTTAGGTCATGTAGGGGTGTTGGTAATGGTTGACCATCCTTAGGTCATGTAGGGGTGTTGGTAATGGTTTGGGACCAAAATGGGTTTATAATATAGGTACGAGTTACAGGTGGTCGGGTGTTGGTAATGGTTGATCATCCTTAGGTCATGTAGGGGTGTTGGTATTGGTTGACCATCCTTAGGTCATGTAGGGGTGTTGGTAATGGTTTGGGACCAACATGGGTTTATAATATGGGTACGGATTGCAGGTGGCCGGGTGCTGGTAATGGTTGACCATCCTTAGGTCATGTAGGGGTGTTGGTAATGGTTGACCATCCTTAGGTCATGTAGGGGTGTTGGTAATGGTTTGGGACCAACATGGGTTTATAATATGGGTATGGGTTGCAGGTGGTCGGGTGTTGGTAATGGTTGACCATCCTTAGGTCATGTAGGGGTGTTGGTAATGGTTGACCATCCTTAGGTCATGTAGGGGTGTTGGTAATGGTTTGGGATAACCATGGGTTTATAATATGGGTACGGGTTGCAGGTGGTCGGGTGTTGGTAATGGTTGACCATCCTTAGGTCATGTAGGTGGTCGGGTGTTGGTAATGGTTGACCATCCTTAGGTCATGTAGGTGGTCGGGTGTTGGTAATGGTTGACCATCCTTAGGTCATGTAGGGGTGTTGGTAATGGTTGACCATCCTTAGGTCATGTAGGGGTGTTGGTAATGGTTTGGGACCAACATGGGTTTATAATATGGGTATGGGTTGCAGGTGGTCGGGTGTTGGTAATGGTTGACCATCCTTAGGTCATGTAGGGGTATTGGTAATGGTTGACCACCCTTAGGTCATGTAGGGGTGTTGGTAATGGTTTGGGACCAACATGGGTTTATAATATGTGTACGGATTGTAGGTGGTCGGGTGTTGGTAATGGTTGACCATCCTTAGCTCATGTAGGGGTGTTGGTATTGGTTGACCATCCTTAGGTCATGTAGGGGTGTTGGTAATGGTTTGGGACCAACATGGGTTTATAATATGGGTACGGATTGCAGGTGGTCGGGTGTTGGTAATGGTTGACCATCCTTAGCTCATGTAGGGGTGTTGGTATTGGTTGACCATCCTTAGGTCATGTAGGGGTGTTGGTAATGGTTTGGGACCAACATGGGTTTATAATATGGGTACGGATTGCAGGTGGCCGGGTGCTGGTAATGGTTGACCATCCTTAGGTCATGTAGGGGTGTTGGTAATGGTTGACCATCCTTAGGTCATGTAGGGGTGTTGGTAATGGTTTGGGACCAACATGGGTTTATAATATGGGTATGGGTTGCAGGTGGTCGGGTGTTGGTAATGGTTGACCATCCTTAGGTCATGTAGGGGTGTTGGTAATGGTTGACCATCCTTAGGTCATGTAGGGGTGTTGGTAATGGTTTGGGATAACCATGGGTTTATAATATGGGTACGGGTTGCAGGTGGTCGGGTGTTGGTAATGGTTGACCATCCTTAGATCATGTAGGGGTGTTGGTAAAGGTTGACCATCCTTATGTCATGTAGGGGTGTTGGTAATGGTTTGGGACCAAAATGGGTTTATAATATAGGTACGAGTTACAGGTGGTCGGGTGTTGGTAATGGTTGATCATCCTTAGGTCATGTAGGGGTGTTGGTAATGGTTGACCATCCTTAGGTCATGTAAGGGTGTTGGTAATGGTTTGGGACCAACATGGGTTTATAATATGAGTACGGGTTGCAGGTGGTCGGGTGTTGGTAATGGTTGACCATCCTTAGGTCATGTAGGGGTGTTGGTAATGGTTGACCATCCTTAGGTCATGTAGGGGTGTTGGTAATGGTTTGGGACCAACATGGGTTTATAATATGTGTACGGATTGCAGGTGGTCGGGTGTTGGTAATGGTTGACCATCCTTAGCTCATGTAGGGGTGTTGGTATTGGTTGGCCATCCTTAGGTCATGTAGGGGTGTTGGTAATGGTTTGGGACCAACATGGGTTTATAATATGGGTACGGATTGCAGGTGGCCGGGTGCTGGTAATGGTTGACCATCCTTAGGTCATGTAGGGGTGTTGGTAATGGTTGACCATCCTTAGGTCATATAGGGGTGTTGGTAATGGTTTGGGACCAACATGGGTTTATAATATGGGTATGGGTTGTAGGTGGTCGGGTGTTGGTAATTGTTGACCATCCTTAGGTCATGTAGGGGTGTTGGTAATGGTTGACCATCCTTAGGTCATGTAGGGGTGTTGGTAATGGTTTGAGACAACCATGGGTTTATAATATGGGTACGGGTTGCAGGTGGTCGGGTGTTGGTAATGGTTGACCATCCTTAGATCATGTAGGGGTGTTGGTAAAGGTTGACCATCCTTAGGTCATGTAGGGGTGTTGGTAATGGTTTGGGACCAACATGGGTGTATAATATGGGTACGGGTTGCAGGTGGTCGGGTGTTGGTAATGGTTGACCATCCTTAGGTCATGTAGGGGTGTGGGTAATGGTTGACCATCCTTAGGTCATGTAGGGGTGTTGGTAATGGTTTAGGACCAACATGGGTTTATAATATGGGTATGGGTTGCAGGTGGTCGGGTGTTGGTAATGGTTGACCATCCTTAGGCCATGTAGGGGTGTTGGTAATGGTTGACCATCCTTAGGTCATGTAGGGGTGTTGGTAATGGTTTGGGACCAACATGGGTTTGTAATATGGGTACGGGTTGCAGGTGGTCGGGTGTTGGTAATGGTTGACCATGCTTAGGTCATGTAGGGGTGTTGGTAATGGCTGACCATCCTTAGGTCATGTAGGGGTGTTGGTAATGGTTGACCATCCTTAGGTCATGTAGGGATGTTGGTAATGGTTGACGATCCTTAGGTCATCTAGGGGTGTTGGTAATGGTTTGCCATCCTTAGGTCATGTAGGGGTGTTGGTAATGGTTAACCATCCTTAGGTCATGTAGGGGTGTTGGTAATGGTTTGGGACCAAAATGGGTTTATAATATAGGTACAAGTTACAGGTAGTCGGGTGTTGGTAATGGTTGATCATCCTTAGGTCATGTAGGGGTGTTGGTAATGGTTGACCATCCTTAGGTCATGTAAGGGTGTTGGTAATGGTTTGGGACCAACATGGGTTTATAATATGGGTACGGGTTGCAGGTGGTCGGGTGTTGGTAATGGTTGACCATCCTTAGGTCATGTAGGGGTGTTGGTAATGGTTGACCATCCTTAGGTCATGTAGGGGTGTTGGTAATGGTTTGGGACCAACATGGGTTTATAATATGGGTATGGGTTGCAGGTGGTCGGGTGTTGGTAATGGTTGACCATCCTTAGGTCATGTAGGGGTATTGGTAATGGTTGACCACCCTTAGGTCATGTAGGGGTGTTGGTAATGGTTTGGGACCAACATGGGTTTATAATATGTGTACGGATTGTAGGTGGTCGGGTGTTGGTAATGGTTGACCATCCTTAGCTCATGTAGGGGTGTTGGTATTGGTTGACCATCCTTAGGTCATGTAGGGGTGTTGGTAATGGTTTGGGACCAACATGGGTTTATAATATGGGTACGGATTGCAGGTGGTCGGGTGTTGGTAATGGTTGACCATCCTTAGCTCATGTAGGGGTGTTGGTATTGGTTGACCATCCTTAGGTCATGTAGGGGTGTTGGTAATGGTTTGGGACCAACATGGGTTTATAATATGGGTACGGGTTGCAGGTGGTCGGGTGTTGGTAATGGTTGACCATCCTTAGGTCATGTAGGGGTGTTGGTAATGGTTGACCATCCTTAGGTCATGTAGGGGTGTTGGTAATGGTTTGGGACCAACATGGGTTTATAATATGGGTATGGGTTGCAGGTGGTCGGGTGTTGGTAATGGTTGACCATCCTTAGGTCATGTAGGGGTATTGGTAATGGTTGACCACCCTTAGGTCATGTAGGGGTGTTGGTAATGGTTTGGGACCAACATGGGTTTATAATATGTGTACGGACTGTAGGTGGTCGGGTGTTGGTAATGGTTGACCATCCTTAGCTCATGTAGGGGTGTTGGTATTGGTTGACCATCCTTAGGTCATGTAGGGGTGTCGGTAATGGTTTGGGACCAACATGGGTTTATAATATGGGTACGGATTGTAGGTGGTCGGGTGTTGGTAATGGTTGACCATCCTTAGCTCATGTAGGGGTGTTGGTATTGGTTGACCATCCTTAGGTCATGTAGGGGTGTTGGTAATGGTTTGGGACCAACATGGGTTTATAATATGGGTACGGATTCTAGGTGGCCGGGTGCTGGTAATGGTTGACCATCCTTAGGTCATGTAGGGGTGTTGGTAATGGTTGACCATCCTTAGGTCATGTAGGGGTGTTGGTAATGGTTTGGGACCAACATGGGTTTATAATATGGGTATGGGTTGCAGGTGGTCGGGTGTTGGTAATGGTTGACCATCCTTAGGTCATGTAGGGGTGTTGGTAATGGTTGACCATCCTTAGGTCATGTAGGGGTGTTGGTAATGGTTTGGGACAACCATGGGTTTATAATATGGGTACGAGTTGCAGGTGGTCGGGTGTTGGTAATGGTTGACCATCCTTAGATCATGTAGGGGTGTTGGTAAAGGTTGACCATCCTTAGGTCATGTAAGGGTGTTGGTAATGGTTTGGGACCAACATGGGTTTATAATATGAGTACGGGTTGCAGGTGGTCGGGTGTTGGTAATGGTTGACCATCCTTAGGTCATGTAGGGTGTGGGTAATGGTTGACCATCCTTAGGTCATGTAGGGTGTTGGTAATGGTTTGGGACCAACATGGGTTTATAATATGGGTATGGGTTGTAGGTGGTCGGGTGTTGGTAATGGTTGACCATCCTTAGGCCATGTAGGGGTGTTGGTAATGGTTGACCATCCTTAGGTCATGTAGGGGTGTTGGTAATGGTTTGGGACCAACATGGGTTTGTAATATGGGTACGGGTTGCAGGTGGTCGGGTGTTGGTAATGGTTGACCATGCTTAGGTCATGTAGGGGTGTTGGTAATGGCTGACCATCCTTAGGTCATGTAGGGGTGTTGGTAATGGTTGACCATCCTTAGGTCATGTAGGGATGTTGGTAATGGTTGACGATCCTTAGGTCATCTACGAGTGTTGGTAATGGTTTGCCATCCTTAGGTCATGTAGGGGTGTTGGTAATGGTTGACCATCCTTAGGTCATGTAGGGGTGTTGGTAATGGTTTGGGACCAAAATGGGTTTATAATATAGGTACGAGTTACAGGTGGTCGGGTGTTGGTAATGGTTGATAATCCTTAGGTCATGTAGGGGTGTTGGTAATGGTTGACCATCCTTAGGTCATGTAAGGGTGTTGGTAATGGTTTGGGACCAACATGGGTTTATAATATGAGTACGGGTTGCAGGTGGTCGGGTGTTGGTAATGGTTGACCATCCTTAGGTCATGTAGGGGTGTTGGTAATGGTTGACCATCCTTAGGTCATGTAGGGGTGTTGGTAATGGTTTGGGACCAACATGGGTTTATAATATGGGTATGGGTTGCAGGTGGTCGGGTGTTGGTAATGGTTGACCATCCTTAGGTCATGTAGGGGTGTTGGTAATGGTTGACCATCCTTAGGTCATGTAGGGGTGTTGGTAATGGTTTGGGACCAACATGGGTTTATAATATGTGTACGGATTGCAGGTGGTCGGGTGTTGGTAATGGTTGACCATCCTTAGCTCATGTAGGGGTGTTGGTATTGGTTGGCCATCCTTAGGTCATGTAGGGGTGTTGGTAATGGTTTGGGACCAACATGGGTTTATAATATGGGTACGGATTGCAGGTGGCCGGGTGCTGGTAATGGTTGACCATCCTTAGGTCATGTAGGGGTGTTGGTAATGGTTGACCATCCTTAGGTCATGTGGGGGTGTTGGTAATGGTTTGGGACCAACATGGGTTTATAATATGGGTATGGGTTGCAGGTGGTCGGGTGTTGGTAATTGTTGACCATCCTTAGGTCATGTAGGGGTGTTGGTAATGGTTGACCATCCTTAGGTCATGTAGGGGTGTTGGTAATGGTTTGAGACAACCATGGGTTTATAATATGGGTACGGGTTGCAGGTGGTCGGGTGTTGGTAATGGTTGACCATCCTTAGATCATGTAGGGGTGTTGGTAAAGGTTGACCATCCTTAGGTCATGTAGGGGTGTTGGTAATGGTTTGGGACCAACATGGGTGTATAACATGGGTACGGGTTGCAGGTGGTCGGGTGTTGGTAATGGTTGACCATCCTTAGGTCATGTAGGGGTGTGGGTAATGGTTGACCATCCTTAGGTCATGTAGGGGTGTTGGTAATGGTTTGGGACCAACATGGGTTTATAATATGGGTATGGGTTGCAGGTGGTCGGGTGTTGGTAATGGTTGACCATCCTTAGGCCATGTAGGGGTGTTGGTAATGGTTGACCATCCTTAGGTCATGTAGGGGTGTTGGTAATGGTTTGGGACCAACATGGGTTTATAATATGGGTACGGGTTGCAGGTGGTCGGATGTTGGTAATGGTTGACCAGGCTTAGGTCATGTAGGGGTGTTGGTAATGGCTGACCATCCTTAGGTCATGTAGGGGTGTTGGTAATGGTTGACCATCCTTAGGTCATGTAGGGATGTTGGTAATGGTTGACGATCCTTAGGTCATCTAGGGGTGTTGGTAATGGTTTGCCATCCTTAGGTCATGTAGGGGTGTTGGTAATGGTTGACCATCCTTAGGTCATGTAGGGGTGTTGGTAATGGTTTGGGACCAAAATGGGTTTATAATATAGGTACGACTTACAGGTGGTCGGGTGTTGGTAATGGTTGATCATCCTTAGGTCATGTAGGGGTGTTGGTAATGGTTGACCATCCTTAGGTCATGTAAGGGTGTTGGTAATGGTTTGGGACCAACATGGGTTTATAATATGGGTACGGGTTGCAGGTGGTCGGGTGTTGGTAATGGTTGACCATCCTTAGGTCATGTAGGGGTGTTGGTAATGGTTGACCATCCATAGGTCATGTAGGGGTGTTGGTAATGGTTTGGGACCAACATGCGTTTATAATATGGGTATGGGTTGCTGGTGGTCGGGTGTTGGTAATGGTTGACCATCCTTAGGTCATGTAGGGGTGTTGGTAATGGTTGACCATCCTTAGGTCATGTAGGGGTGTTGGTAATGGTTTGGGACCAACATGGGTTTGTAATATGTGTACGGGTTGCAGGTGGTCGGGTGTTGGTAATGGTTGACCATGCTTAGCTCATGTAGGGGTGTTGGTAATGTTTGACCATCCTTAGGTCATGTAGGGGTGTTGGTAATGGTTGACCATCCTTAGGTCATGTAGGGATGTTGGTAATGGTTGACCATCCTTAGGTCGTGTAGTGGTGTTGGTAATGGTTTGCCATCCTTAGGCCATGTAGGGGTGTTGGTAATGGTTGACCATCCTTAGGTCATGTAGGGGTGTTGGTAATGGTTTGGGACCAAAATGGGTTTATAATATGGGTACGAGTTGCAGGTGGTCGGGTGTTGGTAATGGTTGATCATCCTTAGGTCATGTAGGGGTGTTGGTAATGGTTGACCATCCTTAGGTCATGTAGGGGTGTTGGTAATGGTTTGGGACCAACATGGGTTTATAATATGGGTACGGGTTACAGGTGGTCGGGTGTTGGTAATGGTTGACCATCCTTAGGTCATGTAGGGGTGTTGGTAATGGTTGACCATCCTTAGGTCATGTAGGGGTGTTGGTAATGGTTGACCATCCTTAGGTCATGGAGGGGTGTTGGTAATGGTTTGGGACCAACAAGGGTTTATAATATGGGTACGGGTTGCAGGTGGTCGGGTGTTGGAAATGGTTGACCATCCTTAGGTCATGTAGGGGTTATGGTAATGGTCGACCATCCTTAGGTCATGTAGGGCTGTTGGTAATGGTTTGGGACCAACATGGATTTATAATATATGGGTACAGGTTGCAGGTGGTCAGGTGTTGGAAATGGTTGACCATCCTTAGGTCAAGTAGGGGTGATAGTAATGGTTGACCATCCTTAGGTCATGTAGGTGTGTTGGTAATGGTTTGGGACCAACATGGGTTTATAATATGGGTACGGGTTGGAGGTGGTCGGGTGTTGCTAATGGTTGAACATCCTTAGGTCATGTAAGAGTGTTGGTAATGGTTGACCATCCTTAGGTCATGTAGGGGTGTTGGTAATGGTTTGGGACCAACATGGGTTTATAATATGGGTACGGTTTGCAAGTGGTCGGGTGTTGGTAATGGTTGGCCATCCTTAGGTCATGTAGGGGTGTTGGTAATGGTTGACCATCCTTACGTCATGTAGGGTTGTTGGTAATGGTTTGGGACCAACATGGGTTTATAATATGGGTACGGGTAGCAGGTGGTCGGGTGTTGGTAATGGTTGACCATCCTTAGGTGATGTAGGGTTGTTGGTAATGGTTGATCATCCTTAGGTCATGTAGGGGTGTTGGTAATGGTTGACCATCCTTAGGTCATGTAGGGGTGTTGGTAATGGTTGACCATCCTTAGGTCATGTAGGGGTGTTGGTAATGGTTTGGAACAACCATGGGTTTATAATATGGGTACGGGTTGCAGGTGGTCGGGTGTTGGTAATGGTTGACCATCCTTAGATCATGTAGGGGTGTTGGTAAAGGTTGACCATCCTTAGGTCATGTAGGGGTGTTGGTAATGGTTTGGGACCAACATGGGTGTATAATATGGGTACGGGTTGCAGGTGGTCGGGTGTTGGTAATGGTTGACCATCCTTAGGTCATGTAGGGGTGTGGGTAATGGTTGACCATCCTTAGGTCATGTAGGGGTGTTGGTAATGGTTTGGGACCAACATGGGTTTATAATATGGGTATGGGTTGCAGGTGGTCGGGTGTTGGTAATGGTTGACCATCCTTAGGCCATGTAGGGGTGTTGGTAATGGTTGACCATCCTTAGGTCATGTAGGGGTGTTGGTAATGGTTTGGGACCAACATGGGTTTGTAATATGGGTACGGGTTGCAGGTGGTCGGGTGTTGGTAATAGTTAACCATGCTTAGGTCATGTAGGGGTGTTGGTAATGGCTGACCATCCTTAGGTCATGTAGGGGTGTTGGTAATGGTTGACCATCCTTAGGTCATGTAGGGATGTTGGTAATGGTTGACGATCCTTAGGTCATCTAGGGGTGTTGGTAATGGTTTGCCATCCTTAGGTCATGTAGGGGTGTTGGTAATGGTTGACCATCCTTAGGTCATGTAGGGGTGTTGGTAATGGTTTGGGACCAAAATGGGTTTATAATATAGGTACGAGTTACAGGTGGTCGGGTGTTGGTAATGGTTGATCAACCTTAGGTCATGTAGGGGTGTTGGTAATGGTTGACCATCCTTAGGTCATGTAAGGGTGTTGGTAATGGTTTGGGACCAACATGGGTTTATAATATGGGTACGGGTTGCAGGTGGTCGGGTGTTGGTAATGGTTGACCATCCTTAGGTCATGTAGGAGTGTTGGTAATGGTTGACCATCCTTAGGTCATGTAGGGGTGTTGGTAATGGTTTGGGACCAACATGGGTTTATAATATGGGTATGGGTTGCAGGTGGTCGGGTGTTGGTAATGGTTGACCATCCTTAGGTCATGTAGGGGTGTTGCTACTGGTTGACCATCCTTAGGTCATGTAGGGGTGTTGGTAATGGTTTGGGACCAACATGGGTTTGTAATATGTGTACGGGTTGCAGGTGGTCGGGTGTTGGTAATGGTTGACCATGCTTAGCTCATGTAGGGGTGTTGGTAATGTTTGACCATCCTTAGGTCATGTAGGGGTGTTGGTAATGGTTGACCATCCTTAGGTCATGTAGGGATGTTGGTAATGGTTGACCATCCTTAGGTCATGTAGGGGTGTTGGTAATGGTTTGCCATCCTTAGGTCATGTAGGGGTGTTGGTAATGGTTGACCATCCTTAGGTCATGTAGGGGTGTTGGTAATGGTTTGGGACCAAAATGGGTTTATAATATGGGTACGAGTTGCAGGTGGTCGGGTGTTGGTAATGGTTGATCATCCTTAGGTCATGTAGGGGTGTTGGTAATGGTTGACCATCCTTAGGTCATGTAGGGGTGTTGGTAATGGTTTGGGACCAACATGGGTTTATAATATGGGTACGGGTTACAGGTGGTCGGGTGTTGGTAATGGTTGACCATCCTTAGGTCATGTAGGGGTGTTGGTAATGGTTGACCATCCTTAGGTCATGTAGGGGTGTTGGTAATGGTTGACCATCCTTAGGTCATGGAGGGGTGTTGGTAATGGTTTGGGACCAACAAGGGTTTATAATATGGGTACGGGTTGCAGGTGGTCGGGTGTTGGTAATGGTTGACCATCCTTAGGTCATGTAGGGGTTATGGTAATGATCGACCATCCTTAGGTCATGTAGGGCTGTTGGTAATGGTTTGGGACCAACATGGGTTTATAATATATGGGTACAGGTTGCAGGTGGTCAAGTGTTGGAAATGGTTGACCATCCTTAGGTCATGTAGGGGTGATAGTAATGGTTGACCATCCTTAGGTCATGTAGGGGTGTTGGTAATGGTTTGGGACCAACATGGGTTTATAATATGGGTACGGGTTGGAGGTGGTCGGGTGTTGCTAATGGTTGAACATCCTTAGGTCATGTAAGAGTGTTGGTAATGGTTGACCATCCTTAGGTCATGTAGGGGTGTTGGTAATGGTTTGGGACCAACATGGGTTTATAATATGGGTACGGTTTGCAGGTGGTCGGGTGTTGGTAATGGTTGGCCATCCTTAGGTCATGTAGGGGTGTTGGTAATGGTTGACCATCCTTAGGTCATGTAGGGTTGTTGGTAATGGTTTGGGACCAACATGGGTTTATAATATGGGTACGGGTAGCAGGTGGTCGGGTGTTGGTAATGGTTGACCATCCTTAGGTCATGTAGGGTTGTTGGTAATGGTTGATCATCCTTAGGTCATGTAGGGGTGTTGGTAATGGTTGACCATCCTTAGGTCATGTAGGGGTGTAGGTAATGGTTGGCCATCCTTTGGTCATGTAGGGGTGTTGGTAATGGTTTGGGAACAACATGGGTTTATAATATGGGTACGGGTTGCAGGTGGTCGGGTGTTGGTAATGGTTCACCATCCTTAGGTCATGTAGGGGTGTTGGTAATGGTTGACCAACCCTAGGTCATGTAGGGGTGTTGGTAATGGTTTGGGACCAACATGGGTTTATAATATGGGTATGGGTTGCAGGTGGTCGGGTGTTGGTAATGGTTGACCATCCTTAGGCCATGTAGGGGTGTTGGTAATGGTTGACCATCCTTAGGTCATGTAGGGGTGTTGGTAATGGTTTGGGACCAACATGGGTTTGTAATATGGGTACGGGTTGCAGGTGGTCGGGTGTTGGTAATGGTTGACCATGCTTAGGTCATGTAGGGATGTTGGTAATGGCTGACCATCCTTAGGTCATGTAGGGGTGTTGGTAATGGTTGACCATCCTTAGGTCATGTAGGGATGTTGGTAATGGTTGACGATCCTTAGGTCATCTAGGGGTGTTGGTAATGGTTTGCCATCCTTAGGTCATGTAAGGGTGTTGGCAATGGTTGACCATCCTTAGGTCATGTAGGGGTGTTGGTAATGGTTTGGGACCAAAATGGGTTTATAATATAGGTACGAGTTACAGGTGGTCGGGTGTTGGTAATGGTTGATCATCCTTAGGTCATGTAGGGGTGTTGGTAATGGTTGACCATCCTTAGGTCATGTAAGGGTGTTGGTAATGGTTTGGGACCAACATGGGTTTATAATATGGGTACGGGTTACAGGTGGTCGGGTGTTGGTAATGGTTGACCATCCTTAGGTCATGTAGGGGTGTTGGTAATGGTTGACCATCCTTAGGTCATGTAGGGGTGTTGGTAATGGTTTGGGACCAACATGGGTTTATAATATGGGTATGGGTTGCAGGTGGTCGGGTGTTGGTAATGGTTGACCATCCTTAGGTCATGTAGGGGTGTTGCTAATGGTTGACCATCCTTAGGTCATGTAGGGGTGTTGGTAAGGGTTTGGGACCAACATGGGTTTGTAATATGTGTACGGGTTGTAGGTGGTCGGGTGTTGGTAATGGTTGACCATGCTTAGCTCATGTAGGGGTGTTGGTAATGTTTGACCATCCTTAGGTCATGTAGGGGTGTTGGTAATGGTTGACCATCCTTAGGTCATGTAGGGATGTTGGTAATGGTTGACCATCCTTAGGTCATGTAAGGGTGTTGGTAATGGTTTGGGACCAACATGGGTTTATAATATGGGTACGGGTTGCAGGTGGTCGGGTGTTGGTAATGGTTGACCATCCTTAGGTCATGTAGGAGTGTTGGTAATGGTTGACCATCCTTAGGTCATGTAGGGGTGTTGGTAATGGTTTGGGACCAACATGGGTTTATAATATGGGTATGGGTTGCAGGTGGTCGGGTGTTGGTAATGGTTGACCATCCTTAGGTCATGTAGGGATGTTGCTAATGGTTGACCATCCTTAGGTCATGTAGGGGTGTTGGTAATGGTTTGGGACCAACATGGGTTTGTAATATGTGTACGGGTTGCAGGTGGTCGGGTGTTGGTAATGGTTGACCATGCTTAGCTCATGTAGGGGTGTTGGTAATGTTTGACCATCCTTAGGTCATGTAGGGGTGTTGGTAATGGTTGACCATCCTTAGGTCATGTAGGGATGTTGGTAATGGTTGACCATCCTTAGGTCATGTAGGGGTGTTGGTAATGGTTTGCCATCCTTAGGTCATGTAGGGGTGTTGGTAATGGTTGACCATCCTTAGGTCATGTAGGGGTGTTGGTAATGGTTTGGGACCAAAATGGGTTTATAATATGGGTACGAGTTGCAGGTGGTCGGGTGTTGGTAATGGTTGATCATCCTTAGGTCATGTAGGGGTGTTGGTAATGGTTGACCATCCTTAGGTCATGTAGGGGTGTTGGTAATGGTTTGGGACCAACATGGGTTTATAATATGGGTACGGGTTACAGGTGGTCGGGTGTTGGTAATGGTTGACCATCCTTAGGTCATGTAGGGGTGTTGGTAATGGTTGACCATCCTTAGGTCATGTAGGGGTGTTGGTAATGGTTGACCATCCTTAGGTCATGGAGGGGTGTTGGTAATGGTTTGGGACCAACAAGGGTTTATAATATGGGTACGGGTTGCAGGTGGTCGGGTGTTGGTAATGGTTGACCATCCTTAGGTCATGTAGGGGTGTTGGTAATGGTTGACCATCCTTAGGTCATGTAGGGGTGTTGGTAATGGTTTGGGACCAACATGGGTTTATAATATGGGTACGGGTTACAGGTGGTCGGGTGTTGGTAATGGTTGACCATCCTTAGGTCATGTAGGGGTGTTGGTAATGGTTGACCATCCTTAGGTCATGTAGGGGTGTTGGTAATGGTTGACCATCCTTAGGTCATGGAGGGGTGTTGGTAATGGTTTGGGACCAACAAGGGTTTATAATATGGGTACGGGTTGCAGGTGGTCGGGTGTTGGTAATGGTTGACCATCCTTAGGTCATGTAGGGGTTATGGTAATGATCGACCATCCTTAGGTCATGTAGGGCTGTTGGTAATGGTTTGGGACCAACATGGGTTTATAATATATGGGTACAGGTTGCAGGTGGTCAAGTGTTGGAAATGGTTGACCATCCTTAGGTCATGTAGGGGTGATAGTAATGGTTGACCATCCTTAGGTCATGTAGGGGTGTTGGTAATGGTTTGGGACCAACATGGGTTTATAATATGGGTACGGGTTGGAGGTGGTCGGGTGTTGCTAATGGTTGAACATCCTTAGGTCATGTAAGAGTGTTGGTAATGGTTGACCATCCTTAGGTCATGTAGGGGTGTTGGTAATGGTTTGGGACCAACATGGGTTTATAATATGGGTACGGTTTGCAGGTGGTCGGGTGTTGGTAATGGTTGGCCATCCTTAGGTCATGTAGGGGTGTTGGTAATGGTTGACCATCCTTAGGTCATGTAGGGTTGTTGGTAATGGTTTGGGACCAACATGGGTTTATAATATGGGTACGGGTAGCAGGTGGTCGGGTGTTGGTAATGGTTGACCATCCTTAGGTCATGTAGGGTTGTTGGTAATGGTTGATCATCCTTAGGTCATGTAGGGGTGTTGGTAATGGTTGACCATCCTTAGGTCATGTAGGGGTGTAGGTAATGGTTGGCCAGCCTTTGGTCATGTAGGGGTGTTGGTAATGGTTTGGGAACAACATGGGTTTATAATATGGGTACGGGTTGCAGGTGGTCGGGTGTTGGTAATGGTTCACCATCCTTAGGTCATGTAGGGGTGTTGGTAATGGTTGACCAACCCTAGGTCATGTAGGGGTGTTGGTAATGGTTTGGGACCAACATGGGTTTATAATATGGGTATGGGTTGCAGGTGGTCGGGTGTTGGTAATGGTTGACCATCCTTAGGCCATGTAGGGGTGTTGGTAATGGTTGACCATCCTTAGGTCATGTAGGGGTGTTGGTAATGGTTTGGGACCAACATGGGTTTGTAATATGGGTACGGGTTGCAGGTGGTCGGGTGTTGGTAATGGTTGACCATGCTTAGGTCATGTAGGGATGTTGGTAATGGCTGACCATCCTTAGGTCATGTAGGGGTGTTGGTAATGGTTGACCATCCTTAGGTCATGTAGGGATGTTGGTAATGGTTGACGATCCTTAGGTCATCTAGGGGTGTTGGTAATGGTTTGCCATCCTTAGGTCATGTAGGGGTGTTGGCAATGGTTGACCATCCTTAGGTCATGTAGGGGTGTTGGTAATGGTTTGGGACCAAAATGGGTTTATAATATAGGTACGAGTTACAGGTGGTCGGGTGTTGGTAATGGTTGATCATCCTTAGGTCATGTAGGGGTGTTGGTAATGGTTGACCATCCTTAGGTCATGTAGGGGTGTTGGTAATGGTTTGGGACCAACATGGGTTTATAATATGGGTATGGGTTGCAGGTGGTCGGGTGTTGGTAATGGTTGACCATCCTTAGGTCATGTAGGGATGTTGCTAATGGTTGACCATCCTTAGGTCATGTAGGGGTGTTGGTAATGGTTTGGGACCAACATGGGTTTGTAATATGTGTACGGGTTGCAGGTGGTCGGGTGTTGGTAATGGTTGACCATGCTTAGCTCATGTAGGGGTGTTGGTAATGTTTGACCATCCTTAGGTCATGTAGGGGTGTTGGTAATGGTTGACCATCCTTAGGTCATGTAGGGATGTTGGTAATGGTTGACCATCCTTAGGTCATGTAGGGGTGTTGGTAATGGTTTGCCATCCTTAGGTCATGTAGGGGTGTTGGTAATGGTTGACCATCCTTAGGTCATGTAGGGGTGTTGGTAATGGTTTGGGACCAAAATGGGTTTATAATATGGGTACGAGTTGCAGGTGGTCGGGTGTTGGTAATGGTTGATCATCCTTAGGTCATGTAGGGGTGTTGGTAATGGTTGACCATCCTTAGGTCATGTAGGGGTGTTGGTAATGGTTTGGGACCAACATGGGTTTATAATATGGGTACGGGTTACAGGTGGTCGGGTGTTGGTAATGGTTGACCATCCTTAGGTCATGTAGGGGTGTTGGTAATGGTTGACCATCCTTAGGTCATGTAGGGGTGTTGGTAATGGTTGACCATCCTTAGGTCATGGAGGGGTGTTGGTAATGGTTTGGGACCAACAAGGGTTTATAATATGGGTACGGGTTGCAGGTGGTCGGGTGTTGGTAATGGTTGACCATCCTTAGGTCATGTAGGGGTGTTGGTAATGGTTGACCATCCTTAGGTCATGTAGGGGTGTTGGTAATGGTTTGGGACCAACATGGGTTTATAATATGGGTACGGGTTACAGGTGGTCGGGTGTTGGTAATGGTTGACCATCCTTAGGTCATGTAGGGGTGTTGGTAATGGTTGACCATCCTTAGGTCATGTAGGGGTGTTGGTAATGGTTGACCATCCTTAGGTCATGGAGGGGTGTTGGTAATGGTTTGGGACCAACAAGGGTTTATAATATGGGTACGGGTTGCAGGTGGTCGGGTGTTGGTAATGGTTGACCATCCTTAGGTCATGTAGGGGTTATGGTAATGATCGACCATCCTTAGGTCATGTAGGGCTGTTGGTAATGGTTTGGGACCAACATGGGTTTATAATATATGGGTACAGGTTGCAGGTGGTCAAGTGTTGGAAATGGTTGACCATCCTTAGGTCATGTAGGGGTGATAGTAATGGTTGACCATCCTTAGGTCATGTAGGGGTGTTGGTAATGGTTTGGGACCAACATGGGTTTATAATATGGGTACGGGTTGGAGGTGGTCGGGTGTTGCTAATGGTTGAACATCCTTAGGTCATGTAAGAGTGTTGGTAATGGTTGACCATCCTTAGGTCATGTAGGGGTGTTGGTAATGGTTTGGGACCAACATGGGTTTATAATATGGGTACGGTTTGCAGGTGGTCGGGTGTTGGTAATGGTTGGCCATCCTTAGGTCATGTAGGGGTGTTGGTAATGGTTGACCATCCTTAGGTCATGTAGGGTTGTTGGTAATGGTTTGGGACCAACATGGGTTTATAATATGGGTACGGGTAGCAGGTGGTCGGGTGTTGGTAATGGTTGACCATCCTTAGGTCATGTAGGGTTGTTGGTAATGGTTGATCATCCTTAGGTCATGTAGGGGTGTTGGTAATGGTTGACCATCCTTAGGTCATGTAGGGGTGTAGGTAATGGTTGGCCAGCCTTTGGTCATGTAGGGGTGTTGGTAATGGTTTGGGAACAACATGGGTTTATAATATGGGTACGGGTTGCAGGTGGTCGGGTGTTGGTAATGGTTCACCATCCTTAGGTCATGTAGGGGTGTTGGTAATGGTTGACCAACCCTAGGTCATGTAGGGGTGTTGGTAATGGTTTGGGACCAACATGGGTTTATAATATGGGTATGGGTTGCAGGTGGTCGGGTGTTGGTAATGGTTGACCATCCTTAGGCCATGTAGGGGTGTTGGTAATGGTTGACCATCCTTAGGTCATGTAGGGGTGTTGGTAATGGTTTGGGACCAACATGGGTTTGTAATATGGGTACGGGTTGCAGGTGGTCGGGTGTTGGTAATGGTTGACCATGCTTAGGTCATGTAGGGATGTTGGTAATGGCTGACCATCCTTAGGTCATGTAGGGGTGTTGGTAATGGTTGACCATCCTTAGGTCATGTAGGGATGTTGGTAATGGTTGACGATCCTTAGGTCATCTAGGGGTGTTGGTAATGGTTTGCCATCCTTAGGTCATGTAGGGGTGTTGGCAATGGTTGACCATCCTTAGGTCATGTAGGGGTGTTGGTAATGGTTTGGGACCAAAATGGGTTTATAATATAGGTACGAGTTACAGGTGGTCGGGTGTTGGTAATGGTTGATCATCCTTAGGTCATGTAGGGGTGTTGGTAATGGTTGACCATCCTTAGGTCATGTAAGGGTGTTGGTAATGGTTTGGGACCAACATGGGTTTATAATATGGGTACGGGTTACAGGTGGTCGGGTGTTGGTAATGGTTGACCATCCTTAGGTCATGTAGGGGTGTTGGTAATGGTTGACCATCCTTAGGTCATGTAGGGGTGTTGGTAATGGTTTGGGACCAACATGGGTTTATAATATGGGTATGGGTTGCAGGTGGTCGGGTGTTGGTAATGGTTGACCATCCTTAGGTCATGTAGGGGTGTTGCTAATGGTTGACCATCCTTAGGTCATGTAGGGGTGTTGGTAAGGGTTTGGGACCAACATGGGTTTGTAATATGTGTACGGGTTGTAGGTGGTCGGGTGTTGGTAATGGTTGACCATGCTTAGCTCATGTAGGGGTGTTGGTAATGTTTGACCATCCTTAGGTCATGTAGGGGTGTTGGTAATGGTTGACCATCCTTAGGTCATGTAGGGATGTTGGTAATGGTTGACCATCCTTAGGTCATGTAAGGGTGTTGGTAATGGTTTGGGACCAACATGGGTTTATAATATGGGTACGGGTTGCAGGTGGTCGGGTGTTGGTAATGGTTGACCATCCTTAGGTCATGTAGGAGTGTTGGTAATGGTTGACCATCCTTAGGTCATGTAGGGGTGTTGGTAATGGTTTGGGACCAACATGGGTTTATAATATGGGTATGGGTTGCAGGTGGTCGGGTGTTGGTAATGGTTGACCATCCTTAGGTCATGTAGGGGTGTTGCTAATGGTTGACCATCCTTAGGTCATGTAGGGGTGTTGGTAATGGTTTGGGACCAACATGGGTTTGTAATATGTGTACGGGTTGCAGGTGGTCGGGTGTTGGTAATGGTTGACCATGCTTAGCTCATGTAGGGGTGTTGGTAATGTTTGACCATCCTTAGGTCATGTAGGGGTGTTGGTAATGGTTGACCATCCTTAGGTCATGTAGGGATGTTGGTAATGGTTGACCATCCTTAGGTCATGTAGGGGTGTTGGTAATGGTTTGCCATCCTTAGGTCATGTAGGGGTGTTGGTAATGGTTGACCATCCTTAGGTCATGTAGGGGTGTTGGTAATGGTTTGGGACCAAAATGGGTTTATAATATGGGTACGAGTTGCAGGTGGTCGGGTGTTGGTAATGGTTGATCATCCTTAGGTCATGTAGGGGTGTTGGTAATGGTTGACCATCCTTAGGTCATGTAGGGGTGTTGGTAATGGTTTGGGACCAACATGGGTTTATAATATGGGTACGGGTTACAGGTGGTCGGGTGTTGGTAATGGTTGACCATCCTTAGGTCATGTAGGGGTGTTGGTAATGGTTGACCATCCTTAGGTCATGTAGGGGTGTTGGTAATGGTTGACCATCCTTAGGTCATGGAGGGGTGTTGGTAATGGTTTGGGACCAACAAGGGTTTATAATATGGGTACGGGTTGCAGGTGGTCGGGTGTTGGTAATGGTTGACCATCCTTAGGTCATGTAGGGTTGTTGGTAATGGTTGATCATCCTTAGGTCATGTAGGGGTGTTGGTAATGGTTGACCATCCTTAGGTCATGTAGGGGTGTAGGTAATGGTTGGCCATCCTTTGGTCATGTAGGGGTGTTGGTAATGGTTTGGGAACAACATGGGTTTATAATATGGGTACGGGTTGCAGGTGGTCGGGTGTTGGTAATGGTTCACCATCCTTAGGTCATGTAGGGGTGTTGGTAATGGTTGACCAACCCTAGGTCATGTAGGGGTGTTGGTAATGGTTTGGGACCAACATGGGTTTATAATATGGGTATGGGTTGCAGGTGGTCGGGTGTTGGTAATGGTTGACCATCCTTAGGCCATGTAGGGGTGTTGGTAATGGTTGACCATCCTTAGGTCATGTAGGGGTGTTGGTAATGGTTTGGGACCAACATGGGTTTGTAATATGGGTACGGGTTGCAGGTGGTCGGGTGTTGGTAATGGTTGACCATGCTGAGGTCATGTAGGGATGTTGGTAATGGCTGACCATCCTTAGGTCATGTAGGGGTGTTGGTAATGGTTGCCCATCCTTAGGTCATGTAGGGATGTTGGTAATGGTTGACGATCCATAGGTCATCTAGGGGTGTTGGTAATGGTTTGCCATCCTTAGGTCATGTAGGGGTGTTGGCAATGGTTGACCATCCTTAGGTCATGTAGGGGTGTTGGTAATGGTTTGGGACCAAAATGGGTTTATAATATAGGTACGAGTTACAGGTGGTCGGGTGTTGGTAATGGTTGATCATCCTTAGGTCATGTAGGGGTGTTGGTAATGGTTGACCATCCTTAGGTCATGTAAGGGTGTTGGTAATGGTTTGGGACCAACATGGGTTTATAATATGGGTACGGGTTACAGGTGGTCGGGTGTTGGTAATGGTTGACCATCCTTAGGTCATGTAGGGGTGTTGGTAATGGTTGACCATCCTTAGGTCATGTAGGGGTGTTGGTAATGGTTTGGGACCAACATGGGTTTATAATATGGGTATGGGTTGCAGGTGGTCGGGTGTTGGTAATGGTTGACCATCCTTAGGTCATGTAGGGGTGTTGCTAATGGTTGACCATCCTTAGGTCATGTAGGGGTGTTGGTAAGGGTTTGGGACCAACATAGGTTTGTAATATGTGTACGGGTTGTAGGTGGTCGGGTGTTGGTAATGGTTGACCATGCTTAGCTCATGTAGGGGTGTTGGTAATGTTTTACCATCCTTAGGTCATGTAGGGGTGTTGGTAATGGTTGACCATCCTTAGGTCATGTAGGGATGTTGGTAATGGTTGACCATCCTTAGGTCATGTAAGGGTGTTGGTAATGGTTTGGGACCAACATGGGTTTATAATATGGGTACGGGTTGCAGGTGGTCGGGTGTTGGTAATGGTTGACCATCCTTAGGTCATGTAGGAGTGTTGGTAATGGTTGACCATCCTTAGGTCATGTAGGGGTGTTGGTAATGGTTTGGGACCAACATAGGTTTATAATATGGGTATGGGTTGCAGGTGGTCGGGTGTTGGTAATGGTTGACCATCCTTAGGTCATGTAGGGGTGTTGCTAATGGTTGACCATCCTTAGGTCATGTAGGGGTGTTGGTAATGGTTTGGGACCAACATGGGTTTGTAATATGTGTACGGGTTGCAGGTGGTCGGGTGTTGGTAATGGTTGACCATGCTTAGCTCATGTAGGGGTGTTGGTAATGTTTGACCATCCTTAGGTCATGTAGGGGTGTTGGTAATGGTTGACCATCGTTAGGTCATGTAGGGATGTTGGTAATGGTTGACCATCCTTAGGTCATGTAGGGGTGTTGGTAATGGTTTGCCATCCTTAGGTCATGTAGGGGTGTTGGTAATGGTTGACCATCCTTAGGTCATGTAGGGGTGTTGGTAATGGTTTGGGACCAAAATGGGTTTATAATATGGGTACGAGTTGCAGGTGGTCGGGTGTTGGTAATGGTTGATCATCCTTAGGTCATGTAGGGGTGTTGGTAATGGTTGACCATCCTTAGGTCATGTAGGGGTGTTGGTAATGGTTTGGGACCAACATGGGTTTATAATATGGGTACGGGTTACAGGTGGTCGGGTGTTGGTAATGGTTGACCATCCTTAGGTCATGTAGGGGTGTTGGTAATGGTTGACCATCCTTAGGTCATGTAGGGGTGTTGGTAATGGTTGACCATCCTTAGGTCATGGAGGGGTGTTGGTAATGGTTTGGGACCAACAAGGGTTTATAATATGGGTACGGGTTGCAGGTGGTCGGGTGTTGGTAATGGTTGACCATCCTTAGGTCATGTAGGGGTTATGGTAATGATCGACCATCCTTAGGTCATGTAGGGCTGTTGGTAATGGTTTGGGACCAACATGGGTTTATAATATATGGGTACAGGTTGCAGGTGGTCAGGTGTTGGAAATGGTTGACCATCCTTAGGTCATGTAGGGGTGATAGTAATGGTTGACCATCCTTAGGTCATGTAGGGGTGTTGGTAATGGTTTGGGACCAACATGGGTTTATAATATGGGTACGGGTTGGAGGTGGTCGGGTGTTGGTAATGGTTGAACATCCTTAGGTCATGTAAGAGTGTTGGTAATGGTTGACCATCCTTAGGTCATGTAGGGGTGTTGGTAATGGTTTGGGACCAACATGGGTTTATAATATGGGTACGGGTAGCAGGTGGTCGGGTGTTGGTAATGGTTGACCATCCTTAGGTCATGTAGGGTTGTTGGTAATGGTTGATCATCCTTAGGTCATGTAGGGGTGTTGGTAATGGTTGACCATCCTTAGGTCATGTAGGGGTGTAGGTAATGGTTGGCCATCCTTTGGTCATGTAGGGGTGTTGGTAATGGTTTGGGAACAACATGGGTTTATAATATGGGTACGGGTTGCAGGTGGTCGGGTGTTGGTAATGGTTCACCATCCTTAGGTCATGTAGGGGTGTTGGTAATGGTTGACCAACCCTAGGTCATGTAGGGGTGTTGGTAATGGTTTGGGACCAACATGGGTTTATAATATGGGTATGGGTTGCAGGTGGTCGGGTGTTGGTAATGGTTGACCATCCTTAGGCCATGTAGGGGTGTTGGTAATGGTTGACCATCCTTAGGTCATGTAGGGGTGTTGGTAATGGTTTGGGACCAACATGGGTTTGTAATATGGGTACGGGTTGCAGGTGGTCGGGTGTTGGTAATGGTTGACCATGCTTAGGTCATGTAGGGATGTTGGTAATGGCTGACCATCCTTAGGTCATGTAGGGGTGTTGGTAATGGTTGACCATCCTTAGGTCATGTAGGGATGTTGGTAATGGTTGACGATCCTTAGGTCATCTAGGGGTGTTGGTAATGGTTTGCCATCCTTAGGTCATGTAGGGGTGTTGGTAATGGTTGACCATCCTTAGGTCATGTAGGGGTGTTGGTAATGGTTTGGGACCAAAATGGGTTTATAATATAGGTACAAGTTACAGGTGGTCGGGTGTTGGTAATGGTTGATCATCCTTAGGTCATGTAGGGGTGTTGGTAATGGTTGACCATCCTTAGGTCATGTAAGGGTGTTGGTAATGGTTTGGGACCAACATGGGTTTATAATATGGGTACGGGTTACAGGTGGTCGGGTGTTGGTAATGGTTGACCATCCTTAGGTCATGTAGGGGTGTTGGTAATGGTTGACCATCCTTAGGTCATGTAGGGGTGTTGGTAATGGTTTGGGACCAACATGGGTTTATAATATGGGTATGGGTTGCAGGTGGTCGGGTGTTGGTAATGGTTGACCATCCTTAGGTCATGTAGGGGTGTTGCTAATGGTTGACCATCCTTAGGTCATGTAGGGGTGTTGGTAAGGGTTTGGGACCAACATGGGTTTGTAATATGTGTACGGGTTGTAGGTGGTCGGGTGTTGGTAATGGTTGACCATGCTTAGCTCATGTAGGGGTGTTGGTAATGTTTGACCATCCTTAGGTCATGTAGGGGTGTTGGTAATGGTTGACCATCCTTAGGTCATGTAGGGATGTTGGTAATGGTTGACCATCCTTAGGTCATGTAGGGGTGTTGGTAATGGTTTGCCATCCTTAGGTCATGTAGGGGTGTTGGTAATGGTTGACCATCCTTAGGTCATGTAGGGGTGTTGGTAATGGTTTGGGACCAAAATGGGTTTATAATATGGGTACGAGTTGCAGGTGGTCGGGTGTTGGTAATGGTTGATCATCCTTAGGTCATGTAGGGGTGTTGGTAATGGTTGACCATCCTTAGGTCATGTAGGGGTGTTGGTAATGGTTTGGGACCAACATGGGTTTATAATATGGGTACGGGTTACAGGTGGTCGGGTGTTGGTAATGGTTGACCATCCTTAGGTCATGTAGGGGTGTTGGTAATGGTTGACCATCCTTAGGTCATGTAGGGGTGTTGGTAATGGTTGACCATCCTTAGGTCATGGAGGGGTGTTGGTAATGGTTTGGGACCAACAAGGGTTTATAATATGGGTACGGGTTGCAGGTGGTCGGGTGTTGGTAATGGTTGACCATCCTTAGGTCATGTAGGGGTTATGGTAATGATCGACCATCCTTAGGTCATGTAGGGCTGTTGGTAATGGTTTGGGACCAACATGGGTTTATAATATATGGGTACAGGTTGCAGGTGGTCAGGTGTTGGAAATGGTTGACCATCCTTAGGTCATGTAGGGGTGATAGTAATGGTTGACCATCCTTAGGTCATGTAGGGGTGTTGGTAATGGTTTGGGACCAACATGGGTTTATAATATGGGTACGGGTTGGAGGTCGTCGGGTGTTGCTAATGGTTGAACATCCTTAGGTCATGTAAGAGTGTTGGTAATGGTTGACCATCCTTAGGTCATGTAGGGGTGTTGGTAATGGTTTGGGACCAACATGGGTTTATAATATGGGTACGGTTTGCAGGTGGTCGGGTGTTGGTAATGGTTGGCCATCCTTAGGTCATGTAGGGGTGTTGGTAATGGTTGACCATCCTTAGGTCATGTAGGGTTGTTGGTAATGGTTTGGGACCAACATGGGTTTATAATATGGGTACGGGTAGCAGGTGGTCGGGTGTTGGTAATGGTTGACCATCCTTAGGTCATGTAGGGTTGTTGGTAATGGTTGATCATCCTTAGGTCATGTAGGGGTGTTGGTAATGGTTGACCATCCTTAGGTCATGTAGGGGTGTTGGTAATGGTTGACCAACCTTAGGTCATGTAGGGGTGTTGGTAATGGTTTGGGACCAACATGGGTTTATAATATGGGTATGGGTTGCAGGTGGTCGGGTGTTGGTAATGGTTGACCATCCTTAGGCCATGTAGGGGTGTTGGTAATGGTTGACCATCCTTAGGTCATGTAGGGGTGTTGGTAATGGTTTGGGACCAACATGGGTTTGTAATATGGGTACGGGTTGCAGGTGGTCGGGTGTTGGTAATGGTTGACCATGCTTAGGTCATGTAGGGGTGTTGGTAATGGCTGACCATCCTTAGGTCATGTAGGGGTGTTGGTAATGGTTGACCATCCTTAGGTCATGTAGGGATGTTGGTAATGGTTGACGATCCTTAGGTCATCTAGGGGTGTTGGTAATGGTTTGCCATCCTTAGGTCATGTAGGGGTGTTGGTAATGGTTGACCATCCTTAGGTCATGTAGGGGTGTTGGTAATGGTTTGGGACCAAAATGGGTTTATAATATAGGTACGTGTTACAGGTGGTCGGGTGTTGGTAATGGTTGATCATCCTTAGGTCATGTAGGGGTGTTGGTAATGGTTGACCATCCTTAGGTCATGTAAGGGTGTTGGTAATGGTTTGGGACCAACATAGGTTTATAATATGGGTACGGGTTACAGGTGGTCGGGTGTTGGTAATGGTTGACCATCCTTAGGTCATGTAGGGGTGTTGGTAATGGTTGACCATCCTTAGGTCATGTAGGGGTGTTGGTAATGGTTTGGGACCAACATGGGTTTATAATATGGGTATGGGTTGCAGGTGGTCGGGTGTTGGTAATGGTTGACCATCCTTAGGTCATGTAGGGGTGTTGCTAATGGTTGACCATCCTTAGGTCATGTAGGGGTGTTGGTAATGGTTTGGGACCAACATGGGTTTGTAATATGTGTACGGGTTGCAGGTGGTCGGGTGTTGGTAATGGTTGACCATGCTTAGCTCATGTAGGGGTGTTGGTAATGTTTGACCATCCTTAGGTCATGTAGGGGTGTTGGTAATGGTTGACCATCCTTAGGTCATGTAGGGATGTTGGTAATGGTTGACCATCCTTAGGTCATGTAGGGGTGTTGGTAATGGTTTGCCATCCTTAGGTCATGTAGGGGTGTTGGTAATGGTTGACCATCCTTAGGTCATGTAGGGGTGTTGGTAATGTTTTGGGACCAAAATGGGTTTATAATATGGGTACGAGTTGCAGGTGGTCGGGTGTTGGTAATGGTTGATCATCCTTAGGTCATGTAGGGCTGTTGGTAATGGTTGACCATCCTTAGGTCATGTAGGGGTGTTGGTAATGGTTTGGGACCAACATGGGTTTATAATATGGGTACGGGTTACAGGTGGTCGGGTGTTGGTAATGGTTGACCATACTTAGGTCATGTAGGGGTGTTGGTAATGGTTGACCATCCTTAGGTCATGTAGGGGTGTTGGTAATGGTTGACCATCCTTAGGTCATGGAGGGGTGTTGGTAATGGTTTGGGACCAACAAGGGTTTATAATATGGGTACGGGTTGCAGGTGGTCGGGTGTTGGTAATGGTTGACCATCCTTAGGTCATGTAGGGGTTATGGTAATGGTCGACCATCCTTAGGTCATGTAGGGCTGTTGGTAATGGTTTGGGACCAACATGGGTTTATAATATATGGGTACAGGTTGCAGGTGGTCAGGTGTTGGAAATGGTTGACCATCCTTAGGTCATGTAGGGGTGATAGTAATGGTTGACCATCCTTAGGTCATGTAGGGGTGTTGGTAATGGTTTGGGACCAACATGGGTTTATAATATGGGTACGGGTTAGAGGTGGTCGGGTGTTGCTAATGGTTGAACATCCTTAGGTCATGTAAGAGTGTTGGTAATGGTTGACCATCCTTAGGTCATGTAGGGGTGTTGGTAATGGTTTGGGACCAACATGGGTTTATAATATGGGTACGGTTTGCAGGTGGTCGGGTGTTGGTAATGGTTGGCCATCCTTAGGTCATGTAGGGGTGTTGGTAATGGTTGACCATCCTTAGGTCATGTAGGGTTGTTGGTAATGGTTTGGGACCAACATGGGTTTATAATATGGGTACGGGTAGCAGGTGGTCGGGTGTTGGTAATGGTTGACCATCCTTAGGTCATGTAGGGTTGTTGGTAATGGTTGATCATCCTTAGGTCATGTAGGGGTGTTGGTAATGGTTGACCATCCTTAGGTCATGTAGGGGTGTTGGTAATGGTTGGCCATCCTTTGGTCATGTAGGGGTGTTGGTAATGGTTTGGGAACAACATGGGTTTATAATATGGGTACGGGTTGCAGGTGGTCGGGTGTTGGTAATGGTTCACCATCCTTAGGTCATGTAGGGGTGTTGGTAATGGTTGACCAACCTTAGGTCATGTAGGGGTGTTTGTAATGGTTTGGGACCAACATGGGTTTATAATTTGGGTACGGATTGCAGGTGGTCGGGTGTTGGTAATGGTGGACCATCCTTAGGTCATGTAGGGGTGTTGGTAATGGTTTGGGACCAACATGGGTGTATAATATGGGTACGGGTTGCAGGTGGTCGGGTGTTGGTAATGGTTGACCATCCTTAGGTCATGTAGGGGTGTTGGTAATGGTTGACCATCCTTAGGTCATGTAGGGGTGTTGGTAATGGTTTGGGACCAACATGGGTTTATAATATGGGTATGGGTTGCAGGTGGTCGGGTGTTGGTAATGGTTGACCATCCTTACGTCATGTAGGGGTGTTGGTAATGGTTGACCATCCTTAGGTCATGTAGGGGTGTTGGTAATGGTTTGGGACCAACATGGGTTTATAATATGGGTACGGGTAGCAGGTGGTCGGGTGTTGGTAATGGTTGACCATCCTTAGGTCATGTAGGGTTGTTGGTAATGGTTGACCATCCTTAGGTCATGTAGGGGTGTTGGTAATGGTTGACCATCCTTAGGTCATGTAGGGGTGTTGGTAATGGTTGGCCATCCTTAGGTCATGTAGGGGTGTTGGTAATGGTTTGGGAATAACATGGGTTTATAATATGGGTACGGGTTGCAGGTGGTCGAGTGTTGGTAATGGTTCACCATCCTTAGGTCATGTAGGGGTGTTGGTAATGGTTGACCAACCTTAGGTCATGTAGGGGTGTTTGTAATGGTTTGGGACCAACATGGGTTTATAATATGGGTACGGATTGCAGGTGGTCGGCTGTTGGTAATGGTTGACCATCCTTAGGTCATGTAGGGGTGTTGGTAATGGTTTGGGACCAACATGGGTTTATAATATGGGTATGGGTTGCAGGTGGTCGGGTGTTGGAAATGGTTGACCATCCTTAGGTCATGTAGGGGTGTTGGTAATGGTTGACCATCCTTAGGTCATGTAGGGGTGTTGGTAATGGTTGACCATGCTTAGGTCATGTAGGGGTGTTGGTAATGGTTGACCATCCTTAGGTCATGTACGGGTGTTGGTAATGGTTGACCATCCTTAGGTCATGTAGGGATGTTGGTAATGGTTGACCATCCTTAGGTCATGTAGGGGTGTTAGTAATGGTTTGCCATCCTTAGGTCATGTAGGCGTGTTGGTAATGGTTGACCATCCTTAGGTCATCTTGGGGTGTTGGTAATGGTTGACCATCCTTAGGTAATGTAGGGGTGTTGGTATTGGTTTGGGACCAACATGGGTTTATAATATGGGTACGGGTTGCAGGTGGTCGAGTGTTGGTAATGGTTGACCATCCTTAGGTCATGTAGGGGTGTTGGTAATGGTTTACCGTCCTTAGGTCATGTAGGCATGTTGGTAATTGTTTGGGACCAACATGGGTTTATAATATGGGTACGTGTTGCTGGGGGTCGGGTGTTGGTAATGGTTGGCCACCCTTAGGTCATGTAGGGGTGTTGGTAATGGTTAACCATCCTTAGGTTATGTAGGGGTGTTGGTAATGGTTTGGGACCAACATGGGTTTATAATATGGGTACGGGTTGCAGGTGGTCGGGTGTTGGTAATGGTTAACCATCCTTAGGTCGTCTAAGGGTGTTGGTAATGGTTGACCATCCGTAGGTCATGTAGGCATGTTGGTAATTGTTTGGGACCAACATGGGTTTATAATATGGGTACGTGTTGCTGGGGGTCGGGTGTTGGTAATGGTTGGCCACCCTTAGGTCATGTAGGGGTGTTGGTAATGGTTAACCATCCTTAGGTTATGTAGGGGTGTTGGTAATGGTTTGGGACCAACATGGGTTTATAATATGGGTACGGGTTGCAGGTGGTCGGGTGTTGGTAATGGTTAACCATCCTTAGGTCGTCTAAGGGTGTTGGTAATGGTTGACCATCCGTAGGTCATGTAGGGGTGTTGGTAATGGTTTGGGACCAACATGGGTTTATAATATGAGTATGGGTTGCAGGTGGTCGGGTGTTGGTAATGGTTGACCATCCTTAGGTCATGTAGGGGTGTTGGTAATGGTTGACCATCCTTAGGTCATGTAGGGGTGTTGGTAATGGTTTCTGACCAACATGGGTGTATAATATGGGTACGGGTTGTAGGTGGTCGGGTGTTGGTAATGGTTGACCATCCTTAGGTCATGTAGGGGTGTTGGTAATTGTTGACCATCCCTAGGTCATGTAGGGGTGTTGGTAATGGTTTGGGACCAACATGGGTTTATAATATGGGTATGGGTTGCAGGTGGTCGGGTGTTGGTAATGGTTGACAATCCTTAGCTTATGTAGGGGTGTTGGTAATGGTTGACCATCCTTAGGTCATGTAGGGGTGTTGGTAATGGATTGGGACCAACATGGGTTTGTAATATGGGTACGGGTTGCAGGTGGTCGGGTGTTGGTAATGGTTAACCATCCTTACGTCATGTAGGGGTGTTGGTAATGGTTGACCATCCTTAGGTCATGTAGGGGTGTTGGTAATGGTGGACCATCCCTAGGTCATGTAGGGATGTTGTTAATGGTTGACCATCCTTAGGTCATGTAGGGGTGTTGGTAATGGTTTAGGACCAACATGGGTTTATAATATGGGTACGGATTGCAGGTGTTCAGGTGTTGGTAATGGTTGACTATCCTTAGGTCATGTAGGGGTGTTAGTAATGGTTGACCATCCTTAGGTCATGTAGGGGTGTTGGTAATGGTTTGGGACCAACATGGGTTTATAATATGGGTATGGGTTGCAGGTGGTCGGGTGTTGGTAATGGTTGACTATCCTTAGGTCATGTAGGGATTATCGTAATGGTTGACCATCCATAGGTCATGTAAAGGGAGTTGGTAATGGTTTGGGACCAACATGGGTTTATAATATGGGTACGGGTTGCAGGTGGTCGGGTGTTGGTAATGGTTGACCATCCTTAGGTCATGTAGGGGTGTTGGTAATGGTTGACCATCCTTAGGTCATGTAGGGGTGTTGGAAATGGTTTGGGACCAACATGGGTGTATAATATGGGTACGGGTTGCAGGTGGTCGCGTGTTGGTAATGGTTGACCATCCTTAGGTCATGTAGGCGTGTTGGTAATGTTTGACCATCCTTAGGTCATGTAGGGGTGTTGGTAAAGTTTTGGGACTAACATGGGTTTATAATATGGGTACGAGTTGTAGGTGGTCGGGTGTTGGTAATGGTTGACCATCCTTAGGTCATGTAGGGATGTTGGTAATGGTTGACCATCCTTAGGTCATGTAGGGGTGTTGTTAATGGTTTGCCATCCTTAGGTCATGTAGGGGTGTTGGTAATGGTTGACCATCCTTAGGTCATGTAGGGGTGTTGGTAATGGTTTTGGACAAAAATGGGTTTATAATATGGGTACGAGTTGTAGGTGGTCGGGTGTTGGTAATGGTTGATCATCTTTAGTTCATATAGGGGTGTTGGTAATGGTTTGGGACCAACATGGTTTATAATATGGGTACGGGTTGCTGGTGGTCGGGTGTTGGTAATGGTTGACCATCCTTAGGTCATGTAGGGGTGTTGGTAATGGGTGACCATCCTTAGGTCATGTAAGATTGTTGGTAATGGTTTGGGACCAACATGGGTTTGTAATATGGGTACGGGTTGCAGGTGGTCGGGTGTTGGTAATGGTTGACCATGCTTACGTCATGTAGGGGTGTTGGTAAAGGTTGACCATCCTTAGGTCATGTAGGGGCGTTGGTAATGGTTGACCATCCTTAGGTCATGTAGGGATGTTGGTAATGGTTGACCATCCTTTGGTCATGTAGGGGTGTTGGTAATGGTTTGCCATCCTTAGGTCATGTAGGGGTGTTGGTAATGGTTGACCATCCTTAGGTCATGTAGGGGTGTTGGTAATGGTTTGGGACCAAAATGGGTTTATAATATGGGTACGAGTTGCAGGTGGTCGGGTGTTGGTAATGGTTGATCATCCTTAGGTCATGTAGGGGTGTTGGTAATGGTTGACCATCCTTAGGTCATGTAGGGGTGTTGGTAATGGTTTGGGACCAACATGGGTTTATAATATGGGTACGGGTTGCAGGTGGTCGGGTGTTGGTAATGGTTGACCATCTTTAGGTCATGTAGGGGTGTTGGTAATGGTTGACCATCCTTAGGTCATGTAGGGGTGTTGGAAATGGTTTGGGACCAACATGGGTGTATAATATGGGTACGGGTTGCAGGTGGTCGAGTGTTGGTAATGGTTGACCATCCTTAGGTCATGTAGGGGTGTTGGTAATGGTTGACCATCCTTAGCTCATGTAGGGGTGTTGGTAATGGTTTGGGACCAACATGGGTTTATAATATGGGTATGGGTTGCAGGTGGTCGGGTGTTGGTAATGGTTGACCATCCTTAGGTCATGTACGGGTGTTGGTAATGGTTGACCATCCTTAGGTCATGTAGGGGTGTTGGTAATGGTTTGGGACCAACATGGGTTTGTAATATGGGTACGGGTTGCAGGTGGTCGGGTGTTGGTAATGGTTGACCATGCTTAGGTCATGTAGGGGTGTTGGTAATGGTTGACCATCCTTAGGTCATGTAGGGGTGTTAGTAATGGTTGACCATCCTTAGGTCATGTAGGGATGTTGGTAATGGTTGACCAGCCTTAGGTCATGTAGGGGTGTTGTTAATGGTTTGCCATCCTTAGGTCATGTAGGGGTGTTGGTAATGGTTGACCATCCTTAAGTCATGTAGGGGTGTTGGTAATGGTTTGGGACCAAAATGGGTTTATAATATGGGTACGAGTTGCAGGTGGTCGGGTGTTGGTAATGGTTGATCATCCTTAGTTCATGTAGGGGTGCTGGTAATGGTTGACCATCCTTAGGTAATGTAGGGTGTTGGTAATGGTTTGGGACCAACATGTGTTTATAATATGGGTACGGGTTGCAGGTGGTCGGGTGTTGGTAATGGTTGACCATCCTTAGGTCACGCAGGGGTGTTGGTAATGGGTGACCATCCTTAGGTCATGTAGGGGTGTTGGTAATGGTTTGGGACCAACATGGGTTTGTAATATGGGTACGGGTTGCAGGTGGTCGGGTGTTGGTAATGGTTGACCATGCTTAGGTCATGTAGGTGTGTTGGTAAAGGTTGACCATCCTTTGGTCATGTAGGGGTGTTGGTAATGGTTGACCATCCTTAGGTCATGTTGGGATGTTGGTAATGGTTGACCATCCGTAGGTCATGTAGGGGTGTTGGTAATGGTTTGCCATCCTTAGGTCATGTAGGGTTGTTGGTAATGGTTGACCATCCTTAGGTCATGTAGGGGTGTTGGTAATGGTTGACCATCCTTAGGTCATGTAGGGGTGTTGGTAATGGTTTGGGACCAACATGGGTTTATAATATGGGTACGGGTTGCAGGTGGTCGGGTGTTGGTAATGGTTGACCATCCTTAGGTCATGCAGGGGTGTTGGTAATGGGTGACCATCCTTAGGTCATGTAGGGGTGTTGGTAATGGTTTGGGACCAACATGGGTTTGTAATATGGGTACGGGTTGCAGGTGGTCGGGTGTTGGTAATGGTTTGGGACCAACATGGGTTTATAATATGGGTATGGGTTGCAGGTGGTCGGGTGTTGGTAATGGTTGACCATCCTTAGGTCATGCAGGGGTGTTGGTAATGGGTGACCATCCTTAGGTCATGTAGGGGTGTTGGTAATGGTTTGGGACCAACGTGGGTTTGTAATATGGGTACGGGTTGCAGGTGGTCGGGTGTTGGTAATGGTTGACCATCCTTAGGTCATGTAGGGGTGTTGGTAATGGGTGACCATCCTTAGGTCATGTAAGAGTGTTGGTAATGGTTTGGGACCAACATGGGTTTGTAATATGGGTACGGGTTGCAGGTGGTCGGGTGTTGGTAATGGTTGACCATGCTTACGTCATGTAGGGGTGTTGGTAAAGGTTGACCATCCTTAGGTCATGTAGGGGCGTTGGTAATGGTTGACCATCCTTAGGTCATGTAGGGATGTTGGTAATGGTTGACCATCCTTTGGTCATGTAGGGGTGTTGGTAATGGTTTGCCATCCTTAGGTCATATAGGGGTGTTGGTAATGGTTGACCATCCGTAAGTCATGTAGGGGTGTTGGTAATGGTTTGGGACCAAAATGGGTTTATAATATGGGTACGAGTTGCAGGTGGTCGGGTGTTGGTAATGGTTGATCATCCTTAGTTCATGTAGGGGTGCTGGTAATGGTTGACCATCCTTAGGTAATGTAGGGTGTTGGTAATGGTTTGGGACCAACATGTGTTTATAATATGGGTACGGGTTGCAGGTGGTCGGGTGTTGGTAATGGTTGACCATCCTTAGGTCATGCAGGGGTGTTGGTAATGGGTGACCATCCTTAGGTCATGTAGGGGTGTTGGTAATGGTTTGGGACCAACATGGGTTTGTAATATGGGTACGGGTTGCAGGTGGTCGGGTGTTGGTAATGGTTGACCATGCTTAGGTCATGTAGGTGTGTTGGTAAAGGTTGACCATCCTTTGGTCATGTAGGGGTGTTGGTAATGGTTGACCATCCTTAGGTCATGTAGGGATGTTGGTAATGGTTGACCATCCGTAGGTCATGTAGGGGTGTTGGTAATGGTTTGCCATCCTTAGGTCATGTAGGGTTGTTGGTAATGGTTGACCATCCTTAGGTCATGTAGGGGTGTTGGTAATGATTTGGGACCAAAATGGGTTTATAATATGGGTACGAGTTGTAGGTGGTCGGGTGTTGGTAATGGTTGATCATCCTTAGGTCATGTAGGGGTGTTGGTAATGGTTGACCATCCTTAGGTCATGTAGGGGTGTTGGAAATGGTTTGGGACCAACATGGGTTTATAATATGGGTACGGGTTGCAGGTGGTCGGGTGTTGGTAATGGTTGACCATCCTTAGGTCATGTAGGGATGCTGGTAATGGTTGACCATCCTTAGGTCATGTAGGGGTGTTGGTAATGGTTTGGGACCAACTTGGGTTTATAATATGGGTACGGATTGCAGGTGGTCGGGTGTTGGTAATGGTTGACCATCCTTAGGTCATGTAGGGGTGTTGGTAATGGTTGACCATCCTTAGGTCATGTAGGGGTGTTGGTAATGGTTTGGGACCAACATGGGTTTATAATATGGGTATGGGTTGCAGGTGGTCGGGTGTTGGTAATGGTTGACCATCCTTAGAACATGTAGGGGTGTTGGTAATGGTTGACCATCCTTAAGTCATGTAGGGGTGTTGGTAATGGTTTGGGACCAACATGGGTTTATAATATGGGTATGGGTTGCAGGTGGTCGGGTGTTGGTAATGGTTGACCATGCTTAGGTCATGTAGGGGTGTTGGTAATGGTTGACCAACCTTAGGTCATGTAGGGGTGTTAGTAATGGTTGACCATCCTTAGGTCATGTAGGGATGTTGGTAATGGTTGACCATCCTTAGGTCATGTAGGGGTGTTGTTAATGGTTTGCCATCCTTAGGTCATGTAGGGGTGTTTGTAATCGTTGACCATCCTTAGGTCATGTAGGGGTGTTGGTAATGGTTTGGGACCAAAATGGGTTTATAATATGAGTACGAGTTGTAGGTGGTCGGGTGTTGGTAATGGTTGATCATCCTTAGTTCATGTAGGGGTGTTGGTAATGGTTGACCATCCTTAGGTCATGTAGGGGTGTTGGTAATGGTTTGGGACCAACATGGGTTTATAATATGGGTACGGGTTGCAGGTGGTCGGGTGTTGGTAATGGTTGACCATCCTTAGGTCATGCAGGGGTGTTGGTAATGGGTGACCATCCTTAGGTCATGTAGGGGTGTTGGTAATGGTTTGGGACCAACATGGGTTTGTAATATGGGTACGGGTTGCAGGTGGTCGGGTGTTGGTAATGGTTTGGGACCAACATGGGTTTATAATATGGGTATGGGTTGCAGGTGGTCGGGTGTTGGTAATGGTTGACCATCCTTAGGTCATGCAGGGGTGTTGGTAATGGGTGACCATCCTTAGGTCATGTAGGGGTGTTGGTAATGGTTTGGGACCAACGTGGGTTTGTAATATGGGTACGGGTTGCAGGTGGTCGGGTGTTGGTAATGGTTGACCATCCTTAGGTCATGTAGGGGTGTTGGTAATGGGTGACCATCCTTAGGTCATGTAAGAGTGTTGGTAATGGTTTGGGACCAACATGGGTTTGTAATATGGGTACGGGTTGCAGGTGGTCGGGTGTTGGTAATGGTTGACCATGCTTACGTCATGTAGGGGTGTTGGTAAAGGTTGACCATCCTTAGGTCATGTAGGGGCGTTGGTAATGGTTGACCATCCTTAGGTCATGTAGGGATGTTGGTAATGGTTGACCATCCTTTGGTCATGTAGGGGTGTTGGTAATGGTTTGCCATCCTTAGGTCATGTAGGGGTGTTGGTAATGGTTGACCATCCTTAAGTCATGTAGGGGTGTTGGTAATGGTTTGGGACCAAAATGGGTTTATAATATGGGTACGAGTTGCAGGTGGTCGGGTGTTGGTAATGGTTGATCATCCTTAGTTCATGTAGGGGTGCTGGTAATGGTTGACCATCCTTAGGTAATGTAGGGTGTTGGTAATGGTTTGGGACCAACATGTGTTTATAATATAGGTACGGGTTGCAGGTGGTCGGGTGTTGGTAATGGTTGACCATCCTTAGGTCATGCAGGGGTGTTGGTAATGGGTGACCATCCTTAGGTCATGTAGGGGTGTTGGTAATGGTTTGGGACCAACATGGGTTTGTAATATGGGTACGGGTTGCAGGTGGTCGGGTGTTGGTAATGGTTGACCATGCTTAGGTCATGTAGGTGTGTTGGTAAAGGTTGACCATCCTTTGGTCATGTAGGGGTGTTGGTAATGGTTGACCATCCTTAGGTCATGTAGGGATGTTGGTAATGGTTGACCATCCGTAGGTCATGTAGGGGTGTTGGTAATGGTTTGCCATCCTTAGGTCATGTAGGGTTGTTGGTAATGGTTGACCATCCTTAGGTCATGTAGGGGTGTTGGTAATGATTTGGGACCAAAATGGGTTTATAATATGGGTACGAGTTGTAGGTGGTCGGGTGTTGGTAATGGTTGATCATCCTTAGGTCATGTAGGGGTGTTGGTAATGGTTGACCATCCTTAGGTCATGTAGGGGTGTTGGAAATGGTTTGGGACCAACATGGGTTTATAATATGGGTACGGGTTGCAGGTGGTCGGGTGTTGGTAATGGTTGACCATCCTTAGGTCATGTAGGGATGTTGGTAATGGTTGACCATCCTTAGGTCATGTAGGGGTGTTGGTAATGGTTTGGGACCAACATGGGTTTATAATATGGGTACGGATTGCAGGTGGTCGGGTGTTGGTAATGGTTGACCATCCTTAGGTCATGTAGGGGTGTTGGTAATGGTTGACCATCCTTAGGTCATGTAGGGGTGTTGGTAATGGTTTGGGACCAACATGGGTTTATAATATGGGTATGGGTTGCAGGTGGTCGGGTGTTGGTAATGGTTGACCATCCTTAGAACATGTAGGGGTGTTGGTAATGGTTGACCATCCTTAAGTCATGTAGGGGTGTTGGTAATGGTTTGGGACCAACATGGGTTTATAATATGGGTACGGGTTGCAGGTGGTCGGGTGTTGGTAATGGTTGACCATGCTTAGGTCATGTAGGGGTGTTGGTAATGGTTGACCATCCTTAGGTCATGTAGGGGTGTTAGTAATGGTTGACCATCCTTAGGTCATGTAGGGATGTTGGTAATGGTTGACCATCCTTAGGTCATGTAGGGGTGTTGTTAATGGTTTGCCATCCTTAGGTCATGTAGGGGTGTTTGTAATCGTTGACCATCCTTAGGTCATGTAGGGGTGTTGGTAATGGTTTGGGACCAAAATGGGTTTATAATATGGGTACGAGTTGTAGGTGGTCGGGTGTTGGTAATGGTTGATCATCCTTAGTTCATGTAGGGGTGTTGGTAATGGTTGACCATCCTTAGGTCATGTAGGGGTGTTGGTAATGGTTTGGGACCAACATGGGTTTATAATATGGGTACGGGTTGCAGGTGGTCGGGTGTTGGTAATGGTTGACCATCCTTAGGTCATGCAGGGGTGTTGGTAATGGGTGACCATCCTTAGGTCATGTAGGGGTGTTGGTAATAGTTTGGGACCAACATGGGTTTGTAATATGGGTACGGGTTGCAGGTGGTCGGGTGTTGGTAATGGTTTGGGACCAACATGGGTTTATAATATGGGTATGGGTTGCAGGTGGTCGGGTGTTGGTAATGGTTGACCATCCTTAGGTCATGCAGGGGTGTTGGTAATGGGTGACCATCCTTAGGTCATGTAGGGGTGTTGGTAATGGTTTGGGACCAACGTGGGTTTGTAATATGGGTACGGGTTGCAGGTGGTCGGGTGTTGGTAATGGTTGACCATCCTTAGGTCATGTAGGGGTGTTGGTAATGGGTGACCATCCTTAGGTCATGTAAGAGTGTTGGTAATGGTTTGGGACCAACATGGGTTTGTAATATGGGTACGGGTTGGAGGTGGTCGGGTGTTGGTAATGGTTGACCATGCTTACGTCATGTAGGGGTGTTGGTAAAGGTTGACCATCCTTAGGTCATGTAGGGGCGTTGGTAATGGTTGACCATCCTTAGGTCATGTAGGGATGTTGGTAATGGTTGACCATCCTTTGGTCATGTAGGGGTGTTGGTAATGGTTTGCCATCCTTAGGTCATGTAGGGGTGTTGGTAATGGTTGACCATCCTTAAGTCATGTAGGGGTGTTGGTAATGGTTTGGGACCAAAATGGGTTTATAATATGGGTACGAGTTGCAGGTGGTCGGGTGTTGGTAATGGTTGATCATCCTTAGTTCATGTAGGGGTGCTGGTAATGGTTGACCATCCTTAGGTAATGTAGGGTGTTGGTAATGGTTTGGGACCAACATGTGTTTATAATATGGGTACGGGTTGCAGGTGGTCGGGTGTTGGTAATGGTTGACCATCCTTAGGTCATGCAGGGGTGTTGGTAATGGGTGACCATCCTTAGGTCATGTAGGGGTGTTGGTAATGGTTTGGGACCAACATGGGTTTGTAATATGGGTACGGGTTGCAGGTGGTCGGGTGTTGGTAATGGTTGACCATGCTTAGGTCATGTAGGTGTGTTGGTAAAGGTTGACCATCCTTTGGTCATGTAGGGGTGTTGGTAATGGTTGACCATCCTTAGGTCATGTAGGGATGTTGGTAATGGTTGACCATCCGTAGGTCATGTAGGGGTGTTGGTAATGGTTTGCCATCCTTAGGTCATGTAGGGTTGTTGGTAATGGTTGACCATCCTTAGGTCATGTAGGGGTGTTGGTAATGATTTGGGACCAAAATGGGTTTATAATATGGGTACGAGTTGTAGGTGGTCGGGTGTTGGTAATGGTTGATCATCCTTAGGTCATGTAGGGGTGTTGGTAATGGTTGACCATCCTTAGGTCATGTAGGGGTGTTGGAAATGGTTTGGGACCAACATGGGTTTATAATATGGGTACGGGTTGCAGGTGGTCGGGTGTTGGTAATGGTTGACCATCCTTAGGTCATGTAGGGATGTTGGTAATGGTTGACCATCCTTAGGTCATGTAGGGGTGTTGGTAATGGTTTGGGACCAACATGGGTTTATAATATGGGTACGGATTGCAGGTGGTCGGGTGTTGGTAATGGTTGACCATCCTTAGGTCATGTAGGGGTGTTGGTAATGGTTGACCATCCTTAGGTCATGCAGGGGTGTTGGTAATGGTTTGGGACCAACATGGGTTTATAATATGGGTATGGGTTGTAGGTGGTCGGGTGTTGGTAATGGTTGACCATCCTTAGAACATGTAGGGGTGTTGGTAATGGTTGACCATCCTTAAGTCATGTAGGGGTGTTGGTAATGGTTTGGGACCAACATGGGTTTATAATATGGGTACGGGTTGCAGGTGGTCGGGTGTTGGTAATGGTTGACCATGCTTAGGTCATGTAGGGGTGTTGGTAATGGTTGACCATCCTTAGGTCATGTAGGGGTGTTAGTAATGGTTGACCATCCTTAGGTCATGTAGGGATGTTGGTAATGGTTGACCATCCTTAGGTCATGTAGGGGTGTTGTTAATGGTTTGCCATCCTTAGGTCATGTAGGGGTGTTTGTAATCGTTGACCATCCTTAGGTCATGTAGGGGTGTTGGTAATGGTTTGGGACCAAAATGGGTTTATAATATGGGTACGAGTTGTAGGTGGTCGGGTGTTGGTAATGGTTGATCATCCTTAGTTCATGTAGGGGTGTTGGTAATGGTTGACCATCCTTAGGTCATGTAGGGGTGTTGGTAATGGTTTGGGACCAACATGGGTTTATAATATGGGTACGGGTTGCAGGTGGTCGGGTGTTGGTAATGGTTGACCATCCTTAGGTCATGCAGGGGTGTTGGTAATGGGTCTTAGGTCATGTAGGGGTGTTGGTAATGGTTTGGGACCAACATAGGTTTGTAATATGGGTACGGGTTGCAGGTGGTCGGGTGTTGGTAATGGTTTGGGACCAACATGGGTTTATAATATGGGTATGGGTTGCAGGTGGTCGGGTGTTGGTAACGGTTGACCATCCTTAGGTCATGCAGGGGTGTTGGTAATGGGTGACCATCCTTAGGTCATGTAGGGGTGTTGGTAATGGTTTGGGACCAACGTGGGTTTGTAATATAGGTACGGGTTGCAGGTGGTCGGGTGTTGGTAATGGTTAACCATCCTTAGGTCATGTAGGGGTGTTGGTAATGGGTGACCATCCTTAGGTCATGTAAGAGTGTTGGTAATGGTTTGGGACCAACATGGGTTTGTAATATGGGTACGGGTTGCAGGTGGTCGGGTGTTGGTAATGGTTGACCATGCTTACGTCATGTAGGGGTGTTGGTAAAGGTTGACCATCCTTAGGTCATGTAGGGGCGTTGGTAATGGTTGACCATCCTTAGGTCATGTAGGGATGTTGGTAATGGTTGACCATCCTTTGGTCATGTAGGGGTGTTGGTAATGGTTTGCCATCCTTAGGTCATGTAGGGGTGTTGGTAATGGTTGACCATCCTTAGGTCATGTAGGGGTGTTGGTAATGGTTTGGGACCAAAATGGGTTTATAATATGGGTACGAGTTGCAGGTGGTCGGGTGTTGGTAATGGTTGATCATCCTTAGGTCATGTAGGGGTGTTGGTAATGGTTGACCATCCTTAGGTCATGTAGGGGTGTTGGTAATGGTTTGGGACCAACATGGGTTTATAATATGGGTACGGGTTGCAGGTGGTCGGGTGTTGGTAATGGTTGACCATCTTTAGGTCATGTAGGGGTGTTGGTAATGGTTGACCATCCTTAGGTCATGTAGGGGTGTTGGAAATGGTTTGGGACCAACATGGGTGTATAATATGGGTACGGGTTGCAGGTGGTCGAGTGTTGGTAATGGTTGACCATCCTTAGGTCATGTAGGGGTGTTGGTAATGGTTGACCATCCTTAGCTCATGTAGGGGTGTTGGTAATGGTTTGGGACCAACATGGGTTTATAATATGGGTATGGGTTGCAGGTGGTCGGGTGTTGGTAATGGTTGACCATCCTTAGGTCATGTAGGGGTGTTGGTAATGGTTGACCATCCTTAGGTCATGTAGGGGTGTTGGTAATGGTTTGGGACCAACATGGGTTTGTAATATGGGTACGGGTTGCAGGTGGTCGGGTGTTGGTAATGGTTGACCATGCTTAGGTCATCTAGGGGTGTTGGTAATGGTTGACCATCCTTAGGTCATGTAGGGGTGTTAGTAATGGTTGACCATCCTTAGGTCATGTAGGGATGTTGGTAATGGTTGACCAGCCTTAGGTCATGTAGGGGTGTTGTTAATGGTTTGCCATCCTTAGGTCATGTAGGGGTGTTGGTAATGGTTGACCATCCTTAAGTCATGTAGGGGTGTTGGTAATGGTTTGGGACCAAAATGGATTTATAATATGGGTAAGAGTTGCAGGTGGTCGGGTGTTGGTAATGGTTGATCATCCTTAGTTCATGTAGGGGTGCTGGTAATGGTTGACCATCCTTAGGTAATGTAGGGTGTTGGTAATGGTTTGGGACCAACATGTGTTTATAATATGGGTACGGGTTGCAGGTGGTCGGGTGTTGGTAATGGTTGACCATCCTTAGGTCATGCAGGGGTGTTGGTAATGGGTGACCATCCTTAGGTCATGTAGGGGTGTTGGTAATGGTTTGGGACCAACATGGGTTTGTAATATGGGTACGGGTTGCAGGTGGTCGGGTGTTGGTAATGGTTGACCATGCTTAGGTCATGTAGGTGTGTTGGTAAAGGTTGACCATCCTTTGGTCATGTAGGGGTGTTGGTAATGGTTGACCATCCTTAGGTCATGTAGGGATGTTGGTAATGGTTGACCATCCGTAGGTCATGTAGGGGTGTTGGTAATGGTTTGCCATCCTTAGGTCATGTGGGGTTGTTGGTAATGGTTGACCATCCTTAGGTCATGTAGGGGTGTTGGTAATGATTTGGGACCAAAATGGGTTTATAATATGGGTACGAGTTGTAGGTGGTCGGGTGTTGGTAATGGTTGATCATCCTTAGGTCATGTAGGGGTGTTGGTAATAGTTGACCATCCTTAGGTCATGTAGGGGTGTTGGAAATGGTTTGGGACCAACATGGGTTTATAATATGGGTACGGGTTGCAGGTGGTCGGGTGTTGGTAATGGTTGACCATCCTTAGGTCATGTAGGGATGTTGGTAATGGTTGACCATCCTTAGGTCATGTAGGGGTGTTGGTAATGGTTTGGGGCCAACATGGGTTTATAATATGGGTACGGATTGCAGGTGGTCGGGTGTTGGTAATGGTTGACCATCCTTAGGTCATGTAGGGGTGTTGGTAATGGTTGACCATCCTTAGGTCATGTAGGGGTGTTGGTAATGGTTTGGGACCAACATGGGTTTATAATATGGGTATGGGTTGCAGGTGGTCGGGTGTTGGTAATGGTTGACCATCCTTAGAACATGTAGGGGTGTTGGTAATGGTTGACCATCCTTAAGTCATGTAGGGGTGTTGGTAATGGTTTGGGACCAACATGGGTTTATAATATGGGTACGGGTTGCAGGTGGTCGGGTGTTGGTAATGGTTGACCATGCTTAGGTCATCTAGGGGTGTTGGTAATGGTTGACCATCCTTAGGTCATGTAGGGGTGTTAGTAATGGTTGACCATCCTTAGGTCATGTAGGGATGTTGGTAATGGTTGACCATCCTTAGGTCATGTAGGGGTGTTGTTAATGGTTTGCCATCCTTAGGTCATGTAGGGGTGTTTGTAATCGTTGACCATCCTTAGGTCATGTAGGGGTGTTGGTAATGGTTTGGGACCAAAATGGGTTTATAATATGGGTACGAGTTGTAGGTGGTCGGGTGTTGGTAATGGTTGATCATCCTTAGTTCATGTAGGGGTGTTGGTAATGGTTGACCATCCTTAGGTCATGTAGGGGTGTTGGTAATGGTTTGGGACCAACATGGGTTTATAATGTGGGTACGGGTTGCAGGTGGTCGGGTGTTGGTAATGGTTGACCATCCTTAGGTCATGCAGGGGTGTTGGTAATGGGTGACCATCCTTAGGTCATGTAGGGGTGTTGGTAATGGTTTGGGACCAACATGGGTTTGTAATATGGGTACGGGTTGCAGGTGGTCGGGTGTTGGTAATGGTTTGGGACCAACATGGGTTTATAATATGGGTATGGGTTGCAGGTGGTCGGGTGTTGGTAATGGTTGACCATCCTTAGGTCATGCAGGGGTGTTGGTAATGGGTGACCATCCTTAGGTCATGTAGGGGTGTTGGTAATGGTTTGGGACCAACGTGGGTTTGTAATATGGGTACGGGTTGCAGGTGGTCGGGTGTTGGTAATGGTTGACCATGCTTAGGTCATGTAGGGGTGTTGGTAAAGGTTCACCATCCTTAGGTCATGTAGGGGTGTTGGTAATGGTTGACCATCCTTAGGTCATGTAGGGATGTTGGTAACGGTTGACCATCCTTAGGTCATGTAGGGGTGTTGGTAATGGTTTGCCATCCTTAGGTCATGTAGGGCTGTTGGTAATGGTTGACCATCCTTAGGTCATGTAGGGGTGTTGGTAATGGTTTGGGACCAAAATGGGTTTATCATATGGGTACGAGTTGCAGGTGGTCGGGTGTTGGTAATGGTTGATCATCCTTAGGTCATGTGGGGGTGTTGGTAATGGTTGACCATCCTTAGGTCATATAGGGGTGTTGGTAATGGTTTGGGACCAAAATGGGTTTATAATATGGGTACGAGTTGCAGGTGGTCGGGTGTTGGTAATGGTTGATCATCCTTAGGTCATGTAGGGGTGTTGGTAATGGTTGACCATCCTTAGGTCATGTAGGGGTGTTGGTAATGGTTTAGGACCAACATGGGTTTATAATATGGGTATGGGTTGCAGGTGGTCGGGTGTTGGTAATGGTTGACCATCCTTAGGTCATGTAGGGGTGTTGGTAATGGTTGACCATCCTTAGGTCATGTAGGGGTGTTGGTAATGGTTTGGGACCAACATGGGTTTATAATATGGGTATGGGTTGCAGGTGGTCGGGTGTTGGTACGGGTTGACCATATTAGGACATGTAGAGGTGTTAGTAATGGTTTGGGACCAAAATGGGTTTCTAATATGGGTACGGGTTTAGGATTAAACTGGGTTTATAGTAGGTGTATGGATTTTTTTTCTTACTTAATATAAAATAAAATAAAAAATCTTAACAAAGTGCTCACACGGAAAAATTAGTACGCTAACTAGACCTTATTCTTATTTTCGTTTTATTATACTATTATCCCATTGTATATACATAATTAATGTTAAATATTTTTCATTCCCAATAGTGATATAGTTGTATCCTAACGTAAAATTGTTAATTTACAAGGACCAAAGTTGTAACATTTCTATTTATATCTAATAACTCGTAATAATGTTTCAAAAGCCAGAAGATGTTTCCAAACCACGATTTACGCTTCTCATCGTGTGAGTTCACTATCAGATCAAAATTTGGATAAAACTTGAATTCGTTAATCAAAATTAAGCAAATATAATGGGAGGCAAACATTTTTTCCATTTTGTTTTGGGCTCCAAATCAACGCGGGAAGTATTCATCTATCTCACCGCCAAAACTATGAAGATCAATCCATCAGATGAAGGAAAATCCGGTAAATTTGGTGACCACCCTCAAATTAGGACGTACTAACAATGTATTATTTAAAAGAGTTTGAATGTTTCAACCATTGTATGGTTTTTCTCTAGGTTATATCGATCCCAGTTGGATTATATTTCACTTCATCATTCGACAACATTCATCACACATTTCTACTGTAAGTATATTCTCTGTATATGGTTTCAATGTTATTGATTTGATTGATAAGGGGATTATACATAAAACATAAATTTTTTGATTCTTCATATTGCTGTGCTTGTTGCACACCAAATGTTCGATGAAATGCGTATGTGAAATTTTGTATGTAATATAAGTTAGTCATACTTTTTTATTAAACATATAAATAATCAAACTTAATTAATATGTTTCATGTCAACAGAAGAATCATGGAGGTGAAAAAGGAACAACATGAGGATATGCCTGACTATGATATGGAATATGAGCAAGATGATGGAACCCAATTTTATGAATCAGACACAGAAGATGGTGAAAATAATGACATTGAGTGCAATAGCCCTTCAGATTCAGAAGAAGAAATGAAAAGCAAAGTTCCTACAAGGTCACCTAGGAAGAGGGGCCTGACTCGATTGCCAAAGCTGAAGACCGAGTATGTCAATTCTGGTGGTAGAAAAAACGTGTCAAGTTTAATGAATTCGGTAAGTTTACAGGGAAGAATAATGCAATGTTTGGTAGATATTTGGGAGATCTTGTCCGCGAGAAGGTGGGATTAAGTGCTCTTTGCTAGAGGAAAGTAAACCGGAAGTGAAGGACAAACTTTGGGAAGAGATTACAGTAAATATTTTTTTCACTTTTTTAACTTCATCTCATATTTTATTTACAAATCATGTATTAAATACTAACAAATTCATTATTGTTTCATTTTAGCACTATTTTGAAGTTCATGAAACTGGAAAACAATTTGTGATGAATTGGCTTGGTATCCTTCTACGAAACTTTAGAAGGAAATTGTATGCAGCTTACATCAAGCCACATCTAGGCAATTCCAAAAAGCTTGGAGAAATCCCTGTTCGATATCGTGCAATAATTACTGAAAAAGATGATTGGAATAAATTCGTGACATATACGCAATCTGAAGAGTTTAATGTTACAACTTTTTCCCAAAGCATCTTCATTTATTAATCATAAAATTACCAACAACTGCTTGACAATTTTTTTTGACAGGTTGTGTCACAAAAGACAGTGAAAGCGTGAAAGATGTCAAAGTACGCTCATCGGATGGGACGAGGGGGGTATACTACTCTTAGGCGGAAGTAGGTAAGCTTTGTTTTTAGCAATATGATCCATTATATTACCTTCATAGTATTCTACTTAACAAAATTTTACTTTATATTGTTTACAATTTAATTTTTTTATCAAGATTGAAGAGAAAGTCATTTCAAAGGAAGAAATGCCCACAAGGTCAATTATGTGGTGTAAAGGAAGTGAAAGTAAAGGAGTATTTAAGGATGAAGATGTTAAAGTCATGGCGGATAAACTAGTAACTTCAATAAACTTTTTTATTACTATTACTGTAAAGATTTTAATCAGTTTAATTAGGACAATAATTATTAATATTTTGTGTACTAGATGGAACAAGAAAAGAAGATAAAAGAAGGACAAGTTAATGTTGAACCAGGCATGAATGCCATGACCTTAGTTTTTGGCAAGGAAAAGGGAGGATTTTTAAAGGGTGTCGACACAGGAGTCACTTACAACAAATATTTCAATGTTCCTCACAGCAAAGGATCATCTAAGGAAGAAATTAAAGATCTTAAAGTTGCTCTGCATAATGGAAAACTTGAGCTTGAGAAAAAAGATATTGAACTCAAGTCTTTGTCTACAAAGGTTAATGAACAAGATCAAACACTAAAGCTAGTTTTGGATCATCTTATTGCAAAAGGAGCTGACTTTCAAAATCTGTCTCATACTGTTGTAAGTAATATTATTAACAACATGTATTTTCAATGTTACTTGTAAATTGCATTTTTTTAGACATTTTCCATGTTTCTTTATATTTGTTAGGGTATTTCAAGTGACAAGATTGTTGAATGTAGTGAAACAACTCCTGTTAGTCTCAAAACCAAGCAACCATCAGAACCTGTAACACTAGTATGTTATCATTTTATAAGATAATCATTGATATACTTATTTTGGTACTAATTTCTGTTTTTTCACTTGGGACTTTAACTCATTTGGGTGATTGCAAAACCCACCAAGAAACAAGTTCAAACAAACTCTACAACTGCAACTCCCGATACACAATTGATTTCCATGAAATCTGCAACAGTAGTATATACTTACTTTACAGTTTTCAACACTTTTAATTTATCTTTTATATTAAAATATAATTTTACATATATGTCTTAAACCTTTATATCAGGCAAATACAAAACCCACCAGAATAGCTGTTGACTCTAAGACTGCCACTATCAATCCTGACATACCAACAATTTCACCAAATAAACCCTTTCACCAGGTAAGTGTTTTTTACATGTTGAATATACATTTCTGTCCTTTTTTTCAGATTCTAATATTACTTATCATTGTAGCCAATCAAGTGTACTCTATCACATCCGTATAAAAGCAACATCGTTGCTCGTGGTACCATTCACTTATCATCAGAAAGACAATTCATTCATGGAGTTCCTCTACAAGATGATTGCTATAAAGTTTTCATTGATGAAGTGGTAATAAAACAAGAATTTCTGCCCCATAAAACTGGAGAATTCACATTAGTTGAGGATGCATATAAAAGTTTTGTTCCATGGCCAAAATACCTTGTGCAACCCGAGTCAAAGGTTTGTTTAATTATGTTCACTACTTTGTGCATTACACTTTATTTTCTTCATAAAGTAGTATACTAAGGTTTTGATGAACTCAATTTTTTTTGTTTCAATGTTGTTGTTATAGGTACCAGAAATTATATCACATCAAGAACATCAACATCAAAACTCAAACAAAAGGAAACCAACTTACATCTCATCTGATGCCCTTCTCAAGAAGACAATGACCAATACAAATAAGAAGAATGCCTAATTATGTTTAGGTTTTGGTTGATGATGTGTTTGATTTTTTTACCATTATTTAAATTCTTGAAATGGATCATCAATTTTTTTTTTTGGTATTTTAATTAGGAATTTAAAGTATGGATTTGGATTTCAATTATTACTAATATCAAATTATGAATTTTGCTTTTGTTTCATATTGTTGGGTTTGGTTACTTTAATTTAAATTATTTTGATGTGTCTAAAATTGTAGAAAAAGTAACAATAAATATTAAATTAAAGTGGCTTTAATATAAATTTGGCCATGTTTTATTGGTTTTCAATGTCTCTAAAATTATACAATGGTTACTTTACATCATTTTTTAACATGTGGCTAAATGGTTAACAATAGATACCATAATTGATTGTTGTTGTGACTAAATACTAGCAAATCGTCCTATTACGATACCGAATAGTCCTTAATTATAGCAAAATGTGTGTCTTTATAATACTTATGATTGTATTTCACTTAAATGTGTGTCTCTGTACGATAGGCTATAGTCACAAAAATTGATTGTTTTTTGTGACTAATTATTAGCAATTCGCCACTTATAGAATTAATTATATGTGGCCATTTAGCAAACATGGTCATGCTCACCGTAATTACATGTTTACAAAAGATACACAATAGTCTTAACAAAATTTAAACTGTGTGACAATATAAAAGAAAACAACTACACTAACACATCATGACTGTCGCGAGTTGGTGATATACAGTCACCACAGTTACTAAATAAATGTGTCTATTGACGGTTTAATGCTACAATATTGGATAATTAAGGAAAAAATTTCCGTACAAATTTGCCACACTTTTATAATACGGCCACATGTTTTCATCTCATACAGACACTACATTTTAAAGTGACCATAAGACCCATACGATGGCGTCACCTTCCGTCACACTTTCAGTGAAAAAATAAAATGTCACTATATGCATATGGTCACACTTTTTTGGTGTTACTGTAAGTCATTTTCTTGTAGTGAGCCTCGAGTGGCTGACGAGTTGTGTGTGGTATTTTGGGGAACTCACTAAGCTTTGTGTTTACCATGTTATGTGTTTCAGGTAGTTTCGAGGATAGCGGGAAGGCACCGGCATGATTGTACACATTGGCAAGAGATTGTTTTATGATTATGGGATTTGATTTATATGTGTGGAATTGTTGACATTTAAGATACTTATGATTTTGAGAATATAAAATTGAGTTTTATTGTGTTTGAAAATGAAAATTTTGTTTGAAAAAAATTACGTCGTAAAAATTTGGTATTAGAGCCTTCGTTTGAGGGATTCGGACACACCTCCGGGTGTGTTTGGACTCAAACTGAGGATTTGAGAAAGATTTTCAAAAAGGAGACAAATTTTTCTAAAAAATGAGAAAGAGTTTAAGAGAAAACGAGTTGGAGCAGTGTGTACAATAAGTCAGAGCCCGAGCGGTGATTTCCCAAAATACCCTTACTTTTGTGTTATAAGATATATGTGATATATATTGAAATATTATGCATGCTAGAGAGTAGGCTAGGTATTTCATATATTAGGACTAGGGTGACCTGATTTGTGATGCCTTAGCCTAGGGATTTCTGCTATCGGTGATTTTCTTTGAGTATGACCTGAATATGAGTATTTAGAAGGAGCGAGATTATGAGAGATATATTGTAAGAGTAGCTTGTGTTTGGTGAGGTATAGAGTACTTGTAATTGGGATCCAAGGAGGAGGACTTGGGGTGAATACATGTGCGGTGTGGAAGGTAGTATTGGGCCCGTACTACTGGAAGCACCGGATCAGTGACAGTCCAAGTAAGAATCCTTAGGATGCTAAGGAACAAGTAGGGGCGAGTAATCGAGTGTGAGAATACTCGAGCGAGTCTCTGATTATTTTGTGTTGTGTTTCAGAGACATCATGGTGGGTACACGTCACAACCCTGGATGCGGTGGGATTAGTGAGGAGGAGATACGGAGGATGATCCATGAGGAGGTGGCTGCAACTATCCGAGCAGAGATTCCAGAGATGTTTGGGTCTATCAAGACAACCATGATAGAGACATTTGATGAGCGATACGATGTTGTCACTGAGCCTGCTTTTGTTGTGGCCACTGCAGCTGTCGCCGCTGCTAGGCCTCAGGGGGGTGACTCGTTGTTGTTCCGGGAGTTCAGCAACACGAAGCCACCAGAGTTAGATGGGACACAGGATTCGATTACTGTGATGAGATAGATCTCTGATATCGATGGGTGTTTTTACACATGTTCATGCTTAGATCACTTGAGAGTTCGGTTTGCACTGAACCAGCTTCGCTTGGGAGCTAAGGATTGGTGGAAGTTTGTGACAGATGATTTTACCGCTACAGATCATGTAGCAGTGACATGGGAGAAGTTTGTTCAGATGTTCTGAGATGAGTATGTTCTCCCGGTGGAGTGGGAACGTTTGGCACAGGAGTTTCTGACTCTGAAGCAGAAGTCAGAGTCAGTGAATGAGATTTCGAGGATGTTCCATGAGAGGGCGATGTTTTGCCCTGAACACGTATCCACTGAGCAGGCACGTGTGAGCCGGTACGTGAGCATACTGAGGAGGTATATACGGGAGTTTGTGGCGAACTCGTCGTACAGGACATTGACTGAGCTTCAGGCTAATGCCAGGAGAAGGGAGATTGAGCTTGAGCTGCAGGCCAGGGAGGAGGATGAGGAGTCCCGGGGTAGGGACCGGAGACCAGTGCAGTCGCAGCCGGCGACGAAGCGGGCTAAGCCCGCTGATACCAGAGTTGGGGGCCAGAAGGGCCGCACTTGTGGCAAGTGCGTCAAGAGTCACGAGGGTTCGTGCCGTATGGGGATTTGCTACAAATGTGGCAAAGAGGGGCACATGGCGAAGGATTTCCCCAAGGGGTTCTCAGTTTGCTTCCATTGCAACCAGACCGACCACCGGAAGGCCGAGTGCCCTCAGCTCGTACAGGTATCAGCTCAGGGATCTGCACCTACTACTGTGCGTGCTACTGATAGCCGGCCAGCGAAGGCCGAGACACCGAGGGGTCGTGGGAGAGCCTTTCAGCTGACAGCAGAGGAGGTCCGTGCAGCACCTGACGTAGTGCCTGGTATGTATTCTTATTGTAGTTCTTTTGAGATATGTTGTGCTTATATTGTGATTGTGTATAGGTACTTTTCTTGTGAGTTCTGTACATGCTGTGGTGTTATTTGACTCGGGTGCAAGTCGATCTTTTGTGTCCATAGCCTTTAGTCCTCACATCAGTATCCGACGTGAGGCGTTGAGTCCCCCGTTGAGGGTTTCTATAGCCGATGAGCATGCGGTTTTTGCTACTGATGTGATCCGTGAGTGCACCCTAGAAATTTTTGGTGTGAAGTTTTCTATAGATCTGGTACGATACCCTAGTGGGGGAGTGCTTACGGTATACGGCGAGGGTACTAGATTAGGACCAGCCTTCTGCTTTGCTGCCAGAGCGAGACAGAGTTTACAGCAGGGTTGCATGGATTTTTTGGCGTATATGATGGATACACGGGCTGCTACAGGGAGACCGAGTTCTATCTCCGAGGTTCCGATAGTGTGCGAGTTTCCAGATGTTTTTCCCGAGGAGTTGTCGGTGTGTCTTCTGAGAGGTAGGTAGAGTTTTGGATCGATTTGGTGTCGGGTGCGGCGCCTATTGCCAAGGCACCCTACCGCCTTGCACCATCAGAGGTGCAGGAGTTATCCTCACAGCTCCAGGAGCTGCTGGGGAAAGGGTTTATCAGGCCGAGTAGCTCGCCGTAGGGAGCTCCGATCGTTTTTGTCAACAAAAAGGATGGTTCACACCGGATGTGCATTGATTACCGGGAGTTGAACAAGTTGACAGTAAAAAACCGTTACCCACTTCCGAGGATCGACGATTTGTTCGATCAGTTGCAGGGGGCGTCTTGGTTTTCCAAGATCGATTTGAGGTCTGGGTATCATCAGATGAGAGTCCGTGATGAGGATGTCCAGAAGACCGCCTTTAGGACACGTTATGGGCACTATGAGTTCGTGGTGATGCCTTTCGGGCTTACCAATGCACCGGCAACGTTCATGGACCTCATGAACCGGGTGTGCAGGCCTATCTTGGATCGATCGGTGATCGTGGTCATCGACGATATCTTGGTGTATTCGTGATCCAGAGAGCAGCATGAGGAGCATCTGAGGGAGATTCTTGGTGTGCTGAGATCGGAGAGGCTCTATGCCAAATTCTCCACGTGTGATTTCTGGTTACGAGAGGTCCATTTCCTGGGACACCTCGTTAATCAAAATGGTATTTTGGTCGATCCGGCCAATATTGAGGCAGTTATGGGATGGGAGGTGCCGAGGTCCCCCACCGAGATCAAGAGTTCTCTGGGATTGGCCGGATACTACCGGAGATTTATCAGAGATTTCTCCAAGATTGTCGTCCCTCTCAACAGGTCGACACCGAAGGGCGTTACTATTACTTGGGGTCCCGAGCAGCAGGCCTCATTTGAGACTCTTCGCCAGAGATTGTACGAAGCTCCGATGTTAGCCCTTCCGGAGGGAATGGAGGATTTTGTGGTTTATTGCGATGCATCTATTACAGGCATGGGTGCGGTACTGATGCAGAGAGGGCATGTGATAGCATACGCATCGAGGCAGTTGAAGCCTCATGAGACGAGATATCCTACCCACGATCTGGAGCTGGGGCAGTGGTGTTTGCCCACAAGATCTGGCGTCACTATCTGTACGGGGTTCGATGTACCGTATACACGGACCACAAGAGTTTGAAGTATCTTATGGATCAGCCCAACCTTAACATGACACAGAGGAGATGGCTGGATGTGGTGAAAAATTATGACTGTGGGATCCTGTATCATCCGGGCAAGGCTAATGTGGTAGCCGACGCCCTGAGCCGTAGAGCAGAGAGTACCATGGATCTGAGACGTGTGTTTGAGGATGACAGTGATGACTCCAGTATTGGATATCATTCGAGAGGCCCAGGCGGAGGCCGTGAGACCGGAGAACCGCAAGAGGGAGCGGGTGATTGGGCAGGTGTCGGAGTTTGGGACGGACAGCCGAGGGCTTATGACTTTTCGAGGGAGGAGTTGGGTGCCCTATATGGGCGGAGCTCGACGTGTAGTGATGGAGGAGGCGCATAAATCGAGATTCTCGATCCATCTCGGGGTCACTAAGATGTATTTGGACCTGAAGAGAGACTACTGGTGGCCCTGTATGAAGAGGGATGTTGCTTGGGTAGTCGAGAGGTGCTTGACCTGTCGTCGGGTTAAGGCCGAGCACCAGCGTCCTCATGGCAAATTACAGCCACTAGAGGTTCCCCAGTGGAAGTGGGAACATATTTCCATGGATTTTATCACCACGTTTCCGAGGACCGCGCGAGGTGTCGACACGATTTGGGTGATTGTAGACCGGTTAACGAAGAGCGCTCATTTTCTTGCTATCAGTGAGAGTTCTTTTGCAGAGAGGCTGGCAGATATATATGTGAGAGAGGTGGTAGCTCGGCATGGGGTACCGACATCGATAGTGTGAGATCGAGATGTGCGTTTTAGTTCAAGATTCTGGAAGAAGTTTCATGAGGAGTTCGGTACGCGATTGCATTTTACTACAGCCTACCACCCACAGATAGACGGGCACAGTGATCGGTCAATTCAGACGCTCAAGGACATGCTTCGAGCATCTGTTATGGACTTCGGTGGAAGTTGGGACACATACCTGTCCATGGCTGAGTTTTCTTACAACAATAGCCACCATTCCAGTATCGGTATCCCTCCTTTTGAGCTTCTTTATGGAAGGAGGTGTCGGACCCCTATCTGTTGGGGAGAGGTGGGGCAGCGAGTGATGGGTAGCACGGAGATAGTGCTCAAGACGACTGAGCAGATTCAGCAGGTCAGGCAGAGGTTACTAACGGCTCAGAGTCGCCAGAAGAGTTATGCGGACAGGCGACGATCCGAGCTTGAGTTTCAGGTTGGGGATTTCGGTCTCCTGAGGGTATCCCCGTGGAAAGGGGTGATACGGTTCAGGAAGAGGGGCAAGCTGGAGCCTTGATACATCGGTGCTTTCAGGGTGACCGCTAGAGTGGGTAAGATAGCGTACCGTTTGGAGCTACCTGCAGAGTTGAGCCAGATCCATAACACCTTCCACGTATCCCACTTGAGGAAGTGTGTAGCCGATGAGACGGTAGTGGTACCATTGGAGGACATTCAGGTGGATGCGAGTATGAATTACGTTGAGAGACCGATTGCAATTGTAGATCGGAAGGTAAATATTTTGAGGAACAAGGAGGTGCCCCTGGTTCAGGTGCAGTGGCAACATCGGAAAGGGTCCGAGATGACATGGGAGCCGGAGTCTAAGATGCGGGAGCAACATCTAAAGTTATTTAGGGAGCATGACTTCGGGGGCGAAGTCCGATTCTAGTGGGGGAGAATTGTAACATCCCGAGTCTAGGTATACCTTGTGAACCTTGATATTTTGAGCTATTGTCTATTTGGGCCCTTATTATAAAAAGGGTGAAAAACAAGTACGCGGGGTGTACCTGAGGTGTACGCTTAGCGTACTCATCAGCGTGCAAGTGACGCGGAGACCACCTAGTACGTTGGGCGTACCCGTGGGTACGGTGGGCGTACTAGGCCCAGAGTGAAAACCCTAATTTAGGGTGAGTCCCCTATATAAAGGATATGATGGCCTCAATTCTGGCCACCATTCTCAGACAACAAACCCTAAGAGTGCCCTAACCCTCGTTTTAGAGCTTGAGTGTGTATTTATGCGCCTTTGAGAGCTTTTGTGTGTTCTTGAAGAGAAGAGAAAGCCTTGAAGAAGAAAGAGTTGGAGTCCAAGCTTCTACATCCGAGCATATCCGAGTTGGGAGCTTCTTATTGAGGTAAAAAGCTTCAAACTTTACCTCTCTTTTGTTATGAACATCTTAATGGAGTATTTTAGGGTTTTGTCCCAAAAAGGTGGAGACTTGATGAGATCTTGAACTTTAGAGACTAGGACTAACCCCTTTTGAGCATATGAGTGGTGTAATGTCATAAAAATCCAATCTTGGTCGTTGGAATCACTCCATGCATGAGTTATGAGCTCCTTGAGACAAAAGAGTGTATACTTTGAGAGTTGGTGGCCATTTCAGCCATGCAAAGGCTTAAAGTCACTGACTTTATGGGTTAAGAGCTATTAGAGAGTCTGGATCTATGATATGAGCCAAGGTCTTTGCATGATATGAGCCATGAAAAGGCTTAAAGTCACTGAATTTGAGGGTGTAAATCCAGTACAGGCGGCGTAGGGGTCGCGCATCCCCGATGCCTGCATGGCAGCCGAGTACGCGCAACGTAAATATCGAGTACGCGCAGCGTACTCCCTGCCGTTGAATTTTTTTGACTTTTAGGGTTTAGTCAAATTGTTGACTATTAAGCCTATGGAGGGGTAAAATGGTCTTTTACCCTTCTGTGAGTTTGTAGAAGGGTTAGTTTAGCTTCTTCAGGGCCATTATTAATTAGGGATAATTATTATATGTGTTAGGCGGAGGCTAGATCGGTGGTTAGAGTTCGAGATTTCAGATTACGAGGTTTTCACTTACTAGCTTACGAGGTGAGTCTTCTCACTATACTTACCTTGAGTGGTACTTATGTGTGACCAGAGGGTGTTATGTGTATGTGCTGTGTTTTGAGATATCCTGCAATTTGCTTTGAGATATGCATATTGTGTATTATATTGAGTTGCTGAGTTGAGGGACCAGTTGGTCCAATTGAGTTGTGGGACTGGAGGGTCCCAATGAGACACATTGATCGGAGGGTCTTATTGAGTTATAGCCTCAAGTGGCTGACGAGTTGTGTGTGGTATTTTGGGGAACTCACTAAGCTTTGTGCTTACCGTGTTATGTGTTATGTGTTTCAGGTAGTTTCGAGGATCGCGGGAAGGCACCGGCATGATTGTACACACTAGCGAGAGATTGTTTTATGATTATGGGATTTGATTTATATGTGTGGAATTGTTGACATTTGAGATACTTATGATTTTGAGAATATAAAACTGAGTTTTATTGTGTTTGAAAATGAAAAATTTGTTTGAAAAAAATTACGTCGTTACAGAGAGGGTGGATAAACGAATCAAAAAACTTGAAGATGACTTGGAGAAACTAAAAAGAGGTGTACTTATTGTTTCTGAAGCCGCAAGTTGCCAAGTAGGGGGCGTTATTGAAGATGTTGAAAAAGAACCACTGGAAGAATCACTTGTAAGTCCACTTATGAAAAATATTTTTAAAGTCTTTTCTTTTTCTACAAACTAACATACTATATTTTGGTAGGATAATTCATGTCTTCTTGCAGTTGACTTTGCCGCAAATGTGGTCGCTAAAGGAATCATAATGAAGTATAGTGCCTCGGGTATTATGAAAATATTTGCATTATTACTATTCATACATTTTCATTTTTTAGAAAATTGGATCTTAATTATTTTTTACGTTTATATAATAGATGAAAACATTCTTGTTATGATGGAAACAATTTTACAAGGAGAAGCTTTACTACCCATTCCATTTGAAGAGGAGGTCATTGTGAAGGTCAAAGATGCACTTGGACACATACTTAGTTGGCCAAGACACTTAGTTATTCGATGCTCTGACCTGGTAATACACCTTGACCATTTAGTTAAAGTTAAACTTTGTTAATATTTGTTAAAGGTGTTTATCCAGCCACGAGGTTCCTGTTTTCACAAGTGTACTGATACTTGTCATCAACCTACACAAGAGCAAGCACACCATTAATATTATATTTTTATTTTTGAACTTGAATTAAAAAAACCTCTCCTTTGAAGGTAGGCATGACTGGGTTGACCAGTGAAACTCATAACTCATAATGACCTGGTAGGCAAGGGGCTGGGCTCTTCCTGGCAGGGGCATGTATCTTCTCCTATCATCTTAGTGAAACTCATAATTCATAATGACCTGTTACACATTGTTGATTGAAAAAATTCAAACAACTGAATCCTATTTCGGATCCCATTTTGGATTCGTGTTTTGGATTCCATTCCTGTTTCAGCTTCACTAAATGATTCACCAGTGTGGTCCTGTTTCATGTTTCATGTTTCCTATTTCAGCTTATGTTTCCTGCTTCCCAGTGAAAAAATTGTTCACTCTGTTTCCTATTTCAGCTTATGTTTCAGCTTATGATTCAAATTTTAGTATGTTTTTTTTATAATTTTTGTAGCGAAAAGTGGTGGCAAAACCTGTGAAAAAAAACACAACACCAGTGAAAAAACATGCAACACTAGTGAAAAAAGATGCAACACCTTTAAAAGAAGAAATAGGAAGTAATAAGAAAGAAAAGGAGACATGAAAAATGGTTGATGGACAAAAAGAACCATGTGATAAGGAAGAAGGGAATGGAATAGAAAAGAAGAGTAAAAAGAAGGAAAAAGAAATGGAGAAACAAAATGTGACGTTGCAAAGAAGGCGGACCAAAGCACAAATGAAGACAAGCATAAGAATTGATAAGAGTGGTATTTTAAAAATGACTGCAATGATGGCTGATGGAAAAGTTACAAAGGTTGATTCTATAAAAATGCAGTGTGAGAACGATATTTTTGGGTGCGATAGTTACACATACTTAAATTGGGATGACTTTGAAGCAGTTCTTACACTGGATGAGCTGACCGTTGCTATCATTGTGTCTTATATGATGTAAGTGCAAGAAATTTAATTTAAATAACTGTTCTTAAAACAAAATTTGTTTAATCAATTTAGTGTTTGTATGATAACAGGGTGTTGTTTAACAAAATGACGTATAGCCCGCGAGAAAGAGATCATGGAATTTGATTTGTGAACCCGGTTGTAATCTCGCCAAGTACGTGTAAAGGGAAATATAAAAATATTGATGATGCAAGTAGAGGTGTAGCTGATTGGTTGTCTACTAGAAAAGGCAATGACATCATCATATTGTTGTACAATCCCTGGTTTGACTTTGACATTTTATTTTGAAAATGACTGCAATTATGTTATTTGACTTAATTTCATTTGTCGTTTTTGTAGAAGACATTGGGTATTGGGTGTACTAGACATGAAATCAGATACTTGCTATTATCTTGATTCCTTGAGTTTTGGCAATTTCAATATGCAGTTGAAGCAAATTGTTGATTCGTAAGTAATATAAATTATCAAAACATTTGATGTGAATATAGTAAAGACCTATTTGTTAATGTTTATTATAGGGCAATGGTTTTGTACTCTACACAAAGTCGATCCAACCAGAGGGTTAAACTAAATTGGGTCAATGTTACGGTCATCACTTAATTCCTTATTGAAATTGTAGCTTTTACTTTATTTTTTGGATCAATGTTGCAATGATCATTTATATGTAATTGTGTAGTCTCCAGTTCATCCCGGATCTACCGAATGTGGCTACTACATGTTAAGGTTCATGAAGGAGACAGTTGAGGAAGGAATTGAAGTGTTGGTCAAAGACAATGTAAGGATATAGCATTCTACTTTCACTACTATAATTTAATAGGAAAGGAATTTAAAAAGGATCATTTTATGGCATCGTACTCTCACAATTATAATTGAAATATCAGGTTACATGCAAAAATAACAATGCGCTTTCATTCATTTGAAAGTACAATGCTCTATTAAGAAAGAAGAATTTACATTTTATATTTATTTGTTAAATATAGCAACTTACTGTTAAAGAGTATGTTAATATGTAATTTTTTTTTATAATAGAAACAATACTCAATTTTTTTCTCAGGTCGGGGGTGGCAAAGTTGAGTACACATCTGATGATATAGATGAAATACGTGAAGAATGGTCGGAGTTTGTTATAGGCTTCTGTGACAACCCGAAATTTTCATTTGTATAATCTCTACAGTTAAACACTTCAAATAATTAGTCAAATACATTCCAGTACATTTTGGCCGGTTTTAAGTCCGTTTGGGTGTTTTATTTTTAAATTCGTCAAACGAATAAATAAAAGTACGTGTCGTTATGAGTGATGTGTAACAAACAAAAACAACAACACCTTAGCTAGGTGTTTACGGCCAAACAAGAGGAGTTTGGGCCGTAAACACCATTTTCCCAAGAACTCATGCATATAGCATGAGTTTGCCCACTATTTCCCCCATTTTACACTTCCCACCTCAAGAACACCAAGTTTTTCTCTCAAGTATCATAAGTTCATTTCTTCAAATTCGCCAAAATGTAATTGTTTCCTTCCTAGATTCGTTCACATAACACTTAATCTAGTGTTTATACATCATTTCATCCATGGATTCTTGATTTTTACTTAGATCTTCAAGTGTTCTTCAAAACACCAAGAACACCAAGAACACCTACTAAGTTCTTGGGCTCCAAACACCCCCATACGCTTCTACACTGTAAGTACCCTACTCCTACATGTGTTTAGATATATTATAGCCTTGTTAAAAGCCCCAAAACTCGATCTGAAAGGAGTGTGCGGCTGCACACCTTCATGTGGCCGTACACCCCTTATTTTGGTGCTTTAAGGCCTCAAACTCAAGTAGTATTCTAGCACATGATCAAGGGCACTTAGGGGAAACAAGATACGAACTTAGAAACACGATTTGGACCATTTTTGCTAGGAGTGTGCGACCGCACACACCATGGCCGTACACACCTGGCCGCACACGCCATGTGCAACCGCACACACCCTTTTAAGGGTCCAAAATGAAAACAAAACCCCAATCCGGTTAAGCAATGGTCAAAACACCTTCACTAGAACCTCCCAAAGGCTTGGAATCACGTTTTTGACACACTCCATAGTGAGTGTGTGGCCGCACACAGGCTTGGCCGCACACTCTGGCCGCACACGCACAAAATCCATACTCTTGTGGCCTTACACTCCAATATAAGGCCATACACTCCTTATGTGCAACCACATGAGTTGGAAACACTTAATTCTAAGTGTTTTTATGTCCTTAAGACATGTCCCTATCACCATTAGTGGTTATATCTACTAGTGTATTCATATAAGTGTTATTACATGGAAAATAGGATTCGCTTGTGCTCAAGATTTCAATTGACACCCGGCGATCCTACATCATTCTTTCATTTGAGTTACTCACTGCAGGTGAGTTCATACCCCTAAATCAACCTTTTAAATGATTTTAAATGCTTTTATGGGGGGGGGATACAAGTTGAACTGTTATAGTTATTGTATCAATCACATGTGATTAATAACTAGAACAGACTACAAGATTTGCTACTACTTTCAAATTACCATCAAACTTTGGATTTGCAAGTGTTTCAAACTTTTTATCAAACTATTTAAATGCCAAAACTGTTTTCAAACTCTTTTAAACTTGCTTTATTTACAAACCCATATCTATACTAATATATTTATATAAGTAAGACTTGAAGGACTTAGGACTGATAGCCCACCTTATTTCCTGTTCCTTGTTTGGTTGTGGACTTAGGGTATCCCGTTATTTGTCCGATTGTCGTTGAATTCTTAGTTATATATAATATATATTTGTGTTGGATATAAAAGTCTTCACTTCAGTTCAGTACCTTTGTGTATCAAAGGCATGCAACCAACATTACTATTTAACTATAATAGGTATAGTTAAGGATTACTACTATTACAATGACACCTATCAGAGTCAGTACAGTTATGAGTCAATACATGCTAAATACTATACAAAGAGAATACTATATACTATACAAGAGAACACTCTATACATTATACCAGAAAATACATTATACAAGATACAAAGAGTATAAACTATAATTAGAATGTGACATACTACTTCTCGATACGACACTTCACCGTGGTATCACCGTGTAACCAGAGTCTCCTGGAGGGAGAGCGGGCGTTGTGTATATAGATCTATACGGGACAGACACTCCCACATCCCGACTGCTAGCTACAGTCCCAGCCGAAAGGCCAAGGGGTGACAAAATGTCACATCATTACATATGACTCGGAGGGTCATCAGTTATTCGATCGTCAATCAGCATGGTTACATACGAGTTCACATTCAAACCTTTAATTACACATTAAGAATTAAAGGCCAAAGAGGCTCCCCGAGGTGTATTGTACATTTAATACTACCTGGAGTCTGCATTTTATTTCATTTAGCCGGCAGTGCCACTGCTGGGGTAAAACCTTATTTTCCCAATTACTTAACATGAATAAAGTCCAAAACTATATTTTCTTACTGATAGTTTCACTGGGGAAAACTTTTACATTTTCAAAGGATCAAACATGCAAACAAACGGGTCTTGGTAGAAGACTACTTTTACTGGAAAATATAGGTTTTTCTAGGGAGTATACTATTGTCTAACATTGATATCAGCTATTATACTACATTGTTGTAAACATTTTTATACAAGCAATGACACTAAATACTTATGAACTCACCAGCTTTATGCTGATAAACTCTTTCAAAATAACTTGTATTCTCAGGTCATCAGTAGACAGGTACAGAGGAAGCTTTTGAGAAGATGGAGCACATACAAGACTCATCTTTTATTTTGATTATACTTTTGGTGTCTTACAAACTGTACAGAACACGCTTGTGTTACAATTATTATCTTAATGCAATGGATGTTGTTGCTTGTCTTTACTATTATGCATTGTTATGATACTGCACATAACGTCCTCCACCCCAGAACGTATTCCGCCGTTCCGATTTTGGGGTGTGACAGCTTCATTTATCAGTGATATTTTGTATCCGCAAAACAATATTTTTGTTAACAGTGAAATGCTAGGTATGGTCTTTTGACATGTGTTGTACATGTTTTTGTTAACTTTGTGAAATGTTACTTAGCATCCTCGTTTGACATGTAGTGTTGTTTGACATGTAATGTTAGGTAACTTATTTGACATTTAGATGAAACTGAATGTTTTGGTATATATTTTTTAATATTATGTGTATTCACGTTGTAAATGTGTATCGTAAATGCACGTCGTAAATGTGTATCGTCACTTGCAACAAAAGTTTATGACATCTAAATGCGTGTCATCTTCATTTATGACAGTAAATTTAATGATACGCATTGCGAGTCCTAAACGTGCGTCGTAAGTTTATGACACACAAGGGTGTTTTGTCTTCCTTTATGACAGGGGCTTCCTTGATATGCATTGCATGTCATAAACATGTGCATCGTAAGTTTACAACACACAAGGGCGTATTGTCTTCGTTTATATCAGGGGCTTCCTTGATACTCATTGTGTGTCATAAAGGAACATCATAAATGCGTTTCATAACTGCACGTCGTAAATACGTGTCGTAAATAGACGACGCGCAAAAGAGTGTCGTCTTTCGTTATGACAGGGCCTTCCTTGACACGCATTTGCATGTCGTCTGAGCGTTTTAAGACACGCATTCCATGTTGTAAAAGGGCGTTTTTGTAGTAGTGATATGAGCATTTATTTTCTCAATAAGGTGAGACTATAACCTAAACCTTTAATAGGTTTAACTATTTGGTTAATGATATGTGCAGTCTCGGAATCGTCAAGCATTCATTTCAATTGGTTCTAAAGTTTCTGGATTATCTCGGAAAAAGCTGGGAACATCACACTGATCTTCTTAAGAATGGTGAAAAGATCGATACCATGGATCTGAATTCCTTGTTCAGTAATCTACGAAATTATGAAGAGAGCCAAACTCTTTTTTAAAAAATCATGAAGGACTCAAGTAAGAAAATTTTCTTACACTACTGTCTCGAAAGGAAGCAATTAAGCACATCAACGACTTAGATAACTCAAATCAGGGTAAAGAGAGTGATGAAGATCTCACCGATGAGCTTGTTGCCAGCGCTGCACTTATCATGAAGCGTTACAAAGAAAGCAAAGAAAACGAGGTTATTAGAGCTCAGTTCAAGGGAATCAATTAAGCAAGGACATCCGCTTCAGAAAAGAGAAATTCAGGTAATTGCTTTAATTGTGTAATCCTAAACCATTTTTCCAAGGACTACAAGGAAAAGAAAGAAGCCTATAATCCTGAGATCTATGAAGCCTTATACAAGAAGCTGGTGGCTCACATGAAGAAGGAAAACATCTCTCTACCGAAAGCTTTCATTGCAAAACAAGAGGATCATGAAGAATGGGTAGAAGAAGAGGAGACATCTGAAGATGAGGGGCTAAATGTTAAAGGTCTCATGGAACTTATCAATGATTCCCCTGACGGTATATTTGACATTGATAATTGTCATGCTGTCAAAGGATCAAATCCAAATCTAAGACAAACTTGGTACCTACACAGTGGAAGCTGTAGACACTTGACCGGTGACAAGTCCCTCTTAATAGATTTTTTGCAGAGAAGGATGGTCCAATGGTAACTTTTGGTGAAAATAGTGGAAGAGCTGTTACAGGTGTTGGAATGTTTCAATGCAGAACGATCAAGATGGAGGATGTGTTTTATGTCGAGAGTCTAAAAGGTAACTTCATCTCCACCAGTCAACTTTGTGACGCTGGTTATAATGTCCTTTTCTATTGTCATGAGGGAAAAGTGTTCTATTCTGAAAACAAAATCGTGCTTTCTGCACTAAGGGGCAACGACATTTATATGGTTTGATGTTATTGGTTTAGACATCGATACTTTATTTTATTTTTTTCTACTATTAGACTTCTGAACATAAGTTGCTACTTTTTTAGTTTATTTTTGTGCATAAAAATTTTCTTTTATTACTTTACCAAAGAAGTATACATTGTACATGCACATTTTTCTACTAACATTTCCAATGTTCGTTCTTCTCTTTCCTCTGTATGTGTCAGGACCTTCCGCTTTCATCTCAACATTGATCTTAATTGATTAGGATCAGCGTGTCATTTCTTGAATGCATCACCCTCCTTGGAAGAGCTAGTCGATGCTAATGAGACCAAATGGGGGATAATTGTGCCACAAGGTGTTCTTCTAGACACATATCTATTTTTTCTTGAACAACGTATTTCGGTTGCAATGAGATGAAGTGGATTTGCGTGACATGGTGTGCCTAATTTTCGGAGACGCTGTCACAACAACTCCATCACCTTAAATATTCAAAGGCGTCTTCAACAAGATAGCGATCCCACATTCTCTTCCTTCAGGGATCAAAATTAATGGAACTTTAGAGTGTTATCTTGGTGACTCTCATAACTCAAAGGTTACAAAGATTGGATCCCTCTAACTCGTTGGTTACAACGACTAGTTCATGGTCTTCTTTTTTTCTTGGTGAACATGAATCTTGGAATCTATTTGCTGAATCTCAACAATAAAAGACATTATCTCTTTGTTTACTATGAATTGTGTTGTGTGATATGGTTGATCTTGTTTGTTCTCTTTTATAGCTAAAATTTGACATGGTAGATATCTCGGAAAATGGAAGTGCATTTATTACCATTCAATTCCAAAGATTTGATGGATCGCGTCTTGATCACCATTCTGAAAAACTTGCACATGTTCCGTTGTTTAAACTATTTTCTTATTTGACTAACTCTTTTGTTTGTATATTGTTTATTCGTTTGTACCATTTTTAAAAGGAATCTGACGGTGGCAATTCTAAGCCTAGTATACAACTTTTGACACATCATCATCCCTAAAAGCATGTTGTTGTATGTGAGAAAATCTCTTAAAGTTTCTCATCAGCGAGACCGTCTGCTGAGAACATTGATTCACCCACTCACGATGACTGTCTAGCATTGTCTAAAATTTCTAGGTGAGATTGCCGAGTCCAAATAAAAAATTGATAAAAAAAGGCATTCGTGTTTATTCTTAGTTAACTATCCAACCTGACCCTATCCGTGGAAGCATGGTTTCCGTATGAATCAAGTCTCTTGTTCTCCTGAAACATTGAGAATAACCCAAAGGCTTACACTGATTGCACAGTTATCAACGTAAGAGTTACTTGTTTGGTTCTTAAATGACAAAGGGTTGTTTATGTCCCTGACCTCCCAGTCAGAGGTATGACATGGTACCATTATGAGTTAGTGGTGAATCTTTGATTCTAGATTGCAACTTACTCTATGATACGGAAGTTTAAACCTTTTCTTATTGATGAGTTAAATTGTTAATGATTCATGTTGATTTTACCTCAGCGTGACTGAAACAAACAATTCTTTCCTTTATCTTCTTAATAAAACTTGACGATTCACTGTGATATACCACATAATGATAAAAGTTTGAAACTTTGTGTCGATGGTTAGTCTATCTACTGTAGGCTATCACACGCACGAATCCATTCTTGCCCTTATATTCTTATTTAAAGTTTTATGATTCAACGTAATGTACCATATGCTGATGAGAGCTTGACAAGCCTATGCCGATGGTTAAGTTAAACCACCACAACTTATCACACGCCTCATATTACTCTTTCCCTTTTCTTCTAGTAAAAGTGATTAATGAGTCAGCTTATGAAACGACACGCTGATGAGATCTCGTAATACTATGTCGGTGAATGGTAGTTTAAATCCACACTATCACGTGACATCACAATCCTATACTGGACTAAAAAGTTGCATCACTTATACATTCTTCTACTGATGTCAAAAAGGGGGACAATAATCTTGCCAAAGCTGAAGTAACTACTGGATGTTCAGCTAAGCACAATCTAAGGGGGAGTTAAGCTGATATCAACATTCTCAAAGTTAAGCTGATATCAACATTCTCAACTCATCATCTCTTCATTCATCCACTGAAAATCAAAAATTTGAAGTCACTCTTATTCTATGGGGGAGCATTCGTTAAAGCTGAAGAGTTAAAAATTCATTCTCAGGGGGAGCACGAGCTAAAGAATTCATTGAAGATTAGTTTTGACATCAATAGATAGGGGGAGATTGTAAGGTCACACCTTATGATCTGATGAGTCAAACACTCTACACATTTGTCACCGTCAGCATGTTCTCCACAACCAATGCCAACATATCAAGCTTATCAGCGTCAGCGCATAGTATAGTTATTCTACTATAATCTTTTATATATTAGGTAATGACAGAGATAGGTATAGAATAGATCACAAATATGATATCTTTGTGATAAGATCAGTTCTTATTATAGATCAGATATAATACCTTAAATCATGTGATCGATATGTATAGATTAGTATATATAAAACATTAGGGAAAACCCTAATGTAGGGAACATGGACTGGTGTCGTAATGGTCCTTGTGAGAACCCGTCTTCTTGGTGAAAGAACAATTTGGAGAACTCCATATGTTATTTACTTTTTATTCTTTATTTTTCTTAGATTAGTTACGTTTGTTCTTAACACTTGAAGTGTATCTGATCTATACAAACCTTCAAAATGAACCTTGATAAAGCGGATGCCGTTGCAGGAAATAAAGAGTAGGAAACTGCTTGATTTATATATGAGTAGTCATCCTATATAGATAGTAATAGGAGATAAAGCCCAATATAAGGGACATATGTATAAATAAATGTTGTAATCACTTTCAAAATTAATAAAATTTCTAGTTCAGTTACATCGTTGTGTGGCATTAGGGAATTATGATTTCAACATAATAGTTTGGTTGTGAATACATTCTAGTATAGTGTGCCTGTAAGCAGGGTACTACATGAGAAAGAATTTATACCAAAGGTTGGAAAACATAATTTCGGTTAAAGTTACACATGGAAGATATCGTAGTGGAGTCTAGGAAATTTGTTGTATATGATTACTTGGACACATCTATAATTCTTAAATTGCTTTTGTGATCTTTAGGGAATACTAACATGGGAAAACAGTGAGACAACTTTTGGGATGAGTATGATTAGGTGTGGAAGGTATTTTGGGTCCGTACTACCGGAAGCACATGGCTCGTACTTGGATCAGAAAAATTTACAAGGTTACTAAGGTGCTAATAGTTGAGTTGCTCGTCCATGTTCGTCATTACCATCATTATAGTAACGACTAAATTTATTTCTAGCCCTATTAGTCAAATGTGAACCGAGTCCGACTAATCTACAAATTAAGTTTGACGTATCGTCCAAATTTGGATCGAAGGAAGAGATAATTGAAGCGATCAATAGAAATATCGCAATCGCCGTTAAGATTAAGAAACTTGTAGCAAGAAGTACTACATGCTAGAATGTGATCGTATCACATTAGAACATGAACGAAGGTATCCTTCGTGTTAAAAAGTATCACTCAAAGAGACCTGAGTCTAGCCATTGGATCATATGAAGATAGGTCTATAGAACATGGCCTGTCTGTCTATTACGTTAGTCGAAGTAAGGACCTTAATTAGGTTAAGAAAAAGAAGAAGCCTCCAATGAAGTTCAAATTTAGAAGGAAGAGTAGTTGCATCACCATCAACGGTCAAGAAGTCTAAGAGTTAGAAACTCGATATGAAAGGTAGTAGAGTTAGGATTATCACCTAGGACGGAAAGGTAATGTGCGGAGTCATTATACAATACATGTTTTGTTGATTTCAAGACGTAATCATCCTAAATGGGAGATAACTGTAACCTCCACAAATTCAGGCTACACAAAATAATTAATAATTATTAAAATTAAATCCTTAAACAGGATAATCTATAGTCGTGCGCGCTGCACACTATATAATATAAGTTTCGTATTAGGAAAAATCAACTGAATCGTCCGTAAATCGTAAAAGTAAGTGCGCCAAAACAATTATATATATATATATATATATATATATATATATATATATATATATATATATATATATATGTATATATATATATATATATATATATATATAAAGTATACGTCGACGTGATCCAGAAAATATAAATTTCGTAGAAATCCAAGTTAATATGAAGGAGATATGAAGTTTATATGAAATAAAAATCAACAGCGTAATAAAAAATTATTATCGTCAAAAGGTACGAAGATAATGGTTGACTTTTGGGTAAAGACACCAAAATGAAAATCATAGTACTATTTAAGATAAGGAATTTGGTAAAAGGAACACCAAAATTGTAGTGCGTACGAGAGAGTTATGATTTTTATAAAATCATTAAATCATATAAAAATAAATGCTAAAAATTAGTTTAGAATTAGCGTATGGAGCCTAAAGGAATGTTATATTAATCGTCAAGAGCTACGATTGGAGAAAAAGAACGTCAAAAACGGAGTCAATATGAAAAAGTTATGGAATTTAAAAAATCGGTGTTTTGCGTCGTGCGTTGTGCGTGTTTCTAGAAAGTGGAAACCCGGACCACGGAGAGCCTGACATGTGGCACAAACGTTTGAGGACTCGTCACGTTAAAATGCACAATGTGCACCCAATAATCGGCTAGAAATAGGATGTCAAGCCTTATTCTTGATGGGTTTTGAGCATAACAACATTCCTATGTGATCATGCAACCCTAATTGATTTGGATCTAAGTTTTTCACTAATTGAACATGAAACAAATTCCAAAGCAATAACCCTAAGACTAGCATACAATTTTCGAAATTCATGTATAAAACTAGGGTTAGTAGATAACCTCACTTGTTGTGTAGTAATAACAAGAACACCTTGACTCTTGAAAGCTTAGTGCCCCAAGTGTTGCACCTCTAATGGAGTCACAAACATCAATAGCATAGGATGAAGGAGAGAGGAGGTATATCACTTGTGAAAATCGGCTAGGGCATCCAAGAAGGCATAGGGGCCTAAAATCACATGCTAAGGGTCCTTTAAATAGTTGAGGCTGCTAGGGTTATCAGGTGGAAACCCTAATTTCCTTGCTTAAGCCTTAAGCAGTCCATGGATCTTCATAATAGAAGCCTTGGACGAAATTCTATAGGGCCTCTATAAATTTCGTCCACACCATTTTAAAGGAGTCCATCAACCCAACATTGCAACTATAAATGATTTACAATACATGTCCCCGTTCTTTTAATCTGTTCCTTTAATCCCAAAGTTAATATCAAAATAATTTTTGATTGAATACTAATTAAATAATATGATTTCTAATTAATATATTAATATATCATTAATTAACCTCTTTCTCCAAAAGTCATCCTATCAAGTTGCTATGGTGAAGGCAACCCAAAAGGACCATGCTCCAATCAAATCAAGTACAAAACAATTATACTGATGGGATTAGACACCTAATCCAACAGTCTCCCACTTGGATAAATCTAATAACTATAATTGTAAGTACGACTTCAGAATCGGATTAGCAATCGTAGCTTTCAAAAGCCACTGTCGAACTCTGACCTAGTCAATGACGTGTCCTTTAGGCAAAGGATCAAATATTCCTCCATTCTACAAGATATCGTATGGACAGGAGACATGGATTACAATCAATCTCTGTCCAAGAGTTGTTTCCCGATTTTTGATTTATGACGACCGACTAATTGAACAAATATTGCCTTTATCCCATTTAGGATAAAAGGAACGGATAAACTTCGACTCATATAGGCTTGTACAATTTACTCATCAAATCATACACAACAATACGTTTTATAACATCAAGTTACTGATGCATTTACATATTATCAATGCATAACCGACTCGTAAACAACAACTGATATGTCTCCGTTTCAAGAATATAAGATATTATCGTCTCAAAATTACTCGTGATAAAATCCATGAAGTAATTCTTGAGCGTGGGTTAATACAATACTCAAATTCTTATTTCAGGAGTACTCATGAACACTGCAACAAACATTTGCTATGTCTAAGCACTTAGACAATCTACAATCGGATGCATGACAGTCTTAATTCACTACTTACTTCCAAAGTATGATCGACTGTGGATGTTTGAATAACCTACTTATTCGGGAAGTAAAACATGCAAAGTGAAACACAAGAATAACCTAATTAACAATAGTATCAAAACTTTTGAGTATAAATAAAACACTTATTATTTAATCACCATGTTAATCAGACTTTATTCATTGTATAATGTTTCGAGTAATCAACTTAATACTTGAATTAAAACAACAGTCATGCCATGCTCCAAGCACGCACACTATGTTTATCTATGGTCCTTCCTTTATGAAACAGATCAATTGGACACATTTCCAATGACACTCATTTCACTATTCCAAATCCTTATTGCAAGTGTAAGAATACCATATTATTGCTACTTACTAGAGTGTGTTAGAGTCCAAACTCAAATGCAATGATCCTTTTATAATGTGAAGGCACCAAAGTCACAGAGACTTGGCCAATGGTATTACAAAGCATTCCATTGGACATTTGTTACAAAAACAATTCCATGGAAATGAAGTCTCACACTCAAAGTACATTCCTTTGAACATCCTTCTTGCATTAAAGTTTCTGACTTACACACAGATCTTAATATCCACTCCCATAATGGAAACATTTCCATATTTCCATATGAGTATCAATTCTTAATAGAATCCTATCTATTCAGAATCATGTCAATATGGTCCATTTATTACTATACTTCCAACTGTCCATAAGCAACCAATCTTTCGGTAAAGCTCAGAATGTTCTTGACAGTTGTTTAATAACTCTAGTCATATCAAGTTCTAGTACATTTTCCATCATAATGCCCTAGGCATTTGGAAAAAGAGAACAAGTGCATATTATTACACTTGTAATCGATCCTATACTCGAAGTATATTCGATTCATGATGTCTTACATAATGACATGATACTTGATCAGTCTCTTGCTATAATATTTCCACAAATAGAATTTTCTATGTTGAATTACTTCAACATGTTATTCATACATGTTAATGACTAATTTCCATATAAACTTCAATCTAAACTTTTATATTTGAAATGAATTATGATTATCTTCTCCCTAGAATCTTACTAAAGCGAAACAATTTACAAACTCTGCACCTTTGCAAATTTGTAAACTTTGTTTCTTATAAATAGCATCGCTAACTTGCAACACTTATCATAATGATTATGCTCCCACTAGCATAACAACTATGTTCTTACCAGCATAACAATCATGTTACCACTAGCTTTGACATGTATCCAAAAAATCAGCTGGACTTCCAGAAATCAATACTAATTGACTTTCTTACCAAAGTTCAGATTTCTGATACGTGGTGCTTCGATAAGTCTTTACCTAGACTTATCATGCTCATGCACCTTTCATTACATAGCTCACGTGTGTGTCTAAACTCTTCCAAAACTTATAGAAATAAGTCCCGAGTGTTCAAATTATTTGCGATTTCTCACAATTGAAACTATGAAAAGGAATGATGTAATCATACTCGAATTTGAGAACATAATTATCACAACTGCTAACTCTAATGATATTAGTCAATCCTTTAAAATCTACTAGTGAAAGCGTTTCCTCACAGTCATTTTCATGAAGTAGAGAGAAACCTCTTTCCACTTAGATTTCATGGTGTATGTGTTCTTATCCATGTGAATTTGTCATCTCCAACCACTATCATAAGACAAGTTTTATGACAAATTCAAACTCATATGGACTGAAGTTTCTTAATCTTAATTTCTTGCCATCCGGTAGCACAAGGGCCTACCAGTGCTTCCAAGTTATTGTGCAGCTCAGCCATACAGATCAATATACTTTCACCGATCAAGGTGCTTTTCCTTATGCAATCAAATGAGAACTCACAGAACTCACATGCATAAGCAACTTAACTGGAATGGGCACAAAAACAATAATATGACAACACGATAGGTTATCAACCTCAGGTCGTGTGCTAGTGATAACTAAAAAAAGGTTTATTCCTAATTAGATCATGAAACTATTCAAGATCATTAAGACTCCCACTAACCTCTTGACATATAAGATTCTTTGTCAAGGAACATTCCTCGACACATAAATATTCAAGAGTTAGTGTGGGTTCTTATCAAGAAAACACTTCATGTAATTTGTCTAAGTTGGCCTTTGTTTTAACCAAAACATCACAACTACCAATTTCAAATGTGCAAGAGTTAGAAAACATTTCTACTCCACATTTCATGAGGTGTCACATACCTACTTAGAATATGATACTCAAGGTACAACTTGGAGTAACTAGAGTAAGACTGTAATACTCGATTTTGGAACGAAGTATGATTCATCTTCTTGATTTAACCATTTCAACAATACCCGATAACTCTTCTTACTTATATAAATGCACTAAGGTATCCTTAGAGGATCAATCATGACATGGTTCCATAATCATTAGGATGGTCATAAAACACAATACTAAAGTACTCTCCTTTCCTTCCCGATGGAGAAACTTTTATCTTTCTGCCTAACTGATTCTTCTTATTGGTTCCGCTATACTTTGAAACTTTTCAAGGTATCAGAATTACACTTAATCTTGTAAGTATATCCATATTTACTAAACAAACAGTAAATCATGAGAAATAGACTTTATCATCCTTTACGGTGGATCTGACCAGTCCACATCAATGAGTACTACATCCTTTAGTCTTTCAGTTGACTCACATATACATGTGAAAAAGGAATTAGTCTTAATTTCCCAAGGATCAAAATTCTAATACATCACACAATTTAAATCGCATGATTCCAAGTTTCTGTCCAATTGAAACTTGGGTGATGAGAATCCTTCCTCACTTGGTAAATTATGACACTACCACAAACGATATAATTACGAATCAAATCCATTTTCAACATTGCTAATAAAAGAAATATAAATAACAATTTTCATAAATGCCATTGCAAGGAAACGTAAAATAAGATAAAATGAAAAATTTATTTTATTGATAAAATGCGGAAAAACTTGTCCTTACAACGCAAATACAAATGAAAACTATGCTTCTAATATTCCTAAGCAACAACTCAAAAATCTGATCATCCAATCATGTGATCATCCAATCATGTAATAAGAATCTATAAATAGGAAATTAACAGAGTTAGATAGTGGATGTACCTGAAGTAGAGTCATACAACTTGACTTTCTTATATTTGTGATCTTTCAGGTAGACAGGGCAACTTCGCATGCAATGTCCCTTCACTTGGCAGTAGAAACAGATGGATTCTTAAACATCGGCACGTGGGACTATCTCAGAAATGACCTTGCTCTATACCATATGGTCAATTGGTTTGACCTTGGCCGATACCTTTCCATTGGGAAGAGAAACATTTTCTGGATTACCAATGTTGCCATTGTCAAGGTCCATGGAAATTTGGGAAATAGATCCTCCAAACAAATTTGCTTGACTAGTGCGCCAAAGCATTGCTGCTTTAGCAACAATTAGCAAATATGTCAAATCAAAAAGGATCACGTCGTTGTCAGTCACATAGTAGTCTTTAACAAACTGACTATATGACTCGGGAAGTGACTGAAGAACCATGTCAACATCTAGCTTCCTTGGGAAAACGACACCCAACATTCCCAATTTGTCAATGTGCGACTTCATCTTGAGGACGTGCGCACACACAAAGTATCCATTTTGGTGTTTGCCTGCCAATAGGGCTTGAGTGACCTTGAACTTTTCAAGTCGACGAAACATGGGTCAGGGAGAATCACTGGAGGACATGGAGGAAGTGATGTATGATTTCCAGTTCCACCAATATACAAAGAAGGGATTGATCTTTCTCCTTGATCGTCACGTGGAGGATCATCTTTAGAAGGAAAGCCTTTTACAAAGGATTGAGGAAGACCATAGTTGTTAGAACTAGACATCTACAATACGAGCGAAATTCAAGTTAGTTGATTTAATCCTTAATATAACACCCAAATGAGATATTAAGGCTAGGACCCAACACAATAATTTACAATTCAGAAGAGAGATGCCGTAATCCAATTGTAAATTATTTGAAGGTAGCTAAATGACGATTTACCAATTCCACCATGAAAACGAAATTTTAAACAAATTAGGTTCTAAATGAAATTCCTATATATTTTGTGATTCATTGAACTTTTCAATGAAATGTTTAATCTTGATTATGCCCTTCAAGTTTATGACTACGATACCGAGGATAAAAAAACAAGTTGTGAATAACCATGCAAATTAGCTTGGTACTCTCGATGTCATTTACCACCCAATCAATGTTCCGGTTAGCCACACACGTTCCATTGATCAATGATAATTATGAGAAACTCATTGCCAACAATATTTGTCTCATGTTAGTGTCAGTTAACCATACACGCTCCACTAACAACCAATAAGGTGCAATGTTCAATTTCATGGGTTAGCATCAAATTCACATTTTCCTAAAGTAACTAAGATTGAGAATTTTATAAAAGCATTTAGTTACTTTATAATTATTATACTTTTAATGAGAGTTAAGTGTCCCATCCGACCCGTTCGGCTAACGACCCTCCACTAGTCAAGAGTGCGGTGGGTAAGAGTGGATCACAATGGCGGTCATTTTACAGGTCGCTTCCTTAAACACCTTTTATAGACCAGCTTCGTGAATGATGCCTACTAACGGTAAGAATGACTTTTCTTATACATACATATATATATATATATATATATATATATACATATATATATATATATGTATATATATATATATATATATATATATATATATATAAAATTAAACTTTTAATTATATAATAGTATAAGGGTGTATTTTAAACATTTAAAATACTAGGGTTTAATCCTTTAATAAAATTAAACTTTTAATTTAATTAAATTTAAACCATTTTATGGATTAGTTAATTGTCTTTTAATTAAACACTTAACTAATTTATTAATAGAATCCATGAGGGTGTATTCTTAAACTATTCAAAAATACTAAGGTTCTAAAATTTAAGAGGTCAAAATTAAAACTATTTAAATAAATTTCAAATTATAAAACCATAAGGTGTAATTTAAAACTTTTCAAACTACAAGGTTAAATTTTAAATCAAAATAATCTTATCATTATCCAAATTTAACCAAATCTTTCAGTTTTGATAAGGATATCACATTACCATTCAAAAAATTTGATTTTAGGCAGTAAAAACGAAATAAGGCAACAATCCTAATCAAAATCTGGTCTGAAAATTGAAAAATTAGGCAACAGACGAGTCAAATCATCGATTTGGACACTGAACTCGTCGAGTTCATCCAACTCGTCGAGTTCATACAAGAACTCGTCGAGTTCTTTACTCAAACAGCAAAAATCGATTTTCTTGTTCTTTGGACAGATCACTATTGCAACAATTCAATTGAAAAACATCCTAGGCTCTGATACCACTGATGAGTTTTGAGCATAACAACATTCCTATGTGATCATGCAACCCTAATTGTTTTGGATCTAAGTTTTTCACTAATTGAACATGCAAAAGAAATTCTAAAGCAATAACCCTAAGACTAGCATACAATTTTCGAAATTCATGTATAAAAGTAGGTTTAGAAGATTACGTCACTTGTTATGTAGTAATAACAAGAACACCTTGACTCTTAAAAGCTTAGTGCCCCAAGTGGTGCACCTTTAATGGAGTCACAAACACCAATAACAAAGGATGAAGGAGAGATGGGGTATATCACTTGTGAAAATCGGCGAGGGCTTCCAAGAAGGCATAGGGGCCGAAAATCACATGCTAGGGGTCCTTTAAATAGTTGAGGCTGCCAGGGTTTTCAGGTGAAAACCCTAATTTCCTTGCTTAAGCCTTAAGTAGTCCATGGACCTTCATAATAGAAGCCTTGAACGAAATTACATAGGGCCTCCAATAGATTTCGTCCACTCCCTTCTAAAGGAGTCCATCAGCCCAACATTGCAACTATCAATGATTTGCAATACATGTCCCCGTTCTTTTAATTAGTTCCTTTAATCCCAAAATTAATATCAAATTAATTTCTGATTAAATAGTAATTAAATAATATGATTTCTAATTAATATATTATTCTTATAATATATTAATAAATCATTAATTAACCTCTTTCACGAAAAGTCATCCTGTCAAGTTGCTATAGTGAAGGTAACCCAAAACGATCATGCACCAATCAAATCAAGTACATACTAATTATAGTTATGGCCTTAGACACATAATCCAACAATTCTTTCTCCCACAACTTCCCAGACACACACACACATACTCTCTCTCTCTCTCTCTCTCTCTCTCTCTCTCTCTCTCTCTCTTCCTCTCTCTATTTCTTTTAGTTCTAGTCCATTTTCTCTTAGTTTTAGCCCTCGTCGAAGCCCTACGATCCCTGAAGTAGTAGTAGCGAGCGAGTAGAAGCTCTGCCTGTGTAATTTCCTATCTTTTGTGAGGAAGAATCTCTTTAACTTAAGCTACACTCAAATCTTTTCAATGTAACTGATATTTATAGTCATAAGTCGTTATTATGAACATATAAATAAGATTTATCATTAATTCCATGTCGTTATACTGATTGATCTACTTACGGGAGAGGTGTCTAGAATAGTCATGTTGTCTTGTTTGTTGGATTTCAGCGAGCTATTATGCCGAAATGATGTTACGTCTCAACTGTCCTGCCTGGTTGATCTTTACTTGATAGATCTTGATGTAGACATCGGTATTAGCTGTAATCTATACTACTATTATTCACTAGGGTCATTAGACTGAAACTTTGTGTTAATTATAGTTACATATCAGAAATACCTAAGGTGTTAGGCGAAGCTCTGCCCAGATCACCAGTCACCCACCTATGTCAAGTTAGTGCATAGTCCATTTCATGAAAATGATTTAATACAAGTATTAATTAAAATATTAAATATGTGCTGGAAGTTGTATGTGAATTATGTGCTTATTTCCTGGATGATATGTTTGGATATATAACGTGCTATGTGCGAAAGAGATATAGTTCTATTTTGCGTTAGGATAAACATATAATATTATATAATAATATTTAAAGTAAAATAATTGAGAAGATAAATGATTAATATTACCTAATACTCTTATGGAATATAAATATACTAAGATAGGTTAGTGTCACCCATGAATAGAATTGGAGAGATAGTTCTCCCTGTGTAGTCAAACCCTTACCTTAAACGGTTCATCGGAGAGATAGTTTTCCCTGGTAATCTTGGACTAGGATCTCTAAGGATCGGTTGGAATGAATAAGTAGGAATGTAAGCCTGTATAGATATTGTATGGTAACATTTAATGTTGTAGGTATGATAATTATGGAATATTATCATATCAATATTGTGGGATTGAAATCCTTATGCATCTCACCGGGTTTCCCCAACATGACCCCCTCAATTTATATGCATCACCGATATCAAGACATAAGCTAGTGGAACTTGATTAGAATGTTGAGTGATTAAGAGACAACCTGTGTAAGGGTCGATGTCTTGTAAAGAGTCGAATTGTGTTTAGTCTATTTCGTATATAATGTATTTACTAAGTCACTTTTGTATGAAGCGTAATGGTTCCAGACTTAGTATTTTTTGTACTCTCATGTTTCCTATAAATAGGGACTGAGCTTTGGTTTAGACTACGAGTTTTCCAGATTTCATAATCTACTTTTGTAATCAAGCTTATTGAGAGTAATTGAAACTTCAAAGTCTTATTTACTTTCTGAGTTCATTACATTGATTGATCTTGTTCTTAATCGATTTCTCATATACAATTCAACTACAATTGGTATCAGAGCAGGAATCAAACTGCATTGATCTAATTTTCTTTCTGAATCATCTGATTTCGAGTCATTTTTTTTGTCTCAAAAGTTTCCGCACTTTTGGTTCTGAAAAGAACATCTGATCTACAGATTTGATTAGATCCTGCATTCAAATTATATAATCGAGTGATCGATTATAAGCTTCTGATCAATTCGTTTGATCAAATATCAAATTCATCAAGTTTTCTGTGATCTCTGAATTTTTTTTCTCATGTGTTCATCAATGGCAAACTTCAACATGAACACAATGACTTCTTATTCTCATCTGCTCGGATCATCAACCAAAATTCCAATGCTGATTCCAGAATACTATGATCAGTGGGCTGATCGTATGGAAGACTACTTGAATGGTCTGGATGAAGAGTTGTGGAATTGCATCAATGGAACAATTCAACCTCCTCCAAATGTTCAAAATATTGGTTCATCTGGAACTACTTCTGCTGTTGGAGAACAACAAACAAGACTGGAGAAACACGAAAAGCGTTGTATGAGAGAATTAAGAGGTGCTTTGCCACCTGTTGTTTATAACTACATTCGTGGTTGTAAAACTGCTAAGGATATCTAGAATACTCTCAAGGAAAAGTATCAAGGAAGCGAGAAGACTAAGATCAATTCTGTTAAGCAATGTTTAGTTGAGCTGAAAGAGTTCAAACAGAAGGAAACTGAAACAATTTAAGTTTACTATGATCGTCTAAATGAGTTGATCTACAGATGCAATCGCTATGGAATCACAAGGTCTCTAATGGAGTATAATCTTACTTTTGTTATGGGACTTAGGAAGGAGTGGAGGAGTGTTAGTATGATGATCAAAAATCAACAGAGCTTTGATACTTCTTCTTGGAATGATGTTTACAATCAGCTGAAGACACACGAAATTGAAGTGTCTTAGATAATGGAAGAAGCGAAACAGAGTTTAGGAGGACCACTAGCTCTGCTTTCGAAAGTATCTGAGGTGGAATCTGCTGAAAAAGAGAATTCAGATGAAGAAGGTTTTCTCTTGAATTCAGATGATGAAGCTATAGCTTTTTATTCGAATAATCGAGTTAAGAAGTTTTTCAAAAGGCCTTTTAATTCTAAGGGAAAGTAGAGTGAGTTGAAAGGAAATCTTACGAAGTCTGGGATAGAAGAGAAAAAGAAATTTGAAAAGTCTGAGAAGGATGATGACAAGGTGAAAGAGTTTAAGGCAGAAAAGAAATTGAAAGGAGATTCTGGTGTAGATTTGTTGGATAAGATGTCTAAGTCCATAACTTATTTGGTATATACTTGACCCGACCCGGCATGGTCCATTTGGGTTGCACTTCACCCAAACTAGTTATGGATAATTTTATGAGAGTTGGATACTTACGATTTATTAATATATTATAAGTTATAATATATTAATATAAAGTCATGTTACTTAATTAGTTTTAATCTTGAATTAATTATGAATTAATTTAGTGATTAAAAGGAAGACTAGTTAAATCATGGGCTATTATATTTATATGGTGTGGGCTAACACTCATTTGGGAATGGGCTAAGCTTATATGGAAGTCCATGGATGATCCATTGAGCTTTTACCCATGGATCCTTGGAAGAGGAAAAGAGAGGGGTTATTAGGGTTTCACCCTAACCATGTACACTATATAAACAAGCTTATGTTGCATGAAAAACACCCTTGTGTGTGTGTAAGTGTGGTGGCCAAAATCAAGAGTTAGTATACTCTCTCATACATTTTCCAAGTTTGTGGTGATTTGTGATTTCCATTTGAGGCATTCACATTATTGGTGCTTGGCTCTCAAACTCCAAGGAATCAACAATCAACAAAAGGTATGTAATTCATCTAGTTCTTTTATGGTTAAAAGTACCCCATGCCATGCTAGATAGGTTATAAACCTTGGAAAATAATATTTTGCATGTATCTTAGACAAACATAGATCCAAGGTTTAATAGGGTTGCATGTACACTTAGGAAGTGTTAGAATGCTCAAAACCCAACAGTTGTATCAGAGCCTAGGCTTGTTTGTTTGATACTTGATGCAAAATAGTGAAAAAAGTCGAATTTTTGCTGTCTGCCTGATGAACTCGCCGAGTCCATGGGGGGACTCGCCGAGTTCATGAGTAAACTCATCCTACTCGGCGAGTAGGTTCGTGCACTCGGCGAGTAGGAGCCTCAGAATGCATATTTTCGACTTTTGCTGCTGGAAATGGACTAGAAACATTACCCTAAACTGTTTTGGTGTTTTAAAACTTGTTTTTGGTTGGTGTAATGGTTGTTCTAATCCATTTACAATAGCATATATCAAAATTTCATGCTTTGTATGTGTTCATATAATTTTTGAAACTTTGATAATCATGTTCATGTTCTTATGAATTTAGAAGATGATAGGAATTATTTGCTGAATTGTTTAGGATTAATTCTTGATCATTTATGTGTTTTAATGGAGTCCATAATTTGTCCTCAAGTTATGGATATCCAAAGGACACTTCTTTTAAACACACACTTAAAACACATAAGTTACATGGAAATGAAGAGTCTTCATTTTTATGAACCTTTAATTCATAAGTTATGAAATGAAAGGTTTTGAATAGTTTCAAAACTTGTCCTCAAGTTTTGGAATTTGTAAAGTTACACACACTTTAATATACTTTAATTCCAAACCCTTAGAGTTTTAAAAGTTAAAATTCAACCCTTATACTATTTATAACATTAATGGTTAATTATTATATATATGTATAAGATCAAAGTCGTCTTACCGCTAGTACGCCTCATTCACGAAGCCAGTCTATAAGGTGGGTATAAGGTTGTTGCCTATAAAATGGCAACTTAATGGGTGTCCACTCTCACCCACCGCTTGCTTGACTGGTGGACAGTCGTTAGCCGAACGGGTAGGACAAGGACTTATAAATTCTCATTAAAAGTATGATGAATATTATAAAGTAACTAAACCTTATATAAATTCCCAATCTTAGTTACTTTAGGAAAATGTGAATATGGTGCTAACCCATGAAATTCACACTTTGTACCTTACCAAGTCGTTGGTGGAGCGTGTGTGGTTAACCGGCACACTAACTTGGACTAGTAAGGATCACGAAGGGTGAATTAATGTTTATCATAGATCGGTGGAGCGTGTGTGGTTAACCGGCACATTGATTAGGTGATAATATTAAGCGTACCAAGTGAATTTGCATGGTTATTCACACCTTGTTTTGTGATCCTCGGCATCCCAGTCACAAAACTTGAAGGGCACAATCGAGATTGAAACGTGCCATTGGAAAGTTCAATGAATCTCAAAAGAATCTAGGAATTTCAAAAAACCAATTAAACCTAATAATTCATTTCGTTTTCATGGTGGAAATTGGTGAATCGTCATTCACCTACCTTCAAATATATTATAGCTTAGATTAGGGCATCCCTCTTCTAAGTTATAATATATTGTGTTGGATCCTAGCCTTAATATTACATTTGGGTGTATTATTAAGGATTCGATATATCTAATCTAAACTTGTTTTCTTCTTTTCAGATGTCTTCCAACAACAAAGCTTCGGGCTCTAACCCTACTGGCTCCTTTTCCCTCATGAACCTTTGTGGGAGGGTCATCTTTGATGGTTCCAACTTCATGGATTGGATCAGGAACATCAGGATGGTTACTCGTTACGAGGACAAGGAATATGTCCTCGATAAGGAGCTAAAGGAGCTTGATGAGTCCACTGCTACTCCTGAGGAGGTCGCTGAGTATCAGGCACATGAAAGAGATGCCACCAAGGTGGCATGCATCATGATGGCCACCATGACAGCTGAACTCCAAAAGTCCTATGAGGACTATTACCCTTTTGAGATGCATCAGGATCTGATGGAAAGGTACCATCAGAGTGCTCGTCAAGAGCGGTATGAAATAATCTCCTCCATGATCACTACCCGTATGAAGGATAGCGAACCAATCACGAGCCACATGCAGAAAATGCAAAGGTATGTGGACCGTCTAATGAAACTGAATGTGAACTTCCCTGAGGAGTTGGCAATTGATATCATTTTGCACTCCTTGCCATCGTGTTATGATCAATTTCATATGACATACCACATGAACAAGGAGGAAGTCACACTCAGTAAGCTTCAAGGACTTCTGAAGACTGCCGAAAGTGGTCTTAAGAGTAAGTCGGTTGCTACTCCTACTCCTACTACTACCCCTGTTTTGGCTATCGGGCAAGGCAAAGGGAAGAAGAGGAAGCACCCTTCGAAGGGTACCAAGGGAAAGTCCCTTGAAGGCTCCTCATCTGGAACCAAAGGTGGTTCTATCACTCCTTCTGCCATCCCTAAGGATGCTGAATGCTTCTACTGTCAAAATAAGGGGCACTGGAAGCGAAACTGCCCAAAGTACTTGCAGGATGTCAAGGATGGGAAAGTGAAACCATCCCATGCAGGTATTTACACTATATTGTCTAATAACTCACCATATTCTAATTCTTGGGTTCTTGATACAGGTTGTGGTATTCACATCTGTTGTGACTTGCAGGGCCTAAGAAGAAGTGAGGATGTGGAGCACGGAAAGATAAACTTAATCATGGGGAACAAGAAGGTTGCACCTGTTACCAAGATTGGAGTTTATACTTTGTTGCTAGATAGTGGGTTAAAGTTAGATTTGAATAAATGTGTGTACTCGTCTGAAATGGCGAGGAATATTATTTCCTTTCATGCTTTGTACAAACAAGGTTTTACCTTTTCTTTTGATAATGAAGTTGGTAGTATTAATGCTTTCTTTAATAATGTTCTTTATTTTAAAGCATTACCTTGTGATGGTGTGTATGAAGCTGTATCGGTTGTAGATAATTTAGGAAATAATGTATTATGTATTGATTCTTCTACTAGCTTGGATAAAGCATCTTTGTGGCATTGTCGTCTTGGACATGTAAGCAAGAAACGCATAGGCCAGCTCCAAAAGGATGGAGTCTTGGAGTCGTTCGACCTCAAGTCGGATGATAGTTGTGAGTCTTGTCTACTTGGAAAAATGACAAAATCACCCTTCACTGGTAATTGTGCAAGGGGTGAGGGTTTGTTGGACCTTATACATACTGATGTATATGGACCATTCAAAACCGCCACAAGGGATGCTAATCGCTATTATGTGACTTTTATTGATGATTTTAGTAGATATGGTTATGTCTACTTAATCAAACATAAGTCAGAAACTTTTGAAAGGTTTAAAGAGTTTAAACAGGAAGTAGAAAATCAATTGGGCAGGAACATTAAGATGCTTCGATCCGATCGAGGTGGTGAGTATCTTAATACTGAGTTCCTCGACTATCTTAAGGAGTGTGGGATTGTCTCACAATTGACACCTCCCAGGACACCACAACCGAATGGTGTAGCTGAGAGGCGCAATCGAACTTTGTTGGACATGGTTCGCTCTATGATGAGTCGAGCTTCGCTACCAATCTCTTTTTGGGGGTATGCCTTAGAGACTGCCGCCCACATCCTTAATCTAGTCCCTACAAAGAAGGTTGCCAAAACACCTCATCAAATGTGGACTGGGAAAGTTCCCAATCTAGACCATATCAAGATTTGGGGTTGCGAGGCTTTCATGAGGCGCGAAACTCATGACAAGCTCGAACCTCGAAGTGAAAGGTGTATTTTCATCGGCTACCCACAAAAATCCTTTGGTTACCTCTTCTACAGACCCAGTGAGAATGTGGTCTTTGTGGCTAGGAGAGGGGTCTTTCGAGAGAGAGAATTTATAAACCAAGGAGACAGTGGGAGGCAAATTGACCTTGAAGAAATTCAAGACTCAATTAGTGAAGGAACCTTAGACACTAGCAATCAACTTGAGGAGGAAATTCCTGTTGATCCAGCTGATGAGTCTATACTTCCGAGGCATTCCACAAGGGTTAGGAACACACCTGAGTTTTATTATGGATTTCATATTACTACGGAAGGTGATACATTTATCAGTGACAGTACACTGGTAAATCTGGATGAACCTAACAGTGTTAAGGAAGCCATGGCAGGCCCAGAGTCTGCTAAATGGAAGGAGGCTATGGACAGCGAGATACAGTCCATGTATGACAATCAAGTTTGGAACTTGGTTGACAATGTACCAGGTCATAAGACAGTCGGGTGCAAATGGATCTTCAAGAAGAAGACCGACATGGATGGGAAGGTGCACACTTATAAGGCTCGACTGGTTACGAAGGGGTTTACTCAGACTCAGGGTATTGATTATGATGAAACCTTTTCACCAGAAGCAAAGATTAAGTCTATTAGGGTTATGCTAGCCATTGCTGCATTTCATGATTATGAAATATGGCAAATGGATGCCAAAACCGCTTTCCTTAACGGAAAGTTGGCTGAGGATGTTTACATGAATCAGCCAGAAGGTTTTGTCAGTGCAGAGTACCCCAATAGAGTGTGCAAGCTTGAGAAATCCATTTATGGATTGAAACAAGCATCTCGAAGTTGGAATCTTTGTTTCGATGAGAAGGTCAAAGAGTTTGGTTTCTCAAGAAGTGAAGATGAGTCTTGCGTGTATGTCAGAGCTAGTGGGAGTATAGTTAGCTTTTTGGTATTGTATGTGGATGACATACTACTCATAGGAAATGACATCCCAACCTTGCAGGAGGTTAAGTCCTGGCTTGGGAAGTGCTTTGCTATGAAGGACCTTGGAGAAGCTACCTATATCCTAGGGATAAGGATATTAAGAGAAAGGAGTAAAAGACTAATTGGACTTAGTCAGAGTATCTACTTGGATAAGGTGTTGAAAAGGTTCAACATGCAAAATTCCAAGAAAGGAGAATTACCGATCCAAAGCAATGCCAAACTGAGCAAGGATCAGAGCCCGAGTACAGAAGATGAGATAGTTGAGATGAGTCGATTACCTTATGCTTCTGCTGTTGGTTCGATCATGTATGCTATGACTTGTACCCGTCCTGATGTGGCCTTCGCTTTGAGCATGGTCAGCAGATATCAGGGGAACCCTGGCAAGGCTCATTGGACTGCGGTAAAGAATATTCTCAAGTACCTGTGGAGGACTAAGGATTGGATCCTTACCCTTGGTGGGAGTGATGACTTGAGAGTAGTAGCGTATAGTGATGCTAGCTTTCAGACTGATAGGGATAACTTCCGCTCTAAGTCGGGCTGGGTCTTTACCTTAAATGGAGGGGCAATCACTTGGAAGAGTTCCAAACAGGAGACTGTAGCTGATTCGACTTGTGAATCAGAGTACATAGCAGCGAGTGAAGCGGCAAAGGAGGCGATATGGCTGAGGAACTTCATCGGAGACCTTGGAGTTGTACCAGCTATTAAGGAGCCTATGGAGATTTTCTGTGACAGCAATAGTGCGGTTGCCTTAGCCAAGGAACCAAGAGATCATGGCAGATCCCGACACATTGACAGAAAATATCACTTCATAAGACACAAGATAGAAGAGGGACTCCTCGTGGCAAAGAGGGTATCGTCAGATGAGAACCCTGCGGATCCCCTTACGAAGGGACTGACGAGGGTGAAGCATTTGCAGCATGCGAGGCGCATCGGGCTGAGGGACGATATTAGTTTTACAGATTAGATAGCCATTTCTGAAACTTGTAAAATGTAATCGACGTTTGATGATGAATAAAATTTGTGATTTATTTATGAGTAAAGTGTTGCTATCATTGTCAATTATTTACTATTGTTTCAGTTTTGCATGTTTTGATTTCCAGAATAATTAATTTATTCAAACTCTCCACAGTCGGTCATATGTCAGAAGTAGGTATGAATCAAGACTGTCATGAATTGGGATTGTAGATGACTAAAGGTGTTTAGCCATAGCAATGGTTGTTACAACATTCATGAGTACTCATAAGTTATGAGTATTGGAATAAACCCACGCTCACTTGTATCACTTCATGGAATTTATCTCGAGTGATCGTGAGACGGTAATATCATATAAGTCTTCAAACCTAGAGATATGAGTTGTTACCTATGAGTTGGTTGTGCATTGATTGCACGTAAACGCATCAGTAACTTGATGTTATAAAACATGCCTTTGTGTGCAATTCAATAAGTAGTAGAACAAGCATATGAGTCGAAGTTTATCTGTTCCTTCTAGAAATAGAAGCGATATCTGGGCCCCTCGATGATTTTGTGTTGACCCATGTACCGGGCCCGGTCAGAACTAAATTGATGTGTTCAGTTAAGTTCTTTGTCAAACAAATCGGAAATCGAGAAACAACTGCTAGACAATAAGTAAGACATTGTTCCATGTATTTGTCCGGCTGATATCATGAGAGCAGAGGATTATATGATCACTTATCTAAAATGGCGCTTCATAGTTCACAAGAGTTTTCGAGAGCCACGATTGTCGGTTGGTTCCTGAAGTAATATAGGCAAATACAGTTATTAGACTTATCCAAGTGGGAGTCTGTTGGATAAGATGTCTAAGTCCATAACTTATTTGGTATATACTTGACCCGACCCGGCATGGTCCATTTGGGTTGCACTTCACCCAAACTAGTTATGGATAATTTTATGAGAGTTGTATACTTACGATTTGTTAATATATTATAAGTTATAATATATTAATATAAAGTCATGTTACTTAATTAGTTTTAATCTTGAATTAATTATGAATTAATTTAGTGATTAAAAGGAAGACTAATTAAATCATGGGCTATTATATTTATATGGTGTGGGCTAACACTCATTTGGGAATGGGCTAAGCTTATATGGAAGTCCATGGATGATCCATGGAGCTTTTACCCATGGATCCTTGGAAGAGGAAAAGACATGGGTTATTAGGGTTTCACCCTAACCATGTACACTATATAAACAAGCTTATGTTGCATGAAAAACAACCTTGTGTGTGTGTAAGTGTGTTGGCCAAAATCAAGAGTTAGTATACTCTCTCATACATTTTCCAAGTTTGTGGTGATTTGTGATTTCCATTTGAGGCATTCACATTATTGGTGCTTGGCTCTCAAACTCCAAGGAATCAACAATCAACAAAAGGTATGTAATTCATCTAGTTCTTTTATGGTTAAAAGTACCCCATGCCATGCTAGATAGGTTATAAACCTTGGAAAATAATATTTTGCATGTATCTTAGACAAACATAGATCCAAGGTTTAATAGGGTTGCATGTACACTTAGGAAGTGTTAGAATGCTCAAAACCCAACAAGATTGTCATTACTGCAAGTGCGAATCATTTTGCAATTGATTGTATGCTTCGTAAGAAAGAGGAAAAGAAGAATAGAGTGAAGGACGAAGCATACTATGCTGAAAAATTGGAGGAAGTTCGTGAGAAGGCCAAGGGATTGTCTCTTGTGGCAAGAGGAGAGAATGAAGATGAAGAAAGTGGTACTTATCAGATTTGGTCATCCGGGTCTGATGATGAGGAAATGAGACATTCTAATCATGGTGCCATGTATGCAGAATTCGAGGATGGAGAAGAAGAACAGATATCTGTACATTGCTTTGTTTCGAAGTCAGGTGACGAATCTCCAATGACAACAAAGGTACGCTCTATACTCGAATCTTTTAATATTCCTTTACATGCATATGATTCTGAAATAATTGCTTTTGATGATACTGTTGCTTACTTTGATGCTATTGTTGTGTCTGCTAGTAATGAGGCAAAAAAACTTAATAATCAATTGCTTGAGACTCAAAAGATGCTAGACACGAAACGTTGCAGGGTAGAGTATCTAGAGTTGCAATTAGAAAATGTCAATTGTGATCGAGAGAATCTAGATAAAGATGTAAGAATGTTGTTGGCTCAACGTAACATCTATTGTAATTCTGCAAAACGGTTATATGCAAAATTAACAGCATTACATCACTCTTCTGATATTAGCAAAGAACAACATCAAAAACTATTGCCTTTTCTTGCATTCGAAAGAGAAAAAGTTGATGTCATGTCATATGATTGTGAAAACACAGTAACTGATTTTAACAAAGTACCAGACGATAGGTTTGCATATGGCGTTGTTAAGATAGATGAGTTTTTAAATGCTGATGAATTGGTTAATATTGTTAATGAAAGTTTGACAAAAGATGAACAAGTGAAATTTTTGAAAAGAACTGAACATTCGAAACTTGATTCACAACTCAATTTTGGTGATGTCGATGAGAATTCGGATAATCTTAGCAAAATCAGTGAAATTGAAGAAGAAGAAAGTATTGATTGTTCTCAGTTGTCTATCATAACATCACATCTAAGGCCAAAGGTAAAGAAATTGTTAATGATTCGATGGTTGAGGATGACATTGGAAAACCCTCTACTTCAAAATTATTTGACTTTGATGAAGTGGAAGTTCGAGACAGTCAGACAGATAGTAGTGATGATGAGGAGGATGAAATCAAAGCATCGAATGTTTGTAAAATAGAAAAGAAAGTTTCAACTGAAACTTCAATTCCAAGAGTTGTTGTTGAACAAGTTTATGGAGAAACTGAAAATTTTGACAAGGTGATGAATGACAAAGGTGCTCACTATTTGGAAACTCATACTGTCGTGTATCCGAATTTTACATGCACAGATGATGTAGTTTTTCCAAATCAAGTATTTGTCACAACTAGGAATGCTGAGAACGTCAAGCCCAAATTCAACAAATTGGTCGAAGAAGACAATAAGCGTTCCACTGATGAAGGATTGTTTGCAAATCAAAATACTGTTGAAAACAATCTCACTAAGAATTCGTATGTTTTTCAAAAACAAAACTCAAAACAAAAATGGGTTGTTAAATCAGAAAATGAAAAAGATGTTGTTACAAAAGAAGTTGTTTATTCAACTCCAATTGTGAAACTCAATTCAAACGAATTCAAAGTGCTTGTTAACAATTTTTCAAAAGAACACAAAGTTTCAAAAAGAAAGGCACGAAAAGTAATTTTTTGGCAAGTAGTGTCTAACGAAAAACCCGCTCTAACTAAATCCAAAGTTTCGTATGAGACAGTTAGTGTTTCAAAATCTAAATTCTCAAATTCTTCTAAAACCAAGAGTTCTCAAAAACTAATTGTCATAGAAAAACAAAAAGACACGTCTTTTCATCATCCAATGAGTGTAATAGACAAATTTCCAATAAATCAAAAGGTTGCACATATTTGAAAATTTGATAACATTCGAAACTATGAGAAATCACACCAAGTTGTGAAAGATCAAAAACTTAATAATGTTCGAAAATGAACGAATAGTCAACAAGTTCCAAACAAAACTTTCAAATCAAAAGTTACATTTACTCCACAAAAGCCAAAATTTCCAAATCCTTCAATCACAAAACCAACAAGAGTTTCGTGTTCAAATGAAAAATTAGAAATTCATTCTATCAACAATTGGCTTGAAGGACAAGGCAAAAGGTATCAGTCTGGGATGTTTTCTCAAGTTCAGATCAAAACAGCTTATGAGAAGTATTTGAATGAGTCGACAACTAGAAGTTTATCTTCTCAAGATTCAGAAATTCCGAAACAGAGATGGAAACCAATCAACAAATTAACAAGAATTGAGAAGCGTGAGGAGCAATCTATTGAAAGTCCAAAACTATAGAAAAATTATATTTCAATATCTTTAGATAATGATGTTGATTTAATTGATAGTATAACTGCAAAAATTCGAACTTGGGCTTTTAATTCTAAAATTCACTCCTTGTTTCAAACTAATAACCAAGGACCCAAAAAGCCTTGGGTACCTAAATTCTTTAATTAAATGCAGGTACTTTGTGACGAGCAATATGATACGAAGTGGTATATTGATAGTGGTTGTTCATGTCACGTGACTGGAAGGAAGGAGAACTTAAGAGATTTTCGATGTCTTGAAAATGTTGGGGGGTGAAATTTGTTAATAATAAAAAATGTCAAGTGAAAGGATATGGCAAAGTAACGAATGGGCAATTCACAGTAAATGGCGTTGCATATGTGGAAGGTCTTCAACATAACTTGATTAATGTTTCACAATTAGATGTGGGCACTAGAAATCAAGTGGTGTTTAACGAAGAAGGGAGTATAATCTCAAAAGTCAAGACGAATGAAGTATTGCTAAAATCGAAACGATATGGCGATATGTTCACACTCGATATTAAACCAATAATGGGCAAACCATCTGTTTGTCTACTTTCGAAAGCTTCAAGTGATGTCAGTTGGTTATTGCATAGACGTTTATCACATTTAAACTTTCGAAATCTAAACAAGCTGGTTACAGAAGATTTAGTTCGTGGTCTTCCTGTGTTAAAATTTGATAATAATACTCTTTGTGCAGCTTGCGAACAAGGAAAACAACATCGCAAAGGACATCTTATCGTGATAGACTCAAAAATTGTTGAACCATTGGAACTTCTTCATATAGACCTTTGTGGACCTTCGACTGTTGAAACAATTAACAAGAAACGATACATTTTGGTTATATTTGATGATTTTTCACGGTTCACATGGGTATTTTTTCTCAGGTTAAAATCTGAAGTCGCTCAAACAATGATTGATTTTATCAAAAAGATAGAGATGAGTCTGAAAAAGAATGTTCGTGGAATAAAGAGTGATAATGACACTGAGTTTAAGAATAAGATGCTGGATTCGTTCTTAACTGAAAAAGGAATTTCGCATAATTTCTCATCACCATATACACCACAACAAAATGGTGATGTTGAAAGAAGAAACATATCATTGTGTGGGGCAGCAAGAACAATGTTGACATATGCGAATCTTCCTCAATATCTATGGGCTGAAGCCGTTTCAACAGCATGTTTTACTCAGAATCGTTCTTTTATTCATAAAAGATTTTAATATCACTCCTTATGAAATACTAAATAATTGGAAACCTAATGTCAATTTTTTTCATGTTTTTGGTTGCAGATGTTTCATCATGAATCTTAAAGATAATCTTTCAAAGTTTCAAGCTAAAGCTGATGAAGGCATATTTTTGGGATATTCACATACTTCTGTTGCATATCGAGTGTTGAACAAACGAACTCGCAAAGTTGAAGAAAATTTTAATCTCACCTTTGATGATTACTATGTTAAACAAGTCGAAAGAAAGTTTGACCAAAAACCAATTCTTGCTGAATCAATCAATCAAACTGAGAATAATAATACAATTGATTTTGATTATGATCTCATTTTTGGTGTTCCAGATAGAGCAATTGATGCTGAAGTTCATGCTGATGATAATCAAACACCCGGATCATCAAAACATACTGATGATTCAACACTCACTTCGGATACTACTGAAAATGGCGAAAGTATGTTAAATGTTCGTATGGATGGGGAGCATACGTCTATTCCTCTAAATGTTGAGGGGGAGCATCCTTTCTAGGGGGAGAAGAGTAGTATGAATCATGAATTTGAGGGGGAGCATCAAAACGATAATTATGTTGATGGGGAGCATGATGATACAGATGCAATTAATATTGATCAAAATGATGAATTTCATGAATTTGATGATAATATTTCTGTGGCATGTACTGAAAATGAAGAAATGTACGAAGATGCACCATTGGAATTTGATCCAACATATCCACCACTTGAGAAATGGACAAAGAATCATCCAAAAGAGCAAGTTATAGGAAATCCACAAGATGGAGTTTTAATAGGAGGTCAAATTCGTGCGAAAAATGAGGTACTGAATATGAATCAAGAATTTTGCATGTTTAATGTTTTTATTTCGAAAATAGAGCCAAAAACAGTTAAGAATGCTATGGAACACTCAGATTGGGTTGTTGCTATGCAATCTGAACTTGCTGAATTCGAACGAAACAAGGTTTGGAGACTTGTTCCAAAACCTGATGATGTTTTGATTGTCGGGATAAAATGGATTTTCAAAAATAAAACCCACAAAGATGGCAATATTATTCGAAACAAAGCCAGACTTGTTGTTAAAGGATATTCACAACAAGAAAGAATCGACTATGAAGAAACTTTTGCTCCTGTCGCAAGACTCGAGGCTGTTCTTATATTTCTGGCTTATGCAGCTCACAAAGACTTTGATGTTTATCAAATGGATGTGAAGTGTGCATTTTTAAATGGAGAGCTTGAAGAAACAGCTTATGTGGAACAACCTCCAGGTTTTTTTAAAGAAGAATATCCTGATCATGTTTATATTTTAGATAAGGCAGTTTATGGGTTAAAACAAGCACCACGAGCATGGTATGGAACTCTTACTTCATTTTTGAAACAATCTAAATTTAAACAAGGATCTGTTGATCCCACATTATTTCGAAAAAAAGTTGGGGATCATCTAATGCTTGTTCAAATTTATGTTGATGATATTATTTTTGGATCAACTGACCCTACCTTATCTAGAGAATTCAAAATTTTGATGAAGAGTAAATTCGAAATGAGCATGATGGGTAAAATCCACAATTTTCATGGGTTAAATATACATCAAAGCAGAGAAGGAATTTTCATTAACCAAGAAAAATACACGAAGAATTTGCTTGAAAAGTTTGGAATGACTAATAGCACTAAGCTAAGAGTACCAATGGTAGTAGGAACGAAGTTAACACCTTCGTTAGATTCACCCGCTGTTGATCTTACTTTGTTTCGAAGCATCATAGGTTCTTTACTTTATTTAACTGCAAGTAGACCTGATATCATGTTTTCTGTGTGCAATTGTGCAAGGTATCAAGCAAATCCAAGAGAAACACATTTAACAGCTGTAAAGAATATTTTTCGTTATCTTAAAGGAACATTTTCGTTAGGATTATGGTATCCTTCAAAATATGGAATTTTCATTCAAGCCTTTTCGGATTCAGACCTTGGTGGATGTACTCTCGACAGAAAAAGTACAAGTGGCGGATGTCAATTTCTCGATGGCAAGTTGGTGAGCTGGCAGTCGAAAAAGCAAACATGTGTATCAATTTCAACAGCTGAAGCAGAATATGTAGCTGTTGCTGCTTGCACATCACAAATTATATGGATTCAAAGTCAATTGCGTGATTATGCAATTAATATGAAAAAGATTCCTTTGTACTGTGATTCACAAAGTGCTATTCGCATTTGTCATAATCCAGTACAACATTCGAAAACGAAACACATTGCTCTTCGTTATCATTTTATAAAAGATCATGTGGAAGATGGTAACACTGAAGTTCATTTTGTCAAAACTACTAATCAACTTGCTAATATTTTCACTAAACCAATTGATGAAAAATCTTTTGTGAGAATTTTAGCAGGTTTGGGAATGATAGATGCGAATTCGGTACCAGGATCAAATACTCAAAATTAACGAAATGTTGTTGATGAAAAAGGTGTCGATTCAGAGGCTTGTTGTCCTTATCATTCAGAGGTTACTGTGCGTTAAGAGGATTCGACACGCTTCGTTTTCGTATATTGAAACTAAAACTTTTCGCATGTTTGATACTATCATTTCTTTTCATTTGTTTAAAATTTTGTTCAGCTGAAAAACCAAAAATATTTTTATTTCTTTGCATTAATTTTCGATAAATCAAAAATATCAAAAAGATTTTCTTTTATTGCTTGTTTTATTTTTCAAAAAATTCAAAATCATAAAATTTTTTTTTTAAATAGAAAATTCAAAAAGATTTTTGGTTACTTTGTGATTTTTTCAGGTCTTCAAGAACAATTTTCACGACAATTCTTCAAAGGGTCATGCTTGTGTTTCTATAGGAAGGTAATTCTCTTAAATCTTTATACTAGTTAAAATGTCCGTAGAAGCACACTGCTGCATGTCGACACAAGCCTCAACTGACTCTATGTGTGTTACGAAAGCCTTAATGAAATTTTTCATACGAAAGTTTCTTCCAAATTAGGCTTACATTCGCATTAGTCCAATGAGCTACCTTACTCTTCTCAAATGAGTTAAGAGTTATCTGTTTGGTCCATATATAACAGAGGTACATTCGAATCTTAACCAATCTTTTTCATCACAAAATTTCTTAACACTTTTCACACACAAAGACACATGTCCAAGAGGTCATTGATCAAACCAATTGTGTCTTAAACATGTCAAAAATCTGTGTTAATGATCTTAAATCATGAGACCGTGATGCAAGTGAAACCCAAATATCCGAACTTAATAAGGAATTGACGGGGAACTTTGTTCCAGATTCTTACGAAACACTTGTTTCTGTACCCAAGCTTCGTATACTCCATATCACATTCTTTCGTATGAGTGGTTTTGATCAAATGTTCGAAATCCACGACATTTGTTTCCCAACGAAATCCAGCTTAACTATTTTTCTTTGAATGTGATTTCAGTGTGAGTATCAATTCTTTTCTGTAGTCACTTTCACAAATTTTACAAAGCCACTTGTCACTGACTACACTGGTTAAACAAGTAATTTCGTTTACAATTTCTCACCTTATGTTTAGGATGATATGTAACGAAATTCATAAGCCACCCATTGAAGCCTTGAAAAAGAAGCCCTTTGATACTTCTTTAAAAGTATTCGATTGTAATTCACGGGAAAATGCACAAGCTGTTAGTTATCTCTCTTGATAATTAATGAAGCAACCTTTGCATGGGGTTTAACTTCTTTTGTGTCAACATATTTGACATCACAGATCCAATTTTTTTTAATTTGCTTCTTACCCTTTTTCATTGAATCACTACACTCACGAAATCTTTAAGGTTCTAAGTAATACCAACTTAGGCTGATGATTTCACAAAACTGGCAAATGACTTCGTTTCGAATCCCAAAAACGAATGAGCCCAACCTCAAATCCGAAACGTTTGATCTTATCCACAAGTACTCATGAACAGTCTCAAAGTAACTGTTTGGTACCTTGGCCCTAGTTTCAAGGAACTTTATCTGACATAGCTACAATAACGGCTACTGGTGCGCGTTTCAAGGGACGATGTGATCTACTTCTTAATGACAAACGGTTCACATTACTTTGGGCTTACTTATAAAAGGAAAATCTTCTTTCTTTTTGAACTCACGCATTCAAGAATTCACAGAAGATCAAAAAGCCCTAATATCTTTTTGAAAGCTTCCAATCAACATTCAAATGGCTGTTGTTCAGAATTCCACTAATGATGAAATTGCATCCCAACCTCTAATGACGATTCAAAGCACAAACTATCAGGTTGAATCAAATGTCACGTTGTATCCAGAAGGGCTCAAGATGCTGATAGTTGCATTGAAAAGATCAGTTCTTGCCACCGCTATGTTTAAATCTTTCGCAGTTCCACTAACTTGGTTTTGTATGGCTGCATCTACTACTTCATTCAATAAAGGAACTGATGTAATCACTTTCAACTTAGTAAATGAGAAACGCATTCGTCTCACCAAGAACATGTTCTCACAGTTCTTGGAGCTTCCTAATTCACCACCTTTTTTCAAACCTTCTAACCCACAGATTGTGCATATGTTCAACGAGATGGGTCACCAGCCACCACTTGAAAAGATAAGTGATTTCAAAAAGTCTGGGCTTCCCTGTATCTGGAATTTCATGTTTGGGATTTTTCTACGATGTTTAACAGGAAGAAAAGTGGATCTTGACAAGGGAAGATAAGAAGTTTATGCTATGGTCATGGGTTTATATCACGAATTGAGTGTGGATTATGCCACTCAGTTGTGGATCGAATTCATGAAAAGCTTAGAACGTACAAATGTGGCTAAGGGAATTTCTTGTGCTAGATACTGGAGTTTAATTTTGGAGAGGGTGTATGAGAAAGAAGGAATTCAAGTTCCTCAGGGTGTAGAAATTGCTGAGTTTACGAAGTTTCAATTTCCAAAGAATGTTCAAGATGATGAGCAAATTTTTACAAGTGTTGCAAGAATTCGAGATGCAATGCTTAAGAAGGTGAATCCTACGAACAAGATTCTTGTAAAGTATTTGGAGACGGTGAACCCTGATGTTGAAACTGGGGTGTTACTTGAAATCGAAGCTGGCTCTTCCAAGCCATCAAAGAAAACGAAGTCTAATAAATCTTTGCCTAAGAAAGTTGAGGGTGATGAGAAGAAGAAAGTAGAAGAGAATGAAGCTCAGCCTTCGAAAGAAGTTGTTCCTTCAAAATCAGGAATTCTTAAACGGATTCGTATGAAATCATCTAAACGAACTTCATCTGATGACTCTCCGATGGTTCGTTGGACTCAGGTTAGCAGTAAAGGAGTGGTAGTTCGTGAAATACCTGCTCCTGTTTCACCGTTATCCAAAAAGAGACGTGCTCATGATGTTGCGAAGCACATCACACAAAAACGGTACAAGCGAAAGCTTGTAATAAGAGATGATTCCTCAGACAACGATGTTGTTCCTGATACTCCTATTGCTTCGACTTCTATGGTAACCTCAACACCTATAATCTCTTCAATTTTGAATGTTTCTATCATTTCTCCTACTCCAACCATTCCACTCGAAAAATCGGTAACCAAGTCTTCACAACCTATTATTCTCTCTTCTTCATTACCACCTATTACTTCAACTTTGTTTGTTTCCTTACCACCATCCATCTCAACTTCTACTTCATATCCACTGTTTGAAACTATTCTTCAACAACCAATTACTACTCTTTTTCCATCACAATCCATAGACACACCCAAACATCATTCTGATGATGAAACCGAAGGAGGAGGTTTTGGAGGAACGTTCGACGAATTGCATTTTGATTCGGAAGAGGAGGAGATTCCTGATCATATGTTAATGTCAGGAAAACAGTTCAAAATCTTGAACATGAAGTTAAACTCACTTCTTCAGTCTCAAGCTGATTCAGGAGCAACACATTCGGTTTCGGGTCTTGAAGTTGAATTAATGAGCTTCGTATCAAGACTCAAACAGGAAATTTTGAAGGGGCCTTAAAGGATTTTAGGGCTGTTGCGAAGGACCGTCATATTCTCTTCGTACAAGATGTCAATTTGAAACTCGAAGAGTTGAAAAAGGAAGTCTCTCAGGAACTCATAAATATGAATTCTCAGTACAATTCACTTCAAGAGAATGTTGATATAATTGATAGGGCAGTTACAAATTTTGTCAAAACTTTTCAAGATGCAATGCTGAAGTTTGAATCTAAAGCAACTGAAGACAACAATCAGCTTGCGAAATTCCAGTCTCTTCTTGAAGAGTTAAAAAAAGTTGTTTCGAAGCCTACTCCAACTTCTTTTTTAACTCTTGAGTTCCTTACTCAGAAGTTGAATTTACTTGACCAGGTTATTCAGAAGGCGGTTGCTCCCATTTTCAAGTTTGCTCAAATGTTGCCACAGCATGCCCCACCTGTTAACACAGGGGTGCAAGGGGGAGAAATGAAAGTGAGCAAAGGAGTAAATGTGAATAGAAAGGGAGAAGGAGAGAAGATAACAACTGGATATTCGAAAGTTGTTGGAAAGGTGTTCTCTACACAAATTCCTGTTTCAATTCCAGTGAAGTCTGATACTATTTCAACAACAATTGTTACCACAAAACCTTTTACAAAACCAAAAGGAATTGTGATTGATTCATCTACAGAAGGGGGTAGTTCAAGTTCCTTAAAATCAAATTCAGATTCGAAAGACAAACGGAAAGGTGTGCTAGTCGAAAAGTCTAAAGAAGAAAAGAAAGCAGAGGTGGAGGCTGAAATCGAACTTCAAAGGCATATTCAAAGTATTCTGAGGTTGAGAGAAAATGATCCACCTGGAATGGACAAAGGTGATCCCAAAAAGTTGTATTCATATGAATCAATCGAATCAAGAGTTGCATTCAATCATATGTATGCTTTCGAAAAGAAACCAAGGAAAAGCTATTCGATTGCTAACACTGATTTTTGTCAGTTGGACTTTCCGATAAACGAAATGATGTTTATCACTGCTCAATACAAGATTAGTGAGAAATTCAAAAACCCAGATGATTATACACACATGAAAATTCGTTTTCATGCTGTACTTGGAAAAGAGCAAGATGAAATGTGGTCTCTGATCAAGATCAAGAAAGTTGTTGCTATTAAGAAAGATGTCTTATTCGAAGACATGATACAAAATTTCAGGTATCATGTGATTCGTGCAAACAATCAAGAAATCGATTTCAGTATTGCAGACTTCCCTCTAATGAACTGGAATGATCTTATTCAAGTTGCATTACTTTTAAAAGAAATGGAGGCATCACAACTCAAGGGTATAGACAAAGAAGTGTTCAGACTAGGTCTTGCTCACATTAAAATCTTCATTGACAATTATTATGATTGTCTTGCCCTGACTGACGAAGAGTTGGCCTCGAGTATGGATAAGAAAGTATCTGTTGCAATGGAACTTTCAAAGACACATGCTGAGTTGAAAAAGTATGCTGATGGAGAGATATGTTTAAAACCATTTGGTTTAGTGTTTGCTGGGAAGGACACTAAAGGAAAGGCTAAGAGATTTCTCTTTCAAGTTGCTGAGATCGAAAGATATACAACGTCACAATATACGAACTTTATTGTTCGTATGAATAATTGCTCGAAAAAAAATGATGGTGACAAGAAGGAGTTAAAGAAGGTAATAACAGGGTATTCTGAGATACAAAGGATGATGCACTTAGCTGCTCAGATTCTCACGAATTGAGTAGTTCGACTCGTTTACAAAGGGGGAGATTGTAAGGGTCGATGCCTTGTAAAGAGTCGAATTGTGTTTAGTCTATTTCTTATATAATGTATTTACTAAGTAACTTTTGTATGAAGCGTAATGGTTCCAGACTTTGTATTTTTTGTACTCTCATGTTTCCTATAAATAGGGACTGAGCTTTGGTTTAGACTACGAGTTTTCCAGATTTCATAGTCTACTTTTGTAATCAAGCTTATTGAGAGTAATTGAAACTTCAAAGTCTTATTTACTTTCTGAGTTCATTACAGTGATTGATCTTGTTCTTAATCGATTTCTCATATACAATTCAACTACAACCTGCAATAGTATTCAGGACCATTAGGTCTTTACATTGTAACTTATGTATCGTTATTGATTATGCCATCCTTAGGGTTTTAGCATTATGTAAACAAACATTTGAAATCAAAATGACCCTTTGTACTGGGATTTTCCGCAAGTATAAATAAATGATTTTAAAAGCATAAAGAAAAGTTTTAATTTGTTCTCAAAATTAGAGGATGCCATAGTTTGTATCAGAGCATTAGTTTAAGCGAACTAGAAATTTGTAGGATTTCTAGACTTAAACTTAGTGATCAAGCAATGATGGTGAGGTGTGTATATCTAGGATAGTTTAGGTTGTATACCGAAATAGACACAAGCACTATGATATTTTAAAGTATAGGCCTTAAGTAATATTAAGTGCTAAATAAGAAATTAATATATATATATATATATATATATATATATATATATATATATATATATATATATATATATATATATCATAGGTTAAATACCTTATTTACTATATTATGCACTAGCATACTTTAGAAACGATTTGTATGTGTCCAGATTTCTAAACGTTTAATTACGGTATTAGAATTGGCATATAGCTTTTCGGAGTAATAAGCAAAATTCCGCGTCTAAATTTTCCCTACCTATATTCTCATCTTGGTATGCTAAATGTCTGTTTGGGTATATAGAATGTCAAGAAGATCACAAGGAGCGGAAGAATCGTCTATAATGAAGGAGATCCAACACCTCAAAACGTCGAAGTAGCTGATGTTCAAATCCCGATGAATGAAGCTCGAGCAATGATGTAAGAAATGCTCAATCAACAACAATGTGAGTTTAGGGAGCTCTTATCTCAAGAACTAGCTAGATGAGGAACACCTATGATCAATGAGCCAGTACTTGTTGAACAAGACAACAATGGACCAATTCATGCACATGCCACGATGGTCCAGAGAGGAAATAATGATAACTTGGAAAGTTATCAAGGACCGGAGCAACTAGAGGTCTAGAGAAATGATGAACCCAGATCCTACTGAAAGTATCAAGATTTCATCACGTGAAATCCATAATCATTTAATGGGAAGGAATATCTCGTAGGAGTCATGTATTGGATATCGGAGATGGAGTCAACCTCCATTACATCTGGATGCACGGGCAAACTAAAAACCGCCTATGTTATGAAGCATTTCAAGGTCACAACAAATCGTTAGTGGAACACGTTAGGGAAGATTGTGAGCCCTAACAAGCCACTACAGATGACATGGGATGAATTCTTGACTCATTTCAGGAAGAAATTTTGTTCAGTTGAGAAAATCTTGGAATTGGAGAATCAATTCCTATCTTTGACAAAGGGAAGCATGTCAGTAGATCAGTACACCAACGCCTTCACTGCTAAAATGGAGTTCGCCCTACGACTTGTACCTGATGAATTAACCAAGATAGATAGGCATGCCAAGGGGCTACCTTGGGAATACACTGTGTCGGGTAAGCAAGCATGTATATTTGAGGCGCTCGTCTGTACTGCAAAGTCTGCCGTAGGGATGATGAAGAAAAAGACAACCAATAAAGCCGAAGTCGGTGAGAAGAGGAGAGCTGAAGGAAGCAACAACAACAACGACAAGAATAAAAAGTATTCAAAGTCAACAAACGAGTATGGATGCAACTAGGAAGGGAAGTGGTGTGATGGGTGTAATAAGAGGGATTCTAGTAGCTGTGTTGTCTGCTACAAATGCAAGAAGTCTGGGCATATCTACAAAAATTGTCAGTAAAAGCAAAAGACTGCTTCATTTGCAGAGAAGAAGGGCACGTGAAGGCGGAGTGCCCAAAAGCTGAAAAGCCAACACCAAGTATCCTACCAGCAATGACCAGTGGAAGAAGCTACCAAATGATCCTTGATGAAGCGGATTCCGTTGCAGGAAATAGAGAGTAGGAAACTGCTTGATTGATGTATGAGTAGTCGTCCTATATAGATAGTAATAGGACTTGAAACCCAATACAAGGGGCACAATGTATAAATAAATGTTGTAATCACTTTCAAACGTTATAAAATTTCTAGTTAAGTTACATCACTATGTGGCATTAGGAAATTATGATTTCAACATAATGGTTTGGTTAAAAATAATTTTTTTATAGTGTGCATGTAAGTATGGCACTACACGAGAAAGAATTTATACCAATGGTTGGAAAATAGAATTTCAGTTAAAGTTATGCATGGAAGATATCATAGTGGAGTCTAGGAAATTTGTTATATATGATTACATGGAGATATCTATGTGTGTTAAAATGTTTTTGTGATCTTTAGGGAATACTAACTTGTGAAAACGGCGAGACAACTTTGGGATGAGTATGAGTAGGTATGGATGGTAGTATGGGCCCGTACTATCAGAAGCACATGACCCGTACTTATATTAGAAGGAGTCACAAGGTTACTAAGGTACTAGTAGTTGAATTTTCAGTTTGTGTCCGTCGTTACAATCGTTACGGTAACTACTAAAGTTATTTCTGCCCCCAAGTAGTCAAATGTGAATCGAGTCCGACTAATCTACAAAGTAAGTTCGACGTAGCGTCCGACTTTAGATCGAATGAAGAGATAATCAAAGCGATCAATAGAAATTTCGCATTCGCCGTTAAGATTAAGCAACCTGTAGCCAGAAGTACTACATGGTAGCCAGAAGTACTACATGCTAGAATGTGATTGTATCACATTAGCACATGAAGGAAGGTATCCTTTGTGTTAAAAAGTATGACTCAAAGATATATGAGTCTAGCCATTGCATCATATGATGATAGGTCATTAGAACATGACCAATCAGTCTGTTACGGTAGTCGAAGTAAGGACCTTAATTAGGTTAATAAAGAGCAGAAACCTCCCATGAAGTTCAAATTTAAAAGGAAGACTATGTACAACACCATCAACGGTGAAGAAGTCTAAGAGTTAGAAACTCGATTGAAATTGTAGGAGAGTTACGGTTTATCACCTATGATGGAAAGGTAACGTGCGGAGTCATTATACGAGGCATGTTTTTTGATTCCAGGACGTAATCATCCTAAGGGTGAGATAATTGTAATGCCCGCAAATTCAGGCTAGACCAAACAAGTAATAATTATTAAAATTAAATTCTTGAATAGGATAATCTATAGTCATGTGTACTGCAGACTATATAAAATAAGTTTCGTATTAGGAAAAATATGAAAAATCAATTGAATCGTCCGTAAATCATAAAAATAAGTGTGCCAAAACCTATATATTATTATATATTTTGAAATTATATGTGGACGTGATCCCGGATATATAAATTTCGTAGAAATCCGAGTTCATATGAAGGGGATATGAATTTTATAAGATATATAAACCAACCACGTAATAAAAAAATTATTAACGTCAAGACGTACAAAGAGAATGATTGAATTTTGGGTAAAGTCTCCAAAATAGAAATCATAGTACTCTTTAAGATAAGAATTTTGGTAAAAGAAACACCAAAATCGGAGTCCATACGAGAGAGTTATGATTTTTGCAAAATCATTAAATCATATAAAAATAAGGGCTAAAAATAAATTCAGAATTAGCCGATGGAGCCTAAAGGAAAGTTATATAGTAATCGACGAGAGCTACGAGTGGAGAAAAAGAATGTCAAAAACGGAGTCAATATAAAGAAGTTACGAAATTTAAAAATTCTGCGTTTTACGTCGCGCGTGGTGTGCGACGCGTGCTTCAAGAAAGTGAAAATACGGACCACAGAGAGCCTGACGCATGGCACAGAATGGTTGGGGAGTTGTCACCTTAAAATGTGCGATGTGCACCCCCTTTTCATGTCGTGCACCCAAAAATCGGCTATAAATAGGAGGCCAAGCCTCATTCTTTCTCCCATAACTTCCCAAACACACACATACACACACACACACACTCTCTCTCTCTCTATTTATTTTATTTCTAGCCTATTTTCTCTTAGTTTTAGCCCTCCTTGAAGCCCTGCGATCCCTGAATCTGTAGTAGCTAGCGAGTAGAAGCTCTGGCCGTGCAATTTCCTAAATTTTATCAGGAAGAATCTCTGTAAGTTAAGCTACACTCTAATCTTTTCAGTGTAAGCTATATTTATAGTCATAAGTCATTATTATGAACCTATAAACAAAATTCATCAATAATTTCCTGTCGTTATACTAATTGATCTACTTACAGGAGAGGTATGTAAAATGGTCACGTTCGCTTGGTTGTTGGATTTCAGAAAATCTATTATGCCGAAATGATCCTGCCTCCTAATTGTCCTGCCTGGCTGATCATTATTTGATAGATCTTGATGTAGACATCAAGATTAGCGAGGAATCTAGACTACGATTAGTCACCAGGAGCATCAGAATAAAACTTTGTATTATATATAGTTAGGTCTCAGAAATATCTTAGGTGTTAGGCGACGCTCTGCCTTGTTCACCATTCACCCACCTAAATCAAGTGAGTGCATAGTCCCTTTTAAGAACATGATTTATTAAAAATATTAATTAAAATATTAAATATTTGTTGGAAGTCGTATGTGAAGTATATGCTTATTTTCTGGATGATATGTTTGGATATATAACGTGAAGTGTGCGAACTAGATATGGTTCTATTTTGCATTAGGATAAACAAATAATATTATATAATAATATTCAAAGTAAAATTATTGAGAAGATAAATGATTAATAATACATAATACTCTTATGAAATATATATACACTAAGATAGGTTAGTGTCGCCCAAGAATAGAGTTGGTACTAAAAGTTGGTTTCAGGCACTGTAATGTAATCTAGGGATAAACTTAGACTTATGGAATATACATGGTTCAATTAATTTGATATTAGGTAGTCTCATTGGGGTAATGTTTGTAACCTAGGAACGAAGAGTAAAGTTCTGTTTCTTGACACCATCACGTGTCGATTTACGTTAACTCCATTCAGGATGAACAGAAATGGTGGGTCCCAATCAGGCGATTGTTAGCGGTATGTCTGGTATCAAGACCTGAGCTAGTGGAACTTGATTAGGATGCTAAGTGATTAAGAGACAACCTGCAATAGTATTCAGGACCATTAGGTCTTTACGTTGTAACCTATGTATCTGTATTGATTATGATATCCTTAGGGTTTTAACATTTTGTAAACAAACATTTGAAATTAAAATGATCTATTGTACTGGGATTTTTCACAAGTGTAAATAAATGATTTTAAAAGCGTAAACAAAAGCTTTAATTGTTTCTGAAAATTAGAGGATGTCATAGTTGGTATCAAAGCATTAGTTTAAGCAAACTAGGAACTTGTAGGGTTTCTAGACTTAAACTTAGAGGTTAAGCAATGATGGTAAGGTGTGTATATTTACGATAGTTTAGGTTGTATACCTGAATAGATAAAAGCACTATGATATTTTAAGGTATAGGCCTTAAATAATATTAGGAGCTAAATAAGAAATTAATATATATATCATAACTGTCACACCCCCGAACCGGAACGGCGGAAACGTCCGAGGGTGGATGACGTCTTTGTACAATATCCTAACGACTGAATATAAATGAAACATAACATTACAACCCTTGCATTGAATAATTTCATAAGTTCACATGGTACCCAAAATATTGTTTACATAATGACCAATACATACGACAAAAATAGATAACGAGATGCGGTGACGTCCCATCCACCAAAAACTCTTGTGGTTACATGTTTGCTGATTTCCTGAGAATACAAGTGATTTTGAAAAGTGTCAACAATTAAGTTGGTGTGTTCATAAGCGTTTTATACGAAAAAGGGTTTATAATATTTTGTGGAAATGATAGTGTAACTTCCAGAAAATCAAACACTTTCTTTATAAATGAACTGAAAGTCCTAATCCAGAGACTAGAAATGTATATGATGTAGTAATGGAAAATAGTTCTAGTAAGATTTATCTTTTTGTGAAAACTATTTAGGTGTACTCTAGCCCATAAAACAAGTGGTGTGTTAATACTCTATGTGAGTTATTATAACCATACTAATACGACTAGTGGCCTGAATGACGTTCTTCAGGCGTCGGAACTGTTACGACATTTGTCACCCCAGACCTGCCGGTCTAACTATAACTAACAGCTTAGGTGCATGGTTGTCAATCCTGTATAGATCTATACACAAGTGTCACACTTTCCCTATAAGAGACCCTGGTTATAATTCAGGACTTTAGTGGGTACTCTGGTAGGTACAATGAAGTAGTGACTCACAAGTCTGTATCAACCGGTTTATGTCTGTTGCACTGAAGATTCGTTATCTTGTAAGCAAAATAATTATACATTTAAATAACTATTTGTTTCTCCTGAAATGATATTTTAGCGTTTGTAACTCCCAAACTACACCAATTATAGTTTATCATGTTTGTTTGTTGAAACTATTTATATAATCTTTTATATAAATATAAAGTTTTTATCCTGTCTATTGTCAAAATGTGTGATCAAACATGTTATTTTTGGGGTGTAATCCATTAAAATAGTAAATAACTAATATGTAACCCCTTTTTGTTAGAAAAACTATCTTTTTATATAAAGTTTCCAAAACCTTGTAGTCTTACAAAGCATATTTTTCTTTATGATTTTTATAACATATAATAAGTTTTGTTTTTGTTAGCTTTGCATATCAAAATTAATATATCAAAAATAATTGTATAAAACTAATGATAATCATAACTTCAGCAAATAATAGTTTACACTTCATCATAAAGTAGAAACATGCAAGTATTTGTGTAATAAACAATCTTGACTTGTATTCCCCCTCCCCCCTCCTTAAAACATGAAAATCTTGAAAAAGTGGGTGTATTAACTCACCTTGAGTGGATTTGTGGGTTGTTTGGAGTGATGATATCAACATTCCAAGCCTAAAACACTTGGTTGTGTTTGATGAAGTCTTTGAAGATTATGTTACCCTAAGGATCTTAACACATAATAATGTGTGTAAATAGGATGAAATTGACATAAAATGTGCCAAAACACCAGAGGATTACGAAAATACTTACCAAAAACCTTAGGGCCAACTTAGAAATGATGATTTTTGGAAGAACTTGAGTATGTTTTTTAGAGAAAATAGGATGGTTGAAGATGAAAGAAGATGATAATGGGAAATGCTTCCCGACCCAAGATGAATGGGGGAAGTAGATGGGATGTTTACATTGTTATTTGAGGGGTATTATCCTAGATATATGTTGGTTAATAATTTTTATGGTAAATCCAAGGTATCTATCATGTCACAAATTCAACTCCTCACATTTCCCACTCAACCGAGATCCTTTATGTCCTACCGAGAACATCGTTTTTGGTCTTAGTGTGCCACTGAAAACTGGGGAGATTTCAAGAGTGACCGAGAACACTTAAGGTCTTCGGCCTTAACCGAGAACGTTCATAGCATAGAGTTTTCGGTCCGATCTGGCAACCTTCGCATGGTTTTCGGTTAGGGATGTTCTCGGTTTCGAGGGTTTTCGGTCTAGAGAGGGTTCTCGGTTTGGTACATGATTTTGGTTCTAGGCTAAAACACTTTAAATACAAATGCGATTTTTCGAAAATCTTGATTCATCTCATTGACTTGTTGGATTAGTGTCTAAGTCCATAACTATTTTGGTATGTACTTGACCCGATGGTGTATGGTCCTTTTGGGTTGCCTTCACCAAAGCAACTTGATAGGATGAACTATGGAGAGAAAGGATTAATTATGATTTATTAAATATATTATGAGAATAATATATTAAAGGAGAAATCATATTGTTTAATTAATATTAGTCAAGAATTAATTGATAATTAATTTTGTGGCTAAAAGAGATTAATTAAACTTAAGGGACTGGAACTGTAATTATAAGATAATTGTATTTGGGCTATGGATCACCTTGGAATAATAGGTTGGACGAATTCTATAGGGAAACCCATTAGAAATCGCCCAAGGCATATTCTAAAAGGGTCCATGGGCTGCTTAGGGCTTAAGCAGTCAGATTAGGGTCTCCTAGTTGAAAACCCTAATAGCCTACATGTATATATAGTACCCTTAAGCCCCAAAAACGTGGCTAAGAGTTCCACTAGGGTTTCTGGACGTTTTGGGCAGCCTCCTCTCTCTTCATTCTTCACCCTCTTGCTCTTGGTGTTTGTGAGCCACTAGAGGAGTGACACTTGTGACTCTAAGCTTTCTAAAGCCATTACAAGGAGGATTTGAGATTGTTATTGCTACATAACAATCAAGGTATGATCTAAACCCTAATTCATATCTTAATATTGATTATCACATGCTAGATCTAGGGTTTAAAGTCTTGGATGAATGCATGTACAATAGAGAAACCTAGATCCAAGCATTAGGGTTTGCATGAGCACATAGGATGTTGTTATGGCTAAAACCCATCATGACTTTCAAGTGTTTGTTACGAATATGAATTTCAAAGCATATATATATATATATATATATATATATATATATATATATATATATATTTAAATGATATGTATATACGACCTTAGGTTTTCATGTAAATTGCTAAGTACTGGAAAAGTTAAGGTCTGTTGCCGATCTAATATTAGGAAATTTCATGTGTCCATATTTCTAAAAATTTAATTACAGTATTAGAATTGACATATAACTTTTCGAAGTAATATGGAGGATTTCGCGTCTAAATCTTCCCTGCCTATATTCTCGTCTTGGTATGTTACACGCCTGATTGGGTATATAGAATGCCATGATGATCACAAGAAGCAGAATAATCCTCAATAACGAAGGAGATCCAACACCTCGGAACGCCAAAGCAGCTGATGTTCATATCCCAAAGAATGAAGCTCGAGCAATGATGCAAGAAATGCTCAATCAACTACAACGTGAGTTTAGGGAGCTCTTAGCTCAAGAACTAGCTAGAAAAGGAGCGCATGTGATCAATCTGCCACTATTTGTGGAACAAGACAATAATGGACCGATTCCTACGCATGCCACAATGGTCCATGAAGGAAATAATGATGACTCGAAAAGTTATCAAGGACTGGAGCAACTAGAGGTCTAGAGAAATGATGAACCCAGAGCCTACTGCAAGTATAAGGATTTCATTACGTGCAGCCCATCATCATTTAACAGGAAGGAAGATCACGTAGGAGCCATGGAATGGATATCGGAGATGGGGTCGGCCTTCATAACGTCTGGATGTAGGGGCAAGCTACAAACTGCCTATGTTATGAAGCAGTTCAAGGGCACACCACTTCATTAGTTGAACACGTTAGGGAAAATTGTGAGCGCCAATAAGCCACTACAGAAGACACGAGATGAAATTTTGACCCATTCCTAGAGGAAGTTATGTTTTGTTGAGAAAATGCTAGAATTGGAGAATCAATTCCTGGATTTGACAAAAGGAGGCATGTCAGTGGATGAGTACACCAACGCCTTCACTGATAAAATGGAGTTTGGCCTATGATTTGTTTTAGATGAATTAACCAAGATATATAGGTATGCAAAGGGGATACCTTGGGAGTACACTGTGACGGTTAAGTAAGAACGTATATTTGAGGCAGCCGTCTGTACTGCAAAGTCTGTCGAAAGGATGATGAAGAAAAGGACAACCGACAAAGCCAAAGCCTGTAAAAAGCGTAGATCTGAAGGAAGAAACAACAAAAATGGTAAGAAAAAGAAGTATTCAAAGTTAAGAAACGCGTATGGAAGCAACTAGGAAGGGAAATGATGTGGCCAATGCAATAAGAGACATTCTCCCCACTTTATCGTTTGCTACAAATGTAAGAAGTCGTGGAATATATCTACAAACTGCCTAGTAAAAGGAACATAATGCTTCACTTGAGCAGAAGAATGGCACATGAAGGCAGAGTGCCCAAAAACTAAGAAGCAAACCCCAAGGATCCTACCAACAAATCCCAAGTGAAGAAGCTACCAGATGATCCTTGATGAAGCGGTTGTCGTTGCAGGAAATCAAGATTTGTTAATTGCTTGCTTGATATAGGAGTAGTCATCCTATATACATAGTAATAGGATACGAAGCCCAATATAAGCAGCATAATGCATAAATAAATGTTGTAGTCACTTTCAAAAGTTATATAATTTTAAGTTAAGTTATATCGTTGTGTGGCAGTAGGAAATTAAGATTTCAACAAAAAATGGTTTGGTTAAGAATAATATCTAGCAAAGTGTGCTTGTAAGCAGGGTACCACGCAATAAAGTATTTATACCAAAGGTTGGAAATTAGAATTTCGGTTGAAGTTACGCGTATGAGATATCGTATTGGAGTCTAGGAAATGTGTTGTATATGATTACTTGGACACATCTATATGTGTTAAACTGCTTTTGTGATCTTTAGGGAATACTAACTTGTTAAAACTTTGAGACAACTTTTGGGACGAGTATGAGTAGGTTTGGAAGGTAGTATGGGTCCTTACTACTGGAAGCACATGACTCGTACTAGGATCAAAAGGAGTTACAAGGTTACTAAGGTACTAGTAGTTGAATTTTTCGTCCATGTTCGTCGTTACCATCGTTACGGTAACGACTAAAGTTAATTATGGCCCTAGTAGTGAAATGGAATCGAGTCCGACTAATCTACGAAGTAAGTTCGATCTAGCATCCAACTTTACATCGAAGGAAGAGACAATAGAAGAGATCAATAGAAATATTGTAGTCGCCGTTAAGATTAAGCAACCTATAGCCAGAAGTACTATATGCTAGAATGTGATTGTATCGCATTAGAACATGAAGGAAGATATACTTCACATTAAAAATTCCGACTCAAAGAGACCTGAGTCTAGCCATTGCATTATATGATGATAAGTCATTAGAACATGACTTATCAGTCTATTACGGTAGTCGAAGTAAGGAACTTAATTAGGTTAAGAAAGAGCAGAAGCCTCCAATGAAGATCAAATTAAGAAGGAAGAGTAGGTGCAACACCATCAACGGTCAAGAAGTCTATGAGTTAGAAACTCGATTGAAAAGGTAGGAGAGTTACGTTTATCACCTAGGATGGAAAGGTAACATGCAGAGTCATTATACAAGACATGTTTTGTTGATTCTGCAACGTAATCATCTTAAGGGGGAGATAATTGTAATGCCCGCAAATTTAGGCTACACCAAATAAGTAATAGTTATTAAAATTAAATCCTTGAATAGGATAATCTATATTCGTGAGGCGCTGCAAACTATACAATATAAGTTTCATATTTGAAAAAATATGAAAAATCCACCGAATCGTCCGTAAATCGTAAAAATAAGTGTGCAAAAACATATATATATATATATATATATATATATATATATATATATATCTATATATATATATATATATATATATATATATATATATATATATATATATATATATATATATATATATATATATATATATATATATATATATATTGCAAGTATACGTCCACGTGAACCCGAAAATATAAATTTCGTAGAAATCCGAGTTCATATGAAAGAGATATGAATTTTATAAGATATAAAAATCAACCGCATAATAAAAAATTATTAATGTCTAAAGGTACGAATAAAATGGTTGAATTTTGGGTAAATTCACCAAAATAGAAATCGTAGTACTCTTTAAGATATGAATTTTGGTAGAAGGAACACCAAAATCAGAGTCTGTACGAGAGAGTTATGATTTTTACAAAATCATTAAATCGTATAAAAATAAGGGCTAAAAATAAATTCAGAATTAGCCAATGGAGCCTAAAGGAAAGTAATAGTGATCGTTGAGAGCTACGAGCGGAGAAAAAGAAAGTCAAAATGGAGTCTACATGAAGAAGTTATGGAATTTAAAAAGTTTGTGTTTAGCATTGTGCATGGTGCGCGACGTGCGCTTCTAGAAAGGGAAAACGCGGACCATGGAGAGCCTGACACGTGGCACAAATAGGTTGGGGAGTCATCACCTTAAAATGTGCGACGTGCACCCCTTTTGCACACCATGTACCCCAAAATCGGCTATAAATATGAGGTCAAGTCTCATTCTTTCTCCCACAAATTCCCAAACACACACACACACACTCTCTCTCTCTCTCTATATATATATATATATATATATATATATATATATATATATATATATATATATATATATATATATATATATATATATATATATATTCTAGTTCTAGCCCATTTTCTCTTAGTTTTAGCCCTCGGTGAAGCCTTGCGATCCCAAAAGTAGTAGTAGCTAGCGAGTTGAATTTGTGCTTGTCCAATTTCAAACTTTCGCCAGGAAGAATCTCTGTAAGTTAAGATACACTCTAATATTTTTCAGTGTAACTTATATTTATAGTCATAGGTCGTTATTATCAACATACAAATAAGATTTATCAGTAATTTCATGTCGTTATATTGATTGATGTACTTTTGGGAGAGGTCTCTAGAATGGTCACGTTAGCTTGGTTGTTGGATGTAGACATCAGGATTAACGAGGAATCTAGACAACTATTAGTCACCATGATCATTACACTAAAACTATGTATTAATTATACTTAGGTCTAAGAAATATCCGAGGTGTTAGGTGAAGCTTTACCCAGATCACTGTGACAACCCGAACCTTTTTCAGTCAACGAAAGTCATTTCCGTTAAATAAAATTTCGAAATTTACTTATTCCGTAAAGCTCGTGTGGGTTAGAAAACAATTTAAAATAGATAAATAAAATTTATATATTTCATCGGAGCCAAAAACATGTGAAAAACCAGGTCTTCCTTCAAAAATTCAGCCAAAAATCGTCCAGCCAAGGGTTTACGGCCAAGAACCCGTTCATGGCCGGGGACCCCACCTCCGACCGTAAACCCAACCTATATATATATATATATATATATATATATATATATATATATATATATATATATATATATGCCGATTTTACCCTCATTTCTTCTCTTATAACCGAAAACTCATCCATTCTCTCTCTAAACCTTCAACCGAAAACCCAAGTTTCTCTCATCTACGCTCCGAAAATCATCAAATTCAACCTTGGATCTTGTTGTGAATCATCACAAGTTCATCTTTTCACCGAATCAATCACCTTTGTTCTTTAGTTTACGGTCGTGAACCCTTCAAATCTTCATATTTCACCAAGAACAGCCTTCAAATCTTCAAAGGCCGCAAACTCCCTGGACCGAGAACCCGTTCACGGCCGTGAACGCGATTACGACCATAAACCTGTGTTCGGACATGAATTCATTTTGGCAGTAAACAACCTTGAACTGTGAACCTTGGCTGTAAACCCACTTCTTCCACTTCAATCGAGTCTCGGTAACATTCCTAAACCAAAAGCAAGTCTTTTCTAACACTTTAATTAATGGGTTCGTTAAAATAAATGCGATTATGTGTTTAATTATTATTAGGATTTTGTTAATTCTGCGTGCAACAACTCGAGGATCATCTTTCCAGTCTCGCTGTTTGCCACATTCACGCAACCAACTGGGAGTTCATACCCCTACCTTTTCACTGTTTTTAATGTTTTCAGGGGGAGAATAAAAGTAAAACCCAAGGATTTTGTGTTTTTATACAAATGATTTCAAACAGATTTAAAAACTTGACAATTGATACAAACCGAGAAACCTTTACATTTTATGAAAATATTTAGATATTTTTATCCCTTATGTAACATGTTGAGCATGAGGGTAGTATCCAATACATGCAACGAAAACATACATACAAAACTATAATAGGTATACTTTGGAATTCAATACACAGTTTTACTAATTCAAGAGCTATACACAGTAATGAACATATAAGTTATAACAGATATAGTTTATGGTATACAATATTACTTTTCGAATACAAGAGTACGATATCAAATAATTATTTAAGTATAATTATTTTTTACACTACATGACACACATACCGTTTCAAGTACAAAAGAACACTACAATACACATAAACTAGTTAACACAGGGTTGTGAGACATCACTTTAATTGTACCCTTCTGGGTGCGGGCTAAATCCTATCATAGTATAACCAGAGTCTCCTGGAGGGAGAGCGTGAGATTTATGAATAGATCTATTCGGGACTGACAATCCCACACCTAAACTGCTAGCTACAGTTAGGCAGGCATGCTTGGGGTGACAAATGTCATAAGATCCGATGCCTGAAGAACGTCGTAGAGGTCACTAGGTTATATCAAGCATGGTTATACGAACTAACAACAGTATAAACTAACCTTTTGTTTACGGGATTTCATTCTTCAAAAGTTTTATTTTCATTAATAAAGCTACTACATACTACAACTGGAGGATTCCAGGGATTTCAACTCAGGGTTTTATTTTAAGTAATAAAGCTACTATACATAATGGCGTTAGTCAGGGTTTTCATACAATGCATTATCTTACATTACTGGTGGTAGCCAGGGATTTCCTACAAGAGTTTTCATACAAAACAACATTATACAATACAGCTGGTGGTAACCAGGCTTACATACTAATGCTTTCACTCACAAATACGAAATACATTAACGAACTTATGTTTGGTCTTAGGGTTTAAGAATACTTTTCATTACTAAAGGAAATATTGGATTTTCTTGCTAACATACAAACATTTTCACAGATTCATCAACATGCTTTCATTACAAAAACATGCTTATGAACTCACCGGCTTAATGCCGATACTCTTTCAAAACCACTTGTATTCTCAGGAAATCAGTACACAGTACTCTCGCAGGCTTTTGAAAAGACGGATCGTATAGAGTCACATCTTTTATATTTTGCTATACTTATGATGTATACAAACTATGTATCAAACTGATGTAAATACCTTATATACATATTCAATGTAATGGTTGTGTTTACTCTGATTACTGTGATGCAATTGTTATGATACTACACATGACGTCCTCCACCCCCGAACATTTCCGCCGTCTCGATTTAGGGGCGTGATAGATTGGTATCAGAGCTATTATTTATAGTGAACTGAGTATATCGGGCCTTACATGGTATAAAACTATAAACACTAATGGGGCCGAAGCGCTCTGAAATTAAAAGTATACTTTTAAAATTTAAGTATTTTACAAGAAGTATACAACTATACATACATACTAGAAGCTGTATCATAGTAAGAACTACATAAAAGTATTTAGGACGAGTTGGAGACTACGGTTAAACCTGAATAGTTATGTAATCATATCTAGGTTCAATATAACCTGATCAACTATATTTGTTCGAGATATGACCAACATGTATTTGGGAGTGACGGTGGTGTTGCGACAAGTCTAAAACTCACCAAACTCTATACATATAAAGCACATAGTTAAAATACTATATGAGTATTTTATAACTCTATCACACTTAATAGAATTGATACAAGTAGTACTAGTTCCCACCAATAAAAGACCTATAATTTCTTGCTTATGTTAGTAAACCTTTATTGTAGATCTCTGTTAACGCTGTAGGGTCAAGATATTATGCATTTAGGACTAAGATCTATCTTATTCAAAAATATCTGACTCATGATCAATATAGAAGGATTATCATCATTTTCCCCTTGTATGTTTTAGAGAATGATGCCTCCTAAGAAGAGACCCAACAGAAAGAACAACAACCCTCCGACGGATCCGCCGCCGCCACCTCCTCAGTACGACCCTGCGGTGTTCCAAGCAGCAGTGACCGCCGTTGTGGCTGCCGCCATGTCACAGATCAATACGAGTGGCACAAGTGGGGCGGGCAGCGGTGCCCACCCTTCCCATCAGGGAGATAGTCATGGACACTCGAAGGAGTGTTCATACAAGGACTTCAGCAACGTGAAGCCTCGGTCTTTTGATGGCACTGGAGGTCTCATTGCTCTAACTCGATGCTTCGAGAAGACCGAATCTATCTTCGAGATATGTGCTTGACCCGAATCCAGTAAGGTGAAGTTTGCAGCGTATACCTTCACCGACAGAGCACTAACTTGGTGGAATGGCCAAGTCAAATCCCTAACTCTCCCGGTGGCTAATGCTATGAGTTGGAATGATTTGAAAGAATTGATGTTAGGTGAATACTGCCCTAGGGGCGAAATGCAAAAGCTGGAGCAAGAGCTCTGGGACCTGAAGATGAAAGGTTCCGACGTCGCTGCATACATTGCTAGGTTCAGTGACCTGACCCTTCTGTGTCCCGGGTTGGTCACCCCGAAGAGCAAGAAAGTTGAAAGATTCATATGGGGATTGATGCCCCCAACTCGGGGGAACGTCTTAGCTGCTAAACCCCTCACATTTGATAGTGCCAAGCGGCTGGCACGTACCTTGATAGATCACAGGGACAGCCATGAAAACATAGCAGCCGCCTATGAACCATCCAAGGAGAATGGTGGAAAGAGAAATTTCTAGAATAAGCGCAAGGGCAAATCTTCGCAGGAGCCCTCCAAGAAAGAAGAAATAGTGGCAGTTCATGTTGCTACCACTCATGCTGCTGTTCCTACAACTCGAGCACCTGCCAACATATATGCTGGAACCCTTCCAAGGTGCGATAAGTGTAACTTCCATCATCACGGACCCTGCCGTGACATGTAATGCAATAGCTGTGGCAAAAAGGGAAACACAGCCCGTTTCTGCAAAGCACAAGTCCAACCAACCAATTAGGCTCCTGGTGCTGGAGTTGGCCAAGCCTGTTATGGCTGTGTGGAAACCGGGCATTACAAAAGGAATTGCCCAAAAACAACAACAGTTGGCAACACAGGGAAGGTAGTAGCTATGGCCCAGGAGGAGGCAGTCGCTGATCCCACCGTAGTTACGGGTACGTTCCTTCTCAACAACTCTTATGCATGCATTCTTTTCGAAAGTGGTACGGAGAGGAGTTTTGTTAGTCATGCATTTAAGCATCTACTCAAGCATAAATCGCAACCTTTAACCAAAACATTCACCATCGAGATGGCTAATGGAAAGAAAGAAAGCACTAACGACGTATTTATAGGATGTACTCTTACCCTAAACGACCATTCCTTTCCAATCGACTCCATGTCGGTCTCTATAAAAAGCTTCGATGTCATCATCGGCATGGATTGGTGGAGCCCCAATCGTACTAATATCCTTTGTTATGAAAAAGCCATTCGCCTCAATCTGCCATCTGGTGAAGCCCTCATTGTCTATGGTGATAAACTCAGCTCAAACGTTCGTATCATTTCGTGCATCAAATCCCAAAAATATCTGCAAAAGGAGTGTTATGTATTCCTAACCCATGTTGTTAACGAAAAACAGGAAGTGAAGACCTCGCGAACATCCCCGAATTCTGTAATTTTCCTATTATCTTCCCCGAAGATCTTCCAGGAGTTCCTCCCGAATGCCAAGTCGAGTTCCGAAAGTACTTAATTCCTGGAGATACCCCCTAGTCAAATCCCCATACCGCCTACCGCCGGCAGAAATTCTGGAGTTATCCAGCCAGCTGAATGAGCTACTCAGCAAGGGATTCAATAGACCAAGCTTCTCACCCTGGGGAGCACCGGTCTTATTTGTGAACAAGAAGGATGGGTCCTTCTGGATGTGCATAGACTATCGAGAGCTCAACAAACTCACCATCAAAAATCGTTACCCCTACCCAGAATCGACGACCTCTTCGATCAACTCCTAGCATCCAGCTAATTCTCAAAGATAGACCTGAGATCAGGGTACCATCAATTACGGGTCCATGAGGTTGATATTCCCAACACAGCCTTTCGAAGTCGATATGGTCACTACGAGTTTGTAGTAATGCCATTTGGTCTAACCAATGCACCCGCGGTATTCATGGACCTGATGAATCGGGTATGCCGCCCCTTCCTAGACAAGTTCGTGATAGTATTCATAGATGATATACTTGTCTATTCTCGGAGTGAGGAAGATCATAGACAACACTTAAGGCAAGTGCTAGAAACTCCAAGGGCGGAGAAATTATATGCAAAGTTCTCAAAGTGCGAATTCTGGATCGAAAAAGTAACTTTCCTCGTTCACGTGGTTAGCGAAGAAGGAATCCACGTGGACCCTTCTAAAATTAAAGCGATCTAGAATTGGTCAGCACCTAAGACACCCACAGAAATCCGTCAGTTCTTGGGTCTGGCTGGCTACTATCGCAGGTTTATCTAGAATTTCTCTAGGATTTCCAAGCCTCTTACCACCCTGACTCAGAAAAGTGTAACCTTTAGTTGCGGAGAAAATCAAGACACTGCGTTCCAAACATTAAAGCAGGCCCTATGCAGCGCACCTATCTTGTCTCTTCCAGAAGGGACGGAGGACTTCATGGTCTACTGCGATGCATCCAATCAGGGGCTTGGCTGTGTACTCATGCAGCGAGGAAAAGTTAGTGCTTATGGCTCGAGACAGCTGAAAGCACATGAAGTCAATTATACAACTCACGATCTGGAGTTTGGAGCAGTGGTCTTCGCATTAAAGATTTGGAGACATTACCTCTACGGAACAAAGTGCACCATCTTCACCGATCATAAAAGTCTTCAGCACATTTTTGACCAGAAGGAACTGAACATCAGACAACGGCGATCGGTACAGCTAGTTAATGATTATGACAGTGAAATACGCGATCATCCTGGCAAGGCCAATGTGGTAGCAGATGCCCTCAGCCGGAAAGAGTACTCAGGTCGCAAAGTGAAGGCACTTACAATGACAATCCATTCCCACTTATCCGCCCAAAGCAGATATGCTCAGTTGGAAGCCTTGAAACCAGAGAGCATGTCGGATGAAGCTTTGAGAGGGATGGAAAAGAACTTAGTGATGAAGGGAGACGGAGTCTATTATTTCATGAACTGGATCTGGACCCCAAAGTTCGGTGGTTTTAGGGAGGTTGTCATGAACGAAGCTCTCAGGACTCGATACTCCGTTCACCCAGGTTCTGATAAGATGTATCTAGATCTTAAAAAGCTTTATTGGTAGCCAAACATGAAAGCATAAATTGCTACCTTCGTGGGCAAGTACCTGACTTGCCCCAAGTTGAAGGTGAAATATCAAAATCCCTCAGGTCTACTTCAACAGCCAGAAATACCTGAATGGAAGTGGAAATGAATTACGATGGACTTCATCACCAAATTTCCCAAGACCCCGAGTGGCCATGACTATTTGGGTAATCGTAGACAGATTGACTAAGTCGGCCCACTTCCTGCCAATCAAAGAAACATAAAAGATGGAGAGACTGACCCAAATCTACATCCAAGAGATAGTCTGACTGCATGGTGTGCCTGTGTCTATCATCTCTTATCGGGATAGCAGATTCACCTCGAGATTTTGGCAGTCACTACAGAAGGCTCTTGGAACTAAGCTGGATATGAGCACAGCTTACCATCCTCAGACTGACAGGCAGAGTGAGAGAACCATTCAAACCCTAGAAGACATACTGAGAGTGTGCGTTATCGACTTTGGTAAGTCGTGGGATGCCCATTTTTCATTGGTCAAGTTCTCATACAACAACTATCACCCTAGCATTAAAGGTGCTCCTTTCGAAGCCCTCTATGGCCATAAGTGCAGATCCCCTCTGTGCTGGGCTGAAGTGGGTGACACACAGTTACCTAGAGGTCAAGTCCATGATAGCACTCTCACTGGCCCTGAAATCATTCGAGCAACCACTGAAAGGATCGTGCAAATCCGAGTACGAATAAAAGCCTCCAGAGATAGACAAAAGAGCTACGCTGATAAGAGACGAAAACCCTTGGAATTCCAGGTTGGTGACCGCATTTTATTAAAGGTCTCACCATGGAAGGGCATGATACGTTTCGGAAAGCGTGAAAAGCTGAATCTGAGATACATTGGGCCATTCGAGATCCTCGCAAGGATCGGCCCCGTAGCTTACAAACTCCAAATACCATAAGATCTTAGCAACATTCACCCCATCTTCAACGTGTCTAACATTAAAAAGTGTCTATCCGAAGAAACCCTTGTGATTCCACTCGACGAAATCGAGATTAATGAGAGTCTTAACTTCGTGGAAGAACCCGTATAAATTATGGATAGGGAAGTCAAACGAACAAAACAAAGTCACACACCGATAGTGAAGGTCCGTTGGAATGCAAAGCGGGGACCTGAATTCACTTGGGAGCGAGAAGATCTGATTCAACAGAAGTATCTGCATCTCTTTATTTAGTCTATAATTGTATTCATTTTAGAATTACGGGACGAAATTCCCTCTATCGGGGGGATGATGTGACAACCCGAACCTTTTTCAGTCAACGAAAGTCATTTCCGTTAAATAAAATTTCAAAAATTTACTTATTCTGTAAAGCTCGTGTGGGTTACAAAACAATTTAAAATAGATAAATAAAATTTATATATTTCATTGGAGCCAAAAACACATGAAAAACCAGGTCTTCCTTCGAAAATTCAGCCAAACCTCGTCCAGCCAACGGTTTACGGCCGTAAATCCGCTTACGGTCGAGTACCCGTTGACGGCCGGGGATCCCACCTCTGACCGTAAACCCAACCTATATATATATATATATATATATATATATATATATATATATATATATATATATATATATATATATATATATATATATATATATATATATATATATATTGGCCGATTCTACCCTCATTTCTTCTCTTCTGACCGAAAACTCATCCATTCTCTCTCTAAACCTTCAACCGAAAACCCAAGTTTCTCTCATCTACGCTCCGAAAATCATCAAATTCAACCTTGGATCTTGTTTCAAATCCGCACAAGTTCATCTTTTCACCGAATCAATTCACCTTTGTTCTTGAGTTTACGGCCATGAACCCTTCAAATCTTCATATTTCACCAAGAACTCCAAGAACACGAAGAACAGCCTTCAAATCTTCAAAGGCTGCAAACTCCCTGGACCGAGAACCCGTTTACAGCCGTGAACGTGATTACGGCCGTAAACTTGTGTCCGTCCGTGAACTCATTTCGGCAGTAAACAGCCCTGAGCCGCGAACCTTGGCAGTAAACCTGTGTTCGGTCGTGAAATCATTTCGGCTTAATGCTGATAATATTTCAAAACCACTTGCATTCTCAGGAAATCAGTAGACAGGTACCCCCGCAGGCTTTTGAGAAGACGGAGCGTATAGAGTCACGTCTTTTATATTTTGCTATACTTTTGATGTATACAAACTATGTATCAAACTGATGTAAATACCTTATATACATATTCAATGTAATGGTTGTGTTTACTTTGATTACTGTGATGCAATTGTTGTGATACTACACATGACGTCCTCCACCGCCGAACATTTCTGCCGTCTCGGTTTGGGGGTGTGACAATCACCAGTCACCCACCTAAGTCACATGTGTGCATAGTTTCTTTCATTAACATGATTTAATAAAAGTATTAATTAGAATATTAAATATCTACTGGAATTCCTATGTGAATTATATGCTTATTCCATGGATGATATGTTCGGATATATAACACGCTATGTGCGAACTAGATATGGTTCTATTTTGCGTTAGCATAAACAGATTAAATAATAATATTCAAAGTAAAATTATTAATAAGATAAATAATTAATAATACCTAATACTATTATGGAATATATACACTAAAATAGGTTAGTGTCGCCCAAGATTAGAGTTGGTATTAAAAATTTGGTTTCAGGCATGGTAATATTTTCTAGGGATAAACTTAGACAAATGGAAGATACATAGCTCAATTAAGTTGATATTAGGTAGTCTCATTAAGAGAATGTGCATAACGTAGGAATCAAGAGTAAAGTTCTGTTCCATGACACTATTAGGTATCGATGTACGGTAACTCCGTACGAGATCAAAATAAATGGGGGTACCGATCAGGTGACTCTTAGCAGTATGTTTGGTCATCTCTCATAGTAGGATGACAACACTTGACCATTCTAGGCAGTCTTGTTAATTACGTTGTTAGTGTAGGCTCATAACCTACAGACGTAGATGAAAGGTAAAATCTTATTCATCAAATTACTCTAAAGGCTTGGGTGCCTTAATACTTACACCGGCCAAGGGAACCCCTAGATGTGTAGTTAAACCCTTACCTTAAATGGTTCATCGGAGAGAAAATTCTCCTTGAAAATATTGGACTAGGATCTGTAAGGATCGGTAGAAATGAATATGTAGGAATGTAAGCCTGTAGGGATATTTTATGGTAACGGTTAGTGTTGCAGGTCTAATAATTATGGAATATTATCATATCAGTATTGTGGGATCAAAATCCATATCTATCTCTCAAGGTTTCCCTAACCTAACCCACTCAGCTTATATGCATCACATATATCAAGACTTAAGCTCATGGAAGTTGATTTGGATGCTGAGTGATTAAGAGACAACCTGCAATAGTATTCAGGACCATCAGGTCTTTACATTGTAACTGATGTATTTGTATTGATTATGACATCCTTAGGGTTTTAACATTTTGGAAACAAACATTTGAAATCAAAATGATCTTTTGTACTGGATTTTCCGCAAATATAAATAAATGATTATAAAAGTGTAAAGAAAAGTTGAATTGGTTCCGAAAATTAAAGGATGTCACAACCAGAACCCGGTCTCGTATAAATCCATATACATACCAAAATACATAGCTACACTGTGGACCCAATGCACCACTTCATGACAGAGAGAACCTCAAAATAGCCGCGTAAAACCCCATCACCACATCGTGGCACCCTACTGCAATGTCGTGGGAAAGCGTCTAAAGGCATAATTCTTTCCTAGGTCCTTAATCCGTAAAGCCTTTTGCGCAAACTTTCCAGAAAGCATCTAGGGGTCATATTGATCCCAAAAATGTAAAATTTATGGATATGCATGCACTATGCATATCCTCTAAGAAATCTAGGTCAAAAGAGTAGAAAAGGGACCTAAACTAATGCAAGGATCCGAAACCACAACCATTTCTTAGATCTACAAAGTATAGTGTCATTGGGACTCGTATGAGTCATAAAGTTGCAAACTTTATCACTTTGCTTCACTCAAAATCCGTCAAAGAGTTCAATCATGCGAGATAACTCTAGATCCAAAGAAAAAAGATGAAAAGCTAGATAAAAGATCCTTACAAATGATTCCAAAGATTGGAGAGTGTTGTTTTCTTTCTTCTTACACTCAATCTTCTTCTAATTCCTTAACAATCACCAAAAAGGCTTGAAAATGAGCTCAAAATCTTCAAGGTGGGTTGGGGTTAGATTTCTGGGGCTTGAGAGTGATGAAGACTGAAGATGTGCAACGTCGTGGCCACTAGATGTCATGTCGTGGGGATTTCACGTCAGAGGATTGCCACGTCATCACCAAAAAGGCTTGAAAATGAGCTCAAATTAGGATTTTCACGTCAGAGGATTGCCACGTCTTGGGCAATAGATGTCATGTCGTGGGGATCAATAAATGATCTGCAAAACTTCCAACATCGTCATGCCTTGGGATGCCTTCACCACGGCGTACTCACTCCCAAAATCCAAAATACATTAAAATTAAATACCTCCAAGAATCCGGATGTAACACAAACTTTAGTGAAACATGTGAAATAAAACTTCTCAATAATCAAATAAATAAAAATAAATAAAATATTCCAAGGGTGAACAAGAGAGAGAGAGAGAGAGGACTTTATTAAACTTACAAGAACAATTACAATCACTCAATGTTGTCGTGACATCTGGTTTTTGAGACTGAATTTTTTTAGTAAAAAAAGTAATTGATTCAAATAAATTAAAATGAATAAATAAAATAAACAATTTTAGAATATAATGAATGATAAACATAATAATTATAATCTTATTACTAGTTTTTATTTAAAACATAATAGAACTTTAGTGTCAAGCGAATATTTTTGTAGAGAATGAGCATTTGAGAGAAGTGGGTGAAACTTACGTTTGAATTAGGAGTTGACCACTTAAGGGACTAGGACTAAGTTTGTAAAAGATTTATATAAGGGAGGACCATATATGAATAAATTATAAATTTTTAGTTAGTTGGGAGGCATTTTGAAAATGATGATTGAAAGGAATTACAATACTTGTCATTTATTTTAAGCCTTGAGTATTTAAACCTCCTCTCTTCATTCCTTACTTCATCACGTAAATCAACCCTTCCCTTCAATGAACGAAATTCTTCTCCTAAATCCGTGGTGTTTTGATGCTTGAATTTCATGTGTGAAACCTTAGTCAATTGCTTTGAAGTTCTTGCATCTAGAGGTAGCTTCTTATTCCTTTCTCTTTCAAATTCATGATATAGTTTGTGTGTTTGTGCAAATTGAAATTCAGTGTTCCATTTATGATGTTCATATTAGTTTTATGTTGTAATTCCATTCCTAGATCCTATTGGTTTTCTTAGCATCAATACACTTTCTAGATGTAGTAGAAACAATCATAGATTTACCTAAGTGTAGATGCATCCTAAGATCTAGGTTTTACTATTTATAGAAACAAACTTAAAAATCACAAAAAATTAGAATACTAACCTCTTGGTTCTTTGCTTGAGACCTTGTGAATTCTGGTGATTGCAATGGATGAATGATTTAAAGTAGAAACCCTCTAATGTATTCAGACTTACAAATGCCAAATGCCAACAAGGAATAACCCTAGATTTGGTTTTATGCAAAAATTCAATAACCCTAAGAGAGGGGTTATAATTTTCATAGACATGGGTTATAATTTTCACAGATAAGGGAGATAGAAACCTTGGATTAAAATTAGAGAGCAAAAGCACCACCAGGGTTTGACCCCTAACAGTCTATTTATAGGTTGCAGTTAAATCCTCAGTGGATTCAAACTCTTCATGTTAATCCATATCTAATTCAAAACTTACGTTATCCCTATCCAATGGATGTCAAAACCATCCACCATAAGGCTCCAAGAGCTTCTGGAATATTCCAATTAATCGCTAGGATTTAATTAATATTTAAGCTCTTTAATTAATTTAAACTCTTTAATTAATTAACAAAATCATTTGTAACACCCAGTATCAAAAAGGCCAAGAAAAGAAAGGAAAATCTCTAAGTCAAGGAGTCAACTCGTCGAGTCCAGGAAAGAACTCGACGAGTCGGAGCGGGATCCGGGTCATAGAGTAAGTGACCGACTCGGCAAGTCGGCAAGTGGACTCGGCGAGTCTGGTCTGGGCAAGAAAAACCCTAATCTTAGGGTTTGCACCCTATATAAAGAACATCATATCCCTCCCTCAGCCTCTTTACCAACCTTTTGAGATCCAGAAACCCTAAATCGTGAGTGAGATTCCTTGGGAGCAATTTGAAGCTTAGATATGTGGTTTTTGTGAAGAGATCTTGAACATCAAGAAGCTTGGATCAAGGGGATTTACAGAGATTTAGATTATTCTTCAGTGGGAGGTCATCTTGGAGGTAATAAGCTATTACCTTCACCCTTTTTGCGTCTAGATCTATTCTTGAATGAGATTTTGGGGCAATTTTGGTAAGATTGAGATCTATTTCGGGTTTGGGGCTTAGATCTGAGGTTGCTACTTCAGATCTCGGGTTATGATGGTCCAAAATGTCTTAAAGCAGCAGTCAATGAATTGTTGGTGAAGCCCCTTTGTCTTAGACCCTAGCCCTAGAGTGTTTTAGGCCTTTAGATCCTTGGTTTCACGTAAAGTTTGCAACTTTACGTGGGGGTTAGACTTTAGAAGAGTGGATCTATGGGTTGGAGCCCCTGCATGGCTCGAAAAGCCACTGTATGGATTAAGGACTGAAGAGACTCGGCGAGTCACATGGGTGGACTCGACGAGTTGTATGATGATGGGCAGGGACTCGACGAGTTGGAAGAACAACTCGGCGAGTCTGTTGAAGATTGTCGTGGACTCGGCGAGTCTGTTCTTGGACTCGACGAGTCAGGTCGCAGACCCCCCAACCTCTTTTGGTTAAGGCACAGATTAGTGAGTTGAGTGGTGACTCAGTGAGTTGGACAGGATGGGACTCAGAGATCGTTGAACTCGATGAGTGTTGGGGTGACTCGACGAGTTGAGTCGTATTATGAGGGTTTTTGAGTTTAAGAAGTCGGTGAGTCTATGGGTTGACTCGGCGAGTAGAGTCAATCAGGAAGGTTGACTTTGGCCAGGACTTTGACTTTCACCGATTGACTTCAAGGGTATTATGGTAATTTGGATATTTATGTCAATGGTTCATTGATGGCTTTAGGTGTTGGAGTTTGGAGTAGTAATTCGGGGTTGTGCTTTCGTGGTTCAGCTTCAGCAGTAGGAGGTGAGTCTCCTCACTGTTTGTATGGGTCTACGGCCACAATGCCGGCCCATTTAGTTTATGTACGGTAGGAAGACCCGGGGGTTAGCCCTAGGCATTATGCATGAAAGACCAGGAGGAGGCTCCTGGCACACAGTATGTTATTATATATGGTAGGAAGACCCGGGGTTAGCCCTAGGCATTATGCATGAAAGACCAGGAGGAGGCTCCTGGAACATAGTATGTTATTATGTATGGTAGGAAGACCCGGGGGTTAGCCCTAGGCAACATGTATGAAAGACCAGGAGGAGGCTCCTGGCACACTGTATACTATTAGGAATGAAAGACCAGGATGTAGCTCTTGGCACACTGTATGCTGAGTAGCCTAGTAGAGTAGTATGTATAGTTGTCTTTGTGATGCTTGCATGGAAGACCAGGGGGTGGCCCTTGGCACTTGTCTGTAAGACCCAGGGAGTGGCCCCTAGGCTTGACAAGAAAGGCCACGTGCGGCCCGTGGCAATACAACAAGATTATGTTAGGCACATAACACCTTACTTGATTATGGATATGTTTGTTATGTATGGCTCATGGTTACGTGTGGCATGTATGGATCAGTTTATATGTATGGTATGTGGTATCTGGGGGAACTCACTAAGCTTCGTGCTTACGGTTTTCAGTTATTTGTTTCAGGTATTAACGTTTTTCCAAGGAAGGAGCTCGGGGTGATCGCAGCGCATCACACCATGTTTTCCGCACTAGATGATCTTTGGGATTTAAAACTCTGATAATTGTTTTATTAAGAATGTTATTAAATGATTGAGAAAGATTTATTAAGCGGTTTTTAATTAATCAAAACGAAATTTTTGGTCTTAAATTTTGGGATGTTACAAGTTGGTATCAGAGCCCTGGTTTGAGGGATTCGGACACACCCTCGGGGGTGTCTGGACTAAAATCGAGGGATTAAAAGCTTTTTACAAGAAAATGGTTTTCTAAAAGATATGTTAAAGGAGTTTTGAGAAAGAACGAATTGTGTGATGTGCGCGACCGGCCGAGCTCAAGTAAGTATTCCCCAAAGTACCGATACAAGTTTAAGTTATGTTTATCAGCTTCAGTAGAACAACATGCTAGAATAGGGCTAAGGACCTAGGAATGATGCCTTATGTGCCTGCTTTATGTGTTTCAGCTTATGAGAATTGCATGCTAGTATTGAGTAGACAGCAGTAGGATAGCTTGTTTAGGTTATGCCTGATAGTATGAGCTTAGCATTTGAAGCTAGTACAGTTTCCTGTTATGAGGATAGGATTGCTTGATATCGTTCCCTTTGTCTGAATGATGCACGCTTTGTGCTATGTGGGACTCTGAGTAATAGGAGTTAGCCGTTAGGTGGATACGTCACGTCACATGTGATCAGGGTTGAATAATCTCAGAGTGCTGGATTTGGCCCTATTGCGCAGCTCTCGTCTGAGTCTAACCTTTATAGGGACGAGTCTTTTACTCGAAGGATTATCTGAGCCTCGCCACATGTGATGGTATTCAGGTGATGACTAATTGGCGTTACGAGGAGGCCTTCAGCAGCTGAGGACTGGTTTGTATAGAGTCAGAGATTTCCCTAGAGCAAGCCCAGGTTGAGAGTGGCAGAGTGCAACAGAAGAAGAAGGGACTTGGTGAAGTCGAAGCAATCCTTGAGGAAAGTACGGATAGATTTGGAAGGTAGTATGGGCCCGTACTACTGAAAGCATAGGATCCGTACTCGAGTCAAGGAGGCCGAGATAGAACCAGGAAACTTGTAGTATGTGACACCTTCTGAGGTTACGTATGACCCTGACGATTATGTGTTTCGTTTCAGAATGGTGATGATTATGCGACATGGAGCAGGAGGATCAGGATCTGGGTCAGGATCAGGATCAGGCTCGGGGGCAGGATCCGAGCAGGTTGATGACGGGCTACGCGAGTTCATCGCGTCTGAGATCACGAGAGGTATCCTTGAGTCGACCCCGATCATTTTCGGGTCGATCAAGGAAGGGATTATTGAGCTGATGGAGGATCGCCTCAGAGCGTTCCGAAGTGATATGGCATCCAGCCAGTCAGGATCGCGCACACTGTCCTTCAAGGATTTCAGGGGGAGTGGGGCGCCAGACTTCCACGGGGTGAAGGACCCTATTGTTGCCAGGAGATGGATTGCGGACATTGAGTCTGCACAGCTGACGAGCTTCTGTCCTGAGGGGTCGAAGGTTCGATTTACTGCAGGATGCTTGAGGGACAGATCAAGAGATTGGTGGGAGTCAGTTGGTGATTCCTTGGGAGCCTCTGCCATTGAGGCTATGACCTGGTCCGACTTTGTGACCAGGTTTAGGGCAGAGTTTGCGCCGGCTGTGGAGCTTCAGCAGCTGGCCAGGGAGTTCCTAGACATGAGACAGACGACAGAGTCGGTGGCAGAGATTACCGCCAAGTTCCGGGAGAGGGAATTATTGGTGCCTCAGTATGCAGGGGATGAGGAGATGCGGAGGACCCGCTATCATGACATGTTGAGAGCTGATATTCGGGAGCATGTAAGCTTCTCGGCATGCCCGACCCTGGACTCTATGATTGATAGGGCGCGGGAAAGGGAGATTGATTTGGAGCACAATGCGAAGAGGAGGTCGGATCAGATGCATACTTTGGAGGGTCCCGGGAAGAGACCCAAGACTTCAGATCAGCGATTAGTAGGATGGCAGGGCCAAAGTCAGTGCAGCACGTGCGGGAAACTGCACGAGGGAGTTTGTCGTTCCAGGAGTTCAGGCTGCTACAAGTGTGGCAGTGATGGTCACGTCAGCAGGGGCTGCCCGCAGGGGGCAAGCCCATTATGTTTTCACGGCAATCAGGTGGGCCACAAGAAGGCCGACTGCCCGATGATGAGGGGAGGAGCAGGGAGTGCGTCTGCCCCAACAACCTTGAGGATTACGGATGGGTGAGAGGGTAGGGCCTTGCAGTGACGGATGAGGGAGATCTGGATTACAGCAGGGAATGTTGCAGGTATGTATCAATGGCTATTTTCGATTATATATCTATTATGATTGTTCTTACCTCGGTCTCGGGTGATAGTACGTATGAGTCGTCTCTCTGCTTTTATTCGGATTGTATTTTCAGAATTGTCATATGCCAATTGCATACCAGAAACTATTAGTAGCTAGTTTAAGGTCATCATTCACTTCAGGTTCGAAGTATCCAGTATTATCTCGGTTACGGCCGAAAACGATTCAGGAGCGTTATGTTGAGGTCGGTGGGCAGGGTCCATGGAGTAGGCATTCACCATCATCAGGGTTCGGTGGTTCTAGTCTTGGTGTTTGGGGATAGCTTTTGGAAGCATCAAGGGAAGTGTTCTATCACTGAAGAGGTTGCTCTGAGCATTAGTTATTCAGACCTTAAGGACGACAGTTGAGCTCAGGGGATTATCAGTATCGGGGATGCAGGAAGTGTTCATCCAGTATTCGGTATTTGGAGTGGGCTAGCAACGGATCGCTAGCAATATTAAGGCGATGGTAGTTATCATGCCTTTTTGGGTAAGGGAGAAAGGAATGGAAATCCTCTGATTTTCGCGTGCCGTGAAGACTTAGCCGACGCTAAGTGAGGGAGAAGCAATCATGTCATGGGAGCAGAAGCGGTTTTGAAACTGGGATAAGTTTCGCTCTCCTGTCAGGGAGAAAGACGACCCAGGCGACTGTATGAATTGAGGATAGTGTGAATTGGAAGTTCGGAAAACTTGTCAATTGTGAGATCGCATTCGCGGGATGTCTAATAGCAGGTTTCAGAAGAATCAGTTGGGAGTTTCAGTTAGGGCATGAGTACGGCTTGGGGTACTAGATTGTGTTTGTATGCTCAATTATGGGTATGTACGGATTAGTAGTGAGCGAAAGACCATGATCAGCGGTCGAGTCAGTGTGGAAGGTGTTGTCAGACTACCGGATAACAATGGTTAGCAGATAGTGTGGGAGTGTTGTAAGACTATGGGGTGGCACGTAGTGTTCACTAGTTAGCAGATAGAGTAAGGGAGTTGTAAGACTGCGGTGTGGCCCGTAGCAATCGTACATTAGTATAGTTAGACTGCGGTGTGGCCCGCAGCATTAGTATAGTTAGACTGCGGTGTGGCCCGCAGCATTAGTATAGTTAGACTGCGGTGTGGCCAGCAACATTAGTATAGTTAGATTGCGGTGTGGCCCGTAGCATTAGTATAGTAAGACTGCGGGGTGGCCCGTAGCATTAGTTGGCTGATGGCGCGGAAGTGTTGTAAGACTATGGGGGTGGCCCGTAGCATTCACTAGTTGGAAGAATGAGTATATTAAGACTACGGGGTGGCCGTAGCATTCGTTGGTCCCAATTCGGCAGTACGAATATATCAGATGCGGGATTTGCTGGCAGGGTTTTTTTTTCAGATAGTTTAAGATAGGGCGGGGCAACCGCTCTGATGTCAGTGGGTCACATCATGATTGGATTCGGAAGGCGGTAAATCAGTTGGGACCAGGGCGGTCTTGGTTCATCCGGTAAGCGGATGGGAGTCAGCAGGACTTTAGGCAGGAATGATAGTGAGGGATTTGTTGTAAGAAGCCGTGAGCTGATCGGGTGGTGTTGAGTTGCTCACCGCGAAATCGAATGATCTCAGAGTAAATGATTTGGCTCGGTGATGCTTTTCTTGTCTGAGCCTTAATCGTAGCAGAGAGGGATCTGCTACCCGAAGAATTTTCTGAATTTTCATGCTGAGTGGAGTTTTCAATATTGGAGTATCGTTGTGGGATTATTTCGGTACTGGGAGTGGTCGGGATCGCGGTTTCAGCAGAGGATTGGTCCTCGAAGGAGATTGGGAAGGCCTGTTGCTTGTGGAAAGTGCCTTGGAAAGGCCAGAGGCAGTGCAGGGTAAGAGGGTGAACCCCTTGTGTATCAAGGGTAAGTGTAACAGGAGTATCGGTAAGGTTACCGGTTGGGTAAAAGTGTTGTACCCGAAGGTAGTAAGGATCGGGTTATTCTGAAGATGACATCTTCAAGGTTTGGATCGGATGGGCGGAGTGCGTAGCTAGTGGTAAAGTGGCAACCGGATGGTAAGGTTTTTGACCATGGCGGACTTCGAGGACGAAGTCTAGTTTAAGTGGGCGAGAGTTGTAACACACAGTATCAAAAAGGCCAAGAAAAGAAAGGAAAAGCTCTAACTCAAGGAGTCAACTCGTCGAGTCCAGGGAAGAACTCGACGAGTCGGAGCGGGATTATGGTCATAGAGTAAGTAACTGACTCGGCCAGTCGGCAAGTGGACTCGGCGAGTCTGGTCTGGGCGAGAAAAACCCTAATCTTAGGGTTTGCACCCTATATAAAGAACATCATATCCCTCCCTTAGCCTCTTTACCACCCTTTTGAGATCCAGAAACCTAAATCGTGAGTGAGAGTCCTTGGGAGCAATTTGAAGCTTAGATAAGTGGTTTTTGTGAAGATATCTTGAAGATCAAGAAGCTTGGATCAAGGGGATTTACAGAGATTTGGATTATTCTTCAGTGGGAGGTCGTCTTGGAGGTAATAAGCTGTTACCTTTACCCTTTTTGCATCTAGATATATTCTTGAATGAGATTTTGGGGCTATTTTGGTAAGATTGAGATCTATTTCGGGTTTGGGGCTTAGATCTGAGGTTGCTACTTCAGATCTAGGGTTGTGATGGTCCAAAATGTCTTAAAGCAGAAGTCAATGAATTGTTGGTGAAGCCCCTTTGTCTTAAACCCTAGCCTAGAGTGTTTTGGGCCTTTAGCTCCTTGGTTTCACGTAAAGTTTGCAACTTTACGTGGGGGTTAGACTTTAGAAGAGTGGATCTATGGGTTGGAGGCCCTGCATGGCTCGAAAAGCCACTGTATGGATTAAGGACTGAAGAGACTCGGCGAGTCACATGGGTTGACACGGCGAGTAGAGTCAATCAGGAAGGTTGACTTTGGCCAGGACTTTGACTTTGACCGATTGACTTCAAGGGTATTATGTTAATTTGGATATTTATGTCAAGGGTTCATTGATGGCTTTAGGTGTTGGAGTTTGGAGAAGTAATTCGGGGTTGTGCTTTCGTGGTTCAGCTTCAGCAGTAGGAGGTGAGTCTCCTCACTGTTTGTATGGGTCTACGACCACAATGCCGGCCCATTTAGTTTATGTATGGTAGGAAGACCCGGGGGTTAGCCCTAGGCATTATGCATGAAAGACCATAAGGAGGCTCCTGGCACACAGTATGTTATTATGTATGGTAGGAAGACCCGGGGTTAGCCCTAGGCATTATGCATGAAAGACCAGGAGGAGGCTCCTGGCACATAGTATGTTATTATGTATGGTAGGAAGACCCGGGGTTAGCCCTAGGCATTATGCATGAAAGACCAGGAGGAGGCTCCTGGCACACAGTATGTTATTATGTATGGTAGGAAGACCCGGGGGTTAGCCCTAGGCAACATGTATGAAAGACCAGGAGGAGGCTCCTGGCATACTGTATACTATTACGAATGAAAGACCAGGATGTGGCTCCTGGCACACTGTATGCTGAGTAGCCTAGTAGAGTAGTATGTATAGTTGTCTTTGTGATGCTTGTATGGAAGACCAGGTGGTGGCCCTTGGGACTTGTCTGTAAGACCCAGGGAGTGGCCCCCAGGCTTGACAAGAAAGACCACGTGCGACCCGTAGCAATACAACAATATTATGTTAGGCACATAGCACCTTACTTGATTATGGATATGTTTGTTATGTATGGCTCATGGTTATGTGTGGCATGTATGGATCAGTTTATATGTATGGTATGTGGTATCTGGGGGAACTCACTAAGCTTCGTGCTTGCGGTTTTCAGTTATTTGTTTCAGGTATTAACGTTTTTCCAAGGAAGGAGCTCGGGGCGATCGCAGCGCATCACACCATGTTTTCCGCATTAGATGATCTTTGGGATTTAAAACTCTGATAATTGTTTTATTAAGAATGTTATTAAATGATTGAGCAAGATTTATTAAGCGGTTTTTAATTAATCAAAACGAAATTTTTGGTCTTAAATTTTGGGATGTTACACATTTCTAAATAATTTATTAATTTCTTAACAAAAAAAATTATTTTCTCCATTTTCTTTTAGCTATTTGTATTATGAGGTCAATCCAAAAGGAACATGTTATTACTTGAAATATTATGAAAATTAGTTGATGACCTTGGATTTTCATAGATCAAAAGATTTCACTAAAAATCAACAGATAGTAGTCATCCAATACAACTGCCAAACTCTGATCACAATCAAAATTTAGTCCATAGACAAATGATAAGTTATTCCAAGTTCATCAACTGTTTTTCATAATATTTCAAGTAATAACATGATCTCCATTTTATTTTAGCTATTTGTAATATGAGGCCAACCCAAAAGGAACATGTTATTACTTGAAATATTATGAAAAACAGTTGATGACCTTGGATTTTCAAAACTAAAAAGATTTCACTAACAATCAACAGATAGTAGTCACCTAATACAACTGCCAAACTTTGATCACAATCAAAATTTAGTCCATAGACAAATGATAAGTTATTCCTTCTTTTTATATATCTCTTTGATCATGAGACATGAATAAGGGTCATTCTCATTGTTCAACATTCTGTTCCCGATTAATGATTTACGACGATCACATCTGACTTCTAAATCGAACACATCAAAGTAGTCAGGGCACATCCAAACACTTCGGATGTTAGCACCAAATCATTGAGGGTCCCATAGATAATTCTTCCCAGTTATAGAAGGAACAAATAAACTTGGACTACATGGTATTTTTCTAGTTTTCTTTTCATACATGGACATGCCCTTTATGATTACTAGTTATGGATAGCATTGGAGCATACCAATGCATAACAGAATTTGTGACTGGATCCAAGAAGTAATATCTAAGTGTGGATTGTTCCAATACTTAAAATCTTTATTTTCAAGTACTCATGAGTGTTAGCGCAATGTGTATTGTCGTGTCCAATCTCTATGGTAAATGAATTAATACTCATGACAGTCTTAAATCACTCACTTCCAAGAGTGTGACTGACTATTGGTATTTAAATATAACTAAACATTCTAGACGTGGGTTCAAAACATGCAAAAGTGAAACACGGTTTTAAATCAACACAACTTTGATAGCAAAGTAAGCTCTTTATTAAGTCTCGATGAAATAAACATCAAAATGGTTACAATTTTTTAGCAAAACACTTCCCAAGCCAATATTGGGTTTTCTATGAATCTATACACTAGATAGAACAATGGAATTATTCAATAATTATCTAAAATATACATGCACCATATGGCTCTACTTTTTACTAATATAATAATGTAGTTTTAAAACTGACTTATCAAGCTATATTCTAGGGATTCGAATACATACCATAGACAAAATTGATTTGTCTTTCTTGATGCTTGATTACTTGATCTCTTGTTGCTTCGCGGAGTACTAGTACCAAAGTAAATTACCTCTAGTGTTTCATATCCAAAAACCAAGAAACCTAGAAAATAATAGAGGCTATAGAGAGGGGGGATCGGAATTTTCAACCTTCCAGGAGGAGTGTATGGAGGAGGTGGCAGAATAACCTTGATTTGAATCAATTAAATATTAAGATTTAATCCAAATTCCAATCACTGTCGTATCTATTACATGGATATCTTCTTGAAGGATTCTAGAACCCTCCCAAAACCACTCACTGTATGGGATTTCCAGAATGTTCCCATTGTTCAACTATTGAATAATTAACATTCAGTCTCTGTACTGCCAAATTAGTTCCATTTATTCCTAAATTTATTCCAAATTAATTCAAATTAATTACAACTAGTTATCAATTAATTTATTAATCATATAATAATTTAATAAACCTTTTCCGTAATCTCCTAAAACCATTTATATCTATTCTTTCTCTCGAGGGAAACCCAAAAAGGACTTTGCAGTTATTTCCAAAGTTACACCAATTAGTTTCAACATTGGACAACTATTTCCAACAGCTAAGTCTTCACACATTGAAACATTGGAACGTTGTTTCCTGTAAGGAGTATGGCATCAACCTACAATACTAGAAAGACAACATTACTCCCACTGGCTTTTACATATACACTAGACTTAGCCTCACTTCTAGAAAATCCAAATTCCTTTACCTTTTCATGAAAGAAAATATTACAACTTCGTGATGCTTTTTTGAGTCCATAAATGGCCCTCTCAAGCTTGCACACTCAATTAGCATATTTTTGATCAGTGAAACTTTCGGGTTGTGTCATGTAGACATCCTCTGTTAATTTCACGTTAAGGAAAACTATTTTCACATCTAGTTGACATATTTTATAATCATAGATAGCAGCTATGGCAAATAATATTATGATAGACATAATCTTAGATACTGGTAAGAAGGTTTTCTCATAATAAATTCCATGAGTTTGAGTGTAACCCTTCGCGACCAACCAAGCTTTAAATGTGTGCACATTCCCATCCATGTCGATCTTCTTCTTGAAGATCCACTTACACCTAATGCTTTTGATGTCAGGCATAGGATCAACCAAACTCCAAACTTCTTTATCATGAATGTATTTAATTTCAATTTCCAAACGCTTCTTCTATTTAGCAGCTTCAGTGCCTATAATCGCTTCCTTATAGTTGGATGGTTCATCCAAACTAGCCAATGCACGATCACTGATTCACACGTCTCATCCTGTTTCAATATGGGAACTATAAAACTCAGAAGGAAGAGAAAATCTATCAGCTCTATGAAGCGAATAAGTTGGAATTATGTCTATTTATTTAACAGGTTGAGTTCTAGTTCCATGTACACATCCTTCTTCATTTGACTTTTGAATCTCTTCAAGACGTATGAGGCTCCCAGTAGCTTCATTGGATGTAAGCTCCCTCTTAACCAAGAATCCCCTTCGAGAAATGAAAAAGCTTATTCTAAGAATGATTATCTAATAAGTATCCAAAAGACATTTGTCAATAGCTTATGAAGAAACTATTGGAGAATGTGCCCACAATCACAACAATTGGTAATATCACTATTAATAGTAAGGATCTTTTGGGTTACACGCAAGGACATAAATAAGCAATAAATGACATGAGAATTTTATAGGGACATGATTTGTAAATTAATTTATAGTATTTAATTAATTAAATGAAATCTATAAGTTCTGGAATACTTTTGGAGGACTAAACAAGATAATTATGTAGTCAGATAATTATCAATTATATTGATAATTATTATGTGACTAGATAATTATCTCTTAGGATTTTACATCCTTCACTATAAATAGAGATGTCTACGGATGAAATTAGATGATGAGTTTCCTCAAAACCCTAAACAAATTTCGGTTGCCACAAGATCCAGATTTTAGAGTTCTCGTTCATTTTGTTCGAAGGATTGGTTGCTGTCGGGTGTTGCTGATAAGGGTGCCTTGGGTGCAACTATGAAAGAGGAATTCTACGTTGGAATCTTAGCACTCATCGATCAATTATGGATCTAAGAGGGTTTTGCGGAACTTTAAAAGGTATATATTCTCGCTTATTAAACTTGCAATTGATAGGTTGTTCATATATTTATTTTATTCGGGCCTACTGAGGATTGAAATATGTTGCTTCTTTTTTCCCTTATTGTTTTCTAATGATCCTCATAACCTAGGAGTGGTATCAGTGTAGTATGTACACATCTATTACACTTTAGGTTTTCCGTTCTTGTATGTTTAATTGAGTTTCCATGCTTAGATCTAATCTAGTTTCTGAATTTTAAATAGTTTTTAAATGTCTTAGAAACCGAAATGTATGAAAATCATGTTTGCTTCATTCTTCTCTAATCAACACAATTCGGTAGGTTCTACACCACGATGTGGTGGGTCTAATCCGAAAACACGCTTATGTGTCGCACCACGACGTGGTGCCTACTTTACCACGACGTGGTGGATATTTGGCCACGATATGGTGACATTGTTTACAGATTACTTCATTTATATATATATATATATATATATATATATATATATATATATATATATATATATATATATATATATATATATATATATATATATATATATATATATATATATATATATATATATTAGTTGCCTCGTCTTGCTTACTCGTTAAGTTATCTGCCTCGATTTAATTGAACATGCAAATTTGTCAATTTTACTAAAGTTGGAAAACATTATGATTATGGGTTTAATTAATAAATTAATTTTTAATTAATTAATTAAAACTCAAGGAATTAGATCTTGATTGAATCTATTAATTATTGACATTGCATCCTCGTATGTCCAATTAGAATTATTAAATGGTTCAAATTATGTTTTCTATACGGCAAAATTATATATATATATATATATATATATATATATATATATATATATATATATATATATATATATATATATATATATATATAGATGACATTAAAATGCAAACATTGCGTCCTTGCATATTTGAAAGCATTTTCAATCTCACCACAACTAGGCTCACCTACTCCAAATACTATAAAAAAGATGATTTAGGAAGGTCTCTTTGATTCCTAATGAGGTTGGTTCTTAAGTGGCATTTAGTGCTTGGTACCTTCACACGCCATCTTGTGTTTTTTAGCAGAGTTACCGAAAGGGTTTGATAGGACATTTGACTTGTTAAAAGTATTAGCATTATAAGTATTAAAACAAAATCATGTTTCATATAAGAATGTGAATCTTCTGCTTCCCATGGAAATTACACCTTGTCGTGTATGCTTTTTGGCGTTATGCATCGGTGGCTTACCGGACCGTGAAATACGAATATGATCAAAGAAAGGTATATGGTAATCTTGATTCTCAAACGTTAATTGAGCTAAATATCATGTAGCTTCCCATGGTCGATTCACGATTTGGATTTATGATCCTCGGTGAATCTAGTCTTGAATTCTAAGTGAGCATAAGAAGAGATTAACATGTTATTGACATAGTGTCAAAAAATCTCGTAGGATCTAAGAATCTCATAAAGATTGAGATTGGAAATAGTTTGCCTACCTAAATAGCTTCTTGGTGTGATTTTCAGCTAATCCAGTTCACATCATGGAGTTACATATGGATCCTAGCTTGTTTGAAATAATTATATTATCTGGTAATTAATCATGAAGGATCAATAAAACAAACTACGTCTATTAATTAACTAAATGTTGTCTTAAAAGAATCCCCTAAACGTTAACTGCTATAAAGCCTTTAGAAGGATAAACTAGAAGGGATGGTCAATCTTGTTCGTGGTTTGAGAATAACTCTCTTAAACAAAAAAAAAGATCGTACTTTTAGCTACAGGAAGGAGAAAGTATTAAATACACTTAGTACATCAGTAACAGTTTGAAGCAATATGGAATTCCTTCGTGTTGGGAGTTGACTATAGTTACATAACCAACTAACCAAATAGTGCATATTATCAGGTGATCCTGATTTGATATAAGATATTTGGAAAGATCCATTGTGGAACTGCATTGCATGTTAAGTACCTTTGGAATTAACATGGAAAAGTAGAGAGACTCAAAGCTTAAAAGAATAAAGTACAGTGATAAGATTGAAGAAACATGGAATTCCACCCATTAGGAATTGGCTATGATCAGGTGATTCTGACTAGGCATGAACAACTAGGAAAGATCCATTGTATAGTTGCATAGCATGTTGAGAACCTTTTAGGAGTAACAGGGCTAAGCATAGAATTCAAAGTTTCAAATGCTCATATGATTAGCTATCATGAAAGAAGTGTCAAGAAGAAGAAAGCCAATTATCCATAGGAAAAAGAGTGTTCTAAGTTGGTATATGTAATCGCCACATTGAATGTGGAGGACAATAGAAGGTCTCTAAGACGTATTCTTATAGGCTAAATTGATTACTAAGACAATAAAAGGGCTAAGAAAAAGCATAAATGTCTAAGTATCTGAAGTAGACTGAAACCTAAAGAAGAGTTGATTGATCATCGATAACAAGGCCCCACAAGAATTTTAAAGATCATGACCCAACTTGTTATTCCAAGTGTTTAGCCTATAATCTGAATAACGAATCCATAAGACCATTGGTATGTTACTTAAACTCCTTGATTATTTCACTAAATGATGAGCACTGTCATTTTCAAGAATGTGCAGCGACCAAAAGGAATTAATATACTATAACATAGATAAGTGATTATGATCAAGGACATCAAATCGAGCCCTTTTATTATCCTTAGGATCATAAGATGACTCATTCGCTTAAATGTTAAGTATATGGTCTTATGTTTGAAACTATTTATAAAATGTTTCGTAATATAGTTCTAGCTTATTTAAATATAGAATGTTTCACATGCTTTATAATTTAACAGTAAGTCATGAGATCTTTGAAACTAGTATAGTAACAATAGTTCAATGGATATTTTTTGTTGGATAAAATGTAATTATGGAATTATTTTCTTGAACATATGAATAAGAGTTGTAATACCAAGTATCCAGTTGAATTGGATTTTGTAATACATTTGACCCTAAGTGTTGTGATATGTCTTCGGATCAGTTCCTTCTCCACGAGGGATAGAAATAATGGGCCTAAGAATCACACCAAAGAAAACAAGGCCGTCAGTCATCGTCCGAGAGGTTGTCCCGGAACGAGGCTCTGACGATCAATTCAGTTCGTGGTTCTATTGAGGGGGTGAAAGATTATGAGACAAAGAGTTAATGTTGAATGTTGGTCCCTTCTCTTGGAGGAGCATGGACCTTTTTATACCTAGAATCATGGGGACAGAATCCCGACAATATCTTGTACTCTTTCAGGTCTGGCAGGGACAGACGGCTTCCGTTTGGTAGATCATGCCCCGTGAGTGGCTATTTGCTATTGGTGCAGGCTTGCCAGGGGATCAGCGTCCTGAGCTTTACATCTGTCGCTCTGGAGGAAAACTGGTACTATTTTGTCTTGACGCTAGCCTTGACACTTGAAAGCCAAGGAACGAATGCGGGGTTGCGAAGGGCGAGGGCGAGGATGCGGCGTTAGGCATAGACCGTCTGTTGCCCAGGCCGTCTATCAAATTGACGGTTTCGTTATACTTGACGTATTCCTTAAGGGATATGTCAACAAGTCCCCTAGGCTAGTAGACTTTCAACGTTTGCTTAGGGTAGCTGAGTTGTTCTAGCTTGGATCATGACACGCGTTCGGTGGGGATGGATTTTTTATGACTACTAACGTAACAGAGGCGTTTTTGCAGGCGGTTTTCATCATTCTAACCGATTGGACTTCCCGCCTGCATTTAAAACTTCCCCCATTTGAGTCAGACCCCCTTTTCTGGTTCTTCTCACTTCTGTTGCTTCTTTTTCTTTTCTCTCCTGATTCTACTCTTCAATGGACAATGGATGACTCGAATACCAAAATAGTTCCTTCTTCGAGCGAGTTTGCTGCTCTTTAAGAGAAGTTTGGTTTTTTTCCTGAACATGGTGAGGAGTATTCTCGAATGGGGGCGATAATTTCTCGCCCACCAGAAGGGAAGGTTGGGGTACCTCTTCTGATCTTCGAGGCAGGTCTGAGGTTACCAACGACAGACTTTTTTGACGAGATAATGCGCCAGTATGGCTTTCCTGTGGACGAACTGACTCCAAACGCTGTAAGCAAGATTGTTAGCTTTGAACTCATCTGTCGGACCCTTGGAGTTCTGCCACAATTTTAGGCATTCAAAGGTTTCTTCAATTCTTCTACAATTCTTCTACTCAGTCCGGTGTTCAGACTTTTTCCCAAAGGCGGGGTGTTCATGCCTTCATCATCAACCAAAAAGCTCCAAAGAAGAACTAGCAATATCGGTGGTTTTGGGTGAATCGCAACCTTGTGGTTTTTGGCTATCCTCGCTTGGCTACTTTTTCCGATCGAGAGCCGAAACTTTTTGGTGCTAGCGACACTAAAGCACAAGCACTAAAGACCATTTATGTCAACGACGAGGACTGGGAGGATTATATGTTGGCTGTAGTTGGGATGAGAACTTCCTGGAGGGTTCGGGGGATGATGCCTTATTTCTTCATTGATAAAGACGGTAAGTACCTCTTCTTCCCCCCACCCTTTGGATTGTTGTTTTCTTGTCTTTGTTTGTGTGTTCTGTGGACTATGTTGTCTTGTCTCTTGTTTGTAGGTCATGAGAGGATCCTTCCATTTGAGATGGTGCTGAGGGGCCGCTTTCAGGGCACCTGCCAATATCGGGAAATGTCGTTGGTTGAGACGTTCCCTCCACCGGTCAGTCCTGACCGCGCCTTGGATCTTGTCGGCCCTCCTGTTGTTTTGCCACTCAGGTATGGTTCTCCCGTTGGTCAGATGTTGGTTGACGTGCCTGTTGTTGAAGTTTTTCGCGAAGATCCCTTACCTTCTGATACAGAGTAGTAAGAGGTGTCGACCGGGCTGGCTCAGCGTAGCACTCACACGATTTCCAAATGGCTACTTTCCTGGCTGGATTCGCCGCTTACAGAGTCCATGGAGCCCATATCCTCGGGTCAACAACTTCTCAAGAGGCGTAAGGTGGACTTCCTTTTGGGAGAGGAGACTGTGGTGGTTGACATCCCCGATGATGACACCCTGAAACAGTCGGAGGCGATGAAAGAGGGGGTAACTGAACTGCCCTATGAACCTAAAGAAGTGCCGGTGGAGACTTCTGCTCCATGTTTTTGGCGTTGACTCAAACCCTATTCGCAAAGGTGTTCCGGACCCCAAGATCCCGCTCTTGAATAGGGACGGTACTGTTGGGGGTTCTGCTTCTACTCCTCCGGCAGTGCCGATCATATATGTGAACCTAAAGAAGTGTCGATGGAGACTTCTGCTCCATGTTTTTGGCGTTGACTCAAACCCTATTCGCAAAGGTGTTCCAGACCCCAAGATCCTGCTCTTGACTGGGGACGATATTGTCGTGGGTTCTGCTTCTACTCCTCCGGCAACACTGATCATATATGTGCCAGGATGGGGAATAACCCGGGAGTCTCTCCTTTCACAGCATGTGGTAATGTATAATTGGGGTTTCCATGCTTTTCGTCCTACTACCATCAAGGCCTTGGAGATTATTTCTAACTCCCATCATTCTCACAACCTTTTATATGCAGCTACACAGGTTGGTTCGTATGGGACGATGACTGCGTCTCGCCTTCGTGCGGGTGGTTCCAGTTGTAGTGAGCTAGCGTCAGTTGAGGCCGAGCGGGATGAACTGAGGGCGAGGTTACTGGAGTTAGAGGGGGAGAAGCGGTCATTCGAGGAGCGCTATGATCTTTTGGTGGGGGAGAAGGTGTCTTTGGAGGACCAAGTGGCTACTCTGGATAGGTCGGTGGAACGCTTTTCTCAGCGGATCTAGGTCTTAGTGGATGAAAAGAGGTTGTGGACGGCCAGACGGATTGTTCTAACAAGAGGATGGAGGAGGAGGTTACGAGGAGGAAATTGTCACACCCCCAAACCAGAACGGCGGAAACGTTCGGGGGTGGAGGACGTCATATGTAGTATCACAACAATTGCATCATAGTAATCAAAGTAAACACAACCATTACATTGAATATATATGTTAAGGTATTTACATCTTTTTGCTTTATATTTATATACATCAAAAGTATCAAAATAAAGACAAGGCTCTATACGCTCCGTCTTCTCAAAAGTCTGCCGAGGTACCTGTCTACGGATTTCCTAAGAATACAAGCGGTTTTGAAAAGTATATCAGCATAAAGCTGGTGAGTTCATAAGCATATTTTTGTAGTTAAAACTTGTCTTTGAATCTGTATGAAAAGTGTTTGTATGTTTCCAAAGAAAATCCAATATTTTCTAACATGAGTGTTTGTTACTGTATTCTGTAGTAATGAAAAATGTATTAGTTTGTATATCTGATTACCACCAACTGTATTGTATCACATTGTTTTGAATGAAAGTCCCTTTTGTATGAAAACTCTGGTTATCACCAGTAATGTATAGAATGTTCTGTTTGAAAACCCTGGTTTTCACCAATATGTATAATAGTTTTATTATATAAAATAAAACCAAGTAATGTATCCCTGGAATTCTCCAGTATAATGTAAAGTAGTTGTCTCACAAATCTCACGCTCTCCCTCCTGGAGACTCTGGTTATACTATGATAGGATTTAGTTTATACCCCATAAGGTACAATTGAAGAGTTGTCTAACAATTCTGTATTAACTAGTTTACACGTGGTTCTGTAGTGTTCCTTTGGTTATGTAGTGTTCCTTTGTATTTGAATCCGTGTGTATACTTTGTAGAGTAATAATTATACTTAAATAATTATTTAATGTTGTACTCTTGAGAACCGAAAGTAGTAATGTATATCATAAACTAATTCTGTCATAGTTTATATATTTTGCAATGTATAGTTCTAAATCTGTAAAACTGTGTATTGAAAACCCCAAACTATACCTATTATAGTTTGCATGTTATGTAGTGTACTTGTTTCGAGTATTGGTCTGAAAACTATGCAATTATATTTATACTTTGAAAGCGTCCCTTATGCTCAGCATGTTACAAAAGGGATAAAATATCTAAATATTTTATAAATCATGAAAATTGTTTGGTTATATAAATTGCATAAGTTTTAAACTTGCTAAAGTTCTTTTCTATAGGTTCACAAAATCATTTGCCTTTGGCTTGTATTCCCCCGCTGAAAACGTTTAAAAACAGTAAAGTGTAGGGGTATGAACTCACCGATTGTTGTGTGCAAGCGTCGAATCAACAAACTGAAAATGAAGACCCTCGAGTTGTTGTATGTGGCACTTAACGAAATCCTAATAGCAATTAAATACATATATGTATCTAAATTAGGGATTTCGTTATATAAAGTGTTAGAAAAACACTTGCTTTCGGTAAGGAATGTTACCGGGACTTGATTGAATCGGGGAAAGCGGGTTTTCAGTCTAATGCACCACTTAGGAAGAGTTTATGGCCGTGAATGCGGTTTACGGCCGTGAAGGGAGTTTACGGTCATGAAGGGAGTTTACGGTCGTGAACTTCCTATTGAACGGTTTCCGGCCTTTGAAGGGTGTACGACCATAAACTGTTTGCGGTCCTTGATGATTTGAAGATTTGAAGCGAGTACGGCCGCACACTCAAGAACAAGGATGCTGGAATCGATGAAAAATGTGTTCTAGATGCTCCAAATCAATTCCCAAAGGTGTTTTTCGATGATTTTCAGAAGAAAAGAGGGTCTTTTTGAGTTTACGGTCAAGAGGTAGAGAGAGAGAATGAGAGAGTTTTCGGCCAAGAAGTTTCAAATGAAGGTGGGGGTCCTGTATTTATAGGCCAGGGGTATGGTCGGTGGTGGGGCGACCTGGCACATGGCCGTAAACGGGTGTACGACCGTACATGGGATTACGGCCATAAATTCGCTCAGGCCGAAAACTTGTTGTTTTTCGAGATAATTCGGTTTTTTCGCGTGATTTTTGGGTCCGACTCGTCTATTTACATTCAATTATTATAACTAAATGATTTTTCCTAATTAAGGAAATTGACGGAACTTAATAAAATGCAAATTTTATTAACGGAAATCGGTTAAAGGTAACGGAAAAAGTTTCGGGTTGTCACATCATCCCCCCGTTAGAGAGAATTTTGTCCCGGAATTCAAACATCGAATACAAATCATGGACTTGGAAAGAGATGCAGATGTTTCTGTTTCATCTAATATTCGCGCTCCCAAATGAATTCAGGTTCCTGCTTGGCATTCCAGCGAACCTTCACCATTGGTATGCGACTCTATTTCGTTCGTTTGATTTCCTGATCCATGATTTCGACTGGTTCTTCCACGAAGTTAAGGTTCTCGTTGATCTCGATCTCATCGAGAGGGATCACGAGGGTTTCATTGGATACACACTTTTTAAGGTTCGACACGTGGAAGACGGGATGAATATTGCTAAGTTCTTGGGGTAAACGAAGTTTGTAAGCTACGGGACCGATCCTAGCGAGGATCTCGAATGGTCATATGTATCTCGGATTCAGCTTTCCACGCTTTCCAAAGCGTATCATGCCTTTCCATGGTGATACCTTCAAAAGAATGCGGTCACCCACCTGGAACTCCAAGGGTTTTCTTCTCTTATCGGCGTAGCTCTTTTGTCTGTCTCTTGATGCTTTTAGTCGTTCTCGGATTTGTACGATCTTTTCTGTGTTTTCACGTTTGGCTACCAATAGAGCTTTTTGAGATCCTGGTACATCTTATCTGAACCTGGGTGAACGGAGTATTTAGTATTGTGAGCTTCGTTCATGACAACCTCCCTATACCCGCCGAACTTTGGGGTCTAGATCTGGTTCATGAAGTAGTAAACTCCGTCTCCCTTGATCTCTAAGTTTTTTTCCATTCCTCTCAGGGCTTCATCCGACATGTTCTCTGGTTTCAAGTCTTCCAATTGAGCCTCTCTGATTTGAGCGGATAAATGGGAATGGACGGTCATTGTTAGTGCTTTCACTTTACGACTTGGAGACTCTTTCCGGCTGAGGGCATCCGCTACCACATTGGCCTTGTCGGGATGGTACCGTATTTCACACTCATAGTCACTAAGTAGCTCTACCCATCGCCGCTTCCTCATATTCAACTCTTTCTGATCAAAGATTTTTTGTAGGCTCATATGGTCGGTGAAAACAGTACATTTGGTTTCGTAGAGGTAATGTCTCCAAATCTTTAACGCAAAGACTACTGCTCCCAACTCTAGGTCGTGAGTTGTGTAGTTGAATTTGTGTGCTTTCAGATGTCTCGAGGCATAGGCAATAACCTTTCCTCGCTGCATGAGCATACAGCCTAGGCCCTGATTGGATGCATCGCAGTAGACAACAAAGTCCTCCGTCCCTTCAGGCAGAGACAAGATAGGGGCGCTACATAGGGTCTGCTTTAATGTTTGAAATGCAGTGTCTTGCTTTTCTCCCCAACAAAAGGGTACACCTTTTTGAGTCAGGGTGGTTAAAGGCTTAGCAATCCTGGAGAAATTCTAGATAAATATGCGATAGTAGCCAGCTAGCCCTAGGAATTGACGGATTTTCGTAGGCGTCTTCGGTGCTGACAAATTCTCAATTGCCTTGATCTTGGAAGGGTCCACGTGTATGCCTTCCTCACTAACCACGTGACCGAGGAAAGTTACCTTCCTAATCCATAATTCACACTTAGAGAATTTTGCATATAGTTTCTCCGCCCTTAGAATTTCTAACACTAGTCTCAAGTGTTGAGGATGATCTTCCTTATTCCAGGAGTAAACAAGTATTTCGTCAATGAATACTATCACGAACTTGTCTAGATAAGGGTGGCACACCCAGTTCATTAGATCCATGAACACTGCGCGTGCGTTAGTTAGACCAAAGGGAATTACTACAAACTCGTAGTGACCATAGCGAGTTCGGAATGTTGTCTTGGAAACATCACTCTCATGAACTCGCAACTGATGGTACCCTGATCGTAGGTCTATCTTGGAAAAGTAACTTGCTCCATGTAGTTGGTCGAAGAGGTTGTCGATTCTGGGTAAAGGATAGCGGTTCTTGATGGTAAGCTTGTTCAATTCACGATAATCTATGCACATCCGAAAGGATCCATCTTTCTTTTTCACGAACAAGACCGGGGCTCCCGAGGGTGAGGAACTTGGTCTGATGAATCCCTTGCTAAGTAGTTCATTGAGTTGGCTGGATAACTCTTGCATTTCTGCCGGTGCTAGACGGTAAGGTGATTTGGCTACGGGGGTAGCTCCAGGTATCAAGTCGATTCGGAACTCGACTTGACGTTCAAGAGGAACTCCTGGGAGATCCTCGGGAAAAATATCAGGGAAGTTACAAACTTCGGGGATGCTCTTGAGGTCCTTAACTTCTTGTTTCTAATTAATCACATGAGCTAGGAATGCTTGGCACTCCTTTCGCAGGTATTTTTGAGCCTTGATGCACGAAATGATACGAAGGTTCGTGCTGAGTTTGTCGCCGTAGACTAAGAGGGCTCCGCCTGAGGGCAGATTGAGGCGAATGGATTTTTCGTAGCAAAGAATGTCAGCACGATTGGGGCTCAACCAATCCATGCCAATGATGACATCAAAGCTTTTTATAGAGACATGCATAAGGTCAATGGGAAAGGTATAGTCGTTTAGAGTGAGAGTGCATCCTATGTATATATCACTAGTGCTCTCTTTCTTTCCGTTAGCCATCTCAACAGTGAATGTTTCGTTTAGTGGTTGGGATTTGTGTTTGAGTAAGTGCTTGAATTTATGACTAACAAAACTTTTCTCCGCCTCGCTATCAAAGAGAATGCATGCATAAGAGTTGTCAAGGAGGAACGTACCCGTGACAATGGTGGGATCAACAACTGCTTCTTCCTGCCCCATGGCTAGTACTTTCCCCGTGTTACCAGTTGTTGTTGCCTTGGGGCAGTTCCTCTTGAAATGCCCGATCTCCCCACAACCGTAACAGGCTTGACCAACGCCCGCTCCTGGAGCCTGAATTGTTGGTTGGGCTGGTGTCTTGCACAATCGAGTTGTGTGCCCCTTCTTGCCACAACTATTGCACAACATTTCACGGCAAGGCCCGTGATGATGATAGTTGCACTTGTCGCACCGAGGAAGAGTACTAGCATATCTACTGGTAGGTGCTTGAGCTGCGGGAACAGCGGCAGGGGTAGTAGCAGCATGAACTGCCACTACTTGTTGTTTCTTGGAGGGCTCCTGTGAAGACTGGCCTTTTCGCTTGTTCCAAAGATTTTTCTTTCCACCACTCGCCTTTGGTGGTTCAGGTGCGGCTGTCACTTCATCAAGATCAACCCCATGATCTATCAGGGTCTGTGCCAGGCACTTGGCGTTGTCAAAAGTGGTAGGCTTAGCAGCCAGGACATTTCCTTGAGTTGGGGGCGTCAATCCCCAAATGTAACTCTCTATTTTCTTGCTTTACGGGGTGACCATTCCCGGACAGAGAAGAGCCAGATCACAGAATCTAACTGTATATGTAGTAATGTCAGAGCCTTTCATCTTCAAGTTCCAAAGCTCGTGCTCCAGTTTCTGCATCTCGCTCCTTGGGCAGTACTCAGCAAGCATAAGCTCTTTCAAGCTTTCCCAACCCATGGCATTTGCTACGGGTAGGGTTAGGGATTTGACCCTGCTATTCCACCAAGTCAATGCTCTATCAGTGAAGGTGCAGGCGGCAAGCTTCACCTTATTTTCCTCAGAACATGCGTAAATCTTGAAAACTGATTTGATTTTCTCGAACCATCGGGTTAAGGCAATGACACCTCCATTGCCGTCAAAGGATTTACGTTCATGAAATCCTTGTAGGAACACTCCTTCTGATGTCCCTGCCCTCCATCAACATTATGGAGATGAATACCACTTCCTGACCCGCCAGAGCCGCCAGAATGAATCTGCATCATAGCGGCGGCCACAGCAGCCGTGACTGCTGCTTGGAACATAGTTGGGTCGAACTGAGGAGGTGGTGGTGTTGGATCCGTTGGTGGATTGTTGTTCTTTCTGTTAGGTCTTTTCTTTGGAGGCATCTTGTTCTAAAATATTCAGAAAGAAGAGGATGGTAAGTCCCCTAGATTTTTGAATCAAGAGATATGAAACAAGATATATCTCAGCCTGATAGATTAAGTGTTCTACTAAGCGATTAACAATGAAATGTTACTAATACAAGTAGACTATCACTAGGAAGAGGTGAGTAGAAACACTTGGTAATAGGTGATGTGGCAACACTTGGAATGACTCTCTACAATGTATTCGGTTCTAGCTAAAATACTCCTATAGTATTTTAAGTTGTATGTTCTGTTCTATTGATATCTTGTTGTATATAGCTTGGTAAGTTTTAGGCATGCTGCAAAACCAAAGTCACTCCCAAACACATGTTGGTCATGTCTCAAATAAATATAGTTGATCAGGCTATATTGATCCCAGACATGATTACATAACTATCAAGGTCTAACCGCAGTGTCCAACATTCAAATACTTTTGTTTTGTTCTACTTACGATACTGTTTCTGGTATATATGTAGTGTTAGTATACTTCTTATAAGATACTTAGATTTTAAAAGTATACTTTTTAGTTCAGAGCACTTCGACCCTTAGTTTTTATAGTTGTATACCATGTAAGCTTCGGTATACTTAGTTCACTATAAACAATGCTCTGATACCAATCTGTCACACCTCAAACCGGAACGGCGGAAATGTTCGGGGGTGGAGGACGTCATATGTAGTATCACAACAATTGCATCATAGTAATCAAAGTAAACACAACCATTAGATTGAATATATATGTTAAGGTATTTACATCTGTTTGCTTCATATTTATATACATCAAAAGTAGCAAAATAAAGACAAGGCTCTATACGCTCCATCATCTCAAAAGTCTGCCGAGGTACCTGTCTACGGATTTCCTGAGAATACAAGCGGTTTTGAAAAGTATATCAGCATAAAGCTGGTGAGTTCATAAGCATATTTTTGTAGTGAAAACTTGTCTTTGAATCTGTATGAAAAGTGTTGGTATGTTTTCGAAGAAAATCCAATATTTTCTAACATGAGTGTTTGTTACTGTATTCTATAGTAATGTAAAATGTATTAGTTTGTATATCTGATTACCACCAACTGTATTGTATCACATTGTTTTGAATGAAAGTCGCTTTTGTATGAAAACTCTGGTTATCACCAGTAATGTATAGAATGTTCTGTTTGAAAACCCTGGTTATCACCAGTATGTATATTAGTTTTATTATTTAAAACAAAACCAAGTAATGTATCCCTGGAATTCTCCAGTATAATGTAAAGTAGTTCTATTAATTAAAATAAAACTAATGAAGAATGAAATCCCGTAAACAAAAGTTTGTTTATACTATTGTGAGTCGTATAACCATACTTGATATGACCTAGTGACCTTTTCGGCGTTCTTCAAGTGTCGGTTAAATGACATTTGTCACCCCAGGCATGCCTGCCTAACTATAGCTAGCAGTTCAGGTGTGGGATTGTCAGTCCCGAATAGATCTATTCACAAATCTCACGCTCTCCCTCCAGGAGACGCTGGTTATACTATGATAGGATTTACTCTATACCCCATAAGGTACAATTGAAGAGTTGTCTCACAATTCTGTATTAACTAGTTTATGCGTGGTTCTGTAGTGTCCCTTTGGTTATGTAGTGTTCCTTTGTATTTGAATCCGTGTGTATACTTTGTAGAGTAATAATTATACTTAAATAATTATTTAATGTTGTACTCTTGAAAACCGAAAGTAGTAATGTATATCATGAACTAATTCTATCATAGCTTATATGTTTTGCAATGTATAGTTCTAAATCTGTAAAACTGTATATTGAAAACCCCAAACTATACCTATTATAGTTTGCATGTTATGCAGTGTACTTGTTTCGAGTAGTGGTCTGAAAACAATGCAATTATATTTATACTTTGAAAGCGTCCCTTATGCTCAGCATGTTACAAAAGGGATAAACTATATAAATATTTTATAAATCATGAAAATCGTTTGGTTGTATCAATTGCATAAGTTTTAAACTTGTTAAAGTTCTTTTGTATAGGTTCACAAAATCATTTGCGTTTGGCTTGTATTCCCCCTGAAAACGTTTAAAAACAGTAAAAGCGTAGGGGTATGAACTCACTGTTTGTTGTGTGCAAGCGTCGAATCAATGAACTGAAAATGAAGACCCTCGAGTTGTTGTATGTGGCACTTAACGGAATCCTAATAGCAATTAAATACATATATGTATCTAAATTAGCGATTTCGTTAGATAAAGTGTTAGAACAACACTTGCTTTCGGTTAAGGAATGTTACCGGGACTTGATTGAATCGGGGAAAGCGGGTTTTCAGTCTAATGCACCACTTAGGAAGAGTTTACATTCGTGAATGGGGTTTACGGCCGTGAAGGGAGTTTACGGTCGTGAACTTCCTCTTGAAGGGTTTCCGGCCTTTGAAGGGTGTACGGCCGTCAACTGTTTGCGGTCCTTGAAGATTTGAAGATTTGAAGCGAGTACGACCGCACACTCAAGAACAAGGTTGTTGGAATCGATGAAGAACGTGTTCTAGATGCTCCAAATCAATTCCCAAAGGTGTTTTTCGATGATTTTCAGAAGAAAATAGGGTCTTTTTGAGTTTACGGTCGAGAGGTAGAGAGAGAGAATGAGAGAGTTTTCGGCCAAGAAGGTTCAAATGAAGGTAGGGGTCCTGTATTTATAGGCCAGGTGTATGGTCGGTGGTGAGGCCACCTGGTACGTGGCCGTAAACGGGTGTACGGTCATACATGGGTTTACGGCCGTAAACTCGCTCAGGCCGAAAACTTGTTGCTTTTCGAGATAATTCGGGTTTTTCGCGTGATTTTTGGGTCCGAGTCATCTATTTACATTCAATTAATATTCCTAATCAAGGAAATTGACGGAACTTAATAATATCCAAATTTTGTTAACGGAAATCGGTTAAAGGTAACGGAAAAAGTTTCGGGTTGTCACAGAAATTTGCAATGGAGAATTTGGGGTGGTTTCTTCAGAAAGTCGTTGTCCGAGTGGTGGATAAGGTTATTGAGAGTGATGAGTTTGTGTTGTGGGTGAAGCCAATGAAGATGTCATTGGTAGCTACCAACGTGGACAATGGAAAACAGGTGATCCGGGAGAAGGTTGCCGCCAAAAAGTTTGTCTCTTGGAAATCGGATGCTACTGCGGAGCATGCTCAGGCGATGCATGATGCTATAAAATCTTTCTTGTAGACGGACTTTGCCTCCTACCTTCGGCTGGGTGAGTTGGACATAAGGGCCTTCATCGTATGGGCGATGATCCTGACTCCGAGGAAGGCCATCCTGAAGGTGGCGCTTCTCATGTCAGACCTTCCTCCACCCCTCAGTAAGTGATGGATTTTACCCTTTGTTTTTGTTTAATGATAATATTTGCATCTTCATGGTGTTTGCCGAACAATTTTTAAAACAATGTCTAATTTTCTTCTTTGGCCAGGGGTGGGGGGGGGGGTTGTCCGGGTTAAGCAATATGTGCTTTGTTTTTTTTGTATGTTAAGTTTGCTTTTAGTTTATCGCATTTCTTCCCGCCTTTTTGTCATCTTGGATGGTTTGTGTTGGCCAACCTTGGTTTGGATTCTCCCAGAGGTTAGTGTTGGCCTTTGGGGGTCTTGGTCGCGGATATCGTTTGTTTAACAAGCTTTGGGGGCCAGGGCGTCTGTTCTGATGGGCTCGGTGCTCACCCTTAGGTTAGTCTCTGTGAGTCGAGGTTTTAGTTAGCCTATAGGTGCGAACTATGGCTGGTTCGTTCCGTTAGGATCTCTTTCTTGGCTGAAAGCCTTCACTTTCGGGATTTTCTCTAAGCCCTGGTTCAAGGGGATTTGTACTCCGGCCCTAGTAATCTAAGCAAGATTGAGGTCGTCACCTTGGGGTCTAAAAGCTTAGGCATTATGTATTTCAAGGGAAAGGTTATGATCCTTTAAGGCCTCTTACTTGTCGTAATCAGGAACTGCAGCTCTGACCTCGTCGACATGTTTATTAGGGAGAAGTGATGAGCCTTTGAGTCCTAAGATTGTGTTTTGTCTCATTGGTTTTGTGTTGGGTGGCACGGGTGTCAGTCCGTTATTATTTTCCATTTGTACGAAAGTATGTCGATACTCGTTCGCTACAAATTTTCTTTTCATTGTATGTTTTTTGGTGCGTTGGAGGTATCTACATTGTTAGATAAGTACAGGAAATCTGATAGTTTATGTTATTCTAGGTTTAGCTCTTGGGCTGACTAGTTGGGGCGTGATTATCTGTTAGGAGTTTGATCACTTGGCCCCTTCCCTTGATTCCCCTTGAGCCAAGGCTATTGGCTTAGTTTCTGTGGCTGACAGGTCATTGGGACAAATTCTTCTTCTTGGTTTTTCTTGGCTTGTGTCCCTCATCGGTTCGAGTCTGCGAGCTTTCCAGCGTTCGTGCTCGTGTGCGAGCCGTGATTGGCTATTTCTGGGTTGGTCGTCTTTTGAAAGATGATTTTTAATTTCCTGCATTCTCCGGTTTTGGTCGCTTGGTCATCATCTTTCGGTGGTTTTACCTCCTTCCACATGACTTTTTCGTTGCTAGCTCTTTTTTCTGTGAGGTTACTGGACTTGGTGCCGTCCTGGGGAAAGCCTCTTCCAGTTGCGCAATCTTATGGTTGTAGTGAGTCTCCTGTCTATGCTCTTTTTTTGCGGTGATTGCCTATTCTGTCGGCTCCTTGTTTGTGCCTCCCTTCGATCTCCGTGACTTCGCGCATGTGTTCCTTCATTCCCTTCTTTTCTATGACATGTGCCCTCGCTGCCCTAATGCGTGTAAGTATGCTTAGTTACGTCCAACCTCGTTTGGTATTCAGGAGGACGATCCTTGATGCTTCTGGAGTGGTAATATTATTGCTATCGCGCCCTTCCCCCCCACGGGTTGTACGTTAGTGGTTGGCGTCCTTTCCTCTTGTCTTGAGTTTGGATGTTCGTTTTTTTTTCGATTGACCGTGTGGGTGTTAGTTCGTCCCGCGCCACTTTCTTGGGATGTGTGCAGTAGCCCATGCGGCGATCGCCCGAAGTGGTTTTTGACTGTGTGTTTAGATCTGTCACTATTGCTAAGATGTTTGCCGTTCTAAACTTGACTGTACCATGTATTTTTGATGGGATGGCTTGTAGCCGGAAGACGCAGGTCGCCCTAGGATCATATCGTCTTCTGACTTGTGTTTAACTACCGAGAACTCGATTATCCTTGTTACCCTTTCCTTTCTGTCGTGGCTGAGTAGTGTCAACGGGAGGTTTATGGTTTCGAGTGGCCATAATTTGTGTCCCGTGAAGCCAAGTTGGTGGTATTAGTCTTCTCTTCTACGATGGCGGGAGTCACTCAAGGCAGTGCTCGTAGAGGACGTCAGTGTTGCTACCTCTTTCGACCAGGACTTGCCAGATCTGATGTTGTTGTACGAGGGCGGGGATTATGATTGGATCTGTGGGGTCCTAGTTGGGCGCTCGTGGGTCTTCCATTGACTGGCAGTCGATGCCTGACTCTCTTCTCGGGGCTTGCGATTGAGAAGATTTCTTCCTTTTTGATTGGTTGTTTGTTCGTCTCCTTCCGGATTCTCCTATCTTTCCGTTCGACTTCGAACTTTGATCACAAAGTCTTCGCGATTTATGTTAAGTCTCCACTCAGTCGCTTGTCTTCTACTTCTTTTTTAAGGATCGCACACTCTCCAGTGTTGTGGGTTTCGCTCTTGTGATATTTACAATATTTGCTTTTCCCTTTTTCTGTCCGCTGAGGGGTTTTTTCCACCGCGTTCACTTCCATCTTATGGCTCCTTGGCTCATCCTTGACGAACGGGCGGAATCTACGAGATGAGTGTCTCGAATGTCTGTGATGCTTATCATGGCTTCCATTGTTGCGCTCCTTAAGGCTATGATGGTAGTGGGAGTTGGCTGATTCTTGTTTGAGGTTCGCTTCGCTTCGGCTTTTAGATTGGCTTGTTTGCGTTTTTCTCCCTAGATCTCCCTGAGGTATTTTTCGACCCTGTATTTGAGCTCGTCCCTAGATTTTGGCACTATTCGTTACATTTTCCTTGACAGGGGGCCTGGGAGTAGCCCCTAGGCGAAGGCGCCGTGACTAGAAATTCCTCGTGGTCGGGGACGCTCAGGGTCGCTAGGGTAAACCGATCATAGTATGCCCGGACGGATTCTCCCTCTTTTTTCTTGCATGGCATGATAGAGTTGGTATCTGCTTTTCTCCATCCGAAGGAATGTCATCTTTTCTCGATAGTATGACCGGGAAGTAGGTGCAAGTGAATCTTTTCTCCATCCGAAGGAATGTCATCGTCCACTCGTAGGTGTCTATGTGTTCGTCAAGATCCGTCGTGCCGTCATACTTTGGGATGTTTGGTATCATGGCAGAATGCGGTATTTCATACTGTAATACCTCTTGGTAGAATGTCGAGCTTCTACTAGTTACGAGGTTGTTCATATATGGGTAGTTGAGTGCTCTGTCGACCATCGTCTCCTGCACGTGGTATGGGATGTTGTACCCTTGGCCATACTTGTAATGGTACCCGTGGTTATACATGGTCGCTTGAGGCATATACGATGGATGCGTGGTGTCACACCCCGCTAAAGCGGAAACACAGGGTGTGGTAGTATAAAGGGTTTCATCGCAAAAGTTAAAAGACAACACCAACCATGGTATTAAAAATCATTACAAATTCACAATGGGTTTGAACAACTTTTAAAAGAAATTACAATGTAAATTGAAATACAACACATGTGAATGCTCCTAAAAGTGAAGTGTCCCTAAGTGCCACTTACTCGATGATTCCTGAAAAAGCACGTAAAACGAGCGTCAACTATAAAAATAGTTGGTGAGTACTCACAGATAAACAAATAATACTGGTTCCATGAATTGAAATCAAAGTTTTGATAAAAGTTTCCAATAATAAAAGTATATTGTTAAGATGAGTTAATTAGTTTGTAAAAACAAAGTTCTTTGTCATCACGAGAGATAAGGTATGTTGCCCAAATAAGATGCAACATTCATATTCTCATGGAAGATAAAGTTCGTTACTCAAACGAGTAAACAAGTTTCATTGCTAAAATGAGCAATCAATTTCGTTGCTACAAGGAGCAAACAATTTCATTGCTAAAACATGTATATAAGTTTTCAGTAATAACAGTTCGTTGTTGTAATGAGAAACAAAGTTCATTGCTATAATTAATAAACAAGTTTATTGCTATAACAAGTAACGAGTTTGTATGTGTATGAGCAAACAATGAGTCTCAACCCAACCTATGACTGAAGCCCTATCAAGATCTATGCTTATCGTTCCATAGATGAATATGGTATCATGCACTCCAGCAATAGGGCGAGTGAGGAGTTGTCAATTCCTAATAGCGCTATCCATAATGACCATTGGCTCAAAGAGTTAATGGTTAGAGATAAGGGAAGGGCCTTAGTACGATAAGTTCTCATGTTCCGTGTTGCATAGACATACATAGAGAGACATAGCAATAAAATAGCAATCATGTTTGATACAAATCAATTTAAATACAACATTCAAATAATAGTTTTTCGGGACATGCTTTTCCACCCCAAAACACAAAAACTGAAAATAGGGGAGTGCGTGAATACTCACAATACATTTAGATGATGCAAATGGTGCCTTGAACTACGTTCCACATGTACCACTACCGATTCCTACAATAATGGTATTCGCTAGTGAGTCTCTAATCGAAATCTAACACTAGTATACTTACTACTACAATAGAATTATGCCAATAATGTGTCAAAATTTAATATTGATAAGTTACAAACATTTTTCTGTGGAAATTAAGTTTCAAAGAATCAATTGTTATATAACAATTTAAGTGGAAAATTTCCATTATTGAAATGTTAATATTTAACATTTTAGAGGTGTTCCAATGATTAAATATTCAAAACTAAATCAATTTAGTTCTAAACTTTCCCAAACTTTGCATTTAAGTTTTAATTGAAGTCAAAGACCTTAAGATAAATTTTCTTGAATTTTTGATTTGTCTGACTATTTTTCACGATTTTAGTTTCTTGAATAACGATAAAATCAAGAAAAATACTAAACAGTTAATAAAAATTACCAAACTTCAGATTTTGGTTCTAAATGTACTAAAAGACTTCTAGATAAATTTTCATGGATTATGAATATGCATAACCATTTTTCATATATTTAATTCTCTAAATATATAAAAATTCATGAAAAATAGAAATCGGTTAAGAAAATGCCCCAAACTTTTTATAGTATTGTTATTACACATACTTAACTTGGGAAAAATAGAAAAATAGATTTCTAAACTATTTATCTCAATTTTATGATTTTGTGTATTTATTCTAATAAAATTGAAATAAATAGAAAATAGTTTCCAAAATTGTCCAAAATTTTTGTAACGCTGTTATTAGTCATTATTAAGCTAGGAAAAATATAAAAATGAATTTCTAAACTGTTTATCCCAATTTTATGATTTTTGTGTATGTATTCTAATAAAAATTGGGTTTAAGTGTATTTAATCTTGGGAAAATAGAAGAAAAATAGTATACAGAAGAGAAAAATCATCAAAATTTTTATGTAGCATCCTAATGTACTACAAGGTGTTCTGGTATATTTTCATATTTTTTGGATGAGTAAAACTATTTTTCCTGTTTTTAGTCCATTATAAATACAAAAATCGGAGAAAAATAGGGATACCTTATGAAAAAATTATGGAAATATTTTTCTAAGTCTTCCACAGAGAGTATAAGCTGCGAAAATTATTAGATACCATTTTTATATTCCGTAATGTGGTTTTATGATTTATTAGAGCTAAACAAAAAGAAAATTCAAAACCATATTAAACAGTAACACAAATCGATGAAACTTAATGGAAGATGTTTATTAACTTAAAGGATCATCCGAGAATTTTTCCAGAATTTATTTACTAGTTTAAGTATTTTATATGATTTAACACTCTATTTTCTTATTATTTTCATGTAAAAATAAAGAAAATATATATTGAGCTGAAAATTTCCAGAACACATCTTCATACAATTTAATAACAATGAAAAATTGTTTTCTTATTTTTGATGTCGAAAAACATGCCTAAAGGCTCAATAAATTATAGAGAAAACTTGGTTCTTGTGATTTTGGTAAAGATTATTGATGTTACTTTGATAATTTTTGCAACATGTTCCAAAGATTTTAAATCAAGATCTTTTGTACCTCTTAATATATGATGTTAAGAGTTCAAAATAATTTTTGAATGATTTTTAGTGATGAATAAGTCCTTTGAACATGCAACACAAAACAAATGTTCATAAGGAAAGGGCTGTTTGAGCAACAGTTTTGTAAAAATTGGTAAAAATCGAAATATTGGAATTTTCCAGTTAGGTCAGATGGGTTTGAAAACTAACTCAAAATATTATATTTCAGAAAACGAATCACGAATTTTGGCTAAGAAATGAGTGAGATATGACAGTTTAAAGTCAGGTAAAGAAATCTGGCAGATTGCATGCATGATGATTGGTTAGAAAAGTGGGTTTTCATCATTTCCTTGAGTAAATATTTTCAAGTATTTAAAATATATCATGATAAACTCATATTTTAGTCATGTTTCCAGAGATCAAAAGATTAAAACTTATCAAAATGTATACATGCACTTATGAATAAAATTTTGTTTCTCAAAAACTCTTAACTTGAGTTTGATGTTTTAATCCTTAAAATCGATTTTTGCACTAAGATCATGAACATGCAACCTTGTTTATCATACATGCATGGTGTTAAAACACATCCATCATGTTTTAAAAACCATTTTAACAAAAAGAAAACAAGTTTGAAGAAGATGAAGAAGGAGAAAGTGTAAGAAAAGAGCAAAACTTGAAGGAAAAGTGAAGTAGAAATCGATTTTACCTTCAAGAATACCACAAGATGATGAAGATTTCGAGTTTGAGGAGTGTTCTTGGGTTTGTTTTCTAGAAAATTTATTGGTTCTTAGAGGGAGTAAGAGAGAATGGAGTGGTGTTTGGAGAGAAAAAGTAGAGTGAAGGTAGAGAGAGTTTTCTAGAGAGAGAAAGAAGAGAGATGTGTGTGTGTTGGAGAATGAGAGTGTGAGAGAGATATGGGGAGAGAGGGATCCGATTTTAGGGGAGGAGAGGCTCTCTCTCTCTTGTTTCTTTTATAAAAATTCAAATCTTTTATAAAAATATCCAACTTTTTATAAAATGTGCACCTTAACCTAGTTTTTATGCATAAAACTCTTGATTTTTGACTTATAAATCAAGGGTAAATGTTAATAACTAAATCTTTATTTTTCATTGAATTGTATTTCATAATAATTATTATGATAAGATAATATTATAAGGTTCATAATTGTTTTTATAGGATTTTTAAGGTTAAAGTTTATAAATATGAGTTTTTAGGGCTATTAGGGCTTTGGAGTTTAATAAACTTTGAATATCAAAATAAATAGAATATTTGAGACTTTAAATTATCTTATGGTATTATAACTCTTTTATAGTTATAAATAATGTTTGTAATTTATTTTTATCGGTTTATTGGCATTCTATGTAGTGATTCCGAGATTCAAGCGAAATTGAGGAATCGAGTATACTAGTCCTAGTCTTCAACTTTGACTTAAGTTCCTACGAGACTCGGACCTAATTTATACCACTAGGTCAAGTGCATGATGTGTGTATATGATTCATAAAAAGGTGTTCGATTCAAAGAGCGACCCGAATATGGATAGTCAGTACAGTTAAGTAGTTGTAGAATTCACATATCAATGTGAAATCTAAGTACACCATCCATTGTTTCTATCTGTTTCCAAGTTTCTACTAGGTTATAACTTAGCTTCTAATTACTAAGTCTAATATGTGTTGTGCCTATATGTGCAACTAATTCTAGTCAAATCTAGAACCGACTCGAATTTTGACGGTTGTCACAGTCTCCGCCGGTTGAAAGAATTTCGTCCCGAAATTCAATTTGTGACGAATTCTATTAGAACTAAATCGGATGCAATTGTATAATTGGAGAGGTGGTGACTTTGAGAACTCTTTGATTATTTTGGGTTAATTCTCCAAGGGAAGAGCCCAGTTCTTTATCTATAATCAAAGTAATGTTTCCTTAATTCGAGTTCTACAGTCTAGATTGCAAGAAATTAGGATTAGGGAAATCATGATCCGACCATGGCGACCTAGTTGAAAAGATTATCTAGTTAGATATTATCTGAATTAAGAGAGCGGTATAAGTTTCGATGATGCACCAACTGCACTGAGCGTTAAATCCGCATTGATCTTTAAGTTGCATTCTAAATTTGCACTAAGTGTAACTTCGCCGCTTAATAAAGAAGAGATTAGGAACAATTTGTTCACTTCCGGGTTGACTACTACATCTGGAAAATATATATTTTGAAATAAGAAGGGGTAGTACGAATGAAAATAAATGATCAAGGGTAAGTTCCTAAAGATACGTACTAAGGGTAGGCAACGAAGTTTTGGTACCTCTCTAATGTAAAGGCTTTTTAAGTGTCGTCTACAAAATAAGTTACGAAATGATTGAGGATCTCCGATGCTATAATTACTACTACGGTTACTCTTACAATAATGGAACTATACTCGAAGAATATATATAATTAGAGAGTCATTGTTTCTAATGAAGGCGGTGAAAGTTTATGATATTTTAAATCACATTGTGTAGATAGCATTTTAAGTGTTTAGAAGTGATAGAAATCTCACTGTTATCAAAATGTGTGTTTAAAAATGATAATTAATCTCACTATTATCAAAATATGTAATAATTCCGAGATAATGAAAATACATGTGTGGCGATCAAACGAAGTAGTAAAATAATATAAAGATTAATTAAAGTTAAATGTTTAAGTCGTCATTAAGGGATTTTTTTTTTAGAAATATTGACATTACGCTTTTTGTAAAATTGACTAATTGTCTAAGTCAAAACAAATACAAGTTTAAGAGGAGTCAGAATACTTATGAGAACAAGTTTGAGAGTTTTAGGAACTCACTGAAAATTGCAAAGTAAAATACTATTTTAAGAAAGGTGTAAAAATGTCAATCTTTGAAAATAGTGCATTCATAGTTTAGTGTTTCTACAAAACAATCATTTAGAGAATAGATAATCGTAAAATTCAAAACTTTTGATGTATTTAAAGAAAAGAAGAAACATAAGGATACATATCATTCACATATATTTTTCAGATATAGAAAAATTATAAGCATAAATGTATTCATCTTGTGTATTACTTATAAGGAAAAATACAATGAAGATTGCATTTTATATCAAGTTTTTGAATTTAGAACGAAAGAGTAAATGTAAATAAGGATCACTTGCTTATAGTAGATTTCAAAATAAAAACAAGATGTATATGGTAAAAGGCGTAATTGAATATATGAAAGTTGACTAAAATTAAAGTATGCCTCATGACTATACACGTATTAATCGCTCAAAACGAAAGGGTAGACTTCTAGTCTTTATGTATACGAACATGATACCACGAGAAGCAAAATAGACAGAAACAAAGTTAGACAATGTATTATGTTAATATTATGGTGTGCGAGATCTAAAATCAGAAGGAGAGCGAGAAATAAAGTTTGGGGGAAAGAAAAAGGAAGGTAGCAGCGACAATGATTGTTATTGTTAAAATTATATGAACAATACCTATAGGTAGATTTAAAACCACGTTGAGATATATTTCAAACTTCAATATTTGATGTATATTGATGACTAAATAGAAATGTAGAAGTTCTAAAGTGTTTTCTAAGTTTTGCTAAAAATCCACGAGTTATCTATTAAGTTAAACTCCATTTGTGAAAAAGAAGAAACACTAAAACTCGTAATTGAAAATTTGACAGTTTTGATCTTTTGACTGGGTCCAACAATGGTTAAAACGGATAAGGTAAAGACTTAACATATTTAGATGAATAATTGTGCATTGTCAAAAGTACGTCACTGAAAGTTTAAAAGTGAACACTAAGTTTTGCAATGTTGTAAGTTTTATAAACACAAATTATAAAACTAATTTGAAATGAAATAAACAAATAAGGTGTGTTTTTAAATGTAGGAACCAGTGATGTCTTGTAAACACATTTGGATTAGAAAGTTGTACAAATATCATGTTGGGTTTCAAGAAAACACATTTAAGTAAAGCATAATGCCTAAATGAGGAAGTGGTCAACCAAAACAAAAGTGGTTTGAAAGACCCAGTGAAGCTTTTACACGTAATATGAACTTCAATGTCATATGTTTAAGTTTTATAGCATAGAGTCTAAACACTTTTATAAAAGACATTGTTTCTAAGTTTTTCGAAAACGTGTCAAAATGGTAAGCAAGGTTTTAAAATGGTTTATATGCCCTTAAAAGCACATCTATCCATTGAAATGGATTGAAATGAAATTGAAATAGCAATGTGAAAACAAATATTGGTTAAATTGAGTTTTGAAGAAAAGTGTTAAATTAAAGCAAGTTGTCAAAAGATTTTTAGCGAGAATATGACGTAAATTGTTAGGAAAGGTCTAGTAAGTTGTATAAAGTGGTTATAAAGTATTTTATCGATGATAAAATAAAACCGATGAAACGAAATAACTTTTTGATGGAAGATTAAGAAATAAGGAATAAGTATGTTAGTGTAGCCGATCGTACCTAAATACTAAGGTGATTACAAGGCGAGTGCCGATGTCTTTTCCCCCAAGATAAAAGACAAGAAAAATTGTTTGAAAAACGTTTTATGGTGTCAATACAGTTTACGACCTTTTGTAGAGGTCAAAGGGACATCCTATGTTAAGTTTTAAGCTCAAGGTGGAAACAACATAGAGCTAAATCGTAGCGTAGTAATAAGGTCTCACGTATGCGTTAAACCTCCGTGTCTCCTCGTGAGTCGAATTGGGAATGCTCTCCAATGATATCCAAGTGGCTACTTAGAAACGACTCATCTACCTCCTTACGCGATGCTCCAATTTTCATCCGTGTCGGTATCAGAACGTTTTCCTAGTTGTAACTACAGTACGAAGACGATGAAGAGGTATTGAGGAATAATTGGTATAGGTTTCGACTTAAGATTCTTACTTGTGTATATCTAGCTACTAATCTTACATCTAAAGTCAATAGCTACCGAGGAATACCCGTTCTTAATACTATGTGCATTGCTCCTAGAGTGGCTAGTGATATAACCTAAGTGGTTAACCTAGCACTTGATAAGGGACAAGAATATTTCTAAATAAAGGCATTGTTATAAAAGTGCACTTAGTTTCTAAGTGTATCTAGATGAATGCCTATAATATGCAATGCCCGTACGCACACCGAAAAATTTTGTTTTTCAATAGTTTAAGTTGAAAATTGTTTTTAACATAATTCTACTATAACCGTTTCCAGGCTCACATTAACTTTCCTTAATTAAGCATAGTTGGCCAGGCTATACTTAATTAAAGTCCAATAATGCGTACTCGAATTAGTTATACCAGTAGTATGTTCTATATTTTAAAAACATTTAGAAAGTTTTTGGCTATAGTTGTGGTTTTCCAAAGGAAAACCGGTATTCTCTATAACCTTCGGCTCTGATACTATTTTCTGTCACACCCCGCTAAAGCGGAAACACAGGGCGTGGCAGTACAAAGGGTTTCATCGCAAAAGTTAAAAGACAACACCAACCATAGTATTAAGAATCATTACAAATTCACAATGGGTTTGAACAACTTTTAAAAGAAATTACAATGTAAATTGAAATACAACACATGCGAATGCTCCTAAAAGTGAAGTGTCCCTAAGTGCCACTTACTCGATGATTCCTGAAAAAGCATGTAAAACGAGCGTCAACTATAAAAATAGTTGGTGAGTACTCACAGATAAACAAATAATACTGGTTCCATGAATTGAAATCAAAGTTTTGATAAAAGTTTCCAATAATAAAAGTATATTGTTAAGATGAGTAAATAAGTTTGTAAAAACAAAGTTCTTTGTCATCACGAGAGATAAGGTATGTTGCCCAAATAAGATGCAACATTCATATTCTCATGGAAGATAAAGTTCGTTACTCAAACGAGTAAACAGGTTTCATTGCTAAAATGAGCAATCAATTTCGTTGCTACAAGGAGCAAACAATTTCATTGCTAAAACATGTATATAAGTTTTCAGTAATAACAGTTCGTTGTTGTAATGAGAAACAAAGTTCATTGCTATAATTAATAAACAAGTTTATTGCTATAACAAGTAACGAGTTTGTATGTGTATGAGCAAACAATGAGTCTCAACCAAACCTATGACTGAAGCCCTATCAAGATCTATGCTTATCGTTCCATAGATTAATATGGTATCATGCACTCCAGCAATAGGGCGAGTGAGGAGTTGTCAATTCCTAATAGCGCTATCCATAATGACCATTGGCTCAAAGAGTTAATGGTTAGAGATAAGGGAAGGGCCTTAGTACGATAAGTTCTCATGTTCCGTGTTGCATAGACATATATAGAGAGACATAGCAATAAAATAGCAATCATGTTTGATACAAATCAATTTAAATACAACATTCAAATAATAGTTTTTCAGGACATGCTTTTCCACCCCAAAACACAAAAACTGAAAATAGGGGAGTGCGTGAATACTCACAATACATTTAGATGATGCAAATGGTGCCTTGAACTACGTTCCACGTGTACCACTACCGATTCCTACAATAATGGTATTCGCTAGTGAGTCTCTAATCGAAATCTAACACTAGTATACTTACTACTACAATAGAATTATGCCAATAATGTGTCAAAATTTAATATTGATAAGTTACAAACATTTTTCTGTGGAAATTAAGTTTCAAAGAATCAATTGTTATATAACAATTTAAGTGGAAAATTTCCATTATTGAAATGTTAATATTTAACATTTTAGAGGTGTTCCAATGATTAAATATTCAAAACTAAATCAATTTAGTTCTAAACTTTCCCAAACTTTGCATTTAAGTTTTAATTGAAGTCAAAGACCTTAAGATAAATTTTCTTGAATTTTTGATTTGTCTGACTATTTTTCACGATTTTAGTTTCTTGAATAACGATAAAATCATGAAAAATACTAAACAGTTAATAAAAATTACCAAACTTCAGATTTTGGTTCTAAATGTACTAAAAGACTTCTAGATAAATTTTCATGGATTATGAATATGCATAACCATTTTTCATATATTTAATTCCCTAAATATATAAAAATTCATGAAAAATAGAAATCGGTTAAGAAAATGCCCCAAACTTTTTATAGTATTGTTATTACACATACTTAACCTGGGAAAAATAGAAAAATAGATTTCTAAACTATTTATCCCAATTTTATGATTTTTGTGTATTTATTCTAAAAAAAATTGAAATAAATAGAAAATAGTTTTCAAAATTGCCCAAAATTTTTGTAACGCTGTTATTAGTCATTATTAAGCTAGGAAAAATATAAAAATGAATTTCTAAACTGTTTATCCCAATTTTATGATTTTTGTGTATGTATTCTAATAAAAATTGGGTTTAAGTGTATTTAATCTTGGGAAAATAGAAGAAAAATAGTATACAGAAGAGAAAAATCATCAAAATTTTTATGTAGCATCATAATGTACTACAAGGTGTTCTGGTAAATTTTCATAATTTTTGGATGAGTAAAACTATTTTTCCTGTTTTTAGACCATTATAAATACAAAAATTGGAGAAAAATAGGGATACATTATGAAAAAATTCTGGAAATATTTTTCTAAGTCTTCCACAGAGAGTATAAGCTGCGAAAATTATTAGATACCATTTTTATATCCCCTAATGTGGTTTTATGATTTATTAGAGCTAAACAAAAAGAAAATTGAAAACCATATTAAACAGTAACAAAAATCGATGAAACTTAATGGAAGATGTTTATTAACTTAAAGAATCATCCAAGAATTTTTCCAGAATTTATTTACTAGTTTAAGTATTTTATATGATTTAACACTCTATTTTCTTATTATTTTCATGTAAAAATAAAGAAAATATATATTGAGCTGAAAATTTCCAGAACACATCTTCATACAATTTAATAACAATGAAAAATTGTTTTCTTATTTTTGATGTCGAAAAACATGCCTAAAGGCTCAATAAATTATAGAGAAAACTTGGTTCTTGTGATTTTGGTAAAGATTATTGATGTTACTTTGAGAATTTTTGCAACATGTTCCAAAAACTTTTAAATCAAGATCTTTTTGTACCTCTTAATATATGATGTTAAGAGTTCAAAATAATTTTTGAATGATTTTTAGTGATGAATAAGTCCTTTGAACATGCAACACAAAACAAATGTTCATAAGGAAAGTGCTGTTTGAGCAACAGTTTTGTAAAAAATGGTAAAAATCGAAATATTAGAATTTTCCAGTGAGGTCAGATGGGTTTGAAAGCTAACTCAAAATATTATATTTCAGAAAACGAATCACGAATTTTGGCTAAGAAATGAGTGAGACATGACAATTTAAAGTCAGGTAAAGAAATCTGGCAGATTGCATGCATGATGATTGGTTAGAAAACTGGGTTTTCATCATTTCCTTGAGTAAATCTTTTCAAGTATTTAAAATATATCATGATAAACTCATATTTTAGTCATGTTTCCAGAGATCAAAAGATTAAAACTTATCAAAATGTATACATGCATTTATGAACAAAATTTTGTTTCTCAAAAACTCTTAACTTGAGTTTGTTGTTTTAATCCTTAAAATCGATTTTTGCACTAAGATCATGAACATGCAACCTTGTTTATCATACATGCATGGTGTTAAAACACATCCATCATGTTTTAAAAACCATTTTAACAAAAAGAAAACAAGTTTGAAGAAGATGAAGAAGGAGAAAGTGTAAGAAAAGAGCAAAACTTGAAGGAAAAGTGAAGTAGAAATCGATTTTACCTTCAAGAATACCACAAGATGATGAAGATTTCGAGTTTGAGGAGTGTTCTTGGGTTTGTTTTTTGGAAAATTTCTTGGTTCTTAGAGGGAGTAAGAGAGAATGGAGTGGTGTTTGGAGAGAAAAAGTAGAGAGAAGGTAGAGAGAGTTTTCTAGAGAGAGAAAGAAGAGAGATGTGTGTGTTGGAGAATGAGAGTGTGAGAGAGATATGGGGAGAGAGGGATCCGATTTTAGGGGAGGAGAGGCTCTCTCTCTCTTGTTTCTTTTATAAAAATTCAAATCTTTTATAAAAATATCCAACTTTTTATAAAATGTGCACCTTAACCTAGTTTTTATGCATAAAACTCTTGATTTTTGACTTATAAATCAAGGGTAAATGTTAATAACTAAATCTTTATTTTTCATTGAATTGTATTTCATAATAATTATTATGATAAGATAATATTATAAGGTTCATAATTGTTTTTATAGGATTTTTAAGGTTAAAGTTTATAAATATGAGTTTTTAGGGCTTTTAGGGCTTTGGAGTTTAATAAACTTTGAATATCAAAATAAATAGAATATTTGAGACTTTAAATTATCTTATGGTATTATAACTCTTTTATAGTTATAAATAATGTTTGTAATTTATTTTTATCGGTTTATTGGCATTCTATGTAGTGATTCCGAGATTCAAGCGAAATTGAGGAATCGAATATACTAGTCCTAGTCTTCAACTTTGACTTAAGTTCCTACGAGACTCGGACCTAATTTATACCACTAGGTCAAGTGCATGATGTGTGTATATGATTCATAAAAAGGTGTTCGATTCAAAGAGCGACCCGAATATGGATAGTCAGTACAGTTAAGTAGTTGTAGAATTCACATATCAATGTGAAATCTAAGTACACCATCCATTGTTTCTATCTGTTTCCAAGTTTCTACTAGGTTATAACTTAGCTTCTAATTACTAAGTCTAATATGTGTTGTGCCTATATGTGCAACTAATTCTTGTCAAATCTAGAACCGACTCGAATTTTGACGGTTGTCACACATGGGGTATGCATGCATTAGTTGATTCGGCTGCGAACTCGACTCTGTTAGCCCTGTTGTGTGTGCGTTCGTCCCCTATGTTGGCGTGCTTTGAGTGTTGTGGGTTTGTGTCTATGTTTGAGGGTACATGCCTTGGTAGTGGTATAATATGGGTTGAACGGTGGTTGTTGTACAAATAACGGGATACGTGACATGGCGGGAATTGGAGAAGAATAGTGGCCTGCAAGTGATGCGTCTGATAGAATAATGTCGGGGGACCATGCGCTGGTCCCCGCCTGCCGTGCCGATGGCTGTGGTCGATTTGATGTTTGTTGTGATTGGGTGGTTGGCTCTCTTTAAGGCACTATGGTGGTAGTTGTGGCCAGCTGTTCCGTTGCGACGGGCGGCGGTCGCCATAGACTTGCAATGAACTCCGTCGTGGGGCCGACTAGCAGCGTCGTTGGTGCCTGTGTGAGTGGCTTCCCTTCCAGTGTCGAAGGATCGTTCCGTCGAGGGACTGCATTGGTCTAATCAGGCTATTGTTGTCGCATTCTTGATGTATCGGTCCTTTATCAGTCTCCGACTAAGTTCCTTCTCCGTTAGGGATGGAAATAAAGGGCCTTAGAATCACAAAAAAGAAAACAAGACCTTCAGTCGTCGTCCGGGAGGTTGTCCCGGAACAAGGATTCGACGATCAAGTCAGTTTGTGGCTCTAGTGAGGGGGTGAAAAAGTGACAAATAGTTAATGTTGAATGTTGGTCCCTTTCTTGGAGGAGAAGGGATATTTTTATACCTGGAATCGGGGGACAGAATTGCAAGCATATCTTCAACTTTTTCAGGTCTGGCAGGGACAGACGGCTTCCGATTGGTAGATCGTGCTCTGTGAGTGGTTGTTTGCTATTGATACAGGCTTGCCAGGGGATCAGTGTCCTAAGCGTTACAACTGTCGCTCTGCAGGACAACTAGTACTAATTTGTCTTGACGCTAGCCTTGACACTTGGGTGCCAAGGAATGAAAACGTGGTTGCGAAGAGCGAGGGCGAGGACGCGGCATTAGGCATACACAATTTTTTTCCCAGGTCGTCTATCAATTTGACGGTTCGTTATACTTGACGTATTCCTGATGGGATACGTCAACACTAAGTCTTATGATAAATGAAAATCTTATTTATCAATAATGATGACAATGACACCATTTAGTGGAGGAGTATCTATTGGAATTAGTCTACACTAACTATCCGTTCAAAGTAACCACGATCCATGTTGATCCAAATATGTCCAAAATGTTTAGATCACCGTCTAAAATATGTGAATGAGAAGTGCATCACCAACTATTCAATTTGATAAATTTTGGGAGTCATTAGACTACAACTTTTTTAGACTGATGCATTTCTCATAATATCAAGATAAACGATAAATAAATCACTTCGTGATACTACCATTTGTTAGAATTAGTTCACGCTAATTGTTTGTTAAGATTAATTCTAAAATGAAGTTAAGAGCTAACTAGGAGAATGATAAGAGACTCATATCCAATAAGATAGTGAGGATCTTGATCAAAAGGTTAACGATCATCTAATGGAACTGTGAAACAATTTCACAACTCGTCTAAAACCAAAGTATTGCCTTAAGCAATATAGTTGGATAGAGAAACAAATTATTGTTAGATTTGTAACTGATGAATCATATTGTTCTTACAAACAATTCGTAGATCATACCATGAATAAGTATTAAAAAATTCCGTGGACTTGTACAAACTAAGAAAGGTCTTATAATACTCATTATGAGATGGGTTATTTCATTGGACATCCCAACTATGTTTTTGGAAACCCTCTGAGAACAAAGTACTTGTTGTTCGGAGGGCGGTCTCTCAAAATAGATAGTTGATATACAAAAGATCCAGTAGGAGCCACATTGATCTTGATAAGACTTAAGAATCAATTAAGGAAAAGCTTAAAGAAAAACAGTAGCAGTTATATAGAGGTTAAAACCTATTAAGGAAAATAACATACCTATACCTCTCCCTCAAATATCTAATACATGACTTCATGGATCTTGTTGATTGCATGCCACATGGGAAATGATTCACTGATAGATTCGGATCAAAGTCTATCGGCTATTGGAAGTTATGGTAGGCCCAATAAGCCAAAATTAGAGGAAGTTATGAGGAATGAGATTCAGTCCATGTATATTTTAATTGATCCAATGCTTGGTATTAAAACCATATAGTGTTTGTAGATCTTCAAAATATGATAAACATGCATAGGAACAACATATATTCAAACCAAGATTGGTTGTGAAAGATATGTAGGCTTAAGAAGTCGATTGATGGATTCCATCAAGCATATTACGTTTGGATCATTTTCTTCTATGAGAAATTAAAAAGTCGAATTAAGACAAACAAAAGATATTCCATATACATGTCGAAGCTAGTGGGAGTGATGTTGCCCCTTGTATTAAATAGGAAATAATGTTCTAACTTTGCTAAGTGTAAAAGCTTTTCTCGCCTTAGGGTTGTTTCGCTATGAAGCACATACGAGGAACAAGAAAGTATACTTAGAGTCTATGGTGATAGATCAAAGTGAATCATTGATTTAAGCCAAATACTTAGAATCTTGAGGAAATCGAGTTGTAGAATTCTTAAAGAGATCATGCTTGTAAAAGTCATAGCATGTTTTTGATGGGTTTTATACAAAACAAATAAACTCTTAAGGTTGCATGTAACCCTAGAATTTGATCTATGTTTTCTCTAATTGAATATACAACTATGAACATCAAATAAGAACCCTAAGGATACTTAGGTATTTTCGAAAACTAGAAACAAAGAAAGAAAACATACCTTTCGATCAATTGGAAGCAAGCACCACAAATGTCGTGCCTCTAGTGGCTCACCCCTAAGATAGCAATGAATATGAGGAGGAGAGAGGGGAGTGAAATTTAGGATTTATGTTGAGGAAGGAGTGGCCGAAATTATGAGGGTTAAGGCCCTTTATATAGGTGAGTTAGCTTAGAGCCAAAGCTAGGGTTTAAGGAGGAAAGTCTAATAATCCCTTTGCTTGGTGACCAAGCTACTCATGAGCCCCCATCCAAGAGCCTTTGGACGAAAATTCTAGGCCCTTCCTAGATTTTTTCGACCAATCTTGTACAAGGAGGTTCTAGAGCCTTTTCCTTCTGAAGATTTAGTTATTTTTCTCATTTATTTCTTTATTTAATCTGGAGGGGTAATGGTGTAATTCTGGTGTTTTAGGGTTAGGGTCGGCCCCCTTTTTTCTATATATATGTTTCTTTCTTTCTGTGTTTCAATTAAGTTGTTACAATAATGAATAAAAGATACGTGAAGTATTCTCTCCATCTCTTCCGTGTTCTACAGTAGAGTCACTGAAATCATTATGGTATCAGAGCGGAGCTCGATCATGCTCTAATCAACTGTTCATCAACCAACCGGTTAAGTTTTTTTTTTCTCTCTGAAACTCACGAATCAATCCATCCTCTGGTCGATTTATTCAAAATCAGTTTTTTTTTCTGTTCTTTCTGCATCTACTGTGGAAAGATTATCTCTCTATTTGGTCATCATGACTAATAATTCTATCAAATTCGGGAATATATCTTCTGCCTTTGTCAGTGAAGATGTTAGTTCTGGCTCTTCAAATGAAAACCCACCTCAAGCTCAAACTATAATCTTTGGTCTCACTCTATTTCAATCTTCATTGGAGGAAAGGGTAAAGAAGACTACTTGTCTATTAATCTTGTTCAACCCGATGATAAAAGCCCTACCTACAAAAAGTGGAAAGCAGAAAACAACATGGTTATGTCGTGGCTCCTAAATTCTATGACTCCTGAAATAGGTGAACAGTTTATGTTTTACAAAACTGCATCAGAAATTTGGGAAGCGGCTCGTGATACGTTTTCAAACCAAGACAACACTTCTGCATTATTTGAAATCAAAGGGCTTCTCCATGATCTTCGTCAGGGAGAGTCAACTGTGACAAGTTATTTCACAGCACTGAACCGATATTGGCAGCAACTTGATGTCCTTGATGCTATAACTTGGAGCTGCCCAACAGATGGAAAACAGTACAAGCGACTGGTTGAAACAGAAAGAATTTATAAATTCCTTCTTGGGCTCAACCAAGAACTTGATGAAGTCCGTGGAAGAATTTTGGGTACTAAACCTATGCCCAGCATCAGAGAAGTGTTCTCAGAAGTCAGGCGAGAAGAAAGTCGAAGAAAGGTTATGCTGGGAAATGCTAGCAACATCACAAATGAGGTCTCAGCTCTTGCAACGCGTGCTTCATCCGGTATGAAATCTCCAGTGATTCCAGGAATATCTCAGAAAAGGAATGGTCGACCTTGGTGTGATCATTGTAAACGACCTGGTCATACCAAGGAAACTTGTTGGAAAATTCATGGAAAACCATCTGACTGGAAACCCCGTGCAAATGCAACAACTAGTGACAACTAGGAGATTTTTAGCAAGGATCAAATTGAAGCTCTTAGGAAGATGTTGCAAATTACACCCCGTGAAGACAAAGGAGTTGCAACTGTTGCTCAACAAGGTGGGATATCATCCGCATTCATGACAAGTACAGGTGGAAAAAAAACCTTGGGTGGTTGACTGTGGTGCTACTGATCACATGACAGGCGAACGGAGTGTATTCACTGAATTCCAACCGGTATCTAATGGCAGAACCATACGTGTTGCTACAAGAGAAGACGCAAAAGTAGGAGGCATTGGTACAGTTGTCATATCCAAAAATATAACACTAAAATCTTTGTTATATGTCCCTTCTCTCGATTTCAATTTGCTAGCCCCTATTAAACTGATGAGGGATTTAAACTGCATTACCATGTTAACCCCATCTGTATGTATGTTTCAGGACTTAAGTTCGGGGAAGATGATTGGCAGTGCTAAAGTTTGTGATGAGCTCTACCATATTGAAGTTGTGAAGACAGGAAAACATCCAGTTTCATCTTTGTTTCATGTTTCTAGTCAAAATAATGTGATGTTATTGCATCATAGGTTGGGTCATCCAAACTTTTATTATTTAAAAAAATTGTTTCTCATTTATTGAATAAAAATCCAACTTCTTACAACTGTGAAGTTTGTCAAATATCCAAACTGTTGGGTTATGAGCAATCTAACACTCCTAAGTGTACATGCAACCCTAAATACCTTGGATCTATGTTTTCTCTATTATACATACAATTATGAACATCCAAGGTATTATCCTAATCTAGCATACAAAATAATAAATATAACAAGATAGAATACATACCTCTTTGCTGTAGAATGTCTTCATGAAGCTTGAGTGCCTAGTGCCCCAAGTGTGACACCTCAAATGGTTCACACAACACCAAATACACTTGGAATAACTTGAGAGAAACTTGAACACTCCTTGAAATCGTCTAGCCCTCACACTCACACATTAGTGCACGATTTCTTGAGCCATGGGATTCTTTTATATGGTGGCTATTAGGGTTACACCATGTAACTCATAACTTTACCCATTCCTTATGCTCCATGGATTTTAACCTCCATGGAGTATCCATGGGTCACCCCATGGAGTTAGTCCAACATAAGGAATCTTGGATCACAAGCCCACATATATAAGAATGAATGATTTACACAATCAACCCATATATTTAATTAGTCTCCTTTTGATCACTTAATTATATCCAAATTAATTCTTGATCAATACTAGTTAAATAACCTTATTAATATATTAGAACTTATAATATATTAACCAACCTTAAGTGTTATTTCTATCATTATAGTCTATCCAAATGCATGATGCCATGCAACCCAAATGGACCATGCCGGGTCGGGTCAAGTCTTACCAATTATAGTTATGGACTTAGACATTAATCCAACAGTCTCCCACTTGGATAAGTCTAAAACTATTCTTGCGTATGACTTCAAGAACCGACTGGCAATCGTAGCTCTCAAAAGCTTCCGTCGAACTCTGACCTTGCCGATGATCTCTGACCTTTGTCAATGTCTTGTCCATTAGATAAGGGATCATATATTCCTCCATTCTAGATATCATATGGACTGAGACATGGATTATCAATCATTCTCTCTGTCCATTTGTTGTTTCCCGATTTTCGATTCATGATGACTGACTGATTGAACAAATCAAATCAGTCCTGGCTTGGCCAAGCACTCACATGTATCATCTTTAAATCATCGAGGGGCCCACGGATATCGCTTTTATCCCGAAGGTAAAAGGAATGGATAAACTGCGACTCATATGGCTTGTTCTACTACTTGTTGAATCATACACAAAGACACGTTTTATAACATCGAGTTACCAATGCGTTTTCGTGCAATCAATGTATAACCAACTCATAGTAACAACTCATATCTCTAGGTTTGAAGAATATAAGATATTATCGTCTCATGATCACTCGTGATAAAATCCATGAAGTGATTCAAATGAGCGCGGGTTGAATCCAATACTCAGAACTTATGAGCACTCATGAGTGTTGTAGCACCACTTTGTCCACCAACTTGGACCTCTACAAACCAACCCATGACAGTCTTGATTCATATCTACTTCCAACATATGACCGACTGTGGATGGTTTGAATAACTTAATCATTCAGGAAGAGCGACTTAGTTATTCTGGAAGTCAAAACATGCAAAGTGAAACACAAGAATAAATGAATCAAATATGGTATCAAACCCTATGAATATAAATAAACACTTTTATTTATCACCATACTGATTACTCATTATTCATTGTTTCGGTTTTATCAACTTTATACTTGAATTTAAAACAATAGTTGTCCCATGCTCCAAGCATGTACACTATGTTTTCTAAACACTAGTCATGCCATACACCAAGTATGCATACTATGTTTGTCTATGATCTTTACTTTGTAAAATAGATCAATTGATCATCACTAAAATGATCCTCTTTTCACAGTCCCAAATCCTTACTGCAAATGCAAGAATTCCAAATTCATGCCATTTACTGAAATCTGTTAGATTCTAAACTTATATGCATTGATCCTCTTAATGATTATGCACGAAGTTAGAAAGACTTGACAACAATCATTACAGAGCATTCCAAAGGAGATCAGCTCCTTGGAAACATCCTTCTTTCATTAAGTTTCCTAATCTTACATAGATTGCATAATTTCTAACTTTGAAACATTTCCATATTCCATTTTGACTATCACTTCTGAACAAGAGTTGCCTCCTTACAGATTATGTCAATATGGTCCTTCCAGAATTAACATTATACTTCCAACTGTCCTTGAGCAACCAATCTTTGGTAAACCTTAGATTGTCCTCGACAATTGCTTAATCATTTTAGTCATATCCAATTCTAGACCTTTTCCCTTCATAATGCCCCAGGCATTTGGAAAATTTTAGAAAGGATGAATATAACACATGTAATCGATCCTATATCCGAAGCATATGGGACACGATTCATGATGTCTCACATAAAGACTAAACCAGTCTTTTGCTATAATATTTCCATTTCAATTTGCCAAGTTCTCAAAATTTAGATTATGAAAAGGGATGCCGTAATCATAATCAAATTTTAGAACGCAAATAATGGACCCATATATAGAATTTCCTTATGTTGAGCCATTCCAACATGAAATTCATATATATATATATATATATATATATATATATATATATATATATATATATATATATCCTTGATTAAATACGATTAAAATCTCAATCTAAGCTTTTAGAATTGAAATGAAGTATAATTTCCTCTCCCTTAATTATAGCAAAACAACTTTTTCAACCCCTGCAACCTCACGAATTGAAACTTTTGTTTTCTATAATTAACATTGCTAACTTGCAACCTTTGTCATAATTATCATGCTCCCACTAACATGATGATTATTAGCATAACACTTATGCTCCCACTAGCTTTGACATGTACTCAGAAATCAGCTGACTTTCTTACCAAAGTTCAGATTTCTGATACTAGATTGTTTTGAACTATGAAAAGGGATGCCGTAATCATAGTCTCAATTGTTTAGACCTTTGCCACTTCTCACAAGTCCATGTTAGTGTGCCGGTAAACCACACACGCTCCACTAACGACTTTGAGAATGCAAATATCACAATTGCTATCTAGCTAAAATCTACTTAGTGAAAGTGTTTCCTCACCATCATTTTCATGAATCGGAGAGAAACCTTATGACACTTAGATTTAATATTGTATGTGTTCTTATCCATGTGAATTTGTCAAAACCATAATCACAAGACAAGGTTAGTGACAAATCCAAACTCATATTGATTAAACTTGTGCAATCTTAAATTCTTGCCATTTGGCAGCTCAGGTGCCTGCCATTGCTTCCAAGTAGTTGTGCAACCAATTGAGAACTCTCAGAACTCCTATGCAAAGCTAACTTGAATAGGCACAAAAATTTCAACACGATAGGTTATAAACCTCAAGTCGTGTGCTAGTGAAGGACTTTAGGTTTTATTCTTGATTAAGTCTTGAAACTTTCAAGAGCTTTAAGACTCCCACTGTCCTCTTGACATATAAGACTCCCTTATCAAATATTCAAGAGATAGTGCGGATTCTTTATCAAGACTAACACTTTACACAATTGGCCTAAGTTGGTCTCTGTTTTATCCAAAACATCACAACTTACCAATTTCAAATGTACAAGAGTAGATAACCTTTTACTCTTACATTTGACTAGTGTTAACAAACCCTCTTTAAGATATGTCACTCAAGTTACAATCTTGGAGTATGACTCTAAGAATTGTTTTGGAACGAAGTATGACTCATCTTTTTGATTTAACCATTTCAACAATTCATGACTCCTCTTCTTAGTCATAAGAATGCACTAAGATGACTTTAGAGGACCAATTGTGATATGGTATCTTAATCATTAAGATGATCATAAACATGATACTAAAGTACTCTCCCATCTTTTCAGATTTGAGAAACTTTTATCTTTCTGCCATACTTTGATTCTTCTTATTCGTTCTGTCTCACATTGAAACTTCTCCAATGCTACAGACTTATACTTAAACTTATAAGTATAATCATATTTACTGAACTTAAGTAAATCATGACGAATAGTCTTCTTGATCTTTTGTGGTGGACTTGACCAGTGCACAAGAATGTGTACTCGATCCCTTAGTCCTTTCCTTATTCACATAAGGAATTAGTCTTAATTTTCCAAGCTGAAAGTTCTCATTCATCATACTATACAACTTGCATGATTCCAAGTTTCGGTCCAATTGAACCTTGGGTGATGAGAATCTTTCCTTATTTGGTAATATTAGACACTACCACAACCGAAAGAATCAAATCCATTTTTCCAATATTGCTATCAATGGAATCTTATAAGCAACAACTTTTCACAAATGCCATTGTAAGGATACTTAAAATAAATAAAATCAAAACCTTTTTCTTTTATTTTAAAACTTTGCGGAAAAACTTATCCTTACAATCCATATCAAAACCTTGTTGTTATCTATTCCTAATCAATATAAATATCATAACTCTTAAGTAATAGCCCAAAATTCTGATCACCGAACCATGCGATTGAAATCCATCTTCGAGATCAGAATCAGCATGTACTTAATAGAGTTAGACAATGGACTTTACCTGAAGTAGAGCCAAACTTATTGACTTTAACATCCTTAGGTAAATTTGGAAGCTTCGTAACCAAAGCCCCTTCCTTTGGCAATAGTTACCTATGGACCCTTGATAATGGGACTATCTCAGACTTCGCCTCTCTCTTTACCATTGGGTCAATCGAGTTGAGTATGGCCGATCTCTTTCCATTGGGAAGAGAGAGCTTTACTAGATATCCAATGTCATCATTGTCAATGTCCATAGCGTTTTAGGAAGCTGATCTTAGCAAATAGATAAGATCATTAAGGGTCTTGTCTTAGTCTGTTTCATAGGATTCCCAAAAGAACTCACTATGTGACTTAGAAAGTAGTTGAGCCACCAACTTTCTCAATACTTTGACACCCAACTCTCCCAGCTTGTCAATATGTGACTACATCTCCAAGATGTGATCACACCTAGACCTTGCCTTGCCAATATGGCTTGAGTGACCTTAAACTTTTTAGGAACTTGTGGGTTAGGGAGAATAATTCGAGGAGGTGACAGAAGTATGATATCCATGGGACATCATCTTCATTTAGGAAAGCTTGTTTCAAGAGATTTGGGAAGATCATAAATGTCTAGACCAGACATCTTTTTGGGAGATATTCAAGATAGTTGATTTACAGTCCTTAATATGACACCCAATATGAAATATTAAGGCTAGGACCCAACAAACTATTTTATAACTTAGAAGAGGGATGCCGTAATCCAAGCTATAAAATATTTGAAGGTAGGTGAATGACGATTCACCAATTCCCACCATGAAAAACGAAATAATTTATTAGGTTTTAATTGGATTTGAAAGTCCTAGATCTTTGAGATTCATTGAACTGTTCAAAGGCATGTTTCAATCTCGAGTGTACCCTTCAGGTTTTGTGACTGGGATGCCGAGGATCACAAAACAAGGTGTGAATAACCATGCAAATATACTTGGTACCCTTAATATTTACCCCTTAATCAGTGTGCCGGTTAACCACACACGCTCCACCGATACTATGATAAATATTAAGTTACCATTTGCCTACCTTGTTAAGTCCAGGTTAGTGTGCCGGTTAACTACACACGCTACACTAACGACTTAAGCAAAGTGCAAAGTGTAATTTCATGGGTTAGCACCAAATTCACATTTTCCTAAGTAACTAAGATTGGGTATTAATAAGAGTTTAGTTACTTAGTATTTATCATTAATACTTTTAATGAAAGGAGAATTATAGTCCTTGTCCTACCCGTTCGGCTAACGACCCTACACCAGTCAAGGAAGCGGTGGGTGAGAGTGGACACCCATTAAACTGCCATTTTATAGGCAGTAACCTTATACCCCCCTTATAGACCGACTTCGTGAATGAGGCCTACTAACGGTAAGACTGACTTTACTCTTATACAGATATATAAATATTATTAACTTATAATATTATAAAGTATAAGGGTTGAATTTTAACTTTTAAAATTCTAAGGGCTAACTTGGAATTAAAGTATTCATAAGTGAAAACTTTTCAAATTCCAAAACTTGAGGGCAAGTTTTGAAACTATTAAAAACTAATTAATTCCATAACTTATGAGTTTAAAGTAGTTTTAATTAAAAAAAATAAACTCTTCAAGTTTCATAACTTGAGGACAAGTTATGGAAGACTTTAAACTAATTAATAAAAAAAAATAACTTTTTTTATTGTAACTTATGGAACTAATTAAGGTTACATTTTTTTTTAATTTAATGAAGAGACTCTTGAACCTCCATAACTTGAGGACAAGTTATGGAGTCATAAAACCATTTAATTAGAACTAGACTCTTCATTTTGTAACCTTTGCCAACTTTTATGAGTTTTATGATTCTTAAATGTGACTTTTCATATAACTTGAGGACAAGTTACAAAAACACACTTTGGAATCAACTCTTAGATTAAAATGGATTGAAAACAACTATTTCACACAACTTTTCTATTAATCTAAGAACCTCATAAGAACAAGATAATTCAAATCATCAATCTTCAAGAAATTAGCATGAACATACAAACTAATACAAATCTTGAAATTATGACAATTATCTTAGAAATTGGATTAGCATGAACATTACCACATCAAAAACAAGTTTATAAGTCCAAAAACATCTTAGGGTAATGTTCCTAGTCCAATTCCAGCCAAAACAATCGAATATATGCATCTAACTCGATTTTTCAGCTACTTTTGCAACTATAACAAGAAAACAAGCCTAGGCTCTGATATCACTGTTGGGTTATGAGCAATCTAACACTCCTAAGTGTACATGCAACCCTAAATACCTTGGATCTATGTTTTCTCTATTATACATACAATTATGAACATCCAAGGTATTATCGTAATCTAGCATACAAAATAATAAATATAACAAGATAGAATACATACCTCTTTGATGTAGAATGTCTTCATGAAGCTTGAGTGCCTAGTGCCCCAAGTGTGACACCTCAAATGGTTCACACAACACCAAATACACTTGGAATAACTTGAGAGAAACTTGAACACTCCTTGAAATCGTCTAGCCCTCACACTCACACATTAGTGCACGATTTCTTGAGCCATGGGATTCTTTTATATGGTGGCTATTAGGGTTACACCATGTAACTCATAACTTTACCCATTCCTTATGCTCCATGGATTTTAACCTCCATGGAGTATCCATGGGTCACCCCATGGAGTTAGTCCAACATAAGGAATCTTGGATCACAAGCCCACATATATAAGAATGAATGATTTACACAATCAACCCATATATTTTATTAGTCTCCTTTTGATCACTTAATTATATCCAAATTAATTCTTGATCAATACTAATTAAATAACCTTATTAATATATTAGAACTTATAATATATTAACCAACCTTAAGTGTTATTTCTCTCATTATAGTCTATCCAAATGCATGATGCCATGCAACCCAAATGGACCATGCCGGGTCGGGTCAAGTCTTACCAATTATAGTTATGGACTTAGACATTAATCCAACACAAACATGTTAGACATTCTTATTCTCCACTCCCGTATAAACCCTCTCATCCATTCTATTTAATCCACAGTGATGTTTGGGGTCCCGCCAGAGTAAAAAATATCTCGGGTGCAAGATGGTTTGTTACTTTTATCGATGACCATACTCGTGTTACTTGGGTCTTTCTAATGAAAGAAAAATCTGAAGTTGGGTCGATCTTCCAGCGTTTTCATCAAATGGTCCAAAACCAATTCGCAACAAAAATTCAAGTGCTCAAATCTGATAATGCAAAAGAATACTTTCATTCCGAGTTGAGCAACTATCTTACTCAACAAGGAATCATTCATCTCACATCTTGTGTTGACACTCCCCAACAAAACGAGGCCGCGGAAAGGAATAATAGACATCTACTAGAGGTAACTCGTTCGTTACTATTATCTAGTTCAGTTCCAACCTATTTCTAGGGCGAAGCAGTTTTAACTGCTGCGTACCTTATTAATAGGATGCCTTCTCGAGTCATTTCTTTCAATACTCCACACCAATCTCTTCAATCTAGCTTTCCCTACATTCGAATTATATCCCAGGTGGAACTTAAAATATTTGGTTGCACCTCATTTGTTCATAATCATCAGCCAAATCGTAGCAAGCTTGATCCTAGATCATTCAAATGTGTCTTTCTAGGATATTCCCCGAACCAGCGTGGTTACAAGTGCTACTCTCCATCCACTAACAAATTATATCATTCCATGGATGTCACATTCTTTGAAGATAAACCTTATTATTCCAAAACCAATACTCAGGGGGAGAAATGTGGGGAGTATCAGTTTTTGGACTATCCCACCTTATTCCCTTCCGAGTCGATCCCACACATGGATATTCCCAACCCAATACCAAGTTCGGTTGAAGTCGATACCAACCAGTCAAATCCAAGTATTCCGGAATTTATCCCAACTTCATCAACAGATGAAACCTTAAATAATGGTGCTCAAAAAGACTACATAGTCTATACCCGGCGGCCGAGACAGCAAGCCAAAGTGGTAGAGCAAGTCAATACTAAAGCATACAGCCATGAATCTGGCCCAGATTCAACAGGTAATACTCAACCTAAAGATTCTAGTTCTTATATTTCCCCTGATGGGTCAGCTGATCTAGATATTCCAATTGCCTTACGAAAAGGGAAGAGAAGTTGTACTATGCACCCAATTAGTAACTTCGTTTCATATGACAAACTCTCACCCAAATACAAAGCTTTTGCTCTTTTAGTTTCAAAAATTCAGGTTCCTAGAAACTTTCAAGAAGCTATTTCAAAAAGGGAATGGGCAAATGCAATGAATGAAGAAGTAAATGCCCTTCAGAAAAGCAAAACTTGGGAGTACACTAACCTTCCACCAGGAAAAAAGACTGTGGGGTGTAAGTGGGTGTTTGTTGTCAAGTAAAACTCCGATGGAAGTGTAAGTCGATTTAAAGCAAGACTAGTCGCTAAGGGTTTTACACAATCTTACGGGATCGACTATGCAGAAACGTTTGCTCCTGTGGCAAAACTAAACTCCATTCGTGTATTACTCTCTCTTGCTGTAAATCTTTACTGGCCGTTACATCAACTTGACGTGAAAAACATGTTCTTAAATGGGGTGCTAGAAGAAGAAGTCTACATGGATGTTCCACCGGGACTCGAGTCCCCAGAGAACAAATGAATGGTGTGCAGACTTAGAAAATCCCTGTACGGCCTGAAGCAGTCGCCTCGAGCATGGTTTGAAAAGTTGACCCAAGTGGTGAAACGATATGGATTCATTCATGGGCAAACCGATCATACGATGTTCACCAAACACTCCCGTGATGGACAGGTTGCAATAATGATTGTCTACGTTGATGATATCATTATAACTGGAGACTACTCAGAGGAAATTAAGGAACTGAAACTCATATTAGGAAGAGAATTTGAAATAAAAGATCTTGGACAACTTAAATACTTTCTTGGTATGGAAATTGCAAGATCAAGAAAGGGCATTTCTGTATCCCAAAGAAAGTACACTCTCGATCTCTTGGAAGAAACTGGTTTATTGGGGTGCAAACCAGCAAGTGTACCAATGGAACCGGGAATTAAATTTCGAACAGAAAGCGAAGATGAGCAGGTAGACAAAGGAAGATACCAAAGACTAGTGGGAAAATTAATCTATCTTGTACACACAAGACCGGACATCGGGTTTGCTGTAGGTATGGTAAGCAGGTTCATGAATGCCCCTACAACAAGGCACATGAAAGCTGTTTTTCAGATTCTCCACTACTTGAAAAAAAATCCTGGATATGGATTATTGTTTAAAAAGACCAGTGAGAGGGGAGTAAACATTTATGCAGATGTTGATTGGGGAGGATTTTGTGTAGATGGACGATCAACTTCAGGCTATTGCACGTTTGTGTGGGGCAATCTGGTGACTTGGAGAAGTAAGAAGCAGTCTGTGGTGGCTAGAAGCAGTGCTGAGGCTGAATTCCGAGCAATGTGTCAAGGAATCTGTGAAGGAATATGGTTAAAAAGAATGTTGAAGGAACTAAAACTTGAGAGTCTTAAGAAAATGACTCTATTCTGTGACAATAAAGCTTCAATTGAAATTGCAAGAAACCCTGTTCATCATGATCGCACAAAACATGTGGAGATTAATCGTCATTTCATTAAAGAAAAATTAGAATCTGGAATTCTGGAGTTGTCCTATGTTCCATCAGACTTCCAAATTGCTGATATTCTCACAAAGGCCCTTCCGAAGAATAAATTCGAAAATATGAAGAGCAAGTTGGATATGATTGATATCCATATCCAACTTGAGGGGGAGTGAAGATTTAGTTATTTTTCTCATTTATTTCTTTATTTAATCTGGAGGGGTAATGGTGTAATTCTGGTGTTTTAGGGTTAGGGTCGGCCCCCTTTTTTTTCTATATATATTTTTCTTTCTTTCAGTGTTTCAATTAAGTTGTTACAATAATGAATAAAAGATATGTGAAATATTCTCTCCATCTCTTCCGTGTTCTACAGTAGCATCACTGAAATCATTACCTTCACCTATCAATAAATTTCAAAACAACCCCTGCACTTTTAATTATTTCAATTAATCCAAAAGTTAATTGTAATTAATTTATGATTAATTATAAATTAAATAATATGATTTCTGATTAATATATTATTTTCATAATACATTAATAAATCAATTATTTCAATTTATTAATCAAATAATAAATTAACCTCTCTCTCCAAAAATCATCTTGTCCAATTGCTAGGTTTGAGGGCAACCCAAAAGGACTACGCTACTACCAACTCAAGTACAAACCAATTATAGTTATGGGCTTAGACACCAAATCCAATAGTTTTGGATCTAACGAATTGTATTCCTTGTACATGAAAAGTCGTATAAGATCATTTTGGCAATAATCAATGAATCAAGAATCAAGAATCAAGAATACTCTTTGGAACTATAGAAGGATGAAAGAGATAATCTTGTTAGTATGGAATAAATCAATGAAAGTGTTACATTGATGATGAGTTCCTTACTAATAAAGACATTTCTATTTAGCAGTTGAAGTTCATGCTCTTAACAAATAATAAATTATTAGTTTGGAAAAGTACCAAGTAATAAACCTAAGTGGATTTGATAATAATCTTAGAGTATATTGACATTTATTAAATTGCAAAGACAAACTATGTGACTAAAATAAATTTATCAGTGAACCCAGTATTGTATTCAATCAGTGATTGTTCTCTTGAAGTTTCTTGTGATTTAAGGTGACTTTAACTTGAGTAAAGATACCATGTGACATAAGATCACATTGTAAATATTAAGTATGTACCTTCACGATTGTGAGGACATCATAGTCAACTAAAGATAATCTTATCGATCTATTCCTTTAAACAAAAATCACTAACCAAGGTTAATAGTCACATAAAGATCTAATGACTTTAGATTTGCATATGTATTAACTTAAGCACATTTATTTTAGTTTTTTTTTTAAAATTTTGGAACTAAACTAGTGTAAGTTACTATTTGATTTGACGATTATTAAGTGGAGAACTTAATATTTTATGGATATCTGTCATCTCATTTAGATTATCATTGTTTTCCACTTTTACTTATTTTGAACCACTTCTAGAATATTAATTTGTTCAAAATTCCAAAATCAGTCATACTCCTAGAAGTAAGTAGTGATTTAAGATTTCCATGAAGCATTGATAGATTGTTTAAGGGGATGAACATAGCAAAGTTTGTGACCAACGATCATGAGTACTTTAAATATAGATTTTAAGGTATTGGATTAAACCGCACATAGATATTACTTGATGGAGTCCTTCACTAATAATTTTAAGATTGGTAATATCATATATTCTTCAAATGGATATGCATGATATTTTTTCCTATAATCTATTGTCTCTTGCTTTCTCCCTAACGTTGTTCGTAAATGGAAATCATATTAGTATTAACTATATATGACATGAGGAATAGGAGGAACCTGTCTGGTTAAAGTTTATTTGTTCACATCTTCTTTAAGTGGTTGGAGTTGATATCTTTGGTCCCCGTCAATGATTGGTGTTGATATTGAAATGGATGGTCATGATCAGACTGAATTGATGGATCAATTATGCAGTTTGAATTTGAGTGAAACAAGTCGGTATCAGGAAAGAGAATCTTAAACATCAGAGATTGACTATGTCCATGTCGCACGTTCATATAGATACTTGAGGAACAAAGCAATATTTGATCACTTATCTAAGGGCTATATCATGACTCTATGTTGTGAGTATCAAAGTTACATTTGGATGTATAATCTCTACTCATTACTAATGAATATTAGACCATATAGTGTTGGTAACATGTGCAAGTCGAGTGTTGGAGAATCGTGCCCACTATCAGAAAACAATTACAATAATTGGTAGTATTACTTTAATAGTAGGGTCCTTTTTTGTTATATGCAAGGACATAAATAAGCAACAAACAACATGGGTATTTTATAGGGACTTGATTTTTTTAATTAGTTAATAGTATTTAATTAATTAAATGAAATCTAGAAGCTATAAAATGTTCTGGAGGATTAAAGAAGATAATTAAGTAGTCAGATAATTACCAATTATAAGGATAATTATTAGGAGACTAGATAATTATTTTTTTGGTTTTTATATCCTTCCCTATAAATAGAGAGGTATATGGACACAATTAGATGATGAGTTTTCTCAACACCATAAGCAAATTTCGGTTGCTTTCTTTGTTCTTGTAACCACCACAATCACAACACCACGTCGTGGTGGCTTCATAGACACGACATGGGAACTCTATTCTAGCATATTTGAATTTTAGAGTTCTCGTTCAATGTGTTCGGAGGATTGGTTGTTGTCAGGTATTGTTGATATGAGTGCCTTGGGTGCGACTATGAAAGATGAGTTCTATGTTGGACTCTTAGCACTCATCAATCAATCAAGGATCTACGAGGGTTTTGAAGCACCATAAAAGGAATGTATTCTCTCAAATTAAAGTTGCAATTTATAGGTTGTTTTAACACCCACACTTTTCGTTAAACATTATGTGGATAGACCCTCATTTACATTGTCGTTTAAATCTAAATTTTATCATAAATAAATAATAAATAGGAATTTTTTTTATTATGTTCTATGTACTTATTGAGTGTTCTTTGTATATAGTACGATATTTGTGTTATACAGATAGATATTATAATGACATAATATTTGTATAAAAATATGATTAAAACGAGATGAAAGGCTTAAAATATGAATTAAAAATAAAGTGAAAATTAGCCAATGATGTCTAAACAAAAGTCGTAGTACTCGTCAATAGCTACACATGCATATCAAGAACGCGTAAATCTAACCTCGTATGAGGAAGATATGATCTTTTAAAGTTTCGAGTGCAACACAGTACAACATTATGCGACACATAAATCGAAATGAAAATCGGTTGAGTGTTAGCATAAAAAATTAAATGAAAGGTGTAATACTCTAAAATAGGAAACCAATGATATAAAGAATGTCGAAAAAGGATCTCGTATGAAGAAGTTACAAATTTGCATTGTTACATACCGTCAAAGCCTTCTCGGACCATAAAACGAAGAATAAATTGAAAATTAACCGATAGAATCTTAATAAAAGTTGTAGTACACGTCGACAGCCATGCATGCACATAAAAACCATCAAAAACGGAGTATGTATGCGAAAGTTGTGAGTTTTAGAAAATAATTAAAATTGGGCCATTCTTGGAGCAACACGTGACACCATCAGGAGTGCGACACATGTCGCCATCAGATGAACCCTTCTTCCACAGACTTGACAAAGATGATTGACATGTCGCATATGCAATAAATAGAGACAGATTCTTACACCATTCCTTGTTAATTCACTCACAAAAGCATCCAATCTCTCCCGCATCCTCGAGGCTCGTTTCTAGTACTTCTTAAGCATTAGATGTAAAGCTCTGGAGCAACAGAGAGCCCTGTGAAATAGAGATTTTGTTTTTGAAGTTCTGCTTGTGCAGAGTCCGTTTTTCCGCTAAACAACCTGTAAGTTGAGTTATGCTTACCGAGCATTAAGTATAATTATATTTATGTTTATAATCGTTATTATGGGTCTTTCACCTTTAACCTAGTGAGTGTGTAAATACGTTTAATTTCATAATTATAAGAAAAGTATTCATCACTCGAATATTAATAGTATATTAACTGTTTATTATTTGTATCTTTGTGATGATTTTATTTACTAAGTTATAATAATATCATGTGATCAGTGAACTTTATTTAAAGTCAATTTTCATTTCTTGTAGCCTTGTTTAATTTTAATTACGTCTTATAAATGATATTTTAGATCGAAGTAAGTTGGAGATATGAATAGTCTCATAGTTGGGTAATATGTGAGAATTAAAGCGGAGTGTAGTAGTCCTCTTTTTGGATAGTCAGTATTGGTAGGTCCAAATGTAAAGTCCGTGTTTCCTGCTAGATTCATCATAGTATGTAGTCACTTTGGTCAACTATTGTAATCTTTATATAAATGAATAAGAAATGATTATTCATATATTTATGTGTTTATGTGTTTTCTATGATATTTTATGTGAATTATGTAAATATCTAATAATAAATTAAATAAGATTAAAATACGCATAAAAAATAATAAATTATTTAGGAAAAATAATATTAACCTAGTTTTAGTATACGTAGTACGGATTCCAGGGATATAAGGAACGTTCGAATCTAATTTAGAATGAAGAATTTATGCTTCTTCGATTTTTCACGATTAAACCGGCACGACTCTACGTATCGTAGAAAGTAAATTTTTGATAAATTAATTTTTAGCCTAATTGATCTAAATGAAAGCGGTAGTTGTCGTTAAACCAAGAGCGTGCATATAGAGTACTTCTAAATCCGACTTCGTTAGAGAAAGTTATCATTTTTCTAAGATTCAGCATAGCAGTATACAACTCAGAAATTGAATTTTAGATCGGTCGATTTTTATCCGAAACAATCTAAACGAGAATTGAAGATCTCGTTAATAAGAGACCAACGATATAAGGACAGTCGAAAACGGGTTTCGGATGAGAAAGCTATGCATGTTATACGGGATTTAACATTCTAAGCCTGTGTAAAAATAATAAATTCAAAATTAGTTGATTGAGTGTAAAGGAAAGTTGTAGATCTCGTCGAGAACTTTCTAGGGATATAAAGAACGTCAAAAAACGAGGCTAGTATTAAGACGATACACAATTTTGAAAATCTGAAGAAAAAAAAAACGGCATGCGCTCGCAACGTGCAGAAGATTCTAGAAGCAGCCACGCAGCCCCACCAATATTCAAAGACGTGCCAGGCGCAGAGAGGCCAACCAATTTAGGTGTGTGGCTTGCACCAGGTCTGTGTGCGATGCAAAAGTCATTTTTCCCTCCTATAAATAGCATTCAGTCTCAGTCCAAATCCCTCGCCGCTACAAACTTTCTCTCTTGATATTCTTTGAATTTTAGCCTGTTTTCCCTTATTTTTAGTTTGCGTCGAAGCCCTACGATACTCTTGAGTGATCATTTAGTTTCAACTATGGATGAGAATTTGGTGCAGAAACCCGAACCGAACTGCACCGAATTAGGCTCGAATAAGCAATTCGGTTAAGGTTTCGTGTATCTATATTATGCATATTTGGTTCTTGGGTTATTCGGTCCGGGTTACCCAAATAAAAGCATATTCGATTCTAAATACCAGACCCGTATAAACATTATTTATCCTCCTTCTCTGATCGACAGAAATCGAAATCACGATTCATACTTCCATCCTCGTCATTCATAATAGAAAAAAACCATACACTCATTCTCGTAATTTCAAAATTGACCAATCTTGGCAACTATTTCCAAACTCGAAATCACTTCTGTCAATCCTTCCTCTTGTTTTAGACTTTCAAATTTTCATCCTTCCTATTGTCTCTAAGGATTCACGAATTTGTACTTTGTCTATTCATGGAAAATTGGGCTCTAACTCAACAAACTCAAGTAAGAAATTAATTCTCATTATGTTAATATAATATGTAAATGCTATTCTTTCGATGTGTTATTATGGTACGTTTGTCTTTGAATGCTTTATGTTGATGTATAAAAGTACATTGTTATTCTATTATTCGTGTTATTCGGGTTATAGAATCCTAATACAGTTAATTCGGTCCTTTTCGATTATATTTGGTCCTTAATCATATTGTACATGTTATTCAGTTTATTCGGGTAATAACCAACCCAAACTGATTAATACCCGAACCGAACCGAACTCATAATGGTTATTCGGTCTGGTTTTCGGTTCATGCAATTACCCTTATTCGGTTTTCGGGTTATTCGGATTTGTTTTGGTTCGGTGGAACCGAATAACATCCCTAGTTTCAACCTTCGAGTAGAAGTTCCTGAGTCAGTATTTTGTCCTCTTATTTCCCGATTTTCATCAAGAGTACTCTATAAGTGAGCTATACTTACTCTACTTCCATATAATTTACAATTATAGTTATAAGTCGTTAGTAGGAACTTATAATTAAGATTTATCAATGATTCCAAGCAGTTATACTTATTGATCTACTTATGGGAGAGGTGTCAAGAATGGTCATGTTCGCTTGGTTGTTGGATTTCGAAATGTTTGTACGCTGAAATGGTCCTGCTGTCCAAATTTCCTGCCTCGTTGATACTTATTCGATAGAAATCTCATTATTCATAGGGATTATTGAAGAATCTGAACTCGTAGGATAATAATCATTAAAATAGACTAAGATTTAGTGCTATATACATCAATGTCTTTTGGAAAATGTGTAAGGCGAAGCTCTGCCCGATTCACCAATCATCAGAGACTTTGTCTGGTGAGTGCATAGATTTTATTAAGAAAATAATCTTAAATAAAAGTATTATTTATTAGTGATATTATACGTTTACATGTATTATCTATGTTATGTACTAGTTGTATAAATATGATAGTACTATTGGGTTACAAATTGTAATGGACATAGAATGCCTTTAGTATAAGTATGGATAAGTTATATTAGACTTGTAAAAAGGTGTTTACTTCCCAATAAGTTGGAAATTACAAAGGACTCATTATGGAGGTAGAGTGTGAGATCAGATAGCAAAGTATCGTATTCCTGCTCTTTCTTGGATGACCAGAAATGGTGAGTCCATATCAGATAATTGGCAAGTATGTCTGGGTCATCGGCCAGGATAGATGACAACACTTGACTATTCTAGGTGGTCTACTAAATTGTGTTACTAGCATGGACTTATAACCCATGGACGTATATAAAATAGGATATTATATTTATCAAATCGCTGAACATTGGTTGCCTTTATATGACTTACACTGTCCAAGGACTCCCTTAGCGGTGTCGTCAAACAGTTGATCAAAATAATTTATCAGGTTGGGTGATTCCTCAAGATAATCGAGGATTAGGATCTGTGAGGATTGGTTGGGTTGGGTAGTTGGTCTTTGGTCAGATTCTATATATATTATCTTATATCATTTTTTGCAGGAAATGAAATCATTTATTATCATTAAAATATTATGGGCTTGACAACCCTATGCATCTCACCAGGTTTTCTCAAACTCGACACACTCTTTTTATGCATCACATGTAGCGGATGTAAGGTTGTCGAAGTCTAGTTAAGATGTTGAGTGGAATAAAGAGATGTGCATGTAATAAGTAGTTTCAGGACCTTTAATATTTACGATGTAATGTATGTTTGGATATCAACGATGACATCCTCGAGGTTTTAATAAAATTAAATCACTTTTGTTATCTGAAAAATGTTTTGATTAACTGGGAAATTTCGTATCTCCATTTTGTAAAGCATAAAGAAAATGTTTTAATTGGTTCTGAAAAATGGGGGATGTCATAGTTGGTATCAGAGCATTAGCTTAAGTGAACATGGAATTTAGGTAATTGTAGACTTCAACTTAGAAGCTAAGTATGATCGGTGAGGTTTGTGATAGATTACTATAGGATAGAGACCTTAGTTGCTTTAAACTCTAGCACTAGCATATTATAGGAAGATACTTTAACTAATGATTATGTGCTATATGTATATGTATGTGTATGTGTGTGTGTGTGTATATATATATATATATATATATATATATATATATATATATATATATATATATATGTATGTATATATATATATATATATATATATATATATATATATATATATATATCACCTTATTAAAGTACTCGCTTGTACGACTATAGAATGTCATAACGATCACTATGAGTGGAAGAGACGTCAACAACGAAGGAGGTCCAGCACCTCAGAACGCCAGAGCAGATACTACTCAAATCTCGATGAATGAAGCTCGAGTGATGATATAGGAAATGCTCGAACAGCAACGACGTGTGTTTAGAGAGCTCTTGGCTTAGGAGTTAGCTAATGGTAGAGGATGAGTGCCTATGATCAACGTGCTGGTAGTTGTTGAACAAGTCAACAACGAATCGATTCCCTCTCATACAACGATGGTTCAGGAAGGAAATAATGACTCAGAAAGTTATCAAGGATCACTCTCTCCCCCGAAAGACTCGGAGATCCAAAGGAATGGAGAACCTAGAGGCTATTGTAAGTATAAGGATCTCATGACTTGCAGGCCATCATCTTTCAATGGAAAAGAGGATCCAGTGGAAGTAAAGGATTGGATCTCAAAAATAGAGCTAGCTTTCATCACATAAGGTTGCACGGGGAAGCTATAAACCACCTATTTAGTGAGGCAGTTCAAGGGCACAACAATTCGTTGGTGGAATACGTTTGGAAATATGTTGACTCCTAATAGGCCACTAGAGTTTTCGTGGGACGAGTTCTTAACTGTAAGGTCACACCTTATGATCTGATAAGTCAAACACTCTACACGTTATCTGTCAACGTCAGCGTATACATCACCGTCAGTGCCAACGTATCACATCTATCAGTTTCAACGAGTAGTATACTTTATTCTATGTAATCTTTTTTATATTAAGTAATGATATAGATATATATCGAATAGATAGCAGATCTGATATCCTTGTGATAAGGATCGGTTCTTAGTATAGATTAGATACAATCCTATTAATAAAGGGATATACTTGTATAGATTAGTATATAATCAACATTAGGGTTAAACCTAATGTTGACTTCGTCTTGGTGACCATCTTCTTAGTGAATACAAACCCTTTCTTTTTGAAAGACAATTTGGAGAACTGCATATGTTATTTACTTGATGTTCTTTGTTTTCATATATTAGTTTACTTTTGTTCTTTATACTTAAAGTGTATTCGATCGATAGAAACCTTCAATTGGTATCATAGTGGGTTTTTTAAACACTCAAGTAATCATGTCGGATTCCAATAATCCCAAATCCTTTGGTCTAAACAAAGTTCCTCCTTCCGATGAACACAACTTCGCCATGTGAAAAACTAAGGCCATGGTTGTTCTTGAAACCATGGACTATGAGATCCATAAAATTGTTGCAAAAGGTCCTCACGTTCCTATGTACTAACCCATGGCCAACAAAGCTCGAGTTGGTCCCCTGAAGGAAAAACTAGAGACCAATTGTGACGACGATGACAAGAGGCTAATTAATCTTGATGTAAAAGCCAGAGCGGCGATTGGAAACTCAATCCCCTAGCACGTGTATCATCTGGTGTAGAATGCTGACTCATCCCAAGAGATGATGGAAACACTGTGTAACGACGTAAATTTTCAAATAAATTTTTCATTTAAAATCGCATAATTCTCATAACACAATTCACGAAAATCTCATTTATTTACACATCGCAACTCCAGAATTATTTGATTCAAATCCAGGATCCTCAAAACATAACTCTTTCACTGGTGTGTACAATCAAGCCGGTGCCTTCCCACGATCCTGAGAAAACCTGAAACACATAACACATAACACGGTAAGCACGAAGCCTAGAGAGTTCCCCAAAATACCACACACAAAATAATTAGCCACTCGAGGCTATAGCTCTGTAAGACCCTCCGGTCAATGTGTCTCAGTAGGACCCTCCCGTCCCACGGCTCGTTGGACCCTCTGGTCCGGTCTCTGTGAGGACCCTCTTGTCTCACTGCTCGTTGGACCCTCCGGTCCGGTCTCAGTGAGGACCTTCCGGTCTCATGGCTCGTTGGACCCTCTGGTCCGGTCTGTAAAGCTCCGCATAGCATAAATCACAAAGACATAATGCACAACATAAAACATATGTCAGGATAACATAATACTCAATGTAAGCACATAAGACCCTCCGGTCACACATAAGTACCTGCCTAGGTAAAGTATAGTGAGAAGACTCACCTGGCAAGCAGCAAGTAAATAACCTCGCACCCGAATCTCGAACTAGCCTCCGCCTATCACCAGGGATGAATATCTCAATAAATACTCTTTAACACGACCCTAATAATTGAAAGTTATTCATTCTCTCTCTAACTCTTGAATTGAGTAAAATACCATTTTACCCCTCTATGGTCTCCATTCCTCATGTTGACCAAACCCTAGAGTCAACAGAAGTCAAACTCGAGTCAACAGTCCATGTTTGACCCGACTCGTCGAGTGCACTCTTGCAACTTGTCGAGTCCCCTCGTTTCCTCAGAAGTCTCCAAAAAGTCCAGCTCAACTCATCGAGTTGACCCCCAACTCGTCGAGTTATCGCACAATCAAACACATCGGGACAAACCCTCACCGACTCGTCGAGTCAGGCCATGGACTCGGCGAGTCCCTTCGATCTGATTCCTCATTCAGACGATTTAAGGAAGATATATCACTCCAAACTCTAATTCTACCATCCTAAGGGTCGATTGTCACGTAAAGCTGCAAGCTTTACGTTCAAACACGGCATATAAGGCTTATAATGCAAAAATTTATCTAACAAGGATGATTAACCACAGTGACTCTTATATGGCCAAATAAAGCTATAATCTTTGGACTCTCTGGACCTCACAAAGTCCAGATCTGAGGTTCCCACCTCATGCCATGCACACATCACTCCATGACACAAGATAGATGGAAGAAAACCCTAACAATTTCCCATAACAAGATCTCATAAGGAAAATGATCAAGCAAGCATCTTTTACCTTCAAATGAAGCAAAACTCTGAAGAATCTCCAGAAAACGGACAGACCCATCTGCCACTACGCTATCCCTTCCGACTCTCCAGAATCTGGAAACTCTAGTGGCCTGTCACACAGCCAGACCGCCCTCTCAAGATGCTCCTCGAATACCAAACCCCGATAACTCACTGCCCCTCTTATTCTCTAGTCGGGACCGATAAAAACATGTCCATGCCCAAAACTGGCTACCGATCACTCATCCCAGACATGATAAACAATTTAGATCATATACCAAAGAATGAAAGGATCACATCACACCACGGACCCATCCACTGTACTGCAATCAAACCCCATCTGAACAACGAATCCTCAACACCCTAACCTCAGACACAGAAAATGATCATGTTTGTTCAGAAGCGTCCTCCGACATCTAACAAACATAAACCTCAACTCCCTTCTCAAAACTGAGCATCGGGTCATCTCCCGACTCAGCAGCTGAACCTCCAAAGGTTACCCATTGCATGTCCCAAAACGTCTCGCCGACTTCCTTTTCACAACAACCATCTTGGCCCAGTGTGACACAAGTCACAGAGTTCGCTTTACCTCAAGCGAATACGAAAGTCGTCTCACCCTCAACCTCTGTCGTCTACTACTCAGTAGTTCCATGCGTCCCGTGGTTGTCGCATACCAACGAATTGACCCACTCAGGTCTAAGACACCAGAGGAAATCAATCCCCCCTTCAAAATGAAATTCATCTCTGAATCCGGAATCTCATTCCGCCTACTCAATACACTACTAAAACCGAACTCAACTCGAGAGTCTGGTCCGGCACATAATTGGAACCACTCGTCCCAACGAAACACTCAACTCACGACACATAATTGGAATCACTTCCCGAGTTCCCTTCGACTGCGATAACCACAACTCCACTCAGAATATAATGATTCCCGACAAATATGGAGACTCTAGTCTCGCCCGTAGTTCGACCACCAGGATCCTACAGACTCGAAGGATGAGGCTACTCAAGCCTAGGAACTCCCCTGAACCATGCCCTAACTAGTGAATACTACGGCTCCCCGCAGATTCACAATGCTTCTCGCTCACTGCTTGGTGAATACTACGGCCCCCCGCACTATCACCACACCCTCTTGCTGTGTGGTGGATACTACGGCTCCCCGCAGTATCACAATACCCTCTCGCTGACTGGTGAATTCTACGGCTCCCCGCAGCATCTCAACACCCTCTCGCTGACTGGTGAATACTACGGCTCCACGCAGTATCACAACACCCTCTCGCTGACTGGTGAATACTACGGCTCCCCGCAGCATCACAACACCCTCTCGCTGACTGGTGAATACTATGGCTCCCCGCAGTGTCACAACATCATCTCGTTGACTGGTGACTATTATGGCTCCACGTAGTATCACAACACCCGCTCAATCTCATCCTCACGTCGACATCACCCGCGTTCACTAACACATGCTCCGTGGACCAACATAGATAGATGCACACACTTACCCAAATTATGCATCACTATTCTTGATGACAACTGTCATAACAAAACACTTTTCCTCACTGCAATCCAGATTCTTCAATAATCTCGCTTGATGTCAATTAGCCAAAGGACTCCCACTGGAACCGTAGACACGCGATGGACCACTTGCTATCTCATAACCCAAGTCTCAAAACGCAGGGCATTATACTCGAATACCTCGGTACACCATCACAGAACCTCATGATGTCTTGCCTCAGCCACTGATCTCCTACTTACGGTGTTATACTCAGATATAGTCACACATCCTTTCAGAATCTCACACAACTCGTAACTTCGGAGTATCCCAACTATCAATTGAAACACGGAGGAATCGTCAATGACTCAGAACACGTTGACGACCATCCGAAACTACCTCCTCTATTGCTCAAAACCCATGTAAGAATACACATACCGACCCTGAAGCTGGTTGCCCAATCAACTTCTACCCTTCCCAGAGTGCATATAACAACCCATACATAGAACCGAAAATTCTCAACCACCGGAGCTATCCTTACAAGCCAACCACCTTGAATTTACCATTACATCCTCAAAGAGTTCATATCCCCCACAAGGTCTCTGACCATCGGCCACCTGCCGTGGGGACACTCATCCCTACCTGAACACGTACAACATGCATTATCTCGCTATGCACCTCGCCTCGACCACCAATAATCCTGGTCTCATGTAACCGTACCGTAGGTCACCATATCCAGTCCTCTAACCTCTTTTGAACAAATCTCTGATATCCTCAATAAAATTATGACAACCTGAAATTTCTATTCTGTACAACCATTCACTCCAATAGAAGTCAGAACTGTTTTTGCTAACTTTCAAGCTTTTAGGAATCAGTTTGAGTGTTTTAAAGTTAGTACTTCAAGAGATAACTAGAGAGAGGATGCCCTAGGGTTTATTGTGCAACAATAAAGTCCCAAAACTCCAAGAGTTTGGAGTTTACGGCCTAAACAAAGGTGTTTACGGCCGTAAACCCTAAAGGGGGAGTATAAATATGACACTTAGTCATTATTTACCACTTTTTCACATTTTCAAGATCCAAACTCAAATCCTCTCAAGTATCATCCGACTTATCTTCTTGATCTTCAACTTTGTAAATGTTTCTAGCCCTAAAAAGTTGATATCTTACTTAATCTAGTGATCTTACATGATTCCATCCGTGAAATCATTCCAAAAGTGTAGATCTTCAAGTTTCACCAAGAACACCAAGAACACACACTAGTGTTCTTGGACTTTTAGCACCTTTTCAAGCTTCTACCTAGTAAGTACTCCTACCCTAGTGTATTATAAGACTTGTTACACTTCTAATCATCAAGAAAACACCAATGAAACACAAGATCAAAGGTGTTTACAGTCCAAGATGTTCTTGGACCGTAAACCCTAAAAAAGGGGGCCAAAGTGTGCCCTAGTCCCTTACCAAGCCTTGGAAACTAGTCTAGATCCCTTCCTTGATGTGCATAGGACTTAAAACAACAAAAAGACCATAAACCATTTGGGTTTACGGCCGTAAACCCAAAGAGAAATGGTCCAAGGACCGTAAACTCCACAAAGGAGTGAAATGGTGCCCTAATCTCTTCCAAAGACTTAGGCATGAAGTAGAAATGCTTATAATGACTAGTAAAGCTTCAAAACACAACATGGTAAAAGTACCATGAGTTTACAGCCGTAAAATCATGGGTTTACGACCGTAAACTCAAGGGGTGATGGTCACAAAACCGTAAACTCCAAAGGAGTTTACCCTTGAACCCTAAACTCAATTACAAGCTCCTACCACCCTTAGATGCAATCCTTAGTACTTATAACACTTAATCAAGGTGTTTCCTAAGTCCCGGAAAGTGTTTCCTTTCATATAGTTGTCTGTGAACACTATATTCATGTCAGTATGGGTCCTTATATGTCATTTAGGACTTATTGTGTCTCGGGACTTCATTCGTGGAACTTCTCATCCTTACACGCATACCCGTTTGAATCACCCACATCAGGTGAGTTCATACCCCGAAATGAATCTTTTATACTGTTTTAACTATTTAAGGGGGGGGGGGAATACAAGTTGAACACAATGATAATTGTGTAAATGTTTGTTATAAACATCTTTCAAAATGTTACTTATGTTATTTATAAGTTTTCAAAACATTTCAAAAACGCTTTTAAAGTTATGTTACTTTTTAGTTATACAAAACTCTGTTTTTAAAGTACAAGCATAACTTGGTAGATAAACGAGTCTTTTCAGTAACAGTCCAAGTAGAACATTAGTAAACTATAATAGGTATAGTTTAGGAGAATGTTATTCATTACTTCTAGTACAATGAAGCACATAAAGAGTCAGTTCTTACATGAATCAAACAATACCATACAGAGAGAACGTACAATATACAGTACAAAACAAACAAGTTAGGTTGCTATAGCATGACAACACACATACAGGATCTAATTATACCAATGAATCACTAACTCATTGTTTTAAACAAAAGGTGATAGTTATATTGGGTATACATGATCATATACTTTAATGTGAATTACATGGCTTGCAAGAATTTGCAGAGGTCGTGTTTAGTTCCCCTAATCTCCTGACAGGGAGAGCGTATAGTAAGGGTTCTAGCCTTCACATTATAACCGTAATAAAACAAATATGTTTTTAGGTTATTAGTACATCCGCATGTCATTATAAACGACAACTATGTACTTACACTTCCCTTTCTTTCATAAAGTGACGGTACCACTTGAATGTCCAATTCAAACTATTTTCGAGTCAAGATAGTTATAAACTAGGGAAAATATACATTCTTACAAACGACAAATGGAACAGTCGAGTCTAGCACATAACAGAAGATGCATTGGTAGAAGGATACGATTAAAAGATAGGACCATAATGCTAGCCTTATGATTCCTTAATGTATACACCACATGATATATATATACTAATAGGGTCCGACAGGTAATAGGATGTGTGCTCTCCGCTTCATTTCATGTTCCTTGTTTGGTTGTGGGCTTGGAACGAATTCACCCAATCTATTTTCTATCCGATTCTATATATATGTATGCTTAGTATACATTAAGTCATCATAAGGGTACCAGGTATAGGTCAGGTTATAGGACACAGAGTCAAAGCACAGTCTTTCTAGTACAAAACATACTTTCAGTACTTTTGGTATACAAAACTAGAAACTTCCCAGTAAAGGGTTTAATCCATTTTATTAAACCAGTACAATTTAAAAGACCTTAGGTGAGTAACTCTATAATACCTTAGTTTATACATCATGTTTATATATAAAACTAATACCCAGTAGGTAGTTGGATGTGTGCTTTCCGCCTTACTTCCTGTTCCTTGTTTGGTTGTGGGCTTAGGGCAGATTCACTCAATTAACTTTCTATCCGATATTAGATTATATATAGCAGTATAAACTAAGCTATTATAAAAGTAGTCACTGTGGTCACTATTTTACTATAAGAAATAAGGGTTTTCTTAAAGAACTTCTTCATTAGATATAAAGGAAACATTACAATTAACTCCATGAGTAACAAGTGATTACACCAGGGTTATATATGACGATGATCTAACAACCAATGGAATGTGTGCTATCCGCCTTAATTTCTGTTCCTCGTTTGGTTGTGAGCTTGAGGCAGATGCGCACAATCGATTGTTTGTTTACTCTGAGTCTTATATAACTTGTACCCACTTAGTACCCATAGAATGGGTTGTAGTGTCATTTTACTTAAACTTCCATCAATGTAGGAAATATATGAGTTTCTAGAGGAACAGGCGAACTTTTCAAAACAGAACATACAACTTACACCATTTTTACATATACATTTTCAACGACACCTTACAACTTACTCACATCACTAAAATCTTATGAACTCACCAGCTTAATTGCTGATCAACTCTTTCAAATAACTTGTATTCTCAAGAGACTATTAGACAGGTGCTCGTGCTGGGGATTCAGAAGATGGAGCATTATATCTTCAAGTCTTGTTTTGTTATTTGTGTATGAATTCTATGTTTTGTGAACACACACATTGTAAACAATTTCTTTCGAAATGAAATGGTTGTTCATTACTTGCTTACCATATACATATCTCGTGAGACTAAACATGACGTCCTCCACCCCCGAACGATTCCGCCGTTCCGGTTTTGGGGTGTGACAAAAATTTCCGCTTCTCCCCCACTCAGGGATCTAACCATCACCATTTGGCACACCAGCCATTCATTCTACAGACTGTTTCACCAGGTACATCACACCTACTCTTGGAAATTACCACAGAACACCCGATGATCTTCCCGATAGGGAGAAAGCAACTCCAAACATCCCGAATCTCAGATAAAATCCTCGAAAACTTCCCAACCTGACTGCCTCTAGTCATGTTGAATGCCTCAGACCGACACACCGCCGGATACTCTGACTGTCCTGACACAGTCCTGACTCTCACTCTGGAAATAATGCACTATTACGCACCTCGTTTTTGATTCCTTGATCCGTATCCCAACATCATTCAAATCTAATACTGACACACTACCAGACATCTCAATTGTCACGTAATAGTCATAACTCTTAGTCTGAAATTTAATGAACTATCATACTCCTCATCTTCGACTCCCCAACCAACGTATCATCATGAGAATTATTAAGAGAGCAGAAACCTTACTCCCACACTCGATATCCATCATAGACAATGAGGGCCATCGCCCCAATATACTCCTCTTGATCACCCGACACTTTTGCTAACATATGCCCTACTATCCTCAAATAGAGTATATCCTTGACCTTGGCCATCTCAGTCATCACTGATGACCCTTTCATACTATAATATTACCTTGCGGCAGACATACTGCCCAGATACTCGGGTGAAGGATCGCAACCCATGCTACCCCACAGGGTTTACCTCCAAGCTCAGAACCCGAAAGTCCCAATATCTCTTCTGCTTCTCGCAGAAAACAGAAATAGCATAACTTTGGTCACAGAAAGTGACATCTCCTATATCGGCCGATTGCTCAATTCAGACTGTAATCCTCCAAAAATCACCATCTTCTACTCACCCCTGAGTCTTGCGATTCCAACTGGCATCTCACCAAAAATCCCTCGGAAACCAACTCGATTTCCCTCTCAAGGTAAGCTCCATTGAAACTCGTTCAACATGGCCCTCTGGCCTCATACTCTTTCACATCCGATCTCAGACTAACCAATCACCACGGAATAACTGGTAAAACCAGAAGACCTAACTTCCACGAGTCATGGTATTCGAACCATGTGGCCATCTCTCGATCTGCTATGAATCATGGTACCTAAACCATGTTATCTCTTCTCAATCCGCTACGAATCATGGTACTCGAACCATGTTCTCTCTTCTCAATTCACTACGAATCATGGTACTCGAACCATGTTCTCTCTTCTCAATCCGCTACTTAGAACTTCTGGAATTCTTCCTGCTTCGAGTATGGGTCCTCTACTTTCAGTAGTACGGGCCCATACTACCTGCCACATCTACCCATACTTTTCCACACAGATCGTCCCAGATTTCCTAAGTAGTTGCTCAACCTTCTCGATCACCAATCCCGATATGTACGTTCGCCCTCCAGCGTATACTCTCCTCCGTCAGCGTACTCATCTGACTAAGTTCACTCCCTAGGCTCTTCCTAGGTTCTCTCACTTCTCTCCCATCAGCTGCTGAAGAACCCCTTATGATGCCAGCCATTTACCTCCTGAATATCGTCATATTCACTTAGTAGTTGACTCCCATCATCAAGAGTTCCACAAAGCACGAAGCAATCAGCATTCGGGCATCGAATGATCTCTACCAACACGTACAACCACTCTAGGTTACAACTCCACTTGCTATGCTCATACTCAAAAGGATATCACCGAAATCAAGCAACTATACCCTACGCGGGCATCTAACTACTCTCTCAGTAGACTCCTCAAATGCTCATCTAGGTATCTCTCCTAGATTACTCCTCTACTCCAATCCCTCTCTAAAAAGGATTCATGTTGGATACTCTTACTCCGCACATACTCAAAAGAAAATCACAAATAGCACAATTCCTAGGCTAAGGCATCAAAATCAGGCCACTCTAGTCCTAAATTATGAAATACCTAGCCTATCTCTAGCATGCGTAATATCTCATAAAATATCTCTTAAATATCTCATAACAAAAAAGTAAGAGTATTTTGGGAAATCACCGTTCGGGCTCTGGCTGATTGTACACACTGCTCCAACTTGTTTTCTCTTAAACGCTTTCTCATTTTTAGAAAAATTTATCTCTTTTGAAAATCTTTCTCAAATCCTCAGTTTGAGTTCAAACACACCCGGAGGTGCATCTGAATCCATCAAACCAAGGCTCTAATACCAACTTGTAACGACGTAAATTTTCAAATAAATTTTTCATTTAAAATCGCATAATTCTCATAACACAATTCACGAAAATCTCATATATTTAATTTTACAAATCGCAACTCCAAAATTATTTGATTCAAATCCAGGATCCTCAAAACATAACACTTTCACTAGTGTGTACAATCAAGCCGATGCCTTCCCACGATCCTGAGAAAACTTGAAACACATAACACATAACACGGTAAGCACGAAGCTTAGTGAGTTCCCTAAAATACCACACACAAAATAATTAGCCACTCGAGGCTACAGCTCTGTAAGACCCTCCGGTCAATGTGTCTCAGTTGGACCCTCCAGTCCCACGGCTCGTTGGATCCTATGGTCCGGTCTCTGTGAGGACCCTCTGGTCTCACTGCACGTTGGACCCTCCGGTCCGGTCTCAGTGAGGACCTTCAGGCGTCATTGCTCGTTGGACCCTCTGGTCCGGTCTGTAAAGCTCCGCATAGCATAAATCACAAAGACATAATGCACAACATAAAACATACGTCAGGATAACATAATACTCAATGTAAGCACATAAGACCCTCCGGTCACACATAAGTACCTCCCTAGGTAAAGTATAGTGAGAAGACTCACCTGGCAAGTAGCAAGTAAATAACCTCGCACCTGAATCTCGAACTAGCCTCCTCCTATCACCATGGATGAATATCTCAATAAATACTCTTTAACACGACCCTAATAATTGAAGGTTATTCATTCTCTCTCTAACTCTTGAATTGGGTAAAAGACCATTTTACCCCTATATGGTCTCCATTCCTCATGTTGACCAAACCCCAGAGTCAATGGAAGTCAAACTCGAGTCAACAGTCCATGTTTGACCCGACTCGTCGAGTGCACTCTTGCGACTCGTCGAGTCCCATCGTTTCCTCAGAAGTCTCCAGAAAGTCCAGCTCAATTCGTCGAGTTGACCCCCAACTCGCCGAGTTATCGCACAATCAAACACATTGGGACAAACCCTCACCGACTCGTCGAGTCAGGCCATGGACTCGGCGAGTCCCTTCGATCCGATTCCTCATTCAGACTATTTAAGGCAGATCTATCACTCTAAACTCTAGATCTACCATCCTAAGGGTCGATTTTCATGTAAAGCTGCAAGCTTTACGTTCAAACACGGCATATAAGGCTCATAATGCCAAAATTGCTCTAACAAGGATGATTAACCACAATGACTCTTAAATGGCTAAATAAAGCTATAATCTTTGGACTCTCTGGACCTCACAAAGTCCAGATCTGAGGTTCCCACCTCAAGCCATGCACACATCACTCCATGACACAAGATAGATGGAAGAAAACCCTAATAATTTCCCTTAACAAGATCTCATAAGGAAAATGATCAAGCAAACATCTTTTTACCTTCAAATGAAGCAAAACTCTGAAGAATCTCTGGATCCAAAAGCCTCCTCTGGATTCAAGCTATGATGATCTCCACTTCTTCCTCCACAAGGTCACAACATGCCCACCATTATGTCTCGTCTCTCTCTTTTAGCTCAAGAGGCGATCTAGGGTTTCTCTCAGTAAAGGTAAGCCGCAAATGAGGCTAATAGTTCCTTTATATAGGCCCCAACCCCGGGAAATTAGGGTTTCTCTGCCCAGCACCTACTCGGCGAGTCATCTCTCTGACTCGTCGAGTCTAATCATTAATTCCAAGCGAGTAACTCAACTTGACTCGGCGAGTTGGACCCTCAACTCGTCGAGTCTCTCCTTCAACCTCAATATTACATACACAATAATATCCCTGAAAATCCGGATGTTACACACTGATAGTGGATTATGAAGGTATTTTGGAAGTTTAGGCCACAACCATAAACAACCTCAATTGAAGATATGAGCATTTCTTTGCTCAACAAGGTGAGTCCTTAACCCAAACCTTTAATAGGTTTAACTATTTGGTTAATGATATGCGCAGGATGGGAATCGTCAAGCATTCCTCTCAGTTGGTCCTAAAGTTCCTGGATTCTCTTGGGAAAAGTTGGGAACATCACGCTGATGTTCTTAATAATGGTGAAAAGATCAATGACATGGATCTGAACTCCTGTTTGGTAATCTGTGAAATTATGAAGAGACTAAAGTTCTTCGTAAAGAAATCATGAAGGACTCAAGCAAGGAAAAGTCTATAGCTTTGGTTCCTCGAAAGGAAGCAATGAAGCACATTAGCGAATCAGATAACTCAAATCAGGCCGAAGAGAGTGATGAAGATCTAACTGGTTAACTTGTTGCCAGTGCTTCTCTTATTGTCAAACGTTATGAATAAAACAAATCAAACGGGATTCGAAGAGATCAGTTTAGAGGAAGTAGTTCAGCAAGGAGATCCACTTTAGAGAAGAGAAACTCATGTAATTTCTTTAATTGTGGAAGCCCTAACCATTTTGCCAGGGACTGCAAGGAGAAGAAAGAAGCTCAAAGTCCAGAGAACAAAGTCTTGTATAAGAAGTTGTTGGTCCACATGAAGGAGGAAAACATCTCTCTGTCGAAATCCTTCATTGCAATCATGAAGAATGGGTCGAAGAAGAGGAGACATCTGAATATGAAGGGTTAAATGTTAAAGGTCTAATGGTTCTTATCAATTATTCCCCTGATGACATGTGTGACGCTCATGATTCTCAAGCTGTCAAAGGATCAAATCTAAATCTAGGATATACTTGGCACCTAGACAGTGGATCCTCTAGACACATGACTGGTTTCAAGTCCCTCTTAACAGACTTTGCAGAGAAGGATGGTCTAATGGTAGTCTTTTGGTGACAATAGTGGAATAGCTGTTATGGGTGTTGGAACTTTTAAATGCAGGACAATCAAGTTGAAGGATTTGTTCTATGTCGTGGGTCTAAAAGTCAATTTTATCTCCATCTGTCAACTTTGTGATGCTGGTTATAAAGTTCTTTTCAATTTCCATGATGGAAAGGTGTTTCATTGTGAGCATAAAATTGTGCATACTGCACTCAGGGACAACGCCATTTATATGGTTTGGTTTTGTTTTTTTAGACTGTAATAATTTATTTGCTGCTTCGCTACTTTTAAATTTTTAAACATAAGTTACTACAGTCTTAGTTTATTTTTCATCGTATGCATTAAAAGCTTTCCTTTAACTTTGATTTTACAAAAGAAGTATACATTGTATATTTTTCTACTAACATTGCCTATGTATGATCTTCTTTCTCACCTTCTAAATGTCTCAGGATCCCCTATCTCTATCTCGACAATGATCTTAACTGATATGATCAGCATGTCATTCCTTGAATGCATCACCCTCCTTATAGAGTTAGTTGACGCTGACTCTACATCTTTTATTTAGCACTAATTGCCCTCTCACTGACGCAGATGCGCACGATGATTGACATGTTTCTTCATGTTAATGAGACCAGATAGGCGAGAACTGTGCCAAAGGATGTTCTTCTGGACACATATTTCTTCTGCCTTGAACAACGTATTTCTGTTTCAGTGGGATGAGGTGAAGTTAGGTGACATAGCACGTCTAATTTCCATTGATGTTGTCACTACAACACCATCCCCTCAGAGATCCAAAGGCGCCTTCAACAAGATAGTGGCACAGCATTCTCTTCCTTCATGGATCATAATGAGTGGAACCTTCGAGTTTTATCTTTGTGACTTTTATAACTCGAAAGTTACAAAGATTGGATCCTTTTAACATGTTGGTTACAAATACTAGTTCATGTTATTCCTTCATTCTTGGTGAACATGAAGCTTGGAATCAATCTGCAATGTCTCAATGATTAAAGGCATTCTCTCTCTCTCTCTCTCTCTCTCTCTCTCTCTCTCTCTATCTATCTATCTATCTCTCTCTCTCTCTCTCTCTCTCTCTCTCTCTCTCTCTCTCTCTCTTTGTTTACTATAAATTGTGTTTTTTTTCTTGATATATTTGATCTTGTTTTCTCTCTTTTATAGACAGGTTTTGAGGGGAAGATATCTTGGTAAATGGAAGTATATTTATGGCCATTCAATTCAAAAGATTTGGTGGATCGAGTCTTTATCATGTTCCTGAAAAAATTGCACAAATATCGCTTTTTGAATATTTCCTTTTTGACTAACTCTTTTATTGTATTCTTATACTATTTATTATTATGTCTTGTATAATATTAAATTAATTGACGGTGAACTTTATAGTTCTAGACTGTAACTTAACTCTATGATACGAAAGTTAAACCACTTTTTGTTGATGAGTTGACACTGTTTATGATTTCCACCTTAGCATTACCAAAACAATCCAGTCTTTCCTTTATCTTCTTAATAAAACGTAACGATTCACGGTGATATACCACACACTGATAAAAGTTTGAAATTCTGGGTCGATGGTTAGTCTATGTACCGTAGGCTATTACACGCACCAACCCATTCTTTCCCTTATATTCTTCCTTAAAGCATTATGATTTAGGGTAGTGTACCGTAAGTTGATGAGAACTTGACAAATCTATGCTGATGATTAAGCTAAAACACCACAGCTTATCACATGCATCAAACAATTCTTTCCATAAATTCTTCTTTAGAAATTTATGATTCAGCTTATGAAACCAAACGTTGATGAGAATTCGAAAAATCTGTGACAATGGGTATATCATTGTCCGTGATATATTACATGCACCTACCCACTCGTTCCCAACAATTCTTCCATTTAAGAAGTTAATGATCCATTGTATTAGTCATACACTGATAAAACTTCGACACTCTTTGCCGATGGGTACATTTTATACCATAATGTATTACTCGCATCATACCATTCTTTCCCTTTTCTTCTAATAAAAGTGATTAATCAGTCTGTTTATGAAACCACATGCTGATGAGATCTTACAATACTATGTCACTGAATGGTAGTTTAATCTCACACTATCAGGAGACATCACAAACTAATTGGATGGCCATTGTCAATTCACTCATTTATCGCTTATGTTGATGTTCATTATCGTTGATGACATGTCTCATGGATGTAACTTCCTTATCTCAATGGTAACTTTTTGGATGACGACTAAAATATCCATCATTATCTTGGGATATGAGATTTTTATGGTGCATACCTCTTCAATCATAATTATGTAAAAGGGAAGAAACTTTTTGGCATAAATTGGGAATTCTCCATCCTAGGTTACTTTTACAAGCTATTCAAGCAATTGGATCTCTCTCTATCTCTCTCTCTCTCTCTCGCTCTCTATCTCTCTCTTAAAAAAGACTCAACCATCATCTTTCTTAAAGCTTTCACTATGTCAAAGCCTCTGTATAAGTTTGCCCAAATCGCTAATTTCTTCAAAGGTCCTCATGCCCCTGACTCTCTCACCATTCAAATGAACAATGTGGCATTCTCTGATGAATTCCCAAAGCAGTTCGCAAACTCAGGAATCGAAGACTTCGTCAACTATGTCAAGATCTTTCCTCTTCGGTATGCGTTTTGTGATTTCCCATACCCATTCTACCCTAAAGAAGTATGTGAGTTCTACTATTCATGCTCTGTTGATTCTGATGCTTGACCAGTTATTGGAACCATTGGAGATGGTCAATATAGGGTTACTATTGATGTGGAATCCTTTTGAACTGCTCTTCGTCTTCCTCTATTTAAAAACTACTATGAAACTCCCTCGGAAGAATGTTGCAAGTTTGTTCGTAAAAAAATAGGGTATAATTTCAAACTTCAGGGCATCACTCATGATCCATAAAATAAAACTCTTCATCAGTGTTTTAATGTTGGATGGAAGTATTTAACAGGTGTAATTGGAAAATGTCTTGGACACAAGACTGGTAGTTTGGATCAACTGAATCTCTTTGAGCAAAGGATCTTATTTTCAATCGTGTACAACAAAAGACTGGACTTTGCTCAACTATTATTGATCAAGTGATTGACTACATCATTGGGAATAAGAAGGCAGTGTATGTTCCCTGTCCATATTGGCTTGGATTGATCTTATCTCGTAAGCAAGGCTTTGTTGAAAGCCATGGTATTATTATTCCAATTCATGCCATTTCCTCAAAGAATATTAATTTCACTCCACATGAAGGTGACTTGCTTATTATTGTGAGGATGCAAAATGGAAGGAAAATCCCTATGTGGTTGAATCCCCAGACTCTAAAGAATAGGGTAATGAGGATAATAGTAAAGAAGACACTAATGAAGACGCTGATAAAGAGGATGATAATGAAGAAGGCATTGGTAATAAAGAAGAGGCTGATGAAGAAGAAGACACTGATAAAGATGAAGAAGAATCAGCAACTTATAAGGGAGAAGAATTTGCTCAGGGAATGAACTCTCCTCCATGGATGAAAAAACACATTCGATTTTCATCCACTTCCTCTGCATATGTTGTTGTACAACGTGGATCAACCCTACCTTTTGTGGAAACTGTTGAGCCAATGATCCAAGATGTAACTTCTCCAAAAAACCAACATCTCCTCTTCCTCAAGCTGAGACTATTCCTCCCATGCCAACTCCTATCAAGACTGATGCTTTTCATCAGTATGATCAAGAAGAATCCACATCCAATTTTCAAACTATTGTGCTTTCTCAACTCTCTCGAATTGTACAGCTAACTCAATGATTGGGTAAAAGGTTGACTAAAGTAGAGAAGGATGTAGTTGATACGAAGCGTTTTATGGCCCTGGTTGTTATTGATGATGATGATGATGATGATATGGTCGTTGATGACACCCCACCAAACTCTCCATGTGACAATCCTCCTCCACCTTCACCTCCATCAACAAATCTTCCTCCACTACCCCGTCCATCAACTCATCCTCCTCCTAAATTTAACATCGTTGAAATCAAAACAAAATTCGCAGTCAAACTTACTAGTTTATCTTTAAGCTCATCATTTTCAAATTTTCCATGTTTGTTTAGCCTCCCCTTCAACCACATCATACAATGGGAGGGTTCTTCATCTGTTTCAATTTCTTTGGCTTCAGTCTTATAATCATTAAGCAGACAATTAATAAAGTTAAACCAACATAAATGAATGTATGCTGCTATTAACAAAAAAGAACCATTTTTGTTACCATCTTCTCTTTCACATGTATGTATCCACCTCTTCCCATCCTATGGTTATAAGCAGACTTCTCACGCGCTTTTTTTGTTGCTTCTGACATCGCCTAACCACAATGGAAAATAAAAAATACAACATTTGATGCCAACACAATATTATGAATTGTATATGGACCGAAAATAATCAAATCTATAGAAATGACTTAAACCTTGTATGCCTCAGAGTTTGTATGTGTTACAAAAGCAACCCAATGTGAATCCTCGATAATTGTTATATACTTTGCAGGGACTTCATTCGTTGGCTTGAGTGTTGTAGGTGTTTCTTTGTCGGGAAATACGTATCTTTCTCAAAGTTTCCTTCTGTAATTCTTTAGAAGTTGACCAAGATGATGCATTATTTAATTTCTAAATGTGTTCTCAAGATCAAAATATCGCTGCAAAATGTAACAAAATGTTATTAATAGTTGGACATAATGTAAATGCATATATGCATAATTAAGGACAACATTAAATAATGTGTTCAATACCATGATTTCACTCCATAGGTTATCTCTTGCTGGTAAATCCACGTTCTTCCAAGATAGAACTTTTAGACCTATACGCTCACAAACTAGCTCTCCTAAAAAACTAACAAACACTGCTCGGTTTGTCCCTGATATCCTATCGATGCCGTCTATTGTGAGAGGGATCTTTACTCCTTTACCATGTTAATTGTGAAACTTATGTAGCTTGGTTATGCCTCCTTAACTACATTTGTCGCAACTAGGTCGTCATTTGCAGCCTCATTTTCAACTTCCTCCTCTGAGTTATAATCCACATCCTCGTATAGTGTAGTGTCTACATTATCGGCTAAAATTTCCATGATTATTGACAAGATAGATTAGTAAAACAAAATAAGACTCTTTGGTTAGGGTTTTAGGAAGGATCAAATATCTGTTAATGGAGTAAAAAGCTTCTGACAAAATCTCATTTCAGAAGAAATAATAAGTAGTTTCATGATTGACAAGGTGTGCTAAGTTCAAAATTTTTGTCTAATAAACATGAAACTTTGGTTGGCGCCTGCTTATTTGGAGAGTGTTCATGAATTTTTTGGCGTTGAAAGTGAAGAAATTGAAATTTTGATCGCCGACTGATGATATAATAGGTTGAGGATCATAAAATTAGGAATCTGAATCGTCAATTAGTGTTGCCTTCAAAAATTTCATCCAAATTATGGCTCCAAGGCATAATTAACCTTTACCGTTTTTAAAATATTAACAGTATAATATAAAAATATATAATTAATAGATGTACATTTAAATATATATATATATATATATATATATATATATATATATATATATATATATATATAATTTTATGAAATATTTAAATTTTGTAATGCTATAATTATTATAAAAATATATAAAAATGTAGAAGCAAGCACATTTGTGTGTCGTATTGAATACAAATGAAATTAGTCAATACTAATTTATTAAATATGATAAGACCCATTGATGACGTATGGGTCAGGGGTCATGTTAAGATCATTGAAGACATATGGGTCATGGGTCATGTGGTAGTTGCTTATAGTGTCATGGTATGACCCATGGATGACATATGGGTCATTGGCCATGTTAATTGGGTGGTAGTTGTGTATAGTGTTATGGTATGGCCCATGGATGAGATAATTGTCATTGGTCATGTGGTAGTTGCTTATAGTGTCATGGTATGACCCAACTAATACCCATATATATTACTTACTAGAGACCTTTCAATATCTGCCCTTTATTCCTATAAAATCCCCCACCTACGGATATTATCTACCACCACATCTTATACATCTTACTTCATTCCAAACCAATAGCTTCTTCATCCAATGCTAACAATTTTTTGGATATTTTGTTTGAAGTAAAGAAGCTTGCTCTCACCAAAAGTATCGATGATGCGTACTAATATATTCACGCGAACGCTATGAAATCAAGGCTTGATACTTCCATACAAAATCGTGAGGAGAAGAAAGGATGGATCAAGGCAACTAACTTGATTCACAAAGATGTTGTATACAAATATCTTGATGACGAGATCAAGGCGGAAAAACAAGAAGTAAAATATCTTGAAGACCTTCTTGGCATGATTAAAATGATAAATAAGAAATGTAATGAGCTTAGTAAATAGATTATATCTTAATTTTTATTTGAATATTTTGTCATTTTAATATTTAGACTTAGTTATCTACTTATGTATTTTTAATATAAAACTAGTTGTTTTTATTCTATATGTATTCTTCTAACATTAGATTAGTTACTTTGATCTTGTTAAAATCTATTTCAAGTTTTTATTCTATGTTGTTCTAACATTTTTATGCCAATCTTGTATAATTTGTTATAGTTATTCATATTACAACCATATATTGATTAACAATTTAAAAAGCAAACATGAAATTGATAAAGATAAATATAAATACAAATATAGTTTGAGTTGAATTGTTTTGACAAAAAAACTCATTGTAATCCAAAATTAATGATTGTATTTACAAGGGCAATTAGGTCATTCTATCATTAATTAATGGGTTCTTGGTACGACAAAGATAATTGCACTGGTTGTTTACTCAAAAAGGTTTTTTTTAATAATGTGTTTTGATAAAAATACCCTTAAAAATCACATATTTGGAATTATTATAAGGGCAATTTGGTCCTTTTGCAGTCTACAACTTTTAGGCGCCATGATGTTTTTGACGCCATCATGTCGTTTCAATTCTTCAGACCCTTCCGAACGACTGCAATTTTCCCGAAGATCAAACTACCGACTATCAAAGAAAACCCCAAAATCGTCGATAGAGAATCGCTCTCAAAATCGATTTTCCCCAGTGTTATTGAAACCAGTACTTAGTCCACGATTAGTGCTTGAAAGTAGGGTTTTTTTCTTACCATGTTACACCGTATTTCACATTTCGCCTGTTTTTTATTAAAAATTGATATCAACTTATGCAATATGTATTTTGTAAGTAGAATGTCGAATACAAGATGTTGTAGTTCGTTGGATGATCTACCAGTAGATATTTTGACTCAGATTATTGTAATGTTAGGGTCAGAATCTGGAAAAGACATCATATATACAAGAATTGGGTAATTCTCAATAAACATTAACTTATGAATGTATATTTGATGAAATATAACTTTATTTGTTAGTTATTAACTAATATTTCATTTTCTGAAGTTTAAAACAGATGTATGCAGTGGGGGAAGAAAGGTAAGTGTTCAAAGAATCATGCCTCCACATGTTTGAAGGGATGGGTCCCAAAGATCTTAAGGCTGATGTATTTATACACAAATGTGCAGCGCATAAAAACGTTGATGCTATGTATAGACAAGGAATGGTATGTATAATTTGAGTAATTTTATGTAATTTGATTTAATTTATTTTTAGTGTCATTGGTCTTAATATTGGTATTGTTTTTATCTGTTAATAGGAGGAGTGCTTCTATAACGGCAAATTTGATTTGGGAATGAGTTTGTTGCGTGATGCAGGAGATAAGGATCATCTTTAGGAAATTTATTTTCTTGGGACAATCCGCATATCAAGAGGGCCTCCTCAGTGTGATAAAGATATGTATAGTATGTACATAACATTTTCTATATAGTTTATTGATACATTTTTATAGGTTGTGGAATGTATTGGCCATGTAAATCTTTAATTTTAGTATTAATGTCAAAGAGTAGATATTAGAATATTTAGTGTTATATTGTATGATTTCCAATACATATTGGAACTAATACACGGATTGATAGTTTTTTTTAATGTGTACTTTTAGGAAAACAACTACTTATGAGTATTTTAGTTGGTGTGGTCCGGACGTTGGAGAGTACACAGTTTATGTTGATAGTGCCTTGGAAGTTTTTAGGAGTGTAGATGTTGTTCCTAAACTTACAATGGATAACATCACATTCCAATGTGAAGAGGAAGGTCATTTCGTTGAAGAGGCATTTCTGGATGGAAAATATGAGGATGAGGACCCACAAAGGTATTGCAAGGTGTGTCGTTGGTACATAGAGTATGGTGGTCTTTGTAGGTTTATTAGGAAATTTGTTGAAAATAGATATTAATATTTTGTAAATGTTGTGAATCCTCTTTGGATTGTACATATATATTTGTAAATGGATGCATATATATCTTTTAGAAGACAAAAATAGAAATAGTTTAAATTATGAAGTATTAATGACTTTCAATATTGGTTATATAATGTTAGTTATATTTAATGAGTGTGTTATATCAATTCGGTCATATATGTTAATTTAGTGTAGGTTACGTTATTGACAATGGGTGTATTTTGTATACAATTTTATTTTGTTTAGGTTGTCATTTTGTTAATAACTATAATAAAGTTTCTATGTTCGTTATAACATAGTATCCATCCACCACATCGAAATCACGATCAAGGGTTGTCTAAGCTTCCCTCATACACTATTGATCCATTTTTGGTTACTTATTTTTGATGCATAAGTTTCAACAATTGTTTAGATTGATAATTTGTAACTTTGTATGTCTTCCATACTTTATAGTACATTGCCAATTATTTTAGTACATTAACCTTGCAAACTACCACATATATAATTACATTCCATGTCATAACATCATTTTTACATTACCATTTAGTAACAAGCGTTTGACCATATGTTTTACCATACCCTTTTCTGGGAAAGTTCACTCCATATAGTATATATAATATGGATACACATTTAAAATTACAAATATATTGTCTCTTGATTTACGAACAATAATAGTCAACGTGACTAATATCAAACTTAATGATTAACACTTTTTCGTCAGTTTTTTCTCTACATAATAGCTACATGAATATTTCACCATGTGACTAATAAAAATCATTTGATACACATTTGTAATTTTGTGATATGGTGTGGCTATTCGAAATCCATACAGCCACATTGAAATAACAAGTGATTATACACATAAATGGTATGCAAGCTATAACACATGTTCAACTCCAGTCACACTTATAGTTATGAGACCATGTGTACCGATTTTTTGCTACACTGAAATCATGGGAGACAAACTCTAGTTTATGAGTTAGCGACATAAACATTTTCTTCATGTGATTATTTATGACATTTGGACACTTTTTTGTCACTTCTTTTTACTCAAGTATATTTGTCACTTTTTTATGTATAGAGTAACTAATGTTTCGAACTTAATCTTCTACAGTCACGCCTCCCAATTAATAAGTGGTTGAACGTTCCGCCAAAATCTTTCAGTTACTTAATTATTAGAAGGTGTGGCAATATGGTTTCAAATAGTCACACGATGGAGACATTCAGCTACTTAAAATATCGTATAAGTGATTGTTCATTTCCGGCGTCGGGTGACCAAAGCCCTTTTTGTAGTAGTGTCTAAACTTTAATACACTAAAACGACCTAAAGGACCAAGATAACTTGCATGGCTAAAAAGGAAGGCAAAAGATCTTAACTTTCCTAGTCCATGAGGTCCAAGAAGCATTCGAAACTGATTAAAAGATGTTGCAGTACACTCAACTCCAAGATCAACCACAAAATAGACCAAAAGTGCCAAAACCCAAAAAGAAAAGATTTAAAGAACTAGATATCAAGATTGGAACTTTATAATTACAATAGTCTAGAAATTTAGTATCTTTGATGGATCCAGACTTGAAGCATCATTCCTTGCATACAAAAGAACCTTATTGATATTTAAACCTAATCAAAATATAATAAAAAGAGTCCAAAAGAGAAGAGATGAGAGAGAAGAAGCTCAAATCTTGAAGGTGGACGCTACCTTTCTCCCAAGGGGTTCTAGAGGTGATAGAGGCTGATAAAATGGCCAAAAATTTAGAGTCTTATGCTTAAATACGTTGAAAACACTAAAAATCATGGGCTTGGGCCTGACTGATCGGCGTGGTGTGGCCACGCTTCACCGTGCCATGGAAACCGTTATGTCGTGGCGACTGTTTTCACCCAAATCCACCTCAACTTCAAACAACCATAACTTCTTCGTTTGAACTCCGTTTTCGGTGATCTTTATATCCACTGGAAGTTATTGACGAGCCCCACACTTCTATCTAGTTAATTTTGTTGGATTAGGTGTCTAAGTCCATAACTATAATTGGTATGTACTTGAAATTTATGGTGGCATGTTCCTTTTGGGTTGCCTTCACACTTGCAACTAAACATGATGATTAATTCAGGAAGATGAATAATTTATTGATTTGATTAATAAATTGGAATAAATGATTTATTAATATGTTATGGAAATAATACATTAATTAGTAATCATATTATTAATTAATATTTAATCAGAAATTAATTTGGAATTAATTTTGGGATTAAAGGAATTAATTAATAGGTGCAGGGACTAAAAGTGCAATTGTTTGATAGTTGAGCAAAAGGGTCCAGAACCTTCCTAGGGAAGGTGGTGGATGAAATTATATATATATATATATATATATATATATATATATATATATATATATATATATATATATAAGATTATTCTAGAATTTTTAGAATATCTTATCATATATGGATAATCAAATGAGGTGGATAATTACCATATTTGAGATAATGATATTTTATTCAGATTAGGGTTATCCATAGAATCCTTGGTGCACTATATAAAAGGTTCTAAACCCTATGATTTTCGGCCAATCCTTTTAACAAGAAGAAACCGAAAATTGTCCTCCTTATTCCTCTCACATATCATTCTCTTGCATTGTATGTTTGTGAGCCATTAGAGGTGTTACACTTATGACACTAAGTTCTCAAGCTTCAAGATCTACAAGGGAATCATTGTTATGACACTATAACAATCAAGGTATGTAACCTAACCCTAGTTTTATATTGATTTCGAAAATTATAGTTACATCCTAGGCTTTCTCCTTTTGTGTTCAAAGTTTGCATGTTCAATTAAAGAAAACCTAGATCCAAAGCATTAGGGTTGCATACACAGATAGGAATTGTTGTTATTCTCAAAACTCATTAGTGGTATCAGAGCGTAGGATTAGTTTTCTTTTGAATTGATGCAATTGTGAACTGCTCAAAGGAGAAGGGAACAAAATCGACATTCTGTTCATCAACTCGTCGAGTTGGTCTTTGAACTCGACGAGTATCAACTCGACGTGTTATTTTCCCAACACGACGAGTTACACTGTTAGATCGAAAATTTTCGGTTTTGATAATTATCTCTTGGATTGATTAGGATAACTACCTTAAATTCGTATTAATTGTTTAAAATTGGATATATTAATCAGTAATTTTGTATCCTTATCATGAATTCATGATTGGGTTAAATATTTTAATCAAGAAAAATTAATTTGTTAATTTTATAATTAAAAATATTAACCTAGTCTTTTTGAAAAATGTTTTAAAAATACATCCTTGTAATATTTTGGTTTTAAATTTTAAAATTTAAATTAAATAGTTTAATCTTTGAAATTTTAAATTTAAGAACCCTAGTATTTTAAATGTTTAAAATATTTATATATATATATATATATATATATATATATATATATATATATATATATATATATATATATATGTATAAGAAAAGTCAGTCTTACCGTTAGTAGGTCTCATTCACGAAGCTGGTCTATAAGGGGAGTTTAAGGAAGCAGCCGATAAAATGACCATCATTGGGTATCCACTCTTACCCACCGCTCCCTTGACTAGTGGAGGGTCATTAGCCGAACGGGTTTGATAGGACACTAAAATCTCATTTATAAGTATAATGAAATACATAAAGTGACTAAATCTTTTAAAAAATTCCCAATTTTAGTAACTTTAGGAAAAATGTGAATTTGATGCTAGTCCATGGAATTGCACATTGCACTTTATGAAATCATTAGTGGAGCATGTGTGGTTAACCGGCACACTAAGATGGACTAATGAAGGGTGGCAATGGGTAGCTCGTAAATTATCATTGATTAATGGAGCGTGTGTGGTTAACCGGAACATTAATTAAGTGATAAATGACATCGAGAGTACCAAGCTAATTTCCATGGTTATTCACACCTTGTTTGTGATCCTCGGTATCCCAGTCACAAATGGAAAGGCCATAATCGATATTAAACATGCCATTGAATAGTTCAATGAATCTCAAAAGATCTAGGAATTTCATTTAAAACTTAATTCGTTTAAACTTCGTTTTTCGTGGTGGTGAAATTGGTTAATCGTCATTAACCTACCTTTAAATAATTTATAATTTGATTACGGCATCCCTTTTCTGAATTATGAATTATTTAGTTGGGTCCTAGCCTTAATATTTCATTTGGGTGTCATATTAAGGATTTTTTTATCTAATCAAAACTTGTCTTTCTTCTTTTGTAGATGTCAACCTCCAACAACGCTTTCGGTTCCTCCAACCACTTCTCGCTCTTGAGCATCTCATCAAAGGCCACTTTTGATGGCTCTAATTTTAATGATTGAATCTGTAACATCAGAATGGATTTGCGCTTCGAGGAAAAGGAATATGTTCTCAAAAAGGAGCTGAACGAGATTAATCACACGAAAGCTACTCCGGAAGAAATAGCTGAGAATATGAGACATTGCAATGATGCTACCAAAGTGGCATGCATCATGGTGGCTACTATGACTACTGAGTTGCAAAGGTTCTATGAGGACTATCGGCCTTATGATATGTGCAAGGACTTGATGGAGAAGTATTATCAACGAGCCCGTCCATAAAGGTACGAGATAGTCAAGTCACTCATAACCAGCAAGATGAAGGACGGAGAGTTCGTCACGACCCACTTGCAATGCATGCAACGTTATGTGGATCGTCTGTTGAAGCTCAATGTGAACTTCGATGAGGAATTGGCTATTGACATAGTCTTGCACTCATTACCTAGCTGTTATGATCAGTTTGTTATGACTTATCATCTGAACAAGGAGGAAACCACATTGACTCAACTCCAAAGCTTGCTGAGAACCGCCGAGAGTGGAATGAAGGGAAAGAGTATTTCCTCTACTCCTACTGCTATTTCTCCCATCTTGGAAATAGGGAAAGTGAAATGGAAAAAGAGGAAAGCTCCCTCAAAAACAGAATTGGAAGGGAAAGTCTCAAGTCGGGTCGTTAAGTAATGGCCCTAAAGGCAAATCTAGTTACGAAGTTCCCCCTGCCTCTGATCCGAAGGAGGCTACTTGCTTTTACTACCATGACAAGGGGCATTGGAAGAGAAGTTGCCCCAAGTACTTGCAAGACATAAAGGATGGCAAGGTTAAGCCAACCTCGGCAGGTATTTACACTATTCTATCTAGAAACTCATCACATTCGAATTCTTGGGTTCTTGACACTGGATGTGGTTTTCACATTTGCTCTGACTTTCAGGGACTAAAAAGAAGTGAATATGTCGAGCATGGGAAGATGAACCTAATTATGGGCAATAGGAGATAGTCGCATGTTACCAAGATTGGTGTTTATTGTTTAGTTCTTAGTAGTGGGTTGTGTTTAGATTTAAATAATTGTTGCTACTCATCACAAATGACAAGAAATCTTATTTCATTTCATGGTTTATATAGACAAGGTTTTAGATATTCTATTGATAATGAGAATGTTTCTATTCATGCTTACTATAATGGTGTATTTTATTTTGAAGCATTACCTTGTGATGGTGTGTATGAAACTATGATGGTTGTAGACAATTTAGGAAATAGTGTGTTGCAAATTGATTCTTCTAATGGTTTAGACAAAGCATGTTTGTGGCATTGTCGTCTTGTACATGTCAACAAGAAACGCATTGCCCAACTTCAAAAGGATGGAGTGTTGGAATCATTTGACTTAAGGTCAGATGATACATGCGAGTCTTGTTTGCTTGGAAAGATGACTAAATCACCTTTCACTGGCTCTTGTGAAAGAAGTGAAGGACTGTTGGATCTCATACACACGGATGTGTGTGGGCCCTTCAGATCCACCACGTGGGATGCAAATCAATTTTATGTGACTATTACAAATGATTATAGCATATATGGATATATCTACTTAGTCAAGCATAATTCAAAAACCTTTGAAAAGTTCAAAGAGTTCAAACATGAAGTCGAGAATCAATTGGGCAGGAAGATCAAGATTCTCGGATCTGATAGAGGTGGTGAGTATGTTAGTATCGATTTCCACGACTACCTCAAGGAATGTGGAATTATTTCACAATTGACACCTCCTAGGACACAACAACTTAATGGTGTGGCTGAGAGGCATAATAGAACCTTGTTGGACATGGTTCGTTCCATGATGAGTCGAGCCTCACTTCCAATCTCATTCTTGGGGTATGCCTTAGAGACTGCCGCCCACATTCTTAATCTAGTCCCAATAAAGAAGGTTACCAAAACACCTCACGAGATGTGGACTAGGAAGGTTCCCTCATTGGCACGTATCAAGGTTTGGGGTTGTGAAGGTTTCGTTAGATGAGAGACTCAGGACAAGCTTAAACCTCGAAGTGAGCGATGTATTTTCATCGGCTATCCACAAAAGTCCTTTGGATACTTGTTCTACGGACCAAGTGAGAACGTGGTCTTCATAGCACTAAGGGGAGTCTTTCACGAGAGAGAGCATATATGCAAAGAGGACAGTGGGAGTACAATTGATCTTGAAGAAATTCAAGATTCAAGCGATGAAGGAACCTCTAACACTAGCGATCAACCCGAGGAAGAAATTCATGTTGAACCGATTGATGAGTCATTACCTCTTAGGTGTTCCACTCGAGTTAGAATGACACCAGAGTTTTATGGTTTCCAAATAACTAAATATGGTGATACGTTTATCATTGATAGTACACTGGTAAATTTGGACAAGCCTTCTAACTACAAGGAAGTCATGGGAAGCTCTGAGCCTGCTAAATGGAAAGAGGCAATGGACAGCGAGATCAAGTCCATGTATGACAATCAAGTTTGGAACTTGGTTAACAATGTACCAGGTCGTAAAACAGTTGGTTGCAAATGGATCTTCAAGAAGAAGACTAACATGGATGGAAAGGTGCACACCTTCAAGGCTCAATTGGTTACGAAGGGCTTTCTCAAACCCCAGGGGTTGATTATGATGAGACCTTCTCAACCATGGCTACGATTAAATCCATTAAGATTATGTTAGCCATAGTTGCGCTTCATGACTATGAAATTTGGCAGATGGATGTCAAAACTGCTTTCCTTAATGGAAAGTTGGTTGAGGATGTTTACATGAGTAATCCAGAGGGTTTTGTGGATGCTAAATACCCCAATAGAGTGTGTAAGCTTGACAAATCACTCTATGGATTGACGCAAGCTTCTCGCAGATGGAATCTTTGCTTTGATGAGAAAGTAAAATAGTTTGGCTTCTCTAGAAGTGAAGATGAATCTTGTGTATATTTCAAAGCTAGTGGGAGTATAGTCACCTTCCTGGTATTGTATGTTAATGACATACTACGTATAGGAAACGACATTCCAACCTTGCAGGAAGTTAAGTTCTGGCTTGGAAAGTGTTTCGCTATGAAGGATCTGGGAGAGGCTGCTTATATTCTGGGAATAAGGATTTTGAGAAATAAGAGTAGAAGACTACTTGGGACTTAGTTAGAGCACATATTTGGATAAGGTGCTAAAGCGTTTTAGCATGGAGAACTCCAAGAAAGGAGAGTTACCTATCCAGAATAATACCAAACCGGGTAAGACTCAGAGTCCGAGTACCGATGCAGAGATAGCAGAAATGAGTCCAGTTCCATATGCTTCTGCCGTTGGATCGATCATGTATGTTATGACATGTAATCGCCCTGGCGTGGCTTTTGCTTTGAGCATGGTTAGTCGATATCACGAAAATCCAGGTAAAGATCATTGAATAGTGGTCATGAAGGGTCCAGTTAGTGGTTTGGTCTAGGCTTTCAGTTGTAATTGTTCTTTTGAGTCTTTATGATGTAATAGTGGGTTATTTTGGTGTTTACGGTTGTGTGGTGTGTTTACGGCCGTAAACCTCTTTACGGCCGTAAACCCTGTTTCTGGCCCATGTCCCCTATAAATAGAGGTTGTGTAGGTCATTATTAGTTGTTGATACTAGAGAGTTCACAGTCACTGTAAACAACTTGTACCCGATGTTTTTTAGTTATAAAGCATGTGCAAGCTTGTTTCTATTCTACTTCTACTCCAATTCTTGTTCTCTTTGATTGTTTGATTGTTTGATCACTGGTAAGATCCGTTTTAGGACCTTACAATTGGTATCAGAGCAAAACCGGTGTCAAGGCATCATTCAATCGAGTTTTCGAACTGTTTAAACTAATATTCATCATTTTTTGAGATTGGATTTGGTACTTTCACTGCTAAAAAGGATCGAATCTGATAAAATTCGTGTTTACGTAAATTTCTGGGAGTTTACTGCCAAGTGATTACGGCCGTAAACTCAGTTTACAGCCGTAAACTCAAGAATCTTCAAAGACCGTAAACTTTGTTCTTGGACCGTAAACAGAGCATCTTTAGTAACCGTAAACTCATCTTCAAAGACCATAATCAGTGCATCTTTATTGACCGTAAACTACTAGACCGTAAATACGATCGTAAACTCAGTTTACGGCCGTAAACTCTTTGACCGGAAACTCATTTTTGGCATTCTTCTTGTTTTAATTTTTAATTTAAAATATAATAATCAATGGATTCTCAAAGTCAAACACATCATCATTAACTGGCTACTTTCATGGGCACAACCACACGTATTCCAAGACTGCTGTCCGCAGATGGTTTTCCTGAATGGAAATACCGGATTGAGAAGTATATTAAAATGAAAGACTTCAAAATTTAGAGAAGCATCATCAAGGGTCATGTCCGAATTACCATCACTGTTGCAGGACAAGTGATTGATAAAGAAATTGAGCACTATACAGATGAAGATTTTGAGAAAGTTGAAGAACAGGAAAGGGCTTTGGACACTCTGACCATGGCTTTATCTCCTGATATAGCTCAAGGTTTCAGAGAGTATACTTCAGCTAAAGCTTTGTGGGAAGCCTTGATTGAGGTGTATGAAGGAAATGAAGACATGAAGGAAAGCCGCCAGGATATGTTGCGACAGAAATTCAACATGTTTAACTACATTCCCGGAGAAACCGTGGAGGCACAGCTGCAGCTATTCACATCTCTCACTACTGAAATGAACATATATGGGATCTTCTTGACCAAGTCCTAGATAAATAAAAAGCTATTGAATGCTCTTCCAAAGTCATGGGACATGAATGTAGTTGTTATTAAGAAGACCAAGGATCTGAATCGCCTCACTCTTGCTGAAACAATGGCAATCATCAAAGCTTGTGATATTGATAATAAACAACGAGAGATTAACCATGTGAACTCGTATTCGACTGCAAATCTTGGAATTTCTTCTAACAATGCCTTTTCATTAATCACTTCTTCCTCAGGTCAAGCATTTGCTGTTCAACAACCTCAGATTCAAACCTTTAGTACTACGTCATCCATGCCTCATTCTCAAAGCCAGTCGTTTGTCACTCCACAAGCTGTTCCCTCTTCCAATGTGCCAGTTGTAGCCTCTTCCTCAAACACAAAGGAAAGTGATGAAAATCTTGCTCTCGCCACAGGACTTGTTAACTGCTATAATGCTTTTGTAGATGGAGAGCTTCCACCTTAGTTGTCATTTGCTGATCTGGATCAGATTCATCCAGAAGATGTGGAAGAGATGGATATTACGTGGCAAATTGCTATGGCAGTATTCAGGGCGAAGCAGTTTGCTAAAAAGACAGGGAAGAATAACTGGGGGATGAATGCTGATAAAAAGGTAGGCTTCAACAAGGGAAAGCTGTGATGTTTCATCTGTCACGAGTCAGGTCATTTTTCTCGTGAGTGCCCGAAACCGGATCGAAGGTTGAACAATGACAGGACGATGGTTGTGGTGGGAAACAATCGTGGAGGTGTTGTGGTCAACGGTGAGACTGCTATGGTTGCTCAGTCATTTGACTGGGAGGACCAGATTCAGGCTCTAAATATTTCAAGACCTGAAAATGCTCACCTAGTCCAAATCAATGATGATGCTCCAATGAAGAATGTTGCAGCTGATCCTGAAGAAAAGATGAGGGAGCTGCAGTTTGCACTGATGGTATCTTCTACTTCCGAGCCCAAGAAAAGTGAGGTAAGTTTACCTTCATGTTCTCAGGCACGTATTGATTATGTTAAAATTCTTCATGACGAAATAGAATCATTACGTAGAGAAGTAGAGGATCTTAGATATGAGGGCTATCAACTTAGAAAATGACAAAAACCCCTAAAGGCCCAGTTAGAAACAAAAATAAAGGACTTTAGGAGACTTCAGGAAGACTACAGTATCAAATGTGTACATTATGATTATATCAAGAGACAGAATGCTGAGTTAATTACTGAGCTTGATACATTAAAAGGGCAATTTGAAACTGCAAATTTTGATTTTAAAAAGTTTGATGTATCAAGTGAGGTAGTTTCCAACATGATTGACCATTGCCTGCAGTACAAACGAAACCAGCAAAAGGGTTTAGGATACGATAATGTACCTCCTCCTTTTAATCATACATATCAGTATCACCCTTTGTCTAAAGAGGAGATTGCCAACGAACCTTTCATGGTGTATGGCAAGCCATCTGGTTTTGTTTCAGGAGGATTTATTAATGTTGAAAGTACTAACCTTTCTACTTCCCCTAAAGATCAATCCTTAGATCAGTCAAAGCACGAAGTTGAAGGATCTGTTTCTGATAACAAAACTGAGTCTGAACCTGATGTTTTTGTTTCCAATGAAAAACTTTTTGTTTATGATGTTAAAAATGACAATGCTTTTTGTGATACTTCCGCATCTGCTCCTGCTGAATTAAATTTTTTTGAAGTGTTTGATGAATTATTTGATAATCCTGATGTTTGTGATGCTCCTAATGAAAACACACCAATTCCACAGGTCACACCATCTGATGCACCCTCACTCATCTCACAACCTGTTTCTTACACATGTTCTTGTGGGAAAAGTAAGCGTGTCAATAAAGAAAATAAATCTGAGACAGGCAGTACCAGTTTTAATAATAATAAACAGATTTGTTTTAATTGTAGTATTGGTGGTCATATAGCTAGAAATTGTCAAAATAGGATTTTCGTGCATTATATGTCACCAAGAGGAGAGAACGAATCTAGAGGAAGGTCTTTAACTAGAAAGTCCTCAAGAACTCGTTCTCGGGATGATGATTGGAAGGATGATCGAAGTAGAAAAAGTGTGGTTTTTCAAAAGAATAAAAGGGTTTTTCATAACAAAGTCCCAAGCAGTTTTCCAAAACCGAACAAGGCTCCGCCAAGATCGGTTTCGTCAAAGAGCAGTTCTGGATCTTCAACCACTTCTGGTAGAACGTCCAGATGCTCAATGCAAACTGATAAGAAACATATTTCAAAACCACCTGTGACTGTTAGGAAACCTAAATATCATTGGATGCCCAAATTAACTTCCAATCAATCATCCGCATCCTCTGAAAAGATTATAAATGATGATTCAGAATTGAAGGCTTTGAAAGATCAATCAGAGATAGTGGAGAGGCAACCCAGGACAGTGATGACCTGGGTTCCCAAATCTAAATGATCCCGCTCATTTTGCAGGGACAGTTGCGGAGGAATGTCGTCAGACCTTGGTACGTCGACAGCGGCTGCTCCTGGCATATGACAGGAGACATCTCCCAACTGAGCGACATTCAATCTTTTAATGGGGGATATGTTTCCTTTGCGGGCGGAGAAGGTGGCAAGATCACTCAGAGAGGAACCGTAACAAATGGAGTGCTGAGTTTTGAGAACGTCAACTTTGCTCCCGAGTTAAAACACAGTTTGTTGAGTGTGTCTCAGATTTGTGACAAAGGTTATTCTACACATTTCACCGACAAAGAGTGCATGATTCTCAAGCCAGGCATTATCATCCCAGAAGAGTGGATTCTTGTCAAATCAAAGCGGGATGGAAATGCGTATATTATTGATATGAACAGCAACATTTCTGAACAAGTCACTTGCCTCTTTTCGAAGGTCTCAGAACAGAACGCGATGTTGTGGCATCAAAGACTCGGCCATGCTAACGCTAAGAACCTAAATCGTCTTGCAAAGAATGAGATGGTCCGAGGCTTACCTGTCAGGGACTTTATCACTTTTGAGAAGTGTGTGTCATGTGCCTAGGGAAAACATCATAGAAAACCACACCTGCCAAAACAAGTTAACTCAATCAGTCAGGTGCTCCAGTTATTGCATATGGACTTATTTGGTCCGGTCAACGTCCTGAGCATCAACAGAAGCTCGTACTGTCTAGTTGTGAAAAGCTCAGGGTTTGTAAATTGGTTGAGTTACCAAAGGGCAAAAAGGCTCTTGACACACGTTGGGTCTATCGAAACAATAAAGCAAGATTGGTGGTTCGCGGGTTTCGTCAAGTCGAGGGACTTGATTATACTGAGGTTTATGCTCCAGTGGCTCGCTTGGAGGCTATTCGTATCTTCCTTGCATATGCTTCCTACATGAACTTCACGGTTTACCAAATGGATGTCAAGACAGCCTTCTTGCATGGCAATGTGAAGGAAGAAATCTACGTTGATCAGCCCCCTGGGTTCGTTAACTCGGAGTTTCCTAATCATGTCTACAAGTTGGATAAGGCATTGTATGGGTTACATCAAGCTCCTCGAGCGTGGTATGCGACTCTCACAAAGCACTTGCTCGATCATGGATACTGTCGTGGCAATATCGATCAAACTTTATTCATCAAGCATGTTGGTAATGATTAGATTCTAGTCCAGATCTATGTTGACGACATTATCTTCGGGTCTACCAGTCCACAGCTATGCAAAGAGTTTGAAGGCTTGATGAAAAAGCGGTTTGAGATGAGTTCGTTAGGGGAAATGACCATGTTTCTGGGGCTTCAGGTCAAACAAAATTCAACCGGAATCCTGCTCCATCAAGCTAAGTATGTGGAGGATATTCTTGAGAAGTTCGGGTTTTAAGACGCAAAACCTGCATCGATGCCAATGGCCGAAAGACCCTTGCTGAATCCAGATACTGATGGCGAATCCGTAGATCAGACACACTACAGATCGATGATCGGATCGTTGATGTATCTTACTGCAAGCCGTCCAGACATCATGTTTGCAGTTTGTCAATACGCACGTTATCAGGCTAATCCTAAACTTTCACATCTTATTGCTGTCAAAAGAATTTTTCGGGATATTAAAGGCAGCCCAAAATTGGGTCTTTGGTATCCGAAAAATTCCGAATTTGATTTATATGCTTTTGCTGACAGTAATTATGGAGGCTGTGAGCTTGACAGGAAATCTACATCAAGAGGGTGTCAATTCCTTGGAGACAGACCGGTGTCATGGCAGTGCAAGAAACAGCATATCGTCTCAACCTCAACAGCAGAATCGGAATACGTTGCTGCATCTGCTTGTTGCTCTCAAGTTATCTGGATCCAACATCAGCTGTTGGATTACGGTTTGAATTATCTAGAAACCCCCATCTACTGTGATAATGAGGCTGCGATTCAAATTACTAAAAATCTTGTCCAACATTCCAAAACCAAGCACATTGATATCAAAATTCATTTATCAGAGACTGTTATGAGTGCTCGCTCATCCGGCTGGAACAGGTTCCTTCTGCTAATAATATGGCGGATCTGTTCACCAAGCCTTTTAACAAAGCTCGATTCGATGTGCTTATGGGATTTTTGAAAATGATTCGTTTTGAGGATTAAATTTTTTTTTAGGTTAGGTTAGTTTAAATTTGCGCATTTTAGTGATTTCATTCTCACCCATGCACAAATTTAGGGGGAGCAAAAACCAAACAAAAAATTTTTGAAAAAATCAAAAATCCACAACATTAAAAAATCAGAAAATAAAAAAAAATATGTTGTTAATAGTTTTGCTTGTAGGTGATGTGACGGGAAGTGATATTATCAAGTGATAACAGGCAATCTGAATCTGCGTAACGTACCAAAATTAAATCGTCTACGCTCTGTGATTCGATGCGCTAGTAGGCACGAAAGATTCTAAATGGACTTGACTAGGCAGAGATGAACTTAAGGAATTCAATGACTTGACAAATCTTGACCTAGTTAAATCCGTTTAGCCTGACAATACGACGCTCGGATAGGTTGAGCAGGGAGATATACATGGGAATCTACTGGTCACATTAAAAGAACTCGTATCTAGAACTGTGGATTAACTTTTCCTCGATGTGCGGATTATGTACTTAATTCCGGTATTGATGGGGTGACTGGGGAATTCCGATAAATTAGTCTGTAGAAGATTATTTTCTTTCTTTCTGTCTGTTAGTCATATGTTGCCTCCTCTGCGTGATCGAGAGATCCGACCTGGACTGTAACATATGCAACTCTATCTCTCTACATTTTCTATCTATGCAATTCTTTCTATCTGTTAGTCATATACTGTCTCCTTTGCGTGACTTTCAATCCGACCTGATACACAGTATATGCATCATTATTCTTCTCAATCCCTCTAAAACTTCAGTTAGTCATATGTTTCGCCCTCTGCGTCATTGGAAGAGATCCGACCTGGGTGTATAGCATATGCATTCTAAATCTATCTTCTCTCTTAATAATTGTCTGCTCACCCGATGTAAGGAGTATTCTGGAAGTCCTTGATTACTGGAGCATATCAGGAAGCGGGAAACATGTTCTAGTACAATTAAAATTGAACACTTACAGATTGTCTGTAGATCTCGCTGCTCAATTTAGGTGGACAACAATATCCCTGGTCGTCGTCAGCTAAATGGTCCCTAGGAAATTTATCTAAGAATAAAGGATCAAAAATGTCTTGTCTTTCTTAGCTTGTCCAAATTTATCACAAATTTTTCGTGTTTAAGTGGATCACAATATCGGCGATCGACCAGACGAAGACATGAAGGTAGAGGTACCGACAAGTGGATTAAGGTTGTCTAACAACTTTGATCCCAGTGTCACAAAATTATATTCAGTGTTTGTTGAGATAAATCTAGTCTTCTTTTATTTTTATTTTTATTTTTATTTTTTTCATTTTTATTTTATTTTTATAATTGTCAAAATTTAAAAATTTTAAATTTTAGAAATTATTTTTATTTTTATTTTAGTTTTTAGTTTATGTTAATTTTAATTTTAATTTTTAATTCTCAAAAGGTTTTATTTTTGAAAATTTTTGGGATTTGGACTGTGCCTTACACTGTGTGGATAACTTGTTGGGGTACAAAGTTTTCTTTGAATGACTTTGTAATGTTTGACTTTTGTAAAACCCACTTGCATGTGGAGTATTAGCCTTGTGACACATGAGAGATAGAGAGTGAGAGAGAGACATGTAAACACCTCTATAAATAGTGGGTTCATACCACTTGTAGAGGTGTGCTTGAGAGATGTAAAAGTGAGTGTGTAAGTGTGTGTTATTTATGTAGTCTAGATATAGATCCTTTTTGTGTAACACCATATACAATCAATACATCTCTTGAACACCCAAATCACCATGTTCATTGTGCAAACTTTAATTCCGCATGTCAAACCATGTTCTTATGTCACTACAATTGGTATCAGAGCGGGTCTTCAAGATCAACATGACTTTTGAAGAACGATTCTCGGTTTGGAAAAATCTGTCACAATTGGAGCAATTTTGGTGAGTCTCTCTCAATGATCTCTCTGAATTTCATTGAATTCGTGCGATGCGTTTTTGATTTGTGATCATTTGACTCGTTGGATCAAATTTTTCTTGAAAAACCCAATTGTTATGATCCAATAATTCTTTTGTTGATCAAGGTCCGATCTAATCATATTTGTTTGTTTGAATCAAATCTAGTCCAATCATGTGTGTTACTGTTCATCGATTCAAGCCCAAATAAATCTCATTGATTGGTTACTGTTCATATGACCAGATTAAAGCCCAAACAGTTAATCCATTTGTTATATTCGGTGTATCTGATTCTTTTCATATGTCCGACATCTATTTTCTCGTTCTAAGCAAATCAATAACCAAGAACTTTTGTGTTGAATCGAAATTCAGTTGTATCAAACTATTTTTGTTGATCGATGTTAATGATTCATTGATTCTGCAATTTATTCTTGATTATCATCTGTTCATTGATAATCTCAATTTGTTCTTGATCGTATTCAATTTTTTTTCCACAAAAATTAATTTTGATGAACTCGATGATAAACTGATGTTATGTTCTTGAGATCGAATAAACTTCTTGTCCGCATCTTCAATGATTTTCGGAAATCGAATGATATTAAGGCCATGAAATCGGTTGATATTGTCTGTTGACGATTGAGTATTCATGACTGAAAAGCGATGAACAAATTTTAGAGTCAAGAATCTGGATTCGTAAATTTGTGAAGTCGATTGAAATCGACAATCTGATTCTTAGTGTCGATTGGTGTTTGTTGACGTATTTTGAAGATCGAAATTAATTGTTGTCGGTATTCAGTTTGTATTTGGGAACGAATTGAGGAACTGGGTTTGGATGTTGACTTTTTGGAGTCAAAGTTCAATCGATTGGTGACTGATGATTTGTGATTTTGATTTTTGATTTCGAATGGTTGGAGTCGATTATTCATGATCGATAGATGGGTTTAAGGTGAATGGATTTTGGAGTCGACGGATTTTGAAAGTTCAATTTTTGGAGCCTGGATGTGTTGATCGACATTAAAAGCTTTAGTTGGGTCGATTGATGAACAGATTGTCGATGCGAATTCAAGAAGGAATGAAATAGAATGTTTGATGTTGATGCTTTGGAATGAAACTCAAAAAGAACGAAGATTTTGAATGTCATTGATTGAGTTTGGTTCGTCGTTGTTGGTTTGATTTTGAATCCTTACAGGTTGATAGTCGAGAGTCGATTGTGAGTATTGAAAGTCGATTGTTCAATGGTCGATGGTATTTGTGTTCATAACTGAAAAGCGAAGAATGAAAGTTTTGGATTTTGATATAAAGGCTTGAAAAGCGAATTGGTAGACTGGAAAAACGAGAGTTACTTGAGGATTGATGAACAAGTGATTTCGTTTTTGATGTATTGAGTTAGAGATAGAATTTTTCGCTTGTTGGGTTTTGAAGACGGAAAGAATAATGAAATCGATGTTGGCTTGATGAATTTGGAGTCGATCTTTGAAGGTTTGATAGTTTTGGCTTGAGAACGAAGATTTGGGATAATAGCAGACTTTGGATCGTCGATATGAGAAGGAACGAATCGTGAATTTCGTTAGTTTGGGGGTAAAGAACGAACTGGGAAAATTTGATTCAGAGGTATTCAGAGGTTACTGTTCATTAAGAGGCTTCGAATGCTTCGAATTCGTTTGTTTGGATTGTGATTTCGTGTGAGTTGAGGAAAAAGAAAGAAATATTTTCGAAAATGGTCCTAGAAGATTCGCATGTTTGTCATTAGATAATTTCATACGAAGCAAGGCTTCGTATGAATTGATTGAAATTTCGAATATTTTGATCAAAAATGGAAAATTTTCGAAAATCACCCCTAAACTTTCGAATATTTGGCAACCTCATCAATTAATTGAAGTTTTGAATGTTTGACACTTTTCACCCAAATTCGAATATTTTCTGAAATTTCGAATGTTTGGGTCAACTCTTCGTATGTTTGGTGCACAATGGCAGAATTTTCGAAAATAGTCCCTGAGGCTTCGAATGTTTGGCGGTTCATACCCAAATTCGAAAAAGGACTGTTTTTGCTGAAAATTTAAGAAAATGCATTTCAAGCCCCTACAGTTTGTGCAAATTGACGCTTTCTACCCAGCTTTGGAAAAGGGGGAGAGTTTTGCATATTTTGTTGTTTTAGGCGCACCGGGTCACTGCAGAATTTTGAAATTGACAATTTCTACCCATTTTTGAGAAATTTTGTCAAAGGCGATCCGTGAACGAAGCTAAAAATTGATTTTTTTTGGATTTTCCGGATTGAAGCACAAAGTTTATGCCACATGTTAAGGGGGGGTTTTGACACGAAAAATTCCGAATAGAGCATGTTCTCTTTCCTTGAAGGTTTTATAATCAAGTTTCGATTATAAAAAGGGGGAGAAATTTATATGGAAATTCAAACTTGAATTTTTCATATTACGCGGATTTGATGACCGAAGTGATCTTTAATTTTTGAAGCTTACGAAATGGTGAAATTGGAAGTTCGGAAGTGATGTATTCGAAATGGGTTTGGTTTTATTGAAGATTTTTGGGGTGTGCTTTATGCTCAACTTTTGGTGATCATTCGTTGATGCTCGGTTTGTACGGTCTCACATCCTAGAGCCCAAATTAAAGAATCATGGAAGAATTGAAGATTGAAGTTCGTTTCGACATGTGTCACCCTTGAGGCTCGGATTGCGTAGTTGCTCGATTTTGGAAGATTTGAAGTGGGTCATTCATTCCTAACTTTGAGGGAGAGAATGTTGTGGTACAAAGTTTTCCTTGAATGACTTTGTAATGTTTGACTTTTGTAAAACCCACTTGCATGTGGAGTATTAGCCTTGTGACACATGAGAGATAAAGAGTGAGAGAGAGACATGTAAACACCTCTATAAATAGTGGGTTCATACCACTTGTAGAGGTGTGCTTGAGAGATGTAAAAGTGAGTGTGTAAGTGTGTGTTATTTATGTAGTCTAGATCTAGATCCTTTTTGTGTAACACCATATACAATCAATACATCTCTTGAACACCCAAATCACCATGTTCATTGTGCAAACTTTAATTCCGCATGCCAAACCATGTTCTTATGTCACTACATAACTGCTAAAATCGAACAAGGTATATAAGGAGGGTTTACAGCCAAAACCATGTTCTTATGTCACTACATAACTCTCTCCCTCTCTCTCTCATCTCGAAAAAAAATTCCTCGTTTTTGTGAAATTGTTCGGTGAATCTCAAAGGTATGTGAAAACCGACCGTGAATATGTGTTTATTTCATCAAATCGACGGATTTTGAGGCTTCAATCGAAGAAAAACCATTTTCGGTGTTTACGGCCCGAGCTTACGGCCAAGGAGCTTACGACCGTAAACTCCGTTTCCGACCATGAGCTTACGGTCATGGGTTTACGACCGTAAACCCTAATTTGACCGTAAACTCCACTTGGTCAAAATTATTTTTGGGGCAAAAATTAAATTGATTAAATAAGAAAAACTTAAATCTTAATTGTTCAAATATCTTTGTTTTCTTACGTGCCCAGTTTTAGTGCAGATCAAATGGCAAACTTGAAATTCGCTGACATGAACAATTTGGCTATCGTACTGGCGAATCCTCCTGTTGCATATGGAGATTTCAAGTCGATGATCCACATGCTGAGGGAATGTTGTTTGGCTTCTGCTATCACGGTGAATCCTGTCGTTTATCAGAACATCATCAGGGAATTCTGGAAGACTGACAAGATAAAAAGGGATACTAATGGAGCAGTTACTGTTGAAGCGGTCGTGAAGGGATGCAAGATTGAGATAACTGAACAATTCATCAGAGAAGCTTTGCTAATTGATGATCAATCTGGTTTTCCTACTGAGATTGGGATCGAAGACGTCCAAAAGATTCTTAAAAAAATGGGTTATGAAGGCATCTTTCCTCCTACCGTGAAGAAGCTTTTGCCACCTTACTGGAGACTTTTGGCTCATGTCTTTGTGAGTTGCATTTCTGGCAGAAGGTCTGGTGCTGATGAGATCTCACTGAGGAATATGGGAGCCATTGCTTCACTTGCTGTAGGGATAGAATTCAATTTCTCGAACTTTATCTTAGACGAGTTCGTGGTGAACATCAATGCAATAACCCGGGATACTTTCTTGATGTATCCTAGATTCATCCAAGTGTTCATTGACATTCAATTCCCCGAGATGATCAAGGAGGGAGATACCTTAGACATGAAGTCTCTAGGTCCGCATACTGTTGGGCTAATCAAGCAGAATCGCAAGGGAAAGGTTGTATTCCAAGGAAAGTATCCGCTTGTGAAGTTAGTAAAATTTACTGAGTTGAACGAAGCATCCGAGTCTCATGGATCTTCTGACAAGTTATCTTCTGAGCCTACGTCTTCAGAGAGGGTGATTTCAGAAGATGACGTTATCACGGTGTCAGATCACGATGAAGAAGAAGATACACCAGTTCCTAATGCATCTGTGGTGTGGCTAAGGAACATGATCTGACATCGGTGCCTGTTCAAGGTGACTACAGTGAAGGAACTAAGGAAACTGCATCTGCAAACACTGAAGAGGCTCGTGATTCATTCGAGGATCTCGATCTTACTCGCTATGACAAGGATGATATTTCCTTGAATTTTGGAAGCAAAGAAAATTTTTTGTCCAAAGAAAACCTCGACGTGTTTTTTGACAGTATCCATGATGTTGCTCATCCAGCAACGGAGATACGGGAAACGGAAGATGTTATCGAATCAATGCCTCCTACTAACAAACAAGTGGTTGACACAGCAATTCCTATGGAGACAGTGTCAGGGATTTCTCCCCTTGATATTGTTTCTCCTACCACAGAACCACTTCAGAGTGATCATACAACAACGCAGAACTCTCAACCTCTTCTAAAAAGACGAAGACGTGATCCCAGACAGGGAATTCTTGTTTCTGACATACTTCAAGGCCTCCCAACACAACCATCAACCACTACTCCTATTGTTTCATTAGGACCTATCAATGAAGGACCTAGCAGCACCTACGAAGCTGGTGGTTCTTCAACTCCCGTTGGATTCTTTCCTCCCAGGCCTGATCATGGCGTTGCCTCTGAGAGGCTTGCCATGCATTTGGCTCAAGAACAAAGCTCAATGCCTTCCTCCCGAGCCAAGGGAATTTCTATTGGAGAAGGTCACTCAGGAGGAGATAATCCCACACTTCTTGGTCTTCAATCGGAAATAAATGTGCTTAATCAGAAGAATATTGAGCTTGACATTCAGGTGGCTGATCTTTTGACTGAAAACTCTAAGCTCAAGATTCAAGTTGCTGATCTTGAAGAAGACAAGGTGTTAAAGACTAAGCAAATTACTGATCTTCAGACTCATTTTGGTCTTCTCACTGCAAGTTACTATGACTTGAAGAAGAAGTTGGAAGAAGAACTTGGAGATAAGTTCAAGTCGTCCGTCGATGAGCCTAGAATTTATATCCGTAATCAAGATGTCCCCGTTGTTCCAGCATCTACTCAAACTCCTCGAGTTGTGGATCGATTTGATAAGGAACCAGCTCAAGCTCTAAATGTGGTAGCTTTGAAACGTGCAAAATTGGCCAAAGCAGCTGAGAAAGGTCAATTTTTGTTTAAAAGGAGCTCGGATCAAAATGCTCTTGGGGATCAACCTAACATCACTGTTACAGATCTTGGAGAGAAACGCTTTAGAGATGTTTTGATGGGTTTTTAAGCATTCTAACACTTCCTAAGTGTACATGCAACCCTAATAACCTTGAATCTATGTTTTCTCTATATACATGCAAATTTCTTTTTCAAGGTTATTTCCTAACTAGCATGGCATGGGGATTACATAAAACATAAAAACTAGTATAAATACATACCTTGTTGTTGCTTGGATTCCTTCAAGACTTTGTGAGCCTAGCACCCCAAATGTTGTGCCTCAAATGCTTCACACAACACCACAAGACTTGGAATAACTTGAGAGAATGTCACTTAGCCTCAAAATCGGTTATGCCCTCTCTAGTAACACTAGGTCCACTAGGTCACCATTTTGCTAGCCATAGGGTTCCTTTTATAGTGTTGTCACAATTAGGGTTTACACATGAATGCCTTTAATTGTCATGACTCTTGATTTCTCATGACCCATGGGTTTGTAACTCCCATGGACTATCCATGTAGCTCCATATGGTTATAACCAAACCCATAAACCATGGATCATTAATCCACCATAAAAGAATTGATGATTGTCATAATCAACCCTATATATTTAATTAGTCTCACTTTGATCACCAAATTAATACTAGATTAATACTTGATCAATACTAATCAAATAATACTATTATTAATATATTAGAACTTATAATATATTAATAATCATAAGTGCCTTATTCTCTCATTTAGTCTATCCAAGTATTGCAATGCCATGCAACCCAAATGGACCATGTCGGGTCGGGTCAAGTGCATACCAAATAAAGTTATGGACTTAGACACTATATCCAACAGTCTCCCACTTGGATAAGTCTAATAACTATATTTGCAAATATGACTTCAAAATCGGACTAGCAATCGTAGCTCTTTCAAAGTCTCTCGGAACTGAGATGATGATGATACGCCATTTAAGATAAGTGATCATATAATCCTCTGTTCTCATGATATCAGCCGGACAAACACATGGAACATGGTCTTACTTATTGTCCAGCATTTGTTTCTCGATCTCTGATTTGTTTCGACATAGAACTAAATTGAACACATCAATTAGGTTCTGACCGGGCCCGGTACATAGGTCAAAACCAAATCATCGAGGGGCCCAGATATCGCTTCTATTTCTAGAAGGAACAGATAAACTTCGACTGATATGCTTGTACTAACTACTTGTTGAATTATTCACAAAGGCACGTTTTATAACATCGAGTTACCAATGCGTTTTCGTGCAATCAATGAATAACCAACTCATAGTCAACAACTCATATCTCTAGGTTTGAAGATTTATATGATATTACCGTCTCACGATCACTCGAGATAAATTCCATGAAGTGATGCAAGTGAGTGTGGGTTGGATCCAATACTCAGCCCTTATGAGTACTCATGAATGTTGTAGCAACCATTGCATTGTCCAAAGCACTTTTAGACAAATCATACAAGCCAAATTCATGACAGTCTTAAATCAATACTTACTTCCAAAGTTTGACTGACTGTGGATGGTTTGAATAATAACATAATTATTCTGGAAGTAAAAACATGCAAAATTGAAACATAATAAACAATCAACACAATATAGTAACACCTTACTCATAAATAAATAACAACTTTTATTTATCATCAAATGTCAATTACATTTTACAAGTTTCAGGAATCTAATTATTGAAACTAATATCATCCTTCAGCCCAATGCGCCTTGCATGTTGTAAATGCTTAACCCTGCTCAGTCCCTTCGTGAGGGGATCTGCCGGGTTCTCATCTGATGATACCCTCTTAGCAACGAGGAGTCCTTCTTCTATTCGATGTCTGATGAAATGGTATTTTCTGTCAATGTGCCGAGATCTCCCGTGATCTCTTGGTTCCTTAGCCAAAGCAACCGCACTTTCATTGTCACAGAAAATTTCCATTGGCTCCTTTATAGCTGGTACAACTCCAAGGTCTCCGATGAAGTTCTTTAGCCATATCGCCTCCTTAGCTGCTTCACTTGCTGCTATGTACTCTGATTCACAAGTAGAATCAGCTACTGTCTCCTGCTTGGAACTTTTCCAAGTAATTGCCCCTCCATTTAGGATAAAGACCCAGCCTGACTGAGAGCGGAAATTATCCCTATCAGTCTGGAAGCTAGCATCGCTATATCCTTCCACTCTCAAGTCATCACTGCCTCCGAGGGTAAGGACCCAATCCTTAGTCCTCCGCAGATACTTGAGAATGTTCTTTACCGCTGTCCAGTGTGCCTTGCCAGGGTTCCCTTGATATCTACAGACCATGCTCAAAGAAAAGGCCACATCAGGGCGAGTACAAGTCATAGCATACATGATCGAGCCCACAGCGGAAGCATATGGTATATGACTCATTTCAGCTATCTCAGCTTCTGTACTCGGACTCTGAGTCTTACTCAGCTTGGCATTACTCTGGATTGGTAATTCTCCTTTCTTGGATTCTTGCATGCTGAACCTCTTCAGCACCTTATCCAAGTAAGTACTTTGACTAAGTCCAATTAGTCTCTTACTCCTATCTCTCAATATCCTTATCCCTAGGATATAGGCAGCTTCCCCAAGGTCCTTCATAGCGAAACACTTCCCAAGCCAGGACTTAACCTCCTGCAAGGTTGGGACGTCGTTTCCTATGAGAAGTATGTCATCCACATACAACACCAAGAAGCTAACTATGCTCCCACTAGCCCTGACATACACACAAGACTCATCCTCACTCCTAGAAAAGCCAAACTCTTTGACTTTCTCATCAAAGCAAAGATTCCATCTGCAAGATGCTTGTTTCAATCCATAAATGGATTTATCAAGCTTACACACTCTATTATGGTATCTTATATCGACAAAACCCTCTGGTTGAGCCATGTAAACATCCTCAGCCAACTTTCCATTAAGGAAAGCGGTTTTGACATCCATTTGCCATATTTCATAATCATGAAATGCAGCTATGGCTAACAATACTCTAATAGACTTAATCTTCGCTACTGGTGAGAAGGTCTCATCATACTCAACTCCTGGAGTTTGAGTAAAGCCCTTCGCAACCAGTCGCGCTTTATAAGTGTGTACCTTCCCATCCATGTCGGTCTTCTTCTTGAAGATCCATTTGCACCCAACTGTCTTACGACCTGGTACATTGTCAACCAAGTTCCAAACTTGATTGTCATACATGGACTGAATCTCGCTGTCCATAGCCTCCTTCCATTTAGCAGACTCAGGGCCTGCCATGGCTTCCCTGTAATTATTAGGTTCATCCAAATCTATTAGTGTACTATCACTAATAAATGTATCACCTTCAGTGGTGATGTGATAACCATAATAAAAATCAGGTGTGTTCCTCACCGTAGTGGAACGTCTTGGAGGTACAGACTCATCTATCGGATCAACAGGAGTTTCCTCCTCAGGTTGGTCGATAGCATTTGAGGTTCCTTCACCACTTGACTCTTGAAGCTCTTCAAGGTCAATTTGCCTCCCACTGTCCCCTTGGCTTATGAATTCTCTCTCACGAAAGACTCCTCTTCTTGCTACAAAGACCACATTATCACTGGGTCTGTAGAAGAGGTAACCAAAGGATCTCTGTGGGTAGCCGATGAAAATACACCTCTCACTTCGAGGTTCAAGCTTATCATGAGTCTCACGCCTCACGAAAGCTTCACAACCCCAAATCTTGATCTGGTCCAAATTGGGAACTTTCCCAGTCCACATATCGTGAGGTGTTTTGGCAACCTTTTTAGTAGGGACTAGATTAAGGATATGGGCGGCAGTCTCTAAGGCATACCCCCAGAAAGAGATTGGTAACGAAGCTCGAATCATCATGGAACGAACCATATCCAGCAAGGTTCGATTGCGGCTCTCAGCTACACCATTCAACTGTGGTGTTCTGGGAGGTGTCAATTGTGAGACAATCCCACATTCCTTAAGATAGTCAAGGAACTCAATGCTAAGATACTCTCCTCCCCGATCGGATCAGAGCATCTTGATGTTCCTGCCCAATTGATTCTCCACTTCCTGCTTAAACTCTTTGAACTTTTCAAAGGTTTCTGACTTATGCTTGATTAAGTAAATATATCCATATCTACTGTAATCATCAGTAAAAGTCACATAATAGCGATTAGCATCCCTTGTAGCAACTCTGAAGGGCCCACACACATCCGTGTGTACAAGGTCCAACAAACCTTCACCCCTATCACAAGTACCTGTGAAGGGTGACTTTGTCATTTTTCCAAGTAAACAAGACTCGCAACTATCATCTGACTTGAGGTCAAATGATTCCAAGACTCCAGCCTTTTGGATTTGGCCTATGCGCTTCTTGTTAACATGTCCAAGATGACAATGCCACAAGGATGCTTTATCCAAGCTATCTGAAGAATCAATATACAACACATTATTTCCTAGATTGTCTACAACATTCATGGCTTCATATACACCATCACAAGGTAATGCTTTAAAGTAAAATACATAATTGTAATAAACATTAATAGCACCATTTTTATTATCAAATGAAAATGAAAAACCTTGTTTGTACAAGCCATGAAAAGAAATAATATTTCTCGCCATTTCGGGCGAGTAACAACACTTATTCAAATCTAACATTAACCCATTATTAAGCAATAAAGAATAAACTCCTATCTTGGTAACAGGTGATGCTTTCCTGTTGCCCATGACTAAGTTTATCTTCCCATGCTCCACTTGCTCACTTCTTCTTAGTGCCTGCAAATCAGTACAGATGTGAATACCACAACCTGTATCAAGCACCCAAGAATTAGCATTAGATGAGTTATTAGGCAATATTGTGTAAATACCTGCATGGGTGGGTTTAACCTTCCCATCCTTTAGATCTTGCAGATATTTGGGGCAGCTTCGCTTGAAGTGTCCCTCATCCTGGAAATAGAAGCATTGTGCTTCCTTTGGGTTTGAAGAAGGAGTAATGGGACCTTTCTTTGTCCCACTTGAAGAGGAACCATCAAGAGTCTTACCCTTGGTACCCTTCGAAGGGCTTTTCCTCTTCTTACCCTTTCCCTGCCCAATAGCCAGAACAGGGGCTGTTGAAGGAGTAGAAGTAGCAACCGCTTTACCCTTAAGGCCATTTTCAGCTGTCCTTAAGAGTCCTTGAAGTTTGCTAAGTGTGACTTCCTCCTTGTTCATATGATAAGTCATACGAAATTGATCATAACTTGGAGGTAAGGAATGGAGAATGATGTCAATCGCCATTTCCTCAGGAAAGTCAACATTTAGCTTCAGCAACCGGTCAACGAACCTTTGCATCTTCTGCAAGTGACCGGTGATGGGTTCACCATCCTTCATCCTTGCGGTTATCATGGAGGAGATGATTTCATACCTCTCCTGACGCGCTCTCTGATGGTACCTTTCCATCAGATCCAGGTGCATCTCATAGGGGTAGAAATCTTCATAGGATTTTTGAAGTTCAAGAGTCATGGTGGCCATCATGATGCATGCTACTTTAGTAGCATCCTTTTCATGTGCAACAAACTCCGCAAACTCTTCAGGAGTAGCAGTGGCTTCATTCACAACCTTAAGCTCCCTATCGAGGACATATTCTTTGTCCTCGTAGCGGGTAATCATTCTGATGTTTCTGATCCACTCATTGAAATTGGATCCATCAAAGATGACCTTACCACACAAGTTCATAAGGGAAAAGGAGCCTGTTGGGTTTGAGCCAGAAGCATTGTTGGAAGACATCTGAAAGGAAAGAAAGACAAGTTTCATTAGATTAGGAATCCTTAATAATTCACCCAAATGAAATATTAAGGCTAGGATCCAACAAACTATTTATAGTTGGAAGAGGGATGCCGTAATCCATACTATAAAATATTTGAAGGTAGGTAAATGACGATTTACCAATTTCCACCATAAGAACGAAATATTTTATTATTAGGTTTTATTGGTTTTGAAACTCCTAGATCTTTTGAGATACATTGAACTTTTCAATGGCATGTTTGAATCTCGATTGTGCCCTCTCAAGTCTGTGACTGGGATGCCGAGGATCACAAACAAGGTGTGAATAACCATACAAATTGACTTGGTACCCTCAACAATATTACCTAATCGATGTGCCGGTTAACCACACACGCTCCACCGATCTATAATAAGGTCAAGTCATCCTTTGCCACACTTACTAGTCCATGTTAGTGTGTCGGTTAACCACACACGCTCCACTAACGACTTGGTAAGGTACAAAGTGTAATTTTATGGGCTAGCACCAATTTCACATTTTCCTAAAGTAACTAAGATTGGGAATTTATAATGTGTAGTTACTTTATAATTCATTATACTTTTAACAAGTATTTAAAGTCGTATCCTACCCATTCGGCTAACGACCCTCCACCGATCAAGGAAGCGGTGGGTGAGAGTGGACACCCATTAAGTCACCATTTTATAGGCAACAACCTTATACCCCCCTTATAGACCGGCTTCGTGAATGAGGCCTACTAACGGTAAGAATGACATATTCTTATACATATCTATATAATAAAATTATAATAATAGTATAAGTGTTGATTTTTAAACTTTTTAAAAATCTAAGGTTTAATTTGGAATTAAAGTATTAGAGTGTAAGACTTTTCAAATTCCAAAACTTGAGGGCAAGAATTGAAACTATTCCAAGTCTCTTCAATTTGTAACTTATGAGTTTTAATGGTTCATAAAAATGAAGACTCTTCATTTTATGAAACCTCTTTAGTTCTTTAATCATAATTAAAAGAAGTGACTCTTGGTTATCCATAACTTGAGGACAAGTTATGGACACCATCATTTCCATTAAGATCATGAATTAAACATACATGGAGGTTACATATAATTCCTATGATCTTCTAAAAACTCATAAGAACACAAATTCATGTCAAGCAATTTCAAGAAATCATATAACTATATACAATACTTGAAAATTGATAAAAGCCATGTAAAATGGGTTAACATAATCATTATCATTTTTGAAAAACAGATTTTACAAGTCCAAAACAGATTGGGATAATGATCTTAATCCATTTCCAGCAACAAAACTCGAAAAAACTGCCCAGCACGCTCCTACTCGCCGAGTGCATTATTCTACTCGGCAAGTAGAATGAATTTGTTCATGGACTCGGCGAGTCCAGTCGTCAGAATGCAGAATTTTCGATTTTTAAGTAGTTTTGCATCAAGTATACAGAAAACAATCCTAGGCTCTGATACCACTGATGGGTTTTTAAGCATTCTAACACTTCGTAAGTGTACATGCAACCCTAATAACCTTGAATCTATGTTTTCTCTATATACATGCAAATTTCTTTTTCAAGGTTATTTCCTAACTAGCATGGCATGGGGATTACATAAAACATAAAAACTAGTAGAAATACATACCTTGTTGTTGCTTGGATTCCTTCAAGACTTTGTGAGCCTAGCACCCCAAATGTTGTGCCTCAAATGCTTCACACAACACCACAAGACTTGGAATAACTTGAGAGAATGTCACTTAGCCTCAAAATCGGTTATGCCCTCTCTAGTAACACTAGGTCCACTAGGTCACCATTTTGCTAGCCATAGGGTTCCTTTTATAGTGTTGTCACAATTAGGGTTTACACATGAATGCCCTTAATTGTCATGACTCTTGATTTCTCATGACCCATGGGTTTGTAACTCCCATGGACTATCCATGTAGCTCCATATGGTTATAACCAAACCCATAAACCATGGATCATTAATCCACCATAAAAGAATTGATGATTGTCATAATCAACCCTATATATTTAATTAGTCTCACTTTGATCACCAAATTAATACTAGATTAATACTTGATCAATACTAATTAAATAATACTATTATTAATATATTAGAACTTATAATATATTAATAATCATAAGTGCCTTATTCTCTCATTTAGTCTATCCAAGTATTGCAATGCCATGCAACCCAAATGGACCATGCCGGGTCGGGTCAAGTACATACCAAATAAAGTTATGGACTTAGACATTATATCCAACATGTTTATGGTGATAGGTCAGGGATCATTTCATGGAGTTTTCACGACACTTTAAATATGTGGATCGTGAGACGGAAAAGTGGCAACACAGAACTATATAAAGATGCTCATGATTTCCACTCCTAGACCAGGGTTGATCTTACAGAACTATCAAAAGCTCCTTTTGCAAATCCTTCTAATGATCCCAAGGCAGCACAATTCAAGAACTTTTTGGAAGATCAAGTGGCAAAGGGTTTTCCTTCAATGAAGACTATAGAGTCGATTATACCCAAGTGTACTTGATCCCCAAACCAATTGTCATGTTCGATCTGTGATGTGGCCAGCTACCAAACAAGTAAAACAGATTCCTGTACTTCAGAATCATCCAGATGGATCTTTAAAGTCCATGCTTTACTGGGTGTTTGATGAAACTACAGCCTCTGCTGTCATAAAGCTTGAAAATGGATGCATTCGTTTATATGACAAAAGAGATTTGCTTCAGTTTGGGAAATGGGATATTCATCAGCTGAACCTTCATCAAATCAAGGTTGCAGAAGATATTTTTGAACCAGCTGCAAAAGAATATACATCTATGGTTGCCGATATCATTAACAATAGGATGTGGAACAGGGCAATGGGGAAGTCAGATATGATGGTGGTCGACTCAGATTGAGTCCAAGCTAGCACCAAACCAAGGGGGAGATTGAAGGGTCCAGTTAGTGGTTTGGTCTAGGCTTTCAGTTGTAATTGTTCTTTTGAGTCTTTATGATGTAATAGTGGGTTATTTTGGTGTTTACGGTTATGTGGTGTGTTTATGGCCGTAAACCTCTTTACGGCCGTAAACCCTGTTTCCGGCCCATGTCCCCTATAAATAGAGGTTGTGTAGGTCATTATTAGTTGTTGATGCTAGAGAGTTCACGGTCACTGTAAACAAGTTGTACCCGACATTTTTCAGTTATAAAGTGTGTGCAAGCTTGTTTCTATTCTACTTCTACTCCAATTCTTGTTCTCTTTGAGTGTTTGATTGTTTGATCACTGGTAAGATCCGTTTTAGGACCTTACAGGTCAAGAACATTCTTATGTATCTGTGAAGAACTAAGGACTGGGTCCTTGTGCTTGGTGGCAGTGATGACTTGAGAGTTACTGGGTATAGTGACGCCAGTTTTCGACAGACAGAGACAACTTCCGTTCTCAGTCAGGTTGGGTGTTTACCCTTAATAGAGGATCTGTGACTTGGAAAAGTTCCAAGCAGGAGACCGTAGCTGATTCAACATGTGAATCAGAGTATATAGCTGCGAGAGAAGCGTCAAAAGAGGCTATATGGTTGAAGAACTTCATTGGAGACCTTGGAGTTGTGCCTACCATTAAGGAGCCGATGGAGATTTTCTGCGATAATGAAAGAGTGGGTACCATGACCAATGAACCGAGATATCATGGTAGATCAAGACATATCGACAGAAAATATCACTTTATTAGACATCGTGTAGAAGAAGGAAGCCTCGTCATTAAGAGGGTATCATCATAAGAGAATCCTGGCAATCCCCTCACAAAGGGTCTTAGTAGAGTTAAGCACGTTCAGCATGCGAGGAGCATTGGTCTGAAGGATGATATTAGTTTTAGTGATTAGATAGATATTTAGAAACTTGTAACAAATAAATGTAATTGAAATTTGATGATTAAATAAATAGAGTTTTGTTTATAAGTATTGTTTACTATCTTTTGTCAATTGTTTATCATTGTCTTTCACTTTTGCATGTTTTACTTCCCGAATAATTAGATTATTCAAATATCCACAGTCGATCATACTTTGGAAGTAAGTAATGAATTAAGGTTGTCATGAACTAGGTTTTAGATTGTCTAAGTGTTTAGACATAGAAATGGTTTGTTGCAAAATTCATGAGTACTTTTGAAATGGGGATTTAAGTATTGGATTAAACCCACACTCAGTGAATTACTTCATTGAATTTATCATGAGTGATTCTAAGATGATGATAATATCATATAATCCTTAAACGGACATATATGAGTTGTTGTTTACGAGTTGTTTGTGCATTGATAATGCGCAAATGTATCGGTAACTTGGTGTTATAAAATGTATTGTTGTGCATGATTTGATGAGTAAATAGTGCAAGCATATAAGTCAAAGTTTATATGTTCTTTTTTCCCTAAGGGGAAAAGCGATATCTTGGGCCCCTCGATGATTTGGTGTTGACTTATGTGTCGGGCCCGGTCAGGACTAGATTGATGTGTTCAATTAAGTTCTTCGTCATTACAAATCAGAAATCGGGAAACAAACTTTTGGAAAATGAGAATGATTTTGTTCCATGTCACTTGTTCACATGATATCTTGTAGAACGGAGGATTATATGATCCCTTATCTTAGTACACGCACTGACTAGGTCAGAGTTCAACAAAGCTTTGAGAGCTACGATTCCTTGTCAATTTTTGAAGTCCTACTTGCATTTATAGTTATTAGACTTATCCAAGTGGGAAAATGTTGGATTAGGTGTCTAAGCCCATAACTATAATTGGTATGTACTTGAATTGATGGTGGCATAGTCCTTTTGGGTTGTCTTCACACTTGCAAGTAGACAGGATGATTAATTGAGGAAGAGGAAGAATTTATTGATTTGATTAATAAATTGGAATAAATGATTTATTAATATGTTATGGAAATAATATATTAATTAGTAATCATATTATTAATTAATATTTAATCAGAAATTAATTTTGAATTAATTTGGGGATTAAAGGAATTAATTAATAAGTGCAGGGACTAAAAGTGCAATTGTTCAATAGTTGAGCAAAAGGGTCCAGAACCTTCCTAGGGAAGGTGGTGGACGAAATTATATATATATATATATATATATATATATATATATATATATATATATATATATATATATATATATATATAAGATTATTCTAGAATTTTCAGAATATCTTATTATATATGGATAATCAAATGAGGTGGATAGTTACTATATTTGAGATAATTATATTTTATTCAGATTAGGGTTATCCATAGCATCCTTGGTTCACTATATAAAGGGTTCTAAACCCTATGATTTTCGGCCAATCCTTTTAAGAAGAAGAAACCGAAAATTGTCCTCCTTCCTCCTCTCACATATCATTCTCTTGTATTGTGTGTTTGTGAGCCATTAGAGGTATTACACTTGTGACACTAAGTTCTCAAGCTTCAAGATCTACAAGAGAATCATTGTTATTACAATATAACAATCAAGGTATGTAACCTAACCCTAGTTTTATATTGATTTCGAAAATTATAGTTACATCCTAGGGTTTCTCATTTTGTGTTCAAAGTACGCATGTTCAATTAGAGAAGACCTAGATCCAAAGTATTAGGGTTTCATGCACACATAGGAATTGTTATTATGCTTAAAACCCATCAAAAAAATTTGCTACATACATTTCGAACTAAAAACCCTAATCCATGAAAGAAGTCTGAAACATCACTTTTCCCATTTTACCATTTGAATCCAAAACACAAACCAAGGGCTTAGATTACATAACCAATATTATCAACATCCAATAGGGTCTAAACCCTATTCCCTTAAAGCGCGAGGCCTTTACTTGATCCATTTGTGGTCTACAATCTCGAAATAAGAAACTTCTCAAAACAGGATGTTACAATTTAGGTGGAAGACTCGTGGGAAAGTCGGCTCTTTGACTGACACTTCAGATTTCCCTTTTAAATGATCTAAATACAAATATTATGAACCCTTGGCATTCGTTCGTATTTATAAGTTTAATCGTTATAATGTTTTGATCGGATTTATTAATAATCCCAAACGAAATACTGACTTATAGATAATAAGAAACAACCTTGTAAGATCATATAGGAGGTAGGATCCGTTTGGTATATAAAGATATATTGTTTGGAAAATCAACTTGAAACACCTCACCGATCTACCTTTGTTATCATTCCCGTACATCGATTGACCAGCATAACAACTAGTATTATTGAAAATCTTATTTATAAGTTCAAAATAATGTTAACAAACATAAATATAAGTTATACTTAATGCATGGTACGCATAACTCAACTTACAAGATGTTTGACGAAAAACCTAACATTATGCAGGTAGAACTTCGAAACTGAAAGATTTAATTCTCGAGCCTCTCTGGTGCTCTAGAGCTTCGCTACTAACACTTAAGAAGTACTAGAACAGGGCCTCGGGGTCTCGGGAAAATTTTGAGAGAGAAAGGAAAGATTTGGAAGAAGTTGACAATAAATAAACAAAAAAACAAGGTGTTTATATGGATTCAGGAGGGGAGCATCGCGCCTGGTGACGTTGTAATATCCCGTTTAAAATAAAATAAATAAATAAATAATAAATCCTAAAACCCCGAGATGTATTTTTATAATTTCTTTTAGCCTAAATCCGTAGTAAATTATCATGATGTTAGTGCGTGGAGTTAAATGTCATAATTTTAGAAGTGTCAAAAGTAGGCTTAAGTTTGGAGTTGGAGACGGGGACTTAAACCCGTCACCCCTCCCTTCCCCTTGTCTCATACACACCCGAAACCCTAACCCTATATTGCTCTCCAGCCGTCGCCACCTTATCACTCCAATCCTCCAGCCGCCGCCATCTCCGTGTTACTTTCGTGAACCACCGAGCCAACGACACCACTGCTACTGCCGACGAAGCAAACGACCGTCGAAGCCGACATCATGGTTGTTGTTGCTATTGTTCTTGGTCGCACCTCTTGTTCTTCATTTCTTTATGTTGCTACATCTTCGCCGCTAGCACCGACCATTAGCGCCACCACTGCCCTTTCGTCATCCCTCCGACCGCGGTCCTCCTCCGACTGTGAGGTTGCAGCTGCATTTATTTGTGTTTTCGGATGTGTGTATGCGTGTTTCAATCGATGTTGATGTGTTGTGTGCGTATGTTGCTGTTGTGGCCAGTCGTAGAGACGTGTGTGGGTGTGTCTTAGTTGGCCGGAAAACGAAAAGGACCACCATGGCAGCCAACCATGGTGGCTGCCACCCTTGCTGCTCCTTTCTGCCACCACCAGCCACCGTGTAAGGTGGTTGTGAGTGTGTGTATTATTGTGTGAATGTGTGTATTTTAATAGGGTGATGTTGTATGAACGTTTCTTGGCCGGAAAATTGAATAAAGCCCACCACCACCATCGTGAGGTGGTAGCTGCCACCTCATGCCGTCGTCAGCCACCATCTTGGTGGCTGTATTGGACATATTTTTGTATTCTTTTGGTGATAGTGTGTTTTTGTATGTAGGAACTTTTATGTGTGCTTGGTTGTTTAAATTATCACTCGAAACCACCGCCGTGAGTGGGTGGTTGCCGCCTCGGACCACCTCCGACCGCCACTGCCCGAGGTGGAAGTGGGTGGTGCCCGACATATTAAACATTAAATTATCTAAAGATATGAATTTACACCGAGTTGCACAAGTTTGGGGTTGGAAACCCTAATTAAGGTTTAGAAAACCCTAATGTCAAGAAAACCCTAGTTTTGGAGTTAGTCGGGACCCACTTTAAAACAGTTAATTAAACTTTAAATAATACTTAATAATGCCCTATATTTAACTTAATGCAATATTTGACTTAATGAATTAAGTCCTTAAGGGGTTAAGTGTGGAACACTAACCCTAGTTATCATTTTATGTGGAAACCCTAGAATCGGGGAGCTTTATTTTGGACAACGATCGGGCGCATAATTGGGTTGTTGATTGGATTATTATTTCACCTGAGAATGACTAAGTAAAACCTTAATCGGTCCTACCCTTAGTTGATTAAGTCCTTAATGGGTTAAGTGTTCTTACTTAACCCAAATCGTCATTTTATGTGAAACCCTAATCGTCATTTCATGTGAGGTAGTCATTTTTGCAAGTGACTATGATCTGTGATCGGGTATTGACTCTAGTATCTTCCTGTAGGTGATTGGAAGTGAGTTGAAGCTCGTAGAGCTCTTCATTGCTACTGTGGTTACCTACAAACATATCGAGGTGAGTTTCGCCTCACTGTACCCATGGGTCGAAGGCACCAATTTCGGAACACTAGTTTTGGTTATCTGTAGTAGAGGGATACCTTAGGGACTGTATATAGTCATGTAGGATAGACTGAGGACTCTAGATCTAATATCTCTTACCTTTTCCTTATTTGGTTGTGGTTTTAGAGTATGATCACCTGTCCGGGTGACTATCTTACCTCTGAGTATATACGGCCATGCATTCCTTGGATTGTTGATATTTAGCATGCTGCTATCATATATTGATCTGTTAGATCTGTGTTATGGTATCGATTATTTTGCTATGCTGTAGTGATCTGTTAGATCTGTGTTCTGGTATCGAGTATGCTGATATGTTTTAGTGACCTATTAGATCTGTCTCCTGGTATTGAGTATGTTGCCTTGCTGTAATAATCTGTGGAACTATATGTTATCTGTGCTTGGTGGTTATCATCTATGGAGTGCCCTTAGGGAATGTTTGTGGTCATGTAGGATAGCCTAAGAACTCTTGGTCTAGGATCTCTTTCCTATTCCTTGTTTGGTTGTGGCTCTAGAGTAGGATCATTTTTCGGGTGGCTAGCTTTACCTCTGGTTACTTATGGTTACGCATTCTATAGAGGTTAGCTAGTAGCAGGACTGTATATTGTGAGAGAACTAGTAGGCGGTAGTGAGTTGTATGATTGTTGTTTCCTGTATTATGTGCCTATTTGATCCTGATTGTTTATATGTCAACATGTGAGTTTGGTTTGGGTTGAGGCGGTCCTGATTTGTGTTTTGGGCCAAGATACCCGATGCGGTACGGCTGTAAGTCGTAGGCATGAAGGCTCGGAAAGTGCGGTAGGATTGAGGTGTTAGGTCAACAAACCCTGGGCATTCCAGCCCAATGGCTGATTGGACCCATTGTATATTGGCATTCCAACCTGGGGTATTCCATCCTGAGGATGACTGGACCCGGAGGTTGACTGCACCTGCGGTATTCTAACCTGATGGTTGACTGGACCCGACATGCTTGATTGTACATGTTATCCGTTTGTATGGTGGTATTTTGGGGGAATCTCACTAACCTTTATTCTTCCCTGTTGTTTATTGTTTCAGGTATCATCGGTGGCCATCGGAATGCGATCGTACACACTCATCAGCAACATTGAGGATTCCGGGTTTTCTACAATAATCTAATTTTAATAAATGTAATTTGGAATAAATGGTTTTCTTAAATAATGGATTAATAAAATGGGAAGTTTTAACCTTAATAAAAATGAAAAAAAATTGGCTGTGAATATGGGGCGTCACAAGTTGGTATCAGAGTCCTAATTTAAGTGAATTGGAGGAACACTTGTGTGAATCCAGTCTCAAACTAGGATCCGAGATTTTTTGCAAAATTTTTTTGAAAATAAATTATAATAAAATAGTTGGGTTAAGGACATGGGCTCGGTCTCTTGTCATTTTCTTGTTTGATTGTTGGCTTGGGATCGGGAATGTGGACCTTGACTTAGCTTTGATTTTTTTAGGAAGATGTGGTGTGTTCAGTCAACCAGATCTCGTACAGGAGAGTGTTTCCCAAAATACCCATACTTGTTATGTTTGCTTAGTTTTGATCTTGCAGATATATGATTTGTTAGAAAAGCATGCTAGTGATAGGCTAGGGATCTTCAGGAATTGCACGCTAGAATTGCCCGATTATATGATGCTTGATAGCCTAGGGTTCTTCTTGTATGAAATTGAAATCATTACTATAGTTTCTTAGTGTATGTAGCATAGGTGTACATAACTAAGATTCTATGGCCGGAGAATGTTTGGTTTAACCTTATTTTTTGTTCTTGTTTGATGAAGGGCTTAGGGTTGAATCAGGTATTCGACTGTCTATAGGGTCCATCGTTATGTATGATTATCATACACGAGTGCTTCAGGGTTGCTGGAAGTTTCATGGACAAGTTGTGTGGGGTCTGCCGACCAGTTGTGTAATGTCTAGCCTTCCTCTAGGATGAGAGGATAGAGTGTATGTGTATTCTTGTGGGTATTGTTAGGGTTGTTGTGATGATCTTCTGAGACAAATACGGGTAGGTGTGGAAGGTAGTATGGCCCGTACTACTAGAAGCACAGGACCCGTACGCGTAGCAGGGAAGTCACTACCCCTAGGGTTTTGTTGGGAATTGGTCCCCCTGGTGTTACATGCATTTTATCTGATATATCCCTGGTTTATTTTCAGTATGCTGATTACGAGACGATTTGAGGCTGGATGAGGATCAGATGGCCAGAATGGGCCAGCTTTGACTGAGGACCGGTTCAGGGAGATCATTCGTGAGGAGGTTGTTTGTTTTGTCCGGGGGAAGATACTGGAGCTGGTTGGGCCTGTCAAGGCTGCTATGATGGAGTACTTTGATGATCGAGATGCTGCACTTTCTGAGGTTGTTGTTTCTACAGCTACAGCGACTGTTTCTGCCATTAGGGCTTGAGGAGAGAGAGCTTTCCAGTACTGGGACTTCGATAATACAAAGCCCCCAGAGTTTGATGGGGTCTCGGACCCAATTGTGGCGATGAGATGGTTGTCTGACGTGGAGGGTTGTTTCTTCACGTGTTCTTGTCCAGATGACCAGAAGGTCAAGTGTGCCCTGAACCTTCTCAGGTTGGGGGCAAGGGATTGGTGAAGACTGGTGACTAGTTCTTATACTCCTGAGCAGAGGGCCACGATAACTTGCGAGCAGTTCTCAGAGATGTTCCATGCAAGGTATGTTCCCCTGGTAGAGAGGGAGATATTGGCCCATGAGTACCTGATTCTGAGACAGACGACCGAGTCGGTGACGGAGATCACCAAGATGTTCACTGAGTGGGCTTTGTTCAGTCCTAAGTTCGCTACTTCAGTGCATACTCAGATGACTCGGTATTTGAGCATGATCAAGACGGACGTTCAGCAATTCGTGTCCACCCGACGCTATGGTTCTCTCGCTGAGCTTTAGGATGCTGCGAGGAGGCGAGAGATTGAGATAGAGACCCAAGCGAGGGAGCAGTGTCAGACTCTGGATTAGTCCCAGCATGCAGTGAAGCGGTTCAAGTCTGTCGGCTAGATTTTAGGATCAGTTTGAGGGAGGCGTAGACCTTTTGTATGTCACAGATGTGGCGAGGAGGGTCATTTTGGAAGACTGCATGCGGGGTGTGTGAGTTTGTTTTCATTGCGATCAGGAAGGCCACATTAGAGCTCACTGTCCTTTTCTCAGTGAGGTGTTGGATCCTACACCCTTAGCTTGGCAGTTACCTGATGGTCGTCAGGGGATCGACCTGGTCCAGAGGACCGAGATTTTAGTTGGCAGTTCTTCTATTTAGCAATTGTGGTAGTATTGGTATTCGTCTGTAACTTCCGTCTAATGTTTCAAAATCAGTTGTAATCTTGGATGATCAGTTAAATGGAATCATCTTATTTAGCTTTGTTTCAGTTGATCTCTTGTTATGTATGGATTAACTATCTTTGTCCTCGATTGTATGCGAGTTGGAATTTGTGAATGTGGTGTGGGTTCAGATTCTCATGTGTATGTGGATATCGGTAGTTGGGATCAAGTGGTTGAGTTCAAGTTGGTCTAGGTGTCGAAGGACTATGAAGTTCTCAGTTTCTAGCATATTTCAAGTGGGGGAGAGTGGAACCTCGCAGCAGAAAGACTTTGTGCCAAGATTCGATTCTCAGTCGGATTCCTCTAAGTTCCAGACTTCTGCACAACTGCTAAATCTTCTGTTTTCACAACAAGATCATCGTCAACTGTTGGATTTTTCCCTTCGATTCGTATTAGTCTTAGTTGTGATAGCATATGTAGGGCGTGCTTGTTCTTAGACCCTAGGGTGTTAGGAGCCTAGGTTGGAGAGACGTGTATAGGTGCGTCTTAGTTGGACGAAAAACGAAAAAGACCGCCATGGCAGCCAACAATGGTGGCTACCACCCTTGCTGCCTTTTTCTGCCACCACCAGCCACCGTGTGAGGTGGTTGTGTATGTGTAAGATATTGTGAATGTGTGTGTTTTAATGGTGTGATGTTGTATAAACGTTTCTTGGCCGGAAAATCGAAGAAATCCCACCACCACCATCGTAAGGTGGTGGCTGCCACCTCCTGCTGCTGTCTGCCACCATCTTGGTGGCTGTATTAGACATATTTTTGTATTCTTTTAGTGATAGTGTGTTTTTATATGTAGGAACTTTTATGTGTGCTTGGTTATTGAAATTATCACTCGAAACCGTCGCCATGAGTGGGTGGCTGCTGCCTCGGACCGTCGCCGACCACCACTGCCCGAGGTGGAAGTGGGTGGTGCCCGACTTATTAAACATTAAATTGTCTAAACATATAAATTTACACTGAGTGGCACGAGTTTGGGGTTGGAAACCCTAATTAGGGTTTAGAAAACCCTAATGTCAAGAAAACCCTAGTTTTGGGGTTAGTCGGGACCCGCGTTGAAACTGTTAATTAAACTTTCAATAATACTTAATAATGCCCTCAATTAACTTAATGCAATATTGGACTTAATGAATTAAATCCTTAAGGGGTTAAGTGTGGAACACTAACCCTAGTTATCATTTTATGTGGAAACTCTGGAATCGGGGAGCTCAATTTTGGACAATGGTCGGGTGCGTAATTGGGTTGTTGATTAGATTATTATTTCACCCGAGAATGACTAAGTCAAACCATAATTAGTCCGACCATTAGGTGATTAAGTCCTTAATGGGTTAAGTGCTCTTACTTAACCCTAATCATCATTTTATGTGAAACCCTAATCGTCATTTCATGTGAGGTAGTCATTGTTTCAGGTGACTATGATCTGTGATCGGGTATTGACTCTAGTATCTTCCTGTAGGTGATTGGAAGTGAGTTGAAGTTGGTAGAGTTGTTCATTGCTACTGTGGTTACCTACGTGCATATCGAGGTGAGTTTCGCCTCATTGTACCTGTGGGTCGAAGGCACCAATGTAGGCCCACTAGTTTTGGTTATCTGTAGTAGAGGGATGCCTTAGGGACTGTATATAGTCGTGTAGGATAAACTGAGGACTCTCGATCTAAGCTCTCTTACCTGTTCCTTGTTTGGTTATATTTTTATTGTAGGATCATCTGTCCTGGTGACTATCTCACCTCTGAGTATATAAGGCCATGCATTCCTTGGATTGTTGATATTTAGCATGTTGCTATGTTGTAGTGATCTGTTAGATCTGTGTTATTCTATCGAGTATGCTGTTATGCTGTAGTGATCTGTTAGATCTGTGTTCTGGTATCGAGTATGATGTTATGTTGTAGTGATTTGTTAGATCTGTCTCCTGGTATTGAGTATGTTGCCTTGTTGTAATAATATGTGGAAATGTATGTTATCTGTACTTGCTGGTTATCATTTATGGAGTGCCCTTAGGGATTGTATGTGGTCAAGTAGGATAGCCTGAGAACTCTTGGTCTAGGTTCTCTTGGTTGTTCCTTGTTTGGTTGTGGCTCTAGAGTAGGATCATCTGTATGGGTGGCTATCTCACCTCAGGTTACTTATGGTTACGCATTCTATGGAGGTTAGCTGGTAGCAAGACTGTATGATGTGAGAGAACTAGTAGGCGGTAGTTAGCTGTATGATTGTTGTTGCATGTATTGTGTACCTACTTGATCCTGATTTTTTATATGTCGACATGGGTTTTTGGTTTAGGTTGAGGCGGTCCTACTTTGTGCTGTAGGCCAAGATACCCGGTGCGGGCCGGCTGTAAGTCGTAGGCACGGAGGCTCGGGAAGAGTGGTAGGGTTGAGGTGGTAGGCCAACAAACACTGGGTATTCCAGCCCAATGGCTGATTGGACTCAATTTATATTGACATTCTAACCTGGGGTATTCCATCCCGAGGAGGACTGGACCCGGAGGTTGACTGGGCGTGGGGTATTCCAACCCGATGATTGACTGGACCCGACATGTTTGATTGTATATGTTATCCGTTTGTATCGTGGTATTTTGGGGGAAACTCACTAAGATCTATGCTTACCCATTTGTTTATTGTTTCAGTTATCATCGGTGGTCATGGGAAGGAGAAGATGGGATTGTAGACACTCATAAGCAACATTGAGGATTCTGCGTTTTCTACAATACTCTGATTTTAATAAATGTAATTTGGAATAAATTATTTTCTTAAATAATGGATTAATAAAATGGGAAGTTTTTACCTTAATAAAAATAAAAAAATTTGGTTGTGAAAATGGGACATCACAGACGTGGTAGCCTCTCCTTAGGCCACATGTAATTGATCAAGCGGAAGGCTTGGTGGCTAAGGGTTCAACCTGATTGTATCATGCGTCGCTCATTTGTGGTGCCACGTGTAGCGATCTCAACAGTCCGAATTTATTATTTTTCTAAAATTAATAACTTACGTATATGGATTCCATTTTTGATGGTTTGTATATCCATGCATAGCTATCGACAAGTACTACAACTTTCATTTAGACTTCGTTGGGTAATTTTGAATTTATTTTTCGTTTTACGGTCCGAGAAGGCTTAGACTATAAATAACGTTGTGAAATTCTTAACTTCTTCACACGAGCTCTGTTTTTGACGTTCCTTATATCGTCGATTTAATATTTAAGAGTACTAGAACTTTCATTTAGATTGTTGTGGCTAACAATCAACCAATTTTGATTTCGATTTCTGTGTCGCACATTGTTGTACTGTGTCGCACTCGAAACTTTGAAAAACATAACTTCCTCATAAGAAGTCAGATTTTGGCATTCTTTATATCGACTTTCGTTTAGATCACTTAGGCTGATAAGCAACGTGTCTCCGATTCACTTTTTATGACACATACAATGTATCGTGTTGAACACGAAACTTAGATAAATCATAACTTCCTCATACAAAGTCAGATTTAAGCTTTCTTCATATTCACGTGCTCATGATTACGATACTACAACTTTCGTTAAGATTATTTATCCTAAATAACCTTTTATTTTTAGTCTTTATTTTATCATTTAACGATAGTTTTTATATTAATATTTTCTACAAATATTATATGCTCGTAATATTTGTCCACATATCGTGCAAACGTTAATTATTTATTAGCTCATAAAGCATATGAAGTACGATTACCCTACTCAAAGATTTTATTTATTCGATAAAATTTATAACTATTATTATACTCTGAACATCTAGCCCTAAATTGCGAGCGTTACAGATTGTTATCTTCTTACTCAAAATGAATCTACCTAAGGTATTCTCACTAGCCAAATCCATTTCATAACTTGTTTTGACATATGCTCATGTTTAAGATAGAGTCAATATGTATAAGACTTTAGTGGATTTTGAGAAGACCACATTTTATGTGGTGAGCTTGAAGAAGTGTTTTTGATACATTTATTGTTACAACCTTTGTACTTTCAACTTAGAAACCATTTTGTTTTGCGACAATGTTATTTCCACCGACTTAAATCTGAACTAATTTCGACTTTTAAACTAAAAGATTTTCTTAAATGGGTTTTTGAGTATACCCTAGTGAGGGGTGTTATAGTTGCACCTCACTAGAGCTCTTAAAACAAACAAATTTCTCTTGCTTACAAACTGCTCCAAATGATGTGCTCTCAAAATGATTGCTCTCGTAAATGTACTCACATAAACTGTCGAAGAATAATGATGGGTATGTATGCCTATTTTTAGGTAAGCATGTGAAACCTTATTCTGATGGGCCATGTACATTCATAATTAGCCCAGGAAGCAAATACCTTAATTGTCAACCAATCGTAGAACGGCATGCAACTGCTTCTAGAATCTTCAACATTTGAGGGGTGTGCATGGTCATTTGTCATGCATCATAGAACATTCAACAACTCCCTAAAAGATCTATACCATCGCATTCTCATCTCCCAACATAGTTTTTGCACTTTTTGCCTAGTGCATTCTCCAAGTGCCAAATGATTTTCGATGCCTTGAAGCACTTTCTCCTTCCTAGCAACGCTTTTTGATCATGTAGCTCTTTCTCCTAGTACCCGATCACTTCAATGACTTATCGGCATTTCGCCAAGGGGAGCATTCGGCCACCAAAAGAGAGCATTCTCTCACCAAAGAAAACATTCTCTCACGAGGAGTGTATTCTGCCACCAAAGAGAACATTTTCTTACCACGAGAGCATTATTTCACTAGGAGAGCAATTTTTCACTAGGAGAGCATTTTGTTTACACACCCAACAATAGTCGATCTAGATTTATTCCCTTTCTTCACATTGTAATACCATTTTAATTAACGAACATAGTTTGACATTTTAGGAAAACTTAAAAACATGTTCCTTGTTTAATTTTTTTCATTTAAACTACACGAATTCTTAACTCAATTCCAAAATCCAAATAAAAGGCCAAAAGTTTCAAGAGTTTTGATTGTGGAAATTTTTCGAAGTCCTCACTTCATATTTTTTAAATCTTCTTTGTTTGTCAAAAGATAAATTACAAATAAAAAACGTATTTTTAGTTATTTTTTTATTTTAATAAACATGCATGTGTTATCATGTCCTAAAAGTCCTACGAGTTTCAAGTGGTAAAACGTTAGGTGGTTAAGCTCAGTGGTACCTAGGATTTTTCTTGTCGGGTTTTGTCCTGGAGGTGATGGGTTTGAGCCTTTTTCGGTCCAAAGTGGTGAAAAATAAGTGTGGGGAAGGGCGGCGATTCCGGGCCACCTGGATTACCTGACCCGGTCTAATGTTCCCGTGTACGCCAATATATATAAACTCTGCCGTTTCCAAAAAAATCATTTAAAATAGAAATCTTGAACAAAAATACATGAAACAAAAAGACCTTCAAATACGGTACAAGTATGTGATGCGTTGGCTCAATTTTTTAAGTGAAAACTGCAAAAAAAAAAAAAAAAAAAAAAAAAAAAAAATCCTTACATATTGGCATTATAATCGGTTTAGTCATTATATTTTTTTTATTCAATTAAGTCCCAAATATCGGTAATCGTATTCAATTTAACCCCTTTACCCGGTCAACAGGTTATCCAACTTTTAAAAATTACATTTTTGGCAAATATTAATTTTTTTTTCAAATTTGGTCCAAAATTTACATTTTTTGCCTAGATTTTAAATTTTATTATAAATTCGGTCCAAAATTTACCCTTTTCACCCAAATTTCGGAATTTTGTTATTAATTCATCATAATTTTAATTTTTCTTTTACAACATTTTTTTCTCAAAAAAAAATTCGAATATATTTTTTCATTATAAAATCAAATTTATAAAAAAATAAATATTTTCACATAAAAAATCTTATATTTTCTATATAAACACCTTTTTTAAAAAACTTTTCTGTATATGAAATATTTATTTATAAAAACATGTATTTATTAAGTACATAAATATATATATATATACAAATCCATTTTTATAACAAAATATATATAAACACGTATTTTAGAAGAAAAACTCTATACAAACATCTATTTTATTATAAATACATTTTGTAAAAACATATTTATATGCACCCAAATAAGTGTTTGTATACATTTCTTTTATAAAAATACATTTATATATTATTTATAAACACTTATTTTATAATAAACACACTTGTATTCAAACACGTTTATATATAAAATGTATACAAACACGTATTTTATAAAAATATATTCAAACACATTTTTATAAACAAATATATAAAAACATGTTTATATATATATATATATATATATATATATATATATATATATATATATATATATATATATACAAATGTATAAAAACATGTTTATATATATATAAAAAAACATAATTTGAGAAGTAAATTATCTTCTCAAATGTATACTGTAAATAATAGTTATATAAGAATTAATACCATAAAATAATTACTCATATTCAAAATTCAAAAGGAATTTTGATCACTAATAAAAAATGTGCAGTCTTCAAATAAAAAAAACAAAATTTATTGTCATATAACTTTTTTTCAACCTAAACAACGTTATATATTTATTTTAAACCCAAAATAATATATCAAAATTGGTTAATTTCCAAGTTATAAGTTACCATCCTCCAAAGCAAATTAGATTTCACTTTTAGGAGTTTACCTTCTTATTACATTTGTGTCAAAGTTGGGAGCTCAATCATACATGTTACCGAATAGAAATAATACTGAAAGAAACTATTTGCACTCATCGTTTGGCGCGGGTAAAAAAGGCTAGTGTGTGTGTGTGAATGCATGAAGTTTACGATAGCTGTGTGACATTAAACGTATTTACATTACTAGACAACATATTTTCTTAGTAATTCTCATATAATAACATTGTCCACACGTCCGCACAATAATTATCCATCCATATTATAACCGAACCATATATATATATATATATATATATATATATATATATATATATATATATATATATATATATATATGGTTCGGTTATAATATGGATGGATAATTATTGTGCGGACGTGTGGACAATGTTATTATATGAGAATTACTAAGAAAATATGTTGTCTAGTAATGTAAATAAATTCAATGTCACACAACTATCGTAATTTTCATGCATTCTTACTAATTCTTATTCATTTTTGTTCTCACGCATTGTTTTTAAGTCATTTTCATTCTTACAGAATACGACTCAATAAAAATTATGACAACATTCTGACAGAATGAGAATAGTTAAAAAAAAAGTCTATAATAATCTTATAGACGATTTAATTAATGAGAATGTGTGATAATGACAATAGCTTTGTAAGATTGAATGTATTCAGATTATCAAACAACAATTTTCTTTGTCATTATTACAGAATAATATTGTCCACACGTCCTCACAATAGATGTCAATCCATATTTGAACGTAGTTATCTCTCTCTCTCTCTCTCTCTCTCTCTCTCTCTCTCTCTCTCTCTCTCTTTCTCTCTTTGTGTGTGTGTGTGTGTCTATATATATATATATATACATATATATATATATATATATATATATATATATATATATATATATATATATATATATATATATATATATATATATATAGGGTCTGGTTTCGGTGAAGACTCATTTTAAAGTGAGGACTCCTTAAAAAATTTGAAAATAAATCTAAAAAAATACAACTCATAAAATCAAGCATATTACTATATCTGGGAGAAAAAAAATTGAAAAAAAAATTGCGCCATTAAAATTGAATCAATGATTATAAAAATTGAAGCATGGATAATGATCCATGCTTCAATTTTAATGATCCAAAAAAAAATTTCCAATTTTTTTCCCGGATATAGTACTATGCTCGATTTTATGATTTGTATTTTCTTTTAGATTTTTTTCAATTTTTTTAATGTGTCCTCACGAGTCTTCACTTTAAAATGAGTCCTAACCCGATCTTCTCTCTCTCTCTCTCTCTCTCTCTCTCTCTCTCTCTCTCTCTCTCTCTCTCTGTGTGTGTGTGTGTGTGTGTATACATACACATACGTTTACTATGAAATAGGTGTTTGTATAGATTTTTTTTATAAAATATGTGCTTATATACGTTTTTTTATAAAAATGAATTTGTATATATTTATGTACTTAATAAATACTTATTTTTAAAAATAGGTATTTCGTATACGAAAAAGTTATTAAAAAAATAATATAGAAAATATAATATTTTTATGTGAAAATATGTTTTTTCTGTATAAATATGATTTTTTAAAGAAAAAAACATATTCGAAAGTTTTTTTAAAGAAAAAAGTATATAGATTGAATTCGTCTTGTGCCCTATTTGTGATTCAGATGTAGAGACTATTAATCATCTATTCTTCTCTTGTGATATGTCGTTACATCTATGGGGGCTTTTAGCCAGGTGATGATGATTGATTTATCAGTTTTTTTCTTATAATTCTAAGTGGTTATCTTGGCTTGATTCTGCTCGGTTGATTGTTTCGGTCAGAAGTTGTTTGAATGTTATTGGTTTGTGTTATTTTGTACAATTTGGATTTTTCGAAATAAACAGGTGTTTTCTCGGTCTAAACCGATTAAGGTGGCTTTATGGGACTTCATTCAATCTCAGTCTTTTATGTGGATAAATGCTAGAAATTCTAAGTTTGTTGTTAAGTGGGTTAGCTCGGTAAAAAATCATTCTTCTTTATGTAATTTCTCTTTCTAGCCTTGTGTTAGTTTTTTTATAAAATGACTCCGTTCTAAAAAAAAAAAAAATTCAAGAGTTTTGATTGTGGAAATTTTTCGAATTACTCACTTCATATTTTTTTTTATCTTCTTTGTTTGTCAAAAGATAAATTACAAATTAAATAAAAAAACATATTTTTAGTTATTTTTTATTTTAATAAACATGCATGTGTTATCATGTCTTACAAGTCCTACGAGTTTCAAGTGATAAAACGTTGGTGGTTAATCATTTAAAATAGAATTCTTGAACAAAAATACTTGAAACAAAAAGACCTTCAAATACGGTACAAGTATGTGATGCGTTGGTTCATTTTTTAAAAGTTTAAGTTAGTTTAAACTTTTTTTTTTATTGTTGTATAAAAACCCATCAATTTGTATTGCTTTTCATTTAAGAATAAGTAACTTTTTATTAAAGCAAAGGGTGTTGTGACATTTAACGTAGAAAGGTAATGTGAATGATACAAAATCGATACATTAGTGACCACTTTTGATGTCTTCAAATATGGTCATATTAATGATCTACTTGTTACATGAAAAATACTCGAGTACCCATAAATAAATACATTATCCCATAGAATAAACATTAAAGATTTATAAACCCATAATTATTGATGGACATATAAATAATTATTCCAAGAAGAAAACAAGCTATGATAATTTGTAGGGAACAAATAGTTGATGCATGATATAAATTATATAATGGTATATAATGTTAGTTGTTAATGGGGTTTCTAATGATAAAGTCGATAAGTGATGATTGAGAGGAGCGACTCCTATTTCTATTATGAGTCCATTCTACGCCACCCAAACCCAAACCTATGACAAAAACACATCAACCTCGCAACCCCCACACACATATACTTTATCCTATAATATACAAACAACTTTTTCAATATTAAAGTATAATATATCAATGTTGCATAATTAGTTGAAGTCAATTAATATGCTAGATCATTTGATTTATCAAAGAGGTAATTAAGTCAAATAAGGTATTAATGATCTGTTAATTTGAAGAGTAAAAGAACTTTAATATAATGGAGTCATAGTAAGATTTTTTGGTTGTTGCGTTGAGAATAATGTGAAATAAAGGATTAGTGAAAAAGTTCTTTATATGTCTAATAAAAAGCAATTAAACATTTTCAGTAAAAAACAAACTAATTTCTTTAATTTATTAAACAAAATATTGACTTAACAAAAATAATAACATATCTTAAAATATTAAAAGTATAATATAAATTGATAAAATGTTAAGTTTCTTACATTAACATATGCGACTAAAATTTATAGCTTGTTAAATTAGATGATTAAGAAATAAAATTATATAGATCGATGAAAAAGTAGTATGACTTTGATGATGTAATGTGTTTTTTTGAATTTTAACTTTATTTATAAATAAATTTTTGTTAGGAGATAAAATTAAGCAGAAACGACTCCATCTATATGGGGTGGTTAGTTAGATATTAGTTGGTGGCCTTTCCATTCATCTAATGCACCAAACATAACCCCATATCAACACCACCCTCATCCATCTTCTCCGGAATCACCAACGCCGGACTTCTCCTTAATTCCGATGGAACCCACCATCAAAATCGTTAGAAAATCTATTCATACATTCCTCCACCACTACAATTACTTCACGACTGCTGCCATTTTAGCCCTCCCGTTTTCTGTTTCCATTCTCATCTCCTCCACACTCCTCCCTCATTCCCTCGCCGTTCATTCCCGTCTCCGGTCACTTTTCAACGACGCCGGATTTCCTCCACAATCGGAATTCTTCTCCATTCTCAACCTCAAACTATCCCAAACCATCACATCATCAATCTTAGTCCTACCCTTTACCCTCTCTTTCCTCCTCATCGCAAAAGCATCCGTAATCCAATCCTTCAACACCCACCGGAAACCACCACCATCCTTCGCCGGCATCTTCAGTTCCATCCTCCTAACACAGATATGGAACACCTTGGTTATGGTCTCTGCAAATGCTACTTGTTTTTGGGTTCTTTTCATTGCTTTCAACTGTTTGGAAAACCTCCGTATCCCCTCACTGTTCTTCACCGTTGCCGGAGGAATCGTGTATTCCATCATCATAGCCAATGCCTTGATCGTATGCAACCTGGCGTTAATCCTCTCAGGAATGGAACTGAGTGGCGGATTCATTTCCATTCTCAAAGCGTGTGTTATGATCAGAGGAAGAACTTCAATCGCTCTATCATTAGCGCTGCCGATAAACATGGCGTTAGCAGGAATCGAAGCTCTTTTCCAGTTCCGGGTAGTGAAAGCTTATTCCGATTCCGGGATGAACAGACCCAGTTCAAGCATGGTATTAGAGGGATTATTCATTGGTTATTTGTACTCCATTCTCATCATAATTGATGCCATAAGTGGGTGTGTGTTCTTCAGAAGCTGCAAAATAGCGTATGATGAGAACATTATTGATCAAGAAGCAGGTAGGATCGAAGAAGACGAAAGAGGTGATTTTGCATTGGTAAAGTGTTGAGAAAAGAAGTTTCTTGAATTATCTTTTCTTTTTCTTTTTCTTTTTGTGATTGGAAATTTTTTTGTTTTCTTTTCGATTGAATCACAGGCTGGGAATGAGTTCATAATTCTCAACTGTGGATTAGATTCATGCAGTCAATATTAGTTTAAGAAAATTGAATATAAAACAATGTACAACTCTTATATAGTTATATTCCATGAAATATAAGTCATGATTTATTTCGAATGTAATGTTATATTTAACGTCTTTTTAGAGGATTTTATAAGCAATTGTTATTATTTTTGTATACATTTTCTTGAAAGTTATCAAGAAAAAGGCCATAACTTTTATTAAGGGTGATAATTTATACTAGTCATACACAATAATTTATATTTTATATAATAATAAAATGTATAATTTATATTTTATATAATTGTATAATAAAACTGTATAAGCATAATGACTATAAAAATATTATATACAAATTATCTATTGTAATTAAAATAATAAAGAAGTGTATTTGACGGTTGACTTGTGAAGTGGGTAAAGTAGTTAATTACTTGGGTGTAATTTAAGCGAACATAATTAGGTCACTATCCAAAAGCTATGTTTAGGGCAAAGGGTATGGATGAGTTTTTCACGCGTGACAGCTGACGTGGAGGGGTATTTACGTGTGAACACCACCCCCTCTATAGTGGGTGTGACGCGGATTGAAGCTATTCACGGACGATTACGAACAATTTTATTGGCTGAATTTTTTCTCCCCAATCATTCCTCCGGTTTCTCTCTATCTCTCTCTTCTTTTTCTCTTTCTCTCTCTTGTTCACTGGTTGTTCACTAGTGAACATCACCCCATTACTAATAAACATGTAGTGGAGTGAATTTTTATATTATGTGGCAGCCTAAAACGCGTAAACATCTCAAAACCATACCTCATGGCCTTATAAGATTATTGTTGAAGGGTTATCTTTATTCTGCGCTTTTTTAATAATATTTGTGTAGAGAATTTGCATATTAAAATAATTTCAAGTTTTTTTTAATATTCAAAACAACACTAGGTGTATATATAATATCAAATATTTACATTATTAGTTTTGATTTATTTAATTCCATTGTGTAATATTTTATAACATTTATTTGGATACGTATTACAATTAGAAAGTCAACCACTTTTTTCTTTACGTTTATTCTAATTCTTTCAACTTTTTGCGACATGTAAAAACTACAGAATACAATGGTACGATAATGTGTATATACGATTGATCTTTGTAGCAAAAATATTCGATCTTAAATTGTTAAACTACCCATAAACTCAAACTATTTTGAGTCCGACATTTAGGATATCAACGTGTTTAAAGATTTAATAGATGTCATCTATTAAATGAATTTGTGTTGCTTTAAAACTTACATTTTTTTTTTACTATTTATATAAAAAATTTTAAAAAATTATTACTTTTTTTGGAAACTAACTTTTAAAAATGTCTTAAAGTTGCCAATAACTGATTTTATGTTTTAAAATGATAACCAACTTATATTTTGTCACACCCCCAAACCGAAACGACGGAAACGTTCATGGGTGGAGGACGTCATGTGTAGTATCACAACAATTGCATCATAGTAATCAAAGTAAACACAACCATTACATTGAATAAGTAAAATATTTACATCTGTTTGATACATAATTTGTATACACCAAAAGTAGCAAAATATAAAGACGTGACTCTATACGCTCCGTCTTCTTCAAAAGTCTGCAGAAGTACCTGTCTACTGATTTCCTGAGAATACAAGCAGTTTTGAAAAGAGTATCAGCATTAAAGCTGATGAGTTCATAAGCAATGTTTTTGTAATGAAAACTTGTTGATGAATCTGTAAAAATGTTTGTATGTTTCCAAGAAAGTCAAATATTTTCTTTAATGAAGGCGTGATAATACCAATTCCTTCTATGACTACTTAGTTCACACTAGTTATGTATAAACCAATATCGAACAGACAGTTGATTATGTGGATCTGCCCTAAGCCCACAACCAAACAAGGAACAGGAAATGAGGCGGAAACCACACATTCCACAGTCTATCGAATATTCTTCATACATAACCCAGATGCATAAACTTAGGAATTATAGAATTAACTATGAATGTTTGTTACGGTATCCCGCTGTAGTATATGAAAAATGTTAGTTTATATGTTTGGTTACTACCAGATGTATTGTATGGTGAGTTCTGTATGAAAATCATGTATAGAATGTTTTATATGAAAAACCCTGGCTACCACCAGTATGTATAGTAGTTTCATTACTTAAAGTAAAACTATGTATTCAAATTTCCTGGAATCCTCCAGTTGTAATGTATGATAATTTTATTAATGAAAATAAAACTAATTGAAGAAAAGAATCCCGTAAACAAATGGTTACTTTATACTATTGTGAGTCGTATAACCATGATTGATATGACTTAGTGACCTTTACGACGTTCTTCAAGTGTCGGATATATGACATTTGTCACCTCAGGCATGCCTGCCTAACTGTAGCTCGCAGTTCAGGTGTGGGATTGTCAGTCCCGAATAGATCTATTCATAAATCTCACGTTCTCCCTCCAGGAGACTCTGGTTATACTATGATAGGATTTAGTTTAGTACCCCGAAAGGGTACAAATTGAAGTAGTGTCTCACAATCCTGTATTAACTAGTTTACGTGTTGTTTAATATTGTTATCTCGTACTTGCATCTAAATGTATGTCTTGTAGAGTAAAAATAATTATACTTAAATAATTATCTAGTAATGTATTCTTGTTATTCGAAAGATAGTAATGTATATCATAAACTAAGTCTATCATAGTTTATATGCTTGTAAATGTATAAGCTCTGAAATTGTAAAACTGTGTATTGAAATCCCAAACTATACCTATTATAGTTTGCATGTATGTTAAGTACTCGGTTCGTGTATTGTTCTGAAAAACTATGCAATTATAGTTGTGAGTTAAAACTTCCCTTATGCTCAGCATGTTACAAAAGGGATAAGATATCTAAACATTTTATAAAATGTGGTGATCTTTTGGTTGTATCAATTGCATAAGTTTTAATCTTGTTTGAAATTATGTGTATAAAGTTCACAAAAAGTATTTGTGTTTGGCTTGTATTCCCCCTTGAAAACGTTAAAATAATAAAAGCGTAGGGGTATGAACTCACAGTTGGTTGCGTGAATGTGCCGGACAACAAGACTGGAAACGAAGACCCTCGAGTTGATATACGCGACACTTAACGGGATCCTAATAATAATTAAATACATATATGTGTATTATTAGAGAAACCATTAATTATAGTGTTGAAAAACACTTGTTTTTGGTTAAGGAATGTTATCGAGACTCGATCGAAGTGGAAAAAGTGGGTTTGCATCCAAGATTCTCAATGTAGGCTGATTGCGGCCATGAAGGGGATTACGGCCGTGAACTGTTCTCGACCGTGAACGGTTCACTTCCTTTGAAGGGTTTACGGTCCTTGAATGGTTCACCATCTGTTCTTGGTGTTCTTGGTGAAAATATGAGGGTTTGGGTTCACGGCCGTGAACTGATTTCGGCCCTTGAACATTTGAAGATTTGAAGGGATTACGGCCGTGATCTCAAGAACAACAATGCTTGATTCACTGAAAGGATGAATCCTTGATGCTCCACAACGAGTTCTAGGATGGATTTAGTGATAGATGAAGAGAAAACTTGAGTTTTCGGATGGGGGTTTTTAGAGAGAGAAAGTGTTTTCGGCCAGCAAAGTGTAAATGAGGGTAGGAACATGTATATATAGGCTGGGTTTATGGTCGCTGGTGGGGTCCACCAACCGTGATCGGTTTACGGCCGTGATCAGGTTCACGACCGTGAACACCAATTAGACTGGGTTTTGTTGATTCTCGAAGAAAAACTCGGGTTTTCGCGCGATTTTGGTTTTGACTCTTACATAAAATTTAATTATATAAATTAATGCTTTTCCAAGCTATGAGAATTTGACGGAACAAAATAAAATTCAAAATTTATTTAACGGAATCGGGCTAACGTAAACGGAAAAAGGTTCGGGTTGTCACATCATCCCCCCGATAGAGGGAATTTCGTCCCGAAATTCTAACATAGAATACAAATCATGGACTCGGAAAAAGATGAGGGTATTTCTGTTGCATTGAATCTTCTCGCTCCCAAGTGAATTCAGGTCCCCGCTTGGCATTCCAGCGGACCTTCACTATCGGTATGCGACTTTGTTTCGTTCGTTTGACTTCCCGATCCATGATTTCGACTGGTTCTTCCACAAAATTAAGGTTCTCCTTGATCTCGATCTCATCAAGAGGGATCACAATGGTTTCGTCGGATAAACACTTTTTAAGGTTCGACACGTGGAAGACGGGATGAATGTTGCTAAGTTCTTGGGGTAAACGAAGTTTATAAGCTACGGGCCGATCCTGGCGAGGATCCCGAAAGGCCCAATGTATCTCGGATTTAGCTTTCCACGCTTTCCGAAGCGTATCATGCCTTTCCAGGGCGAGACCTTTAACAGGTGGCGGTCACCAACCTGGAACTCCAAAGGTTTTCGTCTTTTGTCGGTGTAGCTCTTTTGTCTATCTCTTGAAGCTTTAAGTCGTTCCCGGATTTGTACGATCTTTTCTGTGGTTTCTCGGATGATTTCTCGGCCAGTGAGAGTGCTATCAGGGACTTGACCTTTGGCTAGCTGCGTGTCACCCACCTCAGCCCAACACAGAATGGATCTGCACTTACGGCCATAAAGGGTTTCGAAAGGAGCAGCCTTGATGCTAGTGTGATAGCTGTTGTTGTAAGAGAACTCGACCAATAGCAAATGGATATCCCACGACCTACCAAAGTCGATAACGCACGCTCTCAGCATGTCTTCTAGGGTTTGAATGGTTCTCTCACTCTGCCCGTCGGTCTGTGGATGATAAGTTGTGCTCATATCCAGCTTAGTTGCAAGAGCCTTTTGCAAAGACTGCCAAAATCTCAAGGTGAATCTGCTATCTCGATCAGAGATAATGGACACAGGTACACCATGCAGTCGAACTATCTCTTGGATGTAGATTCGGGTCAGTCTCTCTATCTTGTATGTTTCCTTGATTGGCAGGAAGTGGGCAGACTTGGGCAATCTGTCGACGATTACCCAGATACTGTCATGGCCACTCTGGGTCTTGGGCAATTTGGTAATGAAGTCCATTGTGATTCGTTTTGAATTCTACTCAGGTATCTCTGGGTGTTGAAGTAGACCTGAGGGCTTTTGATATTCCACCTTCACCTTAGCGCAAGTCAGGCACTTGCCCACGAATGTAGCAATTTCTGCTTTCATGTTTGGCCACCAATAGAACTTTTTGAGATCCAGATACATCTTATCTGAATCTGGGTGAACGGAGTATCTTGTCTGATGAGCTTCTTTCATGACAACCTCCCTGTAACCGCCGAACTTTCGGGTCCAGATCTGGTTTCCTTGAAATAATAAACTTCGTCTCCCTTGATTTCGAAGTTCTTTTCCATTCCCCTCAAGGCTTCGTCCAACATGTTCTCTGGTTTCAAGGCTTCTAGCTGAGCCTCTCTGATTTGCGCGGACAGATGGGAATGGATAGTCATTGTAAGTGCCTTCACTCTGCGACCTGAATACTCTTTCCGGCTGAGGGCATCTTCCACCACATTGGCCTTCCAGGGATGATAGCGTATTTCGCGCTCATAATCGTTGAGTAGATCTACCCATCGTCGTTGTCTCATGTTTAGCTCCTTCTGGTCAAAAATGTGTTGAAGACTTTTATGGTCGGTAAAGATAGTGCACTTGGTTCCATTGAGATAATGCCTCCAAATCTTTAATGCGCAAACCACTGCTCCCAACTCCAGATCGTGAGTTGTATAATTGAATTCGTGTGCTTTCAGCTGTCTCGAGGCATAAGTAATGACTTTTCCTCGTTGCATGAGCACACAGCCTAGCCCTTGATTGGATGCATCGCAGTAGACCACGAAGTACGTCGTCCCTTCTGGAAGAGACAAGATAGGTGCGCTGCATAGGGCCTGCTTCAACGTTTGGAAAGCACTGTATTGATTTTCTCCCCAACTAAAGGTTACACCTTTCTGATTCAGGGTGGTAAGAGGCTTAGCAATTTTGGAGAAATTTTGGATAAATCTGTGATAGTAGCCAACAAGACCCAATAATTGACGAATTTCTATGGGTGTCTTTGGTGCTGACCAATTCTCGATCGCTTTAATTTTGGAAGGGTCCGCGTGTATGCCTTCTTCGCTAACCACGTGACCGAGGATAGTTAGTTTTCTGATCCAAAATTCGCACTTTGAGAATTTTGCATATAGTTTCTCCGCCCTTAGAGTTTCTAGCACTAGCCTCAAGTGTTGTCTATGATCTTCCTCACTCCGAGAATAGACAAGTATATCATCTATGAATACAATCACGAACTTGTCTAGAAATGGGCGGCACACCCGATTCATTAGATCCATGAATATCGCGGGTGCGTTGGTTAGACCAAAGGGCATTACTACAAACTCGTAGTGACCATACCGAGTTCGGAAAGCTGTTTTCGGAACATCACTCTCCAGGACTCATAGATGATGGTACCCTGATCTTAGGTCTATCTTTGAAAAGTAGCTGGCTCCTTGGATTTGATCGAAGAGGTCGTCGATACTGGGTAGGGGGTAACGGTTCTTGATAGTGAGCTTGTTCAGTTCGCGATAATCTATGCACATCCGAAAGGACCCATCCTTCTTTTTCACAAATAAGATCGGGGCTCCCCAGTGTGAGGAACTTGGTCTGATGAATCCCTTGCTAAGTAGTTCATTGAGCTGGCTGGATTAGTCTTTGCATTTCTGCCGGTGCTAGACAGTAAGGAGATTTGGCTACGGGAGTAGCTCCGGGGATTAAGTCGATTCGGAACTCGAGTTGGCGCTCAGGAGGAATTCCAGGAAGATCTTCGGGGAAGACATCAGGAAAGTTACAGACTTCGGGGATGCTCTCGAGGCCCTTAACTTCCTGTTTCTCATTAATGACATGGGCTAGAAATGCACGACACTCCTTTCGCAGATATTTTTGGGCTTTGATGCATGAAATGATACGAAGGTTTGAACTGAGTTTAGCACCATAGATAATAAGGGTTTCGCCAGATGGCAAATTGTGGCGAATGGCTTTTTCATAACAAAGGATATCAGCACGATTGGGGCTCAACCAATCCATGCCAATGATGACATCGAAGCTTTTTATGGAAACTGGCATGAGGTCGATTGGAAAAGAATTGTCGTTTAGAGTAAGGGTACAACCTATGAATATGTCGTTAGTGCTCTCTTTCTTTCCGTTAGCCATCTCGACGGTAAATGTTTCGGTTAAAGGTTGGGATTTATGCTTGAGTAGATGTTTAAATGCATGACTAACAAAACTCCTCTCCGCACCACTATCGAAATGAATGCATGCATAAGAGTTGTCGAGGAGGAACATACCCGTAACTACGGTGGGATCAGCGACAGCTTCCTCCTGGCCCATAGCTAGAACACTCCCTGTGTTTCCAGCAGTTGTTGCCTTGGGGCAATTTCACTTGAAGTGTCCGGTCTCCCCACAACCATAGCAGGCTCGACCAACACCCGCCCCAGGAACCTGATTAGTTGGTTGGACTGGTGTCTTGCAGAAACGAGTGGTGTGTCCCTTCTTGCCACAGCTGTTGCATTGCAAATCATGGCAGGGTCCGTGATGATGAAAATTGCACTTGTCGCACCTTGGAAGAGTACCAGCATATCTACTGGCAGGTGCTTGGGCGGTTGGAACAACAGCAAGAGTAGTAGCAGCATGGACTGCCACAGTTTGTTGCTTTTTGGAGGGCTCTTGCGACGACTGGCCCTTACGCTTGTTCCAAAACTTTTTCTTCCCACCACTCACTTTTGGTGGTTCGGAAACGGCTGCTACTGTGTCATGATCAACCTCGTGATCTATTAGAGTCTGCGCTAGACACTTGGCGCTGTCAAAAGTGGAAGGTTTAGCAACCAAGACGTTCCCTTGAGTTGGCGCTGTCCAAAGTGGAAGGTTTAACAGTCCTTCTGGTGTCCCTGACCACCATCAAGATTAGGGGGTTAGATCCAATTCCCGACCCGCTAGGATTCATCTGCGACATTGCGGCAGCCACATTAGCTGTAACTGCTGCCTGGAACATGACAGGATCAAACTGAGGAGGTGGCGGCAGCGGAGGATCGTTGTTCTTTCTGTTGGGTCTTTCCTGGGAGGCATCTTTCTCTAAAAGATACAAGGGGAAAATGGCGATAAGCCTTCCATATTGATCATGAGTCGGATATTTTCGAACAAGATATATCTTAAGCGTTAACAGCGATCTATAATAAAGGTTTACTAACATAAACAAGACATTGTAGGTCTTTCATTTATGAGGATTAGTACTACTTGTAACAATTATGTGCAGTGTTATAGAACTATAAAATACTCCTATAGTATTTTAACTATGTGCTTCATTAGTATAGAATTTGGTGAGTTTTAGACTTGTCACAACACCACAGTCACTCCCACGCACATGTTGGTGATTTCTCGGACAAATATAGTTGATCAGGTTATATTGGCCCCACATATGATTACATAGCTATTCAGGTTTAACCGTAGTGTCCGACTCGCCTTAAATACTTTTATGTAGTTCTTACTATGATACAGCTTCTAGTATGTATGTATACTTGTATACTTCTTTATAAAATACTTAAATTTTAAAAGTATACTTTTAGTTTTAAAGCACTTCGGCCCCTTTTAGTGTTTATAGTTGTATACCATTTATGGTTCGATATACTTAGTTCACTATAAACACTAGCTCTGATACCAATCTGTCACACCCCCAAACCGAAATGGTGGAAACGTTCAGGGGTGGAGGACGTCATGTGTAGTATCACAACAATTGCATCATAGTAATCAAAGTAAACACAACCATTACAATGAATAAGTAAAATATTTACATATGTTTGATACATAATTTGTATACACCAAAAGTAGCAAAATATAAAGACGTGACTCTATACGATCCGTCTTCTTCAAAAGTCTGCGGAAGTACCTGTCTACTGATTTCTTGAGAATACAAGTGGTTTTGAAAAGAGTATCAGCAGTAAAGCTGGTGAGTTCATAAGCAATGTTTTTGTAATGAAAACATGTTGATGAATCTGTAAAAATGTTTGTATGTTTCCTAGAAAGTCCAATATTTTCTTTAATGAAAACGTGATAATACCAGTTCCTTCTATGACTACTTAGTTCACACTAGTTACGTATAAACCAATATCGAACAGACAGTTGATTATGTGGATCTGCCCTAAGCCCACAACCAAACAAGGAACAGGAAATGAGGCGGAAACCACACATTCCACAGTCTATCGAATATTCTTCATACATAACCCAGATGCATAAACTCAGGAATTATAGAATTAACTATGAATGTTTGTTACGGTATCCTGTTGTAGTATATGAAAAATGTTAGTTTATATGTTTGGTTACTACCAGATGTATTGTATGGTGAGTTCTGTATGAAAATCCTGTATAAAATGTTCTATATGAAAAACCCTGGCTGCCACCAATATGTATAGTAGTTTCATTACTTAAAGTAAAACTCTGTATTCAAATTTCCTGGAATCCTCCAGTTGTAATGTATGATAGTTCTATTAATGAAAATAAAACTAATTGAAGAAAAGAATCCCATAAACAAATGGTTAGTTTATACTATTGTGAGTCGTATAACCATGCTTGATACGACTTAGTGACCTTTACGACGTTCTTCAAGTGTCGGATATATGACATTTGTCACCTCAGGCATTCCTGCCTAACTGTAGATAGCAGTTCAGGTGTGGGATTGTCAGTCCCGAATAGATCTATTCACAAATCTCACGCTCTCCCTCCAGGAGACTCTAGTTATACTATGCTAGGATTTAGTTCAGTACCCCGAAGGGGTACAAATTGAAGTAGTATCTCCCAATCCTGTATTAACTAGTTTACGTGTTGTTTAATATTTTTCTCTCGTACTTGCATCTGAATGTATGTCTTGTAGAGTAAAAATAATTATACTTAAATAATTATCTAGTAATGTACTCTTGTTATTCGAAAAATAGTAATTGTTGAAACATAAAAGTGACCCTCTTAAACTTAACAGAGATCCGAAGGTACCTTTCAAGCACCGCAGTCAAATTTCAACACCGCAGTCAAGCATCGCAACCGCGGCCATCTTAGTCATCAGCACTTAGTCTTAGTCTTTTATCTGTTTTTCTTTAAGTACTTTCTTTTATCCAATGTGCCCTGCGTGGCAACTCTTAATAGATAGGACTTTTGTAATCTTCGAGACTCTATAAATAGAGTTCTCTCTTTCTGATTAAAATCATCTCTCCACGCATCTTAAATCTAAAATCTCCATCTTACTATCTCATCTTAAAGATACTCTGATTCTAATATCGTTACCTCTTCGGAGCAAGTCAATCTTGACTTAATCACTAAGTTTGATCTCACTTACTAACTTGGTCTGATTGCATTCCTCGTTAAGAATCAACTTAAGTGTATACTTGATATAATACTTGCTGTCTTTTATATTCCTTATATTTCCGCAACTAATCACCTAACTATCTAACTCTAACTTATATTTTTGTTGAGCTTTATGATCCTTTGAGATTAACTTTAATTTCCACAATATAAACTTGTTCTAACGTTTGTTCATGTGTGTTTCTCAAGTTTTTCTCTCAACAATTGGTATCAGAGCCAATGTGGTTGCTTTTTGAAGGAAAAACTGTGATTTTCAAAAAGCCTTTTATACCACTGAAGCTCACTTCTTAAAAAAAACAAAAATTATTTTCAAAACAAGGAAATATGGCACAAGCATTATATCTCAATGTTTCTAACAGTGTTGGTGGTTCTAATAGAGCCCCAATATTGGTGGCAAACGAATATCATCACTGGTCTCAGAGAATGGAAAGATACTTAAGGAGACTCGGTAGAGATGTATGACGATCTGTAGAAGAAGGACCACATGTCCCGGTTCTTACACCAGTTCAAACCGACGGCGCCACAGTCAGACTAGGGGGAGGTCAACCAGCCCTGAATCGTCCCACCAAAGACGATCTCGATAAAATGGAAAATGATGTTGTTGCCTTTTATGAGATTTCTTATGGAGTTGCTCCTGACAACTTCGACATTATCATAAATTGCAAATCGGCAAAAGAGATCTGGGTTGTTCTCAAAAACTTATATGAGGGTTCAGAACAAGCTCAAGATAAGAAGCTCACAACCGCACTCAATGAGTTCAACAATTTCAAAGCTAATACTAGCGAAAGTTTGGAAGACTCCTTCAAAAGGTTCAACCTACTTGTCACTAAGTTATCTAATGCTGGCACGGTCCGAAGCAACCATGAGACAAATCTTCAGTTCCTCAATGGTTTGGGAAGACACTGGACGACTGCTAAGATGATAGTTCAAGGAGATAGAAAGATCCACTCTTTATCTTTGTACAAGCTCTACGGGGAACTGCAAGCACAAGAATCCACTGTACTCAAAGATTGTGCTGACTTTGGAGGACCACTTGCTCTTATAGCACAAGCTCCACATACTCAATCTTACTCTCCCTCGTATGACAATCCTCCGCAGTCATACGAAGCTGACTCAGAGTATGATGATGAAGAAGAATTTCAGAATGCTATTGCTCTTGTTAGCCAACAGTTCAACCGGCTACCACCTCCTTCTTTTCGTAAAAATCAGCAATTCAACAAACCTCCATTCAACTGCAACTTCAACCCTCAGAATAATCACCCTCGATATCCCAAAAATTCTCACCCATCACCGCAACCTCAGACCACTCAAACCAAGGAGGCACCGAAGCCCATCAATCCAACTGACTCTGGTACCTCTTCAGAAGATAAAGGTGATGTTGTGATCCGTCACAAGTGCAACAAGGAGAATCACTTTGCAAAAGATTGCAAGGCTAATATAGTGAAAGATAGAGCCTTCTACCTAGGAATGGCTCAAGAATTGGAGGAAAAGGAAAAAGCACGGGCATACGTAGCCCATGTAAAAGGAGACCATCAAGTTTGGTCATCCGGGGATGAAGATGAAGACATCAACAACATCAAAGGAAAAGGCAAGATTTGCATGCTGGCAACTGCGGATGACGATGGGTCTACAAAGCTGGAAAAGAACTACTGCTACATGGCAAAGGATGGAACTCTAAGCATCGTCGAACAGGTAAAACTCATGATTCAGACTCTAAATTATAACATGCATGACTGTCAACCCTCCATAGACAATCTTAATGACACATGTGCTGCCGTCCTTACAGACTATAACAAAGCTCTAGATGAGAAGAACATAGCGTCCCAAGAGATGTTTCACATAAGAGGGCGACTGGATAACAAAAGACTCAAAGTAGCTATGTTAGAAAAGGACTTAGAGTTAGAAAAAGATGCAAGAATGTTGAGTGAAACACAACTAGAAATAGCTTTGAACCAAAGAGATTTAGCTCAGAGTGAGATTGTACGTTTAAATCTTTTAATAAAAAAACTGTTCAATGAAAGTGAAGCTATTGAAAATTTGGTGAACAATGGAACCATAGATAACACCTATAATTAGGGTTGGTCCAATGGATATCCTACCGCAAAGGATTCCTCACCCCGTTTTAACCAAGATCGACTTTATGTCCCTCCTGACCGAGAGTTCCATTTCCCAGTCAATGACAAAACCTTTCCCGAAGACACCAGAACTCACTTCGGTAGACTTCATAATCTAAGTAACAACTGTGTCATTGAGGAAATTATGCCTAAATTTTCGGGTCACTCAAGTGATCAAATTCCTATATATGGCACAATCTATCCCAATTCTCAGACTTCATCAGTTGTTGATGAGGAAATTGTCATAGAAAGTCCCGAATTCTCAATGGACTTTCCATCTCTGCGCTCAGACCGCAGTGTCTCTCACTGCAGTCATGAAACACAGTCTGCTCATCTGCCTATTATCAAATGTCCCATAAAAGTCTCAACTCAGACTTACTCTGCGGTAGTCAAATCTTCCTTACCGCAGACTATCATCAAAGGCACTGTGACTCTTCAGCCAATTCATCATGAAACCCATAGAAAACCTTGAAGTGGGTCAATGCTCTCAAAATCCTGAATCCTCTAGTTCGGATGAATCTAGCCCTCGTTTTCAAAAATTATCAAACGTTTCCAGGAAACCGCAGCTAAACATCAATGACTGCGGTTCTCCAAAAACCGAGGCTAAAAAGGCTTTCAAAGAGGAAATTAGATCCCGCGGCAAAAATCAGGAAAATTTTTCGAACAACAAAAAACGTGTCAGAATTCCAAAATCTAAGAGTCCAGAGATGTTTGTTTTCTCAAATTATCTTTCAACAAACTCTTCAACCAAGAAAACAAACAAAAGGGAATGTACAGTCTCGAAATCCTTTTCAAAAATATCTGACACAACCCAAAAGAAAGTAAAGTATTTTCGAAGCAATGGTTTTGAAATCTATTCCTCAGATGACCCAAAATGGAAATGGATCTTACCAACACCAATACTGTCAAAATCACATCAAAGTTTTAAGAAATCACTTTCAAAAAGATCTACACGTGCTCCCACTCCTGCAAAACATACTTTTTCAAATTCCAACAGCACTACTGTCAGATCTCACCTCTCTCGGACTGGTCATAAGCCTACTTCTTCATCCAGACCGCTGACCAAACAAAGTGTCAGGGTAAATGACAAATCTTCTGTATGTCAGTGTAGTTGTCAAAAAAATTCATCTCATGTCAAATCTCGTTCTTTTCAAAAACCTCATAACTTTTCTAAATCTCGCAACACTCCAAAACTCACAAACACCCAGGACTAGGCCTAAACGTTGACACGAAACCTGTCCCTGCAACCTCGGTTCATGCATCAATTAGAAATTCATCTTTTATCCCAGGCTCCAAACTCGTTTGGATGCCTAAACTAACCGTGTAATTCTCAGGCTATGTGCAAGGAGGAACAAGAAGAAGAATGGTTAATCGACAGTGTCTGCTCCTTGCACATGACCGAAAGGTTGGAGTACCTTCGGGATTTCAGGCCTATTTGCAACGGTGGAAACGTCACATTCGGCAACAATGCGAATGGGATAATCTGAGGTTATGGTGTACTTACTACAGGAAACTTTTCTATTCAAAAGGTTGCGTACGTAGAAAGCCTCAAACACAATCTCATCAGTGTAGGCCAACTATGTAAAGCAGGCCACAGGGTTGAATTTGACAACGAATACTGCTATGTAATGACCAGCGATAGAAGCACTTGTTTGATCAAATCCAAGTCTGAAGGGACCATGTATCCACTGGACGTTTCTCTGATCATTGGGAAACCGCAGCTATGCTTCCTATCCAAGGTTGTATCTGAAGTCAGCTGGCTTTGGTACCGAAAGCTTGCTCATCTTAAATTCAGATATATCAACAATCTGGTCACCGGAGAACTCGTCCGAGGTCTCCCAATTCTCAAATTCAGCAATGACACACTCTGTCCTGCCTGTGAATGTGGCAAACAATCCAAAGCAAGCCACCCAATGGTGATTGATTCTTCAATTTCTGAACCACTGGAACTTCTGCACATTGATCTCCGCGGTCTATCTACCGTAGCCAGTCTTCATCACAAAAAATACATATTGGTTATAGTTGATGACTTCACTCGTTTCACCTGGGTCTTCTTCCTAAGACTCAAATTCGAAACTCCGCAGATACTGATCAATTTTATCAAAGAAATTGAACTACAAATCAAATTACCAGTGCGCCGCATCCGAAGTGATAATGGAACCGAGTTCACTAATCATCTCTTAAACAGTTTCTTGGTTTCAAAAGGTATCATTCACAACTTCTCAGCTCCCTTTACACCGCAACAGAATGGAGTAGTAGAGCGAAGAAACCGGACTCTGGTAGAAGCAGCCAGATCGATGCTTAACTTCGCACACCTTCCTCTCTACTTCTGGGCCGAAGCAGTGGCCACATCATGCTTTGTTCAAAACCGAAGCATTGTTTGCAAGCGTCTCAGTAAAACTCCGTATGAGGGCCTTAACAACCGCAAACCAAATGTCCGATTCTTCCACATCTTTGGGTGTAGATGTTTTGTGATCAACAACAGAGATCATCTTAACAAGTTCGCACCGAAGTTTGACGAAGGCATTTTTCTTGGCTACTCAACAAACAAGGTAGCTTATAGGGTTCTCATTAGACGCACAAGACTAATAGTCGAAAGCTTCGACGTCAAATTCTATGACTATAATGTCCGCAACACCGCTCCATCAACCGAAACCAAAGCAATCCTGGAAAATGATATTCCTGCCACTTCGGGTCCACTAAACATAGTTGAAGTAAACTATACTGATCTCTTTGACCCTGTAGAAACCGTTAAGCTATCCGAAGTTCTTGTGTCCCCGGAAGCTCAACAGCAGCATGCCGATGTCTCTGGTCCATCTCTATCCGATGAAGTATCACTCAATACTTCCACCTCGCCGGTTGAGGGGGAAAGCTCCACTCCGAATCAGGTGACAACCATCGCGGTTCCAGCACCTGATGATGTAGCTCCAGTTCCTATCAGCAGAGGATCTCTACCCTCGAATGTTTCTTCTGACTCAGATGATGAAGATATAGAGAACATCGACACAAGAACTGACTCAAGGGTTATCACACTTCCAACAATCCAGGGGGAACCTTCTCAGGTTCAAGGGGAACTCCCGTCCGCAATCCAGGGGGAACCTCCATCATTTGCCCAAGAAAACTCCAATCCCAGCTTTCCAATTCAAGACAATTCAGCGGGCTGCTCACATGTCCAGGGGGAACTGCCGTTCCCAAACACAGAGTCTTCAAATATTGAAGACATTCCTTCCACTGCAGCTGTTGACCACCTTCAACCCCGTCTGCATGTATGGACAAAGGATCACCCACCAGGTCAAATCATCGGAAACCCATCAGCAGGCATCCAAACTCGATCTTCACAAGACTTATCTGATCACTGTCACTATGCAACATTCATGTCTTCGGTCGAACCTAGAACCATCAAAGAAGCATTAATGGAGCCTGATTGGATAGCAGCAATGCAAGAAGAACTGGAAGAGTTAAAAAGAAACAAAGTGTGGCAACTCATTCCGAAGCCAAAAGGTCACACGATTGTTGGTACCAGATGGGTGTATAAGAACAAATTGGATGAATCTGGAGCGGTAGTTCGAAACAAAGCTAGACTAGTTGCTAAGGGGTATAGTCGACTTGAAGGTGTTGATTATGATGAAACATACGCCCCAGTAGCCAGGATGGAAACTATACGCATCTTCTTAGCGTATGCTGGTCACAAGAATATCAAGGTACATCAAATGGATGTAAAAAGTGCTTTCCTGAATGGTGAATTGAAAGAGGAAGTTTATCTTCAACAACCTCCGGGCTTCGAATGTCTTGAATTCCCAGATTACTGCTACAAGCTTGAAAAAGCAGTCTACGGTCTAAAGCAGGCACCAAGAGCATGGTACGAGACTCTCTCTGAATTTCTTGTCTCGTTTGGATACAAAAGAGGAGTGATTGATCCCACCTTATTTAGAAAGGCAAATGGTAATCACCTTATGCTTGTACAAATATATGTGGATGATATCATCTTCGGATCAACTGATCAGGGGATGGTGGATGAATTTGCAAAGCTCATGACCAACAAGTTCCAAATGAGCATGGATAGGGAGATTAATTTCTTTCTAGGACTTCAAGTGAAACAAGTCCCTCAAGGGATATTCATACATCAGGAGAAATACACCCCTAAACTGCTGAAGAAATACTCAATGGACAACTGTTCCTCGGCCAAGGTCCCCATGGCCTTCGGATATAAGATTTCTGCTGATCCTTCTGGAGAATCAGTAGATCCCAAGACTTATAGAGGAATAATTTGCTCATTGATGTACCTCACCGCAAGCCGACCATACATTGTCTTTGCAACAGGAGTATGCGCCAGATACCAAGCCGATTCGAAAGTTTCTCATATGACCGCAGCCAAGCAGATTCTCAGATACTTAACGGGCAGAAAATCTCTAGGTCTCTGGTATCCCGCAGGGAACGACTTCAGCCTACAAGCATTCACTGATGTGGATCATGCTGGATGTAGATTGGACAGAAAAAGCACTTCCGGTGGATGTCAATTTCTCGGTGGAAGACTCGTTAGCTGGTCATCGAGGAAATAAAGCTATGTCTCACTATCTACCGCAGAAGATGAATATGTGGCAGCAGTCAGTTGTTGCTCACAAGTCTTGTGGATGAAAACACAGCTTATAAACTACGGATACAGGATGCTGCGGATACCGATTTACTGTGACTCAGAGAGTGCCATAGCGATTTCTCATAATCCTATTCATCACTCGAAAACAAAGCATATTGAACTACGGTACCACTTCATTAAAGACCACATCCTGAAAGGTAACATTGAACTAATTTTTGTCCATACTCATGAAGAGATTACTGATGTATTCACAAAGGCACTTGACTCTACAAAACTCAACAGTTTCTTACAAATGTTAGGAATGATGGATCCAGACCCGCAATTCTTCTTGAATTGATAGGTATCACAGACCACTCTTGGTCACCATTGCGGTCCTAACTAAATATATATATCTTACATAGTTTCAGTATATCTTGTATACTGCAGTACATCTTTTGTACCGCAATATACCGTATATACCGTAACCATATATCATACTTATATTTCAAGGGTCCTTATTGATTATTATTTCTGATTGTGTTCAAGTGTTCTTCTCAGTTTCTAACCATATATCATACTTATATACCGTATATACCGTAACCATATATCATACTGCAGTTGTCTAACCACTCATCCGCAATGAAGTCTTCATCCACAATGAGGTCTCAATCCACAATGACGTTTCAAACCGCAATCTCAGTGATTGAATTTTCAACTACTTCATAAATTCTTGAAACATTGTGTGCTATTTAATTATCCTTCATTAAATTAGAAAAACATTGTCATAAAATATTCGTTTTGTAGCATATGATCGTTTCAGTTCTTTCTTTCAAATAAACCTTTTGTCAGACCTATTTTAGGTATGATGCCAAAATAAAACAGTTTTCAATAAAAGAAATCTTTTTAGAAAATCTTTTCCTTAAACTGTTTTTTCCACTTACCCCAAAATGTCACATCCGTTACAAATTCCACCTTTATTCAACGGACTATCGCCCCTCACCACACATTCTTCAGACATGGGGTATTGGGCCTGACATTTCATTAAATGCCATTTTTGAAAATAACAAAAAAACTTTAGTTAAATGTTTTGTGGCTGATAATGATTTCCTTAATAAAAAACTCAAAGGTTTTTATCCTTAACCACTTTTCTTTAGGGTAAAAACAATAACTTTTTGAAATCTGCCACTATAAAAACCCTCTTTTTCTCTCCAAGAAAGCTTTACGCTTTCTGATCTCTCAAATACAAACAACTTCTTCTCCTCCCCTCTTGCATCTCACGTTTTACTGCAAGTTCTTCAAGTTTTTTCAAAATGGTGAAGTCGAGACTTTCAAAGAAACAATCAAAGGCATCTGCCTCTACTCAGCCAACTGGTTCCGATTCAACTACACGAAATCAATCGCCTTCGATTGAGTCTAGCAATTTTAGGGAAATTTTTTATGATCATCCCTCCTACAATGACTCGATTCGTCTCATGATCAAGTTCATCTCCAATCATCCTCTATTTGGTCCATTCGACGCATTCACTGATGTGGTTCCCATCTCCACATTGTTCAAATGTGCCTTTTCTGCACATCGTCCTCTTAACAATCTGCAAGAAGTTCATCTGAACTTAGTGGATGACTCTTTGGTCATCTTGACCAAAGACAAGTTTCTTGCTGCAATCAATTTACTGGTACATCCCTCAACCAAGTTCTTCTCGCCCAGTGTTACAGACATCACCTCCACACTGTATTAAATGGGATACCAGAAGCAGATCAAGGGTATTGGAGAGTTCAAGAAGAGCCAACTGCCTACGGTATGGCAATTTGTGTGCCATTTCGTGATCCGCAGTTTGTCTGGATGAACCGGAGGCACATACAACATGGGCCTCAAACTACTTGAGCCCGTATGGAGCATCTTCACAGGCCATGATGTTAACTACGGTCATATTCTTTGGGATGATTTTCTTCAGTACATCCCTAAGGAGAATCCAAAGGAAAATCCAACCGAGCTTACTTTTGCTAGATTTTGGGCACTTTGCATCTCGAATCTTCATCAAGACGCCAAGATCAGTATGGGCAACGACATCAACTTCTTTGTCACCCGCGATCTCAAAAGGTACGCTCCTTCCAAAGATCAGAGTATTTTTGGACCAATCAAACGCTTACCCATTCACATCTTGACTACGGTTAGACTTGAGACCCAAATAGTCACGGATCACATCGAGGCTACGGAAGGCATTGACCCATACCTTTCTACCCCGCTTCTCCCAAGTCAGAACATATTAGCCTCAACCGCACCCAATCAACCAGAGCGATCCCCAGTTCCATCTTCTACTACTCTATCCAATGCCTCAAGGCTCAAACAGTTGGTTTCTCCCAAGAAAGGCCCCCGCAGCAAAGGAAGAACACATACAACGGGTGAAACGCGCAGGAAACATAAAGCATCCAGGAAAGCCAAAGCTCCCAAGGAAGCAGAATCCTCGAAGAAGTGAAAACTCCAACATGTTGTATCATCAGAAAATGACTCCCAATCCAATCAATCTTCCAATGATTCTGATCTCGACTCTGCTCCTATTTCTATTCTCAAGAAAAGGAAAACAAAACCCTCTAGCCAAATGCGTGACCGGACCGATACCGAAGTCTCTCAAAAGGCTCCGGTAGTCCTTGGGGTTCCCGCAGACCCATTTGCTACTACCCTCTCCAGCTACTCGAACACAGCAAGTGTGCTCGTTTCATCTCAACGTGGAGACTCAGCCCCAACTAGATCCCAAGAGGATCTAATTGGTACTTCTCGCCCTAAGGTCTCCAGGGCTTCCAGACTTCATTTCTTTCAAGAATCGGAGTTGCAATCCATTTTAGACATTGTAATCTATACACTCAATACACCTACCCAACCACAAGGCGATTCTTCAGCCCATGCCAGAACGGAGCCGAGGCCAAACTTGACCACGAGTCAAGGAGACCAAGGAAGCTCCGGAAATCCAACTCTGCTTACATCTTTTTCAGGTGGTTTAGGCACAGTGAGCACTTATGTGCAAGGATCTGTGAACCAGAGGGACACCTCGGTGCGTTTTCAAGGATTTGACGGTGATGAATCTAATGATTCTTGGAGGCATTACAATCCAGTCTCCAAATCCGAAGTTCAGAAGTATGCCGCTTTCCGTAAGGCATTCCAAGCGAGAAAGGATCAAAAAACTAAGCAACTTCAACAGAAGCAATAGGAAATTCAAACCGTAGCCAAATACTGGGCCGACGCCATAAACAATGCCAATTCGGTTGCTACAATCCTAAAGGTCCAGGACTGGATGGAAGCAATGGCTGAGATTATCCGCAAAGCTCAGGCCAATCCAGTTGGTCCAGGTTCATCCAAGCCCCCTCCAACCACTGCTGCTAATAACTCTCAAGAGGACAGAACTGCAATCGAAGTCAGTTCAGCCCCAACCTTTGGCTTCGATGACTTCGATCTAAATGAAGTCAATCAACCAGAACAGCCAGAAGATGTTATGATGTTTTTCGATGAAGAAGAAGAGTCTAGCGGATCACAGCACTCAACGTCTAAGCCCAAGGAGAAAGAGAAGAAAAAGAAGCAAGCTGTCTCCCGAAAAGAATTTCTGTCTCTACAAAATAAAGTAGATCAGATTCTTGCTGCTGTCAAATCTTCCCAACCACAATCTGAGGATTTGCCTGGCCCGCAGTCTCTCATCGACCACATCGAAAGACTGGAAGCCAGAGAGCGTCTTGCTGCAGAACGCATCTCCTTTAAGGTGGAAATGGGGATCCGAGCCCTGTACAACAACCGCAAAGCTGATCATCAACATTTCATCTCCACTGCTGAGAAACTTATCTCTGAAGTATCCTCCATCAAATCGGATCTTCAAACCATCATTATGGATCAGTCTGCTCAGTCTCAGAAAGTTGTTGAAGAAACGCACAATGCGTATGAATATGCAGTTTCGGTTCTACAGTCAACCATCAATAGTCTCCGCAAATCACTATCCTCCAACTTTCACGGTCCCAAAATCCTGCGCCTCACCAAGGAGATTCACCAATTGCTCTTTAATCCCGAAATTCCAAACAACCAACAACTCGCTGATGCTCTAACGGCTCAATTTGACGAAGTTTGTGGGAAAATTGATGGTCTTAAGCAATGGCTTGAGGAAGTACCGACTGCTCCTCCCTCGAGAGGGGGAAGTGAAGACCAAAACTCGGATCAAATTTCTCATCAGCACTCCCATCCGCACCAACATATAATCTCTCCCGTCATTAATGAAAAAGTTCCTACCCCTCAACCTTCACCGCAACTTTCTCCACAAAAAAACACTTGTCCCCTCTCTCCAAAGGAGTCCAATTCATCAGTCTTCACCGCAACAAACGCCTATTCATGAACCTCATCATTCTCCTAAGCGACCCGAGACTCCCCCTCATTTCAAGAACTTAGCTTCCCATATGTCATCAGATCACTCAGACGACTCTCCCGCAACCAAATAGAAGAAAGCTGACTGGAGATCAACTAAATTTGCTGAGTTGATCTGGAGGGAGAATGGAGTTGATATTACAATGGATGAATCCCTTATCAATTCATCGGTCAATCCGCACAGAAGATTACTGGATGACGACTACAAGCCCTATATCACATACGTAGAACCACCTCAGGACGGTTATTGGGACATCCCCATCTCTCCAAATTCCAAATACTTCACTGTTTTCGAACCCTTTGACCGTAGTATTCCCGATGATAAAAGGCTGCCTTTAGAGTTTGAAAGGCTCAACAGCTTTCATGCCAAGCATGGGTCGTCTATTGAGAAAATATGGTCGAATGATAGGCCCACTACAGTCAAAAACTACAAACCTCGAAAATTCATGAAGGCTGAATTCATTCATTACACTCTCACCAGAAGAAACTCAGACTACATACGAACCCAAGCTGATTTCCCTTGCATGAACCTGGAAGAAATCTTCCTGATTGCAAAGGTATTTCAGAACAAGACGGAAAAACACCCAAAGATGCAGATTGCGTATGAAAGGGCATGCACCTTTCTAAAAGAGACTATGTGTGATTTTGCAAGGATCGATGCGGACATCCACCCGGCACTTGCTCAAAAGTTCAATCTTCCTCCCCTTGAACCAGCTCCGGTCCTGACTGAAGGCTTTCAAGAAAGATCCATTGGAGCAACCAACTTCCCAGATCTTGGAGTCATTTTCAAACGCAAAAATGATGAAACAAAATATTTCATCCCAATGACTGCCATAAACCGCATGACCCGAAAGCAATTGGAGATCACTCAGACTGCAGTCAACAAATCAAAACACACAACTGCTGAAGTGAAGTTTGAAATCTTAAGGAGAATCGCATGGCTTAAGGAAGTCATGAAATTCTGGTGGATTCTCATCAAGTTCCTCAAGCTCAACCCTCGAAAGAAAAGTTGAAGAGGTCACTTAGGGGGAAATGTTGAAACATAAAAGTGACCCTCTTAAACTTAACAAAGATCTGAAGCTACCTTTCAAGAACCGCAGTCAAATTTCAACACCGCAGTCAAGCATCGCAACCGCAGCCATCTTAGTCATCAGCACTTAGTCTTAGTCTTTTATCTGTTTTTCTTTAAGTACTTTCTTTTATCCAATGTGCCCTGCGTGGCAACTCTTAACAGATAGGACTTTTGTAATCTTTGAGACTCTATAAATAGAGTTCTCTCTTTCTGATTAAAATCATCTCTCTATGCATCTTAAATCTAAAATCTCCATCTTACTATCTCATCTTGAAGATACTATGATTCTAATATCGTTACCTCTTCGGAGCAAGTCAATCTTAGCTTAATCACTAAGTTTGATCTCACTTACTAACTTGGTCTGATTGCCTTCCCCGTTAAGAATCAACTTAAGTGTATACTTGATATAATACTTGCTGTCTTTTATATTTCCTTATATTTTCGCAACTAATCACCTAACTATTTAACTCTAACTTATATTATTGTTGAGCTTTATGATCCTTTGAGATTAACTTTAATTTCCGCAATATAAACTTGTTCTAACGTTTGTTCAAGTGTGTTTCTCAAGTTTTTCTCTCAACAGTAATGTATATCATAAACTAAGTCTGTCATTGTTTATATGCTTGTAAATGTATAAGCTCTGAAATTGTAAAACTGTGTATTGAAATCCCAAACTATACCTATTATAGTTTGCATGTATGTTAAGTATTCAGTTCGTGTATTGTTCTAAAAAACTATGCAACTATAGTTGTGATTTGAAAACTTCCCTTATGCTCAGCATGTTACAAAAGGGATAAGATATCTAAACATTTTATAAAATGTGGTGATCTTTTGGTTGTATCAATTGCATAAGTTATAATCCTGTTTGAAATTCTGTGTATAAAGTTCACAAAAACTATTTGTGTTTGGCTTGTATTCCCCCTGAAAACGTTAAAATAATAAAAACGTAGGGGTATGAACTCACAGTTGGTTGCGTGAATGTGTCGGACAACGAGACTGGAAACGATGACCCTCGAGTTGATATACGCGACACTTAACGGGATCCTAATAATAATTAAATACATATATGTGTATTATTAGCGAAACCATTAATTATAGTGTTGGAAAACACTTGTTTTTGGTTAAGGAATGTTACCGAGACTCGATCGAAGTGGAAAAAGTGGGTTTGCAGCCAAGATTCTCGATGTAGGCTGATTGCGGTCGTGAAGGGGATTACAGCCGTGAACTATTCTCGACCGTGAACGGTTCACTTCCTTTGAAGGGTTTACGGTCCTTGAATGGTTCACCGTCTGTTCTTGGTGTTCTTGGTGAAAATATGAAGGTTTGAAGGGTTCACGGCCGTGAACTGATTTCGGCCCTTGAAGATTTGAAGATTTGAAGGGATTACGGCTGTAATATCAAGAACAACAATGCTTGATTCGCTGAAAGGATGAATGCTTGATGCTCCACAACGAGTTCTAGGATGGATTTAGTGATAGATGAAGAGATAACTTGAGTTTTCGGATGAGGGTTTTTAGAGAGAGAAAGTGTGTTTTTGGCCAGCAAAGTGTAAATGAGGGTAGGAACATGTATATATAGGCTGGGTTTATGGTCGGTGGTGGGGACCACCAACCGTGATCGGATTACGGCCATGATCAGGTTCACGGCCGTGAACACCAATTAGACTGGGTTTTGTTGATTCTCGAAGAAAAACTCGGGTTTTCGCGCGATTTGGGTTTCGACTCTTACATAAAATTTAATTATATAAATTAATTCTTTTCCAAGCTATGAGAATTTGACGGAACAAAATAAAATTCAAAATTTATTTAACGGAATCGGGCTAACGTAAACGGAAAAAGGTTCGGGTTGTCACATCATCCCCCCGATAGAGGGAATTTCGTCCCGAAATTCTAACATAGAATACAAATCATGGACTCGGAAAAAGATGAGGGTATTTCTGTTGCATTGAATCTTCTCGCTCCCAAGTGAATTCAGGTCCCCGCTTGGCATTCCATCGGACCTTCACTATCGGTATGCGACTTTGTTTCGTTCATTTGACTTCCCGATCCATGATTTCGACTGGTTCTTCCACAAAATTAAGGTTCTCGTTGATCTCGATCTCATCAAGAGGGATCACAAGGGTTTCGTCGGATAAACACTTTTTAAGTTTCGAAACGTGGAAGACGGGATGAATGTTGCTAAGTTCTTGGGGTAAACGAAGTTTATAAGCTATGGGGCCGATCCTAGCGAGGATCTCGAAAGGCCTAATGTATCTCGGATTTAGCTTTCCACGCTTTCCGAAGCGTATCATGCCTTTCTAGGGCGGGACCCTTAAGAGGACGCGGTCACCAACCTGGAACTCCAAAGGTTTTCGTCTTTTGTCGATGTAGCTCGTTTGTCTATCTCTTGAAGCTTTAAGTCGTTCCCGGATTTTTACGATCTTTTCTGTGGTTTCTCGGATGATTTCTGGGCCAGTGAGAGTGCTATCAGGGACTTGACCTTTGGCTAGCTGCGTGTCATCCACCTCAGCCCAGCACAGAGGGGATCTGCACTTACGGCCATAGAGGGCTTCGAAAGGAGTAGCCTTGATGCTAGTGTGATAGCTGTTGTTGTAAGAGAACTCGACCAATGGCAAATGGATATCCCAGGACTTACCAAAGTCGATAACGCACACTCTCAGCATGTCTTCTATGGTTTGAATGGTTCTCTCACTCTGCCCGTCGGTCTGTGGATGATAAGCTGTTCTCATATCCAGCTTAGTTCCAAGAGCCTTTTGCAAAAACTGTCAAAATCTCGAGGTGAATCTGCTATCTTGATCAGAGATAATGGACACAGGTACACCATGCAGTCGAACTATCTCGTGTATGTAGATTCGGGTCAGTCTCTCCATCTTGTATGTTTCCTTGATTGGCAGCAAGTGGCCAGAATTGGTTAATCTGTCTACGATAACCCAAATATTGTCATGGCCACTCTAGGTCTTGGGCAATTTGGTAATGAAGTCCATTGTGATTCGTTCCCAATTCCACTCATGTATCTCTGGCTGTTGAAGTAGACCTGAGGGCTTTTAATATTCCACCTTCACCTTGGCGCAAGTCAGGCACTTGCCCACGAAGGTAGCAATTTTTGCTTTCATGTTTGGCTACCAATAGAACTTTTTGAGATCCAGATAAATCTTATCTGAACCTAGGTGAACAGAGTATCTTGTCTGATGAGCTTCGTTCATGACAACCTCCCTGTAACCGCCAAACTTTGGGGTCCAGATCCGGTTCATGAAATAATAAACTCCGTCTCCCTTGATTTCGAAGTTCTTTTCCATTCCCCTCAAGGCGTCGTCCAACATGTTCTCTAGTTTCAAGGTTTCTAGCTTAGCCTCTGTGATTTGCGTGGATATATGGGAATGGATAGTCATTGTAAGTGCCTTCACTCTGCGACCTGAATACTCTTTCCGGCTGAGGGCATCTGCCACCACATTGGCCTTGCCGCCATGATAGCGTATTTCACACTCATAATCGTTGAGTAGCTCTACCCATTGCCGTTGTCTCATGTTTAGCTCCTTCTGGTCAAAAATGTGCTGAAGACTTTTATGGTCGGTGAATATAGTGCACTTGGTTCCGTAGAGATAATGCCTCCAAATCTTTAATGCGAAGACCACTGCTCCCAACTCCAGATCGTGAGTTGTATAATTGACTTCGTGTGTGTAACGCCCGGGTTTCAGGGCTAAGCATTATCAGATGATGTAATAGTCTAGGTCAACTATTGTAACTCTTTTTTAGATAATAAAGATGAAATATTTGAGTATTATGTGAATTATGTGCCTTTATATGCTTATTACTTATTTATAAATGTGTAATAAATAAAGAATAAAAATAAGCGTCAAAATTAAAGTGTGAGATAAACCCGATATCTCTACATAAAGTTGTAGTGGTCGAAACAAGGATTCTAGGGATATATAGAACGCCGAAATCCGAGTTATAACGAAGAAGTTATGACCCGTCGAAGTTTTGCGACGGAACCGGCACGACACCGGAAAGCATAAATAGTGAATTTACGATAGAGCGACTTTTAGCCTCAACGATCTAAACGAAAGTCATAGAAAACGTTAAACCGAGAGTGTCCATAAAAAGAACGCCCCAATCTAACTTCGTATGAGGAAGTTATGATTTTTCGAAGTTTCGGCTTAGCAGTGTACAGCCCGAAGTTCGAATATTAGATGGAGCGGTTTTTAGCCGACACAACCTAAACGAGAATCGGAGATCTCGTTAATAGTAGCGCATCGATAAAAAGACAGACAAAAACGGACGTCAGATGAAGAAGTTATGAATTTTTAACGGACCAATCCTGTCCCGACCTGTTAAAAATATAAATTTAAAATAAAGTCAAAATTAGCCGACAGACTCTAAACGAAAGTTGTAGAGTACGTTCCCGCCTACGCATGGATATAAAGAACGTCGAAAACGGAGCTCGTATGCGAAAGTTATGAATTTTAGAAGTCGGGAAGGAAAATTGTGAGACTGATGCGAAATTGATGACGTGGCACAATCACAGCCGTCGCTTGCGGCCCAAGGCCTCGCTTCGGATGGAGACACCTGGCCTCGCATACGCGCCGCGTAAAAGGGTACGCCCCGCGTTCGGAATCGTTTGGTCTCGGAAGCTCCACGTCGCCCTACCGAGGTCTCGCCACCTGATAACCCTATCCGAACTACGCCTCGCGTAGTGCTGTACGCCCGGCGTACGACCGAAGGCTCGCGCCTATAAATAGGCTGTAACCCTAGTCAAAATAGGTCAATAGACAATCACATGTGATTATGCCAATCATGTAATGTGATTTTGTTAAACTAGTAATATGATAAGAGTGCTATGTAGTTCATGATAAATTCTAATACAAATATGAACTTTCTTTATGATACAACTTAAAGTATACGTCCATACGATTTCAAAAATATAGAGAATGTCTGAATCTGACTTCGCATGAAGAAGTTATGATAAACCGAACACTATAAATATCTATAATAAGAGGATTTGAAAATAGACTTAGAATTAGCCATTGGAGTCTAAAAGATAGTTGTAGTACTTGTAAATACCTACGCGTGCATATAAAGAACGTCAAAAACGGATTTCGTATGTGAAAGTTACAACCTTCCGAAGATTCAGCTATCAGAAACCCTAATCTGACTGACCTCACGACGTGAGCACAGAACTCACGACGTGAGGAGTCATTTATCCACATCTCGGAATCTAGAAGGTGTGTGACGAGGCCGCGAGGGGATAAGATCCAAACTCACGACGTGAGCAAGGATATCTCACGACGTGATGAGTCACATGGCCACCTTCCGAAGCTAGGGACGCAAATGGCAAGTCTACGGGGATAAGATCCAAACTCATGACGTGAGCCTTATAAAACTCATGACATGTGGATCCAAAATCCTTACTATAAATAGCAGGTCCGACCTCAGCCATTCTTACACCTAAACTTCTTTCTCCTCTCTCCTTTGCTAAGGCCATCTTGCATCCTGAGCCCGACGACCTTGTACGCTGACCGTTTCTGCTTAGATTACATAAAATCACGCTACTAGGGTGAATTTCACGGCCCCACTTTCTAATATTTCGGGGGAAAACACATGCTAAATATTATATATACATTATTATTATGTCTATATGATAGTATATAGTTATAATAGTCGGGGTATAGTTGTTCTAAATATAATATTTTGAATATATACAACTATTATCAACTTGTCAGCATGTTAATTTACTAATGTAGATCTTGAGTTATACTTAGGATTCTATATATATGTTGTGTGCGATATAGTTCCGAAGTTATATTCGGAAGTTCTATATGTTAAGTTATAAAGTATGTTGCTATTATTGGTTTTAGGTCAAGATAAAACTTGGTATGTTATATGTTGTTATTGTTAGTTTTATGTAAAGATAAAACTTAGTATGTTATATATTGTTATTGATAGTTTTATGTCAAGATAAAACTAGGAACGTTATATGTTGTTATTATTAGTTTTATGTCAAGATAAAACCTGGTTTTACTTCAAGATATAGCTGTTATACTGCCTAAATGTTATGAAGTTAGGAGTATTGTTTAAAAGCATAGTCTAGTAACTTAGGGTTTTAGACATGAAAATGCTTTTGTTGTTGGAGCTATAGGAAGCCGTCGAAGTCTACATGAGTAATTGTATTCATCAACTAAGATTGGGGATCTTAGCGGAAATCCTCTGAACTGTAACCGTTAATCCCGTGTGAGCGAGGAAGTCGTGTATAATTAGTATACGGGTTGACCACCCCACTTGTGACTGTTAGCTACAGTCAACCAAAAGCAAGTGATGAACTATCCTTTTACTTGTTATTGTTCCGGCGTCGATGAAGCGTACGGTGTTGTTCTCATGGTAAATCATGAGTGTGTTTGTTTCTCATGGTAAATCATGAGTGTGTTTGTTTCTCATGGTAAATAATTAGTGTATTTTGTCAGAGGTATTATGTCACAGCCGCGGTTACAGGCTCATGGTAGCAAATTGTTAGAAACATTATACTTTGTCGTATACAAGTATTAATGTTAAGTATGAGTTTCCCCCTACTTATACCTTAGGTTTAAGGAATGTTTAGGTATAACACTTAATTGATAAGTAAACTATTATACCTAATATACTTACTAAATGTTGGAGAGTCAAAATGATACTTTCAAAACTATACTTTTGAATGTGGAAAAATGTATTATTTTATGGAGTCAAAACCTGTGGACTCACCAACTTTATGTTGACGTATTTTAAAATGCATGTGTTTTCAGGAACTTAAAAAGCTGGTATGTATTCGAACAGAAGAAGTTTTACTATTACCTTTCTGTTCATTAAGAAGTATGCTATAGTCGGATATTATGTAATAGGTTCTAGAAAAACAATTATGTAACTTTCAATTACCAATAAAGGTATGTATTTTCTTAGTACTGTTCAATGTATGTTATATAACTGTGATACGAAGAACGACGTCACACTACCTGGTGTTTCCGTCGATGGCTGGGGGTGTGACATAGGCTGCGAGGGCTTCCGAGGAAATCACACCAAAACCTCTTCTTTCTCTCACTGGTTTCTCTCTCTACCACTCCTAACCCCCCCCCCCCCTAAGCCTAGGTAAACCCCCTAGCACCCGAAGGAAGCCCCGAGACTTATAGAGTCCTGAGAAAAAGGGTATTTCGGTTCGGAAACGTTGCTCCAAGCAAAGCCCAGTTTTCTATAAAACCCGCTATAATTGAGCTACGCCTACGCTATTTTTAATATAGCTTCTAATTAATTATAGCAACATTATTAGGACCTTAAAATAAATATTTGGGCTGTTATTATGAGTTATATAGAGCGTTGTTTAACGCTTATATAATAGTAATAATAGCTAGACTATTAATTAGTCGCGGTTAATGTTAGACTAAACCCTAGTTGTATTGATACTAGGTTTTGTCAAGGGAAAATTGTTTTGAGATAACGAAGCGTTGTCCGAGTTCGGAATCACCACCTTAACAGGTGAGTGCATAGTTATTTTCATCTTACACATAGATATGAAGTATTTTATATAAATTACGTGCTACGTGTGCATATTATATGTATACTTGCTATCTATGCTGGATGAACGATTTTATACATGTTTTAAATGATTTAAACTGTATATGTATTTTATATCTACAAAAAGTGTTGGGTAAAACATGGGTAGATGTAATAGTTGTTGTGTGACAAAATAAAATAATGAGAGGCCTCGTTATAGATGTTATTGATGATCCAGTCATCTAGCGGAGTATAGATGACGACCACAGACTATTCTAGACATTCCAGTGGAACGCTAGCATGCTCACAACCTGTAGGTGTTTATTTGAACTGTGTGCTCATCAGCAGTACTCCATCCCCCACATGGTTGCCTTATTTGACATGAATTGCTGAGGAACCCCCGAAGCATGTGTTGTCACCCCGATGAAAGTCCTTAGACTAGGTCCCTTGTGTTAGATGTTTTAGGGACGTAAAGTGAGGATAACGGGAAAGGGTAATCGGGTTTGTTTGGTTGATGAAAATAATAAATTTATTTATTGTGGGTTGAAAACCCTATGTGATCACCAGGCTCCCAAACCTGACCCACTCAGTTTCTTGTATTACAGGTAGTGGCGCATGAGCATAGATGTTTGGATGAGAGATAAGGGATTATAGGCCTGTAAATACGAAATAATGTAGTAAGGCTTATGTTGTACTGTGTATGCTTTTGATCTGTATCGAATATGACATCCCGAGTCTTTTAATGAAATACATTTCTATGGAAATGCTTTGATAAATATTTATCAAATTTTGTTTTGGGAACAAATTCCACAACTCTTTTATTTAAATTATTACTCTGATTTTTAAACAAAGCATAAACTAAATCGGTCTTTTCTGGCCGTGAAAATGGGGATGTCACAGTTGGTATCAGAGCATTAGTTTAAGCGAACTAGGAATTTGTAGGATTTCTAGACTTAAACTTAGAATGCTAAATGATGATTGTGAGATGTGAGCACTAGTTTATTTTAGGAATTATGCCTAAAATGCTTTTATGTGCTAAATGCTTTGTGCTTGATATGATGTTATTTGTTCGGATCTATGGTCTGTTGCCGGCCGGATCTGGAAACCTTATGTGTTTAGGATTCTAAACGTACGAGTACGATATTAGAACTAACATGTAAATGTTTCGGAGTGATAAGGACGGTTTAAATGACTATCCTAAATAAATATCTAAATTCACCTTATTCAGTGTATAGATCAAAATGGCAAGAACCCGTAGTGGAGCCGGGAATGCAAATGGAACAGAAACCAACCTCCAGTGATTGAGCAAATACCGGTTGTGGTAGCCGCTGCTGAGCCAATAACGATGGCCGGAGTGCAAGCAATGATCCAGATGATGTTGGCTCGTCAAATGGAGGAAACCAGACGTTTGCTCCAACAGAATCGAGAGGAAGCTACCATACCGATCGAACAGCCCGAGTTGAACGAAGGGCAGTCTGAGGAGGGGAACTACAGTGGGACCGTTGGTCAAGCCAACCCACCAATAGTTCGAAAAAACAACCAGGATGACAGAGTCGAGAGGAATGGATGCAAGTACAAGGATTTTCTGACTTTCAAGCCATCGAATTTCACTGGAAAGGAAGATCCAATCGGGGTCATGGATTGGATCTCGGAAATGGAGTTAGCTTTCATGACGTGTGGTTGCAGAGGCAAACTACAGACCACATTTGCAGTGCGTCAGTTCCGAGGAGGCGCTGTGCGTTGGTGGAATACCCTGGGGAAGACTTTCAGCCCCAATGAGCCCCTGCAACTAACATGGGCAGAATTTTTGGTGCTGTTCAAACGTAAGTACTGCTCAGCCCAAAACTTGCTTGAGCTAGAGAACCAGTTCCTAACCCTGAAGAAGGGAAGTATGTCGATTGATGAGTACACCAACAACTTCACGAAGAAGATGGAGTTTGCCTTGCGTCTTGTCCCAGATGAACTAACAAAAATCGACAAGTACGCCAAGGGACTCCCATGGGAGTATGAGGTGCCGGTACGTCAGGCACATACTCTGGAGGCAGCTATCTAGGCTGCTAAATCTGTGGAGGATATGTTTAAGGAAAGAGGTGCCAGCAAGGTTGAGGTTGGCGAGAAAAGGAAGTTCGAGGGGTCTGTTAAACCCAACAATAAGAAGAGCAAGTTCGGTTCAAAGAAGTTCGGGGGAGGAGGAAATGAATCGAAATGGTGCGAGAAGTGTAAGAAGAAGCACTTTTGGAAATGTAGCGAGGAGGTGACCTGCTACAAGTGTGGGAAGACAGGGCATTACGCCAATGAGTGCACCGCCAACAAAAGGATGTGCTACGAGTTCCATGAAGAAGGGCACATTGTTAAGGATTGCCCGAAGAAGAAAGATGCGGCAAGGCCCAACATTCCACCTAAGCCGAAGGCGAGAGCCTTCCAGATGACGCTCGAGGCTGCAAAGGAGGCAGCAGACGTCGCTTCAGGTACCTTTCTTGTAAATGGTTTGCCTGCCAATATACTGTTTGATTCTGGAGCCAACTACTCCTTTGTATCGCATAAATTTGGTGGGAAACTAGCATTGCCTGTAGAAAAACTTGATAATGCCCTGATTGTAGAAGTTGCCAGTGGCAATTTCGTACCTGTTAGTAATCGTATTAAGAACGTCGTCACCGACTTAAACGGAAACGAATTCCACGAAGAGCTATTACCAATATAGTTGACCGGTTTCGACATCATTTTGGGAATGGATTAGCTTAGCGCCAACGATGCCGAGATATTATGTCGAAAGTGTTGGATAAGATGTCTAAGTCCATAACTTATTTGGTATATACTTGACCCGACCCGGCATGGTCCATTTGGGTTGCACTTCACCCAAACTAGTTATGGATAATTTTATGAGAGTTGTATACTTACGATTTATTAATATATTATAAGTTATAATATATTAATATAAAGTCATGTTACTTAATTAGTTTTAATCTTGAATTAATTATGAATTAATTTAGTGATTAGAAGGAAGACTAATTAAATCATGGGCTATTATATTTATATGGTGTGGGCTAACACTCATTTGGGAATGGGCTAAGCTTATATGGAAGTCCATGGATGATCCATGGAGCTTTTACCCATGGATCCTTGGAAGAGGAAAAGACATGGGTTATTAGGGTTTCACCCTAACCATGTACACTATATAAACAAGCTTATGTTGCATGAAAAACACCCTTGTGTGTGTGTAAGTGTGGTGGCCAAAATCAAGAGTTAGTATACTCTCTCATACATTTTCCAAGTTTGTGGTGATTTGTGATTTCCATTTGAGGCATTCACATTATTAGTGCTTGGCTCTCAAACTCCAAGGAATCAACAATCAACAAAAGGTATGTAATTCATCTAGTTCTTTTATGGTTAAAAGTACCCCATGCCATGCTAGATAGGTTATAAACCTTGGAAAATAATATTTTGCATGTATCTTAGACAAACATAGATCCAAGGTTTAATAGGGTTGCATGTACACTTAGGAAGTGTTAGAATGCTCAAAACCCAACAGTGGTGTCAGAGCCTAGGCTTGTTTGTTTGATACTTGATGCAAAATAGTGAAAAAAGTCGAATTTTTGCTGTCTGCCTGATGAACTCGCCGAGTCCATGGGGGGACTCGCCGAGTTCATGAGTAAACTCATCCTACTCGACGAGTAGGTTCGTGCACTCGGCGAGTAGGAGCCTCAGAATGCAGATTTTCGACTTTTGCTGCTGGAAATGGACTAGAAACATTACCCTAAACTGTTTTGGTGTTTTAAAACTTGTTTTTGGTTGGTGTAATGGTTGTTCTAATCCATTTACAATAGCATATATCAAAATTTCATGCTTTGTATGTGTTCATATAATTTTTGAAACTTTGATAATCATGTTCATGTTCTTATGAATTTAGAAGATGATAGGAATTATTTGTTGAATTGTTTAGGATTAATTCTTGATCATTTATGTGTTTTAATGGAGTCCATAATTTATCCTCAAGTTATGGATATCCAAAGGACACTTCTTTTAAACACACACTTAAAACACATAAGTTACATGGAAATGAAGAGTCTTCATTTTTATGAACCTTTAATTCATAAGTTATGAAATGAAAGGTTTTGAATAGTTTCAAAACTTGTCCTCAAGTTTTGGAATTTGTAAAGTTACACACACTTTAATATACTTTAATTCCAAACCCTTAGAGTTTTAAAAGTTAAAATTCAACCCTTATACTATTTATAACATTAATGGTTAATTATTATATATATGTATAAGATCAAAGTCGTCTTACCGCTAGTACGCCTCATTCACGAAGCCAGTCTATAAGGTGGGTATAAGGTTGTTGCCTATAAAATGGCAACTTAATGGGTGTCCACTCTCACCCACCGCTTGCTTGACTGGTGGAGGGTCATTAGTCGAACGGGTAGGACAAGGACTTATAAATTCTCATTAAAAGTATGATGAATATTATAAAGTAACTAAACCTTATATAAATTCCCAATCTTAGTTACTTTAGGAAAATGTGAATATGGTTCTAACCCATGAAATTCACACTTTGTACCTTACCAAGTCGTTGGTGGAGCGTGTGTGGTTAACCGGCACACTAACTTGGACTAGTAAGGATCATGAAGGGTGACTTAATGTTTATCATAGATCGGTGGAGCGTGTGTGGTTAACCGGCACATTGATTAGGTGATAATATTAAGGGTACCAAGTGAATTTGCATGGTTATTCACACCTTGTTTTGTGATCCTCGGCATCCCAGTCACAAAACTTGAAGGGCACAATCGAGATTGAAACATGCCATTGAAAAGTTCAATGAATCTCAAAAGAATCTAAGAATTTCAAAAAACCAATTAAACCTAATAATTCATTTCGTTTTCATGGTGGAAATTGGTGAATCGTCATTCACCTACCTTCAAATATATTATAGCTTAGATTACGGCATCCCTCTTCTAAGTTATAATATATCGTGTTGGATCCTAGCCTTAATATTACATTTGGGTGTATTATTAAGGATTCGATATATCTAATCTAAACTTGTTTTCTTCTTTTCAGATGTCTTCCAACAACAAAGCTTCGGGCTCTAACCCTACTGACTCCTTTTTCCCTCATGAACCTGTGTGGGAGGGTCATCTTTGATGGTTCCAACTTCATGGATTGGATCAGGAACATCAGGATGGTTACTCGTTACGAGGACAAGGAATATGTCCTCGATAAGGAGCTAAAGGAGCTTGATGAGTCTACTGCTACTCCTGAGGAGGCGCTGAGTATCAGGCACATGAAAGAGATGCCACCAAGGTGGCATGCATCATGATGGCCACCATGACAGCTGAACTCCAAAAGTCCTATGAGGACTATTACCCTTTTGAGATGCATCAGGATCTGATGGAAAGGTACCATCAGAGTGCTCGTCAAGAGCGGTATGAAATAATCTCCTCCATGATCACTACCTGTATGAAGGATAGCGAACCAATCACGAGCCACATGCAGAAAATGCAAAGGTATGTGGACCGTCTAATGAAACTGAATGTGAACTTCCCTGAGGAGTTGGCAATTGATATCATTTTGCACTCCTTGCCATCGTGTTATGATCAATTTCGTATGACATACCACATGAACAAGGAGGAAGTCACACTCAGTAAGCTTCAAGGACTTCTGAAGACTGCCGAAAGTGGTCTTAAGAGTAAGTCGGTTGCTACTCCTACTCCTACTACTACCCCTGTTTTGGCTATCGGGCAAGGCAAAGGGAAGAAGAGGAAGCACCCTTCGAAGGGTACCAAGGGAAAGTCCCTTGAAGGCTCCTCATCTGGAACCAAAGGTGGTTCTATCACTCCTTCTGCCATCCCTAAGGATGTTGAATGCTTCTACTGTCAAAATAAGGGGCACTGGAAGCGAAACTGCCCAAAGTACTTGCAGGATGTCAAGGATGGGAAAGTGAAACCATCCCATGCAGGTATTTACACTATATTGTCTAATAACTCACCTTATTCTAATTCTTGGGTTCTTGATACAGGTTGTGGTATTCACATCTGTTGTGACTTGCAGGGCCTAAGAAGAAGTGAGGATGTGGAGCACAGAAAGATAAACTTAATCATGGGGAACAAGAAGGTTGCACCTGTTACCAAGATTGGAGTTTATACTTTGTTGCTAGATAGTGGGTTAAAGTTAGATTTGAATAAATGTGTGTACTCGTCTGAAATGGCGAGGAATATTATTTCCTTTCATGCTTTGTACAAACAAGGTTTTACCTTTTCTTTTGATAATGAAGTTGGTAGTATTAATGCTTTCTTTAATAATGTTCTTTATTTTCAAGCATTACCTTGTGATGGTGTGTATGAAGTTGTATCGGTTGTAGATAATTTAGGAAATAATGTATTATGTATTGATTCTTCTACTAGCTTGGATAAAGCATCTTTGTGGCATTGTCGTCTTGGACATGTAAGCAAGAAACGCATAGGCCAGCTCCAAAAGGATGGAGTCTTGGAGTCGTTCGACCTCAAGTCGGATGATAGTTGTGAGTCTTGTCTACTTGGAAAAATGACAAAATCACCCTTCACTGGTACTTGTGCAAGGGGTGAGGGTTTGTTGGACCTTATACATACTGATGTATGTGGACCATTCAAAACCGCCACAAGGGATGCTAATCGCTATTATGTGACTTTTATTGATGATTTTAGTAGATATGGTTATGTCTACTTAATCAAACATAAGTCAAAAACTTTTGAAAGGTTTAAAGAGTTTAAAAAGGAAGTAGAAAATCAATTGGGCAGGAACATTAAGATGCTTCGATCCGATCGAGGTGGTGAGTATCTTAGTACTGAGTTCCTCGACTATCTTAAGGAGTGTGGGATTGTCTCACAATTGACACCTCCCAGGACACCACAGCTGAATGGTGTAGCTGAGAGGCGCAATCGAACTTTGTTGGACATGGTTCGTTCTATGATGAGTCGAGCTTTGCTACCAATCTCTTTTTGGGGGTATGCCTTAGAGACTGCCGCCCACATCCTTAATCTAGTCCCTACAAAGAAGGTTGCCAAAACACCTCATGAAATGTGGACTGGGAAAGTTCCCAATCTAGACCATATCAAGATTTGGGGTTGCGAGGCTTTCGTGAGGCGCGAAACTCATGACAAGCTCGAACCTCGAAGTGAAAGGTGTATTTTCATCGGCTACCCACAAAAATCCTTTGGTTACCTCTTTCTACAGACTCAGTAAGAATGTGGTCTTTGTGGCTAGGAGAGGGGTCTTTCGAGAGAGAGAATTTATAAACCAAGGAGACAGTGGGAAGCAAATTGACCTTGAAGAAATTCAAGACTCAATTGGTGAAGGAACCTCAGACACTAGCAATCAACTTGAGGAGGAAATTCTTGTTGATCCAGCTGACGAGTCTATACTTCCGAGGCATTCCACAAGGGTTAGGAACACACCTGAGTTTTATTATGGATTTCATATTACTACGGAAGGTGATACATTTATCAGTGACAGTACACTGGTAAATCTGGATGAACCTAACAGTGTTAAGGAAGCCATGGCAGGCCTAGAGTCTGCTAAATGGAAGGAGGCTATGGACAGCGAGATACAGTCCATGTATGACAATCAAGTTTGGAACTTGGTTGACAATGTACCAGGCCGTAAGACAGTCGGGTGCAAATGGATCTTCAATAAGAAGACCGACATGGATGGGAAGGTGCACACTTATAAGGCTCGACTGGTTGCGAAGGGGTTTACTCAGACTCAGGGTATTGATTATGATGAAACCTTTTCACCAGTAGCAAAGATTAAGTCTATTAGGGTTATGCTAGCCATTGCTGCATTTCATGATTATGAAATATGGCAAATGGATGTCAAAACCGCTTTCCTTAACAGAAAGTTGGCTGAGGATGTTTACATGAATCAGCCAGAAGGTTTTGTCAGTGCAGAGTACCCCAATAGAGTGTGCAAGCTTGAGAAATCCATTTATGGATTGAAACAAGCATCTCGAAGTTGGAATCTTTGTTTCGATGAGAAGGTCAAAGAGTTTGGTTTCTCAAGAAGTGAAGATGAGTCCTGCGTGTATGTCAGAGCTAGTGGGAGTATAGTTAGCTTTTTGGTACTGTATGTGGATGACATACTACTCATAGGAAATGACATCCCAACCTTGCAGGAGGTTAAGTCCTGGCTTGGGAAGTTCTTTGCTATGAAGGACCTTGGAGAAGCTACCTATATCCTAGGGATAAGGATATTAAGAGAAAGGAGTAAAAGACTAATTGGAATTAGTCAGAGTATCTACTTGGATAAGGTGTTGAAAAGGTTCAACATGCAGAATTCCAAGAAAGGAGAATTACCGATCCAAAGCAATGCCAAACTGAGCAAGGCTCAGAGCCCGAGTACAGAAGATGAGATAGTTGAGATGAGTCGATTACCTTATGCTTCCGCTGTTGGTTCGATCATGTATGCTATGACTTGTACCCGTCCTGATGTGGCCTTCGCTTTGAGCATGGTCAGCAGATATCAGGGGAACCCTGGCAAGGCTCATTGGACTGCGGTAAAGAATATTCTCAAGTACCTGCGGAGGACTAAGGATTGGATCCTTACCCTTGGTGGGGGTGATGACTTGAGAGTAGTAGGGTATAGTGATGCTAGCTTTCAGACTGATAGGGATAACTTCCGCTCTCAGTCGGGCTGGGTCTTTACCTTAAATGGAGGGGCAATCACTTGGAAGAGTTCCAAACAGGAGACTATAGCTGATTCGACTTGTGAATCAGAGTACATAGCAGCGAGTGAAGCGGCAAAGGAGGCGATATGGCTGAGGAACTTCATCGGAGACCTTGGAGTTGTACCAGCTATTAAGGAGCCTATGGAGATTTTCTGTGACAGCAATAGTGCGGTTGCCTTAGCTAAGGAACCAAGAGATCATGGCAGATCCCGACACATTGACAGAAAATATCACTTCATAAGACACAAGATAGAAGAGGGACTCCTCGTGGCAAAGAGGGTATCGTCAGATGAGAACCCTGCGGATCCCCTTACGAAGGGACTGACGAGGGTGAAGCATTTGCAGCATGCAAGGCGCATCGGGCTGAGGGACGATATTAGTTTTACAGATTAGATAGCCTTTTCTGAAACTTGTAAAATGTAATCGACGTTTGATGATGAATAAAATTTGTGATTTATTTATGAGTAAAGTGTTGCTATCATTGTCAATTATTTACTATTGTTTCAGTTTTGCATGTTTTGACTTCCAGAATAATTAATTTATTCAAACTCTCCACAGTCGGTCATATGTCGGAAGTAGGTATGAATCAAGACTGTCATGAATTGGGATTGTAGATGACTAAAGGTGTTTAGCCATAGCAATGGTTGCTACAACATTCATGAGTACTCATAAGTTATGAGTATTGGAATAAACTCACGCTCACTTGTATCACTTCATGGAATTTATCTCGAGTGATCGTGAGACGGTAATATCATATAAGTCTTCAAACCTAGAGATATGAGTTGTTACCTATGATTTGGTTGTGCATTGATTGCACGTAAACGCATCAGTAACTTGATGTTATAAAACGTGCCTTTGTGTGCAATTCAATAAGTAGTAGAACAAGCATATGAGTCGAAGTTTATCTGTTCCTTCTAGAAATAGAAGCGATATCTGGGCCCCTCGATGATTTTGTGTTGACCCATGTACCGGGCCCGGTCAAAACTAAATTGATGTGTTCAGTTATGTTCTTTGTCAAACAAATCGGAAATCGAGAAACAACTGCTAGACAATAAGTAAGACATTGTTCCATGTATTTGTCCGGCTGATATCATGAGAGCAGAGGATTATATGATCACTTATCTAAAATGGCGCTTCATAGTTCACAAGAGTTTTCGAGAGCTACGATTGCCGGTTGGTTCCTGAAGTAATATAGGCAAATACAGTTATTAGACTTATCCAAGTGGGAGTCTGTTGGATAAGATGTCTAAGTCCATAACTTATTTGGTATATACTTGACCCGACCCGGCATGGTCCATTTGGGTTGCACTTCACCCAAACTAGTTATGGATAATTTTATGAGAGTTGTATACTTACGATTTATTAATATATTATAAGTTATAATATATTAATATAAAGTCATGTTACTTAATTAGTTTTAATCTTGAATTAATTATGAATTAATTTAGTGATTAAAAGGAAGACTAATTAAATCATGGGCTATTATATTTATATGGTGTGGGCTAACACTCATTTGGGAATGGGCTAAGCTTATATGGAAGTCCATGGATGATCCATGGAGCTTTTACCCATGGATCCTTGGAAGAGGAAAAGACATGGGTTATTAGGGTTTCACCCTAACCATATACACTATATAAACAAGCTTATGTTGCATGAAAAACACCCTTGTGTGTGTGTAAGTGTGGTGGCCAAAATCAAGAGTTAGTATACTCTCTCATATATTTTCCAAGTTTGTGGTGATTTGTGATTTCCATTTGAGGCATTCACATTATTGGTGCTTGGCTCTCAAACTCCAAGGAATCAACAATCAACAAAAGGTATGTAATTCATCTAGTTCTTTTATGGTTAAAAGTACCCCATGCCATGCTAGATAGGTTATAAACCTTGGAAAATAATATTTTGCATGTATCTTAGACAAACATAGATCCAAGGTTTAATAGGGTTGCATGTACACTTAGGAAGTGTTAGAATGCTCAAAACCCAACAGAAAGAAGATAGTAAGGGTAAATCCCCCTGGAAAGAAGTCATTTGTGGTGTACGGGGACAAACTCAGAGTGAATTCTGGAATCATCTCACTGATTAAAGCCAGAAAATGTTTGTCCAAGGGATGCACATCATATTTGACATTCATGATCGATGCTAAGAGGGAAAAGAAGGAGGTGCAGAGTATACCAGTCGTGTGTGATTATCCAGAAGTCTTTCCCGAAGATCTTCCTGGATTACCACCTGATAGACAAGTGGAGTTTCAGATAGACTTGTTACCAGGAACGACACCAATAGCAAAAGCACCATACCAATTAGCACCGACAAAGATGAAGGAGCTCATGACGCAACTTTAGGAGGTATTGGACAACGGTTTTATCAAACCTAGTTCATCACCCTGGGGAGCTCCGGTATTATTCGTGAAAAAGAAGGACGGAAGCATGAGAATGTGTATAGACTACCGAGAGCTTAACAAGGCAACGGTAAAGAACAAGTATCCATTACCAAGGATTGATGACCTATTCGATCAGCTGCAAGGTTCGAGCTATTTCTCAAAGATCGATCTTAGGTCAGGATATCATCAACTGAAGGTGAGAGAGCAAGATATCGAGAAGATTGCATTCAAAACAAGATATGGACACTATGAGTTCTTGGTTATGTCGTTTGGACTAACCAATTCCCCAGCAGCGTTCATGGATTTGATGAACATGGTTTGTAAACCATTCCTAGATAAATTTGTGATAGTGTTCATAGATGACATTCTGATTTACTCAAGAAGCCAGGAGGAGTAAGAGAACTTCTGATGGAAGAAGCGCACAAGACCATGTACTCAATTCATCCCGGCAGCACAAAAATGTATAGGGAACTAAAACCCTACTACTGGTGGCCGACGATGAAACTCGATGTTGTGAAGTATGTGGCCGAGTGTGTAACTTGTGCGAGAGTTAAGGCACAACATCAGAAACCGTATGGGAGTTTAGAACCTTTACCTGTACCCATGGGTAAATGGGAAGACATCACCATGGATTTTGTGACTAAACTGCCCAGAACGAAGAACGGTCATGACATGATTTGGGTGGTCGTGGATCGTTTCACTAAGAGTGCACACTTCATAGCAGCCAACGAGAGGTGGTCTATGGATAAGCTCGCAAATGATTACGTGAAGGAGATAGTAAGACTTCACGGTGTTCCTCTAACAATTATATCGGATCGTGATAGTGGTTTCACGTCGAGGTTTTGGAGAAGTCTACAAGAGGAATTGGGTACGAAGTTGTGTTTGCGTACAGCTTACCATCCGCAGACTGATGGTCAGAGCGAAAGAACGATTGAAACACTGGAATATATGCTGAGGGCATGTACCCTGGAATTCCAAGGTAACTGGGATGAGCACTTACCTTTGGTAGAATTTTCCTACAACAACAGCTTCCACTCGAGCATCAAGATGGCAACCTATCAAGCTTTGTACGGACAGAAGTGTCGTACGCCTTATTGTTGGCTTGAGGCTGGTGAAAAGCAGTTTATGGGCCCCGAGATAGTCCATGAGACTGCTGTGAAGCTGAAGGTGATCAGGGAAAGGATGTTAGCAGCTCAGGATCGTCAGAAGAGCTATGCTGACAAGAAAATATGACCAATGACCTTCGAAGTTGGGGATTCGGTTTTGATTAAAGTCTCACCGTGGAAGGGATTTATAAGATTCGGGAAACGAGGAAAGTTGAGTCCAAGGTTTATTGGACCATTCAAAGTTCTTCAGAAGATTGGGAACCAAGTTACGAGCTCGAATTACCCGAAGAACTAGATGGTATTCATAACACCTTCCATGTGTGTTATTTTAGGAAGTTCACGGGAGAATTTCCCGACATAATTCCGATCTCAGAGCTAAGAATGGATGAGAATAAGAGGCTAATCGAAGAGCCCGAGGCAATTGTTGACCGTAAGACTAAGAAGTTACGACGCAAGATGGTCGACTTAGTGCTAGTCCAATGGAAACATTCGAATGGGCCGAATCTCACTTGGGAAACACATGATGACATGATGAGTCGCTATCCACATCTGTTTGCTGAAGCATGATTCCGGGACGGAATCATCCTAAGGGGGAGAGAATTGTAACGCTCGGGTTTCAGGGCTAAGCATTATCAGATGATGTAATAGTCTAGGTCAACTATTATAACTCTTTTTTAGATAATAAAGATGAAATATTTGAGTATTATGTGAATTATGTGCCTTTATATGCTTATTACTTATTTATAAATGTGTAATAAATAAAGAATAAAAATAAGCATCAAAATTAAAGTGTGAGATAAACCCGATATCTCTACATAAAGTTGTAGTGGTCGAAACAAGGATTCCGGGGATATAAAGAAAGCCGAAATCCGAGTTATAACGAAGAAGTTATGACTCGTCGAAGCGACGGAACCGGCACGGCACTGGGAAGCATAAATAGTGAATTTACGATAGAGCGACTTTTAGCCTCAACGATCTAAACGAAAGTCGTTGAAAACGTTAAACCGAGAGCGTCCATAAAAAGAACGCCCCAATCTGACTTCGTATGGGGAAGTTATGATTTTTCAAAGTTTCGGCTTAGCAGTGTACAGCCCGAAGTTCGAATATTAGATCGAGCGGTTTTTAGCCGACACAACCTAAACGAGAATCGAAGATCTCATTAATAGTAACGCATCGATAAAAAGACAGACGAAAACGGACGTCAGATGAAGAAGTTATGAATTTTTAACGGCCCAATCTTGTCCCGGCTTGTTAAAAATATAAATTTAAAATAAAGTCCAATTAGTCGACGGAGTCTAAACGAAAGTTGTAGAGTACGTTTCCGCCTACGCGTGGATATAAAGAACGTCAAAAACGGAGCTCGTATGCGAAAGTTATGAATTTTAGAAGTCGGGAAGGAAAATTACGAGACTGATGCGAAATTGATGACGTGGCACAATCACAGCCGTCGCTTGCGACCCACGGCATCACAGCCGTCGCTTGCGGCCTACGGCCTCGCTTCGGATGGAGACACCTGGCCTCGCATACGCGCTGCGTAAAAGGGTACGCCCCGCGTTCGGAATCGCTTGGTCTCGGAAGCTCCACGTCGCCCTACCGAGGTCTCGCCACCTGGTAACCCTATCCGAACTACGCCCCACGTAGTGCTGTACGCCCAGCGTACCACCGAAGGCTCGCGCCTATAAATAGGTTGTGAGGGCTGCCGAGGAAATCACACCAAAACCTCTTCTTTCTCTCACTAGTTTCTCTCTCTACCACTCCTAACCCCCCTAAGCCTAGGTAACCCCCTAGCACCCGAAGGAAGCCCCGAGGCTCCCGGAGTCCCGAGAGAAAGGGTCTTTCGGTTCGGAAACACTGCTCCAAGCAAAGCCCGGTTTTCTATAAAACCCGCTGTAAGTGAGCTACGCCTATGCTATTTTTAATATAGCTTCTAATTAATTATAGTAACATTATTAGGACCATAAAATAATTATTTGGGCTATTATTATGAGTTATATAGAGCGTTGTTTAACGCTTATATAATAGTAATAATAGCTAGACTATTAACTAGTCGCGGTTAACGTTAGACTAAACCCTAGTGGTATTGATACTAGGTTTTGTCAAGGGAAAATTGTTTTGAGATAACGAAGCGCTGTCCGAGTTCGGAATCACCACCTTAACAGGTGAGTGCATAGTTACTTTCATCTTACACATAGATATGAAGTATTTTATATAAATTACGTCCTACGTGTGCATATTTTCTGTATACTAGCTATCTATGCTGGATGAACGATTTTATACATGTTTTAAATGATTTAAACTGTATATGTATTTTATATCTACAAAATGTGTTGGGTAAAACATGGGTAGATGTAATAGTTGTTGTGTGACAAAATAAAATAATGAGAGGCCTCGTTATAGATGTTATTGATGATCCAGTCATCTAGCGGAGTATAGATGACGACCACAGACTATTCTAGACAGTCCAGTGGAACGCTAGCAGGCTCGCAACCTGTAGGTGTTTATTTGAACTGTGTGCTCACCAGCAGTACTCCATCCCCCACATGGTTGCCTTATTTGACATGAATTGCTGAGGAACCCCCGAAGCATGTGTTGTCACCCCGATGAAAGTCCTTAGACTAGGTGCCTTGTGTTAGATGTTTTAGGGACGTAAAGTGAGGATAACGGGAAGGGGTAATCGGGTTTGTTTGGTTGATGAAAATAAAAAAATTTATTTATTGTGGGTTGAAAACCCTATGTGCTCACCAGGCTCCCAAGCCTGTCCCACTCAGTTTCTTGTATTACAGGTAGTGGCGCATGAGCATAGATGTTTGGATGAGAGATAAGGGATTATAGGCCTGTAAATACGAAATAATGTAGTAAGGCTTATGTTGTACTGTTTATGATTTTGATCTGTATCGAACATGACATCCCGAGTCTTTTAATGAAATACATTTCTATGGAGATGTTTTGATAAATCTTTATCAAATTTTATTTTGGGAACAAATTCCGCAATTCTTTTATTTATATTATTACTCTGATTTTTAAACAAAGCATAAACTAAATCAGTCTTTTCTGGCCGTGAAAATGGGGATGTCACAATGTGCTTTCAGCTGTCTCGAGGCATAAGGAATGAATTTTCCTCGTTGCATGAGCACACAGCCTAGCCCTTGTTTGGATGCATCGCAATATACCACGAAGTCCTCCGTCCCTTCTGGAAGAGACACGATAGGTGCGCTGCATAGGGCCTGCTTCAACGTTTGGAACGTAGTGTCTTGATTTTCTCCCCAACTAAAGGTTACACCTTTCTGAGTCAGGGCGGTAAGAGGCTTAGCAATTTTGGAGAAATTTTGGTTAAATCTGCGATAGTAGCCAGCAAGACCCAATAGTTGACGGATTTTTGTGGGTGTATTCGGTGCTGACCAATTCTCGATCACTTTAATATTGGAAGGGTCCACGTGTATGCTTTCTTCGCTAACCACGTGACCGAGGAAAGTTACTTTTCTGATCCATAATTCGCACTTTGAGAATTTTGCATATAGTTTATCCGCCCTTAGAGTTTCTAGCACTAGCCTCAAGTGTTGTCTATGATCTTCCTCTCTCCGAGAATAGACAAGTATATCATCTATGAATAAAATCACGAACTTGTCTAGAAATGGGCGGCACACCCGATTCATTAGATCCATGAATACCGCGGGTGCGTTGGTTAGACCAAAGGGCATTACTACAAACTCGTAGTGACCATACCGAGTTCGGAAAGATGCTTTCGGAGCATCACTCTCTAGGACTCGTAGCTGATGGTACCCTGATCTTAAATCTATCTTTGAAAAGTAGCTGGCTCCTTGGAGTTGATCGAAGAGGTCGTCGATTCTGGGTAGGGGGTAACGGTTCTTGATAGTGAGCTTGTTCAGTTCGCGATAATCAATGCACATCCGAAAGGACCCATCCTTCTTTTTCACAAATAAGATCGGGGCTCCCCAGGGTGAGGAACTTGGTCTGATGAATCCCTTGCTAAGTAGTTCATTGAGCTGGCTAGATAACACTTACATTTCTGCCGGTGCTAGACGGTAAGGGGATTTGGCTACGGGAGTAGCTCCGGGGATTAAGTCGATTCAGAACTCGACTTGGCGCTCGGGAGGAATTCTGGGAAGATCTTCGGGGAAGACGTCAGGAAAGTTGTACACTTCGGGGATGCTCTCGAGGCCCTTAACTTCCTGTTTCTCGTTAACGACATGGGCTAGGAATGCACGACACTCCTTTCGCATATATTTTTGGGCTTTGATGCATGAAATGATACGAAGGTTTGAACTGAGTTTATCACCATAGATAATAAGGGTTTCGCCAGATGGCAAATTGTGGCGAATGGCTTTTTCATAAAAAAGGATATCAGCATGATTGGGGCTCAACCAATCCATGCCAATGATGACATCGAAGCTTTTTATGGAAACTGGCATGAGGTCGATTGGAAAAGAATGGTCGTTTAGAGTAAGGGTACAACATATGAATATGTCATTAGTGCTCTCTTTCTCTCCATTAGCCATCTCGATGGTAAATGTTTCGGTTACAGGTTGGGATTTATGCTTGAGTAGATGTTTAAATGTATGACTAACAAAACTCCTCTCCGCACCACTATCGAAAAGAATTCATGCATAAGAGTTGTCGAGGAGGAACGTACCTGTAACTACGGTGGGATCAGCGACAACTTCCTCCGGGACCATAGCTAGAACCCTCCCTGTGTTGCTAGCAGTTGTTGCCTTGGGGAAATTTCTCTTGAAGTGTCCGGTCTCCCCACAGCCATAGCAGGCTTGACCAACACCCGCCCCAGGAGCCTGATTGGTTGGTTGGACTGGTGTCTTGCAGAAACGAGTTGTGTGTCCCTTCTTGCCACAGTTGTTGCATTGCAAATCACGGCAGGGCCCGTGATGATGAAAATTGCACTTGTCGCACCTTAGAAGAGTACCAGCATATCTACTGGCAGGTGCTTGGGCGGTTGGAACAGTAGCAGGAGTAGTAGCAGCATGGACTGCCACAGTTTGTTGCTTTTTGGAGGGCTCTTGCGAAGACTGGCCCTTACGCTTGTTCCAAAACTTTTTCTTCCCACCACTCACTTTTGGTGGTTCGGGAACGGCTGCTACTGTTTCATGATCAACCCCGTGATCTATTAGAGTCTGCGCTAGACACTTAGCACTGTCAAAAGTGGAAGGTTTAGCAGCGAAGACGTTCCCTTAAGTTGGGGGTGTCAAACCCCAAATGTATCTCTCAATTTTCTTGCTTTCCGGGGTGACCATTCCGGGACATAGAAGAGCCAGGTCACTGAACCTAGCGGTGTATGCAGCAATGTCGGAACCTTTCATCTTCAGGTTCCAGAGCTCGTGCTCCAGCTTTTGCATCTCGCCCCTTGGGCAGTACTCGGCGAGCATTAGTTCCTTCAGACTTTCCCAAATCATAGCATTTTCTACTGACAGAGTTAGGGATTTGACTCGGCTATTCCACCAAGTCAGTGCTCTATCAGTGAAGGTACAGGCGGCGAACTTCACCTTGCTTGCCTCAGGGCACGCACAAATCTTGAAAACTGATTCGATCTTCTCGAACTAGCGAGTTAGGTAAATGACACCACAAATTGTCATCAAATGACTTGGTTTCGCGTTCATGAAATCTTTATAGGAACAGTCCTTCTGGTGTCCCTGACCACCATCAAGATTACGGGGGTTAGATCCACTTCCCGGCCCGCCAGAGCCACCAGGATTCATCGCGACATTGCGGCAGCCACATCAGCTGTAACTGCTGCCTGGAACATGACAGGATCGAACTGAGGAGGTGGCGGCAGCGGAGGATCGTTGTTCTTTCTGTTGGGTCTTTCCTGGGAGGCATCTTTGTCTAAAAGATACAAGGGGAAAATGGCGATAAGCCTTCCATATTGATCATGAGTCGGATATTTTCGAACAAGATATATCTTAAGCGTTAACAGCGATCTATAATAAAGGTTTACTAACATAAACAAGAAATTGTAGGTCTTTCATTTATGAGGATTAGTACTACTTGTAACAATTATGTGCAGTGTTATAGAACTATAAAATACTCCTATAGTATTTTAACTATGTGCTTCATTAGTATAGAATTTGGTGAGTTTTAGACTTGTCACAACACCACATTCACTCCCACGCACATGTTGGTGATATCTCGGACAAATATAGTTGATCAGGTTATATTGGCCCCACATATGATTACATAGCTATTCAGGTTTAACCGTAGTGTCCGACTCGCCTTAAATACTTTTATGTAGTTCTTACTATGATACATCTTCTAGTATGTATGTATACTTGTATACTTCTTTATAAAATACTTAAATTTTAAAAGTATACTTTTAGTTTCAGAGCACTTCGGCCCCTTTTAGTGTTTATAGTTGTATACCATGTAACGTTCGGTATACTTAGTTCACTATAAACAATAGCTCTGATACCAATCTGTCACACCCCCAAACCGAAACGTTGGAAGCGTTCTGTGACAACCGTCAGTTTCCGGTCAAGTCAAAGTCAAATAAAGTCAACAAGTCAAACCGGTTAACTCAATTAACCTTACATATTAGGCTATACATTATGTTACTACTGTACAACTCGCTATGTTAATAAGAAGTTATCACTTGAAAAATCCATATGTTGAGAATTTTCAAACCCTAATCAGGATAAGTGATGAAACTACTTAGTAAAACACTATCCCATACCCCTTGGGGGTGTATAACATTCATAACAAGGCTTAACGGGGTTTACACACCATGCATAGCAAAGCTAAACATCCAAAAAGGTCTCAACCGAAATCTCTCCCAAATCTCTCTAAGTATGTGAAATCTCTCCCAAATCTCCCTAAGTATGTGAAATCTCTCCCAAATATCCCTAAGTATGTGAAATCTCTCCCAAATCTCCCTAAGTATGTGAAATCTCTCCCAAATCTCTCCAAGTATGTGAAATCTCTCCAAGTATGTCAAATCTCTCCCAAATCTCTCTCTCATAACCTCCCTCAACTTTTTATAATCATTCGGGGCATCCCGACCCTTGACTTAGCCAAAAACTACGCAAAACGGGGAGTTAACACGAAAATCAGCCTTATAGGGCCGAACCTTCTTAGGGCCGAAACCCTAAGAAGCGAAACCCATAAGAACCGAAACTCTGATGAGGAACCGAAGCCGAAGCAGGAAGAACCGAAACTGCTTGAGGACCGAACCTTGCCTGAACCGAACCCGAAGGCCCATAGGACCGAAACTCGCTTCGCTTCCCTCCCTTCTCGCCTGCGAGATTTCTGGGACCGAAGCTACTCTCGGCTCTCACCCACAACCGAAGCCACCTTCGGTTCTCAACCTCTGAAGACCGAACCCTCGGTTGCTTATCCGAAATTTCGCAGCTTCGCTTTCTTTTCCCGGTTTTCGACCCCGACTCCGTTTTAAGCCCGTTTTTCGTGATTTTAACGCGGGATTTTCACCCAAACTTATATTTTGACATATAAGACCCCATATTTCCATAATCTAATCATATTTTGAGGGTAATCATTATCTAAGATTAAAAATATAGTGGGTAAGATATTTAGGTGGAGTGTTGACTTATCCTTTGGGCAAGGACACAAGTTACCTCCCATACCCACTCCATGACCATCCCCAGTTACTATTCCCATCAGCCCTAGTCAACTAATTGTCCTTTCACCACCCCCTTTACAGCTAGATTCAATACTCAAAGATGGGAAAAATCCTTATCTCTCCTCCCACTTATTACACTCTTTCTCAAGAAGAATAAACACATCTCTCTCACTTTCTCTCTCTAAAATTCGAGATTCAAAGGCTGATCTTGGGTTTTTCCTCCATATTTGGTAAGTATCTTCCTCCTACACTTAAATATTCTACTATCCTTCCTCCAAATTATGGATTGCTTACACAAATATCATCATATTTGTTCATAGAACCTTCAAATCTTCAAGCATCACCCAAGTGTTCTTGACTTGGAAACTCCTTTTCTCCATCATCCATCCTAAGAGATCACTCAAGGTGAGTTCATACCCCCACATTTTCATGCTTTCTTCAAGTTTTAGTGGGGGAATACAAGTAAAAACACCAACAACTTAACTAAACTCAAACATCAGCTTTCAACAGAAATGTTAATGTTCATTCACGAACTGTTTTAGACATCTTAAACTTTGTAGTTTTCAAAACTGTATTAGGTGTAAATATTTCAGATTTATACCTTTAAAATGACTACTTGCACATGTCCATACGATTTTTCTACTGTTTATGGTGATTTTTACAAAACTGTCTACCACTGTAGCTACGAATTCGGACCAGTCAGTGAATATGAACGTTTTCACACCAGTTAGAGACTTTTGAAAATCATAATAAAATTATGGACAAACTAGACACATTTTCTAAACTCTCAGAGTTTACGGATTTAGTTTTCGACTTCGTATGATTTTTCTGCGATTTTTCTAAGGCAGTGCAGAAATGTTAAAAACAAATCAACAGCTTATAACTTTCACCACACTTTGTAACATGTTGAGCAAGGTGTTAATCTTTGAGGATTTCATATTTTACATGTGTTTCTTGTTGTGGTATAGTTATATAACAGAAAATACTCACTAATTTGTAATAATCCTCCATCATTACCAATAGTACAAGACAAGGCATGATAAACATAGTTATGTTTTTGCTATACATTCGACTTACATAGAAAAAAGTTCTTTTACATTAGAAACACTTATGATAAACTATGGTAAGTATAGTTTATGCTTCATACACATTACAAACAATTATGTTAAACTATAATAGGTATAGTTTATGTTTTCATTAACACAACAAACACATTTCGGGAGGTTTTATTCCCACAGAAAAAGGTTTTACACTCACGCACACTACGCGTAAACTTGTTAACGTAAATTGTGAGACATTCTTCTTAGTACTCCTAGAGTACGGGTTAAAAATTCATGGTAGTTATAACCAGAGTCTCTTGTAGGGAGAACGTGATAGTTGTGTATAGATCTATATTGGGTTTGACAAACCACACCTGAGCTGCATGCAATAGCTAGACCGGCAGGTTTGGGGTGACAAGTGTCATTATCTTTTTCGACGCCTGAGAAACGTCGTGGCAGGTTCATTAGTCATAGTATGGTTATAGCGACTCACATAGGGAGTTAACAACACATAAAGTTTACGGGGATTTTCTCAAATCAAAAAGGGTTTTATGTCGATTTAAAATCATTTTTTATATCAATAAGTATGGATATTACTGTACACTTTCGGTCTTGGAATTAAAGACTACACATCAATTTTGTAAGGAAAATATTGGATTTTTCTTGGTATCACACAATTCATTACAAAGATCGGTTTCCAAACTCTTAATCTAAAAAGCTTATGAACTCACCAACTTAATTGTTGACACTTTTTCAAAACTACTTGTATTCTTAGGAAATCAACGAAACCAGGTAATCACAAGCTTTTGAGGATGGAACGCTACGGCGTTGAACAACTATTTTTATATCATGTTGTAATCAATCATTGAAATATGTAACACTTGAAACCACGTAATTCTTTTCCCGATTATATTTATGATTGATTGTATTGCTTGATCACTATTATACTCGTTGTTATGATACTGTACATGAAGTCTGCCACCCCCGGACGTTTCCGCCATCCTTGGTTTGGGGGTGTGACACGTTCAGGGGTGGAGGACGTCATGTGTAGTATCACAACAATTGCATCATAGTAATCAAAGTAAACACAACCATTACAATGAATAAGTAAAATATTTACATCTGTTTGATACATAATTTGTATACACCAAAAGTAGCAAAATATAAAGACTTGACTCTATACGCTCCGTCTTCTTCAAAAGTCTGCGGAAGTACCTGTCTACTGATTTCCTGAGAATACAAGCGGTTTTGAAAAGAGTATCAGCATTAAATCTGGTGAGTTCATAAGCAATGTTTTTGTAATGAAAACATGTTGATGAATCTGTAAAAATGTTTGTATGTTTCCAAGAAAGTCCAATATTTTCTTTAATGAAAGCATGATAATACCAGTCCCTTCTATGACTACTTAGTTCACACTAGTTATGTATAAACAATTATCGAACAGACAGGTTATTGTGTGGATCTGCCCTAAGCCCACAACCAAACAAGGAACACGAAATGAGGCGGAAACCACACATTCCACAGTCTATCGAATATTCTTCATACATAACCCTGATGCATAAACTCAGGAATTATAGAATTAACTATGAATGTTTGTTACAGTATCCTGTTGTAGTATATGAAAAATGTTAGTTTATATGTTTGGTTACTACCAGATGTAATGTATGGTGAGTTCTATATGAAAATCGTGTATAGAATGTTCTATATGAAAAACCCTGGCTACCACCAGTATGTATAGTAGTTTCATTACTTAAAGTAAAACTATGTATTCAAATTTCCTGGAATCCTCCAGTTGTAATGTATGATAGTTCTATTATTGAAAATAAAACTAATTGAAGAAAAGAATCCCATAAACAAATGGTTAGTTTATACTATTGTGAGTCGTATAACCATGCTTGATATGACCTAGTGACCTTTACGATGTTCTTCAAGTGTCGGATATATAACATTTGTCACCTCAGGCATGCCTGCCTAGCTGTAGCTAGCAGTTCAGGTGTGGGATTATCAGTCCTGAATAGATCTATTCACAAATCTCACGCTATCCCTCCAGGAGACTCTGGTTATACTATGCTAGGATTTAGTTTAGTACCCCAACGGGGTACAAATTGAAGCAGTGTCTCACAATCCTGTATTAACTAGTTTACGTGTTGTTTAATATTGTTCTCTCGTACTTGCATCTGAATGTATGTCTTGTAGAGTAAAAATAATTATAGTTAAATAATTATCTAGTAATGTACTCTTCTTATTCAAAAGATAGTAATGTATATCATAAACTAAGTATGTCATAGTTTATATGCTTGTAAATGTATAAGCTCTGAAATTGTAAAACTGTGTATTGAAATCCCAAACTATACCTATTATAGTTTGCATGTATGTTAAGTACTCGGTCTGTGTATTGCTCTGAAAAACTATGCAATTATAGTTGTGAGTTGAAAACTTCCCTGATGCTCAACATGTTACAAAAGGGATAAGATATCTAAACATTTTATAAAATGTGGTGATCTTTTGGTTGTATCAATTACATAAGTTTTAATCCTGTTTAAAATTTTGTGTATAAAGTTCACAAAAACTATTTGTGTTTGGCTTGTATTCCCCCCTGAAAACGTTAAAATAATAAAAGCGTAAGGGTATGAACTCACAGTTGGTTGCGTGAATGTGCCGGACAACGAGACTAGAAACGAAGACCCTCGAGTTGATATACGCGGCACTTAACGGGATCCTAATAATAATTAAATACATATATGTGTATTATTAGCGAAACCATTAATTATAGTGTTGGAAAACACTTGTTTTTGGTTAAGGAATGTTACCGAGACTCGATCGAAGTGGAAAAAGTGGGTTTGCAGCCAAGATTCTCGATGTAGGCTGATTGCGGCCGTGAAGGGGATTACGGCCGTGAACTGTTCTCACCCGTGAACGGTTCACTTCCTTTGAAGGGCTTACGATCCTTGAATGGTTCACAGTCTGTTCTTGGTGTTCTTGGTGAAAATATGAAGGTTTGAAGGGTTCACGGCCATGAACTGATTTCGGCCCTTGAAGATTTGAAGATTTGAAGGGATTACGGTCGTGATCTCAAGAACAACAATGCTTGATGCTCCACAACGAGTTCTATGATGGATTTAGTGATAGATGAAGAGAAAACTTGGGTTTTCGGGTGGGGGTTTTTAGAGAGAGAAAGTGTGTTTTCGGCCAGCAAAGTGTAAATGAGGGTAGGAACATGTATATATAGGATGGGTTTATGGTCGGTGGTGGGGTCCACCAACTGTGATCGGGTTCACGGCCGTGAACACCAATTAGACCGGGTTTTGTTGATTCTCGATGAAAAACTCGGGTTTTCGCGCAATTTTGGTTCCGACTCTTACATAAAATTTAATTATATAAATTAATGCTTTTCCAAGCTATGAGAATTTGACGGAACAAAATAAAATTCAAAATTTATTTAACGTAATCGGGCTAACGTAAACGGAAAAAGGTTCGGGTTGTCACATATTTTCTCAGGTTGAATAGGTCAGTATCGTCCAAATTTTACACTTTTAGCCTATATTTTATATTTTATTATAAATTCAATACAAATGTAAAAAAACATGAGTTAGTTACTGGTTTAAAACATAAAATCGATAAGATTATATAAATAATCTTATCAATTATAAAACTATTTATTTATTTTAAGTTATTAAAAATATTTTCTACTGTTACAATTATATATGGTAAACAACTGAAAATTAAAAATATAATATGTTGCCAACACATGCCAATATAAATATTGTTGATCCTACTTCAACAATTTTGGCATATGACGAGACATTTCCAAAACGTATGTAAGCACTTAATGCGTGATTAAGAAAACACCCAAACCTAACGATGCTTTTCCATGTGATGATGTAATAAAATCTCACCCTTCAAGTTAAAATAGAAACAGAAACCAAAATCATAAAATATTTACAATTTGTTCTTAGGTAATCCATTAAACCATATTAGTCTAAAGAAAGGACACTTTGTTTGGATTTGGAATTCATGTACAAAATGATATATAAATTCGATGTAAAATCATAAAATATTTACAAGCAGAAACCCCGTTTGATACGCATCTTTTCAGGTTCAAACAGATCTTTCTGGCTGAATGGACCGGAAAGACTGTTTGATTTGCACAAAAAAAAGGGTCTTTCCCGGTAAGATATGTCTTTCCCAGAAAGCCCCAAAATCATATCTTTCTGGCTGAATGGGCTAGAAAGACAATTATGCACCAAACCTCGCCTCTTTCTTTCTTTATTGGATTATTAATTTTTTTTAAATAACTTTTTTTTAATTTATTTTTTATTGAATTATTACTTTTTTTTTTATCATTCAGCACAGTCAATCAGATGTACAATCAAACAGCATGGTTTCTTTCCCAGTTAGAAAACTTTCCCAGACAGCACTTTACCAGACAGCACTTTCCCATACAGAAACTATCAAACGGGACCTTAATCTTATTTAGTATATATATAAAGTATATGGTTTATATAGTATAGGGAATTTACTTAAATTTGGACCACAATATGTGTTTGATGGTTACATAGACTTGCGTGTAAATGACTAAAAATTAAAAAAGAGGTTTGGTTTTCTACGTTACTCCTTGTCCTTTTCGGTTGGAGGTTGGAACTCTCTCTCTCTCATGTATATATATATATATATATATATATATATATATATATATATATATATATATATATATATATATAGCTTTAGGTTCTATGGAAAACAAAAAACCTTAAAAAAAACCCTAAAAATCATAAAAATGCATAAAAAAAATACTTACAGATCACAAAACTTTTTTTTGAATTTTTTTATGAAAAAATCGCATGTTTTTATATAAATTCGCTGATTTGTTTTTTTTGAAAAAAAAAATTTTAAATTTTTTTTTTTTAAATTTTGATTTTTTTTCAGCGAATTTATTAAAAAACTTGCGACTTTTTTATAAAAAAATTTTAAAAAAAGTTTTGTAATCTCTAAGTATTTTTTTTATGCATTTTTATGATTTTTAGGGTTTTTTTAGGGTTTTTTTGTTTTCCAAATAACCCTTCCCTATATATATATATATATATATATATATATATATATATATATATATATATATATATATATATATATATATATATATATATATATATATATATATATATATATATAGGGGAGGCTTATGCGAAATGAAAATAATTTGCGAAAACACAAAAACAAGGAAAACCTATGAGATTGTGTCAAATCAACCTTATATTTTGAACAATAATTAATCTAAATTTTGAACTAGGCCTGTCAATTGGGTTGGGTTCGGGTTGGCGGGTCACGGGTTGGTGGGTTGGAAACTTCAACCCAACCCAACCCATATAACTCGTTTAATTATATGGGTTCGCGGGTTCACAAGTTAATGGGTCAAACCCAACCCATATAACTCATTTAATAAATAAGCAACGCATTTTAAAAAGTGAGATTTTTTCAACATAAATTCATCAAATGATTAAAGTAATTAACATAAAAAAAGGTTTTCAACATAAATTCATAAAATCAATAACATCCAAATAAAAATGAAAAATGAAAACATTCACAAAAGTGGATGTGTTCTTCGTTCATGACTCGTGAGTATCTAGAAAATAACGACATGTATTTTTTCTTTTTTGATTAACAAACCGCAAACACAGATTAGTCACATACGAATATTGAAGGAATACAATGATACGGAATATTACGAATATAGATGGAAATAAAATTTCATTAATAATTAAATATATCATTTTTTAATGTTATATATATATATATATATATATATATATATATATATATATATATATATATATGGGTTGGCGGGTTGACCCGCGAACCCAAACAGGTAACCCAACCCAACCCATGAAATAAACAGGTTGGTGGGTTGACGGGTTGGCGGGTCAAAAATCTCAACCCAAACCCGTCTATTTTCGGGTTGGGTCAGTGTCGGGTTACGGGTTGGGTCGAGAGTTGCCACCCCTATTTTGAACTACATGATGATAATCGATGATACATGAGAAATTGTTTCATATTAGTAGACCTGACAATGGGCAGGTTTGGAGCGAATCGACCTTGATCCAAACCCTTTAAACAGATTTCAAAATCTGATCCAAACCCGTTCCGTAACCTGCAGGGTTTTGAATAATCAAATCCATACCCTTATCTACTGAATCAACATATATCCGAAACCGCCCCGTAACTCATAGGATTTTTGAACAATCAAATACATTTTCCTTAAATCCTAAATAATATTTATTAAAAAACAAAGGTTGATTTATAAAACACATTACGTACTCGAGGACGTTCTATTGGAATTAAAACCTTTATTCTAGTAATTTCTGCTTGGTTTTTTACCGTCGATTGCATTGATAGAGAATAGTAATTGCAAACTTTCTTCCGGTTGATAAATGAATTTAATGATATATAAATAAAATTGGTGATTGCTTGATGAAATATAAATAAAATCACATCATGATTCTTGGTAGAAGACTGAAAGTCTAGAAATCAAGTCATCGAGTCCTATGTAAAAGCGGTTTAATCTTTGGCCTTTTCTCTTTAGACTTTCGATTAGAACTAAAAGTAAATTTTAGGACATATAAAATATAAATTTATAATTCTAAAATTTATACGGGGCGGGTTATAAACGGAGTGTGTAACGACCCGAAAATCATGATAATTTTTTTCATTTTTAAATAAAGTGTTTCAATCATCAAATTGTTCCAAAACATCTAAATGGTACAATGTCAAACATCAGAGTAACATAATATCAAAAGTGCGGAAAAACATGAGGGGAGAATGTTGTGTCATCAAGCCAACCCTTCCCCTTAGTACCGGATGTACCTGAAACCATAAACATAAACTGTAAGCAAAAGCTTAGTGAGTTTCCCCCAAAGTACCACATACCAAACATACAAATTAATGTTATGGGCCGAATCATAGTCTTACATATAATTTCCTGCAGAGGGTCAAATTCCGGTCTTCCATACAATTTCCAAGGGCCAGATCCTAGTCTTATATATAATTGCCAGAGGCCAGATCCTAGTCTTTCATATAATTGTCAGGGGCCAGATCCTGGTCTTTCATACAAATGTCATGGGCCACATCCTGGTTTTTCATGCAATTGCCAGGGGCCAAATCCTGGTTTTCCATACACATATCACACATATAACCAGCATCCTATATCAAAAATAATGGGTCATCCTTGGTTCCTTCGACCCATTGATACAGTGAGAAAACTCACATCTACTGATGATAACTGAAACAACACTCGATCCGCGGCAAACACTGCTCCTCACGCTAAACCAAAACAAGAAATAAACCCAATGAATAATTATGGCTTAACCCAAACCCATGGTCTAGTCCATTCCTCGTCATAATGAGGGAAAAAGACCATTTTGCCCTTTATATACAAGCCCAACTAAACTAAGCCCAAAACCCCTAATGGCCAAGACCCAAAATCGATCCATTAGGCTTCTGCTGAGAAGGCCTGGCGTTCCACCCTATGACGCTTGGCGTCCAAACGATGGGCGTTCCCATGCAAACTTCTGGCGTTTGCGTGCTGATTACCAACTTCCAAACCAATGTCTTAATGGCTTAAGATTTCATGTCCCCTTCATATCCAATCATAATGGAATGTCTAAAGCCATAAAATTGCAAACTTTATGGCCATGCATGGCTACAATGAGACCAACACCAAGATTCTAACTCAAAATCAACTATAAGGCTCCAAAACTCTTGCATGGGAGATTATGAAGACCCAAGATTGCATTTTTATGATTCTAGACTCACTATTATGCTTGAAAGGACAGTCCAAACATCTGGAGCATTCCAAACTCACAAAGATCAAGTCTTTGGGACTAAAAAGAACATAAACTAGCCCTAAATCAGGATCTAACAAATGAGACATCAAGATCTGAACTTTATACCTCAAAAAGATGCTCCAAGATGTCAAGATCCAGATCCACAAGCTATAGAGCAACAACAATACTCCAAAGATATTCCTTCTCTTATCACGAAGACTAAATGATACCAAAAAGATGAACCAAGGCTTCAAACTCTCATACACACTTAGGTTTTTCGAAATGAGGATGGAGGCTGGAGTGGTGAAGGTTTTTGAGGCCATAATGTTCTTTAAATAGGGTGCAAACCCTAAAAATTAGGGTTTGGTCTCTGTGTGCAAACGCCTGGTGTCCATCATAGAACGCCTAGCGTTCTACGCCAAACACCTGGCATTTGGACCAAAGTGCCAAAAATTAACACAACAAGGTTAAAAGTATAAATACTTGGAAACCATGGTGTTACAAATCTCCCCCACTTGAATCAGACTTCGTGCTCGAAGTTCGTTGCTGCCAACAAGTTTGGGTAGTGCTCCCTCATCTCATCCTCTGGCTCCCAAGTCCACTCAGATCCCTTACGGCGCTGCCATAGCACCTTCAACAGATTCACCACCTTATTATGCAGAGTCTTGGTCTTCCTGTCAAGAATCGCAATCGGCCTCTCCACATAGTTCAGGCTCTCATCCACCTGAATATCATCTAGATAAATCACTGTCGTATCATCGGTTACACACTTTCGCAACTGAGACACATGGAATGTGTTATGGATATGAATGAGCTCATTAGGCAAATCTGGCCGGTATACAACTCTGCCCACCCGGGCGATAATCCTGAAGGGACCAGTAAATCGGGGGCCCAACTTGCCCCACTTCCGAAACTCGATGACACCTTTCTAAGGTGACTCCTTCAGCAGTATCAAGTCCCCTACCTGAAACTCTAGGTCTGAAAGGCGTCGGTCAGCATAACTCTTCTGGCGACTCTACGCGACCCGCAACCTATCACACACATCTTGTATCAACTATGTGGTCTTAAGCACCACCTCGATGCTTTCCATGACCCGATGACCGACCTCGCCCCAAAAAACTGGGGTCCTACATATCCTCCCATACAACATCTCAAATGGTGGTCGGTCAATACTAGCATGATAACTGTTGTTGTAGGAGAACTTGGCCGGTGGAAGGTTAGTATTCCAACTCCCTCCAAAAATCCAACACACAAGCCCGAAGCATATCCTCGAGCGTCTGGATCGTCCGCTCACTATGTCCATCTGTCTGAGGGTGGTATGATGTACTAAAATGCAACTGAGTACCCAAATCCTCATGAAACTTCCTCCAAAACCTGGAGGCGAAATGGACATCTCAGTCTGAGACCACTGAAACTGGCACCCCGTGCCGAACCACCACCTCCCGGACATAAATGTCAGTTAGCTTCTCCGTGGATATTCTCTCAACAATCACAATGAAATGTGCACTCTTGGTCAATCTGTCCAAGATGACCCAGATAGAATCAACACCACGCGTCGTCCTAGGAAATTTTGTGATGAAGTCCATGGTGATCTCCTCCCACTTCCACATGGGAATGGGTAACGGTTGTACCTTGTCGTGGGGTCTCTGGTGCTCGGCCTTGACTTTCCTGCAAGTTAGGAACCGCTCAACAAACCAAGCTACCTCCTTCTTCATGCAGGGCCACCAATAACTCAACCACAAATCTCGGTATATCTTTGTGGCCCCTAGATGGATAGAAAACTTTGATTTATGCGCCTCCTCCAAAATCATCTGTCTCATCCCACCTAAAGCCGGAACCCAAACCCTACCACACTACGTCAACAATCCTCGATTGTCTCTAACGAATAAAGGAAACTACCCTCTAATCCGCTCAGCCTTCCAATTTTCCTTTTTCAGTCCTTCCACCTAAGCCTTCTTGATCAAATCCATCAAAGTTGAAGTGACAGTCATCCTCAAATAGGTATCTCGGATAGATGAGCTTGCCGCCTTGTGGTTTAAAGCATCGACCACCACATTAGCCTTCCCAGGGTGGTATAGGATCTCACAATCATAATCTTTCACCTGGTCCAACCACCTACGCTATTACATATTCAAATTCGGCTGGTCCATTAAATACTTCAAACTCTTGTGGTCGGTGTAGATAGTACACCGAACCCAATACAAATAATGCCTCCAGATCTTGAGGGAAAACTGTTGGATTAGTGTCTAAGCCCATAGCTATTTTGGTATGCACTTGACCCGATGGTGCATGGTCCTTTTGGGTTGCCTTCACCAAAGCAACTTGATAGGATGAATTATGGAGAGAGAGGATTAATTATGATTTATTAATATATTATGAGAATAATATATTAAAGGAGAAATCATATTATTTAATTAATATTAGTCAATAATTAATTAAGAATTAATTATGTGGCTAAAAGAGATTAATTAAACTTAGGGGACTAGAACTATCAATTGTGTGACAGTTGAATATTGGGCTAATGGACTTCTTATTAGAGGGGTGGACAAATTCTATGGGGAAACCCATTAGAAATCGTCCAAGGCCTCTAAAGGAGGAGTCCATGGGTTGCTTAGGGCCTAAGCAGTCAAATTAGGGTTTCCTTGTTAGATAACCCTAATAGCCTCACTATTTAAGCACCCCTAGGGCTCCAAAAACGTATCTATCTTATTCCTTAAGGTTTCTAGACGTTTTTGAGTGCCTCTCCTCTTTTCCTTCTTCATCCTCTTGCTCTTGGTGTTTGTGAGCCATTAGAGGAGTGACATTTGTAACTCTAAGCTTTTAGAAGACAATTACAAGAAGGAATAGATTGTTATTGCTACATAACAATCAAATGTAAGATCTAAACCCTATTCTTGTGTTTATATCGATTATCACATGCTAAATCTAGGGTTTATGGCTTTGGATGATTATTGCATGTTCATTAGACAAACTAGATCCAAAGCTTTAGGGTTTGCATGTACACCATAGGAATGATGTAGTGCTCATAACCCATCAGTGGTATCAGAGCCTAGGGCTGTTTGTTAATGAATTTGATGCTTATTTTATCGAATATTGCCTGAAAATCGAATTTTTTGAGGTTCTGACTGCTTGACTCGCCGAGTCACTTGGTGAACTCGCCGAGTCTGCTGGACTCGACGAGTCAAAGGGTCTGGCAACATTTTTTCGCGATTTTCTTGTTGTTTTGGCTTGGGACACTTACCATAAACGTTTTTAATTAGTAAAATCCGATTTTTATTGATTTTGGGTGAATATCCTTGCCAAAATAGTAGATAATTACCAGTTAATCAAATATTTGTTGCCTTATAAGATAATGTTTAATTATTTTAGTTATTTGGTGAATTATCTTGCAAGTAATTGGACTAGGTTAAAATTAGATAACCAAATTAATTGTTAATTGCCTTATTTGAATTGTTGATCTAGAATGTTCTTGATAAAGTTTGGAAAAGTTTCAATTTTTCACCCTTTAGGTTTTATAGTTTAAATTTGAACCTTAAAAGTTTTAGTTTTGAAATTTAAATAGTTAAACCCTAATGTTTTTGAAATGTTTCAAAACTTGCCCTCAAGTTTTGGAATTAAAATTTTTTGATTAAAAGTTTAATTTTTGAAATTTTAAATTCTAAAACCCTAGTTTTGAAAAAGTTCAAATTACACCCTTATGGTTTTATTAAGATAATTAAAGGTATAATTAAAAGAAATTTAATAAATCCATTTTGATATGGTTTATATTTAATTTAAATTAAAAGTGTAATTTATAAAATTAAACCACCTAGTATTTTAAAAGTGTAAAATACACCCTATACTATATATAACATTAAAAGTCTAATATCATATATGTATAACTTAAACTGCTACTCTTACCGTTAGTAGGCCTCATTCACGAAGCTGGTCTATAAGGGGTGTTTAAGGAAATTGCCTATAAAATGACGATTGAATGGGTATCCACTCTTACCCACCGCACTCTTGACTAGTGGAGGGTCGTTAGCCGAATGGGTAACTAAATGTTTTATAAAATTCCCAATCTTAGTTACTTTAGGAAAAAGTGAAATCGACGCAATTCCATGGAATTACACTTTGTACCCTTGTCGAGACAATTAGTGGAGCGTGTGTGGTTAACCGGCACACTAAGTTGGGTTTGGCATTGGTAGCGAAGGGTGACTCAATGTTTGTCATAGATCGACGGAGCGTGTGTGGTTAACCGGCACGTCGATTAGGTGACTGTAACATTGAGGGCACCGCGTACATTCGCATGGTTATTCACACTTTATTTGTGATCCTCGGCATCCCAGTCACAAATGAAGGGCATAATCGAGATTAAACATGACGTTGAAAATTTCAATGAATCTCAAAAGATCTAGGAGTTTCAATTCATTTAAAACTTAACCTTCTTTTCGTTTTTCATGGTGGAAATTGGTAAATCGTCATTTACCTACCTTTAAATATTCTGCGAGTTGGATTACGGCATCCCTCTTCCAATTTGTAGGATATTGTGTTGGGTCCTTGCCTTAATATCTCATTTGGGTGTTTTATTAAGAACTCAATCAACTAAACTTGAATTTTCTCCCGTTTCATAGATGTCAAAGTCTGACAACTATGGTCTTCCTAAATCCATTGGAAAAACGTTTTCCATGTGAAGATGATGTTCCACGATTGTATTGTGGAAATAGAAATCATGCTTCATTTCCTCCACCTCCTCCAATAATTCTCCCTGACCCACGTGTTCGAAGACTTGAAAAGTTCAAGGTCATTCAAGCCCTATTGGCAAAAGACATGAAAATGGAAAGTCTATATGTGCTCATGTCTTAGATAAAAGGTTACATATTGATAGATTGGGATTGTTAAGTGTCGATGTTTAAAGGAAGTTGGTTGTTGACTTGGTTCTTCAGTCACTTCCCGAATCATATGGTAAGTTCGTTAGAGAGTACTATATGATGGAACACGACATGACTTTTATTGATTTGACTTACTTGCTTATTGCTGCTAAATCAGAAATGATTTGGCGCACCGGTCAGCAAATTTGTCTGGTAAATCAATATCCCAACCTTCTATGGGTAATGGCAACATTGGAAGTCCAGAAAAGTTTTATCTACGCAAGAGAAAAGCTGAGTCTGAGATAGTCCCGTGTACCATTCCATAAGAATCTATGTGTTTCTACTGCCAAAAGAAGGGGAATTGGTTACAAAGCTGCTCTGACTACCTGAGAGATCTAAGAGATGGGAGAGTCAAGATGTATGACTCTGCATCAGGTAAAATCCACTATCTAACTCTATTAAGTTCCTTTTAGATTCTTAATACATGATGTGATAAGATTACATTTGGTGTTTTGTAGAATCGAAGAAAAAGGAAGCTTAAAAGGAAAGAAATGAGTTAAATCTGATCATGAAGAAATGGATCTTGATCGTATGATTCAAAGATCGGATTATTTTAGCTACTACTTTAGAGTTAGGATAGATTGCTAAATAGTATTTGCATAGTTTTTCATTTGTAATCGCGTTGTAAGGACAATATTTTTCCGCAATAAAATAAATTTTGATTTATCTTATTTATGTTTCCTTGCGGTGGATTTTATGAAAAATTGGTATTTGAATAGTTCTATTGTTAGCAATATTGTGAATGGATTTGATTCTTAGTTATGTTATTTGTGGTAATGTCAGAAATTTACCAAATGAGGAAAGATTCTCATCACCCAAGTTTCAATTGGACAGAAACTTGGAATCATGCAACTGGTATTGTGTGACGAATGAGAACCTTCGTATTTGGAAAATTAAGACTAATTCCTTGTTCACATAAGTATATGAGTCAAGTGAAGGATAATGAGATCTGGTACACAATGTTGTGCACCGGTCAAGTCCACCACAAAGAACGCTAAGATTATTTGTCATGATTTACTAAAAGTCTAGTAAACGTGATTATGCTTACAAGATTAAGTGTAATTCTGAATCATTGAAAAGTTTCAATGAATGGCAGAACGAATAAGAAGAATAAATTAGGCAAGAAAGATAAAAGTTTCTCCAATCTAAGAAGAAGGGAGAGTACTTTTGTATCATGTTTTATGATTCTCTTAAAGATTATAAGAACCATATTACAATTCATCCTCTAAGGACATCTTAGTGCACTAGTATGGCTAAGAAGAGGAGTCGAGAATTGTTGAAATGGTTAATCAATAAGATGAATCGTACTTCGTACCAAAATCAATTCTTAGAGTCATACTCCAAGATTTTGAATTGAGTGACATAATCTTAAGTAGGAATGTTCTTACATTTGCTCATTTTGATAAGTTGTGATGTCTTGGATAAGACAAAGACCAGCTAATACCAAATTGTGTGTAGGTTTGTCTTGATAAAGACATACACTGACTCTTGAATATTTGTTTTGTCAAGAAATGTTTCTCGACAAGAGAATCTTATATGTCAAGAGGTCAGTGGGAGTCTAAAGATCTTGGAAAGTTTCAAGAACAAATCAAGAAGTAAACCTCTTAAACACTAGCACACGACTTGAGGATTGTAACCTATCGTGTTGACAAAATTTTATTTTTGTGCCAATCCAGTTGAGTGATTATGCATATGAGTTCTACAAGTTCTCAATTGAATGCATAAGGGCAAACACCTTGATCAATGAAAGTACACTCACTGGCATAGGTGAGCTGCTAAATAACTTGGAAGCAATGGTGGGACCCTTGATGGCAAGAAATTAAGAATGAACAAGTTCTGTCCATAAGAGGTTGAGTTTGTCACAAACATTATCTTACGATCATGCTTATGACAAATTTGCATGGATAAGAACACATGCACCATAAAATCTAAGTGTCATAAGGTTTCTCTCCTTCATGAAAATGATTGTGAGGAAACGCTTTCACTAAGAGAGATTTTAAGGAGATATCGATTATGTAAATTCCATTCTCAAATTCGATTATGATTACGACATCCCTTTTCATAGTTCGAATTGTGAGATTTGGCAATTAGTTTGAACAATCGAGACTTATTGCTATAAGTTCTGGAATTGTTTAGACACACATGTAGGGTGTATGAGTTTGAGATGCTTAGATAAAATCTTATCAAAGCATATCGTATTAGAAACAATGAACTTTGGAAGTCAATAAGTATTGTTTTCTAGAAGTTTGTCTGGTTTCTGAATACGTGTCAAAGCTAGTGGGAGCATAATTGTTATGCTAGTATGGATATAATCATCATGTTAGTGGGAGCATGATTATTATTGCAAGTTAGCAATATTAATTATAGAAAACAAAAGTTTCACTTTGCAAAGTTGCATAGGTTGAAAAGTTGTTTTGCTATAATTAAGGTGGAGAATGTTATACTTCGTTTCAAATCTAAAGGTTTAGATCGAGAAATTTACTCAAATTTAGTCAAAAAGATATATAGATGTTATGTTGAAAGGATTCAACGTAAGAGAATTCTATATATGGAAATATTTTTTGCGTTCTCACACTCGATTATGATTACGACATCCCTTTTCATAGTTCGAATCGTGAGAACATGGAAAATAGAAATATTATAGCAAAAGACTGGTAAAGTATCATGTCATTGCAATATTCGACCGTTCTAAAATTTTCCAAATGCCTAGGGCATTAAGAGGGAAAAAGGACTAGAATCAGATTTGACTGAATTAGTTAAACAACTGTCAAAGATAATCTAAGGTTCGCCAAGGATTGGTCGCTTGTGAACAGTTAGAAGTATAGTAATGGAAGGACCATATTGACATTATTATTATTAGAAATGATTTTATTAATAATGAGTTGTCATATGGCAAATATAGAAATGTTTCCTTATTGGGAGTTGGACGTTCAGATTTTATGTGTAGATTAGAAAAACTTTTATGCAAGAAGGATGTTCAAAGGAATGTACTTTGAATGTGAGACTTCATGTCTATGGAATTGTCTTGTAACAATCTCCAATAGAGCATTTTGTAATTTCATTGGCCGATTCTTGGTGACTTTTGTGCCATGACATTACGAAAGGACTGTTGCATAGAGTGTTAGAATCTAACATATTCTATAAGTGGCAAGAATTTGGTATTCTTACACTTGTGGTAAGGATTGGGAATTGTAAAATGAGTGTGATTGAAAATGTTATTCAATTATACTATTTCACAGAGTAAGGAACATAAGTAAACATAATGTGCATGCTAAGAGCATGGGACAATTGTCGTTATAATTCAAGTAAGAAGTTGATTACCCGAAACAACAAATAATGAGTAATCAATATGGTGATTAAATAAAAGTGTTTTATTTATACTCAAAAGTTTGGGGCCATATAAGATTAGTATTATTCTTGTGTTTCAATTTGCATGTTTTGACTTCCTAAATAATTGAGTTATTTGAGAATAATCGAATTATTTGAACGTTCCACAGTCACTCATACTTTGGGAGTAAGTATGAAAGAAGATTGTTATGAATTGGTGTGTAGATTGTCTAAAGTGTATTAGATATAGCAAAAGTTTGCTACAACGTTCATGAGTGCTTACGAATATGATTTGAGCATTGGATTAAACACACGCTCACTTGGATCGCTTCATGGATTTTATCACGAGTGATTGGTGAGACGATAATATCTTATATTCTTGAAACCGAGATGTGTGAGTTGTATCTTGCGAGTCGGTTACACATTGATAATATGTAAACGCACCAGTAACTTGGTGTTATAAAACATATTGTTGTGTGTGATTCGGTGGGTGAGTACAAGCGAGCATTGAATCGAAGTTTATCCGTTCCTTTTACCCAAAGTGGGATAAAAGCGATATCTATGGGCCCCTCAATGATTTAGTGATGAAAAAGGAAAGTGCTCGGCCAGGCCAGGATTGATTTGATTTGTTCAATTAGTCAGTTGTCATAAATCGGAAATCGGGAAACGACACATAGACTGAGAGAATGATTTAAATCCATGTCTCACGTCTATATGATATCTAGAATGGAGGAATATATGATCCCTTGTCTAAAGGACGCGTATATGATAAGATCAGAGTTGACAGCGGATTTTGAAAGCTACGATTGTGGATCAGGATCTGAAGTCATACGCAGAATAGTTATTAGACTTATCCAAGTGGGAGACTATTGGATTAGTGTCTAAGCCCATAACTATTTTGGTATGCACTTGACCCGATGGTGCATGGTCCTTTTGGGTTGCCTTCACCAAAGCAACTTGATAGGATGAATTATGGAGAGAGAGGATTAATTATGATTTATTAATATATTATGAGAATAATATATTAAAGGAGAAATCATATTGTTTAATTAATATTAGTCAATAATTAATTAAGAATTAATTATGTGGCTAAAAGAGATTAATTAAACTTAGGGGACTAGAACTATCAATTGTGTGATAGTTGAATATTGGGCTAATGTACTTCTTATTAGAGGGGTGGACGAATTCTATGGGGAAACCCATTAGAAATCGTCCAAGGCCTCTAAAGGAGGAGTCAATGGGTTGCTTAGGGCCTAAGCAGTCAAATTAGAGTTTCCTTGTTAGATAACCCTAATAGCCTCACTATTTAAGCACCCCTAGGGCACCAAAAACGTATCTATCTTATTCCTTAGGGTTTCTAGACGTTTTTGAGTGCCTCTCCTCTTCTCCTTCTTCATCCTCTTGCTCTTGGTGTTTGTGAGCCATTAGAGGAGTGACATTTGTGACTCTAAGGTTTTAGAAGACAATTACAAGAAAGAATAGATTGTTATTGCTACATAACAATCAAAGGTAAGATCTAAACCCTATTCTTGTGTTTATATCGATTATCACATGCTAGATCTAGGGTTTATGGCTTTGGATGATTATTGCATGTTCATTAGATAAACTAGATCCAAAGCTTTAGGGTTTGCATGTACACCATAGGAATGATGTAGTGCTCATAACCCATCAAAAATACCACAGCCTCCAATTCCAAATCATACGTGGGGTAATTCGCCTCGTGAGGCTTCTGCTGTTGGATTTGGTGTCTAATCCCATAACTATAATTGGGATGTACTTGACCTGATTGTAGCATGGTCCTTTTGGGTTGCCTTCACCAGTGCAATTTGATAGGATGGACTTTTGAGAATAAGGTTATTTATGATTTATTAATATATTATAAGTATGATATATTAATTGAGAAATCATATTATTTAATTAGTATTGATCAAGAATTAATTTATTAATTTTGTGATCAAAAGAGACTAATTAAATATGTGAGGATTGATTGTGTAAATAAATGATTCTAATAGTGTGGGGTAATGATCCATGGTTGTTTAGGATGGGCTAAACCAATGAGATAATCCATGGATAGTCCACGGAGGTTAACCCATGGATCCTAAGTAATATGAAAGGTCATTAGGGTTTACAAAGTGTAACCCTAGCATTTGCCACACTATAAATAAACCCCCCTAGAAGCCAAAAATCGGTTTACACAAGTTTCTTGGAGAGTGATATTGATTTTGTGCAAGTAACTTATTCTCTCAAGCCTCCTCTTGCATATTGGTGTTTGTAAACCATTAGAGGCATCACATTTGAGGCGCTAAAGCTTTCAAAGGTCAAGAACTACAAGTCCTTCTAAGAGGTAAGTCATCTAACTAGTTGTATTGTTTATTTGACAATTTGTATGCTAGTTAGGAGAATGCTTTGTAAAAATTGAAAATGCATATATAATTAGAGAAAACATAGATCCAAATCATTAAGGGTGGCATGTGCACCATAGGAGTGTTATAGTGCTCAAAACCCTTTAGTGGTATCAAAGCTTAGGGTTGTTTTCTGTTATATTGTTGCATTGTGTTATTTTCAAAGCTGGAAAATCTGTCAATTTCGTTTCTGCATGCCCACCACGACGTGGCAATAATTACCATGACGTGGTGATGCATCTGTGTGCAGAATTTCGAGTTTTTGGTAATAATTGGATTAGGATCATTACCCCAAACTGTTTTTTGAACCATGAAATTTGTTTTATGATATGGTAGTGATTATACTCATCCAATCACAAGATAATTGTCATAGTTTTAAGATAATTGTTGATTTATATGATAAACAAAGTTGCTTGCAAATTGTTGACTAGATATTATCTTGTTTATGAGTTTAGTTAGATCAAATCTTGGATTATATGATAATTTTAGTTGTTAGAAATTGATCTAAATAACTTTTAATGACCTCCATAACTTGTCCTCAACTTGTGGAAAATGAAATGTCTGATCCATTAAAATGCAATTAAACTCATAAGTTCTGAATTCCAAGAGTCATCTAAAGATAGTTGTCAAAATTATTATGATAGTTGTTAGTTTATAAGTTAATCTAATCACTTGTATCATTTGATTTGAAACTATTTTGCCTTATGAGTTAGTTTAGATCTTGATTAAAAAAAATTATATGATAATTTTCCTTGTTAGAATTGATCTAAATGTTCTTTAATGAGTTCCATAACTTGTCCTAATGTTATGGAACATGAAAAGTCTTATCATAAATGATTTAATGAACTCCATAACTTGTCCTCAAGTTATGGAAAATCAAGAGTCTTTTCATAAAACCAACATTAACTCATAAGTTATAGAAATGAAGAGTTTTGACAAGTTTCAAAACTTGCCCTCAAGTTTTGGAATTTGTAAAGTCTCACTAATGAAACTTTAATTCCAAACCCTAGAGTTTTAAAAGTTAAAATTCAACCCTTATACTTTAGAATATTACAAGTTTAATAATATATATTGTCACACCCCCAAACCGGAACGGCGGAAACGTTCGGGGGCGGAGGACGTCATGTACAGTATCACAACAGTTGCATAATAGTAATCAAAGTACAACAACCATGCATTGATAAAATTTAAGTTTTTACATATGTATTCAAGTCATTATATACATGACACCAAAAAGTTAAAAGACATGAGTCAATGAAGCTCCGTCTTTTCAAAAATCCATGGATGTACCTATCTACTGATTTCCTGAGAATACAAATAGTTTTGAAAAGGTGTCAACAATTAAGTTGGTGAGTTCATAAGCATGTTTGTAATCGAAATCTGTTGTTTGTTCCTTAAAAATGTAAGTGTGTTTTCCCAGAAAATCCTATATTTTCTGTTGTAATATGTTGTACTCCAAACGTGTAATTGTTATTATACTCTGAAATGGTATAACTTAGTTTTAAATTCACATAAAACCATGAAAAGTATGTTTTCTCTACACTAGAATAGTATTCTGTGTTTGTACTCATATGAACATAGTATAATTGTAATTATCTGAGTTTACCAGCTGTACTTGTAAAATATTGTATTATAGTTTTATTATTTAATAAAACTATGTGAAGTTATCTACTTATTCATACACTAATCGTATAGTTCAATATCAAATTGTGAGTTATCATAACCATACTTGATGACATCGGAATGCCTGAACACGACGTTCTTCAGGCGTCGTAAATTGGAACGACATTTGTCACCACAGGTCTACCGGCCTAGCTGTTGCAAACAGCTTAGGTGCGGGATTCTTAGTCCCGTATAGATCTATACACAAGTGTCACGCTCTCCCTTCAGGAGACTCTGGTTATAATTTCAGGACTGGAATTGAAGTATGTCTCACAAAGCTATATTGACGGTTATGTGTAGAATAATGAAAACTCATTTTTGAAATGAATCAAATGTATGTGTGTCTCATAAACTATACCTATCATAGTTTATATGTTTGCTTCTGTAATGTTACCCGAACTTGTTAAATAGTACGTTTGTTCCATAAACTATACCTATTATAGTTTATATGTTTGTTTCTATATGACAACATCAACTAAAAACTATTTGAATAATATTGATGTTTATCACAAATTTCTTGTGTTTTACTTGTATTTCCCCTCTAAAATAGTAAAAATTATGAAAAAGTAGGGGTATGAACTCACTTGATAAATGGTGATTTGGGCAGCGCTTCGCTACTTGAAATTACGAGTTTCTGGTGAAAATTGAGTTTCACGCGGGCAGAGTTTCGACTGGAAAGATTATTTTCTCGAGGACTTTGGGGCTCCGGGCTTTCTTCGGGTGTTAGGGGAGTTTCCCTAGGCTTCGGGGGTTTTAGAAAGGCTTAAAAGAGTGCTTAAGGTGAAAGAATATTCAAAAGTGTAACCAACAACCCGGAGGTCTCGCATGCTATTTATAGGAGGTTGTGGCCTCGCATTACGTTGGGCGTACTTCGGTATGCACATTGGACCTTTGTACGCTACGCATAGAGATACGTGTCCTCTGATCGGGTTCCGAGCCTTCGGAGGTGTCAAAGCTACTGATACGCGTCGAAGCTAGTCCGAGTACGCTGGGCGTACTCCTTTGTACGCGGGGCGTAGTGGCTACATGCCTTCTGTTCGGTTTCCGAGCTTCGGACGTATCAAGGCTACTAACACGCATCAAAGCTAGTCCGAGTACGCGGGGCGTACTCTTTTGTACGCGGGCGTACTCCTTCGAGGATTTATTTTTCAAACTTCAAAAATTCGTAACTTTCGTATACGAGCTCCGTTTTTGATGTTCTTTATATCCACACGTAGGTGAGACCGTACTCTACGACTTTCATTTAGACTCTGTTAGCTAACTTTGATTTATTTTTTTTATATTATATTTTTAACAGGCTGGGACAGGAAAAGTCCGTTAAAAATTCATAACTTCTTCATCCGACATCCGTTTCCGTCTGTCTTTTTACCGTTAAACTACTATTGACGAGATCTTCGATTTTCGTTTAGGTTGTGTCGGCTAAGAATCATTGGATCTTTAATTCGAATTTCGGGTTGTGTACTGTTATATCGAATTTTAGAAAAATCATAACTTCTTCATACGAAGTCAGATTTCGATGTTCTTTTTATGCACATTCTCGGTTTAACGTATGATATAACTTTCATTTAGATACCTAAGGCTAAAAATCCTTTTATTGTAAAATCACTTTTTACGCTTTACAGCGTTTTGCCGGTTTTGTCACGGATCTTCGATAGCTCATAACTTCTTCCTTATAATTCGGATTTCGGTGTTCTTTATATTTTCGGAATCCTTGTTACGATCTCTACCACTTTATTCATCCCAATCAAGTTTATTTAACATTTTTTTTACAATCATTTTTTTACATCTTTAAAAATAATTAAATGCACATAATATTCAAATAATTTCTCTTTATTACTTTAACACTAGTTACAATGGTTGACCTAGACTATTACATTGACTTGAAATATCGGGTTGTTACATTATCCCCCCGTTAGAGGGAATTTCGTCCTGAAATTGTTTCTAAAGTGGTACTCATGAAGTAGGGAAAAGATGTGGATAGTTTTGTGTCATTCGATCTTCCCGTTCCCAAGTGAATTTAGGTCCCCGCTTGGCATTCCAGCGAACCTTCACTATTGGTATACAGATTTGTTTTGTTCTTTTGATTTCCCTATTCATGACTTCCACTGGTTCTTCTACGAAGTGTAGACTCTCGTTTATCTCGATCTCGTCGAGTGGGATCACAAGAGTCTCGTCAGACAGACACTTCTTAAGATTAGAGACGTGAAAAATAGGATGAATGTTATTGAGTTCATGTGGTAGTCCGAGTTTATAAGAAATCAGACCAATTCTAGCAAGAATCTCGAATGGTCTGATGTACCTCGGATTTAGTTTTCCACGTTTGCCGAAGCGTATCATTCCTTTCCAGGGTGAGACCTTTAACTCTTCTGTCTATCTCTAAAAGCTTTCAATCGTTCCCGGATTTGGACAATCTTTTATGTGGTTTCTCGAATGATCTCAGGACCGGTTAGTGTACTGTCGGGTATTTGGTTCTTGGCAAGTTGTGTATCCCCCACTTCAGCCCAGCATATTGGAGATCTGCACTTACGGCCATAGAGAGCTTCAAAGGGTGCAACTTTGATACTAGTGTGATAGCTATTGTTGTAGGAGAATTCAACTAGTGGTAAATGGGTATCCCAAGCTTTACCAAAATCTATCACACAAGCCCTGAACATGTCTTCCAGTGTTTGTATTGTTCTCTCGCTTAGCCCGTCAGTGTGGGGATGGTACGCTGTACTCAGGTCAAGATTGGTTCCCAAGGACGTTTGCAGTGATTGTCAAAACCGCGAGGTAAATCTACTATCTTGGTCAGAGATAATAGATATTGGCACACCATGCAATCGTACTATCTCTTTAATGTACGTCCTTGTTAACTTCTCCATTTTATCAGTTTCTTTTATTGGCAGGAAGTGTGCGGATTTGGTTAAACTGTCGTCGATTACCCAAATGGTGTCATGACCACCCGTTGTCCTGGGTAACTTGGTTATGAAATCCATTGTAATCCACTCCCACTTCCACTCAGGTATTTCTGGCTGTTGAAGTAAACTTGAGGGCTTTTTGTAACACCCGGTATCAGAAAAGCCAAGAAAGGAAAGGAAAACCCTAAGTCATAGGGGGGGTCAACTCGTCGAGTCCAAGGAAGAACTCGACGAGTCGGAGCGGGATCCGGGTGCAAGATTAAGTGACCGACTCGACGAGTCGGAGAGTGGACTCGGCGAGTCAGGTCTGGGTTAGGAAGCCCTAATTCTGGGACTTGGTGCCCTATTTAAGCATCTTATTCTCTTCCCTAGGGTTCATTGCAGCCTCTCTCGTCCATAACCCCAAAACCCTAGGCACCCAACTTCATTTTTGGAGCTTTTGGTGAAGATTAAGGTCCATTGGAGTGGATTTTGAACGCTTGGAAGAAAGGAGCAAGGAAGGAAGTGTAGATCCAGCCTTAACATCGAGTTGGCAACTGTTAGAAGGTAAAAAGTCTGGACCTTGAGCTTTTAATTGATAAATCCCCTTTCTAGCTTGCTTTTGGTCACATTTGGATCATTTCCAAGGTTAAACCGAGTATTAAGCCCTTAAGGATGGTTTGGACAACAGATGTGGACACTCTTGAGCTTTAGAAGATCAAAATAGTTGGCTTTATTCAGCTAAGGTCCCATTTCATGACCTAGATCTTCTTTGAAGTTTGGATTAAGTGTTTTAGCCCCATAACACCTTGCATGCACGTAAAGTTAGCAACTTTACGTGCAATACTAGCATAAGGAGTCCAGATATATGAGTTGGAGGTGTTGGGATGGTCTGTAATCGACAAAATAGAGATGCCACAAGATGGACTCGGCGAGTCAGTTCATGGACTCGGCGAGTCGGGTCGCAAATCCAAACCTTTCTGTTATGATTCGGATCAGTGAGTGGAGTTAGTAAAGGATTCATCCAGACTGGGTCCGTTATGGACATGAAGATCATGGTACTCGACTAGTTCGAAGAGGAACTCGGCAAGTCCAAGACAATCTTCTTAGTTACGAAGATGAACTCGACGAGTTGTTCATACAACTCGGCGAGTCATGGTCTAGACATTTATACGATGATGATGAACTCGACGAGTTCAAGGATGAACTCGGCGAGTCGGTTGAGGATAGTCCCAAAGTGTTAGATGAAGGAGAACTCGTCGAGTTCTCGCTAGAGTCGACGAGTGGAGTCGTGGTTGTTTTGGGATTTGAGGAGCATGGACTCGACGAGTTGGTAGAACAACTCGGTGGGTCGACTCAACGGGAAGTGACTCCGACCGTTGACTTTGACCTTGAGAAGGACCTTGACCAGAGTTGACCTAGTTGACTTCTGGAGGACAGTTAGGCTAATTGTTATTGTTGGTATTGGTAGCTCGGGTAGCTAGAGGAGCAGCGGTTCAGAGAGTTGTCAGATAGCAGCCAAAAGGTTATCAGCAACTTCAGCAGTTTGAGGTGAGTTTCCCTTTGTGTGAATGGGTCTACGGCCACAATGCAGGCCCATGTAGCTGTGAGTAGGAAGACCCGGGGGTTAGCCCTAGGCACTGTTTGCTAGCATGATATTCAGGACCAAGGTCCAATATCGGGCGGGTGCCCAAGGAATGGTTTGCATGATAGAGTATACTTGTTGTCTGTGTGATACTTGTATGTGCCTGATAGGGAGGTGAGTGTGGGCGAGGTCCCGTATCTCACCAATAGCAGAGTGTGGACAGTGTTCCATATCTCATTAGCAGCAGAGCAGGGGCGAAGCCCAAGGTAGGAAGGGAGTGAGTGTGGGCTGGGCCCGTATCTCACTATCAGTAGGAGTGTGGACAGGGTTCCATGACTCATCAGTAGCAGGACAGGGGCGGGGCCCAAGATAGGCGAGGCCTTAGAACAAGAATCCAGTAGTATATGTTCAATTTGTGTGTTATGATATGATTGTATGTTAGTATATGTTAGCGGGCGGGGCCCAGAGACAGGCGGGGCTTAAGAGAAACAAATATGTACACCGAGCGGGGCTCGAAGCCAGGCGGGGCCTGTTGTAGCGGGCGGGGCCCGAGGTAGTTGGCGAGGCCCAGTATTTGCAGTATGCGATTATGTGGATGGTATGTGGTAGGTTGGGGAACTCACTAAGCTTCGTGCTTACAGTTTTTAGTTTTGGTTTCAGGTGCTTCTGGTAGCGGAGGGAAGAGCTCGGGATGATCGCATGGCACACACCATAGATAGTCAGCCTGGGATGTTTTACTCTGATAATAAGAACATGTTTTGAATTAACACTCTGATTTTATGTTAAGAATTATATTATGGATTGGCAATTGTGGTTTAAGTAACGTTTTAAAAATGAAATTTTTAGTCGTGATTTTTGGGTTGTTACAAGTTGGTATCAGAGCCTTGGTTTGAGGGATTCGGGCACGCTCTCGGGTGTGTCTGGACTCAAACTGAGGAATTGGTATGAAAATTTTCAAAAGGAAAATTATTTTTCTAGAAAAAAGTTTTGAGGAAAAGGAAAGAAAAGAGTTTTAGAAAAAAGCAAAAAGGAATTTTAGAAAGAAAAGAACTTTGAAAGGAAAAATGGTGCGGTGCGTGCAATCAGCCGAGCTCAAGTAAGTACCCCAAAATACCCATACAAGTTATGTTATGATATGCTTATTAGAACTGCATGCTAGATTAGGGCTAAGGATCTAGGAGGATGCCTTATGTGCCTGTTATATGTATATGAGCTTTATGAATTGCATGCTAGTACAGATTCCTGATTAGAGGATAGAACAGTTTGATTGGATTATGTGGTTAGTTTATTTCCCATTGTCTGAATGCTGCTTGCTTTGTGCTTATGGGACTCTTAGTAATGTGAGCTAGCTATTAAGTGAATATGCTAAGTCACATGTAGCACAGGCTGGATAATATCAGAGTGATGGATTTGACCCTATTGTGCAGCTCTCGTTTGAGTCTAACCGTTCTAGGGATGAGTCTATTACTCGAAAGACTATCTGATCTCTGTTACATGTGGCTATATTCATGAGGTAGCTAGTTAGCATTAATGGGAAGTTTTTCAGCAGCTGAGGACGGAATGAGTTGGAGGTTACCCTAGGGAAAGCCTAGGATGAGAGTAGTGCTGGGAGCAGTGTTAGTAACGGCGAAAGGGACTTGGTGTAGTCAAGGCAATTCTGGAGGAAAGTACGGATAGATGTGGAAGGTAGTAGGGGCCCATACTACTGAAAGCATAGGATCTGTACTCGATTCAAGAAGGGCTGAGATGAAACCGGGGAACTTGTAGTGTGAGTGTGATCCCTCAGTAGAGATGTGTATGTTAATGATAGTTATGATATGTTGCAGAATGGTGACACTATGGAGTAGACCAGTTGGTGGATCAGGCGCCGAAGAGGGATCAGGCTCGGGTTCAGGGACCAAGCAGCTAGAGGAGCGGATGAGGGAGTTTTTATCAGCCGAGGTTACGCACAGTATTGTAGATCAGACTCCTGTGATCTTTGGCATGGTCAAGGAGGGCATACTGGAGATATTAGATGATAGGTTGGGAGCCTTACGTGCAGAGATGGTGGCTATGATAGGAGCACGTACTTTGACATTCCGAGAGTTTAGAGCTTGTGGCGCACCAGATTACCATGGGGCTAGGGACCCCATCGCTAGCAGCAGGTGGTTGGATGATGTTGCCAACGCCTTTCGTACGAGCCGATGTCCCGAGGGGGACAAGGTCCGACTTGCCTCCTGTCTTCTGAAGGACAGAGCACGGGATTGGTGGGAGGAGGTTGGACATGCCATTGGAGATGATGACGTGTTGGACGCGATGACATTGACTGATTTCTCGGCTAGGCTCAGGGCCGAGTTTGCACCAGTGATCGACGTGCAGCAGGTAGCACGAGAGTTTCAGAATATGAAGCAGACGACAGAGATTGTGGCGGAGATTACCGCCAAGTTCAGAGAGAGAGCCCTTCTCGTGCCGCAGTATGTGGCGGACGAGGAGATGAAGAAGGCTCGATATCACGAGATGCTGAGATGTGACATCAGGCAGTTTGTGAGCAGGTCCAGCTGCAAGACACTGTAGGACATGATTGCTCGTGCCAGAGAGAGAGAGATTGATTTGGAGTTAGAGAGGAAGAGGAAACCGGATGATATTCAGGTAGCCACAGGTTCAAGCAAGAGACCCAAGGGGTTAGATTCGAGATCGAGGGATTTCCAGAGCTGCAGCCGCTGTGGCAAGTGTGGCAGGACACATGAAGGTACGTGCAGGAGCGGTAGTGGTGGTGATTCAGGCTGCTTCAAGTGCGGCTGGACTGGCCATTTCAGCAGTTGTACAGCTACCATTACTCAGGGCTCAGACCTGATATGTTTTCATTGCGGTCAGAGGGGCCACAAGAAGGCCCAGTGTCCGAGTTTGCTTTCAGCAGGACAGGTGATAGCACCTGCTCCCGCGACTTTGAGGATCACCGACAGTCGGCAAGGCCGGGTAGAGGCGCCTACGACACGGAGCAGGGCGTACCAGTTGGTTTCAGATGACACGCGAGCAGCCCCAGATGTGGCAGGTGCGTATTCTTTAGCTGCTTGACAGTTTTATTTATGATTTAATTGCTATAGCACTGGATCGATATTAGTGATTGTACTTTGGATTCTGTTTCCTGCTTATGATTGAGTTATGCCATCTGCATACCATGGGTTTAGAGTAGTAGTCCGTAGTTGTATCCCTTTTAGAGAAGATCACTCAGGATGCGGTCACTGTAGCAAGCGTGAGATTGGGATTCTAGAAGTATTTCACCAGCTTTCAAGGACGGTGGCGTCGTGGTATTGGTTAGTTTTGGAGCACCAGCAGCGATAAGCATCAGTTTTTAGCAGATCGACCATGGAGTGGTAAGAAGGATTGGGAATCCTTTCCAGACAGTGAACTGTAAGGAGCTAGTTGAATCGAAGTGGGGGAGGAACCCTCGTATAGTCAGGATTTGAAGAAAGTGCAAAGCTGGGACGAGTTCGCAACTATGTTGAGCAAGATAGTAGTCTGAGTGGCTGATCGGATTGAGAAACGCATGAGTTGGGAGTTGGGAAACTCCCCAGTGTTGAGTAAGTGCAATAGCGATCAGTAGATGATTGGTTTGGGAGACCAGGTTGAAGATTTTCTCGGCAGGACGTGATTTTAGTTAGGATGTAAGACTACGGGACAGCCCCAGCATTCCCTAGCAGCGAGTTAGTGAGGGAAGTGATGTAAGACTGCGGGTAAGCCGTAGCATTCATTAGCAGTTTAGTTAGCGGACTGTGGGCGGGGGCCCGTATCTTCTAGTTAGCAAGGTAGGGATCAGGAAAGGGTAGTTCGTTGTGATTAGTATGGAGTAGGCCTGCGTAGCCCTAGAAAGGTGAGACCTTGGGAGAGGCTGTTCGAGGATACAGTTGGGTGAGACCCGTGGGCGAGGCCCGTATGTTACGAGCAGTATAGGTGAGACCTAAGAGCAGGATTGCTAAGTAGTATGGTTCGGGTGAGCCCCTGGGTGAGGCCCGTACGATAGTAGCTAGGCAGGTGAAACTAGAGAGAGAGACCGCTCTAAGATATAGTTTGGGTGAGACCCGTGGGCGAGGCCCGTGAGATTATAGCAGCGCAGGTGGGACCTGGTAAGGACCTTAGGGTCAAGATAGGGGATCGAGGATCCCAAGACTTGTAGCGCCAGAGTGGCAGAATAGATAGAGCAGCTTAGATAGTCGAAGTTTCTTCGGAAGTCGCTAGGAGCGACTGAGCGGTTGATCTTGAGTTTAGTAACCGGTGGGAGTCCGGTAAACCAGTTAATGGCAGATTAGTTGGGACCAGGGTGGTATCGTTTCATCCAGAAAGCGGACAGGGGATAACAGGATCTTCGGTCAGGGACAGCAACAAGGGGGTCCGTGAGCGGAAGTAGTTAGTTGACTGAGAGGTGCTAGGCCATTAACAGCAGGGTTAAATAATCTCAGAGTGAGTAATTTGACTCTGTTGCGCAGCTCTCGGTTGAGTCTAACCGTTGCAGGGATGAGGCTATTACTCGAAGGATTATTTGATCCATTCGCTGGGATGGGTACTCAGCACTAAGTTATAGTAGTAAAGAAGTATTCAGTATGTATCGGCAGTAGTGACCGGCACTGGGAGTGACTGGAGTAATAGATACCGCGAAGGATATGTCCTTCACAATGATAGAGGAAATGATTAGATATGTAACGTTGCCTTGGGAAGGCCAGTAAACGCGCAAGGAAAAAGGGGGTGAACCCCTAGGATGTCCAGCATAAGTACTCGGGGAGTACCGGAAGGATTGTCAGTTGAGTAGGTTGTGTTCTCAGGATTAACGGGATCAGAGTGCAGTTGAGGATTGTGATTTGCAAGGACTATTGTTAATCTGAATGACCGGGCGGAAGGTCAATGGAAATGGTCAGCAGGAGTTAGATTCCTCAAGCAGAAAGGTTGAAAACAGACTGCAGGACAGTTGGCCGTAGCGGACTTCAAGGACGAAGTCTAGTTTAAGTGGGGGAGAGTTGTAACACCCGGTATCAGAAAAGCCAAGAAAGGAAAGGAAAACCCTAAGTCAAAGGGGGGGGGGTCAACTCGTCGAGTCCAAGGAAGAACTCGACGAGTCGGAGCGGGATCCGGGTGCAAGATTAAGTGACCGACTCGACGAGTCGGAGAGTGGACTCGGCGAGTCAGGTCTGGGTTAGGAAGCCCTAATTCTGGGACTTGGTGCCCTATTTAAGCATCTTATTCTCTTCCCTAGGGTTCATTGCAGCCTCTCTCGTCCAGAACCCCAAAACCCTAGCCACCGAAGTTCATTTTTGGAGCTTTTGGTGAAGATTAAGGTCCATTGGAGTGGATTTTGAAGGCTTGGGAGAAAGGAGCAAGGAAGGAAGTGTAGATCCAGCCTTCACATCGAGTTGGCAACTGTTAGAAGGTAAAAAGTTTGGACCTTGAGCTTTCAATAGATAAATCCCCTTTCTAGCTTGCTTTTGGTCACATTTGGATCATTTCCAAGGTTAAACCGAGTATTAAGCCCTTAAGGATGGTTTGGACAACAGATGTGGACACTCTTGAGCTTTAGAAGCTCAAAATAGTTGGCTTTATTCAGCTAAGGTCCCATTTCATGACCTACATCTTCTTTGAATTTTGGATTAAGTGTTTTAGCCCCATAACACCTTGCATGCACGTAAAGTTAGCAACTTTACGTGCAATGCTAGCATAAGGAGTCCAGATATATGAGTTGGAGGTGTTGGGATGGTCTGTAATCGACGAAATAGAGATGCCACAAGATGGACTCGGCGAGTCAGTTCATGGACTCGGCGAGTCGGGTCGCAAACCCAAACCTTTCTGTTATGATTCGGATCAGTGAGTGGAGTTAGAAAAGGATTCATCCAGACTGGGTCCGTTATGGACATGAAGATCATGGTACTCGACGAGTTCGAAGAGGAACTCGGCGAGTCCAAGACAATCTTCTTAGTTATGCAGATGAACTCGACGAGTTGTTCATACAACTCGGCGAGTCATGGTCTAGACATTCATACGATGATGATGAACTCGACGAGTTCAAGGATGAACTCGGCGAGTCGGTTGAGGATAGTCCCGAAGTGTTAGATGAAGGAGAACTCGTCGAGTTCTCGCTAGACTCGACGAGTGGAGTCGGGGTTGTTTTGGGATTTGAGGAGCATGGACTCGACGAGTTGGTAGAACAACTCGGTGAGTCGAGTCAACGGGAAGTGACTCCGACCGTTGACTTTGACCTTGAGAAGGACCTTGACCAGAGTTGACCTAGTTGACTTTTGGAGGACAGTTAGGCTAATTGTTATTGTTGGTATTGGTAGCTCGGGTAGCTAGAGGAGCAGCGGTTCAGAGAGTTGTCGGATAGCAGCCAGAAGGTTATCAGCAACTTCAGCAGTTTAAGGTGAGTTTCCCTTTGTGTGAATGGGTCTACGGCCATAATGCCGGCCCATGTAGTTGTGAGTAGGAAGACCCGGGGGTTAGCCCTAGGCACTGTTTGCTAGCATGATATTCAGGACCAAGGTCCAATGTCGGGCGGGTGCCCAAGGAATGGTTTGCATGATAGAGTATACTTGTTGTGTGTGTGATACTTGTATGTGCCTGATAGGGAGGTGAGTGTGGGCGAGGTCCCGTATCTCACCAATAGCAGAGTGTGGACGGTGTTCCATATCTCATTAGCAGCAGAGCAGGGGCCAGGCCCAAGGTAGGAAGGGAGTGAGTGTGGGCTGGGCCCGTATCTCACTATCAGTAGGAGTGTGGACAGGGTTCCATGACTCATCAATAGCAGGACAGGGGCGGGTGTCACACCCCGCTAAAGCGGAAACACGAGGCGTGGCAGTATAAAGGGTTTCATAGCAAAAGTTAAAAGACAACACCAACCATAGTATTAAAAATCATTACAATTTTACAATGGGTTTGAACAACTTTTAAAAGAAATTACAATGTAAATTGAAATACAACACATGCGAATGCTCCTAAAAGTGAAGTGTCCCTAAGTGCCACTTACTCGATGATTCCTGAAAAAGCATGTAAAACGAGCGTCAACTATAAAAATAGTTGGTGAGTACTCACAGATAAACAAAATAATATTGGTTCCATGAATTGAAATCAAAGTTTTGATAAAAGTTTTCCAATAATAAAAGTATATTGTTAAAATGAGTAAATAAGTTTGTAAAAACAAAGTTCTTTGTCATCATGAGAGATAAAGTATGTTGCCCAAATAAGATGCAACATTCATATTCTCATGGAAGATAAAGTTCGTTACTCAAACGAGTAAACAAGTTTCATTGCTAAAATGAGCAATCAAGCGTAAATGTTAATAACTAAATCTTTATTTTTCATTGAATTTTATTTCATAATAATTATTATGATAAGATAATATTATAAGGTTCATAATTGTTTTTATAGGATTTTTAAGGTTAAAGTTTATAAATATGAGTTTTTAGGGCTTTTAGGGCTTTTAGGGCTTTTAGGGTTTTGGAGTTTAATAAACTTTGAATATCAAAATAAATAGAATATTTGAGACTTTAAATTATCTTATGGTATTATAACTCTTTTATAGTTATAAATAATGTTTGTAATTTATTTTTATCGGTTTATTGGCATTCTATGTAGTGATTCCGAGATTCAAGCGAAATTGAGGAATCAAGTATACTAGTCCTAGTCTTCAAATTTGACTTAAGTTTCTATGAGACTTTGACCTAATTTCTACTTCTAGGTCAAGTGCATGATGTGTGTATATGATTCATGAAAAGGTGTTCGAGTCAAAGAGTGACCCGAATATGGATAGCCTCTACAGTTAAGTAGTTGTAGAATTCACATATCAATGTGAAATCTAAGTACATTATCCATTGTTTCTAGTTGCTTCCAAGTTTCTAGTAGGTTATAACTGAGCTTCTAGTCACTAAGTCCAGTATGTGTCATGCGTATATGTGCAACTAAGTTTATTCAAATCTAGAACCGACTTGAATTTTGACGGTTGTCACATTCTCCCCCGGTTGAAAGAATTTCGCCCCGAAATTCAATTCGTGACGTATTCTATTAGAACTCAGTCGAATACAATTATATAGTTGGAGAGGTGGTGACTTGCAATGTTCTTTGATTATTTCGGGTTTATTTCCTCAAGGGAAAAGCCCAATTCTTTAGCTATAGTCAAATTAATGTTTCCTTAATTCGAGTTCTTCCTTCTAGATTATGGAAAATTTGATTCATGGAATCATGATCCAACTACGGCGACGTAGTCGAAAAAAGATCATCTAGTTATATATTATCTGAATTAAGAGAGCGGTACAAGTTATGCAGAAGCACGAACTACACTGAGCGTTAAATCCGCATTGATCCTTAAGTTGCATTCTAAATTAGCACTAAGTGTAAATTCTCCGCCTAATAAAAAAAGAGATTAGGAACAATTTGTTCACTTCCGGGTTGGCTACTAAATCTGAAAAAGATATATTCCAAAATAAGAAGGGGTAGCACAAATAAAAGAGAAGCGATCGAGGGTAAGTTCCTAAATATACGTACTAAGGGTAGGCAACGAAGTTTTGGTACATCTCAAATGTGAAGGCTATTTAAGTGTCGTCTACAAAATAAATTACGAGATGATTGAGCATCTCCGAGGCTATAATTACTACTACGGTTACTCTTACAATAATAAAACCTTATTCGAAGAATAAATATATTTAGAGAGTCATTGGTGCAAATGGAGGCGATGAAAATTTATGATAAATTAAATCACATTGTGTATATAGCATTTTAAGTGTTTAGAAGTGATTAAAAATCTCATTGTTATCAAAATGTGTGTTTAAAAATGATAATTAATCTCACTATTATCAAAATGTGTAATAATTCCAAGATAATGAAGATACATGTGTGGCGATCCAACAAAGTAGTAAAATAATATAAAGATTAATTAATGTTAAAGGTTTTAGTCGTCATTAAAGGAATTTGTATAGAAATATTTGTATTAAACTTTTGAGAAATTGTCCAATTGTCTAAGTCAGGACAAATTCAAGCTTACGGGTCAGACTATTTATGAAAACAAAGTTGAGAGTTTAGGAACTCACTGAAAATTGCAAAGTAAAATACTATTTTAAGAAAGGTGTAAAAATGTCAATCTTTGAAAATAGTACACTCTTAGTTTAGTGTTTCTACAAAAACAATCATTTAGAGAATAGATCATAGTAAAATTCAAGACTTTTGATGTATTTAAAGAAAACAAGAAGCATAAGAAAATGTATTCTTTCACATATATTTTATGGATTTAGAAAAATGATAAGAACAATGGTATTCATCTTGTGTATTAATTGTAACAAAAATACAATGAAAATTACATTTTAAATCAAGTTTCCGAATTTAGAACGAAAGAGCAAATGTAAATAAGGATTACTTGTTTATTGTAGATTTCAAAATAAAAACAAGATGTATATGGTAAAAGGCGTAATTGAATATATCAAAGTTGACTAAATCAAAATTATTCTTCAAGACTATACACGTATTAATCGCTCAAAACGAAAGGGTAGACTTCTAGTCTATATGTGCACGGACATGGTACCAAGAGAAGCAAAATACAGAGAAACAGAGTTAGACAACGTACTATGTTATTATTATGGGTTTGCGAGATCTCATATCAGAGGGAGAGCAAGAATCAAGTTCGGGGGAAAGAAAAAGGAAGGTAGCGGCGGCAATGATTGCGATTGTTAAAATTTTGAAAACAATACATATAGGTAGATTTAAAACCAGGTTGAGATATATTTCAAACTTCAATATTTGATGTATATTGATGATTAAATAGACATGTGAGAGTCTTAAAATGTTTGCTAAAAATCACGAGTTATCTTATTAAGTTAAACTCCATTTGTGAAAAAAGAAGAAGCACTACAAACGGTAGTTGAAAATCTGAGAATTTGACTTTTTAGAATGGAGTTCAATAATAGTTAAAACATATAAGGTAAAGACTCAACATATTTAGATGAATAATCGTGCATTGTCAAAAGTACGTCGCTGGAAGTTTAAAAGTGAACACTAAGTTTTGCAATGCTGTAAGTTTTATAAACACAGATTATAAAACTAATTTGAAATAAAATAAACAAATGATGTGTGTTGGAAATTTAGGAATTAGAGACATCTTAGAAACATGTGTGAAGTAGAAAGTTGTGAAAATATCATGTTGGGATTCAAGAAAACACATTTAAGTAAGGTACAATGCCTAAATGAGAAAGTGGTCAAAAGAGTCAAAACAAAAGTGGTTTGAAAGATCCGATGAAGCTTTTACACATAATATGAACTTCAATGTCATATGTCTATGTTTTATAGCATAGAATTTAAACACTTTTATAAAAGAAAATGTTTCTAAGTTTTTCGAAAACGTGCCAAAATGGTAATCAAGGTTTAAAATGGTTTCTATGCCCTTAAAAGCACATTTATCCATTGAAATGGATTTGAAATGAAATTGAAATAGCAAGGTAAAAACCAATATTGGTTAAATTGAGTTTTGAAGAAAAGTGTTAAGTTAAAGCAAGTTGTCAAAAGATTTTTATCGAGAATATGGCTTAAATTGTTAGGAAAGGTCTAGTAAGTTGTATGAAGTGGTTATAAAGTATTTTATCGATGATAAATAAAACCGATGAAACGAAATAACTTTTCGATGGAAGATTAAGAATTAAGGAATAAGTAGATTAGTGTAGCTGATCGTACCTAAATACTAAGGAGAGTATAAGACAAGTATAAGGCGAGTACCGATGTCTTTTTCCTAAGATAAAGGACAAGAAAACTTGTTTGAAAAACATTTTATGGCGTCAATGCAGTTGACGACCTTTTATAGAGGTCAAAGGGATATCCTATGTTAAGTTTTAACCTCAAGGTGGAAACAACCTAGACCTAAATCGTAGCGTAGAAATAAGATCTCACATATAGGTTAAACCTCCGTGTCTCCTTGTGAGTCGAATCAGGAATGCCCGCCAATGGTATCAAAGTGATTACTTAGTGGCGACTCATCTACCTGCTTACACGATGCTCCAATTATCATTTGTGTCGGTATCGAAACGCTTTTTCCTAGTTGTAACTCTAATACGAAGACGATGAAGAGGTATTAAGGAATAATTGGCATAGGTTTCGACTTAAGATTATTACTAGTGTATATCTAGCTACTAACCTTACATCTAAAGTCAATAGCTACCGAGGAATACCCATTCTTAGTACTATGTGCATTGCTCCTAGAGTGGCAAGTGATATAACCTAAGTGGTTAACCTAGCACTTGATAAGGGATAAGAGTATTTATAAATAAAGGCATTGTTATAAAAGTGCACTTAGTTTCTAAGTGTATCTAGATGAATGCCTATAATATGCAATGCTCGTACGCACACCGAAAAAATTTTGTTTTTCAAAAGTTTAAGTTGAAAATTGTTTTGAACATAATTCTACTATAACCGTTTCCAGCCTCACATTAACTTTCCTTAATTAAGCATAGTTGGCCAGGCTATACTTAATTAAAGTCCAATAATGCGTACTCGAATTAGTTATACCAGGAGTATGTTCTATATTTTAAAAACGTTTAGAAAATTTTTGGCTATAGTTGTGGTTCTCCAAAGGAAAACCGGTATTCTCTATAACCTTCGGCTCTGATACCATTTCCTGTCACACCCCGCTAAAGCGGAAACACGAGGCATGGCAGTATAAAGGGTTTCATAGCAAAAGTTAAAAGACAACACCAACCATAGTATTAAAAATCATTACAATTTTACAATGGGTTTGAACAACTTTTAAAAGAAATTACAATGTAAATTGAAATACAACACATGCGAATGCTCCTAAAAGTGAAGTGTCCCTAAGTGCCACTTACTCGATGATTCCTGAAAAAGCATGTAAAACGAGCGTCAACTATAAAAATAGTTGGTGAGTACTCACAGATAAACAAAATAATATTGGTTCCATGAATTGAAATCAAAGTTTTGATAAAAGTTTTCCAATAATAAAAGTATATTGTTAAAATGAGTAAATAAGTTTGTAAAAACAAAGTTCTTTGTCATCATGAGAGATAAAGTATGTTGCCCAAATAAGATGCAACATTCATATTCTCATGGAAGATAAAGTTCGTTACTCAAACGAGTAAACAAGTTTCATTGCTAAAATGAGCAATCAATTTCGTTGCTACAAGGAGCAAACAATTTCATTGCTAAAACATGTATATAAGTTTTCAGTAATAAAAGTTCGTTGTTGTAATGAGAAACAAAGTTCATTGCTATAATTAATAACAAGTTTATTGCTATAACGAGAAACGAGTTTGTATGTGTATGAGCAAACAATGAGTCTCAACCAAACCTATGACTGAAGCCCTATCAAGATCTATGCTTATCGTTCCATAGATGAATATGGTATTATGCACTCCAGCAATAGGGCGAGTGAGGAATTGTCAATTCCTAATAGCGCTATCCATAATGACCATTGGCTCAAAGAGTTAATGGTTAGAGATAAGGGAAGGGCCATAGTACGATAAGTTCTCATGTTCCGTGTTGCATAGACATACATAGAGAGACATAGCAATAAAATAGCAATCATGTCTGATACAAATCAATTTAAATACAACATTCAAATAATAGTTTTTCGGGACATGCTTTTCCACCCCAAAACATAAAAACTGAAAATAGGGGAGTGCGTGAATACTCACAATATGCAAAATATAGCAACCAAGTTTATACGAGTCAAATAAATACAACGAACATAAATAGTTTAAGACATGCTTTTCCACCCCAAAACGTAAAAACCGAAAATAGGGGATTGGTGAATACTCACAATGCATTTAGATGATGCAAATGGTGCCTTGAACTACGTTCCACGTGTACCACTACCGATTCCTACAATAATGGTATTCGCTAGTGAGTCTCTAATCGAAATCTAACACTAGTATACTTACTACTACAATAGAATTATGCCAATAATGTGTCAAAATTTAATATTGATAAGTTACAAACATTTTTCTGTGGAAATTAAGTTTCAAAGAATCAATTGTTATATAACAATTTAAGTGGAAAATTTCCATTATTGAAATGTTAATATTTAACATTTTAGAGGTGTTCCAATGATTAAATATTCAAAACTAAATCAATTTAGTTCTAAACTTTCCCAAACTTTGCATTTAAGTTTTAATTGAAATCAAAGACCTTAAGATAAATTTTCTTGAATTTTTGATTTGTCTGACTATTTTTCACGATTTTAGTTTCTTGAATAACCATAAAATCATGAAAAATACTAAACAGTTAATAAAAATTACCAAACTTCAGATTTTGGTTCTAAATGTACTAAAAGACTTCTAGATAAATTTTCATGGATTATGAATATGTATAACCATTTTTCACATATTTAATTCTCTAAATAGATACAAATTCATGAAAAATAGAAATCAGTTATGAAAATACCCCAAGCTTTTTATAACAATGTCATTACACATACTTAAGCTGAGAAAAATATAAAAAGGGGTTTCTAAACTGTTTAACCCAATTTTATGATTTTTATGCATTTATTCTAATAAAAATGGGGATAAATAGAAAACAGTTTCCAATATTACCCAAACTTTTTGTGATATTGTTATTAAACATTCTTAAGTTGGGAAAAATATAAAAATTGATTTCTAAACTGTTTAACCTAATTTTATGATTTTTGAGCATTTATTCTAATAAAAATTGAAATAAATAGAAAACAGTTTCCAAAATTGCCCAAAATATTTGTAACACTTTTATTATACATTTAGAAACTGTGAAAAATATAAAAGATATTTTTTAATTAGTCTTTCTATTTTTCTTTGTTTTATCCTCTTAAATAATCATTAATTGGAGAATAATTATTAAACAGTTAAAGTAAATTACCAAAATTTTTGTACACTTCATTTTCAAAGTAAATAATCTGGGAAAAATACCAAATGCGGTTTTTATATACTGAAATCCGATTTTGTGTATTTAAGTGTATTTAATCTTAGAAAATAGGAGAAAAATAGTATACAGAAGAGAAAAATCATCAAAATTTTTATGTAGCCTCCTAACGTACTACAAGCTGTTCTGGTAAATTTGCATGAATTTTGGATGAGCATAACTATTTTTTCTATTTTTAGTCCATTATAAATACAAAAATCGGAGAAAAATAGGAATACATTATGAAAAATTCTGAAAATATTTTTCTAAGTCTTATACCTCTGGTAGAAGCTGCGAAAATTGTTATACAGCCTTTTCAACTTGTCTAAAGTGGTTTTATGATTTATTGGGGCTAAACAAAAAGAAAATTCAAAACCATATTAAACAGTAACAAAAGTCATTGAAACTTCATAGGAGATGTTTATTAACTTAAAGAATCATCCAAGAATTTTTCCAGAATTTATTTACTAGTGTAAGTATTTTATATGATTTAACACTCTATTTTCTTATTATTTTCATATAAAAATAAAGAAAATATATATTGAGCTGAAAATTTCCAGAATGCATCTTCATACAATTTAACAACAATGAAAAATTGTTTTCTTATTTTTGATGTTGAAAACCATGCCTAAAGGCTCAATAAAATGTATAGAGAAAACTTGGTTCTTGTGATTTATGTAAAGATTATTGATGTTACTTTGACAATTTTTGCAACATGTTACAAAGACTTTTGAATCAAGATCTTTTTGTTCCTATTAATACATGATATTAAGAGTTTAAAATAATTTTTGGAATGATTTTTAGTGATGAATAAGTCCTTTGAACATGCAACACAAAACAAATGTTCATAAGGAAAGTGCTGTTTGAGCAACAGTTTTGTAAAAATTGGTAAAAATCGAAATATTGGAATTTTCCAGTGAGGTCAGATGGGTTTGAAAGCGAACTCAAAATATTATATTTCAGAAAAAGAATCACGAATTTTGGCTAAGAAATGAGTGAGATATGACAGTTTAAAGTCAGGTAAAGAAATCTGGCAGATTGCATTCATGATGATTGGTTAGAAAAGTGGGTTTTCATCATTTCCTTGAGTAAATCTTTTCAAGTATTTTAAATATATCATGATAAACTCATATTTTAGTCATGTTTCCAGAGATCAAAAGATTAAAACTTATCAAAATGTATACATGCATTTATGAACAAAATTTTATTTCTCAAAAATTCTTAACTTGAGTTTGATGTTTTAATCCTTAAAATCGATTTTTGCACTAAGATCATGAACATGCAACCTTGTTTATCATACATGCATGGTGTTAAAACACATCCATCATGTTGTAAAAACCATTTTAACAAAAATAAAACAAGTTTGAAGAAGATGAAGAAGGAGAAAGTGTAAGAAAAAGAGCAAATCTTGAAGGAAAAGTGAAGTAGAAATCGATTTTACCTTCAAGAATACCACAAGATGATGAAGATTTCGAGTTTGAGGAGTGTTCTTGGGTTTGTTTTCTGGAAAATTTCTTGGTTCTTAGAGGAAGGAAGAGAGAATGGAGTGGTGTTTGGAGAGAAAAAGTAGAGAGAAGGTAGAGAGAGTTTTCTAGAGAGAGAAAGAAGAGAGATGTGTGTGTGTTGGAGAATGAGAGTGTGAGAGAGATATGGGGAGAGAGGGATCCGATTTTAGGGGAGGACAGGCTCTCTCTCTCTTGTTTCTTTTATAAAAATTCAAATCTTTTATAAAAATATCCAATTTTTAATAAAATGTGCACCTTAACCTAGTTTTTATGCATAAAACTCTTGATTTTTGACTTATAAATCAAGCGTAAATGTTAATAACTAAATCTTTATTTTTCATTGAATTTTATTTCATAATAATTATTATGATAAGATAATATTATAAGGTTCATAATTGTTTTTATAGGATTTTTAAGGTTAAAGTTTATAAATATGAGTTTTTAGGGCTTTTAGGGCTTTTAGGGCTTTTAGGGTTTTGGAGTTTAATAAACTTTGAATATCAAAATAAATAGAATATTTGAGACTTTAAATTATCTTATGGTATTATAACTCTTTTATAGTTATAAATAATGTTTGTAATTTATTTTTATCGGTTTATTGGCATTCTATGTAGTGATTCCGAGATTCAAGCGAAATTGAGGAATCAAGTATACTAGTCCTAGTCTTCAAATTTGACTTAAGTTTCTATGAGACTTTGACCTAATTTCTACTTCTAGGTCAAGTGCATGATGTGTGTATATGATTCATGAAAAGGTGTTCGAGTCAAAGAGTGACCCGAATATGGATAGCCTCTACAGTTAAGTAGTTGTAGAATTCACATATCAATGTGAAATCTAAGTACATTATCCATTGTTTCTAGTTGCTTCCAAGTTTCTAGTAGGTTATAACTGAGCTTCTAGTCACTAAGTCCAGTATGTGTCATGCGTATATGTGCAACTAAGTTTATTCAAATCTAGAACCGACTTGAATTTTGACGGTTGTCACATTCTCCCCCGGTTGAAAGAATTTCGCCCCGAAATTCAATTCGTGACGTATTCTATTAGAACTCAGTCGAATACAATTATATAGTTGGAGAGGTGGTGACTTGCAATGTTCTTTGATTATTTCGGGTTTATTTCCTCAAGGGAAAAGCCCAATTCTTTAGCTATAGTCAAATTAATGTTTCCTTAATTCGAGTTCTTCCTTCTAGATTATGGAAAATTTGATTCATGGAATCATGATCCAACTACGGCGACGTAGTCGAAAAAAGATCATCTAGTTATATATTATCTGAATTAAGAGAGCGGTACAAGTTATGCAGAAGCACGAACTACACTGAGCGTTAAATCCGCATTGATCCTTAAGTTGCATTCTAAATTAGCACTAAGTGTAAATTCTCCGCCTAATAAAAAAAGAGATTAGGAACAATTTGTTCACTTCCGGGTTGGCTACTAAATCTGAAAAAGATATATTCCAAAATAAGAAGGGGTAGCACAAATAAAAGAGAAGCGATCGAGGGTAAGTTCCTAAATATACGTACTAAGGGTAGGCAACGAAGTTTTGGTACATCTCAAATGTGAAGGCTATTTAAGTGTCGTCTACAAAATAAATTACGAGATGATTGAGCATCTCCGAGGCTATAATTACTACTACGGTTACTCTTACAATAATAAAACCTTATTCGAAGAATAAATATATTTAGAGAGTCATTGGTGCAAATGGAGGCGATGAAAATTTATGATAAATTAAATCACATTGTGTATATAGCATTTTAAGTGTTTAGAAGTGATTAAAAATCTCATTGTTATCAAAATGTGTGTTTAAAAATGATAATTAATCTCACTATTATCAAAATGTGTAATAATTCCAAGATAATGAAGATACATGTGTGGCGATCCAACAAAGTAGTAAAATAATATAAAGATTAATTAATGTTAAAGGTTTTAGTCGTCATTAAAGGAATTTGTATAGAAATATTTGTATTAAACTTTTGAGAAATTGTCCAATTGTCTAAGTCAGGACAAATTCAAGCTTACGGGTCAGACTATTTATGAAAACAAAGTTGAGAGTTTAGGAACTCACTGAAAATTGCAAAGTAAAATACTATTTTAAGAAAGGTGTAAAAATGTCAATCTTTGAAAATAGTACACTCTTAGTTTAGTGTTTCTACAAAAACAATCATTTAGAGAATAGATCATAGTAAAATTCAAGACTTTTGATGTATTTAAAGAAAACAAGAAGCATAAGAAAATGTATTCTTTCACATATATTTTATGGATTTAGAAAAATGATAAGAACAATGGTATTCATCTTGTGTATTAATTGTAACAAAAATACAATGAAAATTACATTTTAAATCAAGTTTCCGAATTTAGAACGAAAGAGCAAATGTAAATAAGGATTACTTGTTTATTGTAGATTTCAAAATAAAAACAAGATGTATATGGTAAAAGGCGTAATTGAATATATCAAAGTTGACTAAATCAAAATTATTCTTCAAGACTATACACGTATTAATCGCTCAAAACGAAAGGGTAGACTTCTAGTCTATATGTGCACGGACATGGTACCAAGAGAAGCAAAATACAGAGAAACAGAGTTAGACAACGTACTATGTTATTATTATGGGTTTGCGAGATCTCATATCAGAGGGAGAGCAAGAATCAAGTTCGGGGGAAAGAAAAAGGAAGGTAGCGGCGGCAATGATTGCGATTGTTAAAATTTTGAAAACAATACATATAGGTAGATTTAAAACCAGGTTGAGATATATTTCAAACTTCAATATTTGATGTATATTGATGATTAAATAGACATGTGAGAGTCTTAAAATGTTTGCTAAAAATCACGAGTTATCTTATTAAGTTAAACTCCATTTGTGAAAAAAGAAGAAGCACTACAAACGGTAGTTGAAAATCTGAGAATTTGACTTTTTAGAATGGAGTTCAATAATAGTTAAAACATATAAGGTAAAGACTCAACATATTTAGATGAATAATCGTGCATTGTCAAAAGTACGTCGCTGGAAGTTTAAAAGTGAACACTAAGTTTTGCAATGCTGTAAGTTTTATAAACACAGATTATAAAACTAATTTGAAATAAAATAAACAAATGATGTGTGTTGGAAATTTAGGAATTAGAGACATCTTAGAAACATGTGTGAAGTAGAAAGTTGTGAAAATATCATGTTGGGATTCAAGAAAACACATTTAAGTAAGGTACAATGCCTAAATGAGAAAGTGGTCAAAAGAGTCAAAACAAAAGTGGTTTGAAAGATCCGATGAAGCTTTTACACATAATATGAACTTCAATGTCATATGTCTATGTTTTATAGCATAGAATTTAAACACTTTTATAAAAGAAAATGTTTCTAAGTTTTTCGAAAACGTGCCAAAATGGTAATCAAGGTTTAAAATGGTTTCTATGCCCTTAAAAGCACATTTATCCATTGAAATGGATTTGAAATGAAATTGAAATAGCAAGGTAAAAACCAATATTGGTTAAATTGAGTTTTGAAGAAAAGTGTTAAGTTAAAGCAAGTTGTCAAAAGATTTTTATCGAGAATATGGCTTAAATTGTTAGGAAAGGTCTAGTAAGTTGTATGAAGTGGTTATAAAGTATTTTATCGATGATAAATAAAACCGATGAAACGAAATAACTTTTCGATGGAAGATTAAGAATTAAGGAATAAGTAGATTAGTGTAGCTGATCGTACCTAAATACTAAGGAGAGTATAAGACAAGTATAAGGCGAGTACCGATGTCTTTTTCCTAAGATAAAGGACAAGAAAACTTGTTTGAAAAACATTTTATGGCGTCAATGCAGTTGACGACCTTTTATAGAGGTCAAAGGGATATCCTATGTTAAGTTTTAACCTCAAGGTGGAAACAACCTAGACCTAAATCGTAGCGTAGAAATAAGATCTCACATATAGGTTAAACCTCCGTGTCTCCTTGTGAGTCGAATCAGGAATGCCCGCCAATGGTATCAAAGTGATTACTTAGTGGCGACTCATCTACCTGCTTACACGATGCTCCAATTATCATTTGTGTCGGTATCGAAACGCTTTTTCCTAGTTGTAACTCTAATACGAAGACGATGAAGAGGTATTAAGGAATAATTGGCATAGGTTTCGACTTAAGATTATTACTAGTGTATATCTAGCTACTAACCTTACATCTAAAGTCAATAGCTACCGAGGAATACCCATTCTTAGTACTATGTGCATTGCTCCTAGAGTGGCAAGTGATATAACCTAAGTGGTTAACCTAGCACTTGATAAGGGATAAGAGTATTTATAAATAAAGGCATTGTTATAAAAGTGCACTTAGTTTCTAAGTGTATCTAGATGAATGCCTATAATATGCAATGCTCGTACGCACACCGAAAAAATTTTGTTTTTCAAAAGTTTAAGTTGAAAATTGTTTTGAACATAATTCTACTATAACCGTTTCCAGCCTCACATTAACTTTCCTTAATTAAGCATAGTTGGCCAGGCTATACTTAATTAAAGTCCAATAATGCGTACTCGAATTAGTTATACCAGGAGTATGTTCTATATTTTAAAAACGTTTAGAAAATTTTTGGCTATAGTTGTGGTTCTCCAAAGGAAAACCGGTATTCTCTATAACCTTCGGCTCTGATACCATTTCCTGTCACACCCCGCTAAAGCGGAAACACGAGGCATGGCAGTATAAAGGGTTTCATAGCAAAAGTTAAAAGACAACACCAACCATAGTATTAAAAATCATTACAATTTTACAATGGGTTTGAACAACTTTTAAAAGAAATTACAATGTAAATTGAAATACAACACATGCGAATGCTCCTAAAAGTGAAGTGTCCCTAAGTGCCACTTACTCGATGATTCCTGAAAAAGCATGTAAAACGAGCGTCAACTATAAAAATAGTTGGTGAGTACTCACAGATAAACAAAATAATATTGGTTCCATGAATTGAAATCAAAGTTTTGATAAAAGTTTTCCAATAATAAAAGTATATTGTTAAAATGAGTAAATAAGTTTGTAAAAACAAAGTTCTTTGTCATCATGAGAGATAAAGTATGTTGCCCAAATAAGATGCAACATTCATATTCTCATGGAAGATAAAGTTCGTTACTCAAACGAGTAAACAAGTTTCATTGCTAAAATGAGCAATCAATTTCGTTGCTACAAGGAGCAAACAATTTCATTGCTAAAACATGTATATAAGTTTTCAGTAATAAAAGTTCGTTGTTGTAATGAGAAACAAAGTTCATTGCTATAATTAATAACAAGTTTATTGCTATAACGAGAAACGAGTTTGTATGTGTATGAGCAAACAATGAGTCTCAACCAAACCTATGACTGAAGCCCTATCAAGATCTATGCTTATCGTTCCATAGATGAATATGGTATTATGCACTCCAGCAATAGGGCGAGTGAGGAGTTGTCAATTCCTAATAGCGCTATCCATAATGACCATTGGCTCAAAGAGTTAATGGTTAGAGATAAGGGAAGGGCCATAGTACGATAAGTTCTCATGTTCCGTGTTGCATAGACATACATAGAGAGACATAGCAATAAAATAGCAATCATGTCTGATACAAATCAATTTAAATACAACATTCAAATAATAGTTTTTCGGGACATGCTTTTCCACCCCAAAACATAAAAACTGAAAATAGGGGAGTGCGTGAATACTCACAATATGCAAAATATAGCAACCAAGTTTATACGAGTCAAATAAATACAACGAACATAAATAGTTTAAGACATGCTTTTCCACCCCAAAACGTAAAAACCGAAAATAGGGGATTGGTGAATACTCACAATGCATTTAGATGATGCAAATGGTGCCTTGAACTACGTTCCACGTGTACCACTACCGATTCCTACAATAATGGTATTCGCTAGTGAGTCTCTAATCGAAATCTAACACTAGTATACTTACTACTACAATAGAATTATGCCAATAATGTGTCAAAATTTAATATTGATAAGTTACAAACATTTTTCTGTGGAAATTAAGTTTCAAAGAATCAATTGTTATATAACAATTTAAGTGGAAAATTTCCATTATTGAAATGTTAATATTTAACATTTTAGAGGTGTTCCAATGATTAAATATTCAAAACTAAATCAATTTAGTTCTAAACTTTCCCAAACTTTGCATTTAAGTTTTAATTGAAATCAAAGACCTTAAGATAAATTTTCTTGAATTTTTGATTTGTCTGACTATTTTTCACGATTTTAGTTTCTTGAATAACCATAAAATAATGAAAAATACTAAACAGTTAATAAAAATTACCAAACTTCAGATTTTGGTTCTAAATGTACTAAAAGACTTCTAGATAAATTTTCATGGATTATGAATATGTATAACCATTTTTCACATATTTAATTCTCTAAATAGATACAAATTCATGAAAAATAGAAATCAGTTATGAAAATACCCCAAGCTTTTTATAACAATGTCATTACACATACTTAAGCTGAGAAAAATATAAAAAGGGGTTTCTAAACTGTTTAACCCAATTTTATGATTTTTATGCATTTATTCTAATAAAAATGGGGATAAATAGAAAACAGTTTCCAATATTACCCAAACTTTTTGTGATATTGTTATTAAACATTCTTAAGTTGGGAAAAATATAAAAATTGATTTCTAAACTGTTTAACCTAATTTTATGATTTTTGAGCATTTATTCTAATAAAAATTGAAATAAATAGAAAACAGTTTCCAAAATTGCCGAAAATATTTGTAACACTTTTATTATACATTTAGAAACTGTGAAAAATATAAAAGATATTTTTCAATTAGTCTTTCTATTTTTCTTTGTTTTATCCTCTTAAATAATCATTAATTGGAGAATAATTATTAAACAGTTAAAGTAAATTACCAAAATTTTTGTACACTTCATTTTCAGAGTAAATAATCTGGGAAAAATACCAAATGCGGTTTTTATATACTGAAATCCGATTTTGTGTATTTAAGTGTATTTAATCTTAGAAAATAGGAGAAAAATAGTATACAGAAGAGAAAAATCATCAAAATTTTTATGTAGCCTCCTAACGTACTACAAGCTGTTCTGGTAAATTTGCATGAATTTTGGATGAGCATAACTATTTTTTCTATTTTTAGTCCATTATAAATACAAAAATCGGAGAAAAATAGGAATACATTATGAAAAATTCTGAAAATATTTTTCTAAGTCTTATACCTCTGGTAGAAGCTGCGAAAATTGTTATACAGCCTTTTCAACTTGTCTAAAGTGGTTTTATGATTTATTGGGGCTAAACAAAAAGAAAATTCAAAACCATATTAAACAGTAACAAAAGTCATTGAAACTTCATAGGAAATGTTTATTAACTTAAAGAATTATCCAAGAATTTTTCCAGAATTTATTTACTAGTGTAAGTATTTTATATGATTTAACACTCTATTTTCTTATTATTTTCATATAAAAATAAAGAAAATATATATTGAGCTGAAAATTTCCAGAATGCATCTTCATACAATTTAACAACAATGAAAAATTGTTTTCTTATTTTTTATGTTGAAAACCATGCCTAAAGGCTCAATAAAATGTATAGAGAAAACTTGGTTCTTGTGATTTATGTAAAGATTATTGATGTTACTTTGACAATTTTTGCAACATGTTACAAAGACTTTTGAATCAAGATCTTTTTGTTCCTATTAATACATGATATTAAGAGTTTAAAATAATTTTTGGAATGATTTTTAGTGATGAATAAGTCCTTTGAACATGCAACACAAAACAAATGTTCATAAGGAAAGTGCTGTTTGAGCAACAGTTTTGTAAAAATTGGTAAAAATCGAAATATTGGAATTTTCCAGTGAGGTCAGATGGGTTTGAAAGCTAACTCAAAATATTATATTTCAGAAAAAGAATCACGAATTTTGGCTAAGAAATGAGTGAGATATGACAGTTTAAAGTCAGGTAAAGAAATCTGGCAGATTGCATGCATGATGATTGGTTAGAAAAGTGGGTTTTCATCATTTTCTTGAGTAAATCTTTTCAATTATTTTAAATATATCATGATAAACTCATATTTTAGTCATGTTTCCAGAGATCAAAAGATTAAAACTTATCAAAATGTATACATGCATTTATGAACAAAATTTTGTTTCTCAAAAACTCTTAACTTGAGTTTGATGTTTTAATCCTTAAAATCGATTTTTGCACTAAGATCATGAACATGCAACCTTGTTTATCATACATGCATGGTGTTAAAACACATCCATCATGTTGTAAAAACCATTTTAACAAAAAGAAAACAAGTTTGAAGAAGATGAAGAAGGAGAAAGTGTAAGAAAAAGAGCAAATCTTGAAGGAAAAGTGAAGTAGAAATCGATTTTACCTTCAAGAATACCACAAGATGATGAAGATTTCGAGTTTGAGGAGTGTTCTTGGGTTTGTTTTCTGGAAAATTTCTTGGTTCTTAGAGGGAGGAAGAGAGAATGGAGTGGTGTTTGGAAGAAAAAGTAGAGAGAAGGTAGAGAGAGTTTTCTAGAGAGAGAAAGAAGAGAGATGTGTGTGTGTTGGAGAATGAGAGTGTGAGAGAGATATGGGGAGAGAGGGATCCGATTTTAGGGGAGGAGAGGCTCTCTCTCTCTTGTTTCTTTTATAAAAATTCAAATCTTTTATAAAAATATCCAACTTTTAATAAAATGTGCACCTTAACCTAGTTTTTATGTATAAAACTCTTGATTTTTTACTTATAAATCAAGGGTAAATGTTAATAACTAAATCTTTATTTTTCATTGAATTTTATTTCATAATAAATATTATGATAAGATAATATTATAAGGTTCATAATTGTTTTTATAGGATTTTTAAGGTTAAAGTTTATAAATATGAGTTTTTAGGGCTTTTAGGGTTTTGGAGTTTAATAAACTTTGAATATCAAAATAAATAGAATATTTGAGACTTTAAATTATCTTATGGTATTATAACTCTTTTATAGTTATAAATAATGTTTGTAATTTATTTTTATCGGTTTATTGGCATTCTATGTAGTGATTCCGAGATTCAAGCGAAATTGAGGAATCAAGTATACTAGTCCTAGTCTTCAAATTTGACTTAAGTTTCTATGAGACTTTGACCTAATTTCTACTTCTAGGTCAAGTGCATGATGTGTGTATATGATTCATGAAAAGGTGTTCGAGTCAAAGAGTGACCCGAATATGGATAGCCTCTACAGTTAAGTAGTTGTAGAATTCACATATCAATGTGAAATCTAAGTACATTATCCATTGTTTCTAGTTGCTTCCAAGTTTCTAGTAGGTTATAACTGAGCTTCTAGTCACTAAGTCCAGTATGTGTCGTGCGTATATGTGCAACTAAGTTTATTCAAATCTAGAACCGACTCGAATTTTTACGGTTGTCACAGCGGGGCCCAAGATAGGCGAGGCCTTAGAACAAGAATCCAGTAGTATATGTTCAATTTGTGTGTTATGATATGATTGTATGTTAGTATATGTTAGCGGGCGGGGCCCAGAGACAGGCGGGGCTTAAGAGAAACAAATATGTACACCGAGCGGGGCTCGAAGCCAGGCGGGGCCTGTTGTAGCGGGCGGGGCCCGAGGTAGTTGGCGAGGCCCAGTATTTGCAGTATGCGATTATGTGGATGGTATGTGGTAGGTTGGGGAACTCACTAAGCTTCGTGCTTACAGTTTTTAGTTTTGGTTTCAGGTGCTTCTGGTAGCGGAGGGAAGAGCTCGGGATGATCGCATGGCACACAGCATAGATAGTCAGCCTGAGATGTTTTACTCTGATAATAAGAACATGTTTTGAATTAACACTCTGATTTTATGTTAAGAATTATATTATGGATTGGCAATTGTGGTTTAAGTAACGTTTTAAAAATGAAACTTTTAGTCGTGATTTTTGGGTTGTTACAAGTTGGTATCAGAGCCTTGGTTTGAGGGATTCGGGCACGCTCTCGGGTGTGTCTGGACTCAAACTGAGGAATTGGTATGAAAATTTTCAAAAGGAAAATTATTTTTCTAGAAAAAAGTTTTGAGGAAAAGGAAAGAAAAGAGTTTTAGAAAAAAGCAAAAAGGAATTTTAGAAAGAAAAGAACTTTGAAAGGAAAAATGGTGCGGTGCGTGCAATCAGCCGAGCTCAAGTAAGTACCCCAAAATACCCATACAAGTTATGTTATGATATGCTTATTAGAACTGCATGCTAGATTAGGGCTAAGGATCTAGGAGGATGCCTTATGTGCCTGTTATATGTATATGAGCTTTATGAATTGCATGCTAGTACAGATTCCTGATTAGAGGATAGAACAGTTTGATTGGATTATGTGGTTAGTTTATTTCCCATTGTCTGAATGCTGCTTGCTTTGTGCTTATGGGACTCTTAGTAATGTGAGCTAGCTATTAAGTGAATATGCTAAGTCACATGTAGCACAGGCTGGATAATATCAGAGTGATGGATTTGACCCTATTGTGCAGCTCTCGTTTGAGTCTAACCGTTCTAGGGATGAGTCTATTACTCGAAAGACTATCTGATCTCTGTTACATGTGGCTATATTCATGAGGTAGCTAGTTAGCATTAATGGGAAGTTTTTCAGCAGCTGAGGACGGAATGAGTTGGAGGTTACCCTAGGGAAAGCCTAGGATGAGAGTAGTGCTGGGAGCAGTGTTAGTAACGGCGAAAGGGACTTGGTGTAGTCAAGGCAATTCTGGAGGAAAGTACGGATAGATGTGGAAGGTAGTAGGGGCCCATACTACTGAAAGCAGAGGATCTGTACTCGATTCAAGAAGGGTTGAGATGAAACCGGGGAACTTGTAGTGTGAGTGTGATCCCTCAGTAGAGATGTGTATGTTAATGATAGTTATGATGTGTTGCAGAATGGTGACATTATGGAGTAGACCAGTTGGCGGATCAGGCGCCGGAGAGGGATCAGGCTCGGGTTCAGGGACCGAGCAGCTAGAGGAGCGGATGAGGGAGTTTGTATCAGCCGAGGTTACACGCAGTATTGTAGATCAGACTCCTGTGATCTTTGGCACGGTCAAGGAGGGCATACTGGAGATATTAGATGAGAGGCTGGGAGCCTTACGTGCAGAGATAGTGGCTATGATAGGAGCGCGTACTTTGACATTCCGAGAGTTTAGAGCTTGTGGCGCACCAGATTACCATGGGGCTAGGGACCCCATCGCTAGCAGCAGGTGGTTGGACGATGTTGCCAACGCCTTTCATACGAGCCGATGTCCCGAGGGGGACAAGGTCCGACTTGCCTCCTGTCTTCTGAAGGACAGAGCACGGGATTGGTGGGAGGAGGTTGGACATGCCATTGGAGATGATGACATGTTGGACGCGATGACATTGACTGATTTCTCAGCTAGGCTCAGGGCCGAGTTTGCACCAGTGATCGAGGTGCAGCAGGTAGTACGAGAGTTTCAGGATCTGAAGCAGACGACAGAGACTGTGGCGGAGATTACCGCCAAGTTCAGAGAGAGAGCCCTTCTCGTGCCGCAGTATGTGGCGGACGAGGAGATGAAGAAGGCTCGATATCACGAGATGCTGAGATGTGACATCAGGCAGTTTGTGAGCAGGTCCAGCTGCAAGACACTGGAGGACATGATTGCTCGTGCCAGAGAGAGAGAGATTGATTTGGAGTTAGAGAGGAAGAGGAAACCGGATGATATTCAGGTACCCACAGGTTCAGGCAAGAGACCCAAGGGGTTAGATTCGAGATCGAGGGATTTCCAGAGCCGCAGCCGCTGTGGCAAGTGTGGCAGGACACATGAGGGTACGTGCAGGAGCGGTAGTGGTGGTGATTCAGGCTGCTTCAAGTGCGGCCGGACTGGCTATTTCAGCAGTTGTACAGCTACCATTACTCAGGGCTCAGACCTGATATCTTTTCATTGCGGTCAGAGGGGCCACAAGAAGGCCCAGTGTCCGAGTTTGCTTTCAGCAGGACAGGTGATAGCACCTGCTCCCACGACTTTGAGGATCACCGACAGTCGGCAAGGCCGGGTAGAGGCGCCTACGACACGGAGCAGGGCGTACCAGTTGGTTTCAGATGACACGCGAGCAGCCCCAGATGTGGCAGGTGCATATTCTTTTGCTGCTTGACAGTTTTATTTATGATTTAATTGCTATAGCACTGGATCGATATTAGTGATTGTACTTTGGATTCTGTTTCCTGCTTATGATTGAGTTATGCCATCTGCATACCATGGGTTTAGAGTAGTAGTCCGTAGTTGTATCCCTTTTAGAGCAGGTCACTCAGGATGCGGTCGCTGTAGCAAGCGTGAGATTGGGATTCTAGAAGTATTTCACCAGCTTTCAAGGACGGTGGCGTCGTGGTATTGGTTAGTTTTGGAGCACCAGCAGCGATAAGCATCAGTTTTTAGCAGATCGACCATGGAGTGGTATGAAGGATTGGGAATCCTTTCCAGACAGTGAATTGTAAGGAGCTAGTTGAATCGAAGTGGGGGAGGAACCCTCGTATAGTCAGGATTTGAAGAAAGTGCGAAGTTGGGATGAGTTCGCAACTATGTTGAGCAAGATAGTAGTCCGAGTGGCTGATCGGATTGAGAAACGCATGAGTTGGGAGTTGGGAAACTCCCCAATGTTGAGTGCGTGTAATAGCGATCAGTAGATGATTGGTTTGGGAGACCAGGTTGAAGATTTTCTCGGCAGGACGTGATTTTAGTTAGGATGTAAGACTACGGGACAGCCGCAGCATTCCCCAGCAGCGAGTTAGTGAGGGAAGTGATGTAAGACTGCGGGTAAGCCGTAGCATTCATTAGCAGTTTAGTTAGCGGAGTGTGGGCGGGGGCCCGTATCTCCTAGTTAGCAAGGTAGGGATCAGGAAAGGGTAGTTCGTTGTGATTAGTATGGAGTAGGCCTGCGTAGCCCTAGAAAGGTGAGACCTTGGGAGAGGCTGCTCCAGGATACAGTTGGGTGAGACCCGTGGGCGAGGCCCGTATGTTAGTAGCATTATAGGTGAGACCTAGGAGCAGGATTGCTAAGTAGTATGGTTCGGGTGAGCCCCAGGGTGAGGCCCGTGCGATAGTAGCTAGGCAGGTGAGACTAGAGGGAGAGACCGCTCTAAGATATAGTTTGGGTGAGACCCGTGGGCGAGGCCCGTGAGATTATAGCAGCGCAGGTGGGACCTGGTAAGGAGTTTAGGGTCAAGATAGGGGATCGAGGATCCCAAGACTTGTAGCGCCAGAGTGGCAGAATAGATAGAGCAGCTTAGATAGTCGAAGTTTCATCGGAAGTCGCTGGGAGCGACTGAGCGGTTGATCTTGAGTTTAGTAACCGGTGGGAGTCCGGTAAACCAGTTAATGGCAGATTAGTTGGGACCAGGGTGGTGTCGTTTCATCCAGAAAGCGGATAGGGGATAACAGGATCTTCGGTCAGGGACAGCAACAAGGGGGTCTGTGAGCGGAAGTAGTTAGTTGACTGAGAGGTGCTAGGCCATTAACAGCAGGGTTAAATAATCTCAGAGTGAGTGATTTGACTCTGTTGCGCAGCTCTCGGTTAAGTCTAACCGTTGCAGGGATGAGTCTATTACTCGAAGGATTATTTGATCCATTCGCTGCGATGGGTACTCAGCACTAAGTTATAGTAGTAAAGAAGTATTCAGTATGTATCGGTAGTAGTGACCGGCACTGGGAGTGACTGGAGTAATAGATATCGCGGAGGATATGTCCTTCACAATGATAGAGGAAATGATTAGATATGTAACGTTGCCTTGGGAAGGCCAGTAAACGCGCAAGGAAAAAGGGGGTGAACCCCTAGGATGTCCAGCATAAGTACTCGGGGAGTACCGGAAGGATTGTCAGTTGAGTAGGTTGTGTTCTCAGGATTAACGGGATCAGAGTGCAGTTGAGGATTGTGATTTGCAAGGACTAGTGTTAATCTGAATGACCGGGCGGAAGGTCAATGGAAATGCTCAGCAGGAGTTAGATTCCTCAAGCAGATGGGTTGAAAACAGACTGCAGGACAGTTGGCCGTAGCGGACTTCAAGGACGAAGTCTAGTTTAAGTGGGGGAGAGTTGTAACACCCGGTATCAGAAAAGCCAAGAAAGGAAAGGAAAACCCTAAGTCAAAGGGGGGGGGTCAACTCGTCGAGTCCAAGGAAGAACTCGACGAGTCGGAGCGGGATCCGGGTGCAAGATTAAGTGACCGACTCGACGAGTCGGAGAGTGGACTCGGCGAGTCAGGGCTAGGTTAGGAAGCCCTAATTCTGGAACTTGGTGCCCTATTTTAGCATCTTATTCTCTTCCCTAGGGTTCATTGCAGCCTCTCTCGTCCAGAACCCCAAAACCCTAGCCACCCAACTTCATTTTTGGAGCTTTTGGTGAAGATTAGGGTCCATTGGAGTGGATTTTGAAGGCTTGGGAGAAAGGAGCAAGGAAGGAAGTGTAGATCCAGCCTTCACATCGAGTTGGCAACTGTTAGAAGGTAAAAAGTTTGGACCTTGAGCTTTCAATAGATAAATCCCCTTTCTAGCTTGCTTTTGGTCACATTTGGATCATTTCCAAGGTTAAACCGAGTATTAAGCCCTTAAGGATGGTTTGGACAACAGATGTGGACACTCTTGAGCTTTAGAAGCTCAAAATAGTTGGCTTTATTCAGCTAAGATCCCATTTCATGACCTAGATCTTCTTTGAAGTTTGGATTAAGTGTTTTAGCCCCATAACACCTTGAATGGACGTAAAGTTAGCAACTTTACGTGCAATGCTAGCATAAGGAGTCCAAATATATGAGTTGGAGGTGTTGGGATGGTCTGTAATTGACAAAATAGAGATGCCACAAGATGGACTCGGCGAGTCAGTTCATGGACTCGGCGAGTCGGGTCGCAAACCCAAACCTTTCTGTTATGATTCGGATCAGTGAGTGGAGTTAGTAAAGGATTCATCCAGACTGGGTCCGTTATGGACATGAAGATCATGGTACTCGACGAGTTCGAAGAGGAACTCGGCGAGTCCAAGACAATCTTCTTAGTTATGAAGATGAACTCGACGAGTTGTTCATACAACTCGGCGAGTCATGGTCTAGACATTCATACGATGATGATGAACTCGACGAGTTCAAGGATGAACTCGGCGAGTCGGTTGAGGATAGTCCCGAAGTGTTAGATGAAGGAGAACTCGTCGAGTTCTCGCTAGACTCGACGAGTGGAGTCGGGGTTGTTTTGGGATTTGAGGAGCATGGACTCGACGAGTTGGTAGAACAACTCGGCGAGTCGAGTCAACGGGAAGTGACTCCGACCGTTGACTTTGACCTTGAGAAGGACCTTGACCAGAGTTGACCTAGTTGACTTTTGGAGGACAGTTAGGCTAATTTTTATTGTTGGTATTGGTGGCTCGGGTAGCTAGAGGAGCAGCGGTTCAGAGAGTTGTCGGATAGCAGCCAGAAGGTTATCAGCAACTTCAGCAGTTTGAGGTGAGTTTCCCTTTGTGTGAATGGGTCTACGGCCATAATGCCGGCCCATGTAGTTGTGAGTAGGAAGACCCGGGGGTTAGCCCTAGGCACTGTTTGCTAGCATGATATTCAGGACCAAGGTCCAATGTCGGGCGGGTGCCCAAGGAATGGTTTGCATGATAGAGTATACTTGTTGTCTGTGTGATACTTGTATGTACCTGAAAGGGAGGTGAGTGTGGGCGAGGTCCCGTATCTCACCAATAGCAGAGTGTGGACGGTGTTCCATATCTCATTAGCAGCAGAGCAGGGGCGAGGCCCGAGGTAGGAAGGGAGTGAGTGTGAGTTGGGCCCGTATCTCACTATCAGTCGGAGTGTGGACGGGGTTCCATGACTCATCAGTAGCAGGACACGGGCGGGGCCCAAGATAGGCGAGGCCTTAGAACAAGAATCCAGTAGTATATGTTCAATTTGTGTGTTATGATATAATTGTATGTTAGTATATGTTAGCAGGCGGGGCCCAGAGACAGGTGGGGCTTAAGAGAAACAAATCTGTACACCGAGCGGGGCTCGAAGCCAGGCGGGGCCTGTTGTAGCGTGTCACACCCCGCTAAAGCGGAAACGCAAGGTATGACAGCGATAACGGTTTCATTGCAAAAGATAATGATACATCACCATAGCAGTATTTAAAAGTTTACAACCCATAGCTTCAAAAGAAACAAAATACAAGTTTTTCCAAAATAACATTGTTCAAAGAAAACTCCACAAATAACTTCAACACGATGCAGCATGCTCTATGATGATGAATCTTTATATCCACTTACTAATTATTTCCTGAAAAAGCATGTAAAACGAGCGTCAACTATGAAAATAGTTGGTGAGTTCACAAGTTTATAAAATCGAGCTTGAAATAAGGCTTTTCGTAAATACAAGTACATTGCTTTAATGATAACAGAGTTGATTGCTATTAATGAATACAAGTTTATTGCTATAACGAGAACGAGTTTTGTATGTGTATGAGCAAACAATGAGTCTCAACCAAACCTATGACTGAAGCCCTATCGAGATCTATGCTTATCGTTCCATAGATGAATATGGTATCATGCACTCCAGCGATTCGGGCGAGTGAGGAGTTGTCAATTCCTAATAGCGCTATCCATAATGACCATTGGCTCAAAGAGTTAATGGTTAGAGATAAGGGAAGGGCCTTAGTACGATAAGTTCTCATGTTCCGTGTTGCATAGACATACATAGAGAGACATAGCAATAAAATAGCAATCATGTCTGATACAAATCAATTTAAATACAACATTCAAATAATAGTTTTTCGGGACATGCTTTTCCACCCCAAAACATAAAAACTGAAAATAGGGGAGTGCGTGAATACTCACAACGTTTCGAGTAGGTACAAGGGGTACTTCGGAATGCACCAACGTCTTACTATCGGGATCCTACGACATCAAACACACACTAGTGAGTTTCCATGTCGAAATCTAATGCTAATATACTAAATTATACATATAGTGAAATGCCAATTTATGTTTTAGTATTTGATTTTATATTAATTGGTTACACTTTTTCTGAAATAATGAAATTCTACAAATCGTGCGATTAATTACCACATTGGAATATAAATTTTCCAAATTTTTAAGTCCTTATTACAACATAAATTTACGAAAATAGCATTCAAAGGATAAAAATTCTCAAACTTTTTATTTAACTGTTATTACACAATACTAAGCTGGGAAAATTATAAAAATGGATTTCCAAGCTGTTTAATTATATTTTATGATTTTTGAGCATTTATTCCAATAAAAATTGAAATAAATAGAAAACAGTTTCCAAAATTACCCAAACTTTTTAATTAACTGTTATTGTATATAAATAGGCTGGGAAAAATATAAAAGATATTTTTCAGTGGGTATTTCTATTTTTCCTTGTTTTATTCCTTTAAATAATCATTAATTGAAGAAATAATATTAAACAGTTAAAATAATTTACCAAAAATTTTTGTAACATCATTTACAGTATAAATAACCTGGGAAAAATACCAAAAGTGGTCTTCATATTGTATAATCCGGTTTTGGGTATTTATGTGAATTTAAGTGTAATTAAATTTAGAAATTAAGAGAAAAATAGTTTACAGTGGAGACAAATCCTTAAAATTTTTATGTAACCTCCTACTGTACAACATGATGTTCTGGTAAATTTTCATGAATTTTGGATAATCAGAACTATTTTTCCTATTTTTAAACCATTATAATTACCAAAAATTGGGAAAAATAGCAAGGCATGATGAAAAATGTTGAAATTATTTTTCTGAGTCATCCATCACAGGTAAGGTATGCGAAAATTGTTAGATAAAATTTTCACACTCTCCAAAGTGGTTTTGCGATTTATTATATCCTAACAAAAAGAAAATCGGAAAGCATACCAAACAGCAACAAAAATTGATGAAATTTAGTGAGGGGTCATTATCCTTCATATGGGTCATTCATGAATTTGTTCCGGATTTATTGACCTCTGGAAGTATTTTATGTGATTTATGCCCTTGGTTTCTAGCAATAATTTTAATAAATCAAAGAAATAATAAAAGCTTTTGGTATTTTACAGATTATCACATGCATGTGAGGGCTTTCAAAAGGAAAATGTTCAAAATTTAATCAGAAGGGAAATAGGGGTATTGAACCCAAACAAGATAAGAAATGTTGCATGCAATGGTGCATGAGATGTAAATGTGGCTGAAGTTCATGAATTTATGAAGCACATTCTGTGGGGTTTTAAGCCACGAAATTTCAACCATCATTCACTGGATATGTTAAGTTTCTAAAGTATTTTTCCCCAGATTTATGGTTGGGTTTAAGGCCATTGATCATGCAAGGCAAAAATGGTGATCATAGAAAAAGAGCTGTTTGCGCAACCATTTTGTACAAATTGCCAAAAATCGGATATTTAATATTTTACAGTGAGACCATTTGGGTTTGAAAGTTAACTCATGGAATTATCCAATGCAAAGAAGAATATCATGATTTGGTTAAGTAATGACCGAGATATGGTCGTTCAAAGCTGAATAAAGTAATCTGGCAGATTGCATGTTTGCTTTGAGTGCATCCTTAAGATATTTTGACAAGAACATCATGCATGCCTTTGATAAGATCCGATTTCTAGCACATGCATGGAGTGAATGAGCATCCAAGATGTACTAGAAGTGGTTTAAATGCTTTTGACCATGCAAGAACACAAAAGAAATGGCGAAGAAGATGTAATACTTGTTTTTGAAGTCACGTGAACATATGTGCATCATTTTCACTCCTTGCATGGGTTTGATCCCGGATTTTCACCATTTCAAACACATGCATTGTGTTATGGTGAGAATCTACAAACCACAAGGGAAAAATGGAAAGGCATAGAATCCGAAAAGAAGAGAAAACTAAGAAGAAGAGGTACTAGAATCATGAAATTATGGAAGAAGATGTTGTTGTTTACCTTGGTTTTGATCTTGAGGGAAGTAAGAACACTTCAAAGTCTTCAAAATCTCGAAATTTGGCAGAGGAATGAGAGAAATTTCGTGAGTTAGAGAGAGAGGAAGAGAGTTTATGTGTTAGGAGGGTGGAGTGTGAGAGAGTGAAGAGAGAAGTGGAAGAGTGAAGGTTTAAGTTTAATGATTGAGTTTTGGGAAGAGAGAGGACATAGGGAGGGGACAGTGGCTGGATTTTTGAGGCATTAAGGCCTTCTCTCTCCTCAATTCAAATTTTATAAAAATCCCTCCTTAATTTTTATAAAAAACTAATTTTTATAAAAGTGATTCTTTAAGCAATTTTTTTTTTTGATTTATTTAAAAATCTTGTTTTTAACTAATAAATTATGATTAATGCATGATAATTTAAATTTCTATTTCATTGGTATAATTCATAATTTGATTAATAAAAACTTGATATTAGGAAGTTTATAGCCAAATTTTTATAAAGTTTTTAAGCTTTAAGGTTTATAAATTTGGATTTTTGGCTCTTTAGGATTTTTGGAATATTGTTTGATATTCACCATCACATTGAAGCATAATTAGAATACTTTAATTTATTTTTAGGGTTTTATACCCTTTTTCAATTGTAACAAAGTTTGAAGTTTCATTCTAATTATAGCATTGGCATTTCCTATTGTAGTTAAGCAACTTACTAGAATCGTAAGTGTCAAGAATATTAGTCCTAGATCTTAGTTGGGTCCTAGTTTATGCAAGATTTTGACCTAATTTATACTACTAGGCCATGGCATGTTGTGCATGAATGGTTTTTATAAAGATGCATGAGTCCGAGAATGACCTGAATTGACAGTTGTCACATAGCGGGCGGGGCCCGAGGTAGTGGGCGAGGCCCAGTATTTGCAGTATGCGATTATGTGGATGGTATGTGGTAGGTTGGGGAACTCACTAAGCTTCGTGCTTACAGTTTTTAGTTTTGGTTTCAGGTGCTTCCGGTAGCGGAGGGAAGAGCTCGGGATGATCGCATGGCACACACCATAGATAGTCATCCTGGGATGTTTTACTCTGATAATAAGAACATGTTTTGAATTAACACTCTGATTTTATGTTAAGAATTATATTATGGATTGGCAATTGTGGTTTACGTAACGTTTTAAAAATGAAATTTTTAGTCATGATTTTTGGGCTGTTACACTTTTGATATTCTACCTTGACTTTGACACAAGTTAGGCACTTGCCCACATAGGTAGCAATTTCAGCTTTCATATTCGGACACCAATAGAGTTTCTTAAGGTCCAGATACATCTTGTCTGAATCTGGGTGAACGGAGTATCGAGTTTTATGGGCTTCATTCATGACAACATCTCTGTAGCCACCAAACTTCAGTGTCAATATCCGATCCATGAAATAACGAACTTTGTCACCCTCGACTTCCAAGTTCTATTCCATTACCCCTAAGGCTTCACCCATCATGTTCTCAGATTTCAAGGCTTCCAACTGAGCCTCCTTGATCTGTGTGGATAGGTGGGAATGGATGGTCATGGTCAGAGACTTTACTCGACGGCCTGAGTATTCTTTCTGACTGAGGGCATCTACTACCACATTGTCTTTGCCGGAATGATAGCGAATCTCACATTCATAATCATTGAGTAGCTCTACCCATCGTCGTTGTCTCATGTTAAGTTCCTTCTTATCGAATATGTGCTGGAGGCTTTTGTGATCAGTAAAGACTGTGCATTTCGTACCATACAGGTAATGTCTCCAAATCTTCAAAGCGAAAACCACTGCTCCCAGTTGGAGATCATGTGTGGTATAGTTGACCTCGTGATTCTTAAGTTGTCTCGAGGCATAAGATATGACTTTTTCTCATTGCATAAGAACACAGCCTAACCCACAGTAAACTACAAAATCTTCCATCCCTTCTGGGAGGGACAAGATCAGCACGCTGCAGAGAGCTTTCTTTAGTGTCTGGAAAGCAGTTTCTTGTTTCTCTTCCCAATTGAAGGTTACACCCTTCTAAGTCAAGGTGGTGAATGGCTTCGCGATCTTTGAGAAGTTTTGAATGAATCTCCTATAGTAGCCAGCGAGACCTAGAAACTGACGAATCTCTGTTGGGGTTCGTGGGGTCACCCAATTATTAATAGCCTTGATCTTGGAGGGATCAACATGTATCCCTTCCTTGCTGACTACATGACCCAAGAATTCTACCTTTCGGATCCAGAATTCACACTTTGAGAACTTCGCGTACAATTTCTCCACCCTTAAGGTTTCCAAGACTTGTCGTAAGTGTTTGTTGTGTTCTTCCTTACTTTGGGAATAGACTAGCATATCGTCAATGAAAACTATAACGAAGTTGTCTAAGTAAGGTCGACACACACAATTCATCAAGTCCATGAATACTGCAGGTGCATTCGTTAGACCAAAGGGCATCACTATGAATTCATGGTGACCATAGCGAGTTCTAAAAGTAGTTGTTGGAATATCAGTCTCCTGGACTCGTAGTTGATGGTATCCCGATCTCAGGTCAATCTTGGAGAAGAAACTTGCCCCTTGAAGTTGATCGAAGAGGTCGTCTATCCGTGGTAGAGGATATCGGTTCTTAACGGTAAGTTTGTTTAGTTCGCGATAGTCTATGCACATTCGGAACAATCCATTCTTCTTTTTCACGAACAAAATCGGTGCTCCCACAGGTGACAAGCTTGGTCTAATGAAACCTTTACTGAGAAGTTCGTTCAATTGGTTGGATAGTTCCTGCATTTCTGATGGTGCAAGACGATACGGGGATTTAGCTACAGGGGTAGCTCTAGGAATTAAGTCGATTCGGAATTCGACTTGGCGTTCAGGAGGAACTCCTGAAAGATCGTTAGGGAATACATCCGGGAAATCACAGACTTCAGGGATATCTTTAACGTTTTTCACTTCTTGTGTTTTATCAACCACATGAGCTAAGAAGGCACAGTAATCTTTGCGAAGATACTTCTTGGCACATTCGGAACAATCCATTCTTCTTTTTCACGAACAAAACCGGTGCTCCCATGGGTGACAAGCTTGGTCTAATGAAACCTTTACTGAGAAGTTCGTTCAATTGGTTGGATAGTTCCTGCATTTCTGATGGTGCAAGACGATACGGGGATTTAGCTACAGGGGTAGCTCTAGGAATTAAGTCGATTCGGAATTCGACTTGGCGTTCAGGAGGAACTCCTGAAAGATCGTTAGGGAATACATCCGGGAAATCACAGACTTCAGGGATATCTTTAACGTTTTTCACTTCTTGTGTCTTATCAACCACATGAGCTAAGAAGGCACAATAATCTTTGCGAAGATACTTCTTGGCCTTGACGCAAGAAATGATTTGAAGATTTGCACCGGATTTGTCGCCATAGATAACGAGAGATTCGTTACTTGGCAGATTAAGACGGATGGCTTTTTCAAAACATAGGATATCAGCACGATGAAAACTTAACCAATCCATGTCGATTATAATGTCAAAACTTTTAATTGAGACCGGCATAAGATCAATTTGGAATGAATGGTTATTTAGGGTAAGGGTGCATCCTATGTATATGTCATTTGTGCTCTCGGTCTTTCCCTTTTCCATCTCTAGTTTGAATGTATCTTTTAATGATTGGGGATTTTGTTTTAGTAGATTTTTGAATTTATGGCTCACGAAGCTTTTCTCCACACCACTATCAAAAAGAATGCATGCGTAAGAATTGTTGAGAAGAAACGTACTAGTCACCACGGTAGGATCTGTCATCGCTTCTTCGTGGCCAATTGCCAGAATTCTCCCCACACCACCAGCATTCTTTGCCTTTGGGCATTTTCTCTTGAAGGGCCCAATTTCCCCACACTTATAACAAGTTTGACTTTCTCCTGCGGCGGGGACTTGATATATGGGTTGTGTTGGTGCTTTACAGAAACGGGCGGTGTGCCAGACGTTTGGCACCTTCTTTGGGCTTTTCAGGAACAACTGGTATGGAATCTTGAATAACTCCATGATCTATTAATGTATGTGCCAGACGTTTGGCACTATCAAAGGTAAGGGGATTGGCAGCTAGAACATTTCCTTGAGTCGGGGGAGTTAATCCCCATATATACCTCTCCACCTTCTTGCTCTCTGGGGTGACCATCCTGGAACACAGTAGAGCCAGGTCACTGAACCTAGCAGTGTAAGCAATGATATCAGAGCCCTTCATTTTCAGACTCCAGATTTCCTGTTCTAGTTTTTGCATTTCGCCCCTCGGGCAGTATTCAGCTAGCATTAGTTCTTTCAAATCATTCCAACTCATACCGTTGGCTATCGGAAGAGTCAGGGATTTTGATGGGTTTTGATCATTCTAACACTCCTATGGTGTGCATGCAACCCTATGTGCCTTGGATCTATGTTTTCACTATTATACATGCAAATATACAAAATTCCAAAGCATCATCCTAATTAGCATATTATGGAGCAACTTTACTACACGAGTCTAGTTAGATGACATAGCTTTTGATGGAGCTTGAAGTCTTGAGCCTTTAAGAGCTTAGCCCTAATAGTGTGGAAGCCTCAAATGGAATCGCAAATCACCAAAACAACTTGGAAAGCTTGAGAGAAGTGTACACTTGTTCAAAATCGGTTATGCCCTCTTTCTTCACACTCTAGTGCCAATTTCAAGTGCCAAGGACCTCTTTATATAGTATGGTGGATTAGGGTTACATCCATGTAAACCCTACCCATGACCTTTCATTTACATAGTATCCATGGGTTAAAAACTCCATGTACTATCCATGCAAGCTTAGCCCAACTTAAATGAACTTGGCCCATTCTATATATATAAGAGTCCATATTTAATTAGTTCCTTTTGATCACTAAATTATATCTAAATTAATTCTTTATCAATACTAATTAAATAATATGATTTCATATTAATATATTATAACTTATAATATATTAATAAACCCATAGACATACTATTCTCAAAAGACTATCCATACAAATTGTTCTGGTGAAGTGTAACCCAAATGGACCATGCTACTCTCGAGTCGAGTACATACCAATAATAGTTATGGGCTTAGATATCTAATCCAACAGTCTCCCACTTGGATAAGTCTAAAACTATTATTCAAGTATGACTCCAAGATCCTGACTAGCAATCATAGCTCTTAAAGCCGTTGCCGAACTCTGACCTAGTCAAATGATGTGTCCATTAGATAAGGGATCATATACTCCTCCATTCTAGATATCATATGGACTGATACATGGATTATAATCATTCTATCTGTCCATTTGTTGTTTCCCGATTTCCGATTTATGACGACTGGCTAATTGAACAAATCAAATCAGTCCAGGCTTGGCCAAGAACTTAGGGGTGTCATCACTAAATCATCGAGGGGCCAACAGATATCGCTTTTATCCCTCCAAGGGTAAAAGGAATGGATAAACTTCGACCCAAATGTTCGCTTGTACTTACTCATCAAATCACACACAACGATATGTTTTATAACAACCAAGTTATTGGTTGCGTTTATATATGTCAATGTGCAACCAACTCGCAACTACAACTCACACGTCTCCGTTTGAAGAATATAAGATATTATCGTCCCATGATTCACTCGTGATAAAATCCATGAAGTGATTCAAATGAGCGTGGGTTGAATCCAATACTCGAATCTCATTCCAGGAGCACTCATGAATGTTGCAGCAACTTTTGCTATGTCTAAACACTTTAGACATCTACAAGCCCAATTCATGACAGTTTTGATTCATACCTACTTCCAAAGTATGATTGATTGTGGAGAGTTTCAATAACCTAGTTATTTGGGAAGTCAAAACATGCAAAGTGAAACAAAAGAATAATCGAATCCAATATAGTCTCAGAACTTATGAATATAAATAAAACACCTTTTATTTATCACCATATTGATTACACAATATTCATTTCATAATGTTTCGATTTATCAACTTAACACTTGAATTAATAAACAATAGTTGTCCCATTCTCCAAGCATGCACACTATGTTTTCTAAACAATAGTTATGCCATACTCCAAGTATGCACACTATGTTTGTCTATGATCCTTACTTTGTGAAATAGATCAATTGAACATGATTCCAATGATGCTCATTTCACACTCCCAAATCCTTACCGTAATCTGTTAAACTCATATGCATTGGTCCTCTTGTAATGACTATGCACAAAAGTCACAAAGACTTGGCAACAGACATTACAAAGTATTCCAATGGAGATCAATTCCATGGAAGCGAAGTCTCACATTCAAAGTACATTCCTTTGAACATCCTTCTTGCATTAAGTTTTTCTAATCTTACACAAATTTGAAGAATAACTTCCTCCTATGGAACCATTTCCATATTCCCATTTTGACTCTTACTTCTGAACAAGAGTTTCCTCTTTTCAGAATATGTCGATATGGTCCCTCTCAAAAATGTTACACCATACTTCCAACTATCCATGAGAAACCAATCTTAGGTAAACCTCAGATTGTACTCGACAATTGCTTAATCATTTCAGTCATATCCGGTTCTATTCCTTTTTCCCTCTTAATGCCTTAGGCATTCGGAAAGTTTAGAACATATGAATATTATAGAACATGCAATCGATCCTATATCTGAAGCATACAAGACACGATTCATGATGTCTCACATAAAGACATGATACTTGACCAGTCTTTTGCTACAATATTTCTTATAATTTGCCATGTTCTCATAATTCGAATTATGAAAAGGGATGTCATAATCATAATCGAATTTAGAACGCAAATAATGTAATCATGACTAAATTTGATTAAAATCTCACAATCTAAGCTTTTAGATTTGAAATGAAGTATGAATTCCTCTCCATTAATTATAGCAAAACAACTTTTTCAACCCCTGCAACTTCACGAATTGAAACTTTTGTTTTTAATAATTAACATTGCTAACTTGCAATATTTACCATAATTAATTATGCTCCCACTAGCATAATCATTATTATCTTACCTGCATAACACTTATGCTCCCACTAGCCTTGACATGTATACAGAAATCAGCTGGACTTCTAGAAATCAACACTTTGTTGACTTTCTTACCAAAGTTCAGATTTCTGATACTAGATGCTTCGATAAGACTTTATCTAAGCTTCTTAAACTCATACACCTTCCCTTAGATAGCTCACATGTGCGTCTAAACAATTTTAGAACTATGAAAAGGGATGTCGTAATCATAGTCTCAATTGTTTAGACCTTTTCCATTTCTCACAAGTCCATGTTAGTGTGCCGGTTAACCACACACGCTCCACTAACGACTTTGAGAATGCAAATATTACAATTGCTATCTACTTAAAATCTATTTAGCGAAAGCGTTTCCTCACCATAATTTTCATGAATCGGAGAGAGACCTTATGACACTTAGATTTTATGGTGTATGTGTTTCTATCCATGTGAATTTGTCAAAACCATAATCACAAGACAAGGTTAGTGACAAATTCAAACTCATATGGATTGAACTTGTTCAATCTTAATTTCTTGCCATCTGGCAGCCCAAGGGCCTACCATGTCTTCCAAGTTGTTATGCACGCAACCGAGAACTTATAGAACTCACATGCATAGTCAACTTTAACCGGAATGGGCATAGAAACAAGAATTATGTCAGGACGATAGGTTATAAACCTCAAGTCGTGTGCTAGTGATAAACTACAGGTTTTATTCTTAATTAGTTCTTGAAACTCTTTCAGGATCTTTAAGATTCCCACTATCCTCTTGACATTTAAGACTCTCTTGTTAAGAACCATATCTTGACAAAACAAATATTCAAGAGATAGTGCAGATTCTTAGCAAGACAAACACTTCACACAATTGGCCTTAGTTGGTCTTTGTTTTATCCAAAACATCACAACTTACCAATTTCAAATGTACAAGAGTAGAAAACATTTTACTCCACATCTGACAAGTGTTATAAACCTTCTATAAGATATATCACTCAAGTTACAATCTTGGAGTATGACTCTAAGAATTGTTTTGGAACGAAGTATGACTCGTCTTCTTGATTTAACCACTTCAGCAATTCATGACTCCTCTTCTTAGCCATGGGAATGCACTAAGATGTCCTTGGAGGATCAAGTTGTGATATGGTTTCTTAATCATTAAGATGATCATAAAACATGATACTAAAGTACTCTCCCATCTTTTCAGATTTGAGAAACTTTTATCTTTCTTCCTAATTTGATTCTTCTCATTCGTTCTGCCATACATTGAAACTTTTCCAATGTTTCAGAATTATACTTAAACTTGTAAGTATAACCATATTTACTAAAACTTTACTAAATCATGACGAATAGTCTTATCGATCTTTGTTGTGGACTTGACCAGTGTACAAGAATGTATACTCTATCCCTTGGTCCTTCAATTGACTCACATATACATGTGAACAAGGAATCAGTCTTAATTTTCCAAAGATGAAAATTATCATTCATCATACAATACAACTTGCATGATTCCAAGTTTCGGTCCAATTGAAACTTGGGTGATGAGAATCTTCCTTATTTGGTAAATTTAGACACTACCACAAATGAAATAATCAAATTCACATTTTCAATATTGCTAGAAACATACAAACATCAATATTTTCATAAATGTCATTGCAAGGAGATATAATAAAATAAAACAAATTTTTATTTATTTATAAAAATTCGGAAAAAACTTTTCCTTACAATGCAACTATAAATGAAAACTATTCTATTACATATTTCCTAGCAATCTATCATAACTCTCAAGCAGTAGCTCAGAAATCCGATCTTCGAACCATGCGATTGAAATCCATCTTCGCGATCAGATTCAGCATACTCTTCTTTTAAGCTTCCTTCCCTTTGCTTGATCCTGCCAAACATCAAAATGCAACCTAGTTACAACATGTATTAAGAATCAACAATTAGAAACTTAACAAAGTTAGATAGTGTACTTACCTGAAGCAGAGTCAAACATTTTGTCTCTACTTTCTTTCAGATCTTTCAGGTAGCCAGGGCAGCTTCGCTTCCAATGTCCCTTCTCTTGACAGTAAAAACATACAGACTCTTTGGGAATGGTACACGGGACTATCACAGACTTAGCCTTTCTCTATACCATTTGGTCAATTGGGTTGACCATGGCCAATCCCTTTCCATTGGGAAGAGAAAACTTTTCAGGAATTCCAATGTTACCATTGTCAATGTCCATGGAAGTTTGAGAAGTAGATCTTTCACCCAAATTTACTTTTCCAGTGCGCCAAAACATTGTTGATTCAGCAGCAACAAGTAAATAGTTGAGATCAATAAGGGTCATGTCGTGGTCTGTCACATAGTAGTTCTTAATTAACTCACTATATGACTCAGGAAGTGATTGAAGAACCCAGTCAACAGCCAACTTCCTTGAGACTTCGACACCCAACACTCTCAGCCTGTCGATATGTGACTTCATCTCTAAGATGTGAGAACACACAGGCCTTCCATCTTCATGTTTCATTGCAAGTAGGGCTTGAGTGACCTTATATTTTTCAAGTCTTTGAGCTTGTGGGTCAGGGAGAATAATTGGAGGAGGTGGAGGAAGAGAAGTATGATTTCCATGATCCAATCGCGGGACATCATCTTCATTAGGAAAGCTTGTTCCAAGGGATTTGGGAAGACCATAATTGTCTGAAACAAACATCTACAATGGGAGAAATTCAAGTTAGTTGATTTAAGTCCTTAATATAACACCCACTATGAAATATTAAGGCTAGGACCCAACACAATATTTTATAACTTGGAAGAGGGATGCCGTAATCCAAGCTACAAAATATTTGAAGGTAGGCGAATGACGATTCACCAATTTCCACCATGAAAAATGAAATAGGCATTAGGTTTTAATTGGATTGAAACTCCTAGATCTTTTGATATTCATTGAACTTTTCAATGGCATGTCTAAATCTCGATTGTGCCCTCTCAAGTTTGTGACTGTGATGTCGAGGATCACAAACAAGGTGTGAATAACCATGCAAATTAACTTGGTACCCTTAATTTTATCACCTAATCGATGTGTCGGTTACCCACACGCGCTCCATCGATCTATGATAAACATTAAGTCACCATTTGCAACTCTTACTAGTCCATTTTAGTGTGCCGGTTACCCACACACGCTCCACCAACAACTTTGTAAGGTACAAAGTGTAATTTCATGGGTTACCACCATCTTCACATTTTCCTAAAGTAACTAAGATTGGGAATTTATAAAAGGTTTAGTTACTTTATATTTATCAGTATACTTATAATGAGATTATAGTCCTTGTCCTACCCGTTCGGCTAACGACCCTCCACCGGTCAAGGAAGCGGTGGGTGAGAGTGGACACCCATTAAGCTGCCATTTTATACGCAACAACCTTATACCCCCCTTATAGACCGGCTTCGTGAATGTGGCCTACTAACGGTAAGACTGACTTGCTCTTGTACATATATATATTATTAACTTATAATACTATAAAGTATAAGGGTTTAATTTTAACTTTTAAAACTCTAGGGTTTGGAATTAAAGTGTGTGTCAGACTTTACAAATTCCAAAACTTGAGGGCAAGTTTTGAAACTATTCAAGACTTTTCATTTCTATAACCTATGAGTCTTAATGGCTTTAGAGAAAAGACTTTTGGAATTCCATAAGTTGAGGACAAGTTATGGAGTCCATTAATTGGCATTTAGATCAAGAATTACACTAACAAACAATTTGCAAATAATTCCGATGATCTACTAAAACTCATAATTATGAACATTCATATCAACAATTTCAAGAATCATATAAACATATTTAAAACTTGAAACTTTGATAATAACCATTAAAAATGGATTAGCATAATCATTCCCACACCAAAAATAGGTTTTATAAATCCAAAACAGTTTAGGGTAATGATTCTAGTCCATTTCCAGCAGCAAAACTCGAATTTCTGCACACAGGGCCTCATACTCGCCGAGTGCAAGAGCCTACTTGACGATTAGGATGAGTTTTCACTTGGACTCGGCGAGTCCCCCCATGGACTCGGCGAGTCCACTGAACAGTGAACAATTTTTTGACTTTTTCAAGCATTTTGCATCAAGTATAATGAAAACAAGCCTAGGCTTTGAAACCACTGATGGGTTTTGAGCATCCTAACACTCCTATGGTGTACATGCAACCTTATGTGCCTTGGATCTATGTTTTCACTATTATACTTGAAAATATACAAAATTCCAAAGCATCATCCTAATTAGCATATTATGGAGCAACTATACTACACGAGTCTAGTTAGATGGCAAACCTTTTGATGGAGCTTGAAGTCTTGAGCCTTTAAGAGCTTAGCCCCAATAGTGTGGAAGCCTCAAATGGAATCGCAAATCACCAAAACAACTTGGAAAGCTTGAGAGAATAGTGTACACTTGTTCAAAATCGGCTATGCCCTCTTTCTTCACACTCTAGTGCCAATTTCAAGTGCCAAGGACATCTTTATATAGTATGGTGGATTAGGGTTACATCCATGTAAACCCTAATACCCATGACCTTTCATTTACATAGGATCCATGGGTTAAAAACTCCATGGACTATCTATGCAAGCTTAGCCCAACTTAAATGAACTTGGCCCATTCTATATATATATATATATATATATATATATATATATATATATATATATATATATATATATATATATATATATATAAGAGTCCATATTTAATTAGTTCCTTTTGATCACTAAATTAATTCTAAATTAATTATTGATCAATACTAATTAAATAATATGATTTTATATTAATATATTATAACTTATAATATATTAATAAACCATAGACATACTATTCTCAAAATACTATCCATACAAATTGTTCCGGTAAAGTGCAACCCAAATGGACCATGCTACTCTCGGGTCGAGTACATACCAATAATAGTTATGGGCTTAGACATCTAATCGAACAGATTTGACTTGGCTATTCCACCAAGTGAGGGCTCTATCTGTAAAGGTTCACGCTGCAAATTTCACTTTGCTAGAATCGGGGCATGCGCAGATTTCGAATATTGATTCGATTTTCTCGAACCAACGAGTTAATGCAATGAAACCTCCCATGCCATCAAAGGATCGAGGTTTAGCATTTGTGAAATCCTTGTATGAACATTCATTCGGATTACTATGATTATCCTCGTGATTAAAAGGACCTGCCCCACCGACACCACTGGCGTTGATCTGTGCTATTGTTGCTACCACGGCGGCAGCTACTGCTGCTTGAAAGACAGCAACATCATACTGTGGAGGTGGCGGCGGTGGTGGATTTGGTGGATTGTTCTTCTTTCTGTTGGACTTCCTTGGAGGCATCTTTATCTATAATGATTTAAGAAAAATGGTGATAAGTACTCTATAGTGATCATGAGTCAGGTGATATTGAATAAGACATATCTTAATTCCAATTGCATTATTTCCTGACTGTTATAGTGTTCTATTAGGCGACTTACAATAAAAGTCTACTAATATAAGTAAACAATCGCCAATTTTGTTTATAGCAACACTTGTAATGAATTTGTATAATGTATTCTGTATCAGGTTCTTCTACATTCATTTGATGTATACAAGTTGTATGTAATTAAGATTGAATAGATTGTCGAACATAATAGGTCTGCCTTAAGTCCACAACCAAATAAGGAACAGGGCCTAAAGCTGACCTACCATTTCTAGATCAATAAATATTTAATTACATAATACTTTAACATATACACTAAATAATTATAGATTTGTCATGAGTAAACAAAATGTTATGAAAATTATGCTAACTCCCAATGAAATAAAATGCTTGTCATTTGATACATATTTTTGTATATACGGTTGGAAACATTTAACCTTGATATAGATTTATATTATATCTACATAAGGGAAAATTTGACAGCATTACAATTTCCCTGAATAGTGTAAACACCTAGACACAGGGTTGAGTTTATATGTAGATAAGAGTAATATTTACCACATATCTGAAGTCCTAATCTACATCAAAATCTTGAGTAGTGTAACACTACTTGCGGCGGGCACTGCTTCGAGTATTGGGCCCTGCTCCTTGATGTTCTGTTTCCATCAAACGTCTCTCCAGAATAGTTTGATGCTCCCGAAGTGCTCTTATTTCAGCTCGGGCGGCAGTCATCTCGTCTTGCAGAGCCTCGGTGTGGTTTTTGGTATGGTCATGGTCTTCGTCCAAGTGACGAAGGTTAACAGCGTTGACCTGGGTGATAGCATTAACTTCTAGGATTAAGTTGATCGATATTCCGGATTGATCAACCTATCGAGAAATGTGGCGCACTATAACAGGGAGGGCCCTGTCAGCTGAACCTCCATTGCTGAGGTTGTAGAAGCCTCGGTTCATACCGAAAGGAGGGCGTTGTCCTTGTTGATGGCTCCACCTTAGTAGGTTTTCGCCCCATGCTGGTATCGGACCTTGGAAATCCTGTGTAACATCCGGATTTTTAGATATATCATTGTAAGAGTAAATTCTGAGGTTTATGGAGCGACTCGACGAGTTGTGAGTCCAACTCGTCGAGTAGAGTCAAGTCATCCGCGTGGGTTTAATGAGCTGACTCGACGAGTCAGTGTGCCGACTCGCCGAGTTGGTGCTGTGTGAGGAAACCCTAAATTCCCGGGGTTGGAGCCTATTTAAGGAGACTTATAACCTCAAATGTGCCTCACCAGCTGCCCAACTCTCATGTGTGAAACCCTTAGCGGCCATTGACGATAAGAGAGAGTGCTTGAGCTAATATCAAATGTTTTTGGTGAATCTTTGGAAGGAAAGGAGTGAGCAACAAGCAAGGAATGAGAAGATGCTATGGGATCTAGCATTTCTTCACCTGGAGCTTCTGTAGAAGGTATAAAGTCTACACCTTTGTCATCTTATTATTTGGAACTCATGAGTTTGAGAAGTTAGGTTTTCATCACATATTATTTGGGACTTCAAGAATACTAAGTTATCAAGAGGTTTAAACCTCAGCTCTGGACCTTGTGAGGTCCCTAGAGCCCAAAGGTCCCAACTTTATTCATCCATGAGAGGAGTATGGTGTTTAACACCTTGTGAGAACATGTATTGGTAGATTGGGGCAAAACCACCATGCATGAGCGTAAATATCGAAGCTTTACGTGACAATAGAGCCTTAGGATAGTAGATCTAGTGTTTGGAGTGACAGATCTGCCTTAAATCATCTGAATGAGAAATCAGATCGAAGGGACTCGCCGAGTCCATGAACTGGCTCGACGAGTCGGTTAGGGTTTGTCCCGATGAGCTGGACCGTGCAATAGCTCGGCGAGTTAGGGGTTAACTCGACGAGCTAGACCTTCACGAGACTTATGAGGAACGAGTGGACTCGATCAGTGTAAGGGTCGAATTTAGTTGTAATATGTCGAAGTCTTTTGTACCCTTCGAATGTTTGTTAAGTTTATTTACTAAGGTGTATTTCGTACGAAGCTTAAGTGTCAATGCCTTAGTATTTTTTGTATGCTTTCACTGTTCCTATAAATATAGAACTTTACTAGAGTTAGATAAGAGTACTTTGACAGAACCTGTCTATTTTTCTCTGTAAACGTTGAAAGCATAAATGAGCAGAAACCAGAACTTATTTACATCGTTTGTTCAATCTGCATTCTTTTTACTCTGATTTTGATTAATACTTGATTCCACGAATGATCAATTGGTATCAGAGCAGGAATCACAACCTGTGATCTGATTTTCACGTCGTTTCAAAAGGTTTTTTGAATCAATTTTGGTTCAAAAAGTTTCCGCGCTTTTTGAAGTGAAAATTCATTCTAGATCGTTAGTTGTAATTCGATTCTACAATTAAATTGTTGAATCGAGTGTTTTGTTTGTAATCTCAATTCAATTCAGCTATTTGCTTTCAAATTTTCATTGAATTCTCAAAAATCTCAAAAATCAACATCCGTACATCAATGGTGAACTTCAATCTCAATTCAATGACTTCTTTCTCTCTTCTACTAAGATTCTGATGCTTATTCCTGAATACTATTATCAATGGGCTGATCGCATGCAGGATTACCTAAATGGACTCGATGAAGAGTTGTGGTCTTACATCTCTGGAAATATCATTCCTCCTGCAAATGTACAACCAATTGGATCATCTTCTGGAACTTCTAGTGTTGAAAATCAATCTGATCGTTTGAAGAAACTGGAGAAAAGATGCATGAGAGAATTATGAGGTGCATTGCCTCCAGTTGTGTACAACTATGTTAGGAGTTGTACAACTGGCAAAGAGATCTAGTATAATCTGAAAGAGAAGTTTCAAGGAAGCGAGAAGACTAAAATCAATTTTGTTAAGCAATGTTTGGTGGAGCTGAAGGATATCAGACAAAAGGAGGTTGAAACAATTGAAGTTTATTACGATCGTCTGAATGAGTTGATTTATCGCTGTATTCGTTATGGAATCACAAGGACAGCGATGGAATTCAATCTCATTTTCATAATGGGTCTTCGTAAAGAATGGAGAAGCGTGAGTATGATGGTGAAGAATCAGCAGAGTTTCGATACTTCAACTCTCAATGATTTGTACAATCAATTGAAAACTCACGAAAGTGAGGTGAATGAAATGGCCGAGGAGTCGAAGCTCAGTCTGGGAGGTCCGTTAGCGCTTGTCTCCAAAGTATCTGAGAAAGAAACATTCGAAAAAGATGATTCTGGGGAGGAAGAAGGTTTTATAATGAATTCGGACGATGAGGCAATAGCTTTTTATTCAAACAATCGTGTCAAAAAGTTTTTCAAGAAGCCGTTTAATCCGAAGTTCAAGCAAAATGAGGGAAAAGGAGGTTTTATGAGTAAACCTGTTGGTGAGGAGAAGAAGAAGTTTGAGAAGAATGATGCAAAAGTTACTGAGGTGAAGAATGAGAAAAAGTTAAAAGGAGATTCGGGGGTGGATTGTCACTACTGCAATGGAGCAAATCATTTATCGAATGATTGTATACTTTGTAAGAAAGACGAAAAAAAGAACAAAGTCAAGGATGAAGCGTACTATGTCGAGAGGCTGGAGGAGGTCAGGGCTAAAGCTAATAATTTGTCTTTGGTGGCAAAAGGAGAGCAGGAAGAAGATGGCACTTATCAAATCTAGTCTTCGGGATCAGATGATGATGAAATGTGTAACCCAACGCATGGTGCTATGTATGCGAAGTATGAGGAAGATTCGGATGAAGAGGAGAATAAGGTGACAGGACGATGCTTCGTAACAAAATTTGCTGACAAGTCTCCAATGACAACAAAGGTACGTTCTATTCTTGAATCTTTTAATATTCCAATAAGTGCTTATGACTCTGAATTAGTATCTTTTGATGAAACTATTACTTATTTTGACTCAATTGTTGTGTCTGCTAGCAATGAGGCTAAGAAATTGTCAATGCAGTTGTTAGAGACCCAGAAGCGTTTAGATTCGAAAATAAGTAAAGTTGAGTGTTTAGAATTACAAATCACAAACATCATGTGCGATAGAGATTCTTTAACTAGTGATGTAAAACTTATGTTAGCACAACGTAATATCTACTGTAATACTGCTAAACGACTCTATGGAAAATTAACCGATTTACATCATTCGTGTGAAATAAGCAAAGAGCAACATAGAAAATTATTGCCTTTTCTAGCTTTTGAGAGAGAGAAGGTTGATAATATTTCGTATGATTGTGAGAAACTATTGCTGAGTTTGACAAAATCCTAGATGATAGATATACATATGGAATTGTCAAAATTAATGAATATTTGGATACGAATGCATTAGTTGATATAGTGAATGATACTTTATCTAAATCAAAACAAATCAAAATTTTGAAAAAGACTGAGAATTCGACATCTGATTCTCAATCTAATTTTGCCGATATTGAAGATAACTCTGACAATATTAGTGAAATTAGTGATATTAAGGATGTTGATTGTTCTCAGTTGTCTGTCATTAATGTCGCATCAAAATCTAAAGGAAAAGAAAAACTTAAGGATTTGGAAGTTAAGATTGACACTGACAAACCTTCTACTTCGAAAGATTGTGATTTTGTGGATATCCAAAATAGTCAAACGGATAGCAGTGATGATGAAAATGATGATGACAATTCGGATATAAAGGTCTCATCAAACAAAGATTCGACAGAAAAAGAAATTCCTCGTGTTGTTGTTGATCAAGTATTTGGGGACACTGAAAATTTCGACAAAGTGTTGTCTGAAAAATGAGTCCATTATTTGGAAACAAATCAAGTGGTGTATCCTAATTTGAAGTGTACTGATGATGTTGTCTTTCCAAATCAAGTGTTTGTTACTACTGGAAATGTTGAGAACATTAAACCAGAATTCAACAAAATGGTCGAAGATGACATAAAGAAGACAACAGACAAAGGATTCTTTTCAAATCAAAGGACAGTCGAAAATACCTTAACAAAGAATTCGTATGTTTTTCAAAGACAAAAACCACAACGCAAATGGGTTGAAAAATCGAAAATTGTGAAAGAAGTTACAAAAGAAGTTGTTGTGGAAAATGAAACTGTTGTCAAATTAAATTCCAAAGAATTTAAAGAACAAATTGACAAATTTTCAAAAGAAAATGCAATTTCAAAAAGACAAGCTTGAAAGAAGATTTTCTGGCAAACCGTGGAGTTACGAAAGCAACAAAATGGTTTGTCATTAAAAACAACTGAAAACACAAAGTCTAAATTTGTTGAAAACAAGTTTTCAAATTCACCAATTCGTTCATATCGAAAGAAAAATCTCGCTCAAACAAATAAAACTAAATCTGAATATCATCCAAAAACAAATTCTTCGAAAGTTTCACACTCATCATTTTCCAAAGATAACAAAACCAAATCAACGAGTGTTCAAAATCAATCAACAACACAACGATTTTCTTCTAATCAACAAACAATGTTTTCTCAAAAACAAAAATCTCAAAATCGATTTTCTCAAAACATAAGTGTTGGAAACAATGATGGAAGTCGATACGCAATGGCATTTCGACCGAAATCAAATGTTGATTTCATCCCACAAAAACCGAATTTTCCAAATCCAGCACGGAAACAAACCTTCAAAGTTTCGTACACGAAAGGGTTGTCTCGTGACAAAAACATTGATCACTGGCTCGAAGGAAAAGGACGAATTTATCAATCAAGGAAATACTCTCAACAACAAATTCACAGAGCTTATGAGAAGTATGTGAATACTTCATCAAATGCAAGCTCATCTTCAAAAGATTCGAACGTTTCGGTAAAAACTTGGCAACCAGTTTCGAAAGAAAAGCTTGTTCATACTCAATCTAAAAAGACGAAGGCATGTGTCAGTGACAATCCCAAACTAACAAAAACTTATGTTTCTGTTCCTTTACCTAGTGATGTTGACTTAATTGATAGTCTCAAAAGTAAAGTTTGTGATTGGGTTAAAGGTTCTACATTTCATTCTGTTTTCAAAGCTAATTTCCAAGGACCCAAAAAGCCTTGGGTACCTAAATTATTTAATTGAATGCAGGTGCTATGTGACGAGCAATATGATGAGAAATGGTATATCGATAGTGGTTGCTCACATTACATTACTGGACGAAAGGAAAATTTAAGAGATTTTCGAAGCTTGGAAAATGCAGGGGTTGTAAAGTTCAGCAACAATCACAAATGTCAGGTGAAAGGATATGGCAAAGTCACGAATGGAAAATTCACTGTTAATCGTGTTGCTTATGTAGAAGGTCTTCAACATAACTTGATAAGTGTTTCACAACTTGTTGTGGTCACTGGCAATCAAGTGTTGTTTAACGAAGAAGGTAGCATCATTTCGAATGTCGAAACTAACGAATTTTTGCTCAAGTCCAAACGACCTGGTGACATGTTTACTCTTGATATCAAACCAATCATTGGCAAACCTTCAGTGTGCTTACTTTATAAAGCTTCATCAGACATTAGCTGGCTATGGCATCGTCGATTATCACATTTAAATTTTCTCAATTTAAATAAGTTGGTACTTGATGATCTTGTTCGAGGCTTACCAGTTTTAAAATTTGACAATGATACCTTATGTGCAGCTTGTGAACAAGGAAAACAACATAGGAAAGGACATCCAATTGTGATAGATTTGAAAATTGTGGAACCGTTGGAACTTCTTCATATTGACCTCTGTGGACCATCAACTGTTGAAACTCTCAACAAGAAATGGTACATTTTGGTTATTGTTGATGATTTTTCTCGATTCACTTGGGTGTATTTTCTCAGGTTAAAATCTGAAGTCGCTCAAACAATGATTGATTTTATCAAGAAAATTGAGATGAGTTTGAAAAAGAATGTTCGAAAAATCAAGAGTGATAATGGCTCTGAGTTCAAAAACAAAATGTTGGATTCGTACTTAATTGAGAAAGGAATTTCGCATAACTTTTCGTCTCCATATACACCACAACAAAATGGTGTTGTTTAACGAAGAAATAGATCACTTTGTGAAGCAGCAAGAACTATGTTGACATATGCGAATCTTCCTCAGTATCTATGGGCCGAAGCGGTGTCAACAACATGTTTTACTCAGAATCGTTCTTTTATTCATCGCCATTTTAACATCACTCCGTATGAAATAATCAATAACCGAAAACCAAATGTTAAATTCTTTCATGTGTTTGGCTGTAGGTGCTTTATCATGAATCTCAAGGATAATCTTTCGAAATTTCAAGCAAAAGCTGACGAAGAATTTTCTTGGGATATTTGCACAATTTGGTTGCATACAGAGTGTTAAACAAGCGCACACGCAAAGTCGAAGAGACATTTAATCTTACTTTTGATGATCATTATGTCAAACAAGTTGAAAAACAATTCGAACAAAAGCTAATTATTAATGAATCAACAAATGAATCTGACATTGTGAATTCATCTGATTTTGTTTATGATTTAATTTTTGGTATTCCTGACAGGGCTGTGGATGCTGAAGTTCATGCAAATGATAACCAACAATCTGAATTGTTTAAGCATACTGATGACTTGCAAATCCCTCAAACTATTGAAGATGTTAATTCAAAAACGAATTCTCCAGAAGTTGGTGAAAGTATGCATAATAATCCAGTGGAGGGAGAGCACTTGGATTCGAATACTCTGGTTGAGGGGGAGCATTCTTTCGAAAGGGAGAATGGGAGAATGGATGAAGTTGTTGAGGGGGGAGCATCTTGTTGAGGGGGAGCATCAAAATGATAATTTTGTCGAAAGTCTTGATCAAAATGATGAATTTCACGAAATAAATGATAATCTTTCTGTTGCAGGATCTGAAAATGAAGAGTTGTACGAAGATGCACCTTTAGAATTTGATCCAGCATATCCACCATTAGATAAATGGACATAAACTCATCCAAAAGATCAAGTCATTGGAAATCCTAAAGATGGAGTGTTAACAAGAGCTCAGATTCGTGCGAAGAATGAGGTATTAAATACTCATCAAGAATTTTGCATGTTCAATGTTTTCATATCTAAAATTGAACCAAATACAGTTAAGATGGCAATGTAACACTCAGATTGGGTTGTTGCAGTGCAATCTCAACTGGCTGAATTCGAAAGAAACAAGGTTTGGAGATTAATTCCTAAACCTGAAAATGTTTCGATTGTCGGGTTAAAATGGATTTTCAAAAACAAAACCGACAAAGATGGAAATATTGTACGAAATAAAGCATGATTAGTTGTAAAAGGATATTCGCAACAAGAAGGTATTGATTATGAATAAACCTTTGCCCCTGTTGCAAGACTCGAGGCTGTTCGAATATTCTTAGCATATGCAGCTCATAAGGATTTTGATGTCTATCAAATGGATGTGAAATGTGTCTTTCTCAATGGAGAACTCGAAGAAACTGTTTACGTAGAACAACCTCCAGGTTTCGTAAATGAAATGCATCCTGATCATGTATATATTTTAGATAAAGTTGTATATGGGTTAAAACAAGCACCAAGAGCATGGTATGCAACTCTTACCAGTTTCTTAAAACAGTCGAAATTTAAACAATGATCAGTTGACCCCACATTATTTCGAAAAAAGTTGGGAATCATCTGATGCTTGTTCAAATTTATGTCGATGATATTATTTTTGGCTCTACTGACCCTGCTTTATCTAATGAATTTGAAAATTTGATGAAAAGCCAATTCGAAATGAGCATGATGGGTAAAATCAACAATTTTCTTGGCTTAAACATATGTCAAAACAGAGAAGGCATTTTCATCAATCAGGAAAAATATACAAGGAATTTGCTCGAAAAGTTTGGATTGACAAATAGCACGAAGTTAAGAGTACCAATGGTTGTTGGCACAAGGCTAACACCTTCGTTAGAAACGCCTGCGGTTGATCTTACTTTATACAGGAGCATGATAGGTTCATTGCTTTATCTTACTGTAAGTAGACCTGATATCATGTTTTCTGTATGTAATTGTGCTAGGTATCAAGCAAATCCTCGAGAACCACATTTAACAGCTGTGAAGAATATCTTTCGTTATCTCTAGGGAACAATTTCGTTAGGATTGTGGTATCATTCGAAAACAGGATTTTTCATTCAGGCATTTTCAGATGCAGATCTAGGAGGGTGTACCTTGGATCGAAAAAGTACAAGTGGTGGTTGTCAATTTTTGGATGGAAAGTTGGTTAGTTGGCAGTCGAAGAAGCAAACGTGTGTTTCGATTTCTACTGCTGAAGCCGAATATGTTGCAGCTGCTGCTTGTACATCACAAATTATTTGGATCCAAAATCAGTTGAGAGATTATGCTGTGAATATGAAAAAGATTCCATTATACTGTGATTCTCAAAGTGCTATATGCATTTGTCATAATCCAGTACAACATTCGAAAACAAAACATATAGCTCTTCGTTATCACTTTATCAAATATCATGTGGAAGATGGAAACATTGAAGTTCATTTTGTAAAAACAACTGATCAGCTTGCTGATATTTTTACAAAAGCTTTGGATGAAAAATCATTTGTTCGAATTTTGACAGGTTTGGGAATGATTGAAACGAGTTCTGTTCCAGGAAGGATTTCGAATGTATAGCAAAGGAGTGCTATACATATATGTCGATTCAGAAGCAATAAGACGTCATTCAGCGGTTACTGTTCATAGTCAACGCTTCGACACGCTTCGAATTCGACAATTTGCATGTTGGTCGTGTGGTACAAAATTTTCGTTCGTTTGTCAAATTTTCGTAAGGTTGTCAAATTTTCGTTTGTTTGCCAAATTTTCGTAAGAATGGGAAATTGTAGTTTGTTTACAAATTTTCGTATGTTTGTAAAAATGTTTTTCGTAAGTTTGTATCTTAGTTTTATTTTCGAAAAATCAAAAACTCCAAAAAGATTTTATTTTCGTTTTGTTGTTTTCTTTTCGAAAAATCAAAAATTCCAAAAAGATTTTCTTTCGTTAATTGTTTTCTTTTTCGAAAAATTCACAAAAACACAAAAATATTTTCTTTCTGTTAGAAAAATCAAAAATATCAAAAAGATTTTTGTTATTTTCGTTGTTTTTTTTCTTTGTGCTGATTACATGAAAATTTTTTCAAGGGTCATGCTTGCGTTTCTATGGGAAGGTAAACTTTCGACAACTATGTACTAGTTAGACTGTCCCTAGAAGCATGCTGCAGCATGTTGCCCAAGCCTCTGTAGACTCAATGTGTTTTTACGAAAGCCTTAATGAAATTTTTCATACGAAAATTTCTTCCCAAGTCAGGCTTATATTCACATTAGTTAATTGAGCTACCTTACTCTTCTCACATGAGTTAAGAGTTATCTGTTTTGTCCGAAAATAATAGAGGTACAATTCGTTACTCAAAACCAATCTTTTTCATCACCAAATTTCTTACACTTGCACACACGAAGACATATGTCCAAGAGATATTTGATTCGACCCATCAAGATTTAGATATATCAAAATTATGTGTTAATGATCTGACATCACGAGGCCGTGATGAAAGTGAAACCCAACTTTCTATCTTCGTAAGGAATTGACGGGGAACTATGATCCAGTTTTGACGAAACATTTGTTTCAGTACCATTTTTCGAAACTCAAAATCATATTCCTTTCTCATGAGTGATCTTGATCAAACTATCGAAACCCACGATGTTTGTTACCCAACAGGATCCAGAACAAATATTTTTTCATGAATATGATTTCTATATGAGTTTCATTTGCTTTCAAAGTTACTATCAACATCATTCAAAGCATACATGTCACTGACTACACTCGTCAAACAAGTAATTTCCGTTACAATTACTCACCTTATGTTTAAGTTGATATGTAACGAAATTATAAACCACCCGATAGGCCTAACAAAAGAAGCCCTTCGATACTTCTCTAGAAGTATTCGATTGTAATTCACGGGAACATACACAAGCAGTTGATTATCTCTCTTGATAATTAATGAAGCAACCTTTGCCCGGGGTTTATCTGCTTTTGTGTCGAAATTTTTTTGACATCACAGATCCAAATTTTCGTTAATTTGCTTCTTATCTTTTCTTTGGCACACTGCACACACGAAATCCTTGAGGTTCTGAGTAATACCAACTCAGGCTGATGATTTCGACAGTCTAGCAAATGACTTCGTCTCTAAACCCAAAGACGAAAGAGCTTAACCTCCATCCGAAGGTTGGTGACGGTTACTATTCTTTGAGGTGACTCGAACAGACTGTCTAATGAGATGTTTCGTATTCAGTCCTGGTTTCAAGGCGGTGTGAAAGTTACTTTTTGACGCATGGCAAGTTTATTGGCAGATTGGTGCGATTTTCAAGGTGCCATGTCAGATCTCAATTAATGCTTATCCCGCGTTCAATTCAAAATTCAGGGTTACATATAAAAAGGGTATTTACGGGTTCTTTGTCTCTTTACGCTCACAAAAGAAAAAAAATACCCAAATTCTCTCTGTTCTTCAAAGCTTCAAAACCCTAATCATGGCTGGTGTTGATTCTTCTTCTCGAACAACCGAAGACATCACTTCTCAACCAATAATGAAGATTCAAAGCACCAATTATCAAGTGGAAGGGGATGTGTCTCTATATCCTGAAGAGTTGAAGATGTTAATCATCGCATTGAAGAGTTCTGTTCTTTCGAAGGCGATGTTCAACTCGTGTGCAGTTCCTCTCTCTTGGCTTTCACAGGCAGGATCCACTGCTACGTATAGCAAAGCAATGGATATCATCACTTTTCAACTGGTGAATGACAAGAAAATTCGTTTGTCTAAGAAGATCTTTTGCCAGATTCTTGATATTCCCAATTCTCAACTTGTTACTGGTCTCACTTATGCACAAGTTGTTCATATGTTTAATGATATGGGTCATCAACCCCCACTCACGAAGATTAGTGATTTCAAGAAGTCAGCTCTTCCAACTGTTTGGAATTTCTTGTTCGGAATTTTTCTTCGATGCTTGACTGGTCGAAGTGTTGGATTAGACAAAGGTCGCATGGAGGTTTATGTGATGGTGGCAGGATTGTACTATGATCTTTCAGTCGACTACTCTACACAGCTGTGGAAGGAATTCCAAAAGAGTGTTGAAAACACGAATGTGGTTCAAGGCATTTCGTGTGCTAGGTATTGGAGTTTGATCATTGGTTATTTTTATGAAAAAGAAGGAATTGCAGTACCTGCTGATGAAGAAAGAGCTGAGTTTATGAAGTATCACTTCCCAAAGGAAGTTTCTGATGATATGGAAGTGTTCACACACATTGCCAGGATTCCTGATGCAATGCTAAAGAGGGTTGAGCCAACAAATTCGGTGTTGGTTGAGTACTTGAAAACAATCAATCCTGATGTTGCGACTGGAAAGTTATTGACGAAAGAAGAGGCTGGTCCTTCAAAGAAACCAAAACGTTATAAGAAGGATGCAAAGGCTACACATGAGAAGCCAGTGCACGAAACTAAGAAGTCTCCTGAGAAGCATGTGCACGAATCCAAGCTGTCCCCAAAGAAGCCTGAGAAGCCAGAAGTAAATGTGCACTATTGTAATCAAGCCAGTGGAACCTGTTGATGATACTCTAGTTAAAGAGAAAATTCCTTCAAAATCTGGTGTTTTTCGAAGATTAAAGAAAAGGACTCGGGGTTCAAGAAAATCGTCAGATGGTTTGTTCAAATCTTCTCCTTCAAATGTTCGTAAACCGCAACTTTCTCATCAAGGAGTAATTTTTCGTGAGGTTCCAGCTCCAGTTTCGCCTTTGTCAAAGAAACGTAGAGTTGAAGACGTGGCTAAACACATTTCGAAGAAGAAGAAAAGGCAACGAAAGTTGGTTATATAAGAGGAGTCGTCCGAAGAAGAGATAGTTCCTGAAACACCAGAAACAATTATTTTTCAATCTCTATCTAATCCTGAGAAGACTATTGTCATACCACCCGAAGTTTCGTTAACTGAATCACATACTGAGGAGGTTCGAACTTCAGTCATTTTTACACACGTATCTGATACAGTTGTAAATGTCAATATGGGTGAAGGAGAGTCTAACAAAGAAGTTGGTGCTACAACTCAAGGTATTCCTGCATCTTCGATAAAGGATACTTTCGTTTCATTACCTCATTTTATTGTTCTGAATACTACAAATTCACCTACCTTTGAAAAAATTCTCCATCAACCTTTTACAACTCTTTTTCCATCTCAATCCACTGATCCACCCAAAATCGATTCACCTGTTAAAGGTTCACCTGTTGTTGAAACTGATAGTGACAACGAAGGTTTTGGAGGAATGTTCGAAGATTTGGAGTTTGATGATGAAGAAGACAACTTTCCTGATCATATGTTGATGACGATGAAACAATTCAAGATTCTAAACAAGAAATTGTATTCTATTTTCAATCTCAAGCAGATTTGGGGAGTAGTTCGTCTGTGTCCAGTATGGAAGTTGACAGTTTGTTGAAAACCTTCGAAGCAAAGGTGGCGAGTAAAGTTTCTGGAATGGTTCGAGACTCGGAGACTAGACTCTTGGAGAAGGTTGATCACAATGATCAGAATGATGAGTTAAGAGTGAATTCTCTAACTTCGATGTTTAGAGGGGAGGTGAAAGAATTCAAGAATTTGGTGAAGTAACGACATGTGTTATTCGTTTAGGATGTAAAGAAAGTCAGGGAGGATGTGAATTCGCAAATTCAGGAGCTTCGTCAGGATATGCAAAAGGAGATTGCAATCGTGCAAAGGGATTATGCTTCGATAAATCAAAAAGTTGACATTATTTGTGATGTTGTTACCAAATATGTCAAGTTGTACAAAAATTTGAGTCCTCAACTTACTCAACTTTCTACAACGGAAAATCAAAGTTTTACGGAAGTGCTCAAGCTGCTGAAGGAGCTGAAAGATTTAACTATAAAATCAGTTTCATCTTCATTTATTACTCTGGAATTTTAGTCTCAGAAGTTCACCCATTTCGAAGCCATTTTACACAATCAATTCGCTCCTCTTTCTCAAATTTCGAGCCTTCTTCCAACGGATGCCCCACCTGTTTACACAGGGGTGCAAGGGGGAGAGAAGAAAGTTGGTGGTACGATGGCTGGTGGTGAAGATTCGCATGCAGATGCAAAGGTTGTTGGAACGGTGTTTTCTTCAAAGATTCCAATAACAAAACCAATTATGTCAACAGTTGGGCCAGTTACTTCAACAATTGTTACTACGGTGCCAATTCTCACGAAGCCAATCTCTAAAGGAATTATGATTGGGGAAGATGGCAGTAGTTCAAAGCCTAAAGAAAATGTTGGTGGCTCTTCGATCAAAGATAAAGGAAAAATAATTTTGATCGAAAAATCGAAGGAGGAAAAGAAAGCTGAAGTAGAGTCTGAGGTTGAAAAGTTACGAATTATACAAAGCATAATACGACTTCGTGCGAACGATCCACCTGGAATGAACAAGGGTGATCCTTCAAAGTATTACAACTATGAAACGATTGAGTCGAAAGTTGCATATAATCGTATGTATGCTTTTGAAAAGAAGCCGAAGCAGAGCTATGTTGTTCTCAACACAGACATGAATCAACTGGATTTTCCTGTTAATGAGATGATGTTTATTATGGCTCAGTATAAAATTGCTGAGAAGTTTGACAATGATGATGAGTACACATATATGAAAATTAGATCTCATGTTGTACTAGGAAAGCTTCCAGAGGAAATTTGGTCACTCGTGAAGATAAAGAAGGTGATAAGTATAAAGAGGGATGTGTTATTCGAAAATATGATGCAGAATCTTCGCTTCTTTGTTTCGAGGGCAAATGGTCAAGTTTGTGATTTCTCAGTGGCAGATTTTCCTTTGATGAACTTGTATGATCTGATACAAGTTTCATTGTTGTTAAAGGATAAAGATGCTTCATATCTTCGAGAAACTGATCCTGAAGTTTTTCGACTTGGGCTTGCTCACATCAAGATTTTCATTGACAACTACTATGAGTGTTTACCTCTTACCGATGTTGGGTTAGCTACTGCAAAGGGATTGAACGTGAAAGTTCCAATGGAACTTCCTTTAACTCAACCTGAGTTGAAGAAGTATGCAGACGGGGAAATTTGTTTGAAGCCGTTTGGCTTGGTCTTTGCTGGGAAGGATAAAAATGGGAAGGCTAAAAGATTCTTATTCCAAGCTTCCGAAGTGGAAAGATACACAACATGCCAATATACGAATTTCATTGTTCGTATGAATAGCTGCAAGAAGAATAACGAAGGAGATAAGAAGGAGTTGAAGAAGATTATCTCATGGTACACTGAGATTCGAAGGTTAATGTTGTATGATATACAGATACTCTTGAACTGACGAAGGTCGACATTATTACAAAGGGGGGGATTGTAAGGGTCGAATTTAGTTGTAATATGTCGAAGTCTATTGTACCCTTCGAATGTTTGTTAAGTTTATTTACTAAGGTGTATTTCGTACGAAGCTTAAGTGTCAATGCCTTAGTATTTTTTGTATGCTTTCACTGTTCCTATAAATATGGAACTTGACTAGAGTTAGATAAGAGTACTTTTACAGAACCTGTCTATTTTTCTCTGTAAACGTTGAAAGCATAAATGAGCAGAAACCAGATCTTATTTACATCGTTTGTTCAATCTGCATTCGTTTTACTCTGATTTTGATTAATACTTGATTCCACGATTCATCAACGAGTCGTATTAGTGCACTCGGCGAGTCAGGTCAAACTTGGACTGTTGACACGAGTTGACTTCTGTTAACATTAGGGTTTGGTCAACATGAGTAATGGAAAGTCATAGAGGGGTAAAATGGTCTTTTACCCATTCCAAGAGTTTGAGAGAAAGAGAAATAGCTATGGTTTATTTAGAGTCGTGAATAGAGTATTAATGAGAGATATTTATCGTATGTGTTAGGCGGAGGCTAGACCGGTGATTTGAGTTCGAGGTTATCCGAGTTCTTACAAGGTGAGTCTTCTCACTATACTTTACCTAGAGTGGTACTTATGTGTGACATGAGGGTCTTATGTGCTTACATTGAGTATTATATTATCCTGCCTTATGTTTTATGTTGTGCATTATGTCTTTGTGATTTATGTTATGCGGAGCTTTACAGACCGGACCAGAGGGTCCAACGAACCGTGTGATTGGAGGGTCCCATTGAGACACATTGACCAGAGGGTCTTACAGTGATATAGCCTCGAGTGGCTAATGAGATGTGTGTGTTGTATTTTGGGAAACTCACTAAGCTTCGTGCTTACCGTGTTATGTGTTATGTGTTTCAGGTTTTTCTCAGAATCGTAGGAAGGTACCGGCTTGATTGTACACACCAGAGAAAGAGTTATGTTTTGAGGATCCTGGATTATTAATCAAACAATTATGGAATTGTGTTTTGTAAAGTAAACCAATGAGATTTTTATGAAATGTGTTATGAGAATCATGTGATTTTAAAATGAAAATTTTGTTTAAAAATTTACAGTGTTACAAGTTGGTATCAGAGCCTTGGTTTGAGGGATTCGGATGCACCTTCGGGTATGTTCGGACTCAAACTGAGGATTTGAGGAAATTTTCAAAGGAAATGATTTTTCTAAAACGAGCAAGAGTTTCTAATAGAAAAACGAGAATGGAGCAGTGTGTACAATCAGCCAGACCCCGAACGGTGATTTCCCAAAATACCCTTACTTATTTGTGTTATAAGTTATGATTGAGATATTGGTAATGCATGCTAGAAGGTAGGCTAGGTATTTCATATTTTAGGGCTAGAGATGCCTGGTTTGTGATGCCTTAGCCTAGGAATTGTTGCTATACGTGATGTGCTTTGAGTATGTGAGGAGTAAGAGTATCCAACAGGAATCTTTTAGAGAGAACTTTGAGTAGAGGAGTAATCTAGGATAGATACCTAGATGAGCAATTGAGGAGTCTATTGAGGGAGTAGTGAGATACCCGTGAGAGGTATGGTTGGTTGAGTCTAGTGATACCTTTTGAGTGTGAGTAAAGCAAGTGGATCTGTAGCCTAGAGTGATTTTGCGTGTTGGTGGAGATTATTCGATGCCCGAATGCTGCTTGCTTTGTGCTTTGTGGAACTCTTGATGATGGGAGTCAGCTACCGAGTGAATATGACAATATTTAGGAGGTAGATGGTTGGTGATCGAGGAGAGTACGTTGATAGAGGAGAGTATTCGCTGTATAGCGACCATACATATCGGGATTGGTGATCGAGGAGGTTGAGCAGCTACTTAGCAAATCTGGGACGATCCGTGCGGAAAGTATGGGTAAATGTGGCAAGTAGTATGGGCCCGTACTACTAAAAGCAGAGGACCCGTACTCGAAATAGGAAGAATCCCAGAGGTTCTAAATAGCAGATTGAGAAGTGATTCGTAGCAGATTGAGAAGTGATTTGTAGCAGATTGAGAAGTGATAACATGGTTCGAGTACCATGATTCATAGCAGATTGAGAAGTGATTTGTAGCAGATTGAGGTACTAACATGGTTCGAGTACCATGATTCGTAGAAAATTGAGAGGAGGTCGCATGGTTCGAGTACCATGATTCGTGGCGGCTAGTGCTTCTGGTTTTACCAGTTATCCCGTTATGATTGATTAGACTGAGAACAGATATGATAGAGTGTGGGGCCAGAGGGCCATGTCGAGCGAGTTTAATGGAGCATACCTGGAGAGGGAAATCGAGTTAGTTTTGAGAGATTTTCATTGGTAAGATGCCAGTTGGAGTCGCAAGACACAGGGATGGGTAGAGATGAGATTTTATGGAGAGTTGCGGCCTGAGTTGAGTAATCGGCCAATAGTTGAGATGTCACTTTCTGTGACGAGAGTTGCGCTGGTTCCGCTTCCTAGGAGAAGCAAAATACGATATTGAGTTTCCAGTTTCAGAGTTGGAGGTAAACCCCGTGGGGTAGCATAGGGTTGCAACCTTTTCACCAGAGTATTTGGGCAGTATGGTTGCTGCGAGGTATTCCATATACCACGAGAGAGCTATTAGAGGAGACTGGGATGAGGAAAAGGAGATACCTTAGTCGAGTCACGCATACTTTTAGTAGCAGTTTCAAGTGATCAAGAGGAGTATATTGGGGCAGTGGCCCTCGTTGTCTACATTGTGTATCGACTGTGAGAGTGAGGTCTCTTGCTTTTATGATGGCTTCTGCGATGAGAGGCTGGTTGAGGAATCAGAAACGAGGTGTGTGATAGTGCATTATTTCCAGATTGAGAGTCACGACTGTCTGGAACAGTTGGGGTATCTGGCGGTGTGTCGGTCTGAGGCTTCGAGATGACTAGAGGCAGTCACGTCGAGGGGGTTATGAGACTTTTGTCTGAGCTACGAGATATTTGGAGTTGCCTGGTTTGCATCGGAAGATCATCGAGTGTTGCGTTGTACGAATCCAAGAGTCAAGTGTGATGTACCTGGTGAAACAGTCTATGGAGTAGACTGTTGGTATTCCTATTGGTAATGGTTCGAACCTTGAGTGGGGGAGAACTGAATATTTTATTAAGAGGATCAGAGATTTGTTCAGGTGCGGTTAGAGAACTGATTATGGAGATCTGCAGTACGGGAATTATGGGACTTGGGTCATTGGTGGATAAAACAATTACAGAGCGAGATGATGCATGTTGTACGTGTTAGGAAAGGATGAGTGTCTCAACGGCAGGTGGCCGTTGGTCAGAGACCTTGTGGTGGTTAGGAATTCTTCGAGGTTGTAATGGTAAATTCGAGGTGGGTGGCTCGTAAGGATAGTTTCGGCGGTGAAGAATTTCTGGTTCAATGCATGGGTTGTTATATGCACTCTGGGAAGGGTAAATGTTGATTGGGCAGTCAACTTCAGAGTCGGTATGAGTATTCTCGCATGGGTTTTGAGCCATAGAGGATGGGGTTTCGGATGGTCATCAACGGGTTCTTGACATTGACGATTCCTCCGTGTGTCAAGTTGTGAGTTGGAGTATTTCGAGGTTGCGACCTGTGCAAGTGGAAGATCAGTGGATGAGACAGGACATTGTGAGATTCTGAAAGAGTGTATTGTGGTATCCGAGTATGATGTCGTGAGTTGAAGATCAGTGTATGAGACAAGACATCATGAGATTCCGTGATGGTGTACCGGGGTATCTGAGTATGACGCCCTAAATTTTTGGATTATTTTGAGATTTGAGTTTGCAAGTGGAGTACCGAGTGAATATTGTTCCAGTGGGAACCCATCAGTTAATTGTCGCCAGAACGAGACTGTCTAAGGGTGTACCTGTGTTGAGAAAAGTGTCTTTCTTACAAGAATTTACATCAGGAGCAGTGGTGCATAACCTGAGTACGTGGGTGCACCTATCTATGTTGGGGTTGTGGAGCATCAGTTAGTGAACTGAGTGTAGTGATGATATGATGATGAGATTATGAGGTGATAAGAGAGAGAGCGGATCCGAGTGGAAGTGATCACTTAGGATTAGCAGGGAAAACCATGGAGTGATCCCATGGCGAGTCAGTTAGTGAGAGAGTGTTCTAAGACTACGGGGAGCCGTAGCATCCATGAGTCAGTGAGAGAAAAGGTATCGTGTGACTGCGGAGAGCCGCATCATACATGAGTCAGAGAAAAGGGTATAGTGTGACTGCGGAGAGTCGTAGAATACGTGAGTCAGAGAGAGTATTGTGAGACTGCAGGGAGCCGAATCATTCATGAGCTAGCGAGAGAGAAAGAGAGAATATTGCAAGACTGCGGGTGGTCGTAGCAGTCGCGAGGCAATAAGAGAGTGTCATTGGACTACGGAGAGTCGTAGCACGTGTTAGTCAGTGAGAGAAAGTGTTGTATAACTGCGGGGGGGCAGCCTTATTAGTCAGGGTATGATGCAGAGCGGCTCTTAGGAATGGGTAGCCTTACCAGAAGAGTCTGTGAGAACCTGGGGGGCCGAACCAAAGGCGAGACTGGGATCTCGACGGTGGTCAAAAACCGTCGTGTTTTGAGTTAGAGCGGGGTTGTCGCGAATCAGACAGATCGAGGTGTAATACATGCGTATAATCGTGGAGCATGGGTCATGAGTGGAGGGCTAGATTTGGACGATTGGTTCCAATTCTATGTCGGATCAGACTCTGGTGGGTGAATTTAGTTCTATCTATGTGGAGGACGAGCAGTTTGAGATTTCGGGTGGATCTCATTCTGAGGGAGATGTGTTTCCGTCTGATCTTTTAAACTTGAGTGAGCTAGTTCGTTGGGTTGGGAAGGACCACGAGGCGCATGGAACTAGTAGGTAGTAGACGACAGAGGTTGGAAGAGAGGCGACTTCAGATAGTGTTGTAGTATTCGCTTGGGGTAAGGCGAACTTCGTGACTTGTGCGTCACGACGAGCCGAGATGGTCACTGTGAGAAGGAAGTCGGTAAGTCGTTTTATTGGGTGTATAGTGGGTAACCTTTGGAGGTTCAACTATTAGGTCGAGAGTAGATCTAGTGCTCAGTGTTGAAAGTGATATGTGAGAGGGAGACGGGGCTTATGCTCATAGAGGTCCGAGGACACCTCTGAGCGGGCATGATCTTTTTCTTGTATTAAGAATAGAGTATTGGGGTACATTTTGTTCAGATGGGTTCTGATTGCAGTTCAATGGGCAGGTCCCTGGTGTGATGTGACCCTTTCGTCCCTTGGAGTATGATCTGGGTTGTTCAATGTGTCTGGTATGAGTGATCGGTAGCTAATTCTTGGGCATTGACTTGTTTCTATCAGTCGCAACGAGAGAATCAGAGGGGTAGTGAGTTATCGAGGTTTGTTATTCGAGGAGCGAATAACATGGTGATATCTTGAGAGGGCGGTTTGGCGGTGAGACAGGACACTAGAATTTCCGGATTCTGGAGAGTCAGAAGGGGGTTTCATAGCGGCAGAAGGGTGTGTCCTTTTCCGGGATGGGAGTTCCTGTTGGATTCAGGTGTCCATGGAGGAAGTTAGTTGTATGGTATGAGATCCTTTCGGTGGTGCTTTCGGATTATGGGTTCGATCTATGTGTTGTGGAGGAGCGATTTCGAGGGCGAAATCTAATTCAAGTGGGGGAGAATTGTAACATTCGGATTTTTAGATATATCATTGTAAGAGTAAATTCTGAGATTTATGGAGCGAATCGACGAGTTGTGAGTCCAACTCGTCGAGTAGAGTCGAGTCATCCGTGTGGGTTTAATGAGCTGACTCGACGAGTCAGTGTGCCGACTCGTCGAGTTGGTGTTGTGCGAGGAAACCCTAAATTCCCAGGGTTGGGGCCTATTTAAGGAGACTTATAACCTCAAATGCGCCTCACCAGCTACCCAACTCTCCGGTGTGAAACCCTTAGCGGCCATTGAAGATAAGAGAGAGTGCTTGAGCTAATATCAAGTGTTTTTGGTGAATCATTGGAAGGAAAGGAGTGAGCAACAAGCAAGGAACGAGAAAAGGCTATGGGATCTAGCATTTCTTCACCTGGAGCTTCTGTAGAAGGTATAAAGTCTGCACCTTTCTCATCTTATTAGTTGGATCTCATGAGTTTAAGAAGTTAGGGTTTTCATCACATATTATTTGGGACTTCGAGAATACTAAGTTATCAAGAGGTTTAAACCTTAGATCTGGACCTTGTAAGGTCCCTAGAGCCCAAAGGTCCCAACTTTATTCATCCATGAGAGGAGTATGGTGTTTAACACCTTGTGAGAACATGTATTGGTAGATTGGGGAAAAACCACCATGCATGAGCGTAAAGATCGAAGCTTTACGTGACAATCGAGCCTTAGGATAGTAGATCTAGTGTTTGGAGTGATAAATCTACCTTAAATCGTTTGAATGAGAAATCAGATCGAAGGGACTCGCCGAGTCCATGAACTGACTCGACGAGTCGGTTAGGGTTTGTCCCGACGAGCTGGACCGTGCAATAGCTCGGCGACTTAGGGGTTAACTCGACGAGCTAGACCTTCACGAGACTTATGAGGAACGAGTGGACTCGACGAGTCGCATTAATGCACTCAACGAGTCAGGTCAAACCTGGACTGTTAACTCGAGTTGACTTCTGTTGACTTTAGGGTTTGGTCAACATGAGTAATGGAAAGCCATAGAGAGGTAAAATGATCTTTTACCCATTCCAAGAGTTTGAGAGAAAGAGAAATAGCTATGGTTTATTTATAGTCGTGAATAGAGTATTAATGAGAGATATTTATCGTATGTGTTAGGCGGAGGCTAGACCGGTGATTCGACTTTGAGTTTGTCCGAGTTCTTACAAGGTGAGTCTTCTCACTATACTTTACCTAGAGTGGTACTTATGTGTGACCTGAGGGTCTTATGTGCTTACATTGAGTATTATATTATCCTGCCTTATCTTTTATGTTGTGCATTATGTCTTTGTGATTTATGCTATGCGGAGCTTTACAGACCGGACCAGAGGGTCCAACGAACCGTGAGACTGGAGGGTCCCACTGAGACACATTGACCGGAGGGTCTTACAGTGATATAGCCTCGAGTGGCTAATGAGCTGTGTGTGTGGTATTTTGGGGAACTCACTAAGCTTCGTGCTTACCTTATTATTGTTGGGTTTTGAGCATTCTAACACTCCTATGGTATACATGCAACCCTAAATACCTTGGATCTATGTTTTCTCTATTATACATGCAAATATCAATTTTCCATGGTATTACCCTAACTAGCATACAATCATATGTAATAGGATAACCAAACTCGATAGAATACATACCTCTTTGTTGTAGCTTGATTCCATGAAGCTTAAGAGCCTAGTGCCCCAAGTGTGAAACCTCAAATGGTTCACACAACATCACCAACATCTTGGAATAACCATGAGAAGAAGATACTAGTCTTGTTACTCTATGAAATCGGCTTGCCCTCTTGTGTATGCACTAGTGCCGATTTCACCAATCAATGGGGTCTTTATATAGTGTGCACATTAGGGGTACACCATGTAACCCATGACTTTACCCATTCCTTATGCTCCATGGGTTTTAACCTCCATGGAGTATCCATGGGTCACCACATGGGTTAAACCCAACATAAGGAATCATGGATCATAAGCCCACATATATAAGAATGAATTATTTACACAATCAATCCCCATATATTTAATTAGTCTCTTTTGATCACTAAATTAATTCCAAATTAATTCTTGATCAATACTAATTAAATAATATGATTTCATATTAATATATTAGAACTTATAATATATTAATATGTCACAAATATCCTCTTCTCACAAAAGGTCTATCCAAATGTTCTGATGCCATGCAACCCAAATGGACCATGTCGGGTCGGTTTAAGTATATACCAATTATAGTTATGGACTTAGACACTAATCCAACAGTCTCCCACTTGGATAAGTCTAATAACTATTATTGCAAGTACGACTTCATAACCCGACTAGCAATCGTAGCTCTTAAAAGCCGTTGTCGAACTCTGAACAAATCAATGACGCGTCCATTAGATAAGTGATCATATATTCCTCCATCCTAGATATCATATGTACTAAGACATGGATTATAATCATTCTCTCTGTCCATTTCTTGTTTCCCGATTTCTGATTTATGACGACCGACTAATTTAACAAATCAAATCAGTCCAGGCTTGGCCAAGCACTTAGGGTGTCATCACTAAATCATCGAGGGGGCAACAGATATCGCTTTTATCCCTTTAAGGGTAAAAGGAATGGATAAACTTTGACTCATATGCTTGTACTAACTACTTTTTGAATCATACACAAATGCACGTTTTATAACATCGAGTTACCAATGCGGTTTCGTGCAATCAATGTATAACCAACTCATAGTCAACAACTCATATCTCTAGGTTTGAAGAATATAAGATATTATCGTCTCATGATTCACTCGTGATAAAATCCATGAAGTGATTCAAATGAGCGTGGGTTGAATCCAATACTCATAACTTATGAGCACTCATGAATGTTGCAGCAACTCTTGCTATGTCCACTACCTTGGACATCTACAAACCAGCTTCATGACAGTCTTGATTCATATCTACTCCCAACATATGACTGACTGTGGATGGTTTGAATAACTTAGTCATTCAGGAAGAACGACCTAGTTATTCTGGAAGTCAAAACATGCAAATTGAAACCCAAGAATAATACTAATCCTATATGGCCCCAACACTTTGAGTGTAAATAAAAACACCTTTTATCTAAGCACCATATTGATTACTCATTATTCATTGTATACTATTTCGACTTTATCAACTTTATACTTGAATTAAAACACTAGTCGTCCCATGCTTCAAGCATGTACACTATGTTTTCTAAACAATAGTTATGACATACACCAAGTGTGCACACTATGTTTGTCTATGATCTTTACTTTGTGGAATAGATCGATTGAACATAATTCCAATGATTCTCATTTCACAATCCCAATCCTTATTGTAAATGTAAGAATACCAAACTCTTGCCATTTACTATAATCTATTAGATTCTAAACTTATATGCAATGATCCCCTTGCAATGAATATGCACACAAGTCACAAAGACTTGGAAACAGACATTACAAAGTATTCCAATGGAGAGCAATTCCACGGAAACAAAGTCTCACATTCAAAGTACATTCCTTTGAATACCCTTCTTGCATTAAGTTCTCTAATCTTACACAGATTCAAAGAATAACTTCCACCTATGGAGACAATTCCATATTCCCATTTTGACTATCACTTCTGAACAAGAGTTGCCTCCTTTCAGAATATGTCAATATGGTCCTATCTCTACACTTCCAATTGTCCATGAGCAACCAATCTTTGGTAAACCTCAGATTGTCCTCGACAATTGCTTAATCATTTTAGTCATATCCAATACTAGACCTTTTCTCCTCTAAATGCCCCCAGGCATTTGGAAAATTTAGAAAGGATAAATATTATAGCACATGCAATCGATCCTATACCCGAAGCATATGCGACACGATTCATGCTATAAATTTTTTTTATTTGCCATGTTCTCACAATTCCAACTATGAAGAGGGATGCCGTAATCATAATCGAATTTTGAGAATGCAAGACATATAGAATTTCCTTATGTTGAACCATTCCAACATAACATTCATATATATCCTTGACTAAAGTTGATTAAAATCTCAATCTAAGCTTGTAGAAATTAGAATGAAGTATAAAATCCTCTCCCTTAATTATAGCAAAACAATTTCTCGAAGCTAATTGAAACTTTTGTTTTCTATAATTAACATTGCTAACTTGCAACACTTAACATAATAATCATGCTCCCACTAACATGATAATTATATCATAACACTTTATGTTCCCACTAGCTTTGACATGTACCCAGAAATCAGCTAGACTTCTAGAAATCAATACATTATTGACTTTCTTTCCAAAGTTCAGGCTTCTGATACGAGATGCTTTGATAAGATTTTACCAAAATCATACACCTTTCCTTAGATAGCTCACATGTGTGTCTAAACAATTATAAAGAGGGATGTCATAATCATAATGTTTAGACCTTTTGCCATTCTCACAAGTCCATGTTAGTGTGTCGGTTAACCACACGCACTCCACTAATGACTTTGACAATGCAAATATCACAATTGCTATCTACTTAAAATCTACTTAGTGAAAGCGTTTCCTCACCATCATTTTCATGAATCGGAGAGAAACCTTATGACACTTAGATTTTTATGGTGCATGTGTTCATATCCATGTGAATTTGTCAAAACCATAATCACACGACAAGATTAGTGACAAATCCAAACTCATATGGATTGAACTTGTTCAATCTTAATTTCGTGCCACCCGGCAGCACAAGGGCCTACCATTGCTTCCTGGTTGTTATGCAACCAATTGAGAACTCATAGAACTCATATGCAAAGTCAACTTTTAACTGGAATAGACACGGAAATAAGAATATGTCAACACGATAGGTTACAAACCTCAAGTCGTGGGCTAGTGATTAACAATACTCTTGATTAGTTCTTGAAACTATCTCAATATCTTTTAAGACTCCCACTGAACTCTTGACATATAATATTCTCTTGTCAAGAACCATTCCTTGACAAAACAAATATTCAAGAGTTAGTGCAGATTCTTATCAAGTTAAACACTTCATACATTTTGTATTAGTTGGTCTTTGTTTTATCCAAAACATCACAACTAACCAACTTCAAATGTACAAGAATAGGAAACATTTGACAAGTGTTATAAACTTTTTAAAGATTATGTCATGCAAGTTACAATCTTAGAGTATGACTCTAAGACTTGATTTTTGGAACGAAGTATGATTTATCTTTTGATTTAACCATTTCAACAATTCATGATTCCTCTCCTTAGCCAAACAAATGCACTAAGGTATCTTTAGAGGATCAATTGTGATATCGTTTTATAATCACTAAGATAATCATAAAACAAGATACTCAAGTACTCTCCCATCTCTTCAGATTGGAGAAACTTTTATCTTTCTGCCTAATTTGATTCTTCTTATCCGTCCTGTCATGCATTGAAACTTTTCCAATGCTTCACAATTACGCTTAAACTTGTAAGTATAACCATATTTACTAAACTTTAGTAAATCATGACGAATAATCTTATCGACCTTTGTAGTGGACTTGACCAGCGGACGACCTAGTGTACCCAATCCTTCAGTCCTTCACTTGACTCACACACATGTGAACAAGGAATTAGTCTTAATTTCCCAAAAATGAAAATTCTCACTCATCATACAATACAACTTGCATGATTCCAAGTTTCTATCCAACTGAAACTTGGGTGATGAGAATATTTCCTTATTTGGTAAATTATGACACTACCACAAATGAAAGAATCAAATCCATTTTCCAATATTTCTTATCAATTGAAACATATACACAACAATTTTTCACAAATGCCCATTTTAGGATACTTAATATAAATAAAATCAAAACCTTTTCTTTTATTTTAAAACTTGCGGAAAAATCTTATCCTTATAATGCAAATACATATGAAAACTATGTTGATATCTATTCCTAAGCAATTTATCGTAACTCTTAAGCAGTTGCTCGAAATTCTGATCATCGAACCATGCGATCGAGATCCATCTTCGCGATCACATCAGCATACTCTTTCTTTAGGTTTCCTTTGGTTCTTCCAAAACATCAAAATGTAACTTACATTACATCATGTATTAAGAATCTCCAAAAGAGACTTCATAGAGTTAGATAATGGACTTTACCTGAAGTAGAGTCAAACTTTTGACTTTACCAGATCTTTCAGGAAAATCTGGAAGCTTCGCAACCAATGCCCCTTCTTTTGGCAAAAGAAACATATGGACTATTTTGGAAATGGTACACGAGATTATCTCAGACTTAGCCTTTCTCTTTACCATTGGGTCAAACGACTTGACCATGGCCGATCCGTTTCCATTGGGAAGAGAAAGCTTTTCTGAACTTCCAATGTCACCATTGTCAATGTCCAAATGGGTTTGGGAAGTAGATCTTCCAATGTAATTTGCTTTACCAATGCTCCAAATCATTGTTGATTTAGCAGCATCAAGCAAATAGGTAAGATCACTAAGGGTCATGTCGTGATCTGTCATCAGGTAGTGACTGAAGAACCAAGTCAACAGCCAGCTACCTCGAGACTTCGACATCCGACTCTCCCGGCTTGCCAATATGTGACTTAACCTCCAATATGTAAGTACATATAGTCTTTGCTTGCCAATAGGGATTGAGTGACTTAGAACTTTCCAAGTCTTGAAACTTGTGGGATAGGGAGAATTATTGGAGGAGGTGGAGGAAGTGAAGCATGATTTCCAGTCCCATTAATGCACAACAAAGGGATTAATCTTTCACCTTGATTTCCATGTGGGATATCATCTTCAATAGGAAAGCTTGTTCCAAAAGATTTGGGAAGACCATAGTTGTCTTAACTAGACATCTATAATGGGATAAATTCAAGTTTAGTTGATTTAAAGTCCTTAATATAACACCCAATATGAAATATTAAGGCTAGGATCTGTTGGATTAGGTGTCTAAGCCCATAACTATAATTGGTATGTACTTGAATTGATAGCAGCACAGTCCTTTTGGGTTGCCCTCAACCTAGCAACTGGACAAGGAAATTATGAAAGGAGAGATATTAATTTATAAGATTAATAAATTAATATATATATATATATATATATATATATATATATATAAATGATTTATTAATATGTTATTGGATTAATATATTAATTAGAAATCATTATGTTTAATTAATTGTTAGCCAGAAATTAATCAGAATTGATTTTGGGGTTAAAAGAATTAATTATAAGGTGCAGGGACTAGTTTGCAATTATCTAATAGTTGAGTGGAAGGCTCTAGAACCCCCTTGGAAGAGGGTGGACGAAATCTTTAGGGGAAACCCTAATAATTTCGTCCATAGGGGCTTGGATAAGGCCCTTGGGTTTGCTTAGGCCCTAAGCAAAGGATAACTAGGGTTTCCCTTAAACCCTAGATCCCTCAGCTATATAAGGAGCCTCCTGGTTCATGTTTTTGGTACTTTTTCTTTTGAAGAAACCCTAAGGCCGAGATTTTGCATACTCCCTCTCCTCTCTCTTCTTCTACTTTCCTTCTTGCTAGTCATTGGGTGTGATTCCATTAGAGGCATTACACTTGTGGTGCTAAAGCTTCCAAGAAGATCAAGATCAAGATTAAGGGAATATCAATTGTTTGCTATAACAATTGAAAGGTATGTAAACCCTAAACCCTAGTTTGTTAATTTCGAAATTAGCCTCTCTCCTCTAGGGTTCTTGTTTTGCAATTCAAAGTTGTATGTTCAATAGTTAAAACATAGATCCAAAGTAGGTTGCATGTGAACTTAGGAATTGTTTTCTAGTTTACTTGTTGTACATAAAACCCATCAGTGGTATCAGAGCCATTGTTGTTCTAAATTGAATTGCTACAATTGTTGAATTGCAAATTAGGGTTTATAGCTATTAAACCCTAAAGGCCAAATTTTCGATTTCTAGGGTTTTGGATCAAAGGGTTTTTTCGAAAACCCTAGCCTCCAAAGAACCCTAATCGAAATTAGGGTTAGGGTTTTGAAAACCCTAGCCTCCTCCCTTGTAAATTTCGAAATATGCTAGAGGATAACTAGGGTTTCTTGTTTTTGGATAATTGTTACTTAATTAGATTAATTGGATAATTATCCTTACCCTATTTTTCGAAATTTAGAGGGATAAGGATTAGGATTAAATTAATGGATTAATTTAATTAGATAATCTTTACAAGATTTAATAATTTGATTAATAGTTAATTAAAAGATAAATATTAAATCTAGTTAATTGGTTTATTTAAATTTAAATTTAATAGCTTAAATTTCGAAATTTATAAACCCTTGAAGTTTTAAAATGTTTTAAAACACACCTTATATATATATATTATAATTAAAAGTTTAATATTATATATGTATAAGAATATGGTCAGTCAAATCGCTAGTATGCCTCATTCACGAAGCTAATCTATAAGGGGGTATAAGGAAACTGCCTATAAAATGGTAGTTGAATGGGTGTCCACTCTCACCCACCGCTTCCTTGATTAGTGGAGGGTCGTTAGCAGAACGGATTTGATAGGACAACTACTTCTCATTAAAAGTATAATGATATTAAAGAAAGTACTAGAACATTGTTTCCAAAATCCCAACTCTAGTTACTTTAGGAAAAATGTGAAAAGTATGTTAATCCATGAAATTGCACATTGTGCTTTATTGGTCGTTAGTGGAGCGTGTGTGGTTAACCAGCACACTAAAAGGCACCAATAAAGAGTAGTAATGGGTATCTCATAATTGTCATTTTGATGGAGCGTGTGTGGTTTACCAGCACATCAATAGTTAATGATAAAGACAATGAGGTTACCAAGCACATTTGCATGGTTATTCACATCTTGTTTGTGATCCTCGGCATCCCAGTCACAAATAGAAGAGCATAATCTGAGATCAAAACATGCCATTGAATAGTTTCAATGTATCTCAAAAGAATTAGGAATTTCACTTCGTTTGTTTCGTCTAATGGTGGAATTGGTGAATCGTCATTCACCTACCTTTATGAAATTTGCACTTGGATCTCGGCATCCCATTTCTAAGTTGTGAATCGTCATAGTTGGATCCTAACCTTGATATTATATCTTTGGGTTATTTTATTAAGGTATCTTGAAATCTAACTAAAACTTTCTTTTCAGATGTCTACTCCTGGAAACACTTCTGCTTCGTCCTCCTCCAACCAAAACTTCTCTTTGCTCAATATCTGCTCCAAAGTCGTTATGGATGGCTCAAACTATAACGATTGGATGCGCAACATCAAGATGGCTCTTCGTTTCGAGAACAAAGAATATGTTCTTGAAAAGGAGCTCAAAGAGCTTGATGAGAATAAAGCTACTCCTGAAGATCTTGCTGCCTACAAGAAACATTACGATGATGCTACCAAAGTGGCATGCATCATGGTGGCAACTATGTCCCCAGAACTGCAGAGGTACTATGAGGACTACTGGCCTTTCGAGATGAACAAGGACCTTATGGAAAAGTACCATAAGCGAGCTCGTCAAGAAAAGTTCGAAGTTGTCAAGTCACTCATGGCTTGCAAGATGAAAGATGGGGAGTCAGTTGTGTCACATGTGCAAAGAATGCAACGCTACATAGAGCGTTTGGTCAAGCTCAATATTCACTTTGATGAGGAATTGGCCATTGACATGGTTTTGAACTCACTTCCTGAATGTTATGGTCAGTTTATTCTAACTTACCATTTGAACAATAAAGAGCAGACCTTGGCCCAATTGCACAACTTGTTGCAGACAGCTGAGGCAGGGATGAAGGGTAAAAGTATACCTCCACACCTACGAGTACCCCTGTTTTGGCTATTGAACAGGGAAAGGGGAAAAAGAGGAAAGGTCCTCCCAAACAAAACTGGAAGAGCAAGGCTCAAGCTGGGTCATCTAATAATGGCCCAAAGGCTAAGCCCAATGGTTCCACTCCCCATGTTTCTGATCCAAAAGAGGCAGTTTGCTTTTACTGCAACCAAAAAGGGCATTGGAAGAGATCTTGCCCACAATATCTGCAAGATATCAAGGATGGCAAAGTGAAGCCATCTTCGGCAGGTATTTACACTATTTCTGCTAATAACTCATTATCTTCTCGTTCATGGGTCCTTGATACAAGATGTGGTTTTCATATCTGTTCTGATTTGCAGGGTCTAAAGGAAAGTGAGGAGATAGAGCGAGGAAGGATAAACCTGATCATGGGAAACAGAAAGTCTTCACCAGTAACCAAGATCGGAGTTTATCAGCTTCTGCTTAGTAATGATGTTAGATTAGATTTAATAAATTGTTGCTATTCGTCTGAGATGACGAGAAACATTATTTCATTTCATGCATTGTTCAGACAAGGTTTTACATATTCTTTTAATGATTTGAATGGTTCAATTTCTGTTTATAAGAATGGTGTTTTTATGTTTGAAGCTTTACCTTGTAATGGTGTGTATGAAACAGTGACTTGTGTTGATAGCCTAGGAAATAGTGTACTTAATATTGACTTGTCTAATAGTGTAGACAAGGCATGCTTGTGGCATTGTCGTCTTGGACATATCAACAAGAAACGCATAGCCCAACTCCAAAAGGATGGAGTGTTGGAATCATTTGACCTAAAGTCAGATGACATGTGTGAATCTTGTCTTTTGGGAAAGATGACAAAATCACCATTCACAGGGTCTTGTGAAAGAGGTGAAGGTCTGTTGGATCTCATACACACGGATGTGTGTGGGCCCTTCAGATCAACTACAAGAGATGCTAATCGATTCTATGTGACTTTCACTGACGATTATAGCAGATATGGATATATCTACTTGATCAAGCATAAGTCAGAAACTTTTGAAAAGTTCAAAGAGTTTAAGCATGAAGTCGAAAATCAATTGGGCAGAAAGATAAAGATACTTAGATCCGATAGAGGCGGGGAGTATCTTAGTATCGAGTTTAACGACTATCTGAAAGAATGTGGGATAGTCTCACAATTGACTCCTCCTAGGACACCATAGTTAAATGGTGTAGCTGAGAGGAGCAATCGAACCTTGTTAGACATGGTTCGTTCTATGATGAGTCGGGCTTCGCTTCCTATTCACTTATGGGGGTATGCCTTAGAGACAGCCGCCCACATCCTCAATCTTGTCCCTACAAAGAAGGTTGCCAAAACACCTCACGAAATGTGGACAGGGAAAGTTCCCTCGTTAGCACATATTAAAGTCTGGGGTTGTGAAGCTTTCGTAAGACGAGAGACTCACGACAAGCTAGCAGCTAGAAGTGAGAAATGTGTTTTCATTGGTTACCCAAAGCAGTCTTTTGGATATTTGTTCTACAGGCCTAGTGAGAACGTGGTCTTTGTAGCACGAAGAGGAGTCTTTCTTGAAAGAGAGCTCATATTCAAAGAGGACAGTGGGAGCACTATTGACCTTGAAGAAATTCAAGAGTCAGCCAATGAAGGAACCTTAGATGACACTAGCACTCAACCAGAGGAAACGGTTCCTGTTGAACCAATCGATAACTCATTACCTCTTAGAAGATCCACTAGGGTGAGTGTGCCACCTGAGTTGTATGGTTTTCATATTACTTCAGATGGTGACACATTCATAAGTGACAGAACACTGGTAAACTTAGATGAACCAGTCACTTATAAGGAAGCAATGGCAGGCCCAGAGGCTTCCAAGTGGAAAGAGGCAATGGACAGCGAGATTAAGTCCATGTATGACAACCAAGTTTGGAATTTGGTTGATAGTGCACCAGGTCGTAAGACAGTTGGGTGCAAATGGATCTTCAAGAAGAAGACAGACATTGATGGAAATGTGCACACATTCAAGGCTCGACTGGTTGCAAAAGGTTTCACTCAAACCCCAGGGGTTGACTATGATGAGACCTTCTCGCCAGTGGCTAAGATTAAATCTATTAGGATATTGCTCGCCATAGCTGCCTTTCATGATTATGAAATCTGGCAGATGGATGTCAAAACTGCTTTCCTTAATGGGAAGTTGGCTGAAGATGTTTACATGAGTCAGCCAGAGGGTTTTGTTGATGCAAAGTTCCCCAATAGAGTGTGCAAGCTTGAGAAATCCATTTATGGATTGAAACAAGCATCTCGCAGTTGGAATCTTTGCTTCCATGAGAAAGTCAAAGAGTTTGGTTTCTCTAGAAGTGAAGATGAGTTCTGTGTGTATATCAAGGCTAGTGGGAGTATAGTAACTTTTCTGGTGTTGTATGTCGATGACATATTACTCATTGGTAACGACGTTCCAACCTTGAAAGAAGTTAAGTCTTGGCTTGGAAAGTGTTTTGCCATGAAAGACCTTGGAGAAGCTGCCTATATTCTTGGGATTAGAATATTGAGAGATAGAAAGAAGAGACTAATTGGACTTAGTCAGAGCACATACTTGGATAAGGTACTAAAGAGGTTTAGTATGGAAAATTCCAAGAAGGGAGAGCTACCTATCCAGAGCAATACCAAATTGAGTAAGACTCAATTCCCGAGTACAGATGTTGAAATAGATGACATGAGTCGTGTACCTTATGCTTCCGCTGTCGGATCGATCATGTACGCTATGACATGTACTCGTCCTGATGTGGCATTTGCTTTGAGCATGGTCAGTCGCTATCAGGGAAACCCAGGTAGAACTCATTGGATAGCAGTTAAGAATATACTCAAGTATTTGCGAAGGACAAAGGACTGGGTCCTTGTGCTTGGTGGCAGTGACACTTTGAGAGTAGATGGTTACAGTGATGCCAGCTTTCAGACGGATAGAGATAACTTCCGTTCTCAGTCGGGCTGGGTGTTTTTACTGAATGGAGGAGCAGTTACTTGGAAGAGTTCCAAGCAAAATACGGTGGCTGATTCAACTTGTGAATCAGAGTACATAGCAGCAAGTGAAGCGTCGAAAGAAGCAGCTTGGTTGAGGAACTTCATCGGGGATCTCGGAGTTGTTCCAACCATCCAGGAGCCTATGGAACTGTTCTGCGATAATGAAGGAGCGGTTGCCTTGACAAAGGAACCGAGAGATCATGGTAAGACCAGACATATCGACAAAAAGTACCATTTCATCAGACATAGAGTAGAAGAAGGCCATCTTATAGTAAAGAGGGTGTCATCTGAAGATAACCCATCAGATCCTCTCACAAAGGGTCTGAGTAGGGCTAAGCATATTCAGCATGCTCGGAGCATAGGACTGAAAGATGATATTAGTTTTAGTAGTTAGATTAGTTTTTGAAACTTGTAACAAAGTAAATGTAATTGACTTTTGGTGATTAAATAATAAAGTATTATTTATAAGTTTGGTTTCTGCCTTTTGTCAATTGTTTATTATTGTGTTTCATTTTTGCATGTTTTACTTCCCGAATAATAAGATTATTCAAACTCCACAGTCACTCATACTTTTGGAAGTAAGTAGTGAATTAAGACTGTCATAAACTGGATTGTGGATTGTCTAAGGATAGATATGGCAATAGAATTGCTGCAACGTTCATGAGTACTCAGAAATTGAGATTTGAGTACTGGATAAACCCTCGCTCAGAGTATCACTTCATGGAATTCATCACGAGTAATACTGAGACGGTAATATCTTATAATCTTGAAACGAAGATATATGAGTTGTAATTTACAAGTCGGTTGTGCATTGGTGATACGAAAACGCATCAGTAACTTGGTGTTATAAAACGTATTGTCATGCATAATTTGATGAGTAAAAGATACAAGCATATGAGTCAACGTTTATTCGTTCCTTTTGCCCTAACAGGAAAAGCGATATATGTGGGCCCCTCGATGATTTGGTGTTGACTTATGTGTTGGGCCCAGCCAGGACTAAATTGATGTGTTCGATTAGAAGTCCTTCATCATCACAAATCAGGAATCGGGAAACATAGATTCTGGACAAACAGATTGATTACATTCCATGTCTTTTGTCTGGGGATATCAAGCAGAACGAAGGGTTATATGATCACTTATCTTAGGACACGTAACTGACTGGGTCAGAGTTCGGCAGCAGCTTTTGGAAGCTACAATTTGCTGGTCAAATTTAGAAGGCATACTAGCAATTATAGTTACAGACTTATCCAAGTGGGAGACTGTTGGATTAGGTGTCTAAGCCCATAACTATAATTGGTATGTACTTGAATTGATAGCAGCACAGTCCTTTTGGGTTGCCCTCAACCTAGCAACTGGACAAGGAAATTATGAAAGGAGAGATATTAATTTATAAGATTAATAAATTAATATATATATATAAATGATTTATTAATATGTTATTGGATTAATATATTAATTAGAAATCATTATGTTTAATTAATTGTTAGCCAGAAATTAATCAGAATTGATTTTGGGGTTAAAAGAATTAATTATAAGGTGCAGGGACTAGTTTGCAATTATCTAATAGTTGAGTGGAAGGCTCTAGAACCCCCTTGGAAGAGGGTGGACGAAATCTTTAGGGGAAACCCTAATAATTTCGTCCATAGGGGCTTGGATAAGGCCCTTGGGTTTGCTTAGGCCCTAAGCAAAGGATAACTAGGGTTTCCCTTAAACCCTAGATCCCTCAGCTATATAAGGAGCCTCCTGGTTCATGTTTTTGGTACTTTTTCTTTTGAAGAAACCCTAAGGCCGAGATTTTGCATACTCCCTCTCCTCTCTCTTCTTCTACTTTCCTTCTTGCTAGTCATTGGGTGTGATTCCATTAGAGGCATTACACTTGTGGTGCTAAAGCTTCCAAGAAGATCAAGATCAAGACTAAGGGAATATAAATTGTTTGCTATAACAATTGAAAGCTATGTAAACCCTAAACCCTACTTTGTTAATTTCGAAATTAGCCTCTCTCCTCTAGGGTTCTTGTTTTGCAATTCAAAGTTGTATGTTCAATAGTTAAAACATAGATCCAAAGTAGGTTGCATGTGAACTTAGGAATTGTTTTCTAGTTTACTTGTTGTACATAAAACCCATCAGGATCCAACAACCTATTTATAACCGGAAGAGGGATGTCGTAATCCAAGCTATAAAATAGTTGAAGGTAGGTAAATGATGATTTACCAATTTCCACCATGAAAACGAAATATAATTAAGTTTTAATTGGATTTAAAACTCCTAGATCTTTTGAGATACATTGAACTTTCAATGGCATGTTTGAATCTCGATTGTGCCCTCTCAAGTTTGTGACTGGGATGCCGAGGATCACAAACAAGGTGTGAATAACCATGCAAATTTACTTGGTACCCTTAACTTTATCACCTAATTGATGTGTCGGTTAACCACACGCGCTCCACCAATCTATGATAAACATTAATTTACCCTTTGCCATACATTGTCAGTCCCATGTTAGTGTGTCGGTTAACCACACACGCTCCACTAACGACTTAACATAGGTGCAAAGTGAAATTTCATGGGTTAGCACCTTTTCACATTTTCCTAAGTAACTAAGATTGGGAATTTATAAGTGTTTAGTTACTTAGTATTTATCATTATACTTTTAATGAAGGGAGAATTATAGTCCTTATCCTACCCGTTCGACTAACGACCCTCCACCAGTCAAGGAAGCGGTGGGTGAGAGTGGACACCCATTAAACTGCCATTTTATAGGCAGTAACCTTATACCCCCCTTATAGACCGGCTTCGTGAATGAGTCCTACTAACGGTAAGATTGACTTTATCTTATACATATCTATATAATTAAACTTATAATAATAGTATAAGGGTTTAATTTTAAACTTTTAAAATTCTAGGGTTTGATTTGGAATTAAAGCATTCATAAGCAAAACTTTACAAATTTCAAAACTTGAGGGCAAGTATTGAAACTTTTCAATTACTCTTGGATTTTCATAAATGTGACTTTTCATATAACTTGAGGACAAGTTACAAAAACACATTTTATGAACTACTTTTAGATCAATTTGGATTGAAAACAACTAACATATATTTTTTCCATTAATCTAAATTAACTCATAAAACAAGGTGACACAAAAAAACTTGGTAATCCATAACTTGAGGACAAGTTATGGAGTCCATACAATGTCATTAAGATCAAGAATTACACTAACAAACAATTTGCACATAATTCCTATGATCTACCAAAACTCATAAGCATGAACAATCCATATCAACAATTTTCAAGAATCATATAAACATATATAAAACTTGAAACTTTGATAATAACTTTGAAATTGGTTTACCATAATTATTACCACATCAAAAACAGGTTTTATAAGTCCAAAACAGTTTAAGGTAATGATTCTAGACCAATTCCAGCCTTAAAAGTCGAAAATATGTTGTCAGGGGCTTCTACTCGTCGAGTGAATGAACCTACTCGATGAGTAGGATGAATTTCTTCATGGACTCGGTGAGTCCATCAGTGGACTCGGCGAGTCCAGTGCCCAGGAAGCCAGAATTTTCGATTTTTAAGCTATTTCAGCATGTATAACTTGAAAACAAGCCTAGGCTCTGATACCACTGTTGGGTTTTGAGCATTCTAACACTCCTATGGTGTACATGCAACCCTAAATACCTTGGATCTATGTTTTCTCTATTATACATGCAAATATCAATTTTCCAAGGTATTACCCTAACTAGCATACAATCATATGTAATAGGATAACCAAACTAGATAGAATACATACCTCTTTGTTGTAGCTTGATTCCATGAAGCTTAAGAGCCTAGTGCCCCAAGTGTGACACCTCAAATGGTTCACACAACATCACCAACATCTTGGAATAACCATGAGAAGAAGATACTAGTCTTGTTACTCTATGAAATCGGCTTGCCCTCTTGTGTATGCACTAGTGCCGATTTCACCAACCAATGGGGTCTTTATATAGTGTGCACATTAGGGGTACACCATGTAACCCATGACTTTACCCATTCCTTATGCTCCATGGGTTTTAACCTCCATGGAGTATCCATGGGTCACCACATGGGTTAAACCCAACATAAGGAATCATGGATCATAAGCCCACATATATAAGAATGAATGATTTACACAATCAATCCCTATATATTTAATTAGTCTCTTTTGATCACTAAATTAATTCCAAATTAATTCTTGATCAATACTAATTAAATAATATGATTTCATATTAATATATTAGAACTTATAATTTATTAATATGTCACAAATATCATCTTCTCACAAAAGGTATATCCCAATGTTCCGATGTCATGCAACCCAAATGGACCATGCCGGGTCGGGTCAACCATTGTAACTAGTGTTAAAGTAATAAAGAGAAATTATTTGAATATTATGTGCATTTAATTATTTTTAAAGATGTAATAAAAATGATCGTCAAGTCCCCCCAGTCCGATGTTATTGGTACGCGTCCAATGACATTGGACTGGACTCAGTCATATAAACCATGTGTCATCAAGTCCCCCTAGTCCAATGTGATTGGATTGCTGACAAACGGATCGGACTAAACAAAGCACTAATGCATCAAATAAAAAAGAGAACGACCGAACCTCGTCGACGAGAGTCATGGTGATGTACCATGAGCCAAACATGGGTTGGCTGGATGATCTTTCCTTGTTAGGAGTATGATCCGGTCGGTGAGATGCAACGTAATTGTTGCTGCCATTATGAAGAGCAAGGTTGTTGATGATGTTATGCGGAGCGGGGATGCTATGCGACAATGATGACAATGAGGCATCGAGCCAAGGTAGCTAAGAAGCGTAAGCTCGCCATTAAGTCCCTGAGACTGTTACCCGACGCAATTGTTGCTGTCATCATGCAGCAAGGAATGTCACCGATGACCATCTATATAGTCTGCTTTACGTGATTATTACTATATCAATACACGACGAAGTTGTTGGCATAAAAAGTAGCAAAAATCTTCGTCCGAGATAGATGTTGTTAAACCGATAAGTTGCAAGGTTCTTGACCATATAATAGGTGGCAAAGGTTCTGGGAGCTGGGCGATTAGGTTGCTAATAGGGGTTATGCAATGAGGCTATTGCCAAAAAGCCAAGCCATAGAGACGTTGAGGGATAAGCGATGATACTATAGGTAGGGGATGCGCAGCAAGACTGTTGTCAAGAGCCAGGCAACAAAGATGTTGAGGGACACACGGCAAGGCTACATGTAGGGGTTGCACAGCAAGACCGTTTCCGAGAGCCAGGTACCAGAGGTGTTGAGGGATAAGCAGTGAGGCTATAGGCAGGGGTTGCGCAGCAAGACCGTTTCCAAGAGCCAGGCAGTATAGGTGATGAGGGATACGCAGCGAGGCTATAGGTAGGGGTTGCGCAGCAAGACCGTTTCCGAGAGCCATGCAGCAGAGGTGTTGAGGGATACGTGGTGAGGCTAAAGGTAGGGGTTACGCACCAAGACCGTTACCGAGATCCAGGCAACAAGGATACTGAAAGGTTGTAGGTAGCAGGGATGCTGTCATGATAACATTCTTGTTGAAAGCTAGCCTTACTGTAGTAGGATGTAGTGTAGAAGACGCTTTGTTGATTTTCCGAGCACAAGGAAACCATGATGATTGTGGGAGAATAAACACCAAGAGTGCGGTGCTGGATGGTATAAGCTTATGATGTGCGCCTTACGGTGCGCGACAATACACGACTTATGTTGCGCGGCTTGGAAGAATAGCTTGGGTTTAGCACCCAACGATCATGGATATGTTACATGGGAGAGCATCGCATACAGATCGGGATTAGCAGCCAGCGATCGTAGATACATCATGCGGGAGAGCATCGCGTGGGATCATGTAGGAAAAGGTTTCGAGCCTTTGAGCCTTGTTGGCGGAGCATGTCGCTGGATTCAGGCTGAGAAATCAAGCGACTCAAGGCAAGGATGTTGAACCTTACAGGAGGAGCTCGTCGCTATAATGAAGTCGAGCTAAGAAGCCAGGCGACTCAAGGCAAGGGCAATGAACCTTGCATGCGGAGGTTGATGCTATAATGGAGTCAGGATGAGAAGCTAGGCGACTCAAGGCAAGGGTGGTGAACCTTGCATGCGGATCTTGCCACTATAATGGAGTCAGGCTAAGAAGTCAGGCGACTTAAGGCAAGGGTGCTGAACCTCGCATGCGGAGCTTGCCGCTATAATGGAGTTGGGCTGAGAAGTCAGGCGAATCAAGGCAAGGGTGCTGAACCTTGCATGCGGAGCTTGCCGCTATAATGGAGTCAGACTGAGAAGCCAGGCGCCTCAAGGCAAGGGTGCTGAACCTTGCATGCGGAGCTCGCCGCAATAATGGAGTCGGGCTAAGAAGCCAGGCGACTAAAGGCAAGGCTAATTAACCTTGCATGCGTAGCTCGCCGCAATAATGGAGTCGAGATGAGAAGCCAGGCTAATAAAGGCAATGGTGTTGAACCTTGCATGCAGAGCTTTCTGCTATAATGGAGTCAGGCTGAAAAGCCATGCGACTCAAGGCAAGGGTGTTGAACCTTGCATGCGGAGCTTTCTACTATAATGGATTCGGGATGAGAAGCCATGCGACTCAAGGCGAGGGTGTTGAACCTTGCATGCGGAGCTTGCCTCTATAATGGAGTCGGGCTGAGAAGCTAGGCGACTCAATCCAAGGGTGTTGAACCTTGCATGTGGAGCTTGCCACTATAATGGAGTTGGGCTGAGAAGCCAGGCGACTCAAGGCAAGGGTGTTGTACCTTGCATACAGAGCTTGCCGCTATAGTGTAGTCGGGCTGAGAAGTCAGGCGACTTAAGGCAAGGGTGCTGAACCTTGCATGCGAAGCTCGCCGCAATAATGGAGTCGAGCTAAGAAGCCAGGCCACTCAAGGCAAGGGTGTTGAACCTTGCATGCAGAGCTCGCCGCAATAACGGAGTCGAGATGAGAAGCCAGGCGACTCAAGGCAAGGGTGTTGAACCTTGCATGCAGAGCTCGCCGCTATAATAGAGTCGGGCTGAGAAGCCAGGCGACTCAAGGCAAAGGTACTAAACCTTACAGGATTGGGTTTAGTGGCCGGCAATCAATGTGTCTGACCCGATTGATCACTCCGGGATGAAGTGTGGTGGTACCTGATGCTTTGCTGCATCACTAGCTGAAGTGACGATTGGTGCCTCATCTTCTAATGATTTTGTCGAGAACTATGCAATCAGGCTACTGAGAATTGGACGATGGAGCTGCTGAGAACTGGGCAGCGAGCTACTTAGCAGTAGATGAGTGATAGATTCATTTTATTACTTATTTTCCTAGTTTATTTTAGTTCATTCCATCTCATTTTAGTTAATCTTCATGCATATTTTCTCTTTTTGTTATTTTTCATCTTTATCAGGTACTTTCTAGTCTTTTGAGCTTAATTGAAGGATTTATCAAAGACTATTCAACATGGATGTATGGAAGGAGTGTGGGACCTTTGGAAGCTTGAGGTTTGCTTGTGGACTTCAAGTGGTGTGATTGGGCTTGTTGTCAACATGAACGAAGGAACAAGTTGGGCTTAATTTTGGATGAAGAATGATGATGATGATGATGTGAAGAGATTTGAGCTATAGAAGATCAAAGGAGCAATGGACCATCTTGGAAGAGTTTAGAAGGCATAATTGGGCTATCAGGAACTTACACATATGGGATGGACCATGAATGAAAGGAGTAATCTAAAAGTTCCATTTAAATGGGCCAAAGAGCCCATTCAGCAAGACCCACACGGTCCGCGTGGATCCACAAACGGGCCACATGGATCGCGTTGTGAAGAAGCCAAATTTTTGCATTGAGCCTCTATTTGGGGAAAGTTGGTGGGATCCTTTTGGCTAACTTTTGTAACCGAGTTTTGACTACTTTTACTGGAGTTTTGAAGCAAAGAAAGGGGAAGAACTCTTGGATGAAGAACACATTTTGCTCTCTAAGAAGACTTTGAAGATTTGGAAGCTTGGTGCATTTTATTTCATCTTTCAATCTTGAACAATGTTTGGTATCTCAAAACTACTTTTTATTTCTTTAATCTTAGCCATGCTTGGCTAGATTTATGTTTGGTTGATTTTGGTTTGACCATGGATGATTAGTTTCTTTGAAGACTTCATATTATCTTGTGTTTGAAATTTATGGAAATGTTTTCTAGTCAAACATCTTCTTATGTTTATTTATCTTTGATCGTGAGCTTGGATGAACGAATGCTTACTTTGTTGACTAATTTATTGGTTAAGTAATGGACCCTCAAATTAGTAAGCAACAAATGGTTTTTATGTTTTTTTTTCATTTCATTTAAACCATGGAAATGTTTCCTCCATAATGATAATCTAAGCATTTGATTGTCTTTTGGACTTGATGACTCTTAAAACTTAATGCTAATTGATTTTCACAAGATTATATGCTTCATTGGTTTTGTGACTTTAATTAAGGAAATGTGTTTTGAGCTCCTCTAACCATTTTAATAACAAATAAGAGTTGAGGTGATTTATACTTATGAATTTCTATAGCTAAGTTAAATTAAATCACAAGTGTTGTTCCATTTTGTCTAATGATAAGTCAACTAAGATATCCATGTGGCGTATTCCAAAATCAACCGACTTTCCTTCATTGATTTTAAATCAAAATCTTATTTGTGTTGAATTGTCTATTTAAATTTCAATGTAACTTTAATTTTATTTCAAGTATTTCTAAAGACCAACACCCCCATCTTTACTTTTATTGTCACTTTACAAGTATTTTTACAAAGAGATTTTCATAGAGTTATAAAATTGAACCAATATCCGTTGATATGATCCCTTTACCATTATACGCTATTTTGTGTGCAAGATTTAGGGTTATTAATTTTGTTTGCCTCGTTAACCACCAAATTTTGGTGCCGTTGTCGGGAATTGGTTTATTTTAATCAATTTGTTTCTCTATGCCCAGATCTCAATGTATAGGTGCTTTGATTTATAATCAGGAAATTGAAAAAGAAGGAAGGCATTTGGCGAAGGAAAAAAAGAATAGAACGTGGTCAAACTTCAAACCCTAACGGGGATTCGGAGGTTGAAACTGTTTCCTCTAGTGACACCGAACCAGATTCTAGCCCCGACCGTCGCCAAGAAATTCCCGAAACACCACCCTTACAACAAAATCCACCCATATTAAACCAAATTGCAATGGCGGACGGAGAAGAAGCTCCTAAAAGAACCTTTAGACAAATGATGGAAACCGATGTTACACAAACTCCAACCGGTATCAATTACCCCGTTTTGGAAGGAGGTTCGGAATTGACGTCAAGTTTAGTTCATCATCTTCCAACTTTTCGTGGATTAGAGAATGAAGACCCACATAAGCACTTGAAAATGTTTTATATCATTTGCACTAGCATGAAGCCACAAGGGTCAACCGATGACCAAATCAAATTAAGGGCATTCCCTTTTTCATTGGCCGATAGAGCAAAAGATTGGTTATTTTATCTTCCACCGGGGTCAATTAACTCATGGACCGATATGGCAAGAGCTTTCCTTTATAAGTTCTATCCCTCTTCAAGAGTCTCAAGTCTTAGAAATGAGATTTGTGGAATCCACCAAGGTCAAAATGAGACTTTCCATGACTATTGGAAGAGGTTCAACAACTTGTGCTATAGTTGTCCACAACACCAAATTTCAGAACAACTCCTCATTCAACACTTTTACAAGGGAATGTTACCAATGGAGAGAAGATTAGTTGATGCCTCAAGTGGTGGAGATGTCTTTAGCAAAACTCATCAACAAACAAGACAACTCTTCAACACCATAGCCGAAAATTCCAAACACTTTGGCCCCCGCCAAGACATGAAGAGGGACACGCCTCAAAAAATCAATGAGGTAGTAACAACAAACCTTGAATCTCAACTTACAAACTTGACATCCGTTATCCAAAAGCTAACCATGGGACAAACTGCACAAGTGATGGTTTGTGGAATATGTGCAACAATAGGACATCCTACGGATATGTGTCCCATCCTTCAAGAAGATTCAGAACATGTGAATGCCACGAGAGATTTCCAAAACTACCACAACAAACCATCCGGTTATCAAAATGCTTACAATTCAAGTTGGAAGCCAAATCCCAATATGAGCTACAACCCAAGACCATTGCCTCAAAATGCATTGGTTTGACCTTATTACCCACCACAACAACCCCATTACCAACATTCACAACCCCATTATTAATCCAAACCACACCCTCCACATCATCACCAACAACTTCCTCAATCTCAACCAAGTAGCTTCGGAATGTCTCTTGAAGACATTATAAAGTCTCTTGCCACTAGTACCCAACAATTCCAAAAAAGGACAAGAACTAGTATTTCCAACCTTGAAGCGCAAGTGGGAGATATAGTTACATCTTTAAGCAAGTTTGAGTCCCGTGGCAAACTACCTTCTTAAACCGAAAATAATCCTAATCTTAATGTAGTAACCTTGAGAAGTGGTAAAAAAACCAGAGAGAGTAGCTTAAAGAAGAAGTCAAGGGAAGATGAGGAAGAAATAGAGATCACGCCCATTGAGGATCCTATTGTCAAGAATGATGCACAAGCCAGAGTTCCAAAGAAGACCACTCCTCTAGTGACACCGATAGCCACTCAACCACCATTCCCCTCCCGACTTGCAACCTAGAAGAAGGATACGGAGAAGAAAGAGATCTTGGAAACCTTCCGAAAGGTGGAGTTAAACATTCCTTTACTTGATGAAATCAAACAAATCCCTAGATATGCAAAAAAAAAATTTAAGAACTTTGAACCATCAAAAGAAAATTGAAGGGGAATGAAAAGATTTCAATGAATGAAAATGCATCCGCGGTTTTGCAAAGAAAACTTCCACCTAAATGCAAAGATCTGGGAATGTTTACGGTTCCTTGCAAGATAGGGGATGTCACTTTTAGTAGTGCCATGCTTGATCTTGGTGCTTCTATTAATGTCATGCCCTATTTGGTATATGAATCGTTAAACTTTGGCCCTTTAAAGGAAATCGGTGTCATAATTTCACTTGCGAACAAATCAAGTGTTTTTCCTAGGGGTGTCCTAGAATATGTTTTGGTGCAAGTGAATCAATTGGTCTTCCCGACGGATTTCTATGTGATTGATTTAGAGGAACAAGTTTCCTACAAATCAGCTCTAATCTTGCTTGGAAGACGGTTTTTTTAAAACGGCTAGGACAAAAATCGATGTGTATGCGGATAGTTTAATAATGGAATTTGATAGTAAAACAATAAGCTTTAATATTTATGATGCTATAAGATATCCTAGTGATGTTTCATCCTTGTATTTTGTTGATGTTGTTGAACCACTAACCCAAGAATTGTTTGAGTTGTCTAATGGTGACATGTTGGAGATGATTTTAAGCAAATGATTTGATTGTGGGAAACTAGCCAAGTAATTGAAGCTCTATTCCCTAGACCTGGAAATTGAAAAGTTTGTTAATAATTTGGAGGTCAAGAAAACTACACACTTTAGTGTGAAGCAAATCGAGTTACCTCAAACTCACACAAAATTATCACCTTCCCTTGTTCAACTACCAGAATTGGAATTGAAGGTCCTACCTCAACACTTGAAGTATGCATACTTGGGAAAGAACGAGACTCTTTCGGTCATCATTTCTACTCATTTAACCGAATTTGAAGAAGAGCAACTCCTCAAGGTTTTGAGGGACCACCAAGAAGTTATGGGTTGTACAATTGCAGATATCAAAGGATTGTGCCCCTCCACTTGCACGCACAAGATTTTGATGGAGGATGAATGTAAACCAAGCCAGGATGCACAAAGAAGATTGAATTTGCCTATGATGGAAGTTGTAAAGAAAGCAATATTGAAGCTTCTTAATGCGGGAATGATCTATCCAATCTCGTATAGCAAGTGGGTGAGCCCGGTGCAAGTAGTACCGAAGAAGACGGGAATCGCGGTGGTCGAGAACAACAAAGGTATTATGGTCCCCACTCGTGTGCAAAACAGGTGGAGAGTATGTATTGACTACCGCAAACTCAATGCAAGCACAAGAAAATACCATTTTCCATTGCCTTTCATTGATCAAATGTTAGAAATTTTGACCGGGAAGTCTCATCATTGTTGTCTAGATGGGTATTCCGGTTTTCACCAAATCCCGGTGGCACCGGAAGACCAAGAAAAGACAACTTTTACATGTCCATTTGGCACTTTTGCATACCGGAGAATGCCATTTGGATTGTGTAATTCCTCGGCTATTTTCCAACGTTGCATGGTTAGTATTTTCTCGGAATACGTTGAAAACATAATTGAAGTTTTTATGGATGATTTTACGGTATATGGAAACTCCTTTCAAGAATGTTTGACCAATCTCACCAAGATTTTGAAAAGATGCATTGAAACAAACTTGGTTTTGAATTTTGAAAAATGTCATTTTATGGTGATTCAAGGTCTTATTTTGGGTCACATTGTGTCAAAGAAAGGAATCAAGGTAGATAAAGCTAAAATTGATGTCATTCAAAGCTTACCTTACCTGAATTGTGTTCGGGAAGATCATTCTTTTTAGGTCATGTGGGTTTCTACCGAAGATTCATCAAGGATTTCTCAAATATAACAAGACCAATGTGCCAACTCTTGCAAAAGGAGGTTGATTTCGAGTTCAATGAGGCGTATAAAGAAGCTTTTGACAAGCTCAATGAGTTACTTACATCTGCCCCCATCATACAAGCACCAAATTGGGATCTCCCTTTTGAGATCATGTGTGATGCGAGCAACTATGCTATAGGCGTTGTTTTGGGTCAAAAGAATGGAAGATCCTCCCATGTGATCTACTATGCATCAAGAACACTAGACAATGCTCAAAGCAACTACTCTACCACGGAGAAGGAGCTATTGGCCATAGTGTTTGCTTTGGAGAAGTTTAGGCAATATCTACTTGGCACCAAAGTTATTATGTATTCGAATCATGCAGCTCTTAAGTACTTGAAGACAAAGAAGGATGCAAAGCCAAGACTCATCCGGTGGATCTTACTATAGCAAGAATTTGATTTGGAAATTCGGGACAAGAGTGGATGGAAAAACCTTGTTGCCGATCATCTAAGTCGAATCATTTCAAACGAAACTCCTCTCCCGTTGCGGGACGAGTTCCCGGATGAGCATCTCTTTTCCCTTACTCAATCTATTCATTGGTATGCCGACATACTTAACTTTTTGGTCACGAAAAGGTATCCCGACACATTCACACGTGCTTAAAAAGATAAATTAAAAAGTGATGCAAAATATTATGTGTGGGATGTGCCTTATTTGTGGAAACATTGTCCCGATCAAATCATTAGGAGATGTGTACCCCAACAAGAACATCAACCATTTTGCAATTTTGTCATGAACTTGCTTGTGGGGGACACTTTGGACCTAATCGAACTTTGAGAAAAGTTCTTGAATGTGGATTATTTTGGCCAACCATGTCACGCGATTGTTATTTATTTTGTAAAAGTTGTGAACAGTGTCAAAGGACGGGGAATATTTCTCAAAAGAACCAAATGCCACAAAATCCAATCCTTGTTTGTGAAATTTTTGACGTATGGGGGATTGATTTTATGGACCCGTTTCCCGTCTCATTTGGAAACATTTACATCTTAATCGCGGTTGATTATGTTTCTAAATGGGTTGAGGCCAAAGCCACAAGATCGGATGATGCCAAAACGGTTATCGACTTTTTAAAGTCTAATATCTTTGTGAGATTTGGTGTGCCTAGGGCATTGATTATTGATCAAGGGATACATTTTAGCAAAAAGATGATGGAGTCTTTATTGAAGAAGTACAATGTGACCCACCGTGTCTCTACCGCTTACCACCCTCAATCAAACGGTCAAGCGGAGGTTTCAAATCGGGAAGTGCAGTCCATCCTTGAGAAAACGGTGAACCCAACAAGAAAGGATTGGAGTTTGAGGCTTGATGATGCCTTATGGGCCTACCGGACCGCTTACAAGACCCCCATAGGCATGTCCCCATTTAGATTGTTTTTTGGGAAGCCATGTCATCTTCCCGTGGAACTAGAGCATCGTGCATTTTGGGCAGTCAAGCAATGCAATTTCAACATTGATGACGCGGGAAGGCATAGAAAGCTTCAACTCCAAGAGTTAGAAGAGTTAAGGATAGACTCTTATGAGAATACAAGGATATACGAGGAGAAAACCAAGGCTTTCCACGACAAGTCCATCACCCGAAAACATTTCAAGCCGGAACACAAAGTCTTACTCTATTATTCCCGTTTAAATTTGTTTCCCGAAAAATTGAGGTCAAGATAGATAGGTCCATTCGTTGTACTAAAAGTCTTTGAACACAGAGCGGTTGAGATCCAAAGTGATGACACGGGGAAAATCTTCAAAGTCAACGGGCATTGTTTGAAACCTTTCTATGAGGGTTTTAATGCAAATGTCCTAGATGTCATCCCTTTGGATGCCCCGGTGTACTGAAATCGCGAAAGAAAGATGTTTCGCCAAAGATGTTAAAGAGGGGCATTTTCGGAAATCATTGTGCTTTCATCTCTTTCTAATTCAGAATAAATGTTTTAGCTAAAACCGTTTTTCGTTTCTAAGTTCTCCTTCCTTTTGAAGTTAAATAGTGTTGAATTTTGAAGTCACGGGGTTCATTTTGGTCAAGCATGGAGGTTTTGGATTTTCCACGAAAAGGGGTTTACAAAAGGTCCGTGTCTGATCCTCCATCCACGTGAGCCTGATCGCGTGAAAGTAACAAATCAGAATCACTTCAACACAATCCACACGGACCGCGTGGCACAAAAATGGTTTGCGTATACTCGACCAGTTTGTCCGTGTCATTCTTCAAAATCAGAACCCTTTCAGCATCACTCACACGGACCGCGTGTACTTGAGAATCGTCCGTATGAGGTTTTGACTCGCGTTGACCCGGGTGTTGACCAGGTATGACCAAAAATTAAGCCCTTTTACCCTACATCCAGCCGACCCATCTTCTCCACTTCTCCATTTCTTCTCTCTTTAACCTCCATTGAAGAACCTTCATCTCAAACACTACGTCAAACCACCGGTCGGAATTGCATGAAATTAGCGGCATTCTCTCCCATTTTCCGAGCTCTACATTTCCCATCTAAATTTTTCCCTAGTCCACCCCCGAAATCGCCAGCACCGACCACCACCCACTTGCCGGAAAATTCGATTTTCCGGCCACCTCCGACCACCTATATAAATTCCGACACCACCATTGTTTTCCTTTTGATCTAGGCTACAAACCCCACTAAAAATATTTCTCAAAGCTCACCAGAAAATTTCGCCGGATTTCAAAGCATTGTCAGAATTTTTGGGTTTTTGCGGTAAATTATTTCTCATGGGCTATTGAGTAAAGCTTCAAGCTTGGGGTGGAGCATTTCAAGACTTTCAAATTCTGAGTTTTCACGCGCTATATTCGATTTTCAGAATTCGTGGTCACCAACGGGTACATTCTTTCCTTGACTTTAAATAATTCGTATGCATATTTTAAATGATAACTTAGATGGCATTGCATCTAGTGAGTCTAGGAAATATATTTTGCATTGGTTGTTGAACCATTTTGGAAGTCTACAGGGAGTCGATTGGTGAATTGAATTGCATCGTTATCTGTTGGAATTGTTGGTCCGTGTGGGTTGCAAATTTGTTTACAGGTTGGTCATGTCCACTTCAAGAAAGCGTTCGGCTGCAGCCCGAGGCAAAGCACCAGATAGGGGACAAAATGAGGAACCAAACATTCCAAGGTTCCGGGACATGAAAGCAGTTGAAAACTACAAAAAGAGTTTGCCTAGGAAAGTTGATTCAACCAAGTTTGTATGCGAATCCACACTCACTGAATTGGGAGTTCTCGATGGGGTTATTCAATTGTTCCGTAACATCAGGTGGGAGAATTTTCTCAATCTCATGGCACATACATACCAGCTTCCTGCTAGAGAATTCATTGTTGACTGTGGGTTAGACAACAAGAGAAAAAAAGTTGCATTCCAACTTATAGGGGAGCCGATGCTCCTCGATTTCGCAAGGGTAAATGACATCATGGGCTTGCCTTCCACAAACACGTTCGCGACTTTCGATTCACCGCCTTCCGAGTTCAACCATGAGACTTTTTGGACAGAAACTACCAGCGGGATCTTTTCTTGTGTCGGTCGCGATAAGGAAACCTCCATCATTCACCCATGCCTCTGCATTACCCATCGTATCTTGGTGTGCATTGTCTTTGCCCGAAAAGAAGTCGGTCAACTCACGAAGATTGAGCTGTTTTTCCTTTGGTGCATGACAAGACATGCAAACCCTCCGATTCTGGATTTCGCCTTGTTCTTTTTCTACAAAAGTGCCCTCATGAAAACTAAAGTGTCCGATGATATTTTCATTGGAGGATTTGTTACCCTTTTAGCCCGCGGTCTTGACATCGAGCTCCCAGACGACCACACACCCGTAGACAACAAAACTCTTTTGGATGTCCGAGTTCTAACAAACATGAAGCACATCTGTCGTCGAAGTGGAGGCGGTTTCACATGGTTTTGTCCTCAAGGGGTCGGATATCTCATTCTTCCCGACCCTCGAGTCTCCAACTTCACTTTCCACGATCGCACTCAGTGGAGACTCGAGAGAACCATCACCTAGACGATTAGCGAGGACGCACTCCATGCCCAGGACGATGATGAGATATGCATGGATGACGAGTCCGACGATGATCCCGACCATGGTCCCCAACAAACCCAACCACAAGCGCCCCCTGGATATAACCACCTTCCCCCCAATTTTGTCGAACAGTTCGAGGCTCTTTGTGTCTCCAACCAAATCATGCCACAACAGATGCATCATATGTGGGGCTGGCACCAATCACAGAACCATTTTGAGAACATACCACTTCCTCCTCCATATCCATACCCTCCCCCCACTCATCCTTATCCCCCTCCACCTTACCCTTACCATTACCCTCAATACCCCTATCCTCGTTCCGACCCCCCGATTTAGGTACCTTCTCCATTCCCCCAAGCATTGAGGACAATGCTTATTTCTAAGCTTGGGGTGGGGTATTTCCTTTTTCTTTTTGCTTTCTCGTGCATTTTAGCTAGGATTGCATAGCATTTTAGCCTTAATTTGCATTCACTTTTTTAATAAATTTCCAAAAATATTTTATTTTCTTCTTTTCCACTTTTTATTTTTGCGTAACATTTAGCTTAGGACATTAGCATACATGCATTTTTGTTATCCGTTTATTCTCACCTCTTGGATGCCATGTAACAGGGTCATAAGTATTGAATCATAGATTGGTACTGGGTTTTGTTGTGGAATTCCTTGTGCTCGACAAGTGGGACACATTTCGATCCTAAAAGGACCACTTTTTGAACTCCTTGTGTGGGGTTCAGATGCAGGTAGTTTGATTGGGTCTAGGTGGGGATGGAAGTGGTCATCCAGAAAGATGCGTGCAGGCAAAGATTAGCCTGGTAAGGTATTGTGAAGATCTTGAAGAATCGTGTCTCGGTTTTGGGGGAAGTATTCCTTAGTACACCCGAGTCTCGCCCGAGCCTTACTTAGTTAGTTTCTCACCACCTTTTTAGGTTAGGAAATTTTTTTAGGGGTCTAGAAAAGATAGATAGTTAAGTTTGTTCATCACACCTTACATTGATGAACTTTGAGATAGGTCCCCCAATTCACATTTTTGGGACCACAGTCTTTTTGGTAACACCCATTCTTGAGTCATTCCCCATCCATTTTAGTAGATCTTGGCACACTGTCACTTATCATTAGGTATTCATTTTTAGCCCCTACCTATGGTGCAATCTCTAAGCCAAGAAGAAGACAAACAAATGAAGAAAATTAGAAAAGCAAAGCCACAAAAAGAAACAATAAAAGAAGAAGATTCGAAGAGACAATAAAAACAAGAAAATTTGAAGAAAATAAGCAACACAAAAGAAGAATAAGAGATCAAGTGAAGATTCAAGCTCATGTTTTCTAGTAAAAAAAAGATGACAGAAGATAGAAGACCGAGAGAAGAAGTTCAAGATTGAAGACTTAGGTTTTCTTGTGTCTAGTTCTTAGATTGAGTCATTTTTATTTTGTTTTATTTTATTTCTGATTTTTGGTGAGAAAAGGCTATGAAGGTGAGACGGTAGATCGTAAAGGACAGTACAAGGGAGAAACCTTCGAAACCGGATGTTTTCCCGGAGGCCGTTGCTGCAAAAACCCTATTTCGTTATTATACACTTTGGCCTAATAGATGTAGGAATCATCGTGTATGGGGACATCTTTCTTTCATGCATTATGGTCTGCATCGGTGATGTAAAGTGCCCCCACTAGGCGCATCCCATGTTTCCTTTGTCTAGCACATTCTGACGGCTGCCACATCCAGACGAAATCTATTCGCTCATCAAGTGGTTCGGGAATGTGGTTTATGGTTCTAAAGTGGGGAACACTCAGATAACACGTAGGGTCCATGCAAGGCTGACTCTGACTATGTTGACTGATCTTGACCAGGTTCTATGGTTCTGTCCATTCTTTTTAATTTTAGGATAGTTCATCCCAAGTTCACTTTTAGTCTTGTCTTACGTGAGGACAAGTAAGGTTTAATTTTGAGGTGATTTGATAGCTTCATTTTATTACTTCTTTTCCTAGTTTATTTTAGTTCATTCCATCTCATTTTAGTTAATCTTCATGCATATTTTCTCTTTTTGTTATTTTTCACCTTTATCGGGTACTTTCTAGTCTTTTGAGCTTAATTGCAGGATTTATCGAAGACTATTAAACATGGAGGTATGGAAGGAGTGTTGGACCTTTGGAAGCTTGCGGTTTTCTTGTGGACTTGAAGTGGTGCGATTGGGCTTGTTGTCAACATGAACGAAGGAACAAGTTGGGCTTAATTTTGTATGAACTGATGGGTTTTGAGCAAAAGAACATCCTATGTGCACATGCAAAACCCTAAAGCTTTGGATCTAGGTTTCTTTATTGAACATGCAAATTTATCCAAAGCTTATAAACCCTAAACTAGCATACTACAAAACTATTGAATATCAAATAAACAAGTTAGATGAATACCTTGATTGTTGATTGTAGATCTTGAAGCTTTGAGAACCTTAGCACCCCAAATGTTGTGCCTCTAATGAATCACAAACACCAAAAAGCAATTGGATGAAGCAAGAGAGAGAGGGGAGAGGGAAAATTCGGCTCTAAGACTTCTAGGGTTCAAGTGTAGCCGAATTCTCATGCCCTAGGGGTCCTTTTATAGGTGTGGAAATTAGGGTTTCAATCATTATCCTTATCTGGTTACTTAGCCACCAAGCAGCCCAAAGGATAATTCTAGAACCCCTCCTTTGGACGAATTCCTAAGGCCTTATCCTTCAAATTCGTCCACCCTATACTCTAGGGTTTCCTTACCCAACTTTGCAACTATTACATAATTACAAGTTCAGTCCCCTTAATTCAATTAACCTCTTTTGGACCACAAAATCAATTCTTAATTAATTCTTGACCAATGTTAATTAAATTAAATATGATTTCTCTTTTAATATATTATTCTTATAGTGTAATGCCCCGACTCTCAGGTATTAATTTTATGGCTTTAATTTTCATAAATTGCAAGGTCTACTCGACGAGTTGGATGCCCTGACTCATCCAGTAGAAGTTGTTTGGGCCACGTGTTTAAGTGACCTACTTGTCGAGTCCAAGATAGGACTCGACGGGTAGAAGCTGGAGGATGAAACCCTAATTTCCAGGGTTTTGCACCTTATTCAAAGGGGCCTTAGCCTCCCTTACAGCCTCTTGAGAGTCCAGCAAACCCTAATCCGTGTGTGTGCTCCATTCTTGTATGTTTTAAGCTTTGGAAGGTGTATCTTAGTGAGAGGAGCTTGAAGATCAAGTAGCTAGCAGCAAGGAACGTGGGTGGATCTGAAGTCTACCTCAGTTTAGCATCATTTTAAGGTATCAAGTTGTTAGCTTGACCTTATTTCCTTCTAGATCTCATTTGGTTAAAGATTAGGGCTTTTCTAGCATGTTAGGAAGCCATTCTTGGGTATGAGCTAAGATTTGAAGTTGCAACTTCAGATCTGAACTCTTTTGGGGCTCTAAGTCCATAAAGTTTCCAGCTTTAGCAAGTGTAAACCCTTCCTTATGTGTTAAACCCCATTTCAAGCTTGGATTTGATATCCTAAGTCTTTAGAGCCTTGTATGCACGTAAAGTTTGCAACTTTACGTGATAAACATGCCTTGGGAAGTTTGATCTGCAATATGGAGCCTTAGAATGGCTTAAAAAGCATCTGAATGAAGAAAGGTCTGAAGGGACTCGGCGAGTTGCATGGTCAACTCGGCGAGTCCGATGAAGATTGTCGTTCAAGGACTTCTGCATGGACTCGGTGAGTCAGTAGGGTGACTCGGCGAGTCAACTAGGGTTTTCCCGACATTTGGACACGCATGAACTCGGCGAGTTGCAGGGAAACTCGACGAGTCAATGAGGGATTTCACGACTACTCGAGTTCTGGAAGGACTCGACGAGTCAGTGAACTGTACTCGACGAGTCGGGTCAACATGGACTGTTGATCTTGACCGTTGACTTTGAATTTGACCAAGGGTTGACTAGTTGACTTCTGGGCATTTTGGGAAAATTGGAAATTTATGAATATGGTTCTATGGTGAATATAGGTGGTGGAGTTTGTGGCAGTGATCCGAGAGTTTGAGCTTATCATTTCGAGTCGACAGTTGAGAGGTGAGTTATCCTCACTATACTCAAGGGTCTAAGGCACCAAGGCTGGCCCTTTGAATGGTTATCTGGATATGTTATGCTAGTATGATATGTTAGATCGGTATCCTGGTAGACAGGATAGTATTGTGTGTTATGTAATATGATCAGTTAGATCGGTTTGCTTGTCTATAGACTATTATGTGATTATCTGTTTTATGTGCACATGTTTGTTTGGCGGTTGAGGCTTATCTGCTTTGTGCGAAAGCTAATAGACCTGGGCATTCCAACCTGTTGGTTGTGGGCCGTGAGTATTCCATCCCGAGGATGATTGGACTCATAGTATGTGGGCATTTCAACCTGTTGGTTGTGGGCCTGGGGTATTCCATCCCGAGGATGATTGGACCCATAGTATGTTGGCATTTTAACCGGATGGTTAAGGGCCTGGGGTATTCCAACCCGATGGTTGACTGGACCCATAGTATGTTGTTTATGATTATATGTGTATTATTGTGGGTATGGGTATTTTGGGGGAACTCACTAAGCTCTCGGGCTTACAGTTTAAGTTATTGTTTCAGGTACATCAGGGGATCGCGGCAAGGCAAAGGCGTGATCGTACAGCTCCTCACATTTTATGACTTTGTTTCTGGGATACTCTGATATGGAACTATTTTGAAAACAAATTGTAATAACTTAACGGTTTTAATGTTTGAAAAGTTTTAAATTGGCTTGAATTTTATGGGTGTTACATATAATATATTAATAAACCATAATATCCTCTTTCTCTATTATTCATCCAGTCAAGTTGCTTTGGTGAAGGTAACCCAAAAGGACCATGCTACAACCGGGTCAATTACATACCATATATAGTTATGGAGTTAGACACTAATCTAACAGAATGATGATGATGATGTGAAGAGATTTGAGCTATAGAAGATCAAAGGAGCAATTGACCATCTTGGAAGAGTTTAGAAGGCATAATTGAGCTATTAAGAACTTGCACATATGGGTTGGACCATGAATGAAAGGAGTAATCTAGAATTGCCAATTAAATGGGCCAAAGAGCCCATTCAGCAAGACCCACGGGGTCCGCATGGATCCACACACGGTCCGCGTGGATCGCGCTGTGAAGAAACCGGATTTTTGCATTGAGCCTCTATTTGGGGAAAGTTGGTGGGATCCTTTTGGCTAACTTTTGTATTCGAGTTTTGACTACTTTTACTGGAGTTTTGAAGCAGAGAAAGGGGAAGAACTCTTAGATGAAGAACACATTTTGCTCTCTAAGAAGACTTTGAATATTTGGAAGCTTGGTGCATTTTCTTTCATCTTTCAATCTTGAACAATGTTTGGTATCTCTAAACTACTTTGTATTTCTTTAATCTTGGCCATGCTTGGCTAGATTTATGTTTGGTTGATTTTGGTTTGACCCATGGATGATTAGTTACTTTGAATACTTCATATTATCTTGTGTTTGAAATTTATGGAAATGTTTTCTAGTCAAACATCTTCTTGTGTTTATTTGTCTTTGATCATGAGCTTGGATGAATGAATGCTTACTTTGTTGACTAATTTCTTGGTTAAGTAATGGACCCTCAAATTAGTAAGCAACAAATGGTTTCTATGTTTGTTTTCATTTCATTTAAACCATGGAAATGTTTCCTCCATAATGATAATGTAAGCATTTGATTATCTTTTGGACTTGGTGAGTCTTAAAACTTAATGATAATTGATTTTCACAAGATTATATGTTTCATTGGTTTTGTGACTTTAATTAAGGAAATGTGTTTTGAGCTCCTCTAACCATTTTAATAACAAAGAAGAGTTGAGGTGATTTATGCTTATGAATTGCTATAGCTAAGTTAAATTAAATCACAAGTGTTGTTCCATTTTGTCTAATGATAAGTCAACTAAGATATCCATGTAGTGTATTCCAAAATCAACCAACTTTCCTTCATTGATTTTAAATCAAACTCTTGTTTGTGTTGAAGTGTCTATTTAAATTGTAGTCTAACTCTAGTTTTATTTCAAGTATTTCTAAGAACCAAAACCCCCCATCTTTACTTTTATTGTCACTTTACAAGTATTTTTACAAAGAGATTTTCATAGAGTTATAAAATTGAATCAGTCTCCGTGGATACGATCCCTTTACCATTATACGCTACTTTGTGTACAAGATTTAGGGTTATTAATTTTGTTGGCCTCAACAACCACCAATGAGCAGCAAGACTACTGAGGGTCGGGCAATGAGACTACCAAGGGTTAAACCACGAGGCTGCTCTTTCGATCCGGAATATTAATGTCACCTCGGGAATACGCTATCACGCACAGTATCAATTCTTCATGTACTTTAACTCTACCCCTTCGGAATAAAAATCAGTTATGTATAGTGTCGTACCAACCCTTCCCCCCCCCCCCCTTCCTTTCGCAGAGGAGGCGAGGAAAGGGAATGATGGATGCATAGTTGTTGGAAACTGGGCGACACGACTACTGAAAAAGCTAGGCGACACAAGTACTAACAAAAAATGAGTAATTTAGGAGTAGTATAGAGGGTGTGTGTGTGTGTGTTTGTCATTTAAAAAAAATTGCATAAAAAGTTGATGCAAGACTAAAATCTAAGATTTTAAGTCAGACATGGCTAAAAACATATCAAAAACAGTAAATCTAAAAACTGAAAATGAATAGTCTTACAAAAGTAAACAAATACATCAAATCGTGGTACTTAGAACTCGAAAATCGCCAGAAATTCGTCTTGAAATAAGGCTTTGGGCGCAAAACACGGTCATGTAATGGAGTCGTGGTCTTCTTTTGTTGTTTTTAAGCTTCAAAAATCCCCCATAGATGCTCGAAAGTGAAGTGAAGCATGGTCATGTAATGGATCTTTTTCACGTTTCAATCTTTTGATCTTCATTCCAAGTAGCTTCCAGCTTCCACATGTGTTTTCTCCATCTTCCAATCCAGTTGTCCGCAAGTCCAAATCATGCTCCACATCAATTTCCCTGAAAAATACTTCAAATATGAGCAATACGGGTATTCTTCAGTTAAGCACAAACTGTCCAATTTATTACTAAAAATGCGGAAAAATATACAGAAAATGTTATGCAAAACAAAAGTAAAATAAACAAAAAAAATACATAAAAATGCATCTAACATTATCAAAAATGAAGAAGTCCATGACTTCAAATTATGGAAATTATAACTTTTTACCCTCTATTGTCTGTAGAACATCTAATGTTTGTCAAACGGCATATTCACTACTGTTCATGTTTGCAAGTGACAAACACCATAAAAACGATGTATGTATATACATTATCTATATGCACTAAAATCAATATCCATGTGCACTAAAATCACTATGCATATGCACATATTTGAAAGGCGTATGCAAACAAATTAATACTTGCGTATCATTGGACATTATTGCATTCCGAATCATATGCTTCTAACCATCAAAACACATAAAGTTGAAATAAGATCAGTGTCATATTGGAAACTTTAGTTTAAATTAAACATTTGACAAAAAAAAAAAAAATTAGTGTATACAAAATTAACAAACATTCAGTACTCAGAATATATCCACATATAATCTATACAAGATTCTAATGATTGTACATATGCTTATTTCTTGCATGTAGACATCGTGTTATTATATATATATATATATATATATATATATATATATATATATATATATATATATATATATATATATATATATATATATATATATATACATGGTTAATAATGACACTATAATATACATTGTTAAAATTGTCAAGTGAAACTAGTATTTAAGGTCAGATCAGCTTCTTCAAACCACCTTAAAAACACTGAAACATCATATGTATGTATGTATGTATGTAATTACAGTGCATTGACTACCATACCCTTTTCAGGTGGTTATTCGGTCAACACCCTTTGACTTTGTGACTATGGAGAACCAAAAAGAGAAGATTTTTATGTTAAGTTAAAACCCATTGCCTTCTCCATTTCAATCTCTTTTTGAGCTTTTATCTTTTCTAGTTCAGCCTGTTTACAGTTTTCTTCATGAGCTTTTCTAAACACCCTCACAAACTTCACAAGGCTCTCTATAACTGCACAACAAAATAAAAGGTAACATACTTTCAAAAAAATGATATTTGATATTTTTTTTTTACAAAATACAACATATAATATAAAACCGTATAATAGTTATAGAATATTGTTTGAAGTTATTCGTAATGTTCTTGAAGTTTATATTGAATGTGTTTACAAAAAAATAAATGTGTTTACCATGTTCAAAAGAACAAGCAGTGTCTTCACCAAATGCTTCACTAATATATAAAGCCATTTCATTAGCATTTCCACCCTGCAACACAAAAATAATAAACTCCAACTTGATTATATAATACAAATTACCAAATCTGTCCTTTAATCAAAAGGGTTGTTCTTGAATCTTGATTCTTGATTCTTGATTCTTACCACATCATAGTACAAATTTGTTACAGATGCCACTTCTGATTCAGCAAAGCTGATGATCTCATTCACTTTCTAACAAATGGAACCAATAGTATTATTATTATAATATACAAAATTATAAGAATAATAAAAAATTAAAAGAAATTGCATAAAAAATATGTCTGTATACTTACTTACCTTATGAAAAACTTCAAAGACAGGGACATCATTTGCAGATGCAGATGTTTCCTTCTTAAACCTTTCCAGTCCCTTACAAATGGCATTCATTTCTTCTGTTAATGACTTAAATTGTATCTGCAAGAAAAAAAAAAAAAAAAGGCCTTTCATTTTATCAATTTCTTTAAAAAAAAAATCAAATTTTGTGAAAATAGGTTGAAAAGTGTGAAAAACCTTATTTGCAGACTCAAGACTAACAAGATCCAAATGGAAATCTATAAGGGAAGGTGCTTTGGAGGCAAGAACCTGTAAAAACCTTGAAAATTTTATGCAAAAGGGACTTGTACCAAATCTATATAAATAGCAAAAGGGAGTTGTACCTTGCAGATGTAATGCATTAAAGTGATTTTGTTGTTTGAAGAGATTGTATCTGAGAGTTTTAAAAGACTGTCTAACTTAAAACCAACTGCATCACCTGAAAAATTTGTATAAATTTTTTTTTTTGAATAAATGTATAAAAAAACTCGATATGAATTAACCAAAAAGGCTGATTTTTTTTTTTAACCTTTTGCAGTTTCTTGATTTAATGTATTCCCTAAATACATATTTCTTTTCATGATCTCCTTCAATTTTACACAAGTCTTGATCTCATTACATGCAGAATTTACAGTGTTTAAACTCTTCTTAAACTCAGAAAGCTGAAAGAAATGTGATAATAAGTTAATAATATATAAAAAGAAAAATGTGATTAGCATAACATAAAAGAAGATACCTGGGTGTCAAATTGAATTTTTAATCGAAAAACTCGTAATTTTGATCCGACATGTGGCACCTTCATGAGCTTTAGCAAGAACTGGGAGATAAAAAAAAATAAAAAAACAAAAATAAAAATTGAGAATTTAAAGTTGTATAAAACGACAGAAATAATCGATGATGTGGCAACCAACCTGATTACATTTTTCCAGCAGATCCTTGTCACCTGTATAATTCTGAAAAGTTGCAATGAAGAAGATCAATACAAAAATGGAAGTATCAAAACTGCAACTTTTTTTTTTATCCCATAAATAAATAAATATATATGTATGTATGAAGTATGAAGTAATATTTTCACCTTGAGAAGCTCCATTTCTTGTTTAGTAGGGCAAAATTTGATAAGATTCTGTATTTGATCAGCATCAAAGATTGATTTATCCATAGCTAAAGCTGCAGCTTGTAGCTGCAAAATAAAATTGGCTTTTATTGAACTTATTCATCAGACAAATTAAGAGCATTTATAAACAATGTCATTTATTTAATTGATTAATTACCAAGTGGAGTTTTTCAGCTTTAAAAGTATCTTTCTTAGGGTTTATGGGTGAGAGAGAGAACATTGCCTCGAGTTCTGACATATCAATTTCTACTGCACTCCTATTCAATAACAACATAATAAATCAAAAACATATCAGAAGAATATCTAAAACTTTGGAGTAAATTACAGAATTGGTCCCTAGGGTTTACAAAAGGTAAAAAAAAGATGTCATTTGTTCATTGATCAGGGATCAAAACCATAACAACTGTCATACCTAAGGACAGAATGGTTACAAAAAAAATTCTTTTGGACTGAAACTGCTGGTTTTTGTAGAACAAAGGGACCATTTCTGTAATTTAATCTAAAACTTTGGGTGTAGATGTAATAATACCTTTGGAGGTCTCCAGGTGTTTGCAATTCTTCCCACAAAGAACCTTGTGAAGCCCTGAATAGCTTGATCCAATGGAGTGGCATTAACATAGATCTTTGAGGTGCTGCAGACATTTCAGGAGGGTGTGTAGATGCTCGTGGTGGTGGAAGTGGTGGTGGTGGTGGTGGTGGTGATGGTGATGGTGGTGGTACAGGTGCACGGCCTCTACGTGGAAGTGGTGGACGCCGTCGTGCCCACATCGGATTTTGTGGTTGTGGAGGAGGTGGTGGTCCTAGGAACGGACGTGGGGGAGGTAGAGACGGCTTCGAAGAAGGAAGTGGAGGGGGTGGGGGTGGTGGTCTATGGGTTGGTGGTGGCAGAGGAAGAGGTGGGGGTGGAGGTTTGCATGCAGCATAAAGTGGTGGAGATGGTGGCCCTGGAGGTTGAGGTGGTGGTGGTGGTGGTGGTTTCAAAAGACTTTCTAACTTGAAACCAACTGCAGAAACTGAAAAAAATATATAATAAGTAAAAATGAAGGTTTTTCTTTGAATAAATATATAAAACTCGATATGAATTAACCATTAAGGCTGATTTTCTTACATTTTGTAGTTCCTTGATTTAATGTATCCCCAAATTTATGACATGCAAAATTTACAGTGTTTAAACTGTTCTTAACCTCAGACAGCTGAAAGAAATGTCAAAATGAGATGATAATAATAATAATATATAAAAAGAAATATGTGATTAGTTGTAACATAAAAGAAGATACCTGGATGTCAAATTGAATTTTGGACAGACAACCTCGTAATTTTGATCCGACACGTGGCACCTTTATGAGCTCCATGAAGAACTGGGAGATAAAATTGTAAAAAATTATGAGAATTTAAAGTTGCATGGAAAGAAGATAGAAATAATAGATGATGTGGCTACCAACCTGTTCACATTTGTGCAGCATCTCCCTGTCGCCTCTATAATTCTGAAAACTTGCAATGAAGAAGATGAATACATGAATGAAAACTGCAACTTTGTCACTACATAAATAAATATAAGTATGAAGTGATGTTTTCACCATGAGAAGCTCCATTTCTTGTTTAGTAGGACAAAATTTGATAAGATTTTCTACTTGATCATCAGATAAGATTGATTCATCCATAGCTAAAGCTGCAGCCTGTGTTGACAATAAAATTGCGTTTATTTAACTAATTTACAAGACAAATCAAGCGTACAAACACTGCCATAATTATAATTATATCATGCATGTAGAGTGATTGATGATCTGAAAATTGAAAAAGAAACAAAACAGAACATAATAATAACAAAAAACATCAAATTCATCCCAAAACAAAAAATAATAATTCACAGAACAATCAAATTCAAAAGTGAATATTACGGATTGTGGATTTGTCGATTGCAGGAAAACAGCAATCGACAATTGTATCCAAAACTAAAGGGGCGATAAATCGACAAAGCCAAAGGGAAAGTGGGGGAAAACGTAGTTGAGGTTTGAATTTCGAAGCCAAAGGGCAGGCAATCGACAATCGTCCTCCTCCCTTGATATCTCTCCACAGAAATCAGAAATTTAGAAGTGAAATACTGGATACAGATTAACAGATTAGAGAGGAGAGGAGAGGAGATGCAAGCAAAACGCAGCTAAAGATTTTTTTTTTTCTTTTTGTTACCGTTGAAAGCTCCGACCGATGCCAATCAGCGTGAAGAACGGCAATTCATCAGCATAAACATCAATTTTCCGATATCTACGTACTCCTCTTCGTCTGTTGTTTGATTGTTTCTCATCTTTCTTTTTGTTTGGCGCCTGATTAGATAGATACGGTCTGCAGATCCAGGAATTGAGCATCTCATCATTTATTTATACCTATGGGCTTTGAAAGCTTCAATAAATATACTTTATTTTTAAAGGACTGCTATAATTATCCATTTTCCTTTTTTTATCCCTAAACTCAATCTAATCAGATATTTATTTTTTGATGTGACATCCCTTATGTTTTTTATTGTTTTTTTTTCTTTTATTTATTATATTATTCTTATTATTAAAAAAATAAAACTTATTATTATTATTATTATTAAAAATTAAAACTTACTATTCGTACATTAATATTATCTACATAACACAAAACACAAAAGTGAAAAGAAAAACATATAAAAAAGTAAGTACCGTGGATAATAGATTTAAAGCCAAAGGCTTTGATTTGATTCGAAAAATCTTTATCTTTTTCTTTAATAATAAAAAAACTGATTTGATATAATTTTAACTTTATACATTATATAAAAGATTCGTTTGATTAAATTCAATTCAATATTTGTTCAATTCATAACAATATTCACGAAATTGTCGATCGTCATTCTTATGGCAAGTTTTCAAACTAACCTAGTATGTATTTTTTATGGATAATTTTAGTCTATTCGTAAGTTGTTGTATGTTATATTTTTAGTGGATTTTTTTTATCTGGCCAATTATATATTTATATTTGTTAGGTCTTTAGTAATCGTGAAAATTTAACCGATTTGGTGCAAGAAATGGCACGATTTCTATGATATGTGGTTGTTGTTAAAAGAACAAAGACAAAAGGAAGTGGATATGTTTCAAAAATTATTTTTATGTGTGATCGGGGTGGTCTATTGTTAGGAGTGTCAAACCCAACAAATAAATGGTTACAAAATGACTCCAAAAACACTATTACTTTGCACTAAAAAATATGTAATACAACGTAAACAGGGTCAATCTATAGAGACACGGAACATGTGCTTATACCTTTTTGCGTAAGGTACAAATATGGTCACAGAAGTGGGGGGGGGTATATGAAATGATTTAAACAAGAGACTAAATCAATAAGTAAATAATCAATTAAATAAAACAAATTCAAGATTTGTAAGGACTCCAACTCTATGCAAGACATTTAGCAATGTGATTCCATGGATGAAATGATATTTGTTCGATTTTATCTAAGTTGGTACTTAGAAGTGCTAACAAGCTCAAACACTTCTCATTCACCACAATGTCAAATTCAAAACAAGCTCTCTGAAAATAACCTAACCTTCTAATTTAAGTCTAAACAAGCTCTTAGATATAAATCAAAAGGTTGCAATAAAATTTATGTGAATGTTCCCAACAACATTCAATACTCCTCACAAGCTCGGGGGCATATGAATGTGTGAATATGACTTACACTAGATTTATTCTAAAGAATTCAATTTAGTGCTTGTTACTTGCTCTATTTCACAAAACAATTACGTATTTTGCAAAATAGATAACTTGAATGATTTAACCCTAATTCAAATGGCCAATAAGAATTAAAATTAAAATCAAACATTCGATTGAAACGAATTCAAATTCACTAGATAGAAATTAGAAACAAACATCAAATCACATGATTGAAATCACAACTAAAAGTCAAGACATAAAGTTGGAGAATCTAGGGTTCTAGCCACACATGAATAGAACAAGAACACAAATCTAGAAAAGGAAATTAAAGTTCTTACAAAATGAAATCCAAATGTTTCCAACTGTTAATCAACTCCAAACTCCTTTAGAAAATCGCCCAGAAAGCTCCCAAAATCGACAGACCAGAAAATGAATTCGGTTGCACCCTTTTAAGAAAGATGAAAAACTGTTTTTTAACCCACGTCCACGTTTACACGGCCCGCGTAAATTAATATTGTCGTTTACACGGCCCGTGTAATTGCAAAAGTAGACTGCTCAGATTGGTTGGGTCTTCAAAGTACGTTGCTGAAGTATGCTCGATTACACAGCCCGTGTAAACTCAAGGTTATAGTTTACACGACCTGCGTAATTCCCTGAATTGCCAAAATCTTCAATTCTTCAATATCTTCATCCTCGATGCTCCGCAAGTCCTGAAATCTTGTCCACATCTTTTATCCACCTCATCAAGAGAGATCCCACCTCCAAAAGTCCCTAAAATATCACAAAAGTGTGCGAGTGAAATAATGTCATGGAGAATCCCGAAAAACATGTAAAATGCATGAGCTTAAGCCTAGATGCAATGCACTTTTATGAAATAAAACTACAAAATGGGTGCATGAAATGCACCTAACAAATCTCCCCAAGCTTGAACCTTTCTTGTCCCCAATAAAGAACAAGAAAAATTTAGATCGGAGAGAACAAAAGAACAAAAGAAAAAAAGAACAAAAAATCAAAATCCAAACTTTTGAAACTTAATGCAATAACCAAAACAAACATGAAAGGGATCCAACCAAATTAACCTTATTTTTGTAGCGTAGTTGAGAATGTACACGCCGTACCTTGATTCAACTTGGCATTAGTCCCACAAAATTATATAACAATAAAAACAAGACTTTTGACCACTCCCTAATGCAACTTAACAGAATCAAAAGTCACAACACTTATTCACTCTTACTAGTATTGAGTCAGCACATTGAACAAATTATGATCTTACTCTCGTGAAAACACATGTGATGAAAAATATGCTCAATCATCTTTATTTTACAAAATATGACAATGACCGACTCCAACTATTTGTTTATTAACAACAATCTTTTTCTAAAAATTCCATAAAATTTTCCTAGATTTGTTACGTATTTCAAACCACTTACACCAGTCAAAGTAGTTAACAGTTAGTCCTAATGTCATAAGTTCAAGTCCAAGTCCAAGGGGATCTTTTGGCAGCCAAACATTTTTCCTAACTTGAGTACATACAGTGATGCATATTATTCAATTAAACTATTACTAATATAAATAAAATTATATATACATAACATCTAATTATATTTTTCCTACAAATAAAGCTCATGGCTTTATTTGATATCCATGTAACGGACTTCCAACCAACAGATACAGACCAGATGACCTTAGTATGCTAGATTTAAAGAGATCACTCGAGTTTACTTGTCCGAACCTCAAAGGCCACAGAGTAGCTTTATATATATATATATATATATATATATATATATATATATATATATATATATATATATATATATATATATATATATATATATATATACACACACACTAGGTGTGAGACCCATGTATTACATGAGTTTATTTAAAAGAAAAACTAAATACAAAATTCTAAGCATTTGAGAAGTATAAATTTATAAGAAAAATGAGAAAATATTGAATTATAAAAATTAAAGTGTTTTTTTTCTCTTTTAAATTTAAACAAATAATTTAGATAAATAATAAAAAAAAATAATGAATATTTAATTTAGTAATTTTGAAATTAGAATGAAAGTTCATTAATGAAATTGATATGCATTTATTATTGAATTTAAACATTATCTAAAATTTAATAAAATGAAAAAACCATAAAATGACATGTAGAATAAAAATTAATTTAAAATAACCACAAAATTACATGTGGCAAAATAAATGAGAATGTGACATGTGTCAAAAAGATCTTTATTTATTAGGGATGATATATATATATATATATATATATATATATATATATATATATATATATATATATATATATATATATAAAATTAAGTTCATGACTTTTTATGGAACCGTGTAGCGAACTTTAACCCAATCAGTCCCAAACAATTCAGCTTTAGGCGATTAGGTGTAGAACACCCCTCGGAGTTTACTCATTCGAGTCTCAAAGGTCACGGATTAACTTAATATATATATATATATATATATATATATATATATATATATATATATATATATATATATATATATATATATAACAACACATAATATTCTTTTTAACTTATATTCTAGGCTTATTTCTTTATATTTCCTTGACTTTTCTATTGTTGTACATCTCACGGTCTATTACAGTGAGGGGCTTCTAAGACATTTTTATCGGGGGACTGATGTCAACACGCAAAGACCCATAAGTATAGTTGGAAACTATGTCCCCAAGCAGGGTATTTAGAAGGGAATAGGCAGAAAGGACTTTTTAGAGTGTTGGAAGGCTCGGTGCATTGAAATTTTATATTCTTTTTATGATTTCTTGAATTTGGCATTTTGGGTCCAATTGAGCACTTACTACTCATAAGATAGGTCACATGTCCCAAAGGTTAACTTATACATGTCGTTATGCTCCGGTGTTGAAAACCTTTCATTTTCTGTTTTGCACGTGTAGCTTCGGGAGGTGTGTTCGTGTGTGTTTAGCTTGATTTGAGATTTTTAATAAAAAGAGAAAGTCTAATCTCAATGCATACGACTCACTTACCAACTCAACTGTTTTTCGAAGATTAGGTTGCCTTGGATTGGATCAAAACAAACATAGAATAAAATATTTGGAAGTTTGTTTTTTTGGAAAATTATGCAATGCAAAAATTGAGATGCAAAAATATTAAAATCAGGATATAAAGGAAATCTTTTTGGTTTTGAAAATTTTAAAATGCAGAAAACGAGAGAAAAATAAAATGAAAAAGTAAAAAAAAAATGCAATATGTACAAAACTGCAACCTACATGCAACGGGATCCATTTGCATGGATGGATGCCCCTCCCCAAGCTTAAAAAATAGCATCGTCCTCGATGCTTGGAGAGAGGCATAGATGGCCTATTGAGGGCCGGACGGAGGTGGATGAGACGGGTACTGTGGGGGGTAGTAGGGCTGATAATCAGCAAGATAGTGAGGAAAACTTACCTCACAGTTGAACAGAACTAATAAGGCCCGACTCCGAATCTCAGCTATCTACTCAATGCCTACATCCACTAAGTGGCAAATTCCATCAAAATCCCAAAATACCCTCAACAGTCAAACATGGTCAAACTCCTAAAATCCACTAAGTCAACCCAACCGAGTTAACTCAAAGTTGGTTGTTCCATGCGAGTACGTGGGGCGTACTCCGGAGGTACGCTCAGCGTACGCAAGCCTCGCATTGACTGATTGCGGGGGAGCTGACCGAGTACGCAGGGCGTAACCTCGCAACTCCATTTTCTTTATTAAGTGCTTAATGGCTTCAACACTTAAGCTCCCACTTCAGATCCAAGGTCGAGAGGCATACTATAGTCATAAAGTTTCCAACTTTATGACTCTACACGTCCATAAAGTCCTTAACACAAGCTCTTAATCCATTAAGACCTTCTACAAGATGCATGGAGCCAAACTAGCTAAAGGGGCCTCATTTTTATGGTTTAGAACCCTTCCTAGGGTCTGAAAGCACAGGCCAAAACGTCCAAACCAATCATGCATAAAAATGGGACTTTTGAGACAAGAAGAACCACAAAAAGCTAGCAAAATGAGATCTAAGCAAACAAAGCATCAAGGTGAAGACTTTTTACCTTCTGGAGCTTCCCAAGAAGGTGATGATCCAAGATCCACAAGCTTGCTTCAACTTCTAAGCTCCTTGATGCAACTCCTTCTTCCTTAAGCACACAAAGGACACACTTTTAGCTCAAAATACACTCTTATGGGGTTAGGGTTTGCCAAAAACGACTCAAGGGCTTGGAGGCTGGAAAGGTGGGGGTAAATGATCTATAAAGGTGCTTAAATAGCCCACAAACCCTAAAATTTAGGGTTTCACTCGGACATGAGTACGCCCAACGTACATATGTGTACGCCCAGTGTTCTAGGGTACGCCCTAGTACGCTTAGTGTACTCACATGTACGCTTAGCGTACTCCTCCCACATCCAAATTACAAACTTGCCACTAGGGCTTCCCATGGCCACTTCCTTCCAATCCAAGGACCAAAATGGCATAATTAAAACCAATGGATGAATTTGAGAATACCTGAAAGTCGGGGTGTTACAACTCTTCCCCCACTTGAACTAGACTTATTCCTTGAAGTCTGATGCAGAGAAAAAATCTGGATAATGCTCCCGCATCTCAGCCTCCGGCTCCCAGGTCCACTCGAAGCCCCTCCGATGTTGCCATCGTACCTAGTCATTGTACTGACAAAGAGAGGGCACCAAATGAACAAAAAAACGACAATGCCGGCTTCCGACACCTGCAAAGCGGGGGACACTTCTCTAGTTATTATTATTATTATTATTATTATTATTATTATTATTATTACTACTACTACTACGACGAATTATATGTGTTTGTGTATGGATTTTATTTATAAATGATTGTATTTCATATTTTGTTTTACGATTATAAAGCATTGATACACTATAGACAATTTCAATTATTATTGTTTTTGTCTTTTGTCGTTTATTTTAATTTTTAAGAGGTGCATTCGACCGCGAGTTATTAATGTCATCATTTTCGAACATAATATCCATCTGTTTATGTAAATTTGTTAATAACATTGACTTCAACTTTAGGAACTATTTATGTGGACTACCTCTTGAAATCATACAGTAGTTACATTGAAGAGAGGGATATATATTAGTTCTTGTCCTTAGTAATGGTTTTTGTCTTTAGTAATAGTTCTTGTCCTTAGTAAATTACCTCTTAAACGTCATATCCATTAGTTATTGTCCTTAGTAATAGTTCTTGCCGTTTGATAACCAATAATGAATTGTCTCTTGAAATCATATATCAGTTACATTGAAACCATATATATATATATATATATATATATATATATATATATATATATATATATATATATATATATATATATATATATATATATATACTACGATTGAATCATATGGCAAGTTTTCAAACTGACTAGTCATGTTGATTCTTCCAAGGAAGAATTTGATTAAGCCACTTAAAATACAAGTCCAATTACAAGTATACCCTTTTTAAATATATAGGAGATTTTAATTACGTTTAGTCCGTTTCTTCATAAAACAATTATACCAAAAATAAGGAATTGACATTTTATAACCCCATCTTTTTTTTCCTTTGAGGTATTGACATTTTACAGCCCCATATTTTTTTTCTTTGTTCTTCCTTTATTGTTTACACCAATATATTTTTTTACAACAATATATTTTTTTACAATAAATCTATATCTTAATATATATATATATATATATATATATATATATATATATATATATATATATATATATATATATTGTCGTTATTTACACCACCAAGTTTTTTAAAGATGATATAAACATATTAATCAGATAAACATTAAATTCTAATACGCGATACCCTTTAAAATTTTAGTTTGTGAAATCGTCACAAACACTAAAATCTCCAACTTCTATCTTTGTCTTCCAAATAAACAATGAAGTATTTGATAATATTAGTTTTATAAGCGATGAGAACGCAAGGTTTGTGCTTCTTATATGAGAAGTCTCAAGTTCAAAATCTCGAGGCTTTCAATCACTTGATTTAAAAGTGTATCCAACTTTTTCATTTAACCGGTTTCAGCTTAAAACAGGTAAAAAAAAATTGGTTTTTGGTTTTTTAAATATTTGATTCCTAACCTGCACTTCAGCTTTCTCAAAATATGTTTTTAACAAAACCGGTTTAGTTTTTTCATACTGGTTTCAAAAAACGGGTTCATTCTATACACTAAAACTATGAGTCTAATGATAATTATACCCATATTTATATATATGGTGAATTTTAATGCTTTTTGGGTTGTTTCTTCTTACGTCATTTATACTTGAAATAATATATTGACAATTTATACCCCTTCTCAATTTTTTTTTCTTTGTTGTTTTCACTATCATTTTTTTTTTGACAATGAGTCTCATCTTAATACTTATTTTTTCTTTGGTGATTCTTCTCACAGCTAACTTTTTTCTAAAGATTTTATAAATTGATGAGTCCCCATCTTAATATTTATTTTTTCTTTGGTAATTTCTTCACATATCTAACTTTTTATAAAGATTTTATAAAGGATAAAACTATTACACAATCAATCATTCAACAGGAAAAAAAACATAACTTCAAACTAAAGTATATCATATCACAATAAAACATTGTCCGATTAAAGAAATTCAAACTAATGCATATCAAATATTCAAACTACTCATGTGTAGAGGTGTACAGAATGAACCCGTTTTTTTGAAACCAGTACGAAAAAACTAAATCAGTTTTGTTAAAAACATGTTTTGAGAAAACTGAACCGACGGTTAGGAATCAGATATTTTAAAAACCGAAAACCGATTTTTTTACCTGTTTTAAGCCGAAACCGTTTAAGTGATAAAGTTGGATACACTTTTAAATCTAGTGATTGAAAGCCTTGAGATTTTGAACTTGAGACTTCTCATATAAGAAGCACAAACCTTACGTTCTCATCACTTATATAATTAATATTATCAAATACTTCATTGCTTATTTGGAAGACAAAGATAGAAGTTGACGATTTTAGTGTTTGTGACGATTCCACAAACTCAAATTTTAAAGGGTATCACATATTAGAATTCAATCATTTTTTTCTATTAAGTGGTTGACTGTGTAATAGTTTTATCTGATTAATATATTTATATCATCTTTAAAAAACATGGTGGTTAAACAACGGCAATATATATATATATATATATATATATATATATATATATATATATATATATATATATATATTAAGATGATGGATTTATTGTAAAAAAAGATATTGATGTAAACAATAAAGGAAGAGCAAAGGAAAAAAAAGATGGGGTTGTAAAATGTCAATACCTCAAAGGAAAAAGATGGGGTTCTAAAATGTCAATTTCTTATTTTTGGTATAATAGCTTTATGAAGAAATGGCGAACTAAACGGAATTAAAATCTCCACATACCTAAACAAGGATATACTTGTAATTGGACTTGTATTTCAGTGGCTTAATGAAATTCTTCCTTGGAAGAATCAGCGCCCTTTTGTTATATGTTTTGGTTTTGCATATAGATTATTTTCAAACTGAGCATATATGAATTTTTGTTCATCAAATGAACTTGTTCAGGTGTTCATCACCTGTGAAATTTTAATGGAGTAGGTTCAAAATACGACACGATCTCTTGAGTATGTGGTTATTATAAAGAGATCAAAAATGAAATCAAGTGGATGTACATCAAAAATCATTTTAGTTTGTGAACGAAACTCTTCTTAGTTTACTTATAAATACATCATGTATTCCATTTATTAATACAAAAAGTATGAAATAGAGGAAAGAGAGAGTAAAGGTCAGGACTAGGATCGAAAATGTGAGGGTTTAGGGTGGTTTGAAGTTGAGAATGGAGAAGAATTCTTATTGCAAATGGAATCATGGATGATGGAAGACAAGTGAATTGGGTATTCCAAGAACATTAGAATCACTCACCCAACAATTTTGTGAAATTGAAATAAACAAAATGTGTCTAAATCTCAATTTTGTTACAACATTACTTACACCGAGAGTGGCCTATTCCCAGCTTGCTATCATATCCTATACCTACTAGTTCTATATACAACAAATTTTATGGCCAGTTTTCTTGTCAAAAACTCTAATATAACCAATTTCTCCCTAATGATACAAAGTGAATAATCAAATATGGATGTTATGTTAGTATAAGGTTAGTAGATATATATACATGGTTAATGACTACATAATCTACATTGTTATTAATCTCTAGGGTCATTGTCATTCTTGTCAACATATTTTCTTCATCAAGTCTTCTTCACCTCGAAACAGCATCATGCCATGTGTCTTTGTATTTACAGCAGAGAGCTGTTTGCAGGAACTGTGGGTGTATGTATATGTGTATGTGCATGGACAACCATACCCTTTTCAGGTTCCTTTGGTCAACAAACACCCTTTGACTTTCTTTCTGGGTGTGTGGGTAGTGAGTATCATCAACATGCTTTGCATATTCTTGTAATTTTATATTTATTTTTTTGTTAAGTTAATACCCTTTGCCCTCTCCATTTCAACCTCTTTCTGAGCTTTCTTCTTTTCTAGTTCAGCCTGTTTATAGTTTTCTTCATGAGCTTTTCTAAACAGCCTCACAAAGTTCAAAAGGGTCTGTGTAACTGCACAAACATAGCCATAAATAAACCATCATTCTTCTCTTATACTTTCAAACATATGCAATTCAACAATTATTATTATTATTATTGCTTATAAAAAGAACATGCCACTTAAATATGTTACCTTGTTCAAAAGGGCAACGAGCAGGATCTTCACCAAAATATAATGCCAATGCATCAGCATTTCTACCCTGCAACACAACCATTATAAAATAATACAAAATATTTAAAAAAAAATAATTAAAAGGGTTGTTCTTGATTCTTACCACCACAGAATACAAATTCGTTACGGACCCCACTTCTGACTCAGCAATGCTGATAAACTGATTGAGAGTCTAACAATGCAAGAAAAAGAAATATTCGCATCAGATTCTAAATTTATAAAACAAAAAAAAACAAAAAAAAAAAAAAAAAAAAAAAGATATCAAATTAGAAGAAATTGAGTAAAATAAATGTTTGTGTATTTACTTTATGAAAAACTTCAGAGACAGGGCCATCGTTTGCAGAAGCATCTAGTTCTTGTCTGACCTTTTCAAGTCCCTTGATAATGGCCTGCATTTCTTCTGCTAAAGACTTCAATTGTATCTGCAACCAAGAAACGCCCTTTCATTTATCATTTTTCTTTAAAAAAAAAAAATCTTTTTTTTTTTTTGAGAAAATAAGTGAAGCTGTGAACCTTAGTTGCAGCCTCGAGACTAACAAGATCCACATGAAAATCCAAAAGGGCAGGTGATTTGGCAGCAAGAACCTGTAAAAGACTTGAAATTTTATGCAGAAGGGACTTGTACAAAATCTATATAAATAGCAAAAGGGAGTTGTACCTTGCAGAGGTAATGCATTAAGGTCATTTTGCTGTTTGAAGCACGTGTATCTGTTAGTTTCAAAAGACTGTCTAACTTGAAACCAACCGCAGAACCTGCAAATTTTGTATAAAATTTATTTATTTATTTTTTTTTAATAAAACTCGATATGAAATAACCAACAAGGTTGGATTTTTTTTACCTCTTGCAGTTCCTTGATTTAATGTATTTCCTAAATACAAAATTCGTTTCATGATCTCCTTCAACTTTACAGAAGTCCTGACCTCGTCACATGCAGAATTTACAGTGTTTAAACTCTTCTTAAACTCAGAAAGCTGAAAGAAATGTCAAAATGAGATAATGACAAAAATATATACAAAAAGAAAATTATGATTAGCATACTCCAATTATAACATAAAAGAAAATACCTGGGTGTTAAACTGTATTTTGAACAGAAAAACTCGTAATTTTGATTCGACACGTGGCACCTTCATGAGCTCCAAGAAGAACTGGGAGATAAAATTTTAAAAAATTATGATGAGCATTTAACGTTTCATAAAAAGATAAAATATTACATGATCTGGGTACTAACCTGTTCGCACTTGCCCAACATATCCCTGTCACCTGTATAATTCTGAAAAGTTGCAATGAAGAAGATGAATACATAATTCATAAATGAAAGTAAAACTTTTATTATTACACCCAATAAAAATGCCCCATCAATAAAGTGAAAAAGGTTTCACCTTCAGAAGCTCCATTTCTTCCTTAGTAGGACAAAATTTGATAAGATTCTCTACTTGATCAGCATCTAAGATTGATTCATCCATAGCTAAAGCTGCAGCCTGTATCAAGAATTAATCCGAGAGCTATAATGAAAATTTTCATTCTTGAAACACATTTTGTGAAGAAGTTGATCTAAAAAGAATAAATAGTTGTAAAAAAAGTTACCATCATGTCAGGAAGTGGCATCTTAACCTTGGTGAGCATAATTTCTGTGTTATTGGCCCTCCTCAAATCCATCTGATAAACAATTTTGCAATAACAATCAGGAAAAGAAGATCAATATGCTAAATGGCACATAACATATCTCAAACTCAAACTTATTTAGTCCATTTTCAAAGGGTCGGGTTTACATGAAAAATCTTGTCAATATTCTAAAAGTAATCTATTGGTCTATAAGCAATTATACCATTCACATGAAGCCTAGAATTGAAGAAGAATCATGTGTGCTCCAAGAATATCATATCGATGTAGTCCAATTTGTCATTACCGATGTCTGGGTAAACTAGGGTTTATGTGAGGTTTTGGGATTAGGATTTTGAAATCCGTAAGTTGAACTTATTACATTTTCAAATGTTAGAGAAGTAACTTTTGAAAAATATGTCCTTTATCTAATAGAAGTAAAAGTAATTTCAAATATAATAAATTTTTTTTTTATTAATTACCAAGTGGATTTTTTCAGTTTTTGAGCCGGTAGACTTGCGGCGTCCTCCTGCTTTAGAAGTATCTTTCTTTGGGACAATGGCTGAGAACAGTGTCTCAAGTTCTGACACATCAAAATCTGCTGCACTACAATTCAATAACCACATAATAAATCAAAAACATATATAAAAAAAATTCTGTATAATAATAATGTTTATAAATAAAGAAAAAAAAAAGTGGAAAATACCTTTGGGTTTCGCCAGGTCTTTGCAATTCTTCCCACAAGGAACCTTGCAAAGCCCTGGTAACTTTGCTCCAATGGAGTGGCTTTAAGTTTGATCTTCGTGGTGCTGCCGCCATTCCAGCAGGGCGGGCAAGTCCTCTACCCCGTGGTGGTGGCGGCCCAAAACTTGGAGGTCCAGGCGCACGACCTCCCGGTGGAGGTGGTGGTGGCCCAACTCCTGGAGGTGGTCCAGGTGGAGGAGGCGGTCCAGGTGCACGGCCTCCAGGTGGAGGTGGTGGTGGTGGTCCAGGTGCACGACCTCCGGGAGGAGGGGGCGGAGGTGGTGGTCCAGGTGCACGGCCTCCAGGAGGAGGGGGCGGTGGTGGTGGTCCAGGTGCATGGCCTCCAGGAGGAGGAGGTGGTGGTGGTGGTCCAGGTGCACGACCTCCAGGAGGAGGGGGTGGAGGTGGTGGTCCAGGCGCACGGCCTCCTCCAGGTGGAGGTGGTGGAGGCGGTGGTCCCCGCATTGGTGGAGGTGGTGGCGGTGGACCACCACCAGGCATTGGTGGAGGAGGAGGTGGTGGTGCTCCTCGGAACGGAGGTGGGGGAGGTGGAGGTGGGTTTCCATACATTGGTGGTGGAGGTGGGGGTGGTGGGGGTCCACGCATTGGAGGAGGAGGTGGGGTAGGGACTCCATGGGTTGGTGGTGGAGGTGGAGGTGGGGGTGGAGGTCCACGTGTTGCATAAAGCGGTGGAGATGGAGTTCCATATGTCGCCATAGGGGGAGGTGGTGGAGGAGGAGGTGGGAATGGTGCACTTCGCGAAGGAGGTAGGGGTGGTGGCGGTGGTGGTGGAGGTGGTGATGGGGAATCATACTTTGGAGGAGGTGGTGGTGGCGGTGGTGGTGCAGTACCTCGTGAGAAAGGTGGTGGTGGCGGTGGTGGAGGTGGAGATGGAGGTGGGGCTCCTCCATACATTGGGGGTGGGGGTGGGGGCGGCGGAGATGGAGCTCCATACCTGGGCGGTGGTGGTGGCGGTGGCGGTGGCGGTAATGGGGCATTATAACTAGGATATGAAGCTGAATACATTGGAGGTGGGGGTGGGGGTGGTGGTGGAGGAGATGCGGATGCATACATTGGAGGTGGGGGTGGGGGTGGGGGTGGTGGAGGAGGTGTGGCTGCATACATTGGAGGTGGGGGTGGGGGTGGTGGTGGAGGAGATCTGGCTGCATATATTGGAGGTGGGGGTGGTGGAGGTGGAGAATATGTGGCTCCATACGTTGGAGGTGGGGGTGGAGGAGGTGGTGGAGGTGGAGGTGGAACCTGTTTAGTAGGCAAAGGTGGAGAAGCAGGCACAACTTCATCATCGATATAGATGTCATATGAACTAGGAGGTGGAGGTGGAGGTGGAGGAGGTGGAGGAGGTGGTGGTGGTGGAGGTGCCCTGATTGCTACTGGAGGCAGTGGTGTAGGAGGTGGAGTAGTAACCTTCACTGATTTCTCTTCCAAATTTTCAACAAGATCTTTCAATGCACTAGAACCTAGAGACTTACCAGATCGCCGAACAGGTGAAGACTCGCCCACTTTAACATCTTTCTTTGATCCATTCCCTGCACCTTCACCTGATTTTTTCTTCCCCAATTCTGCCAGGACAGGTGGCGCGCTATTATACCTCGTTGGTGGATAAGACACATGCAATGAATTCGTATACGATCCTTTATTAGGAGGAATCCACCTTGACACCACATTCGGTTTTGCAATTCTTGAATTCACAGAAGCTTCCGGTGGCTTTCCTTTTTGCTTTGAGTTTCCCGAAACTTTTCTTCCATCTTTACCCTTCTTCCCTGGACTCTCTTCCCTTTCCTCTTTATCTTTTATTTCAACTTCATTAGCAACCACCTCTGTAAGCTTCAAACCACCATTAATATACCCCAAATCATTGCCTTTTTTCACCTTATTTTCAGGCTGTGCTTCCTCCTTCAAGACTATATCATAATTTTCAGCATCCGATTCATTGTCTTTAGATAAAAGAGTATCAGATTCAAATTCAGATTCAGATTCCACTTTTGCATCTTGCGTATCAACTACATTACTAAAAATCTCTTCCATATCATAAAACTCTTCAGGTGTAGGACTTTCTGTCTCACTCCCATCTTCAAATTCTCCTTCTGTGTTGATCATAGATGATAGAGCATCAGCATCCGAAAAAATCACCTGATAATACATAATTACATATCTATATGTATAAGTACGCATTCAACTTCTTTCACTTCTCAAATAACATAAAAAAGATTCAAAAATAAAATCAAAGTTTTCTACTTTCCTACCTCTGCTTTAAAGTTCTTGGGAATCTGGTCTCTTGAATCCCACATGACATCAACTTCATCGCGACTCAACATAAGTACATTACCTCGAATAAACGTTGTGTGAAACATTACTCTAAACATCATCTCCTCTCTTACATGATCCAAATGTATGCATTCAAGAACAACATCACCTTGTACACGATGATGAATATCTATCTTCACAAGCTCACACTCTTCTGGTTGATAGTAACGTGCTTGCTTTTTGGTTTTTGAAGATGAAAACAAAAGCTTAGAACTTCTATTAGCTGTTGTTGAAGATGAATCCTGACCATATACACGAACAACAGGTCGACAACCCTTTTCACCAAAAATCGGAAGGACACGAAGTATGATACAATCCAAAGCTAATGGTGTGTCTGAAGGTGGCCAATCAGAACCCAAATTTCTCCTTGATATATACTGAAGATACCTCAGCTGTGAAGGCTGAGGATTTAAAGGTGTTAGAAGATGAAGAAGCTCTTTAGGGGCTTGTTTGTATACCATATCAAGAGTCTTCTGTTCACCATTGTATTGTTTACGGAATAGAAGAAGAGCTGCAAGCATAAAAGCAAGAACAGGCCACCCTCCTCTTTCACAGTGCATTAAGAGCACGTTTTGTTGTCCTGCTAATGATAACCAGCTTTCACTGGATCGAAGAAAGTGATGGATCATTTCTAATGGTAACATTGGGCACCCTTCATATTGTCTAGGGTACTCCATTACTGTCATGTCGTATTGAGATAATATGTCTGAAATTTGGGTCCTTTTGTCGCCTTCTCTAAAGTTGAAAACCATGAAAGATGAATCGGGATAGTAGTCTTGGAGTTCTGCAACAATGCCACCCATGTACATCTTGTATTCATCTTCTTCCAGTACTTCACTCGAGAAGCAGCAATCAAAAACTGCACATAAATTTTGTCAATCAGAAGGTAGAAAAGTTTTGGACCTAAACCAAATTTCAACTCTAGAAGAAAGATATTTGAAACAGAAAATGGGGGCTGAAGTAAGATCATATGATAAATCCGATATAACAGGAGAAAAAATCGAACTGTTTGAGTAAAATTCGAAGAAATAATCAACCAATTACGAATTCAACCCAAAAGAAACGGGAAAGAGGGAATTTGAATAATGTGTTGAGAATATTTAGCAGGTGAACTTAGATTCTTCTATGGATTCCGAGATTCTAGAAGATAAGCGAAAATGTGGGGCGCTTTAATTAGAAACATACCGTAAACCCGCTCGGAGATCTCAAGGAGGCGATCCGGCGGCTTGCGATAAAAGAAGCGTTTGAACAGCGCCATCTAATGGCGCTGTTACGCTTCCGACCGGATCCAAAATCTTGACCCCTGTATGTTCAATTTCTTCAACCCAAAAATGTTGACTCTGTAATACCTAGATCGATCTCGCACCTGTCCTATTGTCGTTTCTAATTTACACCCAGTAATAAATAGCACCAATCCGATCAAAGAGAAGTGTTGAATTCGATTTTAAACTCCAATTGCGAATTCGATCCCCCAATATAAGCTTAGAATACAAGGTGGGTGTGTGCGTAATCTATAAATCTACTAATCTGGGTCAGCTGATTAAAGAGAAATTCTGGTGAAGTTAATGATGAAGTATAGATAAGTTTAGTGGAGATAGGGTTTGTGGGAAGTTATAGGTAGGGAAATGGCGATCGAAACAATAGGAGGAAGAAGCATGTGGTTTTTCTGCCAATTTGATGATGATTTGGAAATCACATGGAGAGATGGATGAAATGAAATGGGGGAGTGTTGAAAAAGGAAAGAAGAATCGTAGACCCGAACCTTTGTACCAATTGTATGAATCAGTGAGATGCAAATCTGTGATTATCACATACACGTGGAATCTAAAAGAACAAACAAAGAAAGATTATGAACAAGATATGGAGAGATTTAAGGGTTTGAAGTTCGAAGAAATAAAGATGAAAGAGATAAAAAAAAAGTTTGGAGTATATTGTTGTCAAAGGGATTTACAAAAATGTGATTTTTGCTTTCTTCCATGGCAACTCGACTCTCGGACCCTTGCTATTTTTCTTGTTTTTTCATATTTTATGATGTTTTTGTTTACATTAAAAAAATGATAGTTTTTATTTTCTTGTTTGTAAGAAATCTTAGATAAAATCTTAAAATTTTAAGTTAGTTTATTGTTTAATTTCAACGTTTATTTTTTAACATAAAAATCTAATTTATACGATAATCTCATTTTCTGTTGAAAAAAAAATAATGACCGTTTTGTTAATTTGGACAAAAGATAAAATAATCAAGACTTTTCTGTTCAAAATATAAAAATTAGATTAAGCCGTAAGCTGACCAAAAATATTAGGACTTTATCATAGATTTCCTTACTTTAAAAGCTTAAATGTTAGATAACAACAAATTATTAAAAGATAAAGATTATAATAATCATTTTTTTAATTTGTTTACAATAAAGTAGTCATAAAAATGAAAAATATCAAATTGGCTACAATTTTTGCAGGCCACCGTCAATGTTGGTGGCCTTTTTGAGATTTCGTAGGCCACTATTTGCAAAAATCTAGGTTGATTGCAACTTTTTATTTTCAAATTATATTAGGCCACCCTTGTTATCGGAATAATTCAAATGATATGATGATTATTACAAAGTTTGTATGCGAAAGCGAAAAAGTTATTTTTAAATTTATTTTAAAAATATTTTTGTAGGACACTTTGTGATTGGGAGAATCCAAATGTTATGACAATTGTTATGAAGTTTGTATACGAAAACTATTAAGTTTTTTTTTCATAATTTTCACCAAATAACCTACTTTGAAATTATATATATATATATATATATATATATATATATATATATATATATATATATATGACTTGTTGACATTTAAAGTAGGAGTGTAATATGTTCATGAAAAGTCATTTGTTACAAATAACACAATAAAAATTTTAATTCAAATTCAGCTAAAACAGCCTACTTTGAAGGTTAGAAGTTTGAAATAATAATAATAATAATAACAACAGACAACTTCGAAAATCTACATTTTCGCAAGTGCCCTACCTGTGACGATTATGCTATTTTAATCGTTTTCTAATTTTTTTTAGTTATTTTATAATAAAAACTTTTAAAAATAATTATTATGATCATTTTTATACAAATTTTGAGACTAATATCTGCTCATAAACATTTATTACAAATGGTAATACTTGTTTGTAAACTTTTTTTTACAAAATATAAAACCAATATTTAATTTTGATGATTGTATGGTTGTTTGTTAATGTTAAAATTTCAATTCTAAGAAAAATCATCCGTTTTTTTTATCATGAACTAGTCTTGTTCAATGGTATGTGTATTTTATATTATCAAAGAGCTTATATTTAACATTACATATGAACAAAAGTAAAGTGTTAAGAAACAAGTTTTTTTGTAAATTATAGCTCAATAATAATTGTATTTTGTATTATCAAAGAGCCTTTATTTATATTACATATGAACAAAAAGTAAAGTATTAAGAAACAAACTTTTTTATTTTAGCAATTGATATGTAATTTATAGCCTACATTACGTAAGCTATGCACATTAAAAAATTGTCATGTCGCACAAAGGTTATGGAGTGCCAAAACCATTGGTTGCTATACACAACTACACCAGACTTTGTACAAAGAAGTAATGGATATTGAAATTTTAAAACCCAATATTTTATATTATAAACTAGGTGTAAGACCCATATACTACATGAGTTTATTTAAAAGAAAAATTAAATATGAAATTCTAAACATTTGAAATGTTTTAAATTAAAAGAAAATTTAGAAAAATATTGAATTATTTAAAACTAAAGTGTTTTTTTTTCTCTTTTAAATGTAAACAAATAATTTAGATAGATAAATAAAAGTAACTAATGAGGTTTTAATTTAGAAATTTTGAAATTAGAATGAAAGTCAATTAATAAAATTAATATACATTTATTATTACATTTATTGAAATTACTACATTTAAATATTATGTGGAATATAATAAAATAAAATAAAAACCACAAAATGTCATGTGGAAAAAAATTAACTAAAAACAACCATAAAATGACATTTGGCAAAATCATGTAACATGTGGCAAAAAGATTTATATTTATTAGAGTAGATATAAATAAAAACCAAATTCTCGTGTATGTAACAATCTAATGGCATTTTATAAATATATGCAAAAATCAAATTCAGTAGCTAAAAATGTATATTTTTATGTATAATGTACAAGAGTTTAATGCGAAAAGTTCAAGTTTAATTCATCAACTTTATATAATCCGTCACTTGCAATCCTTTTATTTTGTAAAATGATATTTTCCGTCCCTTTACTTTTTAAATATCACTTTCACCCTCATGCACCTTCAATTTTATAAAATATCAATTTCACCCCTTTATTTTCTAAACTTTTGTGTGTATCCCCTGTCAAGTGGTAATACACAATGTACAAGTACGTCAACGCGTAAAGTGTAATTTTAATCTATCAACTTTGTATAATCTGTCACTTTCAACCACTCTAATTTTTAAAATGATATTTTTCATCCCTTTACTTTTTAAAATATCACTTTCACATCATCCAGCTTCAACTTTGTAAAATATCACTTTCACCCCCTTCATTTTCTAAACTTTCGTGTTTATCCCGTAGTATATATAAATGAAATTTTCCCTCCTCTACTTTGTAAAATGCATTTTCCACCCCTCTCTCTTTTTAAAATGTTACTTTGGCCCTCTCAACAGAAAATCACTTTAGTTAATACTACAATTATTAACACAATATACAAGTATGTCAATGCATAAAATGCAACTTTAAGCCTTCAACTTTGTATAATCCGTTACTTGCAACCCTTCATTTTCTAAATTTCCGTGTTTATCCTTCGTACTCGTAGTATATATGTATGTGTGTGTGTGTGTATATATATATATATACACACACACATATATGATTTTTCCTACTCTACTTTTCTGATACGCAACAAAAACACATAAAATTTTGTGACAAAACGCAGGCTCAATTACTAGTTCTTACTATCTAGTATGTACTAGATATGCCAATTAAATTATCGAAAAAATACATATCTATCAATTAAGAAACTAATATCGATCATTTTTTAGATTACAAAAAAGAAATGGATATTGAAATTTCAAAATCCAATATTTTTATTTACTTCTTGTTGTTTGACATCAATAATAAATTATCTTATGTGTTTGGATATAAAATATTTAAGACATATACCGACTTTAATAATGTGTTTTTCATAAATTACTTCATTGTTACTATTGAGTGGGTGTTTGGGATTGCTTATTTAAAGTTATTATTGATTTATTCTGGTTTAGCTAAATTTTATCTACTACTAACTAAATACTAATAAAATTAGAAAAATGGTTTTTCTCTAGTTTTGCAGGACTAGAAACTTAATTTACCAAACTAACTAGCTATCAACTAATGAAGTAAATACTAAAACAAAGCAAAGAACATAAAGATGATTTAACCAAGGTAATTGAGAGACTTTCGTTTAGCTTTGTATTTATTTGCTATTATGGTTGATTTATGGAAGTGCAATGGATTCTAGTTTCATTGGTTACTGATTCCTAAGTTGACCAAGTTAGTGTTCACTAACTTAATCATTTAGCAAACAAGATTATTCATACGGTGATCACGCGGATAAACTAACAAGTTTACTAGTGTTCAGTTCGAGTTAATTAGACTTATAATAATTGATCAAATTGGTTTATTGATTCAATTCAATATATGATTTGTCGTCATATATTAGCTCCTACACTTTTTTACCCACTTTTCTACTTAACCCTAGGTTTTGTTCAAAACTCTAGTCCTATAATTTTGCAATTCACAAGATCATAAGATTCAAATTCAACTAAGGAAGATGGTCATACTAACTTAATCAAATTCAACAATAAGTAGAGAAAATAGTTATCAAAAGTACGTGAGGTTCTTTAATAAGGAAAATCAACAAATAACCAATTAACCAAATCCAATCCATAAATCTAACCATAAGTAAATCAAATAACCCTAGGCTAAACGAAAGTCATGAGGTTTAACCCATGATTTCTGCAACTAAAGTCAGAAAAATGAAATTCATATGCACAGACATGATTAAACTAGAATAGGAAATCGTAATTAAGAGTTTTATTGCCTTAATGCTCTTAATCTCCAAGCTTCTATCGATTCCTTTGCTTGCAAGCTTCAATTCAGCACCTTGATCTTCAAAAATCGTTAAAAGCTCCAGGCAAATGTTCTCAATTCGGAGGAGAATGGGATATATTTATAGTTTTCCCGAAATCATGGCACCACCATGTGTTGAGGCCACCACGTCGTGATCTTCATGGTTATCACGTATTCAACAAGCCTTCGAAGCCAATCGGGAAACTTCAAAAAACCACGTCGTAGTTGGATCACCACGACGTGTTGAGTATATTTTTCTTCATATTAGCTCAAACTCCTAGCTTCCCGCTTCCAGCTAGGCCTGGCAATTGGGTTGGGTTCGGGTTAACGGGTCACGAATTGGGTTGGGTTCGGGTTGGCGGGTCAGAAAACATAAACTCAACCCAACCCATATAATATATGGGTTGGCGGGTCACGGGTTGGTGGGTTGGAAACCTCAACCCAACCCAACCCATATAACCCGTTTAAGTATATGGGTTCGCGGGTTCACAAGTTAATGGGTAAAACCCAACCCATATAACCCGTTTAATAAATAAGCAACATATTTTAAAAAATAAGGTTTTTTCAACATAAATTCATAAAATGATTAAAGTAATTAACATAAAAAAAGGTTTTCAACAATAATTCACAAAGTCAATAACATCCAAATAAAAATGAAAAATGAAAACATTCATAGAAAGTGGATGTGTTCTTCATTCGTGACTTGTGAGTATCTAAAAATAATGACATGTATTTTTTCTTTTTCTGATTAACGAATCGCAAACGCAGATTAGTCACATAGGAATACGGAAGGAATACAACGATACGAAATATTATGAATACGGATGGAAATCAAATTTCATTAATAATTAAATATATCATTTTTTAAATGTAATATATATATATATATATATATATATATATATATATATATATATATATATATATATACGGGTTGGCGGGTTAACCCGCGAATCCAAACAGATAACTCAACCCAACCCATGAAATAAACGGGTTGGTGGGTTGGCGGGTTGATGGGTTGGCGGGTCAAAAATGTCAACCCAAACCCGTCTATTTTCGAGTTGGGTCAGTGTCGGGTTACGGGTTGGGTCGAGAGTTTGCCACCCCTACTTCCAGCTTCCTTTTTGCTCCAAGCATGTCTTTTACCCCTACAACACAATTCATAACAAATTAAGTACCTTTTGTTCTATAAAGGGCATAAAAGTAATTAGAAATATTAAGATATTATGTAGAATTATGTGTATAAATATGCGCATATCAGAAACATATCCATAAACCACAATAAAACCAAGTTTGATTAAAACATCCAAATACATCAGAGCAAAGAAAAATGTGGAATATCATGGTGTGTGTGATGCAATCACCCCGAGCTCCTCCCCTTGGATCCAAAAGTGCCTGAAACATAGATTGAAAACCGTAAGCACAAACCTTAGTGAGTTCGCTAAAATACGACATACCATACATAACAAACACATAATGGGCCCCACCCGTCATCGGGCCCCGCCCGGCATCGAGCCCCGCTCTGAACCTATTTGTTAGTCATCAGGCCCTGCCTGGCAGTGGGGCTCGTCCGGTATACATACAAACACATAAACACATGTAATAATCACAAAGATAAATAGAATACAATATAATCATCGGGCCCCGCCCGGCATCGGGCTACGCCCGGTATACATATCAGATATCATACATGCAAGAGTCACGCAGACAACTAGCATCCTAATCATAATAAACTATGGGCCCGTATTGGTGCCTTCGACCCATCAGATATAGTGAGCAAACTCACCTCAAGCTGCTGAATCTCTCAAATAAAATCTCGGTCTACTGATCCGGAAAAATCCCCACGCTAGCACCATCAAATAATATCTAATTAATATTTAGTCCATAATCCAAAACTGGAATCCTAGTACGAAGTCCAACCCTCAGGGTAAAAGTCCATTTTACCCTTTCCGCACTTGGCCCAAAATCCAAGGCTCAATCCAATAGTATCAAAAGCCCAATATGGCCCAACTTCCTAATTGGGCACAAAACCCATCATGGACCTAATTCCAAGAAGGCCCACAGCCTTATAATTCCCCAATATCAAAATACTATTGGCCCAAACCCTAAAAGTCCAAAATATAGCCCAATATGCGAAAGTCAACAAAAGTCAAACTGGTGAGTACGCTTGGCGTACTAAAACTTACGCTCAACGTACTCCTTCTGGGGCTAGTACAAGCTGGGTATGCCCCACGTACTCCGCAGACAACCAACCCAACCCATTAAGTACTTCATTGGTTAAGCCATTAAGCCAAACTCTCAGATCTGATCCTAAATGGTGGCTTAACACGTAAAGTTGGCAACTTTACTCCCATGCATGACTTAATAAGACCCAAAACTCAAAGAGAACCATAACAAGGATCCTAACACATGCATGGACCAACATAAGTCATAAAGATTGCATTATGGACGAGGGATCTCAAAGGTGTTAAGATCTAACATCCTTGGCTTCTAGAGTAGACCATAATCTCAAATATGGCTTAAAGTACCCAAAAATGCACAAATAACACCTTAAGTTGGATCTTGCATAAGGAACCATCAAGAAGATAACTTTATACCTCAAATAGATTGCAAAGATGAAGATGATTCTGGATCTACAAGCTCAAGCCACTCCCAAGAAACCTCTAAGTGTTCTTCTTCCTTCACTTCACCAAAAACACCACCAAAACTCACTTCCAAGCTCAAATCTCACAAAGGGGCAATTAGGGTTTCGATCTTAGGGTATAGAGAGATGGAGGTTGTTCATAAGGAGGTCCAAGGCTTTCATAAGTTGTTTAAATAAGGCACAAACCCTAAAAATTAGGGTTTACCCTGAATTGCATACGCGATGCGTACTCCCACGTACGCCCAGCGTACGTGGGTGCATCCGCGATCAAACCAACGAGCCAGTACGCTCAGCGTACTCATAGAGTATGCCCCGCGTACTGAGGTAGGGACTAAAATGAGAGCAATTTTGCATTAAGGGTTAAAAAAACATACCACCATACTCAAATGTTACAATTCTCCCCTACTTGAATCAGACTTCGTCCTTGAAGTCCGCTGCCCCAAATAATTATGGGTAGCGTTCTGCATTAAACAAAGGAGTCTGTGCACAACAACAAGTTGTAAATAGAGGGGGATCGTGCTTGTATAGCAATGCATATTTCAAAGAAGTAAGTTATGATATATTTAACTGTTTATTTAAATTATAATTAATCTAATTTTTAATGTTAAATAACACATCACTCGAATCGAAGCATTTCGTAAGGCTAATACTGATCGTCAAGGGGTATTTAGTAGTCTTGCAGTTGAGCAACAATACGTAAGTGCTTAATTTGTATTTTCATATAATTGTTTTTATCGTCAAGGGGTACTTAGTAACCTAATTTTTATGATGTTTATGATTTTTTGAATATACGGAATGCTTTACTCCATGAGATCAGTCAACAAACTCAAGCTTCTTCTAAAGCCAGCAGTCTAACACCAAAGGATACACAAAGTTGTTTTGAAAGAATATTGGGTGTTAGACGAGGCCATATCAGAGACATCGGGCGTAAACCTTCTACGGTTGTGTCGATGTACGATCAGGAACAACCACTAACACAGCCACCGCCACAATCACAGGTAACGAGACTATTTAATTTTGGTAATTTTTTCAAATGTTGGTAATTGTTAGTTTAGTAACAGTTTCAAATGTTAGTAATTGTTAGTTTGGTAATAATTTATATGTTCGTAATTGTTAGTTTGGTTATAGTTTGATATATTGGTATTTTGTAGTTTGGTAATTGTTAGTTTATGAAAGTACAATGCTATAATGGAAAAAATGAAAAAAAAGTACAATGATATAATGTGTTATATGCAATATGTGTAGTTTGGTAATTGTTAGTTATAGTACAATGCTATAATGTGTTATATGCAATATGTGTAGTTTAGTAATTGTTAGTTTATAAAAGTACAATGTTATAATGGTATTTTGTAGTTTGGTAATTGTTAGTTATAGTATAATGTTATAATGTGTTATATGCATTATGTGTAATTTGGTAATTGTTAGTTTATGAAAGTACAATGCTATAATGGTATTTTTGTAGTTTGGTAATTGTTAGTTATAGGACAATGTTATATTTTGTACTTTGCTTGTATGTGGAATGTATATTTTGTATATAGAATGTAATAATGTTGGTTTAACTTATAAGACTATGTTGTTTTCTTTCTAGTTGGACATGCTTCAAACAATGTTAAAAGATTCGGCATGTAGTGCCGCACTTGAAGATTGGTTTCGTTCGTTGCCACAACGAAATGAAACCGGAGGAAACGAGGAGAGTGATGACGACGAGTAGCTAACTGTAGGATTTTTGTAATGTTTTGTTTCTATAAGTATTTTAGACTAGTATTTTGGATATTTTGCATTATGTTAAATTGGATGAGTATTTTGAACGGATGTTGGATTAATATTTTGGAATGGAAGGATGTAAGATTAGATTAATTAATATCATATCAGTTTTTATACTTTTTGTAGAGTTTTTTTCAATTTTAATGTGAAATACAAATATATATATATATATATATATATATATATATATATATATATATATATATATATATATATATATATATACCAATACCGGCGACGCCTTTAACGGCGACAAATGGTTATTAGCTGTGACTGATCTTTAGCGGCGACATCTCGCATTAGCGGCGACATTTGGAGTATTAGCGACTAAGCATCAGTGACGGACTTTTAGCAACGACGCGTCGCTGCTAATAGTATTAGCGACGACAAATGCCACTTTTAGCGGCGACGTCTGTCGTCGGTAATACTCTAATTTCTTGTAGTGTATATAATACATGTGTACTGTATATGGTCAATTTGATATAACTAACACGCATAAAAGATTACTTTATGGTTTTATTGAAGTATCGATGTATCGTTTATGGTCAATTTGATGGCTCCATTGGTCTCAAAACGATTGACATGTGCTTCTTCACATCATATGTATTCATGTGAACTCTTGGGCCAACCACAAACCTAGATATGGTGATATTGCATCATTATGTTTCATGTATGGGCAAATCTTCCCAAGCTTTCCTATTATATTTGTTTGTATTGTTATGTTCTACGCTTGATATATGAATATAATAAGCAATTAACCATGTGTCGTGATATTAATTAAGAACGTGCCAACCATAAAGAGATCATTCAGTTCACCTAATTAATTGTTTCACTATAAGCATGATGGAGCTTTTTCATGTCCTTTTTGTCTTTCCTTCTTGTAACAAACACTACTCATATCATATATCTCATTTAACAGTTTATATCTATAACAATTTTCACATTCAATATATCTATGAAAAAATTGTAATCATAAGATTTCACCTATTATTATATATATATTAAAGTTGTGGAAGAAAGGAATAGTAAACTTGGGATACTTTGTCCAAGTTTGGTCCCTTGATTTACATATCCGGTCCCTGTACTTCTTTAATTAATTTATTCATGTCCTTTTGTTTGTGTTTCATTCAACTTCCCATTTTTTGGCAGAATTGGTCCCTGTATTATTGTTGGAAGTTAGGAATACTAAATTTGGATGTTTTTTGGCAACTTTGGTCATTATTCTTTACCCATTTTGACACTTTTGGTCCTTGCAATCAATATTTTTACACTTTTTTGGAACCTTTTAATATTTAAAGTTTGGCCACAAAACTTTAATGGTTTGACAACTTTGATCCCTTTTACTAAAAAGTTGCTAATTCCTACCCCTTTAATTCTTTAGCCATTTTCACACTTCTGGTCCTTGCAGTCAAAACTTTTACATTTTTTATCCGGGGCAAAGGCCGGACTTTTCATCCTTGCACTTTCTATGTTTGTCATATTTATCAATTCGGAAACAACATTGAAAGCTTCTGGCCCCCGCGTAGCGGGATAACCTTTCTAGTTATAATTACTTTTTTCCTTCTAAAATCAAATTTGATATAAAGGTAAAACTTTTAGGTTGCATAGAGATAGAAGAGTGGCCCATTCGGACCCTACTCCACTACAACCATTGGTGGTTCTTGGATTTCACATGCCCGTTCAACATATCCTTCCATTCCGGCGGTACCACCTTCTATCACCTCACCAATAACTTTTTTTTTTCTTCATTGTTTTTCTATAGAAAGCAAATCCATAAACTTATGTTCTTTAACCGGCATGTTTGATAAAAATAATAATAATGTAAGTGCAAACTATTGTGGTTTTTTAAATATTAAAAAATACAAACAACTTAATTAAATAGTTCAATGCATTCAATTCCTCCAAAAAGGTCAAACTTACTCGTCATAAAAAACAAGGATAGTAACTTAATTCTCCATTCCTTGAAGTGAGTTTTAACTTTTAATTGGATGTAAAACACTAAAACAAGTTCTAGCATAATGGCTCTCGTACTTACTTTCATCTCCATTCTCTCATAAGTAACCATAAATACCTAATTTGAGGTACCACCATAACTAGAGTATCATAACACGAATGGCAAAAAAATCAAATATTATATATATTGGGTTATTTTTGTATTTATTTGCATGGTTTAATGGGTTTTCTTTTATGGGATACATAGAAACCTCCATTCTGTCATAAGTAACCAAAAATGTACTATTCTGCAAAAGTTTCGTGTCTTTTATGATGCAAATGTCTTTATCCTTGCATCCAACGAGATCCGGTTGTTTCAGGCTTTTTTTGGACTGGGCCGAGGGAGGCTTAGACCAGGCCTTGACATAAGTGGTTTGGTCCGTAATGACCTGTCAAATGTTTTAGAAGCGGACAGACCCATTTGTCTTTGTTTAATCTCGTTTTTATTTGCATATTCCTTTTTACTCTATTTGTATTGTGTTTTGTGTTTTTTTTTTCTCTAAGTCTGTTTTTTTTTGTAACTACTAATCTCTAAATATTATTAAAAGACAACCCTTAATTCACCAATGAAGCAATTAGGACCCTTGATTGTATTTCAGTCTTATGTTTCTACCCTTAGATCAAATTGGTGACATCATATTCCCTAAATAGAATTCAAATAGTATATAATTATAGAATATTTATTCACGTTTTGGAATATTTAATTGCTTACCATATTAATCATTCCAATTGATTCTAATTGATATTATACATAGTTACGACTTTTCATAAGTCAAATGATATCTTTGTAAAAAGGAACTAATAAGGTATGTTATTTTCTATTTCAAATTTAAATTTAAAATACATTTCAGTTTATTTACTTCCTATTTTTCATCATTATATATCTTCTATGCATAATACAAAATTCTAACATTTTTATTCTTCGATTTACGCAGGAACAGTTGACATACTTCCTCTGCAGAAAAATAAAGCGAAAACTTCTCCAACCTTATGATCTACGATCAACTGTATGTACTTCTATGTCTTATCATTTTCTGTTTCGCACTTTCAATTCCTGTTATCAAATCACCGCATACTTTCATCAACTCAAACCCCAATCTTCACATTAATCTAATTAGTTATTTCAATACATATGTTTCTAATAAAACCATTTATTTTGATTTTATTTCTTTTCCTCCAACTATTTAATGGCTCTGTCAATGTTGTTATTGTTTTTATTTAAATTAAACATTATGAATTAAAAAGAGTTTCAATTTCATACACTTTTCCCTTTATGGAAAATCGATAATGCAACATTCGGTACTATTCATACAAAGGGCAAATCTGGAAAACAATTTTTTATCCCTTCATAGTAGGATACTTTCGTTTTCTACAAATGAGCATAATACCAATGTACTTCTGAACCATAAATATATTGTTATTCTGTTCTTATATTTGTATTGTTGTTCTAAATTATTGACTGCTATCAATTTAACATATTTGCCCCTTTCAACTATAAAGTTTACCATTTTCATGAAAGAAAATTGTCCAGTTGACCATTTTGTCACTACCAAAGAATAACAATGTATTTCTGAATCATAAATACAATGTTATTCTATTTTTTTGTATTGCTCTTTTAAATTACTGACTGCTGTCAATTTGACATATTTGCTATTTACTTACTTCAACTTATTTTTTCTGTTTTTTTATTTTTTATTTTTTTGGTTTTGTTAAATATGTGCATATGTTCGTTTCCATTTAGTGATTACTACTTTTTTTTTGTTTCTAATCAGCACCTCACATTTGACCATTTATTGTGACAAGTAATATTGTTTTCTCATATTTTTATAATTGATTGGATTTCATGGAATAAAATGATGTAATAAGATGAAATATAATTTTTTCTATTTTAATAGTACCTGATGAATAAAAGAAAAAAATAGGAAGCTAATGGAATTGTCATCTAAAAGTGTAGTTGATGAATACATTATATAAAACATGGATTTTTTTTTGTATTGCAATGAGTAAAGGGGCAAGATGATCATTTAGATTTAAGTAAGATTTCATTTTGTTCTTTTTTTGTATTTTATTTAAACCGACTATTTGATGGTTATTTTAATTTTAAATTTGTGTACTATTGTATTTTTTTGAAACTATTAGTTTATCCCTTTAAACATCCATATTACTTGGTTGAGTCACATGTGTTTAACAAGAGTCAATGACAATCATTATTAACTGTTGGATTGTATTTGCGTAGACTCGTCTTCACTAATGGTCAGTTATATGTAGCTATTTCTCGCATGACAAGTAAAAAAGGTTTGAAGGTACTCATATGTGACGAGGAAGATCGTCCAACCAATAAAACAAAAAATATTGTCTACAAAGAGATCATCCAACGATTATAGATAATCAGACATTTGGTTTTATTTATTTTAGACATTTCAATATATTCAATAACACAAAGTCTCTTTATGTTAATTTATCTTTATTTTATTATTATTATTATTTTATTTTTTGTCGGCTTTTAATAACTTTATATTAACTTTATATGAATTTTTATATGTTAGTATATAATAGATTTTTTATATATAGCTATCTATTTTTTTGTTTGTTTATGATTTTTAGGTATTTCGTTGTAAATTTACAGTAATCAACTTAAACAGGGAATTACTTTATTTTTTTGTAAGGGACAATTTTTATAAATTAGTACTGTAATTTTTCATTTTTTATAAATCATGATGCTATACTTTATCAATAATGTTTACAAATCAATAACAGCTACTTTTAAAAAAGGGACTACTTTACCCTCCCCATTGGATAAGCCCAAACTGATACAACAAACTAATGTCTCGAACTTAAAATAATCAGGTTATAAACCGAATCTTGAACTATTTTAGAAAGTGTAACACCTGCAATTTGGAGCTAAATTGTTTTACCTTTATATGTGAAAATTTCAGCAAATAAGATTGAATTAGATATTAAATTAATAAATGAGATGTCCAAGAATAAACTTCAAAAAAAAAAAAAAAAGACGTATTTGGTGATAAAATTTAAGGATTTGTATTAATTAGGATAGTTAAATATCCTTTAGTACAGATTGATTATGATGTGTTGGTAAGTAGTGTAATTCCATGGGTTATCTTGAGTTTTGGGCTAACTTGTTTGATTAGGTCAAATGGGTGATTTGAGATCTAAATGTTCATTAACGTATTCTATTATGGACCACAAATGTTAAGAAAATCATATCTAGGGTACAATTTGGAAATAGACTTAGGTTAAAGACTAGTCTTTTACAAGTGACAACTTTCGAAGACTTAACCCTATATTTGTGCTCTTATTCATTTGAGCTATCCACATGATAGAAAATAGGAGAGCACTTCAATTTAAATGGACAAATCCATATTAGAATATTTATGATGATTTCATTTAATGTAATCTATTTGCTCCTTAAATATTTGATTTGTGTTCTAGCTATGGTGAATCATCCAACTGTTCCATCTAATTTAATTTTGTAAAAGTAATTAGCAATTCATGTGGTTTGGGTATTCATATCCATTCAATTAACGTAAATCCATATAATTTGGTTCATTGTGAAGTTATGCTCTTTTGAGAAACCCCAACATCTACATTTTAAAGAATCAAAAACTATTTGCAGTTTTCTCTTTCAGAAAAATCAGACTTGAATCTTGGAAAGGATTTTAAACGATCAACATTCATTTAATTCTTTGTTTTTAACTCCAGATTACCTTATTAGGTCACAATTTAAGAACATTACTATAAAACATTTCAATTAATTTTGCATAGTAAAATTAAAAACAACAGTATGAATGAATATCAATTTTCATGATGAAAATATAACCAATCCAAAAGAAAATTATTGCTACATTTCAAATGTAACACCAGAATCTGACACTTGACAACATGGAGGAATTCAAATTTCAAAGTACACAAAACCAGTAAAATACACTGTTCGTAGCCCAAATGAGCTAGTCATAGTAGTGCACAAAGTAAAATGCTGCTACTATTACAACCACAACAACAACAACATACCTTTCTGCTGATATAAAACATCAGTCTACTTTGGACCAGAAATGTCCTTAACAGCACATATCTGCTCCTCTCCCATGGCAGACATCACACTCACAACCAAATCCTTCCCCTCTCCAAACCCCTCCTTGATCTGAGTCAAAAGAGCATCATCGGTTGGCAGTTTCAGGTCATCCTTGGTGTTGCCATTTTCAGTCAACAAACTCACCTGAGATCAATTCATTACTTATTAAAACAATGAAATCAAATCGATGATATAAAGATTAGAAAGAAGCGTACAAATCCATCTTCAGAGATGTCAATTAGCTGGTAGTCAGTGCGGTTGACATGAGGGACCTGCAAAATTGGTGCAAAAAAGGTTTTAGAAAAGAAGAAATGATGGGGGTTTAGTTGATGAAAATGGTGATTTGACAATTTACATACATCACAGTTATGGGAAGATGGGACGATATCTTCAAGCTTTTTTCCATTGAAGATGTCGATTGCAACAAAGTGACACTTCGCATGACCATGCTTGCCAGTCTTGGAGGTAGAAACTTCCACAACCTACACCATGTAAATCAATTTATCATGATACAATACAACAGTTTTTCACATGTCTCAGGAATCATCAAATAGGATTGTGATCTACAATCAAACTCGCATCGATTTGTTTCAAATCATGAATAGTACGATTTTGACAGTTATATATAATATATGTACAAGTAACCTATGATGTGCATCTGATAAACAAGACAACAGCCTGGATTATCGTATTTACGTCTAATAATTGGTCATAACTGAGGATTTATCCCCTTCCTACCACATCTAAAACAATTTTTCAGTAACCTAATTGTAAAAACAGGCATCAAATCCAGAATAAGGAGATGTTCGAAAGCAAACAAGATCAAAAATCGTAACAGGATTAGTCAAAATTAATAACGCGTACACAGAAAGCGATAAATAAGATCAGAATCTAAAGAGATGCGAACCTTGCAAGCTCGATTTTTGATGACAATGTAACCGCTCTTGCGGATGGTACCAGCTTGCTGCGGGTAGGTCTTGGAAGCTCCGGCGTCGGCCTTTGATTCAAACTGATGCTCTTCGTCAGACATATCTGCGGATTGAATTGGATAGAAAGAAAGTCGAATTGAAGAGAAGAGCAGATGCAAAATCAAAGCGAGAGGAGAGATAGTAGTGGGGGTATGGCGGTGGTGGTTGTTATATGTAGGGTTTAGTTTGTGTAGGGACGGGGAATGGGTGAACCGTCGATTTGGATAGATATTAGCGTTGAAAGAACGCCAAGAATGTGCGAATCGACCATTGACTTTTCCTTTTTATCCAAACTTTAAAAGCATTAGTTATCAAAATAATCACTCACATTATTTTATTTTGATTAAAATTAGAATTAAAAAATGGCCACAAATGTCTCATGATTCTACAAAACTCGGAAGGTCAGTCATACTGTCCGGTGATCAATGCAATGGAAGGTCAGTCATACTGTGTGGTATGGGTGATCAATGCAATGGAGAAGTTGTCTATATGCCTGGTCATGTTGGAGAACAAAGTTTTATTTGTATGCTCATAAAGAAATATGGTGTCGGCGACTGTTAGCTGTATATATTTGTATATGTTATATTTAGCCAACATTCTAGCCTTTAACATTTTTGTATTCTTTAATTGATGGAATGCAATTTGTGAATTCATGGAAAAATCTTTTCTCAACATGGTATCAAGCCTAATAATACTTTAGTCATCCCCGCTCCAGTCTTGTTCTTTTTTTTTTCTATTGCCCAGCTCTTCTTCATTATTTCATCGTGTCTTCTACACTACTCTTTTTCATGGCCACTCACCTTGATAAAATGCATGGCATCTGTTGTGATATGTCTTCGAGCTTAACGTCGTCTGTTGTGGTTTTGCCTGAGTTAAGCCTGAGAATCACAACAAAGAAAGAACCGACGTTAGTCGTCATCCGGGAAGGGGTCCTGGAATGAGACTCTGATGGTCTAGTCAGTAGCTGTATGAGAGAATTAAGGTTTAGTTTGAAATATATATATATATATATATATATATATATATATATATATATATATATATATATATATATAAAGAGAGAGAGAGAGAGAGAGTGTGTGTGTGTGAGTGAGTGAGTGAGAGAGAGAGAGAGATAGAGAGAGACGATCCCCTCTTCTGGAGAAGAAGGGTCTCTTTTATATTTGTTGCTATGGGAGCATGTTCCCAACACTACTTTTTGTCTTGTCTGGACCGTCAGGACGTGGAGGCGTCCTATTAGCGGATCATGCACCACTAGCGGTTATCTGCTATTGGTACATAACCATCGAAGAGCAACGCTCTGAGCGCTTCACTTGTCGCTCTGGGAGTAGTTGGTACTATTTTGGCCTGTTATAGACCGGGGCCAATTGTATTGAGCTGGATCTTGGCGCTAAAAAGTTGGGGCCTAAGTACAAGGTCTCGAGGGCGAGGGCCCGGGCCCATCACTTAAGTTGAGTAGCAACTGTTAGCTAGGTCATCATTTAGATAACCGTCCCGTTATCTTTGATGTATTCCTAGAGGGATACGTTAACAAGTCCCCTAGGCTAGTAAACGTCGGTGTTAGCCTTGGGTAGCTGAGTTGTTCTAGCTTAGATCAAGACACGTGTTTGGCAGGGATGGTTTTGACGTCTACTGACGTGATGGGGTCGGTTGCGCAGACAATTTTTACTAGGGCCACCGACTGATTCTTCCACTTTAAAATTCCCCTTTACTAGGAGCGGTTTGATCTTTGTACCTCCTACGCTTCAACTGCCTTAGTCTTATTCTGTGTAACATTCTTTTCTTACCGTTTTCTATTCAAGATCTATAATGACGTCTGTGCGATCTGGGAGTGACCCGACATTGGAAGAGTTTGAGTCTCTTCAGTTCTGGTTTGGGTTTATGCCTAAACACGGAGTGCAATTTCCGAAGAAATGAGCAATTTTCTATCAGCCTCCGGTAGGAAATGTTGGAGTCCCTGTGTCGATTTTCGAAGTGGGGCATCGGCTGCCAATATCGGATTTCTTTGATGAGGTTATGCACGAGTATGGATTCTCTGTGGACGACCTCACTCCTAATTTCGATCGGGTTTGATTTAGTTTGTCGAGCCTTGTGTGTACTTCCTTAACTCCGGGCCTTCCAGTTCTTCTTTAACTCGTCCACCTAGTCTGGCGTACATACTTTCTCTCAACGGCGCAATACGCATTCGTTTATTGTTAACCAGAGGGCTCTTCGAAAGAACTGACAGGATCGGTGGTTGTGGGTTAACAGCGAATTGATTAGTCCTAGTTATCCTCGTATGACCATCTCTTCAAATCGGGCACCTCAGCATCAGGCGCTAGTTTGTCTATGGTTGAAGCATTGAAAGGGATCTGCTTCAACGGGGAAGATTGGCAGGACTGCATCCTGGGGGCAGCAGGAATGAGTGCTGCTTGGTGAGCCTGGGGGATGACGCCTCAATTTTACATGGAGAAAAACGGTAAGTGCCATTTCCCTCCCCCCCCCCCCCCCCTTATTTTTCGCTCTAAGGAGCTTTCCTTGAGGATGAGTTTGGTACTGTAACGGTTATTGTTGTATCTGTAGGCGTTGAAAGGGTTTTGTCCCTCGAGAGAGTGTTGTGTAGGAAGTTTAAGGGTGGCCTTCACTAACGTGAAGTCCCTTTGGTGGATGTTCTCTCACCACCTACTGGCGCTACTCGTGTGCTCGTTCTGAATGTTCCTCCCGTTGCTACGTCCGGGGGGCCAGGTGCGCAAGCCGACTCGGTTCTGTAACATCCCGACTCCCAGGTATAAAATTTAAAGCTCTATATTCATATTTTTAGACTTACTCGACGAGTTGGCTGCCCCAACTCGTCGTGTAGAAACTGATCAGGACGCGTGAACTTTAGGACCTACTCGACGAGTTGGAGGACCCAACTCGAAGGGTTGAGGTTGTGCTTGAAACCCCTAATTTTTAGGGGTTTCACCCTATTTAAAGGACCTTAAGTCCTCCCTCCAGTCTCCCTTACCACCTTCACGTCCATAAACAAACCCTAATCGAGCTAACCTTCTATTTTGCGTGTGTGTGAGGCAAAAGAGTGTGTGTTTGGTGCATTTCTTGAAGAGACTTGAAGATTGAGAAGCTTGGGACGAGAAGGAGCTTGTGGATCTAGCATCTACTTCGTTTTGGCATTCATTTGAAGGTAAAAAGTCATTACCTTGATCATGTTCTTGTTAGATCTCTCCATTTAGGAGTTTAGGGTCATTTCTAGCTTATTCTTGAGGCATTTCTGGTATTGAGCACGTTTTGAAGTGAGAAGTTCAGATCTGGACTCCTCTAGGCCCTCATGGACATAAAGTCATCAGCTTTATCTAGTCTTGGCCTCTCTCCATTCCCTAAACCTCTTCCTAAGACTAGTTTTGGGTGTTTTAACCTCTTTAGGCCTTGCATGCACATAAAGTTGGCAACTTTACGTGGTAACTACATCCTAGGAGGCTAGATCTACAGTTTGGAGCCTTGGTTTCGCTTAAAATCGTCTGAAGGAGAAAAGGGCTGAAGGAACTTGACAAGTTGCATAGCCAGCTCGACGAGTTGGTTAGGGTTTTACCGAACCTTCTGGACACTGCATGAACTCGACGAGTTGTTTGGTAACTCAGCGAGTTGACTCGGGTTTTCGCAGTTTCTAAGTTCTGAAGGAACTCGACGAGTCTGTAAGCTGCACTCGATGAGTTAGGTCAACATGGACTGTTGCCCTTGACTGTTGACTGTTGACTTTGACCAGGGTTGACCAAGTTTGACTTTAAGGGTATTTTGGTAATTTGGGTTTTGATAGAATTGGTCCTATGATGATTGTAGGTGTTTGAGTTTGGAGCTGTGATTCGGGAGATTGGTTCTTTTAGCTCAGTTCGACATTGTGAGGTGAGTTCTTCTCACTATATCAACAAGGTCTAAGGCACCAAGGTCGGCCCTTTTTGGATTTTATCCTAGTTATAGGATGATGTTATGTTAGTGATCGGTTAGATCTGTATCCTGGTTATAGGATGATGTTATGTTTAGTGATCTATTAGATCAGTATCCTGGTTATAGGATGATGTTATGTTTAGTGATCTGTTAGATCGCTATCCTGGTATATAGGATGATGCTATGATTGGTGATCTGTTAGATCTGTATGATTATATGTACATGTTATCTAGCGTATGATATTATGTGTTATTTGTATGATTGGAGGTGGGTTGAGGCGGTCTTGCTTTGTGCTCTAGGCCAACATACCCAGGGCGGTCCGGATAGACTGCAGACCCATCAGGGCGTACTAGTCAGGTCGAAGGCCCGAAGAACGGTCTAGACAGGCTGAAGGCCCGATAGGGCGGACCAGACATGCTGAAGGTTCTGAGAGTGAGCCAGCTAGACTGAAGGCACAGTGAGGGCAGTCCAGTCATACTGTAGACTTTATATGCATGTTTGTAACATCCAAAAATTTCACGCCAAATTTAAACTTTTTCAATCACAAATAAAAACCAGATAGTACTTGTTTACAAAAATGTTTTCAATCATTATTCATCAGAGTGTCCCAATAACCTGATCATAAGGATGAGGAGCGGTATGGTCATGCCTTCGCCTTGCCATGATCTCATGAAGTACCTGAAACAATAAACTGAAAACTGTAAGCCCGAGGGCTTAGTGAGCTACCCCCAAAATACCAAGACCACACCGATAATACCATAACAGTAACAGACAATCAACAACATGCATACTGGGCCATCAGCCTGACTGGACCGCCCTGTAGGGCCTACAGTCTATTTGAATCTGTCCCGAGCCTTCGGCATAACTGGACCCACACGTGGGCCTACAGTCTCCCCCGGACCGCTCATAGGGTATGTTGGCCTTCAGCACAAAGCAGGACCGCCTCAACCCAAGCAACAAGCAATAACCATGTGCGCATAGCTAACATATACTGGCATATACTAGTATCAAACATATCTATCTCACTAATCACCAATCATAGCAATCTCTCACAACTAGAGCACCGCCCTAGCAGGTCACTAACATATCAATCCCTACGGATCATAAGAGCATAACATACTGTCTATCCTGATTTTGATCTAACAGGTCATAACCACATGTAGCATACCATAACAATAACAACTAAAGGGCCGACCTTGGTGTCTTAGACCCTATCGATATAGTGAGGATAACTCACCTTGCAGATGTCGACTCGGAGGATAAACTTCAACCCTCGGATCACTGCCACAAACTCCACCACCTATTACCATAGCATAACCATACTATAAGTTCTCAACCTCTCAAGGTACCCCATCAGTCAACTAGTCAACCTTTGGTCAAAGTCAAAGTCATTAGTCAAGGTCAATAGTCCATGTTGACCCTAACTCGCCGAGTTCCATGAAATACCTGACCACTCGCCGAGTCACTAGAGTGACTCGTCGAGTTCTAAGGCTCGCGATTGGAACTCTAAGGCCACTCGTCGAGTTTTCCTTCTTGCGACTCGACGGTTGCATACGCATACATAAATTGGGGAAACCTCTACCGACTTGCTGAGTTGTTCATCCACTCGTCGAGTCTATGGCAATCTTCATCGGACTCGCCGAGTTGTTCATCCAACTCGTCGAGTTCAATGCCTATCTTCATATGACTCGCCGAGTCGACTATGCGACTCGCCGAGTCTCTTCAGCCCTTTAACCATGCAGACACTTTCTAAGCCATGCCCAGGCCCCAAATTGCAGATCCAACTTCCTTAGGCATGCTTATCACGTAAAGTTGCAAACTTTACGTGCATGCAAGGCTTTAAGACCCTAAAATGGCACAACTAAGCTTGCAATGAAGTCACATCCTTGAGAGAAGGCTCATACTAGACAAGGCTGATGGCTTTATGAATCTAGAAGCCAAGGGGAGTCCAGATCTGAAGTTACAACTTTAGATCTTGGCTTAGACACAAGAATCCTTTCCTAAACTTATGCACAAAAGGGTTTAGGAGAAAATGAGCCAAGGGAAAACGATTTAATACCTTCAAGAGACCCATTTCTGATGCAGAACTTGAAACCCACAAGCTCTTGCTTCAACTAGCTTGCTTCCCAAGAGATTCCCTCACCAAAAGTCTTCCTCCAAGCTAAAATTTCCAAGGAATACACACACACTCGAGTTAGGGTTCTTCTGGACTCTCAATGGACTGCAAAGAGGCCAAAGGAGGCTTATGCTTCTTTAAATAGGGTGCAAAACCCTGGGATTTAGGGTTTCATCTGCCAGCTCCTACTCGTCGAGTCCCTTCTTGGACTCGGCGAGTAGGCCACTAATATACGCGAACCAACCCGCTGCTACTCGACGAGTAGGGCAACCAACTCGTCGAGTAGGCCTTGAAACCAATTAAATTCTTATTTAAACAATACCTGAGAATCGGGGCGTTATAATTCTCCCCCACTTGAACTAGACTTCGCCCTCGAAGTCTGCTGGAATAAACAACGCCGGGTAATGCTCTCGCATTTCCGCCTCCGGCTCCCACATCCACTCGGATCCCTTCCGATGCTCCCACTGCACTTTTACGAAAGGTATTTCTTTGTTCCGCAAAATCTTCTTCTTCCTTTCCAAGATGGCCACAAGCCTCTCTACGTAATTCAGGCGCTCATCGACCTGAATATCATCCAGCGATACCACTAGCTCCTGATCCATAATACACTTTCGCAATTGCGAAACATGGAACGTGCAATGAATTCGGCTGAGCTCCTCCGGTAGCTCTAGCCTATAAGTCACTCTGCCCATCCTGGCAATGATCCTGAATGGCCCAATATAACGGGGACCCAATTTTCCCCTCTTCCTGAAGCGGATCACACCCTTCCAGGGCGAGACCTTCAGGAGTACCATGTCACCAACCTGAAACTCTAAATCCGACCGGCGTCTATTAGCGTAACTCTTTTGCCGGCTCTGAGCGGTCTGCAGCCGCTGTCTGATCTGCTGGATCTTTTCGGTAGTCTGCAAGACTACCTCCGTCCGACCCATCACTCTATGTCCAACCTCACCCCAACAGATCGGGGTTCTACATCTCCGACCATACAACAACTCAAAAGGTGGGGCGCCAATACTGGAATGATAGATGTTTTTGTATGCGAACTCTGCAAGCGGTAGGTGGGAACCCCAACTCCCACCGAAGTCAATGACGCACGCCCTCAACATATCTTCGAGGGTCTGAATGGTTCGCTCACTCTGTCCATCGGTCTGCGGATGGAACGCTGTACTAAAGTGCAGCCGCGTACCCAGTTCCTCATGGAACTTCTGCCAAAAATGGGAAGTAAACCTGACATCCCGATCGGAAACGATGGAGACTGGAACCCCATGGTGAGAGACAATCTCGCTGACGTACATGTCGGCCAATTTCTCGGCTGACGAACTCTCCCGTATGGCCAAGAAATGGGCACTCTTGGTCAACCGATCCACGATGACCCATATAGCATCGAACCCCTTCGCCGTCCTCGGCAACTTTGTAATGAAGTCCATCGTGATCTGTTCCCATTTCCACATGGGAATCTCCAGAGGCTACAGCTTACCATGCGGCCTCTGATGTTCGACCTTGACCATCCTACAAGTCAGGCACCTCTCGACATACCAAGCGATTTCTTGCTTCATATCGGGCCACCAGTAACTCAAACTCAGATCGCGATACATCTTGGTGGCTCCCGGGTGTATAGAAAAGTGAGACTTATGAGCCTCCTCCATCACTGTCTGTCGGACCCCTCCGGACATCGGAACCCAAACCCGACCGTGTCGGGTCAATAATCCACGGCTATCCTGAACAAACCGGGCGCTCTCGCCTTTAATCCGCTCCATCTTCCAGTTCTCTGGTCTCATGCCCTCAACCTGAGCATCCCTAATCAAGCTCACAAGCGGGGATTCCACCGCTATCCTCATACACCTTGCTGGGGTAGAGGACCCAGCTGACTTGCGGCTCAAGGCATCCGCAACCACATTCGCTTTACCAGGATGGTAAAGGATCTCACAATCATAGTCCTTGACTCCATCCAGCCACCTGCGCTGCCTCATATTCAGGTTCGGCTGATCCATGATGTGCCTCAAACTCTTGTGATCCGTGTATATAGTACAACGGACCCCGTACAGATAATGCCTCCAAATCTTGAGAGCGAATACCACCGCTCCCAACTCAAGATCGTGCGTAAGGTATCTCATCTCATGCAACTTCAATTGTCGTGATGCATAGGCTATCACTCGTCCCCTCTGCATGAGGACTGCCCCCAGTCCTGTGATGGATGCATCACAAAATACTACAAAATCCTTGACTCCCTCGGGGAGCGTCAACACTGGCGCCTCACATAAACACCGCCGGTGGGTCTCAAACGCCCTCTGCTGCTCAGGGCCCCACTAGAAATCCACCCCCTTCCTCGTTAGACGAGTGAGGGGTACTGCAATCTTAGAGAAATCTCGAATGAATCTCTGGTAGTACCCTGCTAATCCCAAGAAACTCTTGATGTCTGATGGAGATTTCGGAATCTCCCACTGCATAATCGCCTCAACTTTGGCCGGGTCGACCAAAATCCCCTCCTGGTTAACGAGATGTCCGAGGAACTGGACCTCTCGTAACCAAAACTCACACTTCGAGAACTTGGCATACAACCGTTCTCGTCGCAGAACCTCCAACAGCTCCCTGAGGTGCTCCTCGTGCTGCTCTCGGGTCTTGGAATACACCAAGATATCATCTATGAACACAATGACCGAGCGATCGAGCATCGGTCTGTAGACCCGATTCATCAAATCCATGAACACTGCCGGCGCATTGGTGAGCCCAAACGACATCACCACAAACTCGTAATGACCATAACGAGTCCGAAACGCGGTCTTCTCCACGTCTTCTTCCCTCACCCTGACCTGGTGATACCCGGATCTCAAATCGATCTTGGAAAACCAAGATGCACCCTGCAGCTGATCGAAAAGATCATCTATCCTTGGGAGTGGATAACGGTTCTTCACCATTAACTTGTTCAACTCCCTATAGTCAATGCACATCCTGTGCGAACCGTCCTTCTTCCTGACGAAGAGGATCGGTGCTCCCCAGGGTGAACTACTTGGGTGAATAAACTGCTTGCCCAGCAGCTCCTGCAACTGAGATGCCAACTCCAGCATCTCTGGCGGTGCCAGACGGTACGACGCCTTAGCGGTAGGGGCCGCACCCGGCACTAGATCAATCCTGAACTCTACCTGCCTCTCCGGAGGCACTCCAGGTAACTCTTCTGGAAACACATCAGCAAACTCCCTAACCACTGGAACTTCTGAAACGAAACTATGATCCTCAATCTGCGTATCTATCACATACGCTAAACAACCAGTACACCCGTGCTGAATGAACTGTCGAGTCCTGGCGGCTGAACAAAACCCTGCTCCCACTCTGGTGCCCTCACCATACACTACCAGTTCTCCCCCACTTGGGGTTCGAACTACCACTCGCTGTCTCTCACAGTCGATCATGGCGCCAAACCGGCTGAGCCAATCCATTCCTATGATCACACATACTTCCCCCATGGGAATAGGAATCAAATCTATCGGAAATGATACCCCGAAAATCTCCAGCTCGCATCCCCGGTAGACCGAAGAAGCAGAAACCCCGTGCTCGTTGGCGATCGAAACTCGCAACGGACACTCAAGCTCATCTACCGACACACTGAACCCTCTACTGAAAGTCTGAGATACAAACGACCGACTCGCCCCCGAGTCGAATAAAACCAAAGCAGGCAAAGAGTTTACTAGAAACGTACCTAAACACAGGTACCACCGATAAGCATAACACAAATATAATAACTGAAACAGAAAATAGAAACATACCAGCAACCACATCCGGTGCTGCCTTGGCCTCCTCGGCCATGAGCTGGAAGGCGCGCCCTTGAGCCTTCGGAGGATCCACCTTGACTGACCTCCCATCTCCCATCCTCAAAGTAGCCGGTGCGGATCCCTGCGCCGGCTTGGCGGCGAGCTGCGGGCAGTTGGTCTTCACGTGACCAACCTGATGACAATGGTAACAAATCCTCATATCTGCTGGAGGGGCGGACTGACGACAGTCCCTGGCATAGTGCCCCTCCTTGCCACATTTGTGGCAACCACCTCCTGCTCGACAAACCCCATAATGGCCCCTGCCACACTTTCCACAAGTGCGGCTCTGCTGACCCCCGGTCCGAGTATCAGCGGTCTTGGACCGCTTAGGTGCCGGCTGAGATTGTGCCGGAACCTGACGTTGCTCCTTCAACTGCAGCTCAAACTGTCGAATATCAGTCTTGAGCATACTCAGATAACGAGTCATCTGAGACTACTCTGAAGCAAACTCCGGGCAAAACATAGCCCTCTCCGTGAACATACGAGTGATCTCCATCACTGACTCCCCATCCTGCCTTAATGTCAAAAACTCCTGAGCAAGCCGCTCCCGCTCAACGCGTGGAACGTAGCGGGTGCGGAACATATCCTGGAATTGCTCCCAAGTGACAGCAGCCTGCTGATCATCGGTGTACGACCCTGTCGTCAATCTCCACCAGTCCTTTGCCCCAAGCCTTAACAGGTTTACGGCACACCTGACCTTCTGGTCAGCAGGACATGAACACGTGAAGAAATAGCCCTCCACGTCAGATAACCACCTCATAGCCCTGATCGCATCCTATGTACCATCAAACGTCGGGGGCTTCATGTTATCGAAGTCCCGATACTGGAAAGCCCTGTCGGCTCCTCCTCCAACCCCTACCGCGGTTACAGCCGATGTGGCTGCAGCGGCAGCTGTCTCCGCTAGAGCTGCATATCGCTCATCAAAGTACTCAACCATCGCGGTCTTAATCGACCTAAACATCTCTGGCAGCTGCGGTCGGAATGCTGCAACAATCTCGTCGTGCAGAATCTCCCGGATCCTGGCATCCAACTCCTCTGTCCCTATCTGTATCACGGGCTCAGGTGCTACCGGCACCTCCGACCCTCCGTCTCCCGATCCTGATCCTGATCCTGACCCAGATCTAGTAGTAAAACGTCTTGTCACCACCATACTGAAAATACAACCAAGATGTCAGATAAGCAACATATATCGGGAGACCAATTCCCACCACCCTAGGGGTTGTGACTTCCTTGCTACGCGTATGGGTCCTGTGCTTTCAGTAGTACGGGCCCATACTACCTTCCGCACCTACCCATATTTGTCTTAAGTATCACCACAACGCCCTAATACTACCATCAACATAATATGCGCTCAACCCTCACTCCTAGGGGAATATCGACTATCTCGCCACTGATCTCACAACTTCCACAACTCACACATCCATGAAACTTTCACCAACCCTGCAACACTAGTGTATGCTAGCCACACATAACGCTGGACCCGATAGACTTTCGAATATCCAATCCTACACTGAGGTCGAATCAGACATTCTCAGGCTATAAGATCTTGGTTATACACATCCGTGATGTATACACTAAACACCTATAGTTATGATGTCAATTCCATATACAAGAAACCCTAGGCTAGTAGGCATCATATAATCAGGCAAGTCTATCATGTGATTCCTGAAGATTCCTAGCCTAACACTAGCATGCTGTTATGTCATATCATAATATCAAATAACTGTATGGTATTTCGGGGTTTACTTACAGGCTCCGTCTGATCGTACCCTCTGCATCCTCCATCTTTATTTTGAAAACCATTTTAGAATTTATTCCGAAAATTCCCTTGATTTGAGACTGGGTTCACACGAGTGTTTCCCCCAATTCACTCAAACCAAGGCTCTGATACCAACTTGTAACATCCAAAAATTTCACGCCAAATTTAAACTTTTTCAATCACAAATAAAAACCAGATAGTACTTGTTTACAAAAATGTTTTCAATCATTATTCATCAGAGTGTCCCAATAACCAGATCATAAGGATGAGGAGCGGTACGGTCATGCCTTCGCCTTGCCATGATCTCCTGAAGTACCTGAAACAATAAACTGAAAACTGTAAGCCCGAGGGCTTAGTGAGCTACCCCCAAAATACCAAGACCACACCGATAATACCATAACAGTAACAGACAATCAACAACATGCATACTGGGCCATCAGCCTGACTGGACCGCCCTGTAGGGCCTACAGTCTATTTGAATCTGTCCCGAGCCTTCGGCATAACTGGACCGCCACGTGGGCCTACAGTCTCCCCCGGACCGCTCATAGGGTATGTTGGCCTTCAGCACAAAGCAGGACCGCCTCAACCCAAGCAACAAGCAATAACCATGTGCGCATAGCTAACATATACTGGCATATACTAGTATCAAACATATCTATCTCACTAATCACCAATCATAGCAATCTCTCACAACTAGAGCACCGCCCTAGCAGGTCACTAACATATCAATCCCTACGGATCATAAGAGCATAACATACTGTCTATCCTGATTTTGATCTAACAGGTCATAACCACATGTAGCATACCATAACAATAACAACTAAAGGGCCGACCTTGGTGTCTTAGACCCTATCGATATAGTGAGGATAACTCACCTTGCAGATGTCGACTCGGAGGATAAACTTCAACCCTCGGATCACTGCCACAAACTCCACCACCTATTACCATAGCATAACCATACTATAAGTTCTCAACCTCTCAAGGTACCCCATCAGTCAACTAGTCAACCTTTGGTCAAAGTCAAAGTCATTAGTCAAGGTCAATAGTCCATGTTGACCCTAACTCGCCGAGTTCCATGAAATACCTGACCACTCGCCGAGTCACTAGAGTGACTCGTCGAGTTCTAAGGCTCGCGATTGGAACTCTAAGGCCACTCGTCGAGTTTTCCTTCTTGCGACTCGACGGTTGCATACGCATACATAAATTGGGGAAACCTCTACCGACTTGCTGAGTTGTTCATCCACTCGTCGAGTCTATGGCAATCTTCATCGGACTCGCCGAGTTGTTCATCCAACTCGTCGAGTTCAATGCCTATCTTCATATGACTCGCCGAGTCGACTATGCGACTCGCCGAGTCTCTTCAGCCCTTTAACCATGCAGACACTTTCTAAGCCATGCCCAGGCCCCAAATTGCAGATCCAACTTCCTTAGGCATGCTTATCACGTAAAGTTGCAAACTTTACGTGCATGCAAGGCTTTAAGACCCTAAAATGGCACAACTAAGCTTGCAATGAAGTCACATCCTTGAGAGAAGGCTCATACTAGTCAAGGCTGATGGCTTTATGAATCTAGAAGCCAAGGGGAGTCCAGATCTGAAGTTACAACTTCAGATCTTGGCTTAGACACAAGAATCCTTTCCTAAACTTATGCACAAAAGGGTTTAGGAGAAAATGAGCCAAGGGAAAACGATTTAATACCTTCAAGAGACCCATTTCTGATGCAGAACTTGAAACCCACAAGCTCTTGCTTCAACTAGCTTGCTTCCCAAGAGATTCCCTCACCAAAAGTCTTCCTCCAAGCTAAAATTTCCAAGGAATACACACACACTCGAGTTAGGGTTCTTCTGGACTCTCAATGGACTGCAAAGAGGCCAAAGGAGGCTTATGCTTCTTTAAATAGGGTGCAAAACCCCGGGATTTAGGGTTTCATCTGCCAGCTCCTACTCGTCGAGTCCCTTCTTGGACTCGGCGAGTAGGCCACTAATATACGCGAACCAACCCGCTGCTACTCGACGAGTAGGGCAACCAACTCGTCGAGTAGGCCTTGAAACCAATTAAATTCTTATTTAAACAATACCTGAGAATCGGGGCGTTATAATTCTCCCCCACTTGAACTAGACTTCGCCCTCGAAGTCTGCTGGAATAAACAACGCCGGGTAATGCTCTCGCATTTCCGCCTCCGGCTCCCACGTCCACTCGGATCCCTTCCGATGCTCCCACTGCACTTTTACGAAAGGTATTTCTTTGTTCCGCAAAATCTTCTTCTTCCTTTCCAAGATGGCCACAAGCCTCTCTACGTAATTCAGGCGCTCATCGACCTGAATATCATCCAGCGATACCACTAGCTCCTGATCCATAATACACTTTCGTAATTGCGAAACATGGAACGTGCAATGAATTCGGCTGAGCTCCTCCGGTAGCTCTAGCCTATAAGTCACTCTGCCCATCCTGGCAATGATCCTGAATGGCCCAATATAACGGGGACCCAATTTTCCCCTCTTCCTGAAGCGGATCACACCCTTCCAGGGCGAGACCTTCAGGAGTACCATGTCACCAACCTGAAACTCTAAATCCGACCGGTGTCTATTAGCGTAACTCTTTTGCCGGCTCTGAGCGGTCTGCAGCCGCTGTCTGATCTGCTGGATCTTTTCGGTAGTCTGCAAGACTACCTCCGTCCGACCCATCACTCTATGTCCAACCTCACCCCAACAGACCGGGGTTCTACATCTCCGACCATACAACAACTCAAAAGGTGGGGCGCCAATACTGGAATGATAGATGTTTTTGTAGGCGAACTCTGCAAGCGGTAGGTGGGAACCCCAACTCCCACCGAAGTCAATGACGCACGCCCTCAACATATCTTCGAGGGTCTGAATGGTTCGCTCACTCTGTCCATCGGTCTGCGGATGGAACGCTGTACTAAAGTGCAGCCGCGTACCCAGTTCCTCATGGAACTTCTGCCAAAAATGGGAAGTAAACCTGACATCCCGATCGGAAACGATGGAGACTGGAACCCCATGGTGAGAGACAATCTCGCTGACGTACATGTCGGTCAATTTCTCGGCTGACGAACTCTCCCGTATGGCCAAGAAATGGGCACTCTTGGTCAACCGATCCACGATGACCCATATAGCATCGAACCCCTTCGCCCTCCTCGGCAACTTCGTAATGAAGTCCATCGTGATCTGTTCCCATTTCCACATGGGAATCTCCAGAGGCTACAGCTTACCATGCGGCCTCTGATGTTCGACCTTGACCATCCTACAAGTCAGGCACCTCTCGACATACCAAGCGATTTCTTGCTTCATATCGGGCCACCAGTAACTCAAACTCAGATCGCGATACATCTTGGTGGCTCCCGGGTGTATAGAAAAGTGAGACTTATGAGCCTCCTCCATCACTGTCTGTCGGACCCCTCCGGACATCGGAACCCAAACCCGACCGTGTCGGGTCAATAATCCACGGCTATCCTGAACAAACCGGGCGCTCTCGCCTTTAATCCGCTCCATCTTCCAGTTCTCTGGTCTCATGCCCTCAACCTGAGCATCCCTAATCAAGCTCACAAGCGGGGATTCAACCGCTATCCTCATACACCTTGCTGGGGTAGAGGACCCAGCTGACTTGCGGCTCAAGGCATCCGAAACAATAAACTGAAAACTGTAAGCCCGAGGGCTTAGTGAGCTACCCCCAAAATACCAAGACCACACCGATAATACCATAACAGTAACAGACAATCAACAACATGCATACTGGGCCATCAGCCTGACTGGACCGCCCTGTAGGGCCTACAGTCTATTTGAATCTGTCCCGAGCCTTCGGCATAACTGGACCCACACGTGGGCCTACAGTCTCCCCCGGACCGCTCATAGGGTATGTTGGCCTTCAGCACAAAGCAGGACCGCCTCAACCCAAGCAACAAGCAATAACCATGTGCGCATAGCTAACATATACTGGCATATACTAGTATCAAACATATCTATCTCACTAATCACCAATCATAGCAATCTCTCACAACTAGAGCACCGCCCTAGCAGGTCACTAACATATCAATCCCTACGGATCATAAGAGCATAACATACTGTCTATCCTGATTTTGATCTAACAGGTCATAACCACATGTAGCATACCATAACAATAACAACTAAAGGGCCGACCTTGGTGTCTTAGACCCTATCGATATAGTGAGGATAACTCACCTTGCAGATGTCGACTCGGAGGATAAACTTCAACCCTCGGATCACTGCCACAAACTCCACCACCTATTACCATAGCATAACCATACTATAAGTTCTCAACCTCTCAAGGTACCCCATCAGTCAACTAGTCAACGTTTGGTCAAAGTCAAAGTCATTAGTCAAGGTCAACAGTCCATGTTGACCCTAACTCGCCGAGTACCCTCAGCTACTCGCCGAGTTCCATGAAATACCTGACCACTCGCCGAGTCATTGGAGTGACTCGTCGAGTTCTAAGGCTCGCGATTGGAACTCTAAGGCCACTCGTCGAGTTTTCCTTCTTGCAACTCGACGGTTGCACACGCATACATAAATTGGGGAAACCTCTACCGACTCGCCGAGCTGTTCATCCACTCGTCGAGTCTATGGCAATCTTCATCGGACTCGCCGAGTTGTTCATCCAACTCGTCGAGTTCAATTCCTATCTTCATATGACTCGCCGAGTCGACTATGCGACTCGCCGAGTCTCTTCAGCCCTTTAACCATGCAGACACTTTCTAAGCCATGCCCAATTGCAGATCCAACTTCCTTAGGCATGCCTATCACGTAAAGTTGCACACTTTACGTGCATGCAAGGCTTTAAGACCCTAAAATGGCACAACTAAGCTTGCAATGAAGTCACATCCTTGAGAGAAGGCTCATACTAGACAAGGCTGATGGCTTTATGAATCTAGAAGCCAGGGGGAGTCCAGATCTGAAGTTACAACTTCAGATCTTGGCTTAGACACAAAAATCCTTTCCTAAACTTATGCACAAAAGGGTTTAGGAGAAAATGAGCCAAGGAAAAAACGATTTAATACCTTCAAGAGACCCCTTTCATGTGAGTCCGGGGAATACCAAATGGACAATACTGATGGGTTTTGAGCATTCTAACACTCCTATGGTGTACATGAAACCCTAAATACCTTGGATCTATGTTTTCTCTATTATACATGCAAACTTGAACTTTCCAAGGTATTACCCTAACTAGCATATAATCATTGATACTTGGGTAATATAAACAAGTTAGAAGACATACCTTTTCATGTAGCTTGATTCCATGGAGCTTAAGAGCCTAGTGCCTCAAGTGTGACACCTCAAATGGTTCACACAACATCACCAACATCTTGGAATAACTTGAGAGAAAAGGTTCCTATGCTCAAATCGGCTAGCCCTCATGTGTACACACACTAGTGCAATTTCTTGAGCCATGGGGTCCTTATATATTGTGGCTATTAGGGTTACTCCATGTAACCCATGTCTTTCCATATTCTTCATGCTCCATGGGTTAAAACCTCCATGGAGTATCCATGGGTTACTCCATGGGTTTAGCCCAACATGAAGAACTATGGATCATAAGCCCACATATATAAGAATGAATGATTTACACAATCAATCCCCATATATTTAATTAGTCTCCTTTTGATCACAATATTAATTCCAAATTAATTCTTGATCAATACTAATTAAATAATATGATTTCATATTAATATATTAGAACTTATAATATATTAACAAAACATAAATATCCTTTTCTCACAAAAGTCTATCCAAATTGTTTCGATGCCATGCAACCCAAATGGACCATGCCAACCGGGTCAAGTACATACCAATTATAGTTATGGACTTAGACACTAATCCAACAGTCTCCTACTTGGATAAGTCTAAAACTATTATTGCTTTTGACTTCAAAACCCGACTAGCAATCGTAGCTCTTAAAAGCTGCTATCGAACTCTGAAAAAATCAATGACGCGTCCATTAGATAAGGGATCATATATTCCTCCATTCTAGATATCATATGGACCGAGACATGAATTATAAGCATTCTCTGTGTGCATATGTTGTTTCCCGATTTCCGATTTATGACGACCGACTAATTGAACAAATCAAATCAGTCCAGGCTTGGCCAAGTACTTCGGGGTGTCATCACTAAATCATCGAGGGGCCCACAAATATCGCTTTTATCCCTTCAAGGGTAAAAGGAATGGATAAACTTTGACTCATATGCTTGTTCTACTACTTGTTGAATCATACACAAAGGCACGTTTTATAACATCGAGTTACCAATGCGTTTTCGTACAATCAAGGTATAACCAACTCATAGGCAACAACTCATATCTATAGGCTTGAAGAATATAAGATATTATCGTCTCATGATCACTCGTGATAAAATCCATGAAGTTAGTCAAATGAGTGTGGGTTTAATCCAATACTCAGAATTTATGAGCACTCATGAATGTTGCATCAACTCTTGCTATGTCCCATACCTTGGACATCTACAAACCGGCTTCATGACAGTCTTGATTCATATCTACTTCCAACATATGACCGACTGTGGATGGTTTGAATAACTTAGTCATTCAGGAAGAACGACCTAGTTATTCTAGAAGTCAAAACCTGCAAAGTGAAACACAAGAATAATCGAATCCAATATGGTCTCAGAACTTATGAATATAAATAGAACACCTTTTATTTATCACCATATTGATTACACATTATTCATTGCATACTGTTTCAGATTATCAACTTTATACTTGAATTAAAACAATAGTTGTCCCATGCTCCAAGCATGTACACTATGTTTTCTAAACACTAGTCATGCCATACACCAAGTATGCACACTATGTTTTTCCAAACATTAGTTATGCCATACACCAAGTATGCACACTAAGTTTGTCTATGATCTTTTACTTTGTGAAATAGATCGATTGAACATAATTCCAATGATTCTCATTTCACAATCCCAAATCCTTACCGCAAATGCAAGAATTCCAAATTCCTGCCATTTACCGAAATCTGTTAGATTTTAAACTTATATGCATTGATCCTCTTATAATGATTATGCAAAAAGTCACAAAGGCTTGTCAATACTTATTACAGAGTATTCCAATGGAGAACATTCCATGGAAACGAAGTCTCTAATTCAAAGTACATTGCTTTGAACATCCTTCTTGCATTAAGTTTCCTAATCTTACACAGATTTAATGAATAACTTCCACCTATGGGAATATTTCCATATTCTCATTTTGACTATCACTTCTGAACAAGAGTTGCCTCTTTCCAGAATATGTCAATATGGTCCTCTCCAAAAATTCACACCATACTTCCAACTGTCCCTGAGCAACCAATCTTTGGTAAACCTTAGATTGTCCTCGACAATTGCTTAATCAAATTAGTCATATCTAGTTCTAGTAATTTTTCCCTCTTAATGCTCTAGGCATTTGGAAAAATTTAGAACAGATGAATATTATAGCACATGCAATCGATCCTATATCTGAAGCATATGGGACACGATTCATGATGTCTCACATAAAGACATGATACTAGACCAGTCTTTTTGCTATAATATTTCTATTTCTATTTGCCAAATCTCATAATTCAGATTATGAAAAGGGATGCCGTAATCATAATTAAATTTTAGAACGCAAATAATGGACCCATATATTGAATTTCCTTATGTTGAGCCATTCCAACATAAAATTCATATATATATATATATATATATATATATATATATATATATATATATCCTTGACTAAAGATGATAAAAAACCTCAATCTAAGCTTTTAGAATTGAAATGAAGTATAATTTCCTCTCCCTTAATTGTAGCAAAAACAACTTTTTCCAATTGAACTTTTGTTTTCTATAATTAACATTGCTAACTTGCAACACTTACCATAATTATCATGCTCCCACTAACATGATGATTATTAGCATAACACTTATGCTCCCACTAGCTTTGACATGTACTTAGAAAGCAGCTGGACTTCTAGAAATCAATACTTTATTGACTTTCTTACCAAAGTTCAAATTTCTGATACGATATGCTTTGATAAAACTTTATCAAAACCATACACCTTTCCTTAGATAGCACACATGTGTGTCTCAACAATTTCAGAACTATGAAAAGGGATGCAGTAATCATAGTCTCAATTGTTTAGACCTTTTCCATTCCTTACAAGTCCATGTTAGTGTGCCGGTTAACCACACACGCTCCACTAACGATTTTGAGAATGCAAATATCACACTTGCTATCTACCTAAAATCTACTTAGTGAAAGCGTTTCCTCACCATCATTTTCATGAATCGGAGAGAAACCTTATGACACTTAGATTTTATGGTGTATGTGTTCCTATCCATGTGAATTTGTCAAAACCATAATCTCAAGACAAGGTTAGTGACAAATCTAAACTCATATGGATTGAACTTGTGCAGTCTTAACTTCTTGCCACCTGGCAGCACAAGGGCCTGCCATTGTTTCCAAGTTGTTATGCAACCAATTGAGAACTCTCAGAACTCATATGCAAAGCCAACTTTAATTGGAATGGTCACAGAAATAGGAATATGTCAACACGATAGGTTATAAACCTCACGTCGTGTGCTAGTGATAAACTACAGGTTTTTATTCTTGATTAGATCTTGAAGCTTTTTCAAGATCTTTAAAACTCCTACTGTCCTCTTGACATATACGACTCACTTGCCAAATATGCAAGAGATAGTGCAGATTCTTTATCAAGACAAACACTTCACACAATTGTCCTTAGTTGGTCTTTGTTTTATTCAAAATATCACAACTTACCAATTTCAAATGTACAAGAGTAGGACACATTCTACTCTTACATTTGACAAGTGTTAGTAAACCTTATTTAAGATATGTCACTCAAATTACAATCTTGGAGTATGACTCTAAGACTTGTTTTGGAACGAAGTATGACTCATCTTCTTGATTTAACCATTTCAACAATTCATGATTCCTCTTCTTAGTCATAGGAATGCACTAAGATGTCCTTAGAGGACCAATTGTGATATGGTTTCTTATAATCATTAAGATGATCACAAACATGATACTAAAGTACTCTCCCATCTTTTTAGATTTGAGAAACTTTTATCTTTTTGCCTAATTTGATTCTTCTAATTCGTTCTGCCATACATTGTAACTTTTCCAATGTTTCAGAATTATACTTAAACTTGTAAGTATAACCATATTTACTAAACTTTAGTAAATCATAACGAATAGTCTTATCAATCTTCTGTGGTGAACTTGACCAATGCACAAGAATGTGTACTCGATCCCTTAGTCCTTCACTTGACTCACATATACATGTGAACAAGGAATTAGTCTTAATTTTCCAAAGATAAAGATTTTCATTCATCATACTATACAACTTGCATGATTCCAAGTTTCGGTCCAATTGAAACTTGGGTGATGAAAATCTTTCCTTATTTGGTAAATTTAGACACTACCACAAATGGAAGAATCAAATTCATATTTCCGTTATTGCTAAAAATATATAAACATCAAATTTCCAAAAAATGCCATTGCAAGGAGATATAAAATAAAATAAAATAAAATTTTATTTATTTATAACTGCGGATAAACTTTTCCTTATAATGCAACTTTGAATGGAAACTATGCTATTACATATTTCCAAGCAATCTATCATAACTCTCTAAGTAGTAGCTCAAGAATCTAATCTTCGAACCATGCGATTGAAATCCATCTTCGCGATCAGATTCAACATACTCTTTCTTTAAGTTCCCTTTCCCTTTGCTTGATCCTGCCATACATCAAAATGTATTTAGAATCTTCAAATAGGAACTTAATTGAGTTAGATAGTGGACTTACCTGAAGCAGAGTCAAAATTTTTGACTAGACTTTCTCTTAGATCTTTCAGGTAGTTAGGGCAGCTTCGCAACCAATGCCCCTTCCTTTGGCAATAGAACCATATGGACCCTTTGGGAATGGTACACGAGACTGTCTCAGACTTAGCCTTTCTCTTTACCATTTGGTCAACCGAGTTGACTATGGCTGATCCCTTTCCATTGGGAAGAGATAGCTTTTCTGGATTTCCAATGTTACCGTTGTCAATGTCCATGGAAGTTTGGGAAGTTGATCTTCTAATCAAATTTGCTTTACCAGTCCTTGAAATCATTGCTGATTCAGCAGTACCAAGCAAATAGATAAGATCATTAAGGGTCATGTCATAGTCTGTTTCATAGTAGTCCCAAAGGAAACTTACTATGTGACTTAGAAAGTGATTGAACAACCAACTTTCTCAAGACTTTGACACCCAACTCTCCCGACTTGTCAATATGTGACTTCATCTCCAAGATGTGAGCACACATAGACCTTGCTTGCCAATAGAGCTTGAGTGACCTTGAACTATTCAAGAACTTGTGGGATAGGGAGATTAATTGGAGGAGGTGGAGGAAGAGAAGTATGATTTCCATTATCCAACCACGGAACATCATATTCATTAGGAAAGCTTGTTCCAAGGGATTTGGGAAGATCATAGATGTCTAAACCAGATATCTAATATGGGAGATATTCAAGTCAGTTGATTTAAGTCCTTAATATAACACCCAATATGAAATATTAAGGCTAGGACCCAACACAATATTTTATAACTTGGAAGAGGGATGCCGTAATCCAAGCTACAAAATATTTGAAGGTAGGCGAATGACGATTCACCAATTTCCACCATGAAAAACGAAATAGGAATTAGGTTTTAATTGGTATGAAACTCCTAGATCTTTTGAGATTCATTGAACTTTTCAATGGCATGTTTAAATCTCGAGTGTGCCCTCTCAATTTTTGTGACTGGGATGCCGAGGATCACAAAACAAGGTGTGAATACCCATGCAAATATACTTGGTACCCTTAATATTTACCACTCAATCGATGTGCCGGTTAACCGCACGCGCTCCACTAACCAACTTAAGCAAAGTGCAAAGTGTAATTTCATGGGTTAGCACCAAATTCACATTTTCCTAAGTAACTAAGATTGGGAATTCAGAATAGTTTAGTTACTTAGTATTTATCATTAATACTTTTAATGAAGGGAGAACTCTAGTCCTTGTCCTACCCGTTCGGCTAACGACCCTCCACCAGTCAAGGAAGCGCTGGGTGAGAGTGGACACCCATTAAACTGCCATTTTATAGGCAGTAACCTTATACCCCCTTATAGACCGGCTTCGTGAATGAGACATACTAACGGTAAGACTGACTTTGTTCTTATACATACATATATATATATATATATATATATATATATATATATATATATATATATATATATATTATTAACTTATAATACTATAAAGTATAAGGGTTGAATTTTAACTTTTAAAATTCTAAGGGCTTAACTTAGAATTAAAGTATTCTTGAGGGGAAACTTTACAAATTCCAAAACTCGAGGGCAAGTTTTGAACTATTAAAAACTTTTCAATTCCATAACTTATGTGTTTAAAGTAGTTTTAATGAAAAACTCTTCAAGTTTCATAACTTGAGGACACGTTATGGAAGACTTTAAAACATTTAAAAATGAGACTCTCCATTTTTCATAACTTATGGAAATCTTATGAGTTTTAATAATCATAAATGTGACTTTTCATATAACTTGAGGATAAGTTACAAAAACACATATTATGAACAATTTTTAGATTAATTTGGATTGAAAACATATTATGACATAACTTTTCTATTAATCTAAATCAACTCATAAGAACAAGATAATTCAATTCAAACACTTTTCATGTAATTAGCCTAACCATTAAACTAATACAAAACATGAATCTATTGACAATTATCTATGAAATTGGATTAGCATGAACATTACCACATCAAAAACAGGTTTACAAGTTCAAAAACAGCTTAGGGTAATGTTCCTAGTCCAATTCCAGCCAAAAAACACGAAAATCTGCAATCTGGAAGCTTAACTCGTCGAGTTCTTAAAGGAACTTGTCGAGTTCATGCCTTAACACATGGGCTGATTTTGGTTTTGGTTTTGAAAAACAAGTTTGCATCAACAAGTTTTCATCAAGTATAAATGAAAAACAAGCCTAGGCTCTGATACCACTGATGGGTTTTGAGCATTCTAACACTCTTATGGTGTACATTCAACCCTAAATACCTTGGATCTATGTTTTCTCTATTATACATGCAAACTTGAACTTTCCAAGGTATTACCCTAACTAGCATACAATCATTGATACTTGGGTAATATAAACAAGTTAGAAGACATACCTTTTCATGTAGCTTGATTCCATGGAGCTTAAGAGCCTAGTGCCTCAAGTGTGACACCTCAAATGGTTCACACAACATCACCAACATCTTGGAATAACTTGAGAGAAAAGGTTCCTATGCTCAAATCAGCTAGCCCTCATGTGTACCCACACTAGTGCAATTTCTTGAGCCATGGGGTCCTTATATATTGTGGCTATTAGGGTTACTCCATGTAACCCATGTCTTTCCATATTCTTCATGCTCCATGGGTTAAAACCTCCATGGAGTATCCATGAGTTACTACATGGGTTTAGCCCAACATGAAGAACTATGGATCATAAGCCCACATATATAAGAATGAATGATTTACACAATCAATCCCCATATATTTAATTAGTCTCCTTTTGATCATAATATTAATTCCAAATTAATTCTTGATCAATACTAACTAAATAATATGATTTCATATTAATATATTAGAACTTATAATATATTAACAAAACATAAATATCATTTTCTCACAAAAGTCTATCCAAATTGTTCCGATGCCATGCAACCCAAATGGACCATGCCAATCGGGTCAAGTACATACCAATTATAGTTATGGACTTAGACACTAATCCAATAAATACATATTTATCTTTTGTTTTTATGGCACTGTGCTTTTGTTTAAAAGGTTGGTTTGCCTATGTTTCTGGTGGTTCGTGTTGGCCACCGGTGTGTGTGTTCGCTTCTTTTCTTAATTAAGCAATCATATCCTAAGGTTTATGTTGGACTTGGGGCTTGATTGGGTCGATAACTGAGCCATATGCTCAATCTGTGACTCCGGAGTCCTTACTTGTTTAAGTCCCCTTGAGTCCATTCTTGGGGCTCGTGCTGGGAACTTGAGATATGCCCCCGTTTTGAGTCGTGGGCTCGTGTTTCTAGGCCAAAGAGTTTTAGTTAGCTTTTCGTTTTGAGCTTTGGCTAGCTCATTATGGTGGGGTGTCATTTTTAGCTAGATCTTATTTATTACCCTATTGGAACTTTGCTCTATGTCATGGACCTTGGGGAGTTGCACTCCGGTCTTAATCATCTAAGTCAAGCCGAGATCGTCACCTCGAGGCTTTTAGGACTTAGGTATTGTTTGTTTTAAGGGAAAGGTTATGAGCCTTTGAAGCCTTTATTCATGTCATGGTCGAGGCTTGTGGCCTTTTGTACCGAATTGACATGTTTAGGGAAAGGTTATGAAACTTTGACGCCAATGGTTGCATTCTTACAATAGTTTCGCTCAAATGATGTGGATGATAAGTCTTTGTTACCATTTGGTAAATATGCACAACCTCTTATGATATCGAGCTTGAATTGTGAAAAAAAATGTTCTAATAGTGTTTTTTTTCTAATAGTGGTCAATTCACATCACTAGACTGATAACATGTGTAGAATATCAATATTGTCTGATGAGAATAAAAAGTAGCTACAATATGATACAAACTAAGGCCTGGCTCTTGGGCCAGTTACTAGGGTGTGATTATCCATCCGGAGTTTGATCATGCTATACTTGCCCTAATTGTACGTTATTTTGCTCCTTGCTCTAGGAGTAGAAGTGGCATAGGTTATGCACGTTCCAGGTGCGGGGGATCGGTCTCCCGTCCTAGGCTTCTAGGACATAGGCTCAGTTCCGGTGCGCCTCTACAACTTTGCATGATCCTTCCCAAATAACGCTTAGCTTGTGTAACGCCCCGTTCCTGGTATGCATTGAAAACATTATTTTTCTTTTATTTTAGAAGCTACTCGACGAGTCAGTGGTCCTAACGCGTCGAGTAGCAGCGAATTAGCACGTGGAGTAGGCGTGGTGACTCGACGAGTCCATATTTCCGGACTCGGCGAGTCCGCCAGTCTGGATGAAGCCCTAATTTTAGGGAGTGTAGCCTATTTAAACACCATTATAGCCCCAAACCAGCCTCCTTCACCTCTCAGAGACTTATTCCCGAAACCCTAGCCTCCTAGAAGTGTGTGTGTGTGATTTTTTCCCTTGTGAAGGAATCTTGGTGCATTGTTGAGCAAAAAGAAGAAGGAGAAGGTAGAAGAACTCAAGGAAGAAGAAGTAGATTCAGATTATACTCCTCTTTGGCCATCCTTTCTGGTAATAAAGCTTTCATCTTGGTTATTGTATTGCTAGATCTAGTTTGTCCCCAAATTGATGGTTTTGAGCTCAAAAACCCCAAATCCCTAGTGATGAAGCCTTGTAATCAAGCCATATCTCGGATCTAGCCTCTCTTCAGTTCCAGGAGCTCAAGAAGGCCACCTTTTGGCAGCCATGGCCTTGTTCTAGACAAGTAACCCCCATTATAGCCAAGTTTGAGTGTTATTCCTTCATTGCATCATAGATACACGTAAAGTTAGCAACTTTACGTGTTCAGATTGTCCCAGAAGCCCAGATCTATGAATTGGATGCACTGAAACTGATTAGAATCGGCTGAATAGAAGCTGCATGCAAAGGACTCGGCGAGTTCGGTCGCGAGTCTTAGATTCCCTGTTCAGTAGTAGCGAGTCCGTTAGTGAGTGGAGTAAAGACTCAGTGAGTTAAGACATGGATCTGAGTGTAGAGGGACTCGACGAGTCTACGCCCTGACTCGGCGAGTCCAAGGCAATCTTCTTACTCGAAAGAACAGACTCGACGTGTTCATATGATGAAGGAGGACTCGACGAGTTGTTCATACAACTCGGGGAGTCAGATAAAGGTTGACTTGATGTTATTATAGAAGGAGAACTCATAGAGTCTTCGCTAAACTCGACGAGTAGAGTCGGGAAGGGGAGTAGAAGGAAAGATAGGGACTCGACGAGTTGGCGGCTCAACTCGGCGAGTCAGGTCAACGGATTGTTGACTTTGACAGGGGGTAAAATAGTCATTTTACCCTAAGATTAGTTATCAGTGTCTGATTAAGTGTCTTTTGGGAATTGTAGCCGGGGAGTTACCGGAGCAGCAGTCAGACAGTTCCCGAGCAGCATTTCAGCAGCCAGCCTTAGGAGGTGAGTTTCCTTCCAGTAGGAACGGGTCTACGGCCACAATGCCGGCCCGTTTAGTTAGCAGTTAGTTCCGGACTTCAGTCTGATGCAGTAGTTCAGTATGCTTGATGTCTTTGTGATACAGGCATGGTATGTGTTATGTGTTCCGGACTATGGTCCGATGCAGTATGCAGTATATGTGTTCATATGATATGCTATGATTATGTTATGCTATGTTCAGTCAGTTCCGGACTTCGGTCTGATGCAGTGGGCAAGGCCCTAGTAGTTCCGAACTTCGGTCCGATGCAGTGGGCAATGCCCTAGTCAGTTCCGGACTTCGGTCTGATGCAGTGGGCAAGGCCCTAGTCAGTTCCGGACTTCGGTCCGATGCAGTGGGCGAGGCCCAATATGTTCTTTATATGTTATTGTATGGTATGTGGTAGTTTGGGGGAGCTCACTAAGCTTCGTGCTTACAGTTTCAGTTTTGGTTTCTGGTACTTTAGCTAGCAAAGGGAAGGGCTCGAGATGATGGCATGGCACACACCACAGTTTTAGCCTGGGAGTTAGACTTTGATATTTTGATATGATCTTGACACCAGTTTCGATTTGATAAATTTATTATGACATTTTGTGATACACGATTCATGGTTTTATTTTTTAATAATTGATATTATGGTTTAGTAAAGTTTTCAAACAAAAATGTTTGGGTTGTATTTTTGGGATGTTACAAGTTGGTATCAGAGCCTTGGTTTGAGGGATTCGGGCACACTTTCCGGTGTGTCTGAACTTAAACTAAGGACATGGTATAAAGTTTTTAAAAGAAAAGAGTTTTAGAAAAGCAAAAATAATTTTTAGAAAGAAAAGAACTTCGAAAAAGAAAAGGGTGTGGTGCATGCAATCAACCGAGCTCAAGTAAGTACTCCCAAATTATCCATACTGTTGGGTTATGAACATTCTAACACTCCTATGGTGTACATGCAACTGTAAATACCTTGGATCTATGTTTTCTCTATTATACATGCAAATATCAATTTTTCCAAGGTATTATCCTAACTAGCATATTATGAAGTACAAGTAATATAAGACTAGTAGAATTACATACCTCTTTGTTTGGTGCTTGATTCCATGGAGCTCAAGAGCTTAGTGCCCCAAATGTGACACCTCAAATGGTTCACACAACACCATGAACATTTGGAGTAACCATGAGAGAAGATATGAGTTCATAGAAATTGGCTTGCCCTCTATATTATGCACTAGTCCCCATTTCTCCAACCAATGGGGTCTTTATATAGTGTGGCTATTAGGGTTACACCATGTAACCCATGACTTTACCCATTCCTTATGCTCCATGGATTTTAACCTCCATGGAGTATCCATGGGCCACCACATGGGTTAAACCCAACATAAAGAATCATGGATCACAAGCCCATATATATAAGAATTAATGATTTACACAATCAATCCCCATATATTTAATTAGTTTCTTTTTGATCACTAAATTAATTCCAAATTAATTCTTGATCAATACTAATTAAATAATATGATTTCATATTAATATATTAGAACTTATAATATATTAATATGTCACAAATATCTTCTTCTCATTAAAAGGTCTACCCAAATGTTCCGATGCCATGCAACCCAAATGGACCATGCCGGGTCGGGTCAAGTATATACCAATTATAGTTATGGACTTAGACACTAATCCAACAGTCTCCCACTTGGATAAGTCTAATAACTATTATTGCAAGTATAACTTCACAACCTGACCAACAATCGTAGTTCTTAAAAGCTGCTGCCGAACTCTGAACAAATCAATGACGCGTCCATTAGATAAGTGATCATATATTCCTCCATTCTAGATATCATATGGACTAAGTCATGGATTATAATCATTCTCTCTGTCCATTTGTTGTTTCCCGATTTCCGATTTATGACGACTGAGTAATTGAACAAATCAAATCAGTCCAGGCCCGACCGAGCACTTACATTTTGTCATCACTAAATCATCGAGGGGCCCACAAATATCGCTTTTATCCCTTTGAGGGTAAAAGGAATGGATAAACTTCGAATCATATGCTTGTACTGACCACTTGTTGAATCATACACAAAGGCACGTTTTATAACATCGAGTTACCAATGCGTTTTCGTGCAATCAATGTATAACCAACTCATAGTCAACAACTCATATCTCTAGGTTTGAAGAATATAAGATATTATCGTCTCACGATTCACTCGTGATAGAATCCATGAAGTGAATCCAAATGAGCGTGGGTTGAATCCAATACTCAGGACTTATGAGCACTCATGAATGTTGTAGCAACCACTGCTATGTCTAATGCACATTAGACAAATCATACAAGCCAAATTCATGACAGTCTTGATTCATATCTACTTCCAACATATGACCGACTGTGGATGGTTTGAATAACTTAGTCATTCCGGAAGAATGACCTAGTTATTCTGGAAGTCAAAACATGCAAAGTGAAACACAAAAATAATACTAATCCTATATGGCCCCAACACTTTGAGTTTAAATAAAAAACACCTTTTATCTAAGCACCATATTGATTACTCATTATTCATGTTTCGATTAATCAACTTAATACTTGAATTGAAACAATAGTCATGCCATGCACCAAGCATGCATACTATGTTTACTAATGGTCTTTTCTTTTGTGAAATAGATCAATTGAACACGACTCCAACGATGCTCATTTCATAATCCCAATCCCTTTTGTAAATGTAAGAATACCGAACTCTTGCCATTTACTGTAATCTGTTAGACTCTAAACTTAATGCAATGATCCTCTTGTAATGACTATACCCAAAAGTCACAAAGACTTGGCAACAAACATTACTGAGAATTCCAATGGAGATCAATTCCATGGAAACGAAGTCTCAAATTCAAGGTACATTCCTTTGAACATCCTTCTTGCATTAAGTTCTCTAATCTTACACAGATTCAAAGAATAACTTCCACCTATGGAAACAATTCCGCATTCCCATTTTGACCATCACTTTTGAACAAGAGTTGCCTCTTTTCAAAATATGTCAATATGGTCCTTACTCTATACTTCCAATTGTCCATGAGTAACCAATCTTTGGTAAACCTCAAATTGTCCTCGATAATTGCTTAATCATTTTAGTCATATCCAGTTAGGAAGATTTAGAAAGGATAACTATTATAGCTCATGTAATCGATCGTATACCCGAAGCATATTGGACACGATTCATGCTATAAATTTTTTTATTTGCCATGTTCTCACAATTCGAACTATGAAGAGGGATGCCGTAATCATAAACGAATTTTGAGAACGCAACATATATACAATTTCCTTATGTTGAACCATTCCAGCATAACATTCATATATATTCTTGACTAAAGTTGATTAAAGTCTCAATCTAAGCTTGTAGAATTGGAATGAAGTATAAAATCCTCTCCCTTAATTATAGCAAAACAACTTTTCAAAGCGAATTGAAACTTTTGTTTTCTATAATTAACATTGCTAACTTGCAACATAATCATCATGCTCCCACTAGCATAATGATTATTATCTTACTAGCATAACACTTATGCTCCCACTAGCTTTGACATGTACTCAGAAATCAGCTGGACTTCTAGAAAAACAATACTTTATTGACTTTCTTACCAAAGTTCAGATTTCTGATACGAGATGCTCTGATAAGACTTTATCAAAATCATACACCTTTCCTTAGATAGCTCACTTGTGTGTCTAAGGAATTATGAAGAGGGATGCCGTAATCATAATGTTTAGACCTTTTGTCATTCTCACAATTGCTATCTACTTAAAATCTGCTTAGTGAAAGAGTTTCCTCACCATCATTTTCATGAATCGAAGAGAAACCTTATGACACTTAGATTTTTATGGTGTAAGTGTTCCTATCCATGTGAATTTGTCATAACCATAGTCACAAGACAAGGTTAGTGGCAAATCCAAACACATATGGACTGAACTTGTTCAATCTTAATTTCTTGCCACCCGGCAGCACAAGGGCCTACCATTGCTTCCAGGTTGTTATGCAAACAATTGAGAACTCATAGAACTCACAAGCATAGTCAACTTTTAACTGGAATGGACACAGAAATAAGAATATGTCAACACGATAGGTTACAAACCTCAAGTCGTGGGCTAGTGATTAACAATACTCTTGATTAGTTCTTGAAACTATCTTAAGATCTTTTAGACTCCCACTGTCCTCTTGACATATAAGACTCTCTTACCAAATATTCAAGAGATAGTGCGGATTCTTTTACAAACACTTCACACAATTGGCCTTAGTTGGTCTTTGTTTTATCCAAAACATCACAACTTACCAATTTCAAATGTACAAGAGTAAGAAAACATTTTACTCTACATTTGACAAGTGTTTTAAACCTTTCTTAAGATTATGTCACTCAAGGCTCAATCTTGGAGTATGACTCTAAGATTTTATTTTGTAATGAAGTATGATTTATCTTTTGATTTAACCATTTCCACAATTCACGATTCCTCTCCTTAGCCAACAAATGCACTAAGGTGTCCTTAGAGGATCAATTGTGATATGGTTCCATAATCACTAAGATAATCATAAAACAAGATACATAAGTACTCTCCCATCTCTTCAGATTGGAGAAACTTTTATCTTTCTGCCTTATTTGATTCTTTCTTATTCATTCTACCATATAATTAAACTTTTCCAATGTTTCAGAATTACACTTAAACTTGTAAAAATAATCATATTTACTAAACTTTAGTAAATCATAACGAATAATCTTATCAACCTTTGTGGTGGACCTGACTAGTGCACAACCTAATGTACTCGATCCTTTAGTCCTTCGCTTGACTCACATACGAATGTAAACAAGGAATTAGTCTTAATTTACCAAAGATGAAAAATCTCATTCATCACACAATACAACTTGCATGATTCCAAGTTTCTATCCAACTGAAACTTGGATGATGAGAATTTTTCCTTATTTGATAAATTATGACACTACCACAAACCAAAGAATCAAATTCAATTTTCCAATATTGCTTATCAATGGAAACAAACAACAATTTTTCACAAATGCCTTTGTAAGGATACTTAAAATAAATAAAATCAAAACTTTTCTTTTATTTTTTAAAACTTGCGGAAAAACTTATCCTTACAATGCAAATTCATATGAAAACTTTGTTGTTATCTATTCCGAAGCAATATCTCATAACTCTTATGTAGTGGCTCAAAATTCTGGTCATCGAACCATGCGATCAGAATCAACACACTTTTTCTTTAAGCTTCCTTTGATTCTTCAAAAGCATCAAAATGTAATTACATTACATCATGTATTAAGAATCTCCAAAAGAGACTTAATAGAGTTAGATAACGGACTTTACCTGAAGTAGAGTCAAACTTTTGACTTTACCATCCTTATGAGGTTTCAGGTAAATTCGGCAGCTCCGCAACCAATGCCCCTCCTATTGGCAAAAGGAAACATATGGACTCTTTGGAAATGGTACACGGGACTATCACAGACTTAGCCTTTCTCTTTACCATTGGTTCAAAATAACTTGACCATGGCCAATCCCTTTCAATTGGGAAGAGAAAGTTTTTCTAGACATTCAATGTTACCACTGTCAATGTCCAAATAGGTTTGGGAAGTAGATCTTCCAATCTAATTTGCTTTACCAATGCTCCAAATCATTGCTGATTCAGCATCATCAAGCAAATATGTAAGATCATTAAGGGTCATGTCATAGTCTGTTATCAGGAAGTAACTAAAGAACCTAGTCAATAGCCAACTTTCCTCAAGACTTTGACACCCGACTCTCCCAGCTTGTCAATATGTGGCTCAACCTCTAAGATGTAAGCACATATAGACTTTAATTGCCAATAGGAATTGAGTGACTTAGAACTATTCAAGTCTTGAAACTTGTGGGATAGGGAGAATTATTGAAGGTGGTGGAGGAAATGAAGTATGATTTCCAGTCCCATTAGTGCTCAATAAAGGGATTAGTCTTTCACCTTGATTGCCTTTTGGGATATCATCTTCATTAGGAAGCTTGTTCCTAAGGATTTAGGATGACCATAGTTGTCTGAATGAGACATCTATAAGGGAGAAATTCAAGTTAGTTGATTTAAAGTCCTTAATATAACACCCAATATGAAATATTAAGGCTAGGATCCAACAACCTATTTATAATTGGAAGAGGGATGCCGTAATCCAAATTATAAAATAGTTGAAGGTAGGTAAATGACGATTTACCAATTTCCACCATGACAAACAAAATATAATTAAGTTTTAATTGGATTTGAAACTCCAAGATCTTTTGAGATACATTGAACTTTCAATGGCATGCTTGAATCTCGATTGTGCCCTCTCAAGTTTGTGACTGGGATGCCGAGGATCACAAACAAGGTGTGAATAACCATGCAAATTGACTTGGTACCCTTAACTTTATCACCTAATCGATGTGCCGGTTAGCCACACAGCTCCACCGATCTATAATAAGGTCAAGTTACCCTTTGCCACTCTTACTAGTCCTTATTAGCGTGCCGGTTAACCACACACGCTCCACTAATCGACTTGGTAAGGTACAAAGTGTAATTTCATGGGTTAGCACCTATTTCACATTTTCCTAAGTAACTAAGATTGGGAATTTATAAGTGTTTAGTTACTTAGTATTTTTCATTATACTTTTAATGAAGGGAGAATTATAGTCCTTTCCTACCCGTTCGGCTAACGACCCTCCACCAGTCAAGGAAGCGGTGGGTGAGAATGGACACCCATTAAACTGTCATTTTATAGGCAGTAACCTTATACCCCCCTTATAGACTGGCTTCGTGAATGAGGCCTACTAATAGTAAGGCTGACTTAATCTTATACACATCTATACAATTAAAATTATAATAATAGTATAAGGGTGTATTTTCAACATTTAAAATACTTGGTGGTTTAATCTATTAATTAAACTATACTCTTAATTTAATTAAACTTAAACCATGTCTTTATGGAATTATTAACTCTTTTAATTAAACACTTTAATTAATTTAATGAAGTCCATAAAGTTTGAATTTTAACTTTTAAAATTCTAGAGTTTGGAATTAAAGCATTAATGTGTGTGAGACTTTACAAATTCCAAAACTTGAGGGCAAGTTTTGAAACTTTTCAAAACTCTTGGATTTTCATAACTTATTAGTTTAATTAAGGTTTAATGAAAAACTTTTCAAGTTCCATAACTTGAGGACAAGTTATGGAAGACATTAAATCATTTTATAATGACATTAAAAATAGAGACTCTTCCATTTTCATAACCTATGAGACTTAATGACACTTTAAAAAGAAAAACTCTTCACTTTCCATAACTTGAGGACAAGTTATGGAGTTCATAAAAACCATTAAGATCAAATATTCCAATTAACACAATAATCAAATAATTTTTCTATGATCAAGATTAAACTCATAAGTAAAGATAATTCACATCAACAATTTTCAAGAAATTAGATAATCATATAAACTAATACAAATCTTGAAACTTTGACAATTATCCTTTGAAGACTCTTGGAATTCATAACCTAAAGAGTTAATGAATGAGACATTTCACATCCATAACTTATGGAAGTTTCAAAACTCTTAAGATCATAACTTTTAAAAAAAACTTTTGAGTTCCAAAATTTTACGACAAAATTTGTAACTCCTTAAAAACATTTAGATCAAACTTTTAAAACAAATAAAATAATCATATCACTCTATCTTTTAATAAATTGACCTAATTCAACTCTTGTAGTAAAGTGACTCAAATTTTAAAAATAATTAGTTGTTCATAAAATCAAGTAATTATCTTAAAATATGACAAACTTCATGTTTTTTTTTTCTTTTTTTTTCTTCAACTTGAAAAAAAAAAATACATTTGCATCAAATATAATAGAAAACAACCCATGGCTCTGATACCACTGTTGAGTTATGAGCATTTCTAACACTCCTATGGTGTACATGCAACCGTAAATACCTTGGATCTATGTTTTATCTATTATACATGCAAATATCAATTTTTCCAAGGTATTATCCTAACTAGCATATTATGAAGTACAAGTAATATAAGGCTAGTAGAATTACATACCTCTTTGTTTGGTGCTTGATTCCATGGAGCTCAAGAGCTTAGTGCCCCAAATGTGACACCTCAAATGGTTCATACAACACCATGAACATTTGGAGTAACCATGAGAGAAGATATGAGTTCATAGAAATTGGCTTGCCCTCTATATTATGCACTAGTCCCCATTTCTCCAACCAATGGGGTCTTTATATAGTGTGGCTATTAGGGTTATACCATGTAACCCATGACTTTACCCATTCCTTATGCTCCATGGGTTTTAACCTCCATGGAGTATCCATGGGCCACCACATGGGTTAAACCCAACATAAAGAGTCATGGATCACAAGCCCACATATATAAGAATTAATGATTTACACAATCAATCCCCATATATTTAATTAGTTTCTTTTTGATCACTAAATTAATTCCAAATTAATTCTTGATCAATACTAATTAAATAATATGATTTCATATTAATATATTATAACTTATAATATATTAATATGTCACAAATATCTTATTCTCATTAAAAGGTCTACCCAAATGTTCCGATGCCATGCAACCCAAATGGACCATGCCGGGTCGGGTCAACTATATACCAATTATAGTTATGGACTTAGACACTAATTCAACACATACGAGTTTATGCTATGTTATGATTATCAGCTTTATTAGAACATCATGCTAGATTAGGACTAAGGATCTAGGAAGGATGCCTTATGTGGCTGTTATATGTGTTTCAGCTCTATGAAAACTGCATGCTAGTACAGAATTGTCAGTATGATAGCCAGAGTAGTATATGCTTGATTATGTGTACTCGATGCTCGAATGCTGCTTGCTTTGTGCTTTTAGGAGTCTTAGTTATCTTTCACTAATTAGTAAATGAATATGTTACGTTACATATTGTGAGGATTAAATAATTTCAGAGGGTTAGGTCTAGCTCTATGGCGCAGCTTTTGTCTGAGTCCAACCGTTGTAGGGTAGGATCTCTCATTCGAAGAATTATCTAGTCTGAGTAATATGTAACAGTATTCGCGAGCTAGTTAGGGGAAGAAAGCAGGGACTTCTCATGCAGCTGATGGCGGATAGTGGGTTGGTGATTACCCTAGGACAAGCCTAGGATGAGATTAGCAAGAGATCAACAGTAGTAGTAGAAGGGACTTGGTGGAGTCAAGGCAGTACTTGAGGAAAGTACGGATAAATGTGGAAGGTAGTATGGGCCCGTACTACTGAAAGCAGAGGATCCGTACTCGAATCAAGGAAGGCTGAGATGAACCCAGGGAACTTGTAGTAGTAGCGATCCCTCGAGATATATATGGATTCCTGACATTGTCATTATGTGTTTTCAGAATGGTGGTTTTACGCCCTAGACCAGTAGTCGGCAGTTCAGGTGCCGGTAAGGGATCGGGATCAGGCTCGGGGGCCGAGCATGTGGATGAGCAGACTAGGGAGTTTCTCTCCTCAGAGGTTACTCGCATCATACTCGAGCAGACTCCTGTGATCTTCGGTTCAATCAAGGAGGCTATATTGGAGCTGATGGACGAGAAGTTGAGCACATTCCGTGCTGAGGTGGCGGCCATGATGGGGTCGTGCACCCTCACTTTCAGGGAGTTTAGAGCATGTGGAGCTCTTGACTACCATGGGGCGCGGGATCCCATTGCGAGTACCAGGTGGTTGGCGGACGTCGCCAATACATTCCGCACCAGCAGATGTCCCGAGGGGGACAAGGTCAGACTAGCATCCTGTCTCCTGAAGGAAAGGGCACGAGATTGGTGGGAGGAGATCGGACATGTCATGGGAGATGGCGCAGCTCTCGATGCGATGACCTGGACTGATTTCACTACCAGGTTCAGAGCCAAGTTTGCACCGGTTATCGAGGTGCAGCTGTTAGCGAGGTAGTTTTAGGATCTTACTCAGACTATTGAGACTGTGGCGGAGATTACTGCCAAGTTCAGGGAGAGGGCTATTCTCGTTCCTCAGTATGCGGCTGATGAGGAGATGAAGAAGGCTCATTATCATGAGATGTTGAGGAGTGATATCAGACAGTTTGTGAGCCGGTCCAGTTGTAAAACGCTGGATGACATGATTGCGAGGGCTCGTGAGAGAGAGATAGATTTGGAGATGGAGAAGAAGAGGAAGCCAGAGGCGGCATCTGGCACAGGGAGTTCGGGTAAAAAGCCCAAGGTATCGGATCACAGATCTAGAGGACAACAGAGCCACAGTAGGTGTGGCAAGTGTGGGAGATTGCACGATGGGGCGTGCAAGGCCAGGATCTCTGGCTGCTACAAGTGCGGTCGGACCGGGCATATGAGTAGAGATTGTACAGCCACCACCACCACCATAGCAGTTGATCTGATTTGCTTCCATTGAAATCAGAGGGGACATAAAAAGTCCCAGTGCTCGAGTTTAGCAGCAGCAGGGAAGGTGTCAGCACCTGCCCCTGCTACTTTGAGGATTACAGACGGCCGTCAGGGTCGGACTGAGGCGCCAGTGGCGAAGAGTAGAGCTTTCCAGATGACAGCAGAGGAGGTGCGGGCGACTCCTGATGTGGTGACGGGTATGTATTTTTCTCTTATCTCTGTATTTAATATTGATTATTTCTCATGATTATGTGTTTGTATTCAGGGTCGTTCTTAGTGAACGACATTTCAGCTACAGTATTGTTTGATTCGGGGGCCACCTGATCGTTTGTCTCGCTTGCGCTTAGCAAGCGGTTTAGCAGAGCTCCAGGGGAGCTGGACCGTCCACTTAAGGTTGAGATAGCTGATGACAGGACCGTCAGGGTCGCGAGGGTACATAGGGGGTGTTCGCTGCGGTTATTTGATGAGCAGTTTTCAGTAGATCTGGTTCCTATTCCCCTGCGAGGGAATAAGGTCATAGTGGGTATAGATTGGTTGAGCCCCAATGGGGCAGTGATTGATTGTGAACTGCAGTTAGTGAGGGTCCGCACTCCTAGTGGGGGAGAGTTAGTGATTCAGGGTGAGAGGCCACAACGCGGACCGATTCTGTGTTCAGCAGCGAGAGCGAGGCGCTACTTTCAGCAGGGTTGCGCGGGGTACGTCGCCTATGTTTTAGATGCCCGGGAGAAGGGCAAAGCGACAATTGACGCTGTACCGGTAGTACGCGAGTACCCGAATGTATTCCCAGAGGATTTGCCTGGGATACCTCCTGAGAGACAGGTTGAGTTCAGGATTGACCTGGTTCCTGGTGCGGCTCCAATAGCTAAGGCACCATACCGATTGGCTCCTCGCGAGATGCAGGAGTTATCTACGCACCTGTAGGAGCTACTAGACAAGGGTTTTATCAGACCGAGCAGTTCGCCATGGGGAGCCCCAATCCTGTTTGTGAAGAAGAAGGACGGGTCACACCGTATGTGTAAAGATTACCGGGAGTTGAACAAGGTGACGGTGAAGAACCGTTACCCACTTCCGAGGATAAGTGACTTGTTTGATCAGCTCCAGGGAGCATCTTGGTTCTCCAAGATTGATTTGCGCTTCGGTTATCATCAGATGCGGGTCAGAGGTGAGGACGTGCAGAAGACCGCTTTTTGGACCCGCTATGGTCATTATGAGTTCGTGGTGATGCCATTTGGGCTCACCAACGCACCAGCCGCGTTCATGGATCTCATGAACCACGTATGCAGACCGATGTTAGATTGATCTGTGATAGTGTTTATTGACGACATCTTGGTTTACTCCAAGACTCAGGAGCAGCACGAGGAGCACCTGAGGGAGGTGTTAGAGACACTGAGGAGGGAGAGACTTTTCACAAAGTTCTCCAAGTGTGAGTTCTGGTTGCGCGAGGTGCAGTTCCTTAGACACCTCGTCAACCAGAAGGGTATACTAGTAGATCCGGCCAAGATAGAGGCCGTGATGTAGTGGGAGGTCCCGAGGTCTCCATCTGAGATTCGGAGCTTCCTAGGTTTGGCAGGGCACTACAGGAGATTCATCCAGGATTTCTCCAAGATATCAGTTCCGCTCACTCGACTGACCAGGAAGTCGGTGGCATTTCGCTGGGGGCCTGAGCAGCAGACAACATTTGATACCCTTAGGCAGAGATTGTGCGAGGCACCGATTCTTACCCTACCAAAGGAAGTGGATGACTTCGTAGTCTACTGTGACGGTTCGATCACAGGTATGGGAGCAATATTGATGCAACGAGGGCATGTGATAGCGTATGCCTCTAGACAGTTGAAGCCTCACGAGGCTAACTATTCGACACACGATTTAGAGCTGGGGGCAGTGGTGTTCGCCCTCAATATTTGGAGACATTACCTCTATGGGGTCCGTTGTACCATTTACACGGATCACAAGAGTCTGAGGTACCTTATGGATCAGCCGAATCTAAATATGAGGCAGCGTCGGTGGTTAGATGTGGTGAAGGACTATGATTGTGAGATCCTTTATCATCCGGGCAAGGCCAACGTAGTGGCCGACGCCCTGAGCCGTAAGGCGATGACGGCCCCGATCAGAGATATACGTCTGAGGATGACAGTGATTACTCCAGTATTGGAGCAGATTAGAGAGGCACAGGTTGAGGGCCTAAAAGAGGAAAGACAGAAGTGCGAGAGGATCGTGGGCCGAGTAGCTTCTTTCGATTATGACAGTCGAGGATTGTTGACCCTTCATGGGATAGTTTGGGTGCCGTACTGGGGAGAAGTACGACATGTGTTGATGGATGAGGCCCACAAGTCTCGGTTCTCCATCCACCCAGGGGCGACGAATATGTACAGAGATCTTCGACCTGATTATTGGTGGCCCTGCATGAAGCGGGACGTAGCTTGGTACGTGGAGAGATGCCTGACCTGCAGGAAGGTCAAGGCAGAGCACCAGAGACCCCACGGCAAGATGCAGCCATTAGACATTCCCGTGTGGAAATGGGAGGATATCACCATGGATTTCGTTACTAAGCTTCCCAGGACTGCACGTGGAGTTGACTCGATTTGGGTCATAGTGGATCGGTTGACCAAGAGCGCGCATTTCGTACCGATCCAGGAGAGTATATCGGCCGAGAAGTTAGCCGATATTTATGTGCGAGAGGTTGTGGCACGTCATGGAGTGCCTGTTTCGGTAGTATCAGATCGAGACGTCCGGTTCACTTCCAAGTTTTGGAAGCGGTTCCATGACGAGATGGGGACTCGTCTCCTTTTCAGCACCGCTTTCCACCCTCAGACGGACGGGCAGAAGGAGAGGACGATTCAGACTCTTGAGGACATGCTTCGGGCATGTGTCCTAGATTTTGGTGGCAGTTGGGATACGTACCTTCCATTAGCGGTATTTTCGTATAACAACAGTTACCACTCCAGTATAGACCGGCCTCCCTTTGAGATGCTCTACGGGAGGAAGTGTAGGACCCCAATCTGTTGGGGCGAGGTCGGTCAGAGAGTCATGGGGAGCACAGAGGTGGTGCTTAAGACCACAGAGTTGATACAACAGGTTCGTAGCCGGCTCCAGACTGCTCAGAGTCGGAAGAAGAGTTACGCCGATAGGAGGCGTTCTGATTTGGAGTTTCAGGTAGGCGATATGGTCCTCCTGAAAGTGTCACCCTGGAAGGGTGTCATCAGGTTCCGGAAGAGGGGCAAGCTGGGCCCCAAATTCATTGGTCCCTGTAGGGTTTTGGCCCGGGTGGGTCGGGTTGCTTATCGGTTAGATCTTCCAGCAGAGCTTAGCCAGATCCACAACACTTTCCATGTGTCTTAGTTACGGAAGTGTTTGGTGGATGAGTCAGCAGTTGTACCGTTGGAGGATATTTAGGTTGACAGCAGCCTGAATTACATCGAGAGACCAGTTGCGATCTTAGATCGGAAGACGAAGACCTTGAGGAACAAGGTGGTTCAGCTAGTGAAGGTGCAGTGGCAGCACCGGAAGGGTTCAGAATGAACATGGGAGACCGAGGAGGAGATGAGGGAGCATTATCCAGAGTTATTTTCAGATTCGGTAGCAGCAGACTTCGAGGACGAAGTCTAAGATAAGTAGGGGAGAGTTGTAACGCCCCGTTCCTGGTATGCATTTAAAACATTATTTTTCTTTTATTTTAGAAGCTACTCGATGAGTCAGTGGCCCTAACTCGTCGAGTAGCAGCGAATTAGCACGTGGAGTAGGCGTGGCGACTCGACGAGTCCATATTTCCGGACTCGGCGAGTCCGCCAGTCTGGATGAAGCCCTAATTTTAGGGAGTGTACCCTATTTAAACACCATTATAGCCCCAAACCAGCCTCCTTCACCTCTCAGAGACTTATTCCCGAAACCCTAGCCTCCTAGAAGTGTGTGTGAGTGATTTTTGCCCTTGTGAAGGAATCTTGGTGCATAGAAGAAGGAGAAGGTAGAAGAACTCAAGGAAGAAGAAGTAGATCCAGATTATACTCCTCTTTGGCCATCCTTTCTGGTAATAAAGCTTTCATCTTTGTTATTGTATTGCTAGATCTAGTTTGTCCCCAAATTGATGGTTTTGAGCTCAAAAACCCCAAATCCCTAGTGATGAAGCCTTGTAATCAAGCCATATCTCGGATCTAGCCTCTCTTGAGTTCCAAGAGCTCAAGAAGGCCACCTTTTGGCAGCCATGGCCTTGTTCTAGACAAGTAACCCCCATTATAGCCAAGTTTGAGTGTTATTTCTTCATTACATCATAGATACACGTAAAGTTAGCAACTTTACATGTTCAGATTGTCCCAGAAGCCCAGATCTATGAATTGGATGCACTGAAACTGATTAGAATCGGCTGAATAGAAGCTGCATGCAAAGGACTCGGCGAGTCCGGTCGCGAGTCTTAGATTCCCTGTTCAGTAGTAGCGAGTCCGTTAGTGAGTGGAGTAAAGACTCAGTGAGTTAAGACATGGATCTGAGTGTAGAGGGACTCGGCGAGTCTGCGCCCTGACTCGGCGAGTCCAAGGCAATCTTCTTACTCGAAAGAACAGACTCGACGAGTTGCTCATACAACTCGGCGAGTCACAGACTGGACGTGTTCATATAATGAAGGATGACTCGACGAGTTGTTCATACAACTCGGCGAGTCAGATAAAGGTTGACTTGATGTTATTATAGAAGTAGAACTCGTCGAGTCTTCGCTAAACTCGACGAGTAGAGTCGGGAAGGGGAGTAGAAGGAAAGATAGGGACTCGACGAGTTGGCGGCCCAACTCGGCGAGTCAGGTCAACGGATTGTTGACTTTGATCGAGGGTAAAATAGTCATTTTACCCTAAGATTAGTTATCAGTGTCTGATTAAGTGTCTTTTGGAAATTGTAGCCGGGGAGTTACCGGAGCAGCCGTCAGACAGTTCCCGAGCAGCATTTCAGCAGCCAACCTTAGGAGGTGAGTTTCCTTCCAGTAGGAACGGGTCTACAGCCACAATGTCGGCCCCTTTAGTTAGCAGTTAGTTCCGGACTTCAGTCCGATGCAGTAGTTCAGTATGCTTGGTGTCTTTGTGATACAGGCATGGTATGTGTTATGTGTTCCGGACTATGGTCCTATGCAGTATGCAGTATATGTGTTTATATGATATGCTATGATTATGTTATGCTATGTTCAGTCAGTTTCGGACTTCGGTCCGATGCAGTGGGCAAGGCCCTAGTAGTTCCAGACTTCGGTCCGATGCAGTGGGAAGGCCCTAGTCAGTTCCGGACTTCGGTCCGATGCAGTGGGCGAGGCCCAGTATGTGCTTTATATGTTATTGTATGGTATGTGGTAGTTTGGGGGAGCTCACTAAGCTTCGTCCTTATAGTTTCAGTTTTGGTTTCAGGTACTTCAGCTAGCAAAGGGAAGGGCTCGGGATGATGGCATGGCACACACCACAGTTTTAGCCTGGGAGTTAGACTCTGATATTTTGATATGATCTTGACACCAGTTTCGATTTGATAAATTTATTATGACATTTTGAGATACACGATTCATGGTTTTGTCTTTTAATAATTGATATTATGGTTTAGTAAAGTTTTCAAACAAAAATTTTTGGGTTGTATTTTTGGGATGTTACAGCTTGCCTTGAGGCTGTGCATGGATGGACTTGTTCTTGTGCAATACCCACTCTCCCACCTTGAAGTTTTTTACTCGTACATGTCGTTTGTAGTAAATTTTGGCGCGGGCCTTGTAGGCTGCCTGGCAAAGCTGGGCAGCTTCATGCTTTTCGGTGAGTACGTCTAGGTCTTGACAAAGTTCATCCTCATTGGTGTTCGCATCGAACTCTGTTACCCATAAAGATCTGCTTATGATTTCGAGTAGGAGTACCGCTTCTGTGTCATATGTTAGATTGAAGGGCATTTCTCCGGTGCCAGACCTTGAGGTCATTCGATACGACTAGAGTATTGTTCGCAGTTCTTCGACCCATGCCGATTTGGTTTTCATCAAAAGCTTTTTGAGACTGTTGACGATGATCTTATTCGATACCTCAGTCTGACCGTTGTCCTGGGGATGGGATACTAAGGTGAATTTTCGATAGATTTGCTTACCCTCACACCATTCTTTGAAAGGGCTACCCTCGAATTGAGTACCGTTGTCACTAATTAGTACTCTGGGGGTACCAAATCGGGTGAGGATATTCTTCCACATGAACTTTATCATTTTCCTGCCCGTGACCGTGGTTAATGGTTCAACCTCGACCCATTTGGTGAAGTAATCAACAACGACTAGCAGGAATTTGGATCCCCCCAGAGCAACCGGGAACGGTCCTACGATATCTATGCCCCATTGATGGAAAGGCCAAGGGCTACTGATGCTGGTTGGAGGCATGTTGGGTTGGTTCTAAAAACGGGCAAATGCTTGGCACTCCGGGAATTTCTTTGTGAGTTCAGTTGCGTCTTTATATATGTCAGGCCAGTATACTCCAATGCGTAATATCTTTCCCGTGAGCGCTCGTGTACCTTTGTCTGCCCCAGCGTCGCCTGCATGACTTTCTTCCAATATCGATTATCCTTCTGCGTGGGCAATGCATCTAAGCCATGGTGCTAGGTACCATCTCTTGTACAGTTGTTTCTCCCTTATGGCGAACTGTGGGGATTTGATTTTTATTTTCCCAGTTGTCGCAGAATCGTCTGCGAGGATGTCGTGCAAGTGGTAGTCTAGATAGGGCTTGATTTAGTTGGGGGCATCGCAATGGCATCGATTGTCTATATCAATGCTCCTCTCCATGAGAACTTCTACCAGAACTTTCTTGGTCAGGTGATTGAAATATGTTGATGCTAATTTGTTGAGGGTGTCGGCCCTCGCATTTTTCCCTCGGGAAATCTACTTGATCCTGAAGCTTTTAAACTAATGCGTTAACTTCTGCGTTGCGTCCAAGTACCTCTGCATCCTTTGATCTTTGGCTTTGTAAGTGACATTGACTTGGTTAGTGATGAACAGAGAGTCGCTAAAAGCTGAGAGGTGTTTCGCTCCGACCTCTCACGCTAGGCAAAGGCCCGCGAGAAGTGCTTCGTATTCGGCCTCGTTGTTGGAGACCTGGAAGTCAAATCTTAAATCATACGTGATTTCATCACCATCGGGGCTCTTGAGGATCAAGCCCGCGTCGGATCCTTCCTAGCTTGCAGCGCCGTCAGTATGCAACTCCCATATCTCCTTGTTTGCTTCGAGGCCCGAGGGATCTATCGACATAGCCGTCGTCAATCCTTTGAGCGTGTCGGGGATTTCTACCAGGAAGTCTTCTAGAGCTTAAGCTTTGATGACCGATCGTGGTCGGTAATCTATATCATGCTCTCCTAGCACGTTGGCCCACTTCGCCAGCCGTCCTGACTCTTCCTGTCTTAGAAGGATTTGCTTCACTGGGAAGCTGGTCAGAACCATTTCAACATGATATTCATATATGTATATGTCTAAGTTCTATAAAACTATACGATCTAATCTTTTAGAATCGAAACGAAGTATGAGAGCCCTCCCCCTTAAGTCTACTATAACGAAACAATTATTATTCCCTATGAACAGTATTGTCAACATACAATACTAGCATAACATTATGTTCCCACTAGCTTTGACATGTAGCCATAAATCAACTGGAATTCTAGAAATCAATACTCTTGACTTTCTTACTGAAGTATAGATTTTTGTTACGCAATGCTTCGATAAGTCTCCAACTAGACTTCTTAAGCTTATACACCTTCATTGGATAGCATATATGTGTGTTTAAATATTTTCATAACTTGTAGATATATGTCTTGAAAGTTTAAACAATTCCTTTCCATTTCTCACAATTCAAAATATGAAGAGGGATGTCATAATCATATTGTGAATTTGAGAATGCAATTAACACAATCAATATACATATTGATCTTTATCAGATATTTAAAATCTACTAGCAAAAATATTTCCTCATAATCATTCTCATGAATTAGAGCGAAACCTTTGCCACCCAGATTTTATGGTGCATACATTCTCATCCTTGTGAATCTGTCATTTCCAACCTACAATAAAAAGTCAAGGTTTAGGACAAACCAAATTCAAATTTAGCTTTCATTCATGGACTGAACTTCACTATTCTAAATTTCTTGCCCTCTGGTAGCTCAAGGGCCTACCAATGCTTCCATGTTGTTAGCAAGTCACCCATATTGATCAATTCACTTTCACTGACCAACACACTTTGCTTTTGTAGTTAAATGAAAAACGTATAACTTATAAGGATTTCCAACTCAACTAAAGAATGTGTCAAACAAATACGATAGGTTATCAACCTCAGGTCGCGTGCTAGTGATAACTAAAATGTTTATTGTCGATTGACTCTTGAAACTATCAAGATCAATGTTGAGTGTAATTGTGTTGCGTCTTGGGCTTTATGTTTTGTATCCGGATTGGGCCTGTCCATCCGTGTTTATCTGATAGGGTTATACTATAAATATGCATGCATGTATGCATTAGACGGTGTTGATAAGTACGTTCATTGTTTTTGTAACCCTAAACACCTCTACAGTTGAAGTTCTTAATCGAGCTCTTCTGAGGTGTTGAAGTATTCATCATTCGACATATTCAAAGCCATTCTTGTGTTCTCGATTACGTTCTTAATTGTTTGCTTGCATAGAATCTAACGATCCTAAAAGAACTTTGTTCTAACAATTGGTATCAGAGCAGGAGACTGTGTGATCAATACACATTCCTTCTGTATTCAGAATTCTTTAGGGTTTCCGCTTTTATCGTATAAATAGAAGCCGTCTTCTTCGTATCGACGACAACTCTATTTCAGATAAAACCCTAATACCAAGTTTACAGGTTTGATTCTAGCAGCTCACCATGTCTCATGAAGATTCGCAAACAAATCACATCAACATCTCAAACAGCATTGGATCAACAACTAGGATACCCATACTCTACACTCAAGACTATGAAGTATGGGCGCATCACTTTGAAGACTACATGGTTGGATCTGAAGATAATGGCTATCTCATCTGGGAAGCTATCACACTTGGGCCGTTTGTTCATTCAGGAACGAACACGACAGTTAAGTCCCAAAAGGAATATAACAAGCTTGTGGCGGATGTAGAGAAGATGCCACAGGATGAGAAAGATAAGTTGCTATGTAACGTGAAGGCCATGAGAATGATCAGATTCGCCTTGCAATCTGACACTTTTCGATTGGTTGGATCATGCACGACGACCAAAGAAATCTGGGATAGGTTGAAGGAACTTTATTCAACTGATGAAGATCTGGAACACTCCATTCAAACCTTGCTGCTGTCAGAATTTGGAGTTTTCGAACAGAAACCAGAAGAAAAACTCATACAAACTTTCGATCGGTTCAATCATCTCCTAAGTAAGATGATCAAGTATGGAATAGAAAGAAAGTTGATCGAGCAGAAGGTGACCTTCATGAACGGTCTGAGACCAGAATGGATGGCTGTGGTTTCAACCGTGAAAGCGCATGAACAGTTTAAATCTTACTCACTAGCGAAACTTGTGGGAATACTTAAGTCCCATGAAAGTGTAGTAACCAAAGAAGCGAAAGTAGTATCTGGTGTGGGATCGCTGGCCCTTGTCTGAAAAGAAAAAAGCATTGTAGAAGAAGAAGAAGAGTCTGATATGTCTGAGTGTGACCTTACAAGCGAGGAGTATGCTATGATGGTCACCAATCCAAAGAAGTTTGCAAGAAGAAAATTTCCTGTCAACAAGAACCGAAACTGGCAGGGAAGTTACAGTTCTGAGAAGGTGAAGGACGAAGCGAAAGTCTCTTCTCAAAAGGATGAAGACAAGAAGGAGAGCAAACTTGCAGGAGACTCTGGGTTCGACTGCAACTACTGTCACGGCAAGAACCACTTTGCCAAAGACTGCATGCTAAGGAAAATGGCTGAGAAAAGAGATGGTGAAGATGATGAGACGTACTACATGCGCAAGTTGGAAGAGATCAAGAAAAAGAAGGCAACTAACAGCTCTATGAATGCCTTGATTGTGCAGGAGAATGCAGGTGAAGATGAGTTCGGTGGCGTCGAAGTTTGGTCAACCGATTCTGAAGATGAAGAGGTGAGAAAGCCCACTCATGGAAAGGCTTGTGTGGCAAAGGAAGTAGGTTCGGCTGGAAGGTGTTTAATTGTCACAACTGGTTCATCAACCGAAAGTGCAAGTGAGGAACCGAACCTGACTGAGGACAAGTGTTTTGCGGCCAAGCCTGTGAGTGAGAAGATCAACGACTGCGATCGGTTGATCAAAAAGGTACAATTCATCCTTGAATCACTTAAAGTTCCAATAACAGATTACGAAGAAGAATTAAATGAATTAAAATTAAAATTTATAACTTAAGTGGTAGTCTCATGCAAACTCGCTTAGCGAATTCTAACCTAACTGACCAACTCAGCAGGGTGTCTTCAAAAAGTGAGGAGAGAAGGATGTGGATTGAGCTGAAGGAGGCGGAGTTAATTAGGGCTAGGGATGAAAGTATTTATTTACAAAGAGACAATTTAAAGTTTTTAAAACAAAGGAATGTTTTTTGTTTAATTGCTAAGCGTTTATACTTTAATATTGCTCAATTGCATTTAAGTTGTGAGATAGGAAAGAAGATTCATAAGATGATGTTACCCTTCCTTGAATTTAAGGAGGATGAGGTCATAGCAGAATGCGAATCAGTAGTGTCCTCAGAAGAAACGTCAATTCATTACAAAATCGGACTGGACAAGATAGAAACCTTCATTGACTCTAAGGAACATAAATGTATGCTCAAAGATCTTTTAGATGAAAATGATAGGTTAAAAATAAAGTCCGAAACTATTAAATCATTTGACTCGTCTAACGCAAAATTGATTTCAGAAAATAAAATGAACTTAGAAAATACGTCTGAATTTGATGAGGAAAGTGAGATGAGCGAAATCTCAGTGGAAGATGTAGTTGATTGCTCAGAGTTTATGAAAAGCGAAACCAAGAATGAGAAACCTCTCATTTCTGAAAATTCGGTTGAGTTCGCTCGCTTGTCAAAAGACAAGACAAAGAAACTCAAGGAAAAAGCTATGGTCTACCAAAAGGTTCAAACGGTGCCGAATCAGGTGTATGCAGTTACATGAATCACTGCTAAACAAACAGCAGAATTACAAATCCTGGTCGACAAAGACAATGCTGAAGGATGCGACGATTACTTCTGGTCTGCCCCTATCGACAACGCAGACGAAACCGTAGGCTTATCTGAGCAAACTTCATGGAGGGTTAAAGGAAAATATGTTGCTGAACCCATCAACAAACCCTCAAGTTTCGACAAACCAAGCACAAGTGGAACCAAAGAAATCCCTGAAGAACCGATAACAGAACCAACTGTTCCAACAAATACAACCGAAATTAAAAAGGAGAAGCCAAAGGCTAGCTTCAATATCCACAAATCACAGAAGAAGTTAGCTGAACAGAAACGCTTAAGAAATCAAAGATACGCAAGGAATCTAAATGAGCGAAAACGTCACTGGGAATCCCAAAATCCCAACTACGTACCTCCTAAGAAAGAATCAACGGATAGAGGAAAGGAAAAACTGAAAGGAAAAGAAAACTTCAGCCCAAATTCCTACTATTCCAAATCTCAGAACCGAAAGTCTACTTTCGGTTCCCAAACTAGCGTACCGAACCGAAAGACAAGTTTCGGTCCCCACATGGACTCACAGAACTGAAAGACAAGTTTCGGTCCAACCGCCAAGGCTAACAACCAAAAGCCTACTTTCGGTCCCAACAACAGCACTCAGAACCGAAAATCGAGTCTCGGTCCTAAGTCTAGTTTCGGTCCTTCTAACTCCCAGAGAAAATTAACTTCAATGAAGGATATCAAAGGCAAGGGAAAGCTTGATTCTGAGTTCAATAATAAGAAAAAGTCAGCTAAACCTAGGATTCAAAAGAATATTCCTAAACCATCTAACAACACACAAACTTATACACCAAAACCTAAACAAGATAAAACTAAAATCAAGGTGTACACCATTAAAAGAAAAGATCAAACGACTCTAGTAAAAAGAACATATTTAGTTGATATTTCTTCTGTACTTCCTTTTTCTGTCAAAAACTCACCAGGACCCAAGAAACTTTGGGTTCCTAAATCTGCTTAAATTTGCAGGTAATCAGTGACGAGCAGTTCGATGATGAATGGTATATAGACAGTGGCTGCTCGCGTCACATGACAGAAAGGAAGGAAGAACTGAGGGAGTTTCGGTCCCTAAAAGATGGTGGGTGTGTAAAGTATGGAAATAACTCCTATGGAACAATTAAGGGATATGGTATGATTACCAATGGAGATTTCTCGATTCGAAAAGTGGCGTATGTGGAAGGATTGCAACATAACCTCATCAGCGTGTCACAATTAGTTGTGGGAACAGGTCTGAAAGTATCATTTGATGAAGAGTGCTCTGAAATAATAGAAAAGCAATCGAAAAAGGTTCTGCTAAAGTCTGAAAGCAAAGGAGAAATGTATCCTTTAAATCTCAACCCAATACAAGGAAAACCAGCAATATGTCTGCTGTCAAAGGCGAACACTGATGAAAGCTGGTTGTGGCATCGACGTTTATCGCACCTGAACTTCAAAGACATTAATAAGTTGGTGCTTGATGATCACGTTCGAGGCCTCCCTCTTCTCAAGTTTGACAAGGAACATCTGTGTGCTGCATGTGAGATGGGCAAACAAAGCAGAAAGAGCCACCCTACACGAATTAATACAAAGATTGTTGAAGCTCTTGAACTATTACACATTGACTTATATGGACCTTCGGCTATCGAGAGCATCGGTGGTAGTAAGTACATTCTTGTTATTGTAGATGATTTTTCTCGCTTCACTTGGGTTTTCTTTCTTAAGCAGAAATCAGATGCTACTCCCAAGTTAAAGACATTTATCAAGCAAGTGGAAGTGCAGCTAAGAAAGACGGTGAGGAATATCAGAAGTGACAACGGTCTGGAATTCAAGAATAACGATTTTGAGGACTTTCTGGCTGACAAGGGGATAACTCACAATTTTTCGGCCCCTTATACACTACAACAGAATGGGATTGTTGAAAGACGAAATCGTTCTTTGTGTGAGGCAGCCAGAACCATGCTCAATTTCGCTTCTCTTCCGTTATACTTCTGGGCTGATGCAGTTGCAGCCGCGTGCTACACTCAGAACCGATCTTTGCTCAACAAGAGATTCTCAATCACTCCATACGAGATCATAAACAATCGAAAGCCCAACGTCAAATTTTTCCATGTGTTCGGTTCAAGGTGCTTCATCTTTAATTCAAAGGAGAACCGAAACAAGTTTGACATCAAAGCAGATGAAGGGATTTTTCTTGGTTATTCACTCACTTCAAAAGCCTACAGAGTGTTGAACAAACGCTCCAAACGAATTGAAGAAACATATTATGTCACCTTTGACGATAACTACATGAAGAAAGTGCAAAGGAGTGAAAGTGACTTAGATGAAATATTTCCGGAATCTGGACAGGTCTCGGTTCCTATATCCAACTTGTTTGAAGAGTACATTCGGTTATTCGATGAACCAGAGAAAGCGGCACACTCAGAGGCGAAAGCAGCAGATAACAAAATTGATAATCTCAAGAAGATCATAGATGAAGCTGCCAAAGGAATGGAAAGTGAACCTCCTAAAACTATAGGTGTTCAATCCTCAACTGACTCTCCCATCAACGGCTCAATCTTCAAGGGGGAGAGTTCTTCAGCACCAAAGACAACCGAAATGCCTTTCGAGGGGGAGAGTCCTATTCAATCCCCAACTCCTAAAGGTCCAAGCGAGGGTGAACATACTGCTCCAAACCCACCGAATAGTAGTCCAATCGAGAGAGAGAATCCAAATCCCACAAAGGATGCATATTCTGATGCTGCCACAGGTTACACTTCGCCAGTCGAGGGGGAGAAAGAGAATGCAACTGACGAAGGCGAAGGTGATCAATCAGAACTTGAAGAGGAAGTGAATGCTGAATTGGATCCAACATATGACCCAAATTATCCTCCGTTAGCCAAATGGACCAAGGACCATCCCAAAGCTCAAATTATTGGAGAATCATCTGAAAAAGTACTCACTCACTCACAGTTGAAAGCGAAACAAACTGCATTATTCTCTAAAGTTGAATTCTGTATGTTTAATTCGTTCATATCCAAGATCGAGTCGAAAACAGTTAATGTTGCACTTGATCATTCTGATTGGGTTCAAGCAATGCAAGATGAGCTCCATGAGTTTAAACGCAACCGAGTTTGGAGACTGATTCCTACACCAAAGGATGCTTCAGTAGTCGGCTTAAAATGGGTCTTCAGAAATAAATTAGATAAAGAAGGGAATGTCATTCGCAACAAGGCTCGGTTGGTGGTGAAAGGTTATTGCCAAGAGGAAGGGATAGATTATGAGGAAACCTTCGCTCCAGTAGCTAGGTTGGAATCAGTTAGAATCTTCCTGGCATATGCTGCTCATAAAAACTTCAAAGTTTTCCAAATGGATGTCAAATGCGCTTTCTTGAATGGGGAATTAGAAGAAACAGTGTATGTTGAGCAACCTCCCGGGTTCGTGAATGAGAAACTCCCTGATCATTACTATGTGCTGGATAAAGCGGTATATGGTTTGAAGCAAGCACCGAGAGCCTGGTATGAAACTTTAACTCGCTTTCTGAAAATGTCGAAATTTAAGCAAGGTTCGGTTGACCCAACCTTCTTCCGAAAGAAAGAAGGCGAACATCTAATGATAGTTCAAATTTATTTCGATGACATCATCTTCGGCTCCACGAATCCTAGCTTAACAGTTGAATTCATGAAGTTGATGGAGACTAAATTTGAAATGAGCGCAATGGGTCCGATTAATTTTTTCCTTGGTTTGAATATTAGACAGGGACCAGAAGGTATCTTTATCAACCAGGAGGCGTACACAAAGACCCTGCTAACAAAATTTGGCATGACAGGAGACTCAAAAGTGAAGGTTCCTATGGCGTTTGGCACTAAGTTAACACCTTCTCTGGAAAAACCTGCTGTTGACATAACACTATATCGACAAATGATAGGGTCCCTTATGTATCTAACAGCTAGTAGACCGAACATTATGTTTTCTGTTTGTTATTGTGCTAGGTTTCAAGCTAATCCAAGAGAATCTCACATGGTGGCGGTGAAAAATATTTTTCGTTACATGAAGCGAACATCATCTCTCGGTCTCTAGTATCCTGCTAGATCTGGATTCTTCATTCAAGCCTTTTCTGATGCTGATCTTGGAGGATGTGGTCTGGACCGAAAAAGCACTACAGGTGGATGCCAATTTCTTGACGGAAAACTGGTTAGCTGGCAGTCCAAGAAGCAAACCTGCGTGTCACTTTCAACAGCCGAAGCTGAGTATATAGCTGCAGCATCTTGCACTTCTCAAGTCATATGGATTCAAAGTCAACTAAGAGATTACGAGCTAAGTATGAAGAAGATTCCTCTCTATTGTGACTCAGAAAGTGCAATAAGGATATGTCACAATCTAGTACAACACTCAAAGACTAAGCACATTACACTTAGATATCATTTCATCAAGGATCACGTAGAAGATGGGAACGTGGAAGTGCATTTTGTTCGATCCTCTGATCAATTGGCTGACATATTCACTAAAGCCTTACCTGAAGCGAGTTTCAATAAAATTCTGCAAGGCTTCGGAATGATGGAAGCAGAGTCGGTAACGAATCTTTAATTCAACACCTAAAAATTAGACAAGCGAAATGGAGCGAACGCTCGGACTATTTCGGCTCCATAATTTTCGGGAACCGAAATGAACCGATCGCTCGGTCTATTTCGGCTCTTGAATTTTGAGGAACCGAAATGAACCGACCGCTCGGTCTATTTCGGCTCCATAATTTTCGGGAACCGAAATGAACCGACCGCTCGGTCTATTTCGGCTCTGGGATTTTAAGGAACCGAAATGAACCGACCGCTCGGTCTATTTCGCTTCATTCCTTTCAGATAAGGTTTCGGTTGTACATTTTGTTCAAAGAGTGTTTTATGCAAAATTATTTTCTTTTTTTGTTTTTATTATTTTTCAGAAAAATTCAAAAATCCAAAAATATTTTCTTTTTCTGTTTTTATTATTTTTTCAGAAAACTTCAAAAATCCAAAAATATTTTCTTTTTCTGTTTTTATTATTTTTCAGAAAACTTCAAAAATCCAAAATTATTTTCTTTTTCTATTTTTATTGTTTTTCAGAAAATTTCAAAACTTCAAAAATATTTTTTTTGTGTGGTGTGTTTGTTTGTTTGTTCCTTTCATTAGGTCACACGTGTATCAGTGCAACAGAATTTGGAGCTAAGACAGGTATAATTATTTCCATAAGAACTAGTTAAGGGTCCCTAGAAGCATGCTGCAGCATGTTGACCAAAGCCTCTACGACTTATAGCAAGACCTTAATGATTCGATCTCTACCTATCGTTTCTTCCCAATCAGGCTGTTCAGATCAACTCCGTCTAGAGCTACCTTACTCTTCTCATATGAGTTAAGAGTTTTTCTGCTTAGTCACGTCTTTATAGCAGAAGGTACTTTCGGTTCCTTAACCACCCTCCTTACTTTCTCCATCAACTTTCGGTTCATCACTGTAACCCTTGAGACTCTCAGTTTTTATCACTGAGGTTTATGGTTGCACAAAATCTGTGTTTCTGATCTTAGATATGTATACCACGTACTGAGTGAAACCCACAATCCAACACCAACAACGATTGACGGTGAATTGTCATATTCAAGATGTTACTGGTTACCGAATGAAATCTCATTTTTATTTTTGAGTGATCTTTTATGAATTTGTCTAACACCAAGGCTTTTTCTTCCCATAAAGATCCAGTTTCTTGTTGTTTTTGAGATTTCTATATCTTCTTTAGTCACTATAAAATATATCCTACCTACTTGTTCAATAGACCACATTGGTCTCACAAGCACTTCTTCCCATGTTCGGTCTTATGTTAAGCGTCGACGTTCGGTTGAAGATAAGCCACCTTAAGCCAATGATTTAAAAAGAAGCCTTTCAATGTTTCTCTACAAACATTTGATCGTTATTTCACGGGAACCCACACAAGCACTTCAAGTCTCTCTTGACTTTGAAGGAAGCGATTCTTGCCCGGAATCACCTGCTTTCTGTCTTATAATGAGACATCACTCACATCCAATACACATTTGCTTGATTTCTTTATCTTTTGTCACTCTATTGCACGAAAATTTTAATTTTCCAACATTCTGGTTGCTGTTAGTTCGATTTGTGTTTATCTTTTGGAGAAACAGGGGTAATTCTATATCTTGGAGCGCAACTGAATTTCAAACGACAATTGAGGATAAGAATTTGGGCGCGTGAATTTGAACGGTCTCACTACCCACGCGTGCTGACGTATACCTGGGAGTAACCAACCTGTCACATCGCGCTTTTTCAGGCGACATTTTAGTGACTGCGTCATTATCATGATGATTTTTCTCTCTCCTAGCAACGGTATATAAGGGGTTTCTACTTTTATTTGTCTTTTACCAGCAACAAATTCTCTCAAAATTACAAGGCTAGTTTCAAACTGTTCATCTTCTTTCTTCAATTAACAATGGCGACTTCTTCATCCGTTCACGATCAGACTGCTTCGTCCACATTGCTTTCGATCAAGCCCAATCAGAACATGATTATTGAACTCAATCCGTTTCTGTACGATTCGTATATGCTGCACGTGGTTGAGTGTTTGAAGTATTCTCCACTGGTTCTAGCCCTAACACAGGTGGAAGTCGTCCCAATGTCTCTTTTATCACAAGTTTACTCTACTGCATCTTATGACAAGAACAAGGAACGAATCTACTTCCAAATCCACTCTCATAAAACTTCAATTTCGAAAGGGAGATTTTGTTCCCTGTTGCACCTAGCTGTGGATTCATCTGTTATTCCACCAGACTTCATCACCACTACTCAAGTTTTCTCGATGCTGTACGAAATGGGATATACTGACGTGCTTACCACAATAACGAAGGTTAAGAAGTCATGCCTACCGTCCCCATGGAATGGCATGCTTACTCTTCTCATCAAGAGTTTGGCGGAGAGAAGTGCTGGATCTGATGGCACCAGCAAGGATTTCCTAACTCTTCTCTACGGACTTTACAATGGTCTTAATCTTGATTATGGGACGATCATCTGGTCTCAAGTGGTGCAAAGCCTCAACACTACAACGAGGCATTCTGAAATTTCATGTGCACGATTATGGACTCTCATTACCAGAAGGGCGATAAATTCTTTGGAAATTCCGGTGATGAAGGATGCCCTAGTTGCGTCTATTGCTACGTTTCACACCAAGAAAATCATAATTTCTGATCCTCTGAAGTTCCTTCACATACAGCCGAAAGTAAACTCATAGCTGATTATCGAAAACTTCCTCCCAAGGAATCGAGAGTTCTATCTCCTGAACAGCAGGCTGCCCTAGATGCTGTGGACAAGCCTAGTAACCGAGGGAAACAGGCCTCTACCAAGAAGGAGACAACAGAGGAGGATAAGTCTAAGCCTACCAAGACCAAGAAGCGATAGTCTGATAAAGGGGATTCTTCTAAATCGAAGAAGATTAAAAAGATGGCAAAAAGGTCCAAGAGTCCTACTCCTCCTAACTCAGAAAATGACGATGAAGGTGAAGAAGAGGAAATTCGTCATGCATCACCGAGAGGTAACACTCCTCCCCGATCTCCTACTCCAACCGAATCTCCTCATAACAAACTTCCTACCCCACCTCCATCACCTAAACAGACAGTTCCACTTTCGGTTCCTCCTATTCCCCCATCTACCACATCTCCAACAACAACTTCCTTACCACCACCACCAGTTTCGTCTACCCCTATTTCTACAACTCCCATCTCAGCTCCTATTTTTTCCCAATCCACTACAACCACTATTCCTGAACCAACAGTAGGAGTCAATGTATCTGATACGGGGGCGACTACTGAAACAGAACCCCCAGTTACTTCTACACCCGTTTCACCCTCACCTTCAACCGACTCCGGTGCCACTCTCAGTGGTGCTAATGATGAGTATGATTCTACATACTTTAGTCCCTATCGGCTTCCTACTGATGAGGATGATGATGCTCCTGTCACACGTCAACACTTGGAAAGCATTCATGAGAAATTGGATAAATTGATTGAAGACAGCAAGTCCTATAATGGTGTTGTGCTTAAATCCTTTTTGGACACTGCTCTTGAACAATATACGGAGTCCATTGAAATATCCAACAAAGCTGTTAATGAGTCTACCTCCTCTTGCCAAAAGGCCACCACTGATATTAATGAAATTGTTCATAGTACTCAGATCTTTCTTGAGTCACTTAAAGGGCATGCTGATACGAATGCAGCAAAGGTGAATGCTTCTGTGGATTCTTTCTCCAAGTCTCTTCAAGAAGAACAAACAAAGTTTGAGGCTGTGCGTTCCTTAATCCAAGCTGAGAACTCTTCACTTATTAGTTCGGTGCATTCTCGCCTTGAATCTCTTCACGCTGATTTGGCGAAAGAAACTGCTCTGAAGGAAGAACTTGCTCGACAAGCATCCACGATCGAAGTTCAGAACGTTCAGCTAGCTCAAGCTGATAAAGAAATTGGTTTGTTGAAGACAGAGAGAGCTGTTTTTCGCAGCTGTGCAGGGGATGTGAAGGATATGCTCACCAACATTCTTGGTGCTCATGATCCTATCCTCACTTTGACCATTCAGAATCATCTTACAACAAAACTTCTTCCTGCCCTTGCATTGTTACACGAGATGAAGGGTGTTTCGGAGAAATCCGTTGCTCCAAAACAAGAGGGAGAGGGTGCTCATCAACCGAAGGTTAAGACTGAAACCAAAACTGCTCAACCGAAGGTCAAAGTTACAACCGAGCTGAAGCATAATGTAGCTTCAGGTTCTGGTCCATAAGAAAGGCAAACGGAGATTGATGATGATAGCAGTAACGAATCCGGTGAAACTATTGTTGAGGCTCTCAAGCGAAAGAAGAGAGACAAAGAGCTTGATGAAACCTTGAAGGTTGCAAGGGAAGCAGGGGAGAGGGAAAGGAGAAACAAGGAAAAAGAAGAAGCCTTGAACTGCAAGAAGGCCTTGTTTCCCTTATGGACTAAAGAGGCACTTATCAATCAAGCTATAGAGTTTCCAAGTATTTATTGGTTGGAACCTGTTGCTTCTTTTGACTGTGATAATTCTAAGGACTCGCAGTTCGATATGCCGATAACAAGAAAGGCGTTCACGTTTCACTGTTTCGATTCGACTGCTGAGGTTCCTTTTCCTCATCCAAAGGTTGACCGAGAGCTTATTGATTTCTATCTGAAGTATGGACAACCTCAGTACTTGACATGGAGCGCACAGAAAATAATCACTATCAAGGTACTGAAACCTACGTCTGTTGGGAGATTTGTAAATGTCAATTTCAAAATCACACGAGGTTCTGCAAACTCGGTGTCGATTATATCACTAGCAGATCTTCCAAATCTAAACCCTCATGATTGGATTTTATTATTCAATATTCTGCTTACAAATCCGAGGGAATATGAACCAATTTTGGAACACTTGAAGAGGATGTTGGCTTCTTACATCCATGAGGTTGCAGCTATGGATCAAGAAATAGCGAAAGTAATGAACAAGAAACCGACCATCAAGCCAACATCGAAACCAGGAGATGTGAATAAGATGAAGATGGGCCAAATAGATTCAAGACATCTCACTGTGATGTTTACAAAAGGCGAAGCTCACAAATTTTTGTTCGCTCTTGTTGATAAACATTTATTTTCAACTAACTGCTTGGAGCACATCATCAACATTATACATCGGTGCAACCAGAACTCAGAAGCTGACAAGAAGAATTTTACTGACATGCTTCGGTGGTACATAACGTTCCGTCATCATTTGCTGGCTATCATTCTGAAGCTGTTCAAAACAATAAAGAAGACTTATGCAGCTCAACCGAAGTGAGCTTTCGGTCCCATTGACGCAAAGGGGGAGATTGTTGAGTCTAATTGTGTTGCGTCTTGGGCTTTATGTTTTGTATCCGGATTGGGCCTGTCCATCCGTGTTTATCTGATAGGGTTATACTATAAATATGCATGTATGTATGCATTAGACGGTGTTGATAATTACGTTCATTGTTTTTGTAACCCTAAACACCTCTACAGTTGAAGTTTTTAATCGAGCTCTTCTGAGGTGTTGAAGTATTAATCATTCGACATATTCAAAGCCATTCTTGTGTTCTCGATTACGTTCTTAATTGTTTGCTTGCATAGAATCTAACGATCCTAAAAGAACTTTGTTCTAATAATCAATATGACTCCTATTGACTTCTTAACATATGATTTTTCTCTCAAGGAACATTCCTTGACGAGCTAAAACAAATATTCAAAAGATCGTGTGGATTCTCGACAAGAAAACACTTCATAGAATAGGTCTCAATTTATCTTTTGTTTCTCGATTAAAGAAAACATCACAACTCCAATCCTATATGTGCCAGAGTAAGAAAACATTTTACTCCACATATGTTGAGGTGTTTTCAACCTTCTTCCTTTGAGTTTCAAGATATGATTCATAGTTACCAGAGTATGACTTTAAAACTTGATTGGAACGAAGTATGACTCATCTATGATCAAACCATTTCCAACAATGTTTGATTCCTCTTCTTAGTCATACAATTACACTAAAATGTTCTTGGAGGAGTCAATTGTGATACAATTTCACAATTACTAAGATGATCATAAAACATGATACTAAAGCATTCTCCTTTCTTCTCAGATTGGAGAATCTTTTATCTTTCTGCCTAATAGATTTTTCTTATTCGTTCTGCTACTCTTTTATTATTTTTAAAGTATCAGGATTATGCTTAATCTTATAAACACAACCATATTTACTGAAACATCAGAAAATCATGACAAATAAAGTTATCGTCCTTTGTGGTGGATCTTAATAGTCCATATCAACATGTACTGGATCCATTAGTCCTTCACTTAACTCACACAAACATGTGATCAATGAATTAGTTATAATTGTCCATGAACAAGATTCTCATATACTATAGAATGCGACTTGTACAATACCAAGTATTTGTCAAGTTGGTGATGAGATTTCTTTTCACTTGGTCAATTATGACAATACCACACGCGATATCATAAGAATTAAATCCACATTTAATATTGCTAATTTAGAAACGTAAACAATACTTTCATAAATGCCATTGCAAGGAAATATAAATAATGCAACCAGATAAACCAAAATTTCACTTTTATTGAAAATAAACGAAAAATTGAAACCTGTCCATACAACGCATTAAATGAAAAACTATGTTTCTAGTAATAGCAATCTATTAAATTATCCTAACTCCTTAGTAGTAGCTCCAAATTCCAATCATCGAACTATGTGACCGAAGTCCATTTCCCATGATCAGATTTAGCTTACTCTACTTAAGCTTCTTTCTTTCTCTTAGATCATGCAATAACATCAAATGTGATCATTACATAACGTATTAAGAGTCTATGAATAGGAACTTGGAAAAATAATTGAGTTAGATAATGGATGTACCTGAAGTATAGTCATTCGAATTGACTTTACCATCTCTGAGATCTTTCAGGTACTTTGGGCAGCTTTGCAACCAATATCCCCTCAATTGGAAGTAAAAACAAATGGATTGTTTGGGCTTAACACATGGGATGATCTCAGAACGATCCTTTCTCTTTATCATATGATCAAACTGTTTGACCTTGGCTGATCCCTTTCCATTGGGAAGAGAAATCTTTTCTGAACCGTCAATGTCACAATCACCAATGTTCATGGAAACCTTGGAATTAGACCCCATAAGCAACTCAACTTCAGATGTGCTCTTAATCATTTCTACTTCAACAACTATCAACATTTGGGTTAGATCAATTTGTTGGGTTATGAGAATTCTAACACTCCTATGGTGTACATGCAACCCTAAATACCTTGGATCTATGTTTTCTCTATTATACATGCAAATATCAATTTTTCCAAGGTATTATCCTAACTAGCATATTATGAAGTACAAGTAATATAAGACTAGTAGAATTACATACCTCTTTGTTTGGTGCTTGATTCCATGGAGCTCAAGAGCTTAGTGCCCCAAATGTGACACCTCAAATGTTTCACACAACACCATGAACATTTGGAGTAACCATGAGAGAAGATATGAGTTCATAGAAATTGGCTTGCCCTCTATATTATGCACTAGTCCCCATTTCTCCAACCAATGGGGTCTTTATATAGTGTGGCTATTAGGGTTACACCATGTAACCCATGACTTTACCCATTCCTTATGCTCCATGGGTTTTAACCTCCATGGAGTATCCATGGGCCACCACATGGGTTAAACCCAACATAAAGAATCATGGATCACAATCCCATATATATAAGAATTAATGATTTACACAATCAATCCCCATATATTTAATTAGTTTCTTTTTTATCACTAAATTAATTCCAAATTAATTCTTGATCAATACTAATTAAATAATATGATTTCATATTAATATATTAGAACTTATAATATATTAATATGTCACAAATATCTTATTCTCATTAAAAGGTCTACCCAAATGTTCCGATGCCATGCAACCCAAATGGACCATGCCGGGTCGGGTCAAGTATATACCAATTATAGTTATGGACTTAGACACTAATCCAACAGTCTCCCACTTGGATAAGTCTAATAACTATTATTGCAAGTATAACTTCACAACCTGACCAGCAATCGTAGTTCTTAAAAGTTGCTGCCGAACTCTGAACAAATCAATGACGCGTCCATTAGATAAGTGATCATATATTCCTCCATTCTAGATATCATATGGACTGAGTCATGGATTATAATCATTCTCTCTGTCCATTTGTTGTTTCCCGATTTCCGATTTATGACGACTGAGTAATTGAACAAATCAAATCAGTCCAGGCCCGACCGAGCACTTACATTTTGTCATCACTAAATCATCGAGGGGCCCACAAATATCGCTTTTATCCCTTTGAGGGTAAAAGGAATGGATAAACTTCGACTCATATGCTTGTACTGACCACTTGTTGAATCATACACAAAGGCACGTTTTATAACATCGAGTTACCAATGCGTTTTCGTGCAATCAATGTATAACCAACTCATAGTCAACAACTCATATCTCTAGGTTTGAAGAATATAAGATATTATCGTCTCACGATTCACTCGTGATAGAATCCATGAAGTGAATCCAAATGAGCGTGGGTTGAATCCAATACTCAGGACTTATGAGCTCTCATGAATGTTGTAGCAACCACTGCTATGTCTAATGCACATTAGACAAATCATACAAGCCAAATTCATGATAGTCTTGATTCATATCTACTTCCAACATATGACTGACTGTGGATGGTTTGAATAACTTAGTCATTCCGGAAGAATGACCTAGTTATTCTGGAAGTCAAAACATGCAAAGTGAAACACAAAAATAATACTAATCCTGTATGGCCCCAACACTTTGAGTTTAAATAAAAAACACCTTTTATCTAAGCACCATATTGATTACTCATTATTCATGTTTCGATTAATCAACTTAATACTTGAATTGAAACAATAGTCATGCCATGCACCAAGCATGCATACTATGTTTACTAATGGTCTTTTCTTTTGTGAAATAGATCAATTGAACACGACTCCAACGATGCTCATTTCACAATCCCAATCCCTTTTGTAAATGTAAGAATACCGAACTCTTGCCATTTACTGTAATCTGTTAGACTCTAAACTTAATGCAATGATCCTCTTGTAATGACTATACCCAAAAGTCACAAAGACTTGGCAACAAACATTACAGAGAATTCCAATGGAGATCAATTCCATGGAAACGAAGTCTCAAATTCAAGGTACATTCCTTTGAACATCCTTCTTGCATTAAGTTCTCTAATCTTACACAGATTCAAAGAATAACTTCCACCTATGGAAACAATGCCACATTCCCATTTTGACCATCACTTTTGAACAAGAGTTTCCTCTTTTCAAAGTATGTCAATATGGTCCTTACTCTATACTTCCAATTGTCCATGAGTAACCAATCTTTGGTAAACCTCAAATTGTCCTCGACAATTGCTTAATCATTTTAGTCATATCCAGTTAGGAAGATTTAGAAAGTATAACTATTATAGCTCATGTAATCGATCCTATACCCGAAGCATATTGGACACGATTCATGCTATAAATTTTTTATTTGCCATGTTCTCACAATTCGAACTATGAAGAGGGATGCCGTAATCATAAACGAATTTTGAGAACGCAACATATATAGAATTTCCTTATGTTGAACCATTCCAGCATAACATTCATATATATTCTTGACTAAAGTTGATTAAAGTCTCAATCTAAGCTTGTAGAATTTGAATGAGGTATAAAATCCTCTCCCTTATTTATAGCAAAACAACTTTTCAAAGCGAATTAAAACTTTTGTTTTCTATAACTAACATTGCTAACTTGCAACATAATCATCATGCTCCCACTAGCATAATGATTATTATCTTACTAGCATAACACTTATGCTCCCACTAGCTTTGACATGTACTCAGAAATCAGCTGGACTTCTAGAAAAACAATACTTTATTGACTTTCTTACCAAAGTTCAGATTTCTGATACGAGATGCTTTGATAAGACTTTATCAAAATCATACACCTTTCCTTAGATAGCTCACTTGTGTGTCTAAACAATTATGAAGAGGGATGTCGTAATCATAATGTTTAGACCTTTTGTCATTCTTACAATTGCTATCTACTTAAAATCTGCTTAGTGAAAGAGTTTCCTCACCATCATTTTCATGAATCGAAGAGAAACCTTATGACACTTAGATTTTTATGGTGTAAGTGTTCCTATCCATGTGAATTTGTCATAACCATAGTCACAAGACAAGGTTAGTGGCAAATCCAAACACATATGGACTGAACTTGTTCAATCTTAATTTCTTGCCACCCGGCAGCACAAGGGCCTACCATTGCTTCCAGGTTGTTATGCAAACAATTGAGAACTCATAGAACTCACAAGCATAGTCAACTTTTAACTGGAATAGACACAGAAATAAGAATATGTCAACACGATAGGTTACAAACCTCAAGTCGTGGCTAGTGATTAACAAAACTCTTGATTAGTTCTTGAAACTATTTCAGGATCTTTTAAACTCCCACTGTCCTCTTGACATATAAGATTCCCTTGTCAAGAACCATTCCTTGACAAAACAAATATTCAAGAGTTAGTGCGGATTTTTAAACACTTCTCACAATTGGCCTTAGATGGTCTTTGTTTTATCCAAAACATCACAACTTACCAATTTCAAATGTACAAGAGTAGAAAACATTTTACTCTACATTTGACAAGTGTTAAAAACTTTCTAAAGACTATGTCACTCAAGTTACAATCTTGGAGTATAACTCCATGATTTGTTTTTGGAACGAAGTGTGATTTATCTTTTGATTTAGCCATTTCCACAATTCACGATTCCTCTCCTTAGCCAACAAATGCACTAAGGTGTCCTTAGAGGATCAATTGTGATATGGTTCCATAATCACTAAGACAATCATTAAACAAGATAGACAAGTACTCTCCCATCTCTTCAGATTGGAGAAACTTTTATCTTTCTGCCTTATTTGATTCTTCTTATTCATTCTGCCATATATTGAAACTTTTCCACTGTTTCAGCATTACACTTAAACTTGTAAGCATAATAATATTTACTAAACTTTAGTAAATCATAACGAATAATCTTATCAACCTTTATGGTGGACCTGACTAGTGCACAACCTAATGTACCCGATCCTTTAGTCCTTCGCTTGACTCACATGCGAATGTGAACAAGGAATTAGTCTTAATTTTCCAAAGATGAAAATTCTCATTCATCATACTATACAACCTGCAAGATTCCAAGTTTCTATCCTACTGAAACTTGGGTGATGAGAATCTTTCCTTATTTGATAAATTATGACACTTCCACAAACGAAAGAATCAAATTCATTTTCCAATATTGCTTATCACTAGAAACATATAAACAACAATTTTTCACAAATGCCTTTGTAAGGATACTTAAAATAAATAAAACCAAAACTTTTCTTTTATTTTAAAACTTGCGGAAAAACTTATCCTTACAATGCAAATTCATATGAAAACTTTGTTGTTATCTATTCCTAAGCAATATCTCATAACTCTTATGCAGTGGCTCAAAATTCTGGTCATCGAACCATGTGATCAGAATCAGCACACTTTTTCTTTAAGCTTCCTTTGATTCTTCAAAAACATCAAAATGTAATTACATTACATCATGTATTAAGAATCTCCAAAAGAGACTTAATAGAGTTAGATAACGGACTTTACCTGAAGTAGAGTCAAACTTTTGACTTTACCATCCTTATGAGGTTTCAGGTAAATTTGACAGATACGCAACCAATGCCCCTTTCTTTTGGCAATAGGCACATATGGACTCTTTGGGAATGGTACATGGGACTATCTCAGACTTAGCCTTTCTCTTTACCATTTGGTCAACCGAGTTGACTATAGCCGATCCCTTTCCATTGGGAAGAGAAAGTTTTTCTGGATTTCCAGTGTTACCATTGTCAATGTCCATGAAGTTTTGGAAAGTCGATCTTCTAATCAAATTTGCTTTACCAGTGTTCCAAATCATTGCTGATTCAGCAGCACCAAGCAAATAGATAAGATCATTAAAGGGTCATGTCGTGATCTGTCATCAAGGAGTGACTGAAGAACCAAGTCAACAGCCAGCTACCTCGAGACTTCGACACCCGACTCTCCCGGCTTGTCAATATGTGACTTAATCTCCAAGACCTAAGCACATATAGACTTTGTTTGCCAATAGGGATTGAGTGACTTAGATCTTATCAAGTCTTGAAACTTTTGGGATAGGGAGATTTATTGGAGGAGGTGGAGGAAGTGAAGTATGATTTCCATTCCCACTAATGCAGAACAAAGGGATTGGTCTTTCACCTTGATTGTCATTTGGGATATCATCTTCATTAGGAAGCTTGTTCCTAAAGATTTAGGAAGACCATAGCTATCTAAACTAGACATCTATAAGGGAGAAATTCAAGTTAGTTGATTTAAAGTCCTTAATATAACACCCAATATGAAATATTAAGGCTAGGATCCAACAACCTATTTATAACTGGAAGAGGGATGCCGTAATCCGAGTTATAAAATAGTTGAAGGTAGGTAAATGACGATTTACCAATTTCCACCATGAAAAACAAAATATAATTAAGTTTTAATTGGATTTGAAACTCCTAGATCTTTTGAGATACATTGAACTTTCAATGGCATGTTTTAATCTCGATTGTGCCTTCTCAAGTTTGTGACTGGGATGCCGAGGATCACAAACAAGGTGTGAATAACCATGCAAATTGACTTGGTACCTAATCGATGTGCCGGTTAGCCACACAGCTCCACCGATCTATAATAAGGTCAAGTTACCCTTTGCCACTCTTACCAGTCCTTATTAGCGTGCCGGTTAACCACACACGCTCCACTAATCGACTTGGTAAGGTACAAAGTGTAATTTCATGGGTTAGCACCTATTTCATATTTTCCTAAGTAAATAAGATTGGGAATTTATAAGTGTTTAGTTACTTAGTATTTTTCATTATACTTTTAATGAAGGGAGAATTATAGTCCTTTCCTACCCGTTCGGCTAACGACCCTCCACTAGTCAAGGAAGCGGTGGGTGAGAATGGACACCCATTAAACTGCCATTTTATAGGTAGTAACCTTATACCCCCTTATAGACTGGCTTCGTGAATGAGGCCTACTAATGGTAAGACTGACTTAATCTTATACATATCTATACAATTAAAATTATAATAATAGTATAAGGGTGTATTTTAAACATTTAAAATACTTGGTGGTTTAATCTATTAATTAAACTATACTCTTAATTTAATTAAACTTAAACCATGTCTTTATGGAATTATTAACTCTTTTAATTAATTTAATGAAGTCCATAAAGTTTGAATTTTAACTTTTAAAATTCTAGAGTTTGGAATTAAAGCATTAATGTGTGTGAGACTTTACAAATTCCAAAACTTGAGGGCAAGTTTTGAAACTTTTCAAAACTTTTGGATTTTCATAACTTATTAGTTTAATTAAGGTTTAATGAAAAACTTTTCAAGTTCCATAACTTGAGGACAAGTTATGGAAGACATTAAATCATTTTATAATGACAATAAAAATAGAGACTCTTCCATTTTCATAACCTATGAGACTTAATGACACTTTAAAAAGAAAAACTCTTCACTTTCCATAACTTGAGGACAAGTTATGGAGTTCATAAAAACCATTAAGATCAAATATTCCAATTAACACAATAATCAAATAATTTTTCTATGATCTAGATTAAACTCATAAGTAAAGATAATTCACATCAACAATTTTCAAGAAATTAGATAATCATATAAACTAATACAAATCTTGAAACTTTGACAATTATCCTTTGAAGACTCTTGGAATTCATAACCTAAAGAGTTAATGAATGAGACATTTCACATCCATAACTTATGGAAGTTTCAAAACTCTTAAGATCATAACTATTAAAAAAACTTTTGAGTTCCAAAATTTTACGACAAAATTTGTAACTCCTTAAAAACATTTAGATCAAACTTTTAAAACAAATAAAATAATCATATCACTCTATCTTTTAATAAATTGACCTAATTCAACTCTTGTAGTAAAGTGACTCAAATTTTAAAAATAATTAGTTTTTCATAAAATCAAGTAATTATCTTAAAATATGACAAACTTCATGTTTTTTTTTCTTCAACTTGAAAAAAAAAATACATTTGCATCAAATATAATAGAAAACAACCCATGACTCTGATACCACTCTTGGGTTATGAGCATTTCTAACACTCCTATGGTGTACATGCAACCGTAAATACCTTGGATCTATGTTTTCTCTATTATACATGCAAATATCAATTTTTCCAAGGTATTATCCTAACTAGCGTATTATGAAGTATAAGTAATATAAGACTAGTAGAATTACATACCTCTTTGTTTGGTGCTTGATTCCATGGAGCTCAAGAGCTTAGTGCCCCAAATGTAACACCTCAAATGGTTCATACAACACCATGAACATTTGGAGTAACCATGAGAGAAGATATGAGTTCATAGAAATTGGCTTGCCCTCTATATTATGCACTAGTCCCCATTTCTCCAACCAATGGGGTCTTTATATAGTGTGGCTATTAGGGTTACACCATGTAACCCATGACTTTACCCATTCCTTATGCTCCATGGGTTTTAACCTCCATGGAGTATCCATGGGCCACCACATGGGTTAAACCCAACATAAAGAATCATGGATCACAAGCCCACATATATAAGAATTAATGATTTACACAATCAATCCCCATATATTTAATTAGTTTCTTTTTGATCACTAAATTAATTCCAAATTAATTCTTGATCAATACTAATTAAATAATATGATTTTATATTAATATATTAGAACTTATAATATATTAATATGTCACAAATATCTTCTTCTCATTAAAACGTCTACCCAAATGTTCCGATGCCATGCAACCCAAATGGACCATGCCGGGTCGGGTCAAGTATATACCAATTATAGTTATGGATTTAGACACTAATCCAACACAATTAGGGTCACATTGAGATTCCTCATATGGAAGTTTTCAAGAAACTGACCATATGACTTAGGAAGCGAGAGTAGAACCAAATCAATGGCTTGCTCCCTTGGGAAACTAATACCCTTTCTATCCAACTTGTCAATGTAGGATTTCATTCGTAGAACATGCACACACACATAATTTCCATCTTGATGTCTACATGCCAATAGGGCTTGAGTTGTTTCATATCTTTCAACATGACAAAAACGTAACGTTGGGAGAGTCATAAGAGGAGGAGGTGGAAGAGTTGAAGAAGCATGATGTCCAACTTGTAACATCCCAAAATTCGAGACCAAAAATTTCATTTTTGATATAACGATTCATAAAACAATTTATAGAAAACATCATCAAGTTATTTCATTTCATAAAAACCATAGTTCATATGTCTCAAAATCATGTCATAATATAGTAACAATGTCAGAGTACAAATCCCAAGAATCTCATATGCGAAAATCGTGTGTGTGATGTAACACCAGTCAAATTTAGGTCAAAAATAAATTTATCAATAATCGTAATTGGGATGAACCAAGTGGTAGAGATTGTAACAAGGTTTCCAAAAATATAAAGAACACTGAAATCCGAGTTATAACGAAGAAGTTATGACCAATCGAATATCCGCGACAAAACCGGAAAAACACTGTTCAGTGTAAAATGTGAATTTTAGATAAAAGGCTTTTAAGCCTTAACAATCTAAATGAAAGTTGTAGAATATGTTAAACCGAGAACTTTCATAAAAAGAACGTAAAAATCTGACTTCGTATGAGGAAGTTATGATTTTTCTAAGTTTCAGTTTAGCAGTAGACAGCTAAAAATTCGAAATAAAAATCGATCGATATTTAGCCGACACAACTTAAACGAGAATCAAAGGTCTCGTCAAAAGTAGTACAACGGTGAAAAGACAGACGAAAACGGACGTCAGATGAAGAAGTTATGAATTTTTAACGGATTTCCTGTCCCGGTCTGTTAAAAATAAATTCAAAATTAGTCGACGAAGTCTAAACGAAAGTCATAGAGTATAATTTTACCTACGCGTGCATATAAAGAACGTCAAAAACGGAGCTCGTATGCGAAAGTTATGAATTTCGCAAGTTTTTGGCACGAAAATCGAAAAATGTTGAAAACCGGGAAAAATCGCATGGTCACCCTTCGGCCACGTCACCTCGCATGCGAGGCTTCCCCGTGTCACCACGTGTTCGATGCTGATTGGACCGAAGTTGCTCGTGGTACCTCCTGATTGGACCGAAGTTCGGTCCACTCCTGATCCGACGTGCATCCGAGACTGCCTCTTGCTTCGCTTCTCCTTCTGACGCGTGCCCTCCTCGCATGCGAGACACCTGTCCTCCCTTCGGATCCGAGACTTCGGCCTCGTGGCCTTCGCTGCTGACGCCGCTTGTCCCGATGACTCATCTCTTCGGCCGAACCCTCGCCTCTATATAAAGGGTGCGAGACTCTCCGGTTCTTAAGCCATTTTTACACCATTTTTGATCTTTTTTCACCCCTTTCACTTCCATAAACTTACAAACAACCCCCAAAGCCTCGATATCATATCTAAAACCCGAAGCAAGCCCCAAAGCCCCGGAATTCTCGAGAAGCTAACCTCTTTCCAGTCGAAGTGCTGCCCGCGTAAAGCCCGGGTTTTAATAAAAAACTCGCGGTTTCTTCGAGAAAGATCATTTATAGAAACGAAACGCTGCCCAAATCACCACTTATCAAGTGAGTTCATACCCCTATAATCTACATTTTTAATGGTTTTTAAATGCTTTTTAGGGGGGGGGGGGAATACAATTGAACACAATATAAATTGTGTTAATAATTGTATGTGATAATAATCACACAAAGGATTTCCTTATGCTTTTAAGGATTACCAAATACTTCCAAAACGACTTAAAGCCATGTTAAATCTTTAAAGTCATGTAATCTCTTTTAATACTGTTAAATTCTTTGAAAAATGTTTTATAAACTATTTCAAATTATAATTATCAATATCATATTCATATATGTATAAGTATATAAATAAAACTTAAAGGGCCTAGGACTAAAGAGTTGCCTTATCTCCTTTTCCTTATTTGGATGTTGATTTGAGGTGAGGTTAATTGTCCGAAGGTCGTTTCCTTCTTAATTATATACGTTATACATATGGGAATATAAAAGGTTACTTCAGTCGGTATCATTACCTTTGTATCATGTTGAGCAAAGGGGTACGTTCAGGAGAGATCATGCTAATCACATAGAACGTATAAATTATAATATGTATAATTTATGATTCAAAACTAAATATACATGTATGATTCACGATTGTATACTTTTTATTCCAAGTATATTAGGAAAGGAAAGTACTAACAATTCATTTATCTATACCAGGATACGTATAATACTTTTAGTATATGGATAATATATTAAAGAAGTAATAATACATCATACCGGGTGTGCATTAACAGGGGTACAAATAAAACATACCAGGGTTAGCAATCACGGGGTAATAATACATCATACCGGGTTTGCATTAACAAGGGTACAAACGTACCAGGGTTAACACTCACGGGGTAATAATACATCGTAATCTCGTTGAAACAATAAATTTGTGAGACTCTTCATGGTGTACTTATCTAAGTACTACCTTAAGTCCTGAATTATTAACCAGAATCTCCTGGAGGGAGAGCGTGAATTTGTGTATAGATATATACGGGACTGACAATCCCGCACCTTCACTGTTCGCAACAGTTTGGCCGGCAGGTCTAGGGTGACAAATGTCATATCGTTTCCGACGCCTGAAGAACGTCGCATCAGACACATCAGTCATATTAGTATGGTTAATAGAACTCACATGGATAAAACAACGAGTAAATTACTTAGTAATATACTTCTATTAAAACAGTAAGAAAAGATAATTACATCCTATCTATTTTACTGACCAAATCTACCTTCTGTTAGTTTTTACTTATAGTAAAAACTACGTATCATGAAATCAAGTATGGCAAATATACTTGTAATTTTGGTTTTGGAACGTTTAAAACCACAAAGCAGTATTATGGATAATATAATATTTTCCAGGATTAATACCTCTGTTTTACTGTCGAACGGATATAACTAAGAATACTTTTACAAATGAAACGGTTTATGGGATTAAACTACTTTTACAAATGGAACGGTTTTATGGGGATTTAAAACTACTATTCAGAAACGGTTTTATGAGGATTTAAAGCTACTATTCAGAAACGGTTTTATGGGGATTTAAAACTACTTATCAGATGGAACTTAGTCATTCACTCTCTTTAAACTAGTATAACATAAAGGACCTTTAGTGGTCAATTCTATAATTCCTTAGTTTTTACATCAGAGTTATACATAAGTAATATCCGATTGACAGTGAAATGTGTGACTTCCGCCTTACTTCTTGTTCCTTGTTTGGTTGTGGGCTTAGGACAGATACACCCATTTAACTGTCCATTCGATATTAGGTTATATATAACTAGTATAAACTAAGTAATTGCAGAGGGAACTATTGAGGTTATCAGTTTATCACCTCAGGAAATATAGGATTTTCTGGAGGAACCAGCGAACTTTTCCAAGAACTTAGAGTATACTTTAAATAACTAAAATACTTATGAACTCACCAGCTTAAATGCTGATCTACTCTTTCAAAATAACTTGTATTCTCAGGAATCCAGTAGACAGGTACACTCCCGAAGCTTTTGAGAAGACTACCTAGTACCGTACTGCGACTCTTGTCTTCTACTGTATCTACTTTGGTGTTTGAATATGTAATGTTTAAACACTTATGTAAAACTTATACTTATTAATGCAATGGTTGTTTGTACTTTGATTACTATATTGCATGTGTTGTGATACTTACATGAAGTCCTCCGCCCCCGAATGTTTCCACCGTTCTGGTTTGGGGGTGTGACAGATGCGCTGCTACCGGACCGACTCCTTTCCCTTCGAAGAGGAAGTACCTGAAACCAAAACTGAAAACCGTAAGCACAAAGCTTAGTGAGTTCCCCCATCATACCACATACCATATAACACATAACTCCTAGCATATTTGGGTGTTGGCCTCCCCTTCGGTATCTTTCAACCGGTAACCTCCTAGCGTAACTGGGTGCAGGCCTCACCTTCGGTATCTTTCAACCGATAACTGTCTACCATAATTGGGTGCTACCCTCCCCTTCGGTATCTTTCAACCGGTAACTGCCTAGCATAACTGGGTGCTACCCTCCCCTTCGGTATCTTTCAACCGGTAACTGCCTAGCATAACTGGGTGCTGGCCTCCCCTTCGGTATCTTTCAACCGGTAACTGCCTAGCATAATTGGGTGCTGGCCTCCCATTCGGTACCTTTCAACCAGTAACTGCCTAGCATAACTGGGTGTTGGCCTCCCCTTCAGTATCTTTCAACCGGTAACTGCCTAGCATAACTCGGTGCTGGACTCCCCTTCCGTATCTTTCAACCGGTAACCGGGGAATATCTCACCCCTACCACTACCACATAATAACATAACATACTAGCACATAAAGCATAACAGATAGTGGCATACCAGACAATTATCACAAAGATAATCATCTCAAACATAATCACCTACTGGTGGGCCAACATTGGTGCCTTAGACCCACCTCTACTGGAAGGTAACTCACCTCAATGTCGTGAAGTAGTTGTACTGTCCCCGGCTCTGGTATCAACTCCTCTCAAACTCCTACACATAACAATCTCCTTTAATTACTCTTTCATACTCATAGCCCCTTTAAGGGTCAACTCTGGTCAATGGTCAAAGTCAAAGTCAACATCCTGGTCAAAGTCAACATCCTGGTTGACTCAACTCCCAGAATTGGTCCATCAACTCGTCGAGTTCCATAATCCATAAAACCTTGAAATCTCGATCCTACTCATCGATTCCTTTCATGAACTCGTCGAGTTCATCCTCATATCATAGTCGGGACCTTTTACCTACAACTCGCCGAGTCCCTCCTTGAACTCGTCGAGTTCCTCGATCTTCATAACCCAAACCATGGCCAACTTGCTGAGTCATCTTCTAGACTCAACGAGTTTGCTCAGTAACAAAAAAGGTTGGGGGGACCACGACCCACTCGCCGAGTTGTATGAACAACTCGTCGAGTCCCCCATAGTCTAAATCCATTCAGTCGTTTCCAGTCGGGTTATACGCCACCTTGCCCACCCGGGCTATAACCCTGAAAGGACCAATGTACCTGGGGCCTAACTTGCCCCGCTTCCTGAACCGGATGTGTAACATCCCAAAAATATAGTCCAAAAATTTCGTTTTTAAACTCATTAATTAATCCAGAATTACTGAAAATCATTATCCGAAACATCAACCATAACATCCCAAATGTCAAAACAGTGTATCCATATCAATCACATGTAAATAAATCAGAGTAAAATATCCCAAGCTAAAAGCTGTGGTGTGTGCCATGTAGTCATCCCGAGCTCTTACCCTTGCTAGCGGAAGTACCTGAAACCCAAAACTGAAAACTGTAAGCACGAAGCTTGGTGAGTCTCCCCAACTACCACATACCATACACAATCACATAATAACATACATTGGGCCTTGCCCGCTACATCGGGCCCCGCCCGTCATCAGACTGAAGTGCGGCATCGGGCCTCGCCCGACATCGGACCGAAGTCCGACATCGAGATCCACCCGACATCAGACCTAAGTCTGGTATACACATATCATATCAACAAGCATATAACATAAACACATAACATAAACATATAAACATTCCTCGGGTTTGCCCCATCATTGGACCGAAGCCCGGTACACATAAACATAACATATAAGCTAAACATTCCTCGGGCTTGCCCCGACATCGGATCGAAGTCTGGAATACAAATACATGCAAGAATCACGAAGACATCAAGCATGCAAACATTCCTCGGGCTTGCCCTAGCATCAGACCAAAGTCCAGAATCATATAGACTACATCGGGCTAACCCCGACATTGCTAACATACATAAACGGGCCGACCTTGGTGCCTTAGACCCGTTCCTACTGGAAGAGGACTCACCTCTCAAGTTGACTGCTGAACTCTCATGTGAGGAATCTATGATGGCTGCTCCAACGACTCCCCGGCTATCATTATTACAATAATCACTTAGTCAAAAACTGAGAATCCTTCTAAGGGTAAAATAACCATTTTACCCCTGGTCAAAGTCAACATTTTGGTCAAATTCAAAGTCAAAGTCAACCATCCGAGTTGACTCAACTCGTCGAGTCATCCCCCTGACTCGCCGAGTTCTATAATCCAGAGATCCTGAAATCGTAATCCAACTCGTCGCGTCGCTTAGCAGACTCACCGAGTTCTACCTTGTACAAAATCGGGATAGAACGTCATCAACTCGTCGAGTCCCTCTCTTGATTCGCCGAGTTCCTTACTCTGTTTGGGTCAACTTAAAGGATTAAGCCCCTACTCTTCAGATCCAAACTCCATACTCTATCTACATACTGGAAATGCCTTTTTAGGGGTAAAGTTTCCAACTTTACCCGTTATAAATCCTTCTAAATGGGTTTAGCTAAAAACCCTAGTTCTTTAGGACATAGATCTTTGTCCAAAAGCCTTATCACTCCAAACCAAAGCATGAAACTCAGATCTAGGTCCTAGACACCAAAAGAACTCGTAAAGCCTCAGACTTTCCTTCCATGCATGGCCTTTTGGGGGACAAAAGGCCATAACAACACCTTAGAGTTTGCATGGGGGCTTCAATGGCATAAAGTTTGCACCTTTATGCCTTAACAACCCTTAATGATCCCAGATCTGAAAGGATCCTTGCTTGGGACGTCCAAATCCCAAGGGTCAAGATTCTTGGACCAAAACCCTCAAAAAGTGAAAAAAATGAGATCTAATGAACAAATGATTAAGTTAGAGACTTGATTACCAGAAAGTGAAGGGAATGAGATGTTGCTTCTGGATCTACAATCTTCTCTTGGAGTCCTCTGGCTTCTTCTTCTTCTACATGCAGAAACCAGGCGTTACGGTATGACACCTTTCCAAGGTGACACCTTCAGGAGGACCATATCTCCTACCTGAAATTCCAGGTCCGAACGGCACTTGTCGGCATAACTTTTCCGCCGACTCTGAGCAGTTTGAAGCCTACTTCGTACCTGATGGATCCTTTCCGTCGTCTTGAGTACCACTTCGGTACTCCCCATGACTCTCTGTCCAACCTCACCCCAACGTATCAGGGTTCTGCACTTGCTCCCATATAACATCTCGAAGGGAGGACGGTCGATGCTCGCATGGTAGCTATTGTTGTAGGAAAACTCTGCCAAGGGAAGGTAGGTATCCCAACTACCACTGAAGTCTAGGATGCATGCCTGCAGCATATCCTCCAAAGTCTGGATGGTCCGCTCTCTCTGACCATCCGTCTGCGGGTGAAAAGCAGTGCTAAAATGCAGACGAGTACCCAACTCGTCATGAAATTTCTTTCAGAATCTGGAAGTAAATCGCACGTCTCGGTCATAAATCACAGAAACTGGCACTCCGTGTTGAGCTACTACCTCTCTGATGTAGATGTCGGCCAGTTTCTCCTAAATTGGAATGAAATGGGCACTCTTGGTCAATCGATCCACGATGACCCAAATCGAATCCACCCCCCGTGCGGTCCTGAGAAGCTTCGTGATGAAATCCATAGTAATATCCTCCCATTTCCACATAGGGATATCCAATGGCTGCGTCTTGCCATGAGGCCTCTGGTGCTCAGCCTTGACCTTCCTGCAGATCAAGCACCTCTCAACGTAGCAGGTCACATCCTGCTTCATGCAGGGCAACCAATAATCAAGACGAAGATCTCTGTACATCTTCGTTGCCCCTGGATGAATAGAAAACCTGGATTTGTGTGCCTCCTCCATCAAAACCTGACGCACACCCCCATGGTATGGAACCCACACTCTACGATGGAGTGTCAACAACCCGTGGCTATCATAGTCGAAGGAGCAAACCTGACCCACAATAAGCTCGCTCTTCCGATGTTCCTCCTTCATAGCCTCTATCTGGGCCTCTCGGATCTGCTCCAAAAGAAGAGTCACTACTGTCCTCCTCAAGCAAATATCTCTGATCGGGGCTGCCTTGCGGCTAAGCGCATCGGCCACAACATTGGCCTTCCCCCGGGTGGTAGAGGATCTCATAGTCGTAATCCTTCACCACATCTAGCCACCGACGCTGCCTCATCTTCAGATTCGGCTTATCCATAAGGTACCTCAAGCTCTTGTGATCCGTGTAAATTATACAACGGACCCCATAGAGGTAATGTCGCCAAATCTTGAGGGCGAAAACAACTGCCACCAACTGTAGGTCGTGCGTTGGGTAGTTCTCCTCGTGAGGCTTCAGCTACCTCGAAGCGTAGGCGATGACGTGCCCTCTCTGCATCAACACTGCGCCCAAACCCGAAATGGACGCATCGCAAGATACTACAAAATTATCCACGCCCTCTGGCAGGGCTAAGATCGGCGCCTCACACAACCTCTGCCTCAATGTCTCGAACGCCGCCTGCTGCTCAGGCCCCCAACGAAATACAACGGCTTTCTTTGTCAGCCGGGTCAAGGGTACTGCTATCTTGGAGAAATCATGTATAAATCTCTGGTAATAGCCTGCTAACTCGAGGAAACTCCGAATCTCAGATGGAGACTTCAGAACCTCCCATCTCATCACGGCCTCCACTTTGGCGGGTCGACCAAAATACCGTTCTGGTTGACAAGGTGCCCCAGAAACTGCACCTCGCGCAACCAGAACTCGCACTTGGAGAACTTGGCATACAAGCTCTCCATCTTCAGGGTATCCAACACCTCTCTCAAGTGCTCCTCATGCTGCTCCTGCGTCTTGGAGTAAACCAAGATGTCGTCAATAAAGACGATCACAGACCGATCCAGCATCGGTATGCATACGCGGTTCATGAGGTCCATGAACGCGGCAGGGGCATTGGTGAGCCCAAATGGCATCACCACGAACTCATAGTGGCCATAGCGAGTCTGGAAAGCAGTATTTTGTACATCCTCATCTCTGAATCGCATCTGGTGGTAGCATGGATGCAAATCTATCTTGGAATACCAATATGCCCCCTATAGCTGGTCGAAGAGATCGTCAATCCTCGGGAGTGGGTAACGGTTCTTCACCGTTACCTTGTTCAACTCCCGGTAGTCTATACACATACGATGCGACCCGTCCTTCTTCACAAACAGGATCGGGGCTCCCCAAGGCGAACTGTTCGGCCTAATGAATCCCTTATCTAACAGCTCCTGCAGCCGTGTGGACAACTCCTGCATCTCGGGTGGAGCCAACCGATATGGTGCCTTGGCTATCGGAGCCGCACCAGGGACTAGGTCGATCCTGAAATCCACCTGTCTCTCCGGAGGTATCCCAGGCAGCTCCTCTGGAAATACGTCCTGATACTCTCGCACCACTAGCACATCACTCACAGTCGCCTTACCCGCCTACCGGGTATCCATAACATAGGCGACATACCCTGCGCAACCCTGCTGAAGGTAGCGCCTAGCCCTCGCTGTTGAACACAAAGTTGGTCTGCACTGCGGCCTCTCGCCCCGAATCACCGACTCTTCCCCACTCGGGGTCCTGATACGCACCAGCTACTGTGTGCAGTCGATCACTGGCCCATTAGGTCTTAGACAATCCATGCCGATGATAACCTTGTTCCCACACAACGAAATGGGAACCAAATCTACGAGGTAAACGCTCGTCATATAACCTCAAAATGTAATCTCTGAAAACCTCTGATGCCCGGACAGATCGGTCGTCAGCAATCTCGACCTCTAAAGGATAATCCAACATCCCCGAAGACTCAGAAAACCTCTTGCTAAGTGCAGCAGAGACAAATGACCGAGTAGCCCCCGAGTCGAATAACACCTGTACTGGGATACCGTTCACAGGGAACGATCCTAAGCAAAACAAATAAACATAGAACAAAAATATCATAACCGACATGTAATATAAGTTAAGGAGAAGAAAACATACCCATCACCACATCCGGTGTGTCACACCCCCGAACCAGACGACGGAAACGTCCGAGGGCTCACGTGACTTAAATTGAAATATCATCACAATCAATATACATGAAACGTAACACATTCATCACCAAACATTACATAGTACAACTGGCATTGTTTACATCAAGTACAAGGTTTACATTACATGATTTCCAAAATATAAAATGTTTGGTGATTAGCAACTACAAAAGAAACTTTCAACACACTGGATGCTTCCTTGTCTAATGATTACCTGAGAATACAAGTTATTTTGAAAACGGTCAACATATATAATGTTGGTGAGTTCATAAGTGTGTTTGATGTAAAGTAGTTTATGTCATTCGTAAAACCCAGAAAATCCGATATTTTCTGTATTAAAACTTTTCTTGAAAATGTGGTGATGATCCTGTAAGTATATGCGTGAATGATTTCAAGACGTGAATAAAGGAAAAGTTTTGCATTATAGTTTTTGAAAGTATAAATGAGTAAGATTGGTTTCCCCGGAAAACCCGATGTTTCCCGATGAAAAGTTATGATTGTTTTGCATTATTGTATCGTTACCTCGAATGAATATGATTTTCCTTGATTAATGATGTCGGATTTCTACGTGAGTCGTTATAACCATGCATGATAATGACTAGTTCGTCTGTCTTGGTATTCTAATGAACACCGAAATTTGATCTTAAGACTTTGTCACCCTAGACTGGTCGAGTCTAACTGTAGCGAACAACTTAGGTGTGGGGGAGTCACCCCCGTATAGATCTATACACAAACTCTCGCTCTCCCTCCAGGAGACTTTGATTACAACTACAGACTACGACCGACACTTATTGGTGTCACCCGTTATTACTCACTCAATCCACATGAATTTGATTAACCTTGATTAATGATCTGATTTTAGTTTACTTGAAGAGAAGGTAAGCCTAACAGACGAGGAGAAGAGGACTACTAGGCCCTACTAATTTTGTATGTTATTTAAGGCTGTCGAGTATACGAAAAGCGCGTTGGCCCATTTCGTATATGATTAATTTGGACCTTACTAGTAATGCTAATGGGCCACTGAGGCCCAATAGCATATTAAAACCATTGAGGGTCCCTTAAGCATGTAATTGGGTCACAGGAGGCCCAATAACATGTATTATTTATGTTGGGCCCAAAAGCCATGTTAATGAGTCACGAAGGCCCATTAAGCATGATTATAATCTCTCAAGCCCAACCATTTGAACGTTTACTTGTTTTGTATAGTATTAATGTTGCGAGTTGTTTAATCGATATGTCATATAAATCACGAATTTGTTTTATAACGATTTATAGATTTATAAAAATAGTTATTTTTCTATTTACAACCCATAAGTTATAAAGTTTTGTATATTTTGACCCAATTATTATTATTATCAACATAATTGACCAAAAAAATTAGTTTGACCTATTCAACCCTTATTTTGTAAAGTTAGCAATTTTTGCCCTTTTTATAAAAAAATGACATATTAGGTCCTTGAACTATTTTTCTTGACATCTTTGACCCAAACACTTATTTAAATAATGTTTTAAGCCCAAAAGTAAATTTTAGAAAGTTTCAACCCTTTAGTTAAAAGATTTGCATTTTAGTCCACCTTTTTCGCAATTTTTCACACTTTTTACCCAAAATCCAAAATCTTTTCATTTTAAATCCTTTTTAACAAATAAGATCATTTTAAACCCCAGAAATAGATTTATTTACTTTTCTACCCACTGTTTTGAGAAATTTACCATTTCAGCCCCTTAAAACCATATTTTTCGCAACTTTGGGCCTATGGGCCGAAAAGCCCAAAATTTAGCCCAATAAGCCACAAATTTCGTTTTTTGTCCTTTGAAAAACATAATGTTCATAGAAACTTCCATTTTAACTGTTTTAAAATTTTGAACCTTGTAAAAACCGTAAATGACAACTTTTTCCCAAGCTTTTGTTTATTTGACAAAAATAGTCCAATAATGAGTTTTATGTTGTAGTGTGTTATTTTAAAGCTTGTGTATTAGTTTATCTTGACATTTTAAGTGAAATATAACCTAGATCACATATGTTTCCTTCTTGAACTATAGATCTTGAAATATCTTTCATTTTTAGCATATATATACCACAAAAACAAAAGAAAGCACACATATCATACAAATACACATAGATCTTCACATTTTACTTGCATTCTCCCCCATAAAACATATGAAAACCGAAAATAGAGGGTTATGAACTCACCTTGCTTTGATGTTTTCGATTTGAAGAAAGAATGGAAGAGTTTGATGTTATTTTCGGCCCTAGAAAGCTTCTTGAGAAGACTTTGGCTTAGATAGGTTCTAAGAAGCATGATCATGAACTTTCATGAGTTAGAAGGAGATTTATAAAAGAAATCAAGAAACTAAACCATGGATCTAAGTACAACTTACCAAGAAGTGATGATATTCTCTTGAAATCCTCTTGATACACAAGCAAAATTTTGAGATTTTGGAGTGGGAAGGAGGAGGATACTTGAGAGAGTTTGGAAGAAGTTTGATGTTGTGTGTGGGTGTTTTCCTTGTGCTCTCGACCGAAGAAGAAAAGAGAGGGGAAGAGAGATATAATGAGTTGACATGCATGGAAGTATGAGAGATTATAGCATTGTTACACGTTGAATAATAGGGAGGTGGCATCAAAGTCAACCCTCCCTAATTACATCTCTTTTTTTTTACTTGGGCCGAGAGAGAGAAGGGAAAGAAAAGATTTGGGCCTTAGTGTTTGAGTTTCGAAATGTGAAGCCCAAATTGATAGTTTTCGGCCCATTGGGCCTTTGGAGTGGATTACGGCCCAATCTAGCATGAAAGAATGGATTTGTGGCTCTTTAGGGCTTATTGGATTGTTATGGCCCAATAAGGCCCATTAAAGGTAAACTAGTCCATTTTAGACTTATAAAGCCCAAAAAGGTTAAGTCTCATGAAAGTGGGTCCAATGAGAGCCCATTTAAGAGTTCTGAGCCCAAAATAGTCAAATTGGAAGTTTATTGGCCCATTAGGCCCAATAAAGAAATCCTAGTCCATAATGGACTTAAACCGGGATTTCTAGGGTTTTCAACTTTACTTGATGAATCTAAGTTTGAATGTGCTTCCATAGGTTGAATTTCAAGCATATCATGAATTAGGGTTTACAAGTTTACAGTAGATAATGTTTACAAGAGTACAGAATTTCCTAGCTAGAATGCTAGTTGTGACATCATCCCCCCGTTAGAGGGAATTTCGTCCCGAAATTCTCTTTTGAAGCTAGATTTGATAAGGCGAGAATAGGTGAGGGTACTTTTGCTTCATCTGGTCTTCACGTTCCCATGTGAATTCCGGTCCACATTTCGCGTTCCACCGAACCTTCACTATTGGAATGCGGCTTTGCTTAGTACGCTTCACCTCCCTGTCCATGATTTCAACTGGTTCCTCGATGAACAGGAGATTCTCGTTGATTTCGATTTCTTCTAACGGAATGACGAGAGTTTCGTCGGATAAGCACCTCTTCAAATTGGACACATGAAACACGAGGTGTACACTGCTGAGTTCGGTAGGTAGCTGCAGTCTATAAGCCACTGGACTAATTCGGGCAAGAATCTTGAATGGTCAAATGTACCGTGGGTTTAGTTTTCCCCGTTTCCCAAAACGGATCACCCCTTTCCAGGGGGAGACCTTTAATAACACCCGATACCCGACTTGAAATTCCAAGGGCTTTCGTCGCTTATCGGCGTAGCTCTTCTGTCGGTCGCGTGATGCTTGAAGTCGAGCTTTGATTTGAACTATTTTCTCTGTCGTTTCGCGTATGATTTCTGGTCCTGTTAATGCATTGTTTGGTGTCTGCTCTCTTTCCAGTTGAGTGTCGCCTACCTCTGTCCAACAAAACGGTGATCTACATTTACGACCATATAATGCTTCGAAAGGAGCAACTTTGATGCTTGCGTGATAACTGTTGTTGTATGAAAACTCAATTAAAGGTAAGTGGGTATCCCACGACCTTCCAAAGTCTATCACACATGCTTGAAGCATATCCTCAAGCGTTTGAATGGTTCGCTCACTTTGACCATCCGTCTGTGGGTGGTAAGCAGTGCTCATGTCGAGTTGTGTCCCCATAGCCTTCTGTAGCGATTGCCAAAAGCGTGAAGTGAACCTACTATCTCGATCTGAGATGATAGATATTGGTACTCCATGGAGTCTCACAATTTCTTTGCTGTAGATTCTTGTTAGTCGCTCCATCTTGTATGTCTCCTTTATTGGCAGGAAATGGGCGGATTTTGTCAACCTGTCGACTATCACCCATATGGTATCCAATCCATCTGTTGTCTTGGGTAATTTGGTCACAAAGTCCATAGTAATCCTTTCCCATTTCCACTCGGGTATTACCAGCTGTTGTAATAGTCCCGAGGGCTTTTGATACTCTACCTTCACTTTAGCACAAGTGAGGCATTTGCTAACGTAAGTGGCAATCTCTGCCTTCATGTTAGGCCACCAATAACATTGCTTGACATCCAGGTACATTTTATCTGACCCTGGATGGATGAAGTATCGTGTCTTATGAGCTTCATTCATGACTACTTCTCTGAATCCTCCAAGTTTAGGGACCCAAATTCGGTTCATGAAATAATATGTTCCATCCTCCTTGACTTCGAAGTTCTTTTCCATTCCACGTAACGCTTCGCTCGTTCTGTTATCTGTCTTCATGGCGTCGAACTGGGCTGCTTTTATTTGTGAGGACAGATGGGATTGGATGGTTATTGAAAGAGTCTTCACACGACGATTGGAGTATTCTTTCCGACTCAAGGCATCAGCTACCACGTTAGCCTTGCCTGGGTGGTACTTGATTTCGCACTCATAATCGTTTAGCAGCTCAACCCATCTTCGTTGCCTCATGTTTAACTCCTTTTGATTTAAAATGTGCTGGAGACTCTTGTGGTCGGTGAAAATGGTGTACTTGGTACCATAAAGGTAGTGCCTCCAAATTTTCAAGGCGAAGACCACAGCTCCCAATTCGAGATCATGGGTGGTGTAATTCACCTCATGTGTCTTTAGTTGTCGGGATGCATAAGCTATCACCTTACCACGCTGCATGAGTACACAGCCTAAACCTTGATTTGAAGCATCACAGTAAACTACAAAGTCCTCTGTTCCCTCTGGTAGTGATAGTACTGGTGCACTACAGAGAGCTCGCTTCAGAGTTCGGAAGGCAACCTCCTGCTTTTCTGTCCATTCAAATGGCACGCCCTTTTGTGCAAGCATGGTAAGTGGCTTGGCTGTTTTGGAGAAGTTCTGAATTAATCTCCTGTAATAGCCTGCGAGACCTAAAAATTGACGAATTTCTGTGGGTGCCGCTGGGACTGCCCATCCTTCAATGGCTTTGATCTTAGAAGGGTCCACATGTATCCCTTCTTGGCTGACAACATGACCTAAAAAGTTTACGCTACGGAGCCAGAACTCACATTTAGAGAGTTTTGCGTATAACTTTTCAGTTTGTAGGGTTTCCAAGATTTGTCGGAGATGTCGGCCATGCTCCTCTTCGCTTCAAGAATAGACTAGAATATCGTCGATGAAAACGATGACAAAGTTGTCGAGGAATGGTCGGCATACTCGATTCATCAGGTACATGAATGCGGCAGGGGCATTCGTTAGACCGAAGGCCATTACAACGAATTCATAATGTCCATAGCGGGTTCGGAAAGCGGTTTTGGGAATATCCTCTTCCCGGACCTTGAGCTGGTGGTAGCTGGACCGTAGATCTATCTTAGAGAAGTAATTTTCTCCCTGGAGCTGGTCGAACAGATCGTCGATTCGTGGAAGTGGGTAGCGATTTTTGATAGTGAGCTTATTCAGCTCTCTATAATCGATACACATCCTAAAGGATACGTCCTTCTTCTTAACAAAAAGGACCGGAGCTCCCCAGGGTGAGAAGCTAGGTCGGATGAATCCTTTACTCAAGAGCTCGCTGAGTTGGCTTGACAGTTCTTGCATCTCCGCAGGAGCCAACCTATAGGGTGATTTGGCAATTGGCGTAGCTCCCGGTACCAGGTCAATTCGGAACTCGACTTGTCTTTCTGGGGGTATCCCCGGAAGATCTTTGGGAAAGACGTCCGGGAAGTCGCAAGCCACTAGGATGTCTCGAATATTGACCTCTTCCTTGGACTTATCCACTATGTGTGCCAGAAACGCCAAGTCCTTCTTTTGTAGACACTTTTGTGCCTTAATGCACGAGATAAGACGAAGGTTCGTACTGGGTTTGTATCCGAATATAATTAGGGTTTCCTGATTAGGGAGATGAAGGCGAACGACCTTCTCGTGACACAAAATTTCGGCATGATGGGGGCTCAACCAGTCCATGCCGATAATCACATCAAAACTCCTAATAGTTACAGGCATCAAGTTTATTTGAAAGGTATGCTGATTTAAAGTTAGGGTACATCCTACATAGATTTCCCTGGCTGATTCTGTTTTCCCATTAGCCATTTCCACCGTAAAGGTTTCATTAAGCTTTTGGGGTTGTTGTTTTAGCAAGTGTTTGAATTTGTTACTCACAAAGCTTCGCTCTACCCCGGTATCAAACATGATGCATGCATAAGAGTGGTTAAGGAGAAACGTACTGGTGACGACAGCGGGATCCTGAACCGCTTCTCCTTGCCCCATAGTCAGCACTCTTCCTGCTGCTCCTGTCGCCTGGGTGTTCGCATTGGGACAATTTCGTCTGAAATGCCCAGTCTTCCCGCACCCATAGCAGGTATAACTGGATCCATCCTTGGTGTTGTTATTGTTGTTGTTGTTGTTGTGCATCTGGTTTTGTGGAAACTGGGTCCTATAATGTTATCTGTCTTCATGGCGTCGAACTGGGCTGCTTTTATTTGTGAGGACAGATGGGATTGGATGGTTATTGAAAGAGTCTTCACACGACGATTGGAGTATTCTTTCCGAATCAAGGCATCAGCTACCACGTTAGCCTTGCCTGGGTGGTACTTGATTTCGCACTCATAATCGTTTAGCAGCTCAACCCATCTTCGTTGCCTCATGTTTAACTCCTTTTGATTTAAAATGTGCTGGAGACTCTTGTGGTCGGTGAAAATGGTGTACTTGGTACCATAAAGGTAGTGCCTCCAAATTTTCAAGGCGAAGACCACAGCTCCCAATTCGAGATCATGGGTGGTGTAATTCACCTCATGTGTCTTTAGTTGTCGGGATGCATAAGCTATCACCTTACCACGCTGCATGAGTACACAACCTAAACCCTGATTCGAAGCATCACAGTAAACTAGAAAGTCCTCTGTTCCCTCTGGTAGTGATAGTACTGGTGCACTACAGAGAGCTCGCTTCAGAGTTCGGAAGGCAACCTCCTACTTTTCTGTCCATTCAAATGGCACGCCCTTTTGTGCAAGCATGGTAAGTGGCTTGGCTGTTTTGGAGAAGTTCTGAATTAATCTCCTGTAATAGCCTGCGAGACCTAAAAATTGACGAATTTCTGTGGGTGCCGCTGGGACTGCCCATCCTTTAATGGCTTTGATCTTAGAAGGGTCCACATGTATCCCTTCTTGGCTGACAAGATGACCTAAAAAGTTTACGCTACGGAGCCAGAACTCACATTTAGAGAGTTTTGCGTATAACTTTTCAGTTCGTAGGGTTTCCAAGATTTGCTGGAGATGTCGGCCATGCTCCTCTTCGCTTCGAGAATAGACTAGAATATCGTCAATGAAAACGATGACAAAGTTGTCGAGGAATGGTCGGCAGACTCGATTCATCAGGTCCATGAATGCGGCAGGGGCATTCGTTAGACCGAAGGCCATTACAACAAATTCATAATGTCCATAGCGGGTTCGGAAAGCGGTTTTGGGAATATCCTCTTCCCGGACCTTGAGCTGGTGGTAGCTGGACCGTAGATCTATCTTGGAGAAGTAATTTGCTCCCTGGAGCTGGTCGAACAGATCGTCGATTCGTGGAAGTGGGTAGCATTTTTTGATAGTGAGCTTATTCAGCTCTCTATAATCGATACACATCCTAAAGGATACGTCCTTCTTCTTAACAAAAAGGACCGGAGCTCCCCAGGGTGAGAAGCTAGGTCGGATGAATCCTTTACTCAAGAGCTCGCTGAGTTGGCTTGACAGTTCTTGCATCTCCGCAGGAGCCAACCTATAGGGTGATTTGGCAATTGGCGTAGCTCCCGGTACCAGGTCAATTCGGAACTCGACTTGTCTTTCTGGGGGTATCCCCGGAAGATCTTCGGGAAAGACGTCCGGGAAGTCGCAAGCTACTAGGATGTCTCGAATATTGACCTCTTCCTTGGACTTATCCACTATGTGTGCCAGAAACGCGAAGTCCTTCTTTTGTAGACACTTTTGTGCCTTAATGCATGAGATAAGACGAAGGTTCGTACTGGGTTTGTCTCCGAATATAATTAGGGTTTCGTGATTAGGGAGATGAAGGCGCACGACCTTCTCGTGACACAAAATTTCGGCATGATGGGGGCTCAACCAGTCCATGCCGATAATCACATCAAAACTCCTAATAGTTACAGGCATCAAGTTTATTTGAAAGGTATGCTGATTTAAAGTTAGGGTACATCCTACATAGATTTCCCTGGCTGATTCTGTTTTCCCATTAGCCATTTCCACCGTAAAGGTTTCATTAAGCTTTTGGGGTTGTTGTTTTAGCAAGTGTTTGAATTTGTTACTCACAAAGCTTCGCTCTACCCCGGTATCAAACATGATGCATGCATAAGAGTGGTTAAGGAGAAACGTACTGGTGACGACAGCGGGATCCTGAACCGCTTCTCCTTGCCCCATAGTCAGCACTCTTCCTGCTGCTCCTGTCGCCTGGGTGTTCGCATTGGGACAATTTCGTCTGAAATGCCCAGTCTTCCCGCACCCATAGCAGGTATAACTGGATCCATCCTTGGTGTTGTTATTGTTGTTGTTGTTGTTGTGCATCTGGTTTTGTGGAAACTGGGTCCTATAATGTTATCTGTCTTCATGGCGTCGAACTGGGCTGCTTTTATTTGTGAGGACAGATGGGATTGGATGGTTATTGAAAGAGTCTTCACACGACGATTGGAGTATTCTTTCCGAATCAAGGCATCAGCTACCACGTTAGCCTTGCCTGGGTGGTACTTGATTTCGCACTCATAATCGTTTAGCAGCTCAACCCATCTTCGTTGCCTCATGTTTAACTCCTTTTGATTTAAAATGTGCTGGAGACTCTTGTGGTCGGTGAAAATGGTGTACTTGGTACCATAAAGGTAGTGCCTCCAAATTTTCAAGGCGAAGACCACAGCTCCCAATTCGAGATCATGGGTGGTGTAATTCACCTCATGTGTCTTTAGTTGTCGGGATGCATAAGCTATCACCTTACCACGCTGCATGAGTACACAACCTAAACCCTGATTCGAAGCATCACAGTAAACTAGAAAGTCCTCTGTTCCCTCTGGTAGTGATAGTACTGGTGCACTACAGAGAGCTCGCTTCAGAGTTCGGAAGGCAACCTCCTACTTTTCTGTCCATTCAAATGGCACGCCCTTTTGTGCAAGCATGGTAAGTGGCTTGGCTGTTTTGGAGAAGTTCTGAATTAATCTCCTGTAATAGCCTGCGAGACCTAAAAATTGACGAATTTCTGTGGGTGCCGCTGGGACTGCCCATCCTTCAATGGCTTTGATCTTAGAAGGGTCCACATGTATCCCTTCTTGGCTGACAACATGACCTAAAAAGTTTACGCTACGGAGCCAGAACTCACATTTAGAGAGTTTTGCGTATAACTTTTCAGTTCGTAGGGTTTCCAAGATTTGCCGGAGATGTCGGCCATGCTCCTCTTCGCTTCGAGAATAGACTAGAATATCGTCAATGAAAACGATGACAAAGTTGTCGAGGAATGGTCGGCAGACTCGATTCATCAGGTCCATGAATGCGGCAGGGGCATTCGTTAGACCGAAGGCCATTACAACGAATTCATAATGTCCATAGCGGGTTCGGAAAGCGGTTTTGGGAATATCCTCTTCCCGGACCTTGAGCTGGTGGTAGCTGGACCGTAGATCTATCTTGGAGAAGTAATTTGCTCCCTGGAGCTGGTCGAACAGATCGTCGATTCGTGGAAGTGGGTAGCGTTTTTTGATAGTGAGCTTATTCAGCTCTCTATAATCGATACACATCCTAAAGGATACGTCCTTCTTCTTAACAAAAAGGACCGGAGCTCCCCAGGGTGAGAAGCTAGGTCGGATGAATCCTTTACTCAAGAGCTCGCTGAGTTGGCTTGACAGTTCTTGCATCTCCGCAGGAGCCAACCTATAGGGTGATTTGGCAATTGGCGTAGCTCCCGGTACCAGGTCAATTCGGAACTCGACTTGTCTTTCTGGGGGTATCCCCGGAAGATCTTCGGGAAAGACGTCCGGGAAGTCGCAAGCTACTAGGATGTCTCGAATATTGACCTCTTCCTTGGACTTATCCACTATGTGTGCCAGAAACGCGAAGTCCTTCTTTTGTAGACACTTTTGTGCCTTAATGCATGAGATAAGACGAAGGTTCGTACTGGGTTTGTCTCCGAATATAATTAGGGTTTCGTGATTAGGGAGATGAAGGCGCACGACCTTCTCGTGACACAAAATTTCGGCATGATGGGGGCTCAACCAGTCCATGCCGATAATCACATCAAAACTCCTAATAGTTACAGGCATCAAGTTTATTTGAAAGGTATGCTGATTTAAAGTTAGGGTACATCCTACATAGATTTCCCTGGCTGATTCTGTTTTCCCATTAGCCATTTCCACCGTAAAGGTTTCATTAAGCTTTTGGGGTTGTTGTTTTAGCAAGTGTTTGAATTTGTTACTCACAAAGCTTCGCTCTACCCCGGTATCAAACATGATGCATGCATAAGAGTGGTTAAGGAGAAACGTACTGGTGACGACAGCGGGATCCTGAACCGCTTCTCCTTGCCCCATAGTCATCACTCTTCCTGCTGCTCCTGTCGCCTGGGTGTTCGCATTGGGACAATTTCGTCTGAAATGCCCAGTCTTCCCGCACCCATAGCAGGTATAACTGGATCCATCCTTGGTGTTGTTATTGTTGTTGTTGTTGTTGTGCATCTGGTTTTGTGGAAACTGGGTCCTATAATGTTATCTGTCTTCATGGCGTCGAACTGGGCTGCTTTTATTTGTGAGGACAGATGGGATTGGATGGTTATTGAAAGAGTCTTCACACGACGATTGGAGTATTCTTTCCGAATCAAGGCATCAGCTACCACGTTAGCCTTGCCTGGGTGGTACTTGATTTCGCACTCATAATCGTTTAGCAGCTCAACCCATCTTCGTTGCCTCATGTTTAACTCCTTTTGATTTAAAATGTGCTGGAGACTCTTGTGGTCGGTGAAAATGGTGTACTTGGTACCATAAAGGTAGTGCCTCCAAATTTTCAAGGCGAAGACCACAGCTCCCAATTCGAGATCATGGGTGGTGTAATTCACCTCATGTGTCTTTAGTTGTCGGGATGCATAAGCTATCACCTTACCACGCTGCATGAGTACACAACCTAAACCCTGATTCGAAGCATCACAGTAAACTAGAAAGTCCTCTGTTCCCTCTGGTAGTGATAGTACTGGTGCACTACAGAGAGCTCGCTTCAGAGTTCGGAAGGCAACCTCCTACTTTTCTGTCCATTCAAATGGCACGCCCTTTTGTGCAAGCATGGTAAGTGGCTTGGCTGTTTTGGAGAAGTTCTGAATTAATCTCCTGTAATAGCCTGCGAGACCTAAAAATTGACGAATTTCTGTGGGTGCCGCTGGGACTGCCCATCCTTCAATGGCTTTGATCTTAGAAGGGTCCACATGTATCCCTTCTTGGCTGACAACATGACCTAAAAAGTTTACGCTACGGAGCCAGAACTCACATTTAGAGAGTTTTGCGTATAACTTTTCAGTTCGTAGGGTTTCCAAGATTTGCCGGAGATGTCGGCCATGCTCCTCTTCGCTTCGAGAATAGACTAGAATATCGTCAATGAAAACGATGACAAAGTTGTCGAGGAATGGTCGGCAGACTCGATTCATCAGGTCCATGAATGCGGCAGGGGCATTCGTTAGACCGAAGGCCATTACAACGCATTCATAATGTCCATAGCGGGTTCGGAAAGCGGTTTTGGGAATATCCTCTTCCCGGACCTTGAGCTGGTGGTAGCTGGACCGTAGATCTATCTTGGAGAAGTAATTTGCTCCCTGGAGCTGGTCGAACAGATCGTCGATTCGTGGAAGTGGGTAGCGTTTTTTGATAGTGAGCTTATTCAGCTCTCTATAATCGATACACATCCTAAAGGATACGTCCTTCTTCTTAACAAAAAGGACCGGAGCTCCCCAGGGTGAGAAGCTAGGTCGGATGAATCCTTTACTCAAGAGCTCGCTGAGTTGGCTTGACAGTTCTTGCATCTCCGCAGGAGCCAACCTATAGGGTGATTTGGCAATTGGCGTAGCTCCCGGTACCAGGTCAATTCGGAACTCGACTTGTCTTTCTGGGGGTATCCCCGGAAGATCTTCGGGAAAGACGTCCGGGAAGTCGCAAGCTACTAGGATGTCTCGAATATTGACCTCTTCCTTGGACTTATCCACTATGTGTGCCAGAAACGCGAAGTCCTTCTTTTGTAGACACTTTTGTGCCTTAATGCACGAGATAAGACGAAGGTTCGTACTGGGTTTGTCTCCGAATATAATTAGGGTTTCGTGATTAGGGAGATGAAGGCGCACGACCTTCTCGTGACACAAAATTTCGGCATGATGGGGGCTCAACCAGTCCATGCCGATAATCACATCAAAACTCCTAATAGTTACAGGCATCAAGTTTATTTGAAAGGTATGCTGATTTAAAGTTAGGGTACATCCTACATAGATTTCCCTGGCTGATTCTGTTTTCCCATTAGCCATTTCCACCGTAAAGGTTTCATTAAGCTTTTGGGGTTGTTGTTTTAGCAAGTGTTTGAATTTGTTACTCACAAAGCTTCGCTCTACCCCGGTATCAAACATGATGCATGCATAAGAGTGGTTAAGGAGAAACGTACTGGTGACGACAGCGGGATCCTGAACCGCTTCTCCTTGCCCCATAGTCAGCACTCTTCCTGCTGCTCCTGTCGCCTGGGTGTTCGCATTGGGACAATTTCGTCTGAAATGCCCAGTCTTCCCGCACCCATAGCAGGTATAACTGTATCCATCCTTGGTGTTGTTATTGTTGTTGTTGTTGTTGTTGTTGTGCATCTGGTTTTGTGGAAACTGGGTCCTACAATATTTTGCTGTATGGCCCTTCCGGTTGCATCTTGTGCACATCATCTCTCTGCATTCCCCGAGGTGATGGTAGTTACATTTGTTACACTTGGGAAGATTCCCTGTGTACTATTTCGGAGTATTCGGCGTGGATGAGGCTGGAGCATGTGGTGTTGTGGTAGCTTGGGTTGCTGCATGGACAATCACTTTCTATTGCTTCTTAGATGATTCTGAGTTCTGTTTACCTCTTCTCTTGTTGCTCTTTCCTTTCTTATTCTCTTCTTCCTTCTTAACATCCGCTTCCACAATCTTAACACTCTTCTTGTTTCCATGATCATACAGTTTCTTGGCCAATCTTTTGGCGCTATCAAACGTCTCAGGGTTTGCCGCAATGACATTCCCTTGGATAGGTGCAGTCAATCCCCAGATGAACCTCTCAATCTTTTTCCTTTCTGAGGTGATCATACCCGGACACAGAAGGGATAGCTCGCTAAACCTGGATATGTATGCTTCGATGTTGGAGTTCTGAACTGTCAAGTTCCACAATTCTTGTTCCATCTTTTGTATCTCGCCTCTAGGGCAGTACTCTGCCAACATCATTTCCTTCAGTTCTTCCCAGGGCATCGCGTTTGCCACTGGAAGGGTCATGGCTTCAATGTGACCATTCCACCATGAAAGAGCTTGATCAACAAAGGTACATGCTGCGAACTTGACCTTGCACCCATCTGGACACCCGCAAATTTCAAAGACGGATTCAATTTTCTTAATCCACCTCTTTAGGGCTATGACACCTCCCGTTCCATTAAAGGTTTGTGGCTTGGCATTGGTAAAGTCTTTGTAAGAGCATGTTTTGGTAGGTCCTTGATTTATTCCGTTGTTTTAACTTCCAGCTCCCTGCCCGTTTCCTCCGCCATTGTTCCCTTGGTGGATTTGCGCCATGGCTGCTGTGACCGCAGCAGATACAGCGGCTTGAAACGCAGCTGAGTTGACTTCCGGTGGTGTCGGTGGTTGGTTATTTCCGCGGTTTGGTCTCTGAGGCATCTTGCTGTTACGGAACAGAAAGATGTTGAGTATGTATTGTTTTTAAGTTGAGAATTTCGTGAATCGATTTTTGTATCTATTTGTTCCCATATATTCACACCAAACAATAATAGTATAGAACACATAGCAGGTCACAACTGTTGGATAAGGTGTCTAAGTCCATAACAATATTTGAGATGTACTTGACCCGACCCGGCATGGTCCATTTGGGTTGCACTTCACCCGAACAATTTGTTTGGATAATCTTTTGAGAATAGTATGTTCATGCTTTATTAATATATTATAAGTTATAATATATTAATATTAAATCATATTATTTAATTAGTATTGGTCATAAATTAATTTAGAATTAATTTGGTGATCAAAAAGGTGACTAATTAAATATGGGCTCTTGTATTTTATGTAGTGTGGGCTAATACTCATTTGGAATGGGCTTGGCATGCATGGGAATCCATGGATAGTCCATGGAGCTTTTAACCCATGGATCCTTGGAAAGGAAGAGTCATGGGTATTAGGGTTTACATGGATGTAACCCTAATCCTCCACACTATATAAAGGAGCTTATGATGCTTGAAATGACACTAGTTGTGTGTGAACAAGAGTGGTGGCCTAATTTCTAGAGCACATATATTATTCTCTCAAGGTTCCAAGGTTTGTGGTGATTTGTGATTCCACTTGAGGCATTCACACTATTGGTGCTAGGCTCTCAAACTCCAAGCAATCAATCACTATCAAAAGGTATGTCATTCTTCTAGTATATTATGATTCTACTTTGCATGTTATGCTAGTTAGGATGTAAACCTTGGAAATTCTTATTTGCATGTATTTTAGAGAAAACATAGATCCAAGGTTATTAGGGTTGCATGTACACCTTAGGAGTGTTAGAATGCTCAAAACCCAACAGTGGTATCAGAGCCTAGGCTTGTTTTCTTGAATACTTGATGCAAATAGCTGAAAAATGTCGAAAAACTGCATTCTGCACAGCTGACTCGCCGAGTCCCTCATGGAACTCGCCGAGTTCATGCATATATTCAACCAACTCGCCGAGTCAGTTCATGCACTCGACGAGTTGGCAGGCCTGAGTGCAGATTTTCGAGATTTTGTGTTGGAATTGGTCTAGAATCATTACCTTAAACTGTTTTGGACTTGTAAAACCTGTTTTTGATGTGGTAATGATTGTGGTGAACCAATTTCAAAGTTATAATCAAAGTTTCAAGTTTATATATGTTTATATGATTCTTGAAAGTTGTTGATTATGAATGTTCATGAACTTATGAGTTTTGGTAGATCATAGGAATTATGTGCAAATTGTTTGATAGTATAATTCTTGATCTTTATGACATTGAATGGACTCCATAACTTGTCCTCAAGTTATGGAATTCCAAAAGTTTTTCTTTTAAGGTTTATTTAAAGAAGTTATAAGTTACACTTTTGAAGAGTTTTTCAGATAAATGGTTTTATGGACTCCATAACTTGTCCTCAAGTTATGGATGTCCAAGAGTGTGACAACCGTCAAAATTCGAGTCGGTTCTAGATTTGAATAAACTTAGTTGCACATATAGGCACGACACATAATAGACTTAGTAACTAGAAGCTAAGTTATAACCTACTAGAAACTTGGAAACAAGTAGGATCGGATGATAGTGTACTTAGATTTCACATTGATATGTGAATTCTACTACTACTTAACTGTAGTGACTATCCATATTTGGGTCACTCTTTAACTCAAACACCTTTTCATGAATCATATACACACATTATGCACTTGACCTAGCAGTAGAAATTAGGTTGGAGCCTCATAGAAACTTAAGTCAGAGTTGAAAACTATGACTAGTATACTTGATTCCTCAATTTCGTTTGAATCTCGAAACCACTACATAGAAGCCAATAAACCGATAAAATAAGTTACAAATATTATTTATAACTATAAAAGAGTTATAATACCATATGATAAATTGAAGTCTAAAAGATTCTATTTATTTTGATATCTAAAGATTTATTAATTCTCAAAACCCTAAAAACCCTAAAACCTAAATTTTATAAAATTTGACATCAAGAATTCTATAAAAATAGTTATGAAACTCATAATATTATCCTAAAACAATTAAATTCAGGGAAATATAATCAAGGAAAATAAAATTTAACTCATTAACATTTACCCTTAATTTATAAATCAAAAATCAAGGTTTTATGAATAAAAACTTGATTTTAGTGCACATTTTATATAAAAATTGAGATATTTTATAAAAGAACTTAAATTTTATAAAAGAAAATGAATGAGAAAGGGGTATTATACTAAAAAATTCGGATCCCTCTCTCCCCATATCTCTCTCTCACACTCTCATTCTCCAACACACACATCTCTCTTCTTTCTCTCTCTAGAAAACTCTCTCTACCTTCTCTTTACTTTTTCTCTCCAAACACCACTCCATTCTCTCTTCCTCCCTCTAAAGAACCAAGAAATATTCCATAAAAAAAACCCAAGAACACTCCTCAAACTCGAAATCTTCATCATCTTGTGGTATTCTTGAAGGTAAAATCGATTTCTACTTCACTTTTCCTTCAAGTTTTGCTCTTTTCTTACACTTTCTCCTTCTTCATCTTCTTCAAACTTGTTTTCTTTTTGTTAAAATGGTTTTTAGAACATGATGGATGTGTTTTAACACCATGAATGTATGATAAACAAGGTTGCATGTTCATGATCTTAGTGCAAAAATCGATTTTAAGGATTAAAACATCAAACTCAAGTTAAGAGTTTTTGAGAAACAAAATTTTCTTCATAAATGCATGTATACATTTTGATAAGTTTTAATCTTTTGATCTCTGGAAACATGACCAAAATATGAGGTTATCATGATATATTTAAAATACTTCAAAAGGTTTACCCAAGGAAATGATGAAAACCCACTTTTCTAACCAATCATCATGCATGCAATCTGCCAGATTTCTTTACCTGACTTTAAACTGTCATATCTCACTCATTTCTTAGCCAAAATTCGTGATTCTTTTTCTGAAATATAATATTTTGAGTTAGCTTTAAAACCCATCTGACCTCACTGAAAAATTCCAAAAGTTCGATTTTTACCAATTTTTACAAAACTGTTGCTCAAACAGCACTTTCCTTATGAACATTTGTTTTGTGTTGCATGTTCAAAGGACTTATTCATCACTAAAAATCATTCAAAAATTATTTTGAACTCTTAATATCATGTATTAATAGGTACAAAAAGATCTTGATTCAAAAGTCTTTGTAACATGTTGCAAAAATTGTCAAAGTAACATCACTAATCTTTACATAAATCACAAGAACCAAGTTTTCTCTATAATTTATTGAGCCTTTAGGCATGGTGTTCAACATCAAAAATAAGAACACAAATTGTCATTGTTATCAAATTGTATGAAGATGCATTCTGGAAATTTTCAGCTCAATATATATATTTTCTTTATTTTTATATGAAAATAATAAGAAAATAAAGTGTTAAATCATATAAAATACTTAAGCTAGTAAATAAATTATGGAAAAATTCTTGGATGATCCTTTAAGTTAATAAACATCTTCCATTAAGTTTCATCCATTTTTGTTACTGTTTAATATGGTTTTAAATTTTCTTTTTGTTTAGCTCTAATAAATCATAAAACCACATTAGGGAATATAAAAATGGTATCTAATAATTTTTGCAGCTTATACTCTCTGTGGAACACTTAGAAAAATATTTTCAGAATTTTTCATAGTGTATTCCTATTTTTCTCCGATTTTTGTATTTATAATGGACTAAAAACAGGAAAAATAGTTTTACTCATCCAAACATTATGAAAATTTACCAGAACACCTTTTAGTACATTAGGATGCTACATAAAAATTTTGATGATTTTTCTCTTCTGTATACTATTTTTCTTCTATTTTCCCAAGATTAAATACACTTAAACCCAAGTTTTATTAGAATACATACACAAAAATCATAAAATTGGGATAAACAGTTTAGAAATTCATTTTTATATTTTTCCTAGCTTAATAATGACTAATAACAGCGTTACAAAAATTTTGGACAATTTTGGAAACTATTTTCTATTTATTTCAATTTTTATTAGAATAAATGCTCAAAAATCATAAAATTGGGTTAAATTGTCTGGAAATCTATTTTTATATTTTTCCCAGGTTAAGTACGTGTAATGACATTACTATAAAAAGTTTGGGGCATTTTCTTAACCGATTTCTATTTTTATGAATTTTTATATATTTAGAGAATTAAATATATGAAAAATGGTTATGCATATCCATAATCCATGAAAATTTATCTAGAAGTCTTTTAACATATTTAGAACCAAAATCTGAAGTTTGGTAATTTTTATTAATTGTTTATTATTTTTCATGATTTTATGGTTATTCAAGAAACTAAAATGGTGAAAAATAGTTAGACAAATCAAAAATTCAAGAAAATTTATCTTGAGGTCTTTGACTTCAATTAAAACTGAAATGCAAAGTTTGGGAACTTTTAGAACTAAATTGACTTAGTTTTGAATATTTAATCATTGGAACATCTCTAAAATGTTAAATATTAACATTTCAATAATGGAAATTTTCCACTTAAATTGTTATATAACAATTGATTCTTTGAAACTTAATTTCCACATAAAAATGTTTGTAACTTATCAATATTAAATTTTGACACATTATTGGCATAATTCTATTGTAGTAGTAAGTATACTAGTGTTAGATTTCGATTAGAGACTCATTAGCGAATACCATTATTGTAGGAATCGGTAGTGGTACACGTGGAACGTAGTTCAAGACACCATTTGCATCATCTCAATGCATTGTGAGTATTCACGCACTCCCCTATTTTCAGTTTTTATGTTTTGGGGTGGAAAAGCATGTCCCGAAAAACTATTATTTGAATGTTGTATTTAAATTGATTTGTATCAAACATGATTGCTATTTTATTGCTATGTCTCTCTATGTATTGTTGGATTAGTGTCTAAGTCCATAACTATTTTGGTATGTACTTGACCCGATGGTGCATGGTCCTTTTGGGTTGCCTTCACCAAAGCAACTTGATAGGATGAATTATGGAGAGAAAGGATTAATTATGATTTATTAATATATTATGAGAATAATATATTAAAGGAGAAATCATATTGTTTAATTAATATTAGTCAAGAATTAATTGATAATTAATTTTGTGGCTAAAAGAGATTAATTAAACTTAAGGGACTGGAACTGTAATTATAAGATAATTGCATTTGGGCTATGGATCACCTTGGAATAATAGGTTGGACGAATTCTATAGGGAAACCCATTAGAAATCGTCCGAGGGATATTCTAAAAAGGGTCCATGGGCTGCTTAGGGCTTAAGCAGTCAAATTAGGGTTTCCTAGTTGAAAACCCTAATAGCTTACATGTATATATAGTACCCTTAAGCCCCGAAAACGTGGCTAAGAGTTCCACTAGGGTTTCTGGACGTTTTGGGCAGCCTCCTCTTTCTTTATTCTTCATCCTCTTGCTCTTGGTGTTTGTGAGCCATTAGAGGAGTGACACTTGTGACTCTTAGCTTTCTAAAGCCATTACAAGGAGGATTTGAGATTGTTATTGCTACATAACAATCAAGGTATGATCTAAACCCTAATTCATATGTTAATATTGATTATCACATGCTAGATCTAGGGTTTATAGTCTTGGATGAATGCATGTACAATAGAGAAACCTAGATCCAAGCATTAGGGTTTGTATGAGCACATAGGATGTTCTTATGGTGTAAACCCATCAGTGGTATCAGAGACTTGATTGGTTTCTATTGTATTGATGCCTTGGTTATTTGTTCAAGCTTCAAAATCGATTTTTTGGCTCCCTGACTGATGAACTCGGCGAGTTCCAATGTGGACTCGGCGAGCTGCTCCAACTCGGCGAGTCCATAGAGGAACTCGGCGAGTTCGAGCATCAGTAAGAGCAGATTTCGGGATTTCTTGCTATTTTGCTTGAGGATACTTGCCTTAATTGTTTTGGGTGTTTAATATTCGAATTTTATCTTATATTTGAGAATATCCTTGATTAAACAAAAGATAATTACCAATTGATTAGATAATAACTTCCTTATATGATTAAAGATTAATTATTTGTATTAATTGGGTAACTTATCTTGCAAGAAATTGAAATTAGGTCAAATTTAGATAATCATTAAATTAATTGTTTAATTTAAATTATTTGCTATTTGATCCTTGTGTTTTTGAAATGTTTCAAATACTTGCCCTCAAGTTTTGGAATTTAAATTTTGATTAAAAGGTTTGATTTGAAATATTTAAATTCTAAACCCTAATGTTTTGAAATGTTTCAAAACTTGCCCTCAAGTTTTGGAATTTAAAAGTTGATTAAAAGTTTAATTTAGAAATGTTAGATTCTAAAACCCTAGTATTGTTTTTGAAAAGTTCAAATCACACCCTTATGGTTTTATTAAATTAATTAAGTGTATAATTAAAAGAGAGTTAATAAATCCATAGTGATATGGTTTACATTTAATTAAATTAAAAGTATGTTTTATTAAATTAGACCACCTAGTATTTTAAAAGTGTAAAATACACCCTATACTATATATAACATTAAAAGTCTAGTATTATATATATGTATGAGTAAACAGTCAGTCTTACCGTTAGTAGGCCTCATTCACGAAGCTAGTCTATAAGGGGTGTTTAAGGAAATTGCCTATAAAATGGCGATTGAATGGGTATCCACTCTTACCCACCGCTCTCTTGACTAGTGGAGGGTCGTTAGCCGAACGGGTAGGATATGGCAAACCCTTTCCATTAAAAGTATAATGAAGTATTAAGTAACTAAATGTCTTATACAAAATTCCCAATCTTAGTTACTTTAGACAAAAGTGAATTGATGCAATTCCATGACATTACACTTTGTGCCCTTGCGAAGACATTAGTGGAACGTGTGTGGCTAACCGGCACACTAAATGGTACTAAGCAAAGGTAGCAAAGGGTGACTCTCTGTTTGTCATAGTTCGGTGGAGCGTGTGTGGTTAACCGGCACATCGAATAGGTGACTGTAACATTGGGGGCACCATGTAAGTTTGCATGGTTATTCACACCCTGTTTTGTGATCCTCGGCATCCCAGTCACAAATCGAGGGGCATATCGAGATTTAAACATGCCATTGAAATGTTCAATGAATCTCAAAAGATCTAGGAATTTTCAATAGATTTAAAACTTAAATTTCTTTTTCGTTTTTCATGGTGGAAATTAGTGAATCGTCATTCACTTACCTTCAAATGTTCTGCAATTTGGGTTATGGCATCCCTCTCCCAAGTTGTAGAGTATTGTGTTGGGTCCTAGCCTTAATATCTCATTTGGGTGATTTATTAAGGACTCAATCAATCAACTAACTTGAATTTTTCTCCCGTTTTGTAGATGTCAAAGTATGACAACTATGGTCTTCCCAAATCCCGTGGAACAAGCTTTTCACATGAAGATGATATTCCACGATTCGATCGAGGAACACGAGATCATGCTTCACTTCCTTCACCTCCTCCTATTGTTCTCCCTAACCCACAAGTTCAAAAGGTTGAAAAGTTCAAACTCACTCAAGCCCTTTTGGCAAGTAAACATGAAGAAGGAAAGTCAGTGTGTGCACACGTCCTAGAGATGAAGTCGCACATTGATAAGTTAAGAATGTTGGGGTCTGTTGTCTGTGAGGAGCTGGCTGTTGACTGGGTTCTTCAGTCACTTCCTGACTCATATAGTGAGTTCGTAAGAGAGTACTATATGATGAACCACGACGTAACCCTCATCGATCTCACCTATATGCTTATTGCTGCTGAATCAGCAATGATTTGGCGCACTGGAAAAGCAAAGTTGATTGGTGGATCTGCCTTCCAGACCTCTATGGATATAGACAATGGCAACGAAAGGCATGCCATGATTGAAAAGTTTGATCATAAGAGAAAGGCAAAGTCAGAAGTAGTTCCGTGTGTTGTTCCAAAAGAGTCAATTTGCTTTTATTGCCAAGAGAAGGGGCATTGGAGACGAAGCTGCCCTATTTACCTAAGAGATCTAAGAGATGGGAGAGTCAAAACGTATGACTCTACTTTAGGTAAAATCCATTAACTAACTCTTTTAAGTTCCTATTCTAGATTCTTAATACATAATGTGATAAGATTACATTTCGATGTCTTGTAGGATCGAAGAAAAGAGAGGAATCTTAAGGGAAGAAGTGAGCGGAATCTAATCGTAAAGAAATGGATTTCGATCGCATTACTTGAAGATTAGAATCTTAAGCTACTACTTGGAGTTAGAATAGATTGCTTAGGAATATTTAACAACATAGTTTTCAGTTGAATTGCATTGTAAGGACAAATTTTTCCGCAATAATATAAATTTTGATTTTATATTATTTATTTATCCTTGCAATGGCGTGTATGAAAAATTGATGTAAGTTTCTATTATTAGCAATAATGGATTTGATTCTTAATTATGTTATTTGTGGAAAGGTCAAGAATTTACCAAATAGGGAAAGTTTCTTATCGCCCAAGTTTCAATTGGACAGAAACTTGGAATCATACAACTTGGTTGCATGATGAATGAGAAATTTCATATTTAGAAATTAGACTAATTCATTGACAAAGTGTCAAGTGAAGGACTAGGAGATCGAGTACACAAGGTTGTGTGTTGATCAAGTCCACCACAAGAGTAACAAAGATATTCGTCATGATTTACTAAGGTTAAGTAAATATGATTATACTTATGAGATTAAGTGTAATTCTCAATTGATTGAAAGAGATTCAATAAATAGCAGAACGAATAAGAAGAATCAAGTAGGCAGAAAGATAAAAGTTTCTCTATTCTAAGAAGAAGGGAGAGTACCTTTTTATTATGTTTTATGATAGGTCTTAATGATTAAGAACCATATCTCAATTGATCCTCTAAGTGAGTCTTAGTGCAATTGTATGTCTGAGAAGAGGAATCAAGAATTGAAGAAATGGTTAAATCAAGAAGTCAATCATACTTCGTTCCAAAACCAAGTCTTAGAGTTAAGATTGTGAATTGAGTGACAAGTCTTAAGAAGGTTTATAACATTCATCAAATGTGAAATTTGAAAAGGTTTTCTTATTCTTGCACAATTGGAAAGTTGTGATGTCTTGGATAAGACACAGACCAACTAGGGCCAATTTAGTGAAGTGTTTTGTCTTGATAAAAACTACACTAACTCTTGAATATTTGTTTGTCGAGAAATGTTTATTGACAAAAGAATCTTATATGTCAAGGAGTCAGTGGGAGTCTTAATGGTCTTGAAAAGTTTCAAGAACTAATCGAGAATAAACCTTATCGATCATCATTAGCACACGACTTGAGGTTTACAACCTATCGTGTTGACATTATTTTGTTTCTGTGCCATTCCAATTAAGTTAATTATGCATGTGAGTTCTATGAGTTCTCATTTGAACGCATAAAAGGCAAGCACCTTGATCAATGAAAAGTACGTTGATATGAAAGGGTGAGCTGCTTAACTACTTGGAAGACATGGTGGGCACTCGTGTTACCATAAGGCAAGAAATCAAGATTGAGAAAGTTCAGTCCATATGAGTTTGGATTTGTCGCAAACTTTGGTTTTGACAAATTCGCATGGATAGGAACACATACACCATTAAAATCTAAGTGTCATAAGATTCCCTCCTTCATGAAAATGACTGTGAGGAAATGCTTTCACTAAGAGAGATTTTAAGAAGATAGTGATTGTGAAATTGTATTCTCGAATTCTATTATGGTTACGGCATCCCTTTCCATAATTCGATTGTGAGATTTGGCAATTAGTCTGGATTGTTTAGACACACATATGAGCTATCTAAGGCAAAGGTGTATAAGTTTAAGAAGCTTAGATAAAGGATTATCAAAGCATTAGGTATTAGAAATATGAACTTCAGAAATTCAATAAGTATTGTTTTCTGGAAGTTCAGTTGTTTTCTAAAACATGTCAAAGCTAGTGGGAGCATAAGTGTTATGCTTATACGATAATAATCATCATGATTGTGGGAACATAAATGTTGTGCTTGTATGATTATTAAGGCAAGTATTGCAAGTTAGCAATATTAATTATAGAAAACAATAGTTATACTTTGCAAAGTCGTAAGGGTTGAAAAGTTGTTTTGCTATAATTAAGGGAGAGAATATTGTACTTCGTTTCAAAATCTAAAGCTTAGATTGAGAAATTTTAATAAAATTAGTCAAAGGATACATAGTGTGTTCTTAAATTTCGATTATGATTACGGCATCCCTCTTCATAGTTCGAATTGTAAGAACGAGACACATAAAATATTATGGCAGAAGATGGATAAAGCATCATATCTTTATGTAAGACATTATGCATCGTATTCCATATGCTTCGGGTATAGGATCGATTGCAAGTGCTATAATATTTGACCATTCTAAAATTTTCAAAATGTCTAGCGCATTTAGAGGGAAAAAGGACTAGAATCGGTTTTGACTAAAATAATTTAACAACTATCAAAGGACGATCCAAAGCTCGCTGAGGATTGGTCGCTTGTGAGTAGTTGGAAGTATGGTATTGGATGACATTAATATGAATAGATAAGATTCTATTAAGAATAAATTGTCATATGCCAAATATGGAAATGTTTCCATATTGGGAGTTGGATATTAAGAATCTATGTCTAGATTAGAAACTTTTATGCAAGAAGGATGTTCAAAGGAATGTACTTTGAGTGAGAGACATCATATCTATAGAATTGTTTCTGATAGAGATTGGCCAAGTCTTGATGATTTTGAGCTATGACTTTACGAAAGAATCATTGCATAAAATGTTAGAATCTAGCATAAGTAACAAGAATTTGATATTCTTATACTTATGAAAAGGATTGGAAGTTGTGAAATGAGTATGATTGGAAATGTGTTCATTTGATCTATTTCACAAAGAAAGGACCGTAGGTAAACATTGTGTGCATGCTGAGAGCATGGGACAAGTGTAGTAATAATTCAAGTAAGAAGTTGATTACCCGAAACAACAAATAATGAGTAATCGATATGGTGATAAATAAAAGGTGTTTTATTTATACTCAAAGGTTTGGGACCATATAGGATTAGTATTATTCTTGTGTTTCACTTTGCATGTTTTGACTTCCTGAATAATTAAATTGGTTCAGAAAAATCAAATTATTCGAACGGACCACAGTCGTTCATATGTTGGAAGTAGGTATGAATGAAGACTGTCGTGAATTGGTGTGTGGATTGTCTAAAGTGTATTAGACATAAGCAAATGTTTGCTGCAACGTTCATGAGTGCTTATGAATATGATTTGAGCATTGGATTAAACCCACGCTCACTTGGATCACTTCATGGATTTTATCACGAGTGATTGGTGAGACGATAATATCTTATATTCTTGAAACCGAGATGTGTGATTTGTATCTTACGAGTCGGTTACACATTGATAATATGTAAACGCACCAGTAACTTGGTGTTATAAAACATATTGTTGTGTGTGATTCGGTGAGTGAGTGCAAGCGAGCATTGAGTCGAAGTTTATCCGTTCCTTTTACCCAAAGTAGGATAAAAGTGATATCTGTGGGCCCCTCGATGATTTAGTGATGACACCTAAGCGCTTGGCCAAGCCGGGACTAATTTGATGTGTTCAATTGTAGTCTGTTGTCAGTCGTCATAAATCGGAAATCGGGAAACAACACATAGACAGAGAGAATGATTTAAATCCATGTCTCAGTCTATACGATATCTAAAATGGAGGAATATATGATCCCTTATCTAAAGGACACGCTTCTGATAGGATCAGAGTTGACAACGGTTTTTGAAAGCTACGATTGCAGATCAAGATCTGAAGTCATACGCAGAATAGTTATTAGACTTATCCAAGTGGGAGACTGTTGGATTAGTGTCTAAGTCCATAACTATTTTGGTATGTACTTGACCCGATGGTGCATGGTCCTTTTGGGTTGCCTTCACCAAAGCAACTTGATAGGATGAATTATGGAGAGAAAGGATTAATTATGATTTATTAATATATTATGAGAATAATATATTAAAGGAGAAATCATATTGTTTAATTAATATTAGTCAAGAATTAATTGATAATTAATTTTGTGGCTAAAAGAGATTAATTAAACTTAAGGGACTGGAACTGTAATTATAAGATAATTGCATTTGGGCTATGGATCACCTTGGAATAATAGGTTGGACGAATTCTATGGGGAAACCCATTAGAAATCGTCCGAGGGATATTCTAAAAAGGGTCCATGGGCTGCTTAGGGCTTAAGCAGTCAAATTAGGGTTTCCTAGTTGAAAACCCTAATAGCTTACATGTATATATAGTACCCTTAAGCCCCGAAAACGTGGCTAAGAGTTCCACTAGGGTTTCTGGACGTTTTGGGCAGCCTCCTCTTTCTTTATTCTTCATCCTCTTGCTCTTGGTGTTTGTGAGCCATTAGAGGAGTGACACTTGTGACTCTTAGCTTTCTAAAGCCATTACAAGGAGGATTTGAGATTGTTATTGCTACATAACAATCAAGGTATGATCTAAACCCTAATTCATATGTTAATATTGATTATCACATGCTAGATCTAGGGTTTATAGTCTTGGATGAATGCATGTACAATAGAGAAACCTAGATCCAAGCATTAGGGTTTGTATGAGCACATAGGATGTTCTTATGGTGTAAACCCATCATGTATGTCTATGCAACACGGAACATGAGAACTTATCGTACTAAGGCCCTTCCCTTATCTCTAACCATTAACTCTTTGAGCCAATGGTCATTATGGATAGCGCTATTAAGAATTGACAACTCCTCACTCGCCCTATTGATGGAGTGCATGATACCATATTCATTTATGGAGCGATAAGCATAGATCTTGATAGGGCTTCAGTCATAGGTTTGGTTGAGACTCATTGTTTGCTCATACACATACAAACTTGTTTCTCGTTATAGCAATAAACTTGTTATTTATTATGGCAATAAACTCGTTACTTATTATAGCAATAAACTTGTTTATTAATTATAGCAATGAACTTTGTTTCTCATTACAACAACGAACTGTTATTACTGAAAACTTATATACATGTTTTAGCAATGAAATTGTTTGCTCCATGTAGCAACGAAATTGATTGCTCATTTTAGCAATGAAACTTGTTTACTCGTTTGAGTAACGAACTTTATCTTCCATGAGAATATGAATGTTGCATCTTATTTGGGCAACATACCTTATCTCTCATGATGACAAAGAACTTTGTTTTTACAAACTTATTTACTCATCTTAACAATATACTTTTATTATTGGAAACTTTTATCAAAACTTTGATTTCAATTCATGGAACCAGTATTATTTTGTTTATCTGTGAGTACTCACCAACTATTTTTATAGTTGACGCTCGTTTTACATGCTTTTTCAGGAATCATCGAGTAAGTGGCACTTAGGGACACTTCACCTTTAGGAGCATTCGCATGTGTTGTATTTCAATTTACATTGTAATTTCTTTTAAAAGTTGTTCAAACCCATTGTGAATTTGTAATGATTTTTAATACTATGGTTGGTGTTGTCTTTTAACTTTTGCGATGAAACCCTTTGTACTGCCACGCCCTGTGTTTCCGCTTTAGCGGGGTGTGACAGGAAATGGTATCAGAGCCGAAGGTTATAGAGAATACCGGTTTTCCTTTGGAGAACCAAAACTATAGCCAAAAATTTTCAAAATGTTTTTAAAATACCGAACATACTACTAGTATAACTAATTCGAGTACGCATTATTGGACTTTAACTAAGTATAGCCTGGCCAACTATGCTTAATTAAGGAAACTTAATGCGAGGCTTGAAACGGTTATAGTAGAATTATGTTCAAAACAATTTTCAACTTAAACTTTTGAAAAACAAAATTTTTGGTGTGCGTACGGGCATTGCATATTATAGGCATTCATCTAGATACACTTAGAAACTAAGTTCACTGTTATATCAATGCCCTTATTTAGAAATATTCTTATCCCTTATCAAGTGCTAGGTTAACCACTTAGGTTATATCACTAGCCACTCTAGGAGCAATGCACTTAGTACTGAGAATGAGTATTCCTTGGTAGCTATTGACTTTAGATGTAAGGTTAGTAGCTAGATATACACTAGTAATAATCATAAGTCGAAACCTATACCAATTATTCCTCAATACCTCTTCATCGTCTTCGTACTAGAGTTACAACTATGAAAAAGTGTTTCGATATCGACACGAATGATAATTGGAGCATCGCGTAAGGAGGTAGATGAGTCGCCACTAAGTAATCATTTGGATACCATTGGTGGGCATTCCGGATTCGACTCACGAGGAGACACGGAGGTTTAACCCATACGTGAGACCTTATTACTACACTACGATTTAGCTCTAAGTTGTTTCCACCTTGAGCTTAAAACTTAACATTGGATATCCATTTGACCTCTATAAAAGGTCGTAAACTGTATTGAGACCATAAAACGTTTTTCAAACAATTTTTCTTGTCCTTTATCTTGGGGGAAAAGACATCGGCACTCGCCTTAGACTCGCATTAGTATTTAGGTATGATCAGCTACACTAACATACTTATTCCTTGATCGGTGGAGGGTCGTTAGCCGAACGGGTAGGACAATGACTTTAATTCTCATTAAAAGTATAATGATTATAAAGTAACTAAATATTTTTATAATTCCCAATCTTAGTTACTTTAGGAAAATGTGAATTTGGTGCTAACCCATAAAATTCACACTTTGTACCTTACCAAGTCGTTGGTGGAGCGTGTGTGGTTAACCGGCACACTAACTTGGACTAGTAAGGCTCACGAAGGGTGAGTTAATGTTTATCATAGATCGGTGGAGCGTGTGTGGTTAACCAGCACATCGATTAGGTGATAATATTAAGGGTACCAAGTGAGTTTGCATGGTTATTCACACCTTGTTTTGTGATCCTCGGCATCCCAGTCACAAAACTTGAAGGGCACAATCGAGATTGAAACATGTCATTGAAAAGTTCAATGAATCTCAAAAGAATCTAGGAATTTCAAATCTAATTAAAACCTAATAATTCATTTCGTTTTTCATGGTGGAAATTGGTGAATCGTCATTCACATACCTTCAAATATTTTATAGCTTGGATTACGGCATCCCTCTTCCGAGTTATAAAATATTGTGTTGGGTCCTAGCCTTAATATTTCATATTGGGTGTTATATTAAGGACTTAAAATCAACTAACTTGAATATCTCCCATTGTAGATGTCTGGTTTAGACAATTGTGATCTTCCCAAATCTCATGGAAATCATACTTCTCTACCTCCACCTCCTCCATTTATTCTCCCTGACCCACAAGCTCGAAGACTTGAAAAATTCAAGGTCACTCAAGCCCTACTAGCAATGAAATATAAAGATGGAAGACCTGTGTGCAATCATGTCCTAGGAATGAAGTCACACTTTGACAGGTTGAGAATGTTGGGTGTCGTTGTCCCAAGGAAGTTGGCTACTGATTGGGTTCTTCAGTCACTTCCTGAGGCATACAGTGAGTTCATTAGGAACTACTATGTGACAGATCACGACATGACCCTAATAGATCTATCTTATTTGCTTGTTGCTGCTGAGTTAGAAATGATGTGGCGCTATGGTCAAGCAAATATGGGTGGAAGGTCTACTTCTCAAACTTCCATGGACATTGAAAATAGTAACATTGGAAGTCCAGAAAAGCCTTTTCTTCCCAATGGAAAGGGATTGGCCTTGGTCAACCCGGTTGACCAAAAGGCAAAGGGAAAGGCTAAGTCTGTGATAATCTCATGTACCATTCCCAAAGAGTCTATATATTTTTATTGTCATGAGAAGGGACATTGGAAACGAAGCTGCCCTGAATACCTAAAAGATCTGAAAGCAAGTAGAAACAAAAGGTTTGACTCTGCTTCAGGATCAAGCAAAGGGAAGGACACTTAAAGAAAGAGTATGCTGAATCTGATCGCGAAGATGGATTTCAATTGCATGGTTTGAAGATCGGATTCTTGAGCTGCTACATAAGAGTTATGATAGATTGCTAGAAGATATGTAATAGCATAGTTTCCATTTAAAGTTGCATTGTAAGGAAAAAGTTTTTCCGCATTTATAAATAAATAAAATTTTGTTTTATTTTATTATATCTCCTTGCAATGGCATTTTATGAAAAATTGATGTTTGTATGGTTCTAGCAATAAATGGAAATGTGCATTTGATTCTTTCATTAGTGGTAGTGTCTAAATTTATCAAATAAGGAAAGATTCTCATCACCCAAGGTTTCAATTGGACTGAAACTTGGAATCATGCAGGTTGTGTTGCATGATGAATGAGAATTTTCATTTTTGGAAAGTTAAGACTAATTCCCTGACCACATGTATATGTGAGACAGGTGAAAGACTAAAGGATCGGCTACACTGGGTGTGTGCAGGTCAAAGTCCACCACAAAGATCGATAAGACTATTCGTCATGATTTACTAAAGTTTAGTAAACATGGTTGTACCTACAAGTTGAAGTACAACTCTGAAACATTGGAAAAGTTTCAATGTATGGCAGGACGAATGGGAAGAATCAAATTGGGCAGAAAGATAAAAGTTTCTCAAATCTGAAAAGATGGGAGAGTACTTTAGTATCTTGTTTTATGATCATCTTAATGATTAAAAAATCATGTCACAATTCATCCTCTAAGGACATCTTAGTAAATTTTATGGCTAAGAAGAGGATTCATGAATTGTTGGAATGGTTAAAATCAAGAAGATGAATCATACTTCGTTCCAAAAACAAGTCTTAGAGTCATACTCCAAGATTGTTACTTGAGTGATACATCTTAAAGAAGGTTCATAACACTTGTCAAATGTAAGAGTAAAATGTTTTCTACTCTTGTACATTTGAGATTGGTAAGTTGTGATGTTTTGTATAAAACAAAGACCAACTGACATCAATTGTGTGAAGTGTTTATCTTGATAAGAATCCGCACGGACTCTTGAATGTTTGTTTGGTTGTCAAGGAATGGTTCTTGACAAAGAGAAACTTGCATGTCAAGAGGACAGTGGGAGTCTTAAAGGTCTTCAAAGTTTCAAGAGCTAATCAAGGATAAAAACCTATAGTTTATCACTAGCACACGACTTGAGGTTTGTAACCTATCGTGTTGACATAATTCTTGTTTCTGTGCCTATTCCGGTAAAGTTCACTATGTATGTGAGTTCTGTGAGTTCTCAATTGTGCGCATAATTGTTGGATTAATGTCTAAGTCCATAACTATATTTGGTATGTACTTGACCCGACCCGGCATGGTCCATTTGGGTTGCACTTCACCGGCACAATTTATATGGATAGTCTTTTGAGAATAGTATATTTATGATTTATATTAATATATTATAAGTTCTAATATATTAATATGGAATCATATTATTTAATTAGTATTGATCAAGAATTAATTTAGAATTAATTAAGTGATCAAAAAAAGAACTAATTAAATATGGACTCTTATATATATGGAATGGGCCAAGTTCATTTAGGTTGGGCTAAGCTTTCATGGATGGTCCATGGAGCTTTTAACCCATGGATCCTATGTAAATGAAAGGTCATGGGTATTAGGGTTTACATGGATGTAACCCTAATCCTCCATAATATATAAAGGGGTCCTTGGCTCATAAAATTAACAAGTGTGTGAAAATAAGAGTGGGCCGATTTTAGTGTGCATACATATTCTCTCAAGTTCTTCCAAGGTGTTTTGGTGATTTGTGATTCCATTTGAGGCTTCCACACTATTGGGGCTAAGCTCTTAAAGCTTGAAGACATCAAGCTACATCAAAAGGTATGTCATCTAACTAGAACTTTGTAGTATAGGTGCTTCATAATATGCTAGTTAGGATGAAACCTTGGAATAGTTAATATTTGCATGTATAATAGAGAAAACATAGATCCAAGGTTTATAGGGTTGCATGTACACCATAGGAGTGTTAGAATGCTCAAAACCCAACAGTGGTATCAGAGCCATGGGTTGTTTTCTGTTATATTGATGCAAATGTTTTATTTTCAAGTTGGAAAAAAAAGGAAAAAAAACATGACGTTTGTCAAATTTTAAGATAATTACTTGTTTTGTGAAAAACGAATTATTTGTAAAATTTGAATCATTTGTTATATGAGTTGAATTATGTCAAATTTAGTAAAAGATAAAATGATATGATTATTTTATTAGTTTTAAAAGTTTGATCTAAATGTTTTAAGGAGTTACATATTTTGTCATAAAATTTTGGAGCTCAAAAGTTTTTTTTTTAAAGTTGTGATCTTAAGGGTTTTTGAAACTTCCATAAATTATGGATATGAAAGTTTTTTTTTTTTTAAAAAAAAAATTTGATTCAAAGTTTTTATGGAGTTACAAAATTTGGTGTTAATGTTTTAAAGAATTCCATAACTTGTTCTTAAATTATGGAACATGGAAAGTTTCATCATAAAACACCATTAATTCCATAAGTTATGGAATCCAAAGGTTTTCAAGAATTACAAAACTTGCCCTCAAGTTTTGGAATTTGAGAAAAGTTTTTTATGAAAAAAAGAATTGAATTCTAAAACTCTTGGGTTCATAACTTAAACAATTAATTAAATGGTTTTAATTTTGAGTTTAATAATTGGAATTATGATGTTTTGTTGAATAGTTCAAATTAACTCTTATAGACTTTATTAATAGTTAATTAAAGCGTTTAATTAAAAGAGTATTATTAATCCATAAATATATGGTTTGAGTTTAATTAAATTAAAAGTCTAGTTTAATTAATAGATTAAACCACCAAATATTTTAAATGTCTAAAATACACCCTTATACTATTATAATATTAAAAGTTTAATATATTATATGTATAAGAGCAAGTCGTCTTACCATTAGTAGACTTCATTCACGAAGCCGGTCTATAAGGGGGGTATAAGGTTACTACCTATAAAATGGCAGTTTAATGGGTGTCCACTCTCACTCACCGCTTCCTTGACCGGTGGAGGGTCGTTAGCCGAACAGGTAGGACAAGGACTATAATTCTCCCTTCATTATAAGTATAATGATAAATACTAAGTAACTAAACACTTATAAATTCCCAATCTTAGTTACTTAGGAAAATGTGAATAAGGTGCTAATCCATGAAATTACACTTTGCACTTTGTTTAAGCTGTTAGTGGAGTGTGTGTGGTTAACCGGCACACTAACCTGGACTTAACAAGGTAGGCAAAGGGTAACTTAATGTTTATCATAGTATCGTTGGAGCGTGTGTGGTTAACCGGCACATCGATTGAGGGGTAAATATTAAGGGTACCAAGTATATTTGCATGGTTACTTCACACCTTGTTTTGTGATCCTCGGCATCCCAGTCACAAAACCTGAAGGGCACACTCGAGATTGAAACATGCCATTGAAAAGTTCAATGAATCTCAAAAGAATCTAGGAGTTTCAAAACCAATTAAAACCTAATAATACATTTCGTTTATCTTGGTGGAAATTGGTGAATCGTCATTCACCTACCTTCAAATATTTTATAGCTTGGATTACGGCATCCCTCTTCCAAGTTATAAAATAGTTTGTTGGGTCCTAGCCTTAATATATCATATTGGGTGTTATATTAAGGACTTAAATCAACTTTACGTGAATTTCTCCCATTGTTGATGTCTGGTTTAGACAACAATGATCTTCCCAAACCAAGCTTTCCTAATGAATATGACTTCCCGAGTTTGGCTCATGGAAGTCATACTTCTCTTCCTCCACCTCCTCCAATTATTCTCCCTAACCCACAAGTTCAAGGTCACTCAACCCCTAATGGCAAGCAAGGTCTATGTGTGATCACATCTTAGAGATAAAGTCACATATTGACAAGCCAGGAGAGTTGGGTGTCAAAGTCTTGAGAAAGTTGGATGTTCAATCACTTTCTAAGTCACATAGTGAGTTCCTTTGGGACTACTATGAAACAGACTATGACATGAACCTTAATGATCATATATATTTGCTTGGTGCTGCTGAATCAGCAATGATTTGGAACGATAGTAAAGCAAATTTTATTAGAAGATCAACTTCCCAAAAACTTTATGGACAGTGACAATGGTGACACTGGAAATCCAGAAAAAGCATTCTCTTCCCAATGGAAAGGGATTGGCCATAGTCAACCCGGTTGACCAAATGGTGACACTGGAAATCCAGAAAAAGCAGTTGCTTAAGAAGTTATGATATATTGCTAAGGAATAGATAACAACAATTTTCCATGTGGATTGTAAGGATAAGTTTTTCCGCAAAGTTTTAAAATAAAAGAAAATTGTTTAATTTTATTTATTTGAAGTATCCTTACAATGGCATTTGTGGAAAATTGTTGCTTATATGATTCCACTGACAGCAATATTGGAAAATGGATTTGATTCTTTCATTTGTGGTAGTGTCTAAATTTACCAAATCAGGAAAGTTCCTCATCACCCAAGTTTCAATTGGACCGAAACTTGGAATCATGCAAGTTGAATAGTATGATGAATGAGAACTTTCAAGCATTGGAAAATCAAGACTAATTACTTGTTCACATGGATGTGTGAGTCAAGTGAAGGACTAAAGGGATCGAGTACACATTCTTGTGCACTGGTCATGTCCACCACAAAGCTCGTTAAGACTATTTGATTTACTAAAGTTTAGTAAATATAGTTATACTTACAAGTTTAAGTATAATTCTGAAACATTGGAAAAGTCTCAATGTATGGTAGAACGAATGAGAAGAATCAAATTAGGCAGAAAGATAAAAGTTTCCCAAATTTGAAAAAAGATGGGAGAGTACTTTAGTATCATGTTTGTGATCATCTTAATGATTTAGAAATCATATCACAATTAGTCCTCTAAAGGTCATCTTAGTGTATTCTTATGACTAAGAAGAGGAGTCATGAATTGTTGAAATGGTTAGATCAGGAAGATGAGTCATACTTCGTTCCAAAACAATTCTTAGAGTCATACTCCAAGATTGTAACTTGAGTGACATATCTTAAAGAAAGGTTTAAAACACTTGTCAAATGTAAGAGTAAAAGTGTCCTACTCTTGTACATTTGAAATTGGTAAGTTGTGATGTTTTGGATAAAACAAAGACCAACTAAGGCCAATTGTGTGAAGCGTTTGTCTTGATAAAGAATCCGCACTATCTCTTGAATATTTGGCAAGATAGTCTTATATGTCAAGAGGATAGTGGGAGTCTTAAAGATCCTAAAAAGAATTTCAAGAACTAATCAAGAATAAAACCTGAGGTTCTTCACTAGCACACGACTTGAGGTTTATAACCTATCGTGTTGACATATTTTGTGCCCATTCCAGTTAAAGTTGGCTTTGCATAGGAGTTCTGAAAGTTCTCAATTGGTTGCATAACAACTTGGAAGCAATGGCAGGCCCTGTACTGCCAGGTGGCAAGAAGTTAAGATTGCATAAGTTCAGTCCATATGAGTTTGGATTTGTCATTATCCTTGTCTTGTGACTATGGTTTTGACGATTCACATGGATAAGAACACATACACCATAAAATCTAAGGGTCATAAGGTTTCTCTCCGATTCATGAAAATGATGGTGAGGAAACACTTCCACCAAGTAGATTTGAAGCAGATGGCAAAAGGTCTAAACAATTGAGACTATGATTACAACATCCCTTTTCATAGTTCTGAAATTGTTTAGACACACATGCATGCTATCTAAGGAAAGGTGTATGATTTTGATAAAGTTTTGTCAAAGCATCTCGTATCAGAAATCTGAACTTTGGTAAGAAAGTCAATAAAGTATTGATTTCTAGAAGTCCAGCTGATTTCTGAGTACATGTCAAAGCTAGTGGGAGCATAAGTGTTATGCTAATAATCATCATGTTAGTGGGAGCATGATAATTATTGTTAGTGTTGCAAGTTAGCAATGTTAATTATAGAAAACAAAAGTTTCAATTCGTGAGGCTGCAGGGATTGAAAAAGTTGTTTTGCTATAATTAAGGGAGAGGATATACTTCATTTCAGTTCTAAAGGCTTAGATTGAGACCTTAATCATCTTTAGTCAAGAATATATATATGAATTTCATGTTGGATTGGTTCAACTTAAGGAAATTCTATATATTGCGTTCTCAAAATTCGATTATGATTACGGCATCCCTCTTCATAGTCAAATTTTGAAAACATGGCAAATAAAAATATTGTAGCAAAAGACTGGTCTATAATTATGTCTTTATGTGAGACATCATGAATCGTGTACCATTTGCTTTGGGTACAGGATCGATTGCATGTGCTATAATATTTGTCATTTCTAAATTTTTCCAAATGCCGAGAGGCATTAAGAAGGGAAAAGGTCTAGAATTGGATATGACTAAAATGATTAAGCAATTGTCGAGGACAATCTGAGGTTTACCAAAGATTGGTTGCTCAGGGACAGTTGGAAGTATAGTGCTAATTTTGGAAGGACCATATTGACATATTCTGAAAAGAGGCATCTCTTATTCAGAAGTGATAGTCAAAATGAGAATGTGGATTTGTCTCCATAGGTGGAAGTTATATGTGTAAGATTAGAAAACTTAATGCAAGAAGCATGTCCAAAGCAATGTACTTTGAATATGAGACTTAGTTTCCATGGAGTTGATCTCCATTGGAATACCTTATAATGACTGTTGACAAGTCTTTGTGACTTTGTACATATTCATTACAGGAGGGTCAGTGCATATAAGTTTAAAATCTAAACTGATTTCGATAAATGATAGGAATTTGAAATTCTCACATTTTTCGATAAGGATTTGGGAGTGTGAAATTAGAATCATTGAAATTATGTTCAATTGGTTTATTTCACAAAGTAAGGATCATAGACAAACATAGAGTGCATACTTGGTGTATGGCAAAGCTATTGTTTAAGAAAAACATAGTGTACATGCTTGGAGCATGGGACAACTAGTGTTTTTAATTCAAGTATAAAGTTGATAAAACCGAAACAATGAATAATGAGTAATCAGTATGGTGATAAATAAAAGTGTTTATTTATATTCATAGGGTTTGATACCATATTTGATTCATTTATTCTTGTGTTTCACTTTGCATGTTTTGACTTCCAGAATAACTAAGTCGCTCTTCCTGAATGACTAAGTTATTCAAACTATCCACAGTCGGTCATATGTTGGAAGTAGATATGAATCAAGACTGTCATGGGTTGGCTTGTAGAGGTCTATGATGTTGGACAAAGCGGTGCTACAACACTCATGAGTGCTCATAAGTTCTGAGTATTGGATTCAACCCGCGCTCATTTGAATCACTTCATGGATTTTATCACGAGTGATCATGAGACGATAATATCTTATATTCTTCAAACCTAGAGATATGAGTTGTTACTATGAGTTGGTTATACATTGATTGCACGAAAACGCATTTGGTAACTCGATGTTATAAAACGTGCCTTTGTGTATGATTCAACAAGTAGTAGAACAAGCCATATGAGTCGAAGTTTATCCATTCCTTTTACCTTCGGGATAAAAGCGATATCTGTGGGCCCCTCGATGATTTAGCGATGACACATGTGAGTGCTTGGCCAAGCCAGGACTGGTTTGATTTGTTCAATCAGTCAGTCATCATAAATCGAAAATCGGGAAACAACAAATGGACAGAGAGAATGATTATAATCCATGTCTCAGTCCATATGATATCTAAAAAGGAGGAATATATGATCCCTTATCTAATGGACAAGTCATTGACAAAGGTCAGAGTTCATTGACAAGATCAGAGTTCGACAGCGGCTTTAAGAGCTACGATTGCCAGTTGGTTTTTGAAGTCATACTCAATAATAGTTTTAGACTTATCCAAGTGGGAGACTGTTGGATTAATGTCTAAGTCCATAACTATATTTGGTATGTACTTGACCCGACCCGGCATGGTCCATTTGGGTTGCACTTCACCGACACGATTTATATGGATAGTCTTTTGAGAATAGTATATTTATGATTTATATTAATATATTATAAGTTCTAATATATTAATATATAATCATATTATTTAATTAGTATTGATCAAGAATTAATTTATAATTAATTAAGTGATCAAAAGGAACTAATTAAATATGGACTCTTAGATATATATATATATATATGTGTAGTGGGCCAAGTTCATTTAGGTTGGGCTAAGTCTTCATGGATAGTCCATGGACCTTTAACCCATGGATCCTAGGAAATGAAAGGTCATGGGTATTAGGGTTTAACCCTAATCCTCTACACTATATAAAGGGTCTTATGGTTCATGAAATTATGCTAGTGGCTAGTGTGGATACACTAAAGAGGGCAATAACCGATTTCATAGTGTGAGCCAAGTATCCATATTCTCTAAAGGTTTTCCAAGGTGTTTTGGTGATTTGTGATTCCACTTGAGGCTTCCACACTATTGGGGCTAAGCTCTTAAAGCTTGAAGACATCAAGCTACATCAAAAGGTATGTCATCTAACTAGAACTTTGTAGGATAGGTGCTTCATAATATGCTAGTTAGGATGAAACCTTGGAATATTTAATATTTGCATGTATAATAGAGAAAACATTGATCCAAGGTTTATAGGGTTGCATGTACACCATAGGAGTGTTAGAATGCTCAAAACCCAACACTTCTATCCCTTCCATGCAAGAGTTGTGATGTCTTAATGGATTAATAAGTTAGGGTTTTAGCTTTTGGACCTTTTCTAGCCATGGAGAGTCATAAAGGTGGAAACTTTATGACTTAAGTCGATGTTTTAAGTCTAGATCTGAGCTCTGGACAAAAGGCCTTAATGGATAAAGTGCTTAATGAAGGAGTGGGATCATGTCGTGAATGTTGGGCGTACGTTGAGTACGTTGGGCGTACTCAGCAGCCTTGGACTTTGACTTTTGGTGACCGTTGAATTTTTAACCAAGTTTGAATTTGAGTCAGACTTGAGGATTTTGGGCTATTAATTAAGATTCTATCTGGTTCTGGTGTTAGTGGATTCGCGGGTGCAAGCAATGCAAAAAAGGGATCGTATCACAATGTTTCAGAGTTCTTTGATTTAGGTGAGTTTGCCTCACTGTACTTGTGGGTTGAAGGAACCAATGTCAGCCCACTAGGTTATGTATCCTGGTATATAGAATGTTGTTATGTTGTGATGATATGTTAGATCTTTATCCTGGTATATAGGATGGTGTTATGTTGTGATGATCTGTTATATATGTATCCTGGTATATAGGATGTTGATGTGCTGTCGTGATCTGCTTGATCTATGTATATATCCTTGTATGATAGGATGTTTCAGTAGTGGTATGCTGGTTAGAGTGCTAGTAGACTGGTTATCATCTAGTGGAGTGCCCTACGGGGCTGTATGTAGTCATGTAGGATAGCCTGAGAACTCTTGATCTAGGCTTTCTTGCCTGTTCCTTGTTTGGTTGTGGCTCTAGAGTAGGATCATCTGTTCGGGTGGCTATCTCACCTCTGGTTACTTATGGTTACGTACTTCATGGAGGTTAGCTGGTAGTAGGACAGTATGGTGTGAGAGGACTAGTATGCGGTAGTGAGTTGTATGATTGATGTTTGCCTGTATTATGTGCCTACTTGATCCTTGATTGTTTATATGTCTACATATGGTGGTAGTGGGTTGAGGTGGTCCTTCTTGTGCGAAATCCAACAAACCTAGGAGCAAGCCAGACTTATGTTGTGGGCTCGGGAGCAAGCCAGACATAAGCTGTAGGCCCGAGAGGCAAACCAGACTTATGCTTTGGGCTCGAGAGTAAGCCATACATGAGCAGTGGGCCGGTAGGCAAGCTATACTCATGTTGAGGACTTAGGGGTAACCCAGTCTGTTAACTGTGAACCCAGTATGTGTGATGTTATATGTTTGTGTGGTGGTGTTTTAGGGGAACTCTCTAAACTTTGTGCTTACCCAGTTGTTTAAGTTTTTCAGGTTTTATCAGTGATCGTGGGAAGGCGAAGGCGAGACTATACACACTCATCAGCAACATTGAGGATTCTGCGTTTCTTATATTACTCTGATTTTCAATTAACGTATTTTGGAATAAATAGTTTTCTTAATAAGAGACTTATAATTGGGAAGTTTTACCTTAATAAAAATAAAATTTTTGGTTGTAAAAAAGGGATGTTACACCGTTTAGGCTCACCAATGCACCTGTGACATTTATGGATTTGATGAATCGGGTATGCAAACCTATGCTCGAACGTTCGGTTATTCTTTTTATCAATGATATTATGGTCTATTCCAAGACCAGGGAGCAGCATGAGGAGCACCTTTGAGAGCTGCTGGGAGTTTTGAGGAGGGAGAGGTTTTATGCAAAGTTCTCGAAGTGTGAGTTCTGGTTACGGGAGGTCCACAAGGAACTGGGTAAGAGATTACACTTTAGCACTGCTTATAATCCGCATACTGACGGTCAGAGCGAGCGGACCATCTAGATGCTCGAGGATATGTTGAGAGCCTGTGTTGTAGATTTCGGTGGGAGTTGGGACTCCTACCTTCCTCTGGCAGAGTTTTCTTACAACAACAGCTACCACTCCAGTACCAATGTGCCACCATTTGAGCTTCTTTATTGGAGAAAGTGTCGTACCCCAGTTTTTTGGGGGGATATCGATCATAGGGTCATAGGAAAGACCGAGGTAGTACTTCAGATGACAGATCTTATCCAACAGATCAGGCAGAGGTTGCAGACATCTCAGAGTCGGCATAAGAGTTATACTGACAGACGTCAATCCAAGTTGGAGTTTCAGGTTGACGATAAGGTTTTACTGAAGGCTTTTGGATTAGGTGTCTAAGCCCATAACTATATTTGATATGTACTTGACCCGGTTGTAGCATGGTCGTTTTGGGTTGTCTTCACCAAAACAACTTGACTGGATGATTAATGGAGAAAGAGGTTATTGTTGTTTATTAACATATTATATGAATAATATATTAAAAGAGAAATCATATTAGTTAATTAATATTGGTCAAGAATTAATTAAGAAATTAATTTTGTGGTCAAAAGATATTAATTGAACTTAGGGGACTAGAATTGCAATTATAAGATAATTGGATTTTGGGCTGTGGATCCATTAGAAAGGGGTGGATGAAATCAAGGTGGGAAGCCCACCTTGAATTCGTCCAAGGCCTCATTCTGGAAGGTTCCTTTGGACTGCTTAAGGCCTAAGCAATCCAATTAGGGTTTTGACTGAAACCCTAGCAGCTCACCTATATAAAGGACCCTAGGCTTTGCATTTTCGGCAACACCTTGAACCCTAGAGATCAAGAGCCGATTTTGAGCCTCCTTCCCCTCTCTCCAAGATCATTCAACTTGCCTTGGTGTTTATGATCGATTAGACATATTACACTTGTGATACTAAAGCTCTCAAGGGTTGACGATTCTTGCTACAATTGAAAGGTAATCATATAAACTTGTTTTAGTTATTGATTTTGATTTTTGTATGCTAGTATTAGGGTTTATAAGCTTTGGATGATTTGCATGTACAATTAGAGAAACCTAGATCCAAAGCTTTAGGTTTTGCATGTGCATCATAGGATTGATGTAATGCTCAAAACCTATCAGTGGTATCAGAGCCTAGGTTGTTTTCTATTGTATTTGATGCCTTGTTTGATCATTCATTGCTTGAAAAGTCGAATTTTCTACCCTCTAACAGCTAAACTCGTCGATTCACCCGATGAACTCGACGAGTCCAGTAAGTAACTCGGCAAGTCAGAGAGTCTGGGAGCAAATCTTTCGGGATTTTGGCGTATTTTGGATTGGGATAATTACCAAAAACGTTTTTGATTAATAAAATCCAATTTTTATTGAATTGATATGATTATCCACATCCAAATAGAAGATAATTGTCAATTAATTAGATAATTATTGCCTTATATGATAATCTTGGTTATTTGAATTATTTGATTGAATTATCTTGACATGAAATTGAATTAGGTCAAATTTAGATAATCACTAATTAATTGTTTAATTAAATTATTTGTAATTTGATCTAGAATGTTTTGAAAAAGTTTCAACACTTGCCTTCAAGTTTTGGAATTCAAATTTTTGATTAAAAGTTTAATTTTGAAATATTTAAATTCTAAACCCTAGAATTTTACAAGTTCAAAATTCAACCCTTATACTATTATAATATTATAAGATTAATAATATATATGTATAAGATTAAGCTAGTTTTACCGTTAGTAGGCCTCATTCACGAAGCCGATCTATAAGGGGGGTATAAGGTTGTTGCCTATAAAATGGCAGTTTAATGGGTGTCCACTCTCACCCACCGCTTCCTTGATTGGTGGAGGGTCATTAGCCGAACGGGTAGGACAGGGCAACAAATTCCTCATTAATAAGTATAATGATTATATAAAGTAACTAAATGTTTTTATAAATTCCCAATCTTAGTTACTTTAGGAAAAATGTGAAAATGTATGCTATTCCATGAAATTACACTTTGCACCTTGCCAAGTCGTTAGTGGAGCGTTTGTGGTTAACCGTCACACTAATTTGGGACTAGAAAAGGTGACAAACGGTAACTTGATGTTTATCATAGATCAATGGAGCGTGTGTGGCTAATCGGCACATTGATTAGGTGGTAAATGACATCGAGAGTACCAAGTATATTTGGATGTTTATTCACACCTTGTTTGTGATCCTTGGTATCCCAGTCACAAACTTGAAGGGCATAATTGAGATTTAAACATGCCAACGAAAAGTTCAATGAATCTCAAAGGATCTAGGAGTTTCAATACATTTAAAACTTAATTTCCTTTTTCATTTTCATGGTGGAAATTAGTGAATCGTCATTCACTTACCTTCAAATTATTTGCTGTTTGGATTACGACATCCCTCTTCTAAATTGTAAATAATGTTGTTGGATCCTAGCCCTAATTTCTCATTTTGTGTGTTTAATTAGGGATTCTTATCTAATCAAACTTTGTTCCTTTTCTATTTCAGATGTCTACTCAAAACAACGCTTTTGGCTCGACCCCTTCTGGCTCGTTCTCACTCATGAACTTGTGTGGGAGGGTGATATTCGATGGGATCAATTTCAATGATTGGATCTGCAACATCCGCATGGTCACCTGCTACGAGGACAAGGAGTATGTTCTCGACAAGGAGCTAAAAGAGGTCAACCCAAACACTGCTACTCCCGAAGAAATTGTTGCATTCGAGGCTCATGAGCGAGATGCTACGAAAGTTCATTGCATCATGCTCGTGACAATGACCGCTGAACTCCAAAAGTCCTACGAGGACTACTACCCCTACGAGATGCATCAAGATTTGATGGATAGGTACCATCAAAGCGCGAGGCAGGAAAGGTACGAGATCATCGCCTCGATGATCACTACCAAAATGAAGGACGGAGAGTCCGTCACGGCCCACTTGCAGAAAATGCAGAGGTATGTGGACCGCTTACTGAAGTTAAATGTTAACTTCGATGAGGAGCTGGCCATATATATCATTCTGCACTCCTTACCTCCTTGTTACAACCAGCGCCGTATGACCTACCACATGAACAAGGAGGAGGTCACTCTAAGCAAGCTTCAAGGCTTGCTAAGGACTACTGAGAGTAGTATGAAAGACAAATCCATTGCATCAACTCCTACTGATGTTGCCCCCGTTTTGGCTATTGGGCAAGGAAAAGGAAAGAAGAGGAAGGATCCTTCTAAGAGCCACAAGGGTAAACCCCATGATGGATCCTCTTCTAGTGGGACCAAAGCTGGCTCTACTTCTCCCTCTTCCAACCCAAAAGAAGCAGAGTGCTTCTACTACCACGACAAAGGGCATTGGAAACGAAGTTGCCCGAAGTATCTGCAGGACATCAAGGATGGGAAGATAAAGCCATCCTTCACAGGTATTTATACTATACAATCTAATAACTCATCACATGCTATTTCTTGGGTACTTGATACAGGATGTGGTTTTCACATTTGTTCTGATTTGAAGGGTCTAAGAAGAAGTAGGGATGTGGAGCATGGGAAGATGAACCTAATCATGGGGAATAGGAAAGCGTCGCCTGTCACCAAGATTGGAGTTTACTCTTTAGTGCTTAGTAGTGGGTTAGGATTAGATTTAAATGATTGTTGCTACTCGTCAGAAATGGCGAGAAACATTATTTCTTTTCATGGTTTGTATAGACAAGGTTTTAGATTTTCTTTTAATAATGAAATTGGTTCTATTAATGCCTTCTTGAATGGTACTTTCTATTTGAAGCATTGCCTTGTAATGGAGTATATGAAACTGTGAATATTGTTGATAACTTAGGAAATAATGTGTTGCATATTGATTCTTCCAATGGTTTGGACAAAGCATGCTTGTGGAATTGTGGTCTTGGACATGTCAACAAGAAGCGCATAGCCTAACTCCAAAAGGATGGAGTGTTGGAGTCATTCGACCTCAAATCAGATGACACGTGCGAATCTTGTTTACTTGGAAAGATGACCAAGTCACCCTTCATTGGTTCTTGTGAAAGGGGTGAGGGTTTATTGGATCTCATACATACGGATGTGTGTGGACCCTTTAGATCCACCACAAGGGATGCGAGCCGCTTCTATGTGACTTTTACTGATGATTATAGCAGATATAGGTATATCTACTTAATCAAGCACAAGTCAGAAACCTTTGAAAAGTTCAAAGAGTTTAAACAGGAAGTGGAGAATCAGCTGGGCAGGAAAATTAAGATGCTCCGATCCGATCGAGGAGGGGAGTACCTTAGTCTTGAATTCCACGACTACCTCAAGGAATGCGGAATTGTTTCGCAATTGACGCCGCCTAGGACACTACAGTTGAATGGTGTGGCTGAGAGGTGCAATCGAACCTTGTTGGACATGGTTCGTTCCATGATGAGTCATGCTTCGTTACCTATCTCATTCTGGGCGTATGCCTTAGAGACTGCCGCCCATATCCTTAATCTGGTCCCAACTAAGAAGGTTGCCAAAACACCTCACGAGATGTGGACAGGGAAAGTTCCCTTGTTGGCACATATCAAGGTTTGGGGTTGCGAGGCTTTCGTAAGACGAGAGACTCACGACAAGGTCGAACCTCGTAGTGAGCGGTGTATTTTCATTGGCTATCCACAGAAGTCCTTTGGATATCTCTTCTATAGACCGAGTGGCAATGTTGTCTTCGTTGCGAGGAGAGGGTTTTTCCGAGAGCGAGAACTCATATGCCAAGAGGACAGTGGGAGGCAAATTGATCTTGAAGAGCTTTAAGAATCAAGCGATGAAGGAACCTTTAACACTGACGCTCAACTCGAGGAGGAAACTCCCGTTGAACCAATTGATGAGTCCCTACCTCTTAGACATTTCAGTAGAATTAGTGTTCCACATGTGTTGTATGGTTTCCATATAACAACTGAAGGTGATACGTTTATTAGTGATAGCACACTGATAAATTTGGATGAACTAATAACTACAAGGAAGCCATGGCAGGCCTGGAGTCTGCGAAATGGAAAGAGGCTATGGACAATGAGATTCAGTCCATGTATGACAATCAAGTTTGGAACTTGGTTGACAATGTGCCAGGTCGTAAGATGGTCGGGTGCAAATGGATCTTCAAGAAGAAGACCGAAATGGATGGGAAAGTGCACATGTATAAGGCGCGACTGGTTGCGAAGGGATTTACTCAAACTCCTGGAGTTGACTATGATGAGACCTTCTCACCAGTAGCGAAGATTAAATCTATAAGGGTCATGCTAGCCATAGCTACGTTTCATGATTATGAAATATGACAGATGGATGTCAAAACCGCTTTCCTTAATGGAATGTTGGCTGAGGATGTTTACATGAGTCATCCAGTGGGTTTTGTCGATGCGAAGCACCCTAATAGAGCGTGTAAGCCTGAGAAATCCATCTATGGATTGAAACAAGCATCTCGCAGATGGAATCTTTGTTTCGATGAGAAAGTCAAAGAGTTTGGTTTCTCAAGAAGCAAGGATGAGTCCTGTGTATATGGCAAAGCCAGTGGGAGTATAGTTAGTTTTCTCATTTTGTATGTGGATGCCACACTAATCATAGGAAACGACGTCCCAAACTTGCAGGAGGTTAAGTCTGTTGGATTAATGTCTAAGTCCATAACTATATTTGGTATGTACTTGACCCGACCCGGCATGGTCCATTTGGGTTGCACTTCACCGACACAATTTATATGGATAGTCTTTTGAGAATAGTATATTTATGATTTATATTAATATATTATAAGTTCTAATATATTAATATGGAATCATATTATTTAATTAGTATTGATCAAGAATTAATTTAGAATTAATTAAGTGATCAAAAAGAACTAATTAAATATGGACTCTTATATATATGGAATGGGCAAAGTTCATTTAGGTTGGGCTAAGCTTTCATGGATGGTCCATGGAGCTTTTAACCCATGGATCCTATGTAAATGAAAGGTCATGGGTATTAGGGTTTACATGGATGTAACTCTAATCCTCCATAATATATAAAGGGGTCCTTGGCTCACAAAATTGGCACAAGTGTATGAAAATAAGAGTGGGCAGATTTTAGTGTGCATACATATTCTCTCAAGTTCTTCCAAGGTGTTTTGGTGATTTGTGATTCCATTTGAGGCTTCCACACTATTGGGGCTAAGCTCTTAAAGCTTGAAGAAATCAAGCACCAACAAAGAGGTATGTAATTCTACTAGATTTTATATTACATGTACTTTATATTATGCTAGTTAGAACAATACCTTGGAAAATTGATATTTGCATGTATAATAGAGAAAACATAAATCCAAGGTATTTAGGGTTGCATGTACACCATAGGTGTGTTAGAATGCTCAAAACCCAACAGTGGTATCAGAGCCAGGTTGTTTTCTATTATATTTGATGCAAATGTATTTTTTTTTTCAAGTTGAAGGGAAAAAAAGGAAAAAAACATGAAATTTGTCATATTTTAAGATAATTACTTGATTTTATGAAAAACTAATTATTTTTAAAATTTGAGTCACTTTACTATATGAGTTGAATTAGGTCAAATTTAGTAAAAGATAAAATGATATGATTGTTTTATTAGTTTTAAAAGTTTGATCTAAAGAGTTTTTTGAAACCTCCATAAGTTATGGATATGAAAAGGTTTTAAAAAAAATTGATTCAAAGTTTTTTATGGAGTTACAAAACTTGGTCTTAATGTTTTAAAATTCCATAACTTGTTCTTAAGTTATGGAACATGAAAAGTTTTTTTGTGTTACCTTGTTTTATGAGTTAATTTAGATTGATGAAAAAATATTATTTGTTAAGTTGCTTTCAATCCATATTAATCTAAAAGAAGTTCATAAAATGTGTTTTTGTAACTTTTCTTCAAGTCACATAAAAGGTCACATTTATGAATCTTAAAACTCATAAAAGTGCCATAGGTTACACAAAAATGAAGAGTTTTTTTTTTCTTTTTCATTAAACTATTTTATGACTCCATAATTTGTCCTCAAGTTATGGATGTTTAAGAGTCACTTCTTTAAAAGTGTTATTAAAGAATAAGAGGTTACATAAAAATGAAGAGTCTTCATTTTAATGAACCATTAAACTCGTAAGTTATGAAATGAAAGGTTTTGAATAGTTTCAAAACTTGCCCTCAAGTTTTGGAATTTGTAAAGTCTCACACACATTAATGCTTTAATTCCAAACTCTACAATTTTAAAAATTAAAATTCAAACTTTATGGACTTCATTAAATTAGTTAAAGTGTTTAATTAAAATAGTTAATAATTCCATAAAGACATGGTTTAAGTTTAATTAAATTAAGAGTATAGTTTAATTAATAGATTAAACCACCAAGTATTTTAAATGTTTAAAATACACCCTTATACTATTATTATAATTTTAATTATATAGATATGTATAAGATAAAGTCAATCTTACCGTTAGTAGGCCTCATTCACGAAGCCGGTCTATAAGGGGGGTATAAGGTTACTGCCTATAAAATGGCAGTTTAATGGGTGTCCACTCTCACCCACCGCTTCCTTGACCGGTGGAGGGTCGTTAGCCGAACAGGTAGGACAAGGACTATAATTCTCCCTTCATTATAAGTATAATGATAAATACTAAGTAACTAAACACTTATAAATTCCCAATCTTAGTTACTTAGGAAAATGTGAATAAGGTGCTAATCCATGAAATTACACTTTGCACTTTGTTTAAGCTGTTAGTGGAGCGTGTGTGGTTAACCGGCACACTAACCTGGACTTAACAAGGTAGGCAAAGGGTAACTTAATGTTTATCCTAGTATTGTTGGAGCGTGTGTGGTTAACCGACACATCAATTGAGGGGTAAATATTAAGGGTACCAAGTATATTTGCATGGTTACTTCACACCTTGTTTTGTGATCCTCGGCATCCCAGTCACAAAACCTGAAGGGCACACTCGAGATTGAAACATGCCATTGAAAAGTTCAATGAATCTCAAAAGAATCTAGGAGTTTCAACACCAATTAAAACCTAATAATACATTTCGTTTATTTTGGTGGAAATTGGTGAATCGTCATTCACCAACCTTCAAATATTTTATAGCTTGGATTACGGCATCCCTCTTCCAAGTTATAAAATAGTTTGTTGGGTCCTAGCCTTAATATATCATATTGGGTGTTATATTAAGGACTTAAATCAACTTTACGTGAATTTCTCCCATTGTTGATGTCTGGTTTAGACAACAATGATCTTCCCATACCAAGCTTTCCTAATGAATAAGACTTCCCGAGTTTGGCTCATGGAAGTCATACTTCTCTTCCTCTACCTCCTCCAATTATTCTCCCTAACCCACAAGTTCAAGGTCACTCAAGCCCTAATGGCAAGCGAGTTCTATGTGTGATCACATCTTAGAGATAAAGTCACATATTGACAAGCCGGGAGAGTTGGGTGTCAAAGTCTTGAGAAAGTTGGATGTTCAATCACTTTCTAAGTCACATAGTGAGTTCCTTTGGGACTACTATGAAACAGACTATGACATGAACCTTAATGATCATATCTATTTGCTTGGTGCTGCTGAATAAGCAATGATTTGGAACGATAGTAAAGCAAATTTGATTAGAATATCAACTTCCCAAAAACTTTATGGACAGTGACAATGGTGACACTGGAAATCCAGAAAAAGCATTCTCTTCCCAATGGAAAGCGATTGGCCATAGTCAACCTGGTTGACCAAATGGTAAAGAGAAAGGCTAAGTCTGAGATAGTCTCATTACCAATGGGTCCATATGTTTATTTTGCCAAAGGAAGGGGCGTTGATTGCAAAGCTGCCAAATTTACCTAAGGATGTTAAAGTCAATAAGTTTGACTCTACATCAGGTAGAGCCCATTATCTAACTCTGTTAAGTTCTATTCTGAGATCCTCATTACATGATGTGACTGGGTCACATGTTGATGTTTTAAGAATCAAAGAATAGAGAGAAATCTTAAAGGAAGTATATGCTGATTCTGATCGCGAAGGTGGATTTCGATCGCATCAGAATTTTGAGCAGTTGCTTAAGAAGTTATGATATATTGCTAAGGAATAGATAACAACAATTTTCCATGTGGATTGTAAGGATAAGTTTTTCCGCAAAGTTTTAAAATAAAAGAAAATTGTTTAATTTTATTTATTTGAAGTATCCTTACAATGGCATTTGTGGAAAATTGTTGCTTATATGATTCCACTGACAACAATATTGGAAAATGGATTTGATTCTTTCATTTGTGGTAGTGTCTAAATTTACTAAATCAGGAAAGTTCCTCATCGCCCAAGTTTCAATTGGACCGAAACTTGGAATCATGCAAGTTGAATAGTATGATGAATGAGAACTTTCAAGCATTGGAAAATCAAGACTAATTACTTGTTCACATGGATGTGTGAGTCAAGTGAAGGACTAAAGGGATCGAGTACACATTCTTGTGCACTGGTCATGTCCACCACAAAGCTCGTTAAGACTATTTGATTTACTAAAGTTTAGTAAATATGATTATACTTACAAGTTTAAGTATAATTCTGAAACATTGGAAAAGTCTCAGTGTATGGCAAAACGAATGAGAAGAATCAAATTAGGCAGAAAGATAAACGTTTCTCAAATCTGAAAAAAGATGGGAGAGTACTTTAGTATCATGTTTGTGATCATCTTAATGATTTAGAAATCATATCACAATTAGTCCTCTAAAGGTCATCTTAGTGCATTCTTATGACTAAGAAGAGGAGTCATGAATTGTTGAAATGGTTAGATCAGGAAGATGAGTCATACTTCATTCCAAAACAATTCTTAGAGTCATACTCCAAGATTGTAACTTGAGTGACATATCTTAAAGAAAGGTTTAAAACACTTGTCAAATGTAAGAGTAAAAGTGTCCTACTCTTGTACATTTGAAATTGGTAAGTTGTGATGTTTTGGATAAAACAAAGACCAACTAAGGCCAAGTGTGAAGTGTTTGTCTTGATAAAGAATCCGCACTATCTCTTGAATATTTGGCAAGATAGTCTTATATGTCAAGAGGATAGTGGGAGTCTTAAAGATCCTAAAAAGAATTTCAAGAACTAATCAAGAATAAAACCTGAGGTTCTTCACTAGCACAAGACTTGAGGTCTATAACCTATCGTGTTGACATATTCTGTGCCCATTCCAGTTAAAGTTGGCTTTGCATAGGAGTTCTGAAAGTTCTCAATTGGTTGCATAACAACTTGGAAGGAATGGCAGGCCCTGTACTGCCAGGTGGCAAGAAGTTAAGATTGCATAAGTTCAGTCCATATGAGTTTGGATTTATCATTATCCTTGTCTTGTGACTATGGTTTTGACGATTCACATGGATAAGAACACATACACCATAAAATCTAAGGGTCATAAGGTTTCTCTCCGATTCATGAAAATGATGGTGAGGAAACACTTCCACCAAGTAGATTTGAAGCAGATGGCAAAAGGTCTAAACAATTGAGACTATGATTACAGCATCCCTTTTCATAGTTCTGAAATTGTTTAGACACACATGCATGCTATCTAAGGAAAGGTGTATGATTTTGATAAAGTTTTGTCAAAGCATCTCGTATCAGAAATCTGAACTTTGGTAAGAAAGTCAATAAAGTATTGATTTCTAGAAGTTCAGCTGATTTCTGAGTACATGTCAAAGCTAGTGGGAGCATAAGTGTTATGCTAATAATCATCATGTTAGTGGGAGCATGATAATTATTGTTAGTGTTGCAAGTTAGCAATGTTAATTATAGAAAACAAAAGTTTCAATTCGTGAGGCTGCAGGGATTGAAAAAGTTGTTTTGCTATAATTAAGGGAGAGGATATACTTCATTTCAGTTCTAAAGGCTTAGATTGAGACCTTAATCATCTTTAGTCAAGAATATATATATGAATTTCATGTTGGATTGGTTCAACTTAAGGAAATTCTATATATTGCGTTCTCAAAATTCGATTATGATTACGGCATCCCTCTTCATAGTCAAATTTTGAAAACATGGCAAATAAAAATATTGTAGCAAAAGACTGGTCTATAATTATGTCTTTATGTGAGACATCATGAATCGTGTACCATTTGCTTTGGGTATAGGATCGATTGCATGTGCTATAATATTTGTCATTTCTAAATTTTTCCAAATGCCGAGAGGCATTAAGAAGGGAAAAGGTCTAGAATTGGATATGACTAAAATGATTAAGCAATTGTCGAGGACAATCTGAGGTTTACCAAAGATTGGTTGCTCAGGGACAGTTGGAAGTATAGTGCTAATTTTGGAAGGACCATATTGACATATTCTGAAAAGAGGCATCTCTTATTCAGAAGTGATAGTCAAAATGAGAATATGGATTTGTCTCCATAGGTGGAAGTTATCTGTGTAAGATTAGAAAACTTAATGCAAGAAGCATGTCCAAAGCAATGTACTTTGAATATGAGACTTAGTTTCCATGGAGTTGATCTCCATTGGAATACCTTATAATGACTGTTGACAAGTCTTTGTGACTTTGTACATATTCATTACAGGAGGGTCAGTGCATATAAGTTTAAAATCTAAACAGATTTCGATAAATGATAGGAATTTGAAATTCTCACATTTTTCGATAAGGATTTGGGAGTGTGAAATTAGAATCATTGAAATTATGTTCAATTGGTTTATTTCACAAAGTAAGGATCATAGACAAACATAGAGTGCATACTTGGTGTATGGCAAAGCTATTGTTTAAGAAAAACATAGTGTACATGCTTAGAGCATGGGACAACTAGTGTTTTTAATTCAAGTATAAAGTTGATAAAACCGAAACAATGAATAATGAGTAATCAGTATGGTGATAAATAAAAGTGTTTATTTATATTCATAGGGTTTGATACCATATTTGATTCATTTATTCTTGTGTTTCACTTTGCATGTTTTGACTTCCAGAATAACTAAGTCGCTCTTCCTGAATGATTAAGTTATTCAAACCATCCACAGTCGGTCATATGTTGGAAGTAGATATGAATCAAGACTGTCATGGGTTGGTTTGTAGAGGTCCAAGTTGGTGGACAAAGTGGTGCTACAACACTCGTGAGTGCTCATAAGTTCTAAGTATTGGATTCAACCCGCGCTCATTTGAATCACTTCATGGATTTTATCACGAGTGATCATGAGACGATAATATCTTATATTCTTCAAACCTAGAGATATGAGTTGTTACTATGAGTTGGTTATACATTGATTGCATGAAAACGCATTTGGTAACTCGATGTTATAAAACGTGCCTTTGTGTATGATTCAACAAGTAGTAGAACAAGCCATATGAGTCGAAGTTTATCCATTCCTTTTACCTTCGGGATAAAAGCGATATTTGTGGGCCCCTCGATGATTTAACGATGACACATGTGAGTGCTTGGCCAAGCCAGGACTGATTTGATTTGTTCAATCAGTCAGTCATCATAAATCGAAAATCGGGAAACAACAAATGGACAGAGAGAATGATTATAATCCATGTCTCAGTCCATATGATATCTAGAATGGAAGAATATATGATCCCTTATCTAATGGACAAGTCATTGACAAGGTCAGAGTTCGACAACGGCTTTAAGAGCTACGATTGCCAGTTAGGTTTTGAAGTCATACTCAATAATAGTTTTAGACTTATCCAAGTGGGAGACTGTTGGATTAATGTCTAAGTCCATAACTATATTTGGTATGTACTTGACCCGACCCGGCATGGTCCATTTGGGTTGCACTTCACCGGCACAATTTATATGGATAGTCTTTTGAGAATAGTATATTTATGATTTATATTAATATATTATAAGTTCTAATATATTAATATGGAATCATATTATTTAATTAGTATTGATCAAGAATTAATTTAGAATTAATTAAGTGATCAAAAAAAGAACTAATTAAATATGGACTCTTATATATATATGGAATGGGCCAAGTTCATTTAGGTTGGGCTAAGCTTTCATGGATGGTCCATGGAGATTTTAACCCATGGATCCTATGTAAATGAAAGGTCATGGGTATTAGGGTTTACATGGATGTAAACCTAATCCTCCATAATATATAAAGGGGTCCTTGGCTAACAAAATTAACAAGTGTGTGAAAATAAGAGTGGGCCGATTTTAGTGTGCATACATATTTTCTCAAGTTCTTCCAAGGTGTTTTGGTGATTTGTGATTCCATTTGAGGCTTCCACACTATTGGGGCTAAGCTCTTAAAGCTTGAAGACATCAAGCTACATCAAAAGGTATGTCATCTAACTAGAACTTTGTAGTATAGGTGCTTCATAATATGCTAGTTAGGATGAAACCTTGGAATAGTTAATATTTGCATGTATAATAGAGAAAACATAGATCCAAGGTTTATAGGGTTGCATGTACACCATAGGAGTGTTAGAATGCTCAAAACCCAACAATAACAACTTGGAAGCAATGGTGGGCCCTTGGGCTACCAAGAGGCAAGAAATCAAGGTTGAACAAGTTCAATCCATATGATTTTGAGTTTGTCACTAACCTTGTCTTGTGATTAAGGTTTTGACAAATTCACATGGATAGGAACACATACACCATAAAATCTAAGTGTCATAAGGTTTCTTTTCGATTCATGAAAATGATGGTGAGGAAACGCTTTCACTAAGTAGATTTTAAGTAGATAGCAATTGTGTTGTTTGCATTCTCAAAGTCGTTAGTGGAGCTTGTGTGGTTAACCGGCACACTAACATGGACTTGTGAGAAATGGCAAACAGGTCTAAACATTATGATTACAGCATCCCTCTTCATAATTGTTTAGACACACATGTGAGCTATCTAAGGAAATATGTATGAGTCTGAGAAGCTTAGATAAAGTTTTGTCGAAGCATCTCGTATCAGAAGTCTGAACTTTGGTGATGAAAGTCAATTAAGTATTGATTTCTAGAAGTAGATTTCTGAGTACATGTCAAAGCTAGTGGGAGCATAATTGTTGTGCTAAATAATTATTATGCTAGTGGGAGCATAATCAATTATGATGAGTATTGTTAATTATAGAAAACAAGATTTTCACTTAGAAAAGGTTGTTTTGCTATAATTAAGGGAGAGAAGATTATACTTCATTTCAATCCTAAAAAATTTTAGATTGAGATTTTAATCATCATTAGTCAAGGACATATATATGAGTTTTATGTTGGAATGGTTCAACATAAGGAAATTCTATATATATTGCGTTCTCAAATTCGATTATGATTACGACATCCCTCTTCATAGTCGATTTTTTGAAAACATGGCAAATAAAAATATTGTAGCAAAAGACTGATCTAGTATCAGGTCTTTATGTGAGACATCATGAATCGTGCCCCATATGCTTCGGGTATAGGATCGGTCACATGTGCTATAATATTTATCCGTTCTAAATTTTTCAAAATGCTTAGAGCATTAAGAAGGAAAAAGGAATAGAACCGGATATGACTAAAATGATTAAGCAATTGTCGAGGACAATCTAAGGTTCACCAAAGATTGGTTGCTAAGGGACAGTTGGAAGTATAATGTTAAATTTTGGAAGGACCATATAGATATATTCTGAAAAGAGGTAGCTCTTGTTCAGATATGATAATCAAAATGGGAATATGGAAATTTTCCATATTGGGAGTTGGATATCAAGAATCTATGAGAAAGTTAGAAACTTTTATGCAAGAAGGATGTTCAAAGCAATGTACTTTGAATATGAGACTTCGTTTCCATGGAATTAATCTCCTTTGGAATACTCTGTAATGACTGTTGACAAGTTTTGTGACTTTTGTGCATAGACATTGCAAGAGGATCAATGCATATAAGTTTGGAATCTAACATATTATAGTAAATGACAAGAATTTGGTATTCTTACATTTACGGTAAGGATTTGGGACTATAAAATGAGCATCATTGGAATCATGTTCAATTGATCTACTTCACAAAGTAAAGATCATAGACAAACATAGTGTGCATACTTGGTGTATGGCATGACTATTGTTTAGAAAACATAGTGTACATGCTTGGAGCATGGGACAACTATTGTTTTAATTCAAGTGTTAAGTTGATAAATCGAAACAGAATAATGTGGAATCAATATGGTGATGAATAAAAGGTGTTTTATTTATATTCATAAGTGCTGAGACCATATTGGATTCAATTATTCTTGTGTTTCACTTTGCATGTTTTGACTTCCATAATAACTAGGTTATTCTTTCCGAATGATTAAGTTATTCAAACCATCCACAATCGGTCATATGTTGGAAGTAGATATGAATCAAGACTGTCATGAGTTGGTTGTAGAGGTCTAAGATGTTGGACATGGCTACAACACTTATGAGTGCTCATAAGTTATGAGTATTGGATTCAACCCACGCTCACCTGCATCACTTCATGGAATTTATCTCGAGTGATCGTGAGACGGTAATATCATATAAGTCTTCAAACCTAGAGATATGAGTTGTTACCTATGAGTTGGTTGTACATTGATTGCACGAAAACGCATCAGTAACTTGATGTTATAAAACGTGCCTTTGTGTATAATTCAAACAAGTAGTAGAAACAAGTATATGAGTCGAAGTTTATCTGTTCCTTCTAGTCCTTGGAGGATTAGAAGCGATATCTGGGCCCCTCGATGATTTTGTTTTGACCTATGTACCGGGCCCGGTCAGAACTAAATTGATGTGTTCGATTAAGTTCTTTGTCAAACAAATCGGAAATCGGGAAACAAACTGCTGGACAATAAGTAAGACATTGTTCCATGTATTTGTTCGGCTGATATCATGAGAGCAGAGGATTATATGATCACTTATCTAAAATGGCGCTGCATAGTTCAACAGGGTTTTGAGAGCTACGATTGCCGGTTGGTTCCTGAAGTCATATCTGCAAATATGTTATTAGACTCATCCAAGTGGGAGACTGTTGGATAAGGTGTCTAAGTCCATAACAATATTTGAGATGTACTTGACCCGACCCGGCATGGTCCATTTGGGTTGCACTTCACCCGAACAATTTGTTTGGATAATCTTTTGAGAATAGTATGTCCATGCTTTATTAATATATTATAAGTTATAATATATTAATATTAAATCATATTATTTAATTAGTATTGGTCATAAATTAATTTAGAATTAATTTTGTGATAAAAAAGGTGACTAATTAAATATGGGCTCTTGTATTTTATGTAGTGTGGGCTAATACTCATTTGGAATGGGCTTGGCATGCATGGGAATCCATGGATAGTCCATGGAGCTTTTAACCCATGGATTCTTGGAAAGGAAGAGTCATGGGTATTAGGGTTTACATGGATGTAACCCTAATCCTCCACACTATATAAAGGAGCATATGATGCTTGAAATGACACTAGTTGTGTGTGAACAAGAGTGGTGGCCTAATTTCTAGAGCACATATATTATTCTCTCAAGGTTCCAAGGTTTGTGGTGATTTGTGATTCCACTTGAGGCATTCACACTATTGGTGCTAGGCTCTCAAACTCCAAGCAATCAATCACTATCAAAAGGTATGTCATTCTTCTAGTATATTATGATTCTACTTTGCATGTTATGCTAGTTAGGATGTAAACCTTGGAAATTCTTATTTGCATGTATTTTAGAGAAAACATAGATCCAAGGTTATTAGGGTTGCATGTACACCTTAGGAGTGTTAGAATGCTCAAAACCCAACAACAACATCACCATAAAACACATAATATTTTTCACTAATAATATCCGTACTTTGATACATGAAAATTTGCTCGAAAGAGCATACATAGAGGTACAAAGTTTGACAGCATAACGACTCTATTAGTAGTGTAATCACTTAAACATGGAGTCGGTAGTACATAACATGGATCATTTAGCATAATAGTGACGAAGATACGGCTTGTTCCTCATATGGTGAGACCTATATAGCAAGTAGTAGAGCAAGTCCTATCAGTAGAGATGACGATGACACTCAATCGTCGAGCTGACGTATCAGGAGTTCAGCCAGTTCATCCGCCTCTTGGGTGATTACTAATGGGTTTTGAGCATTCTAACACTCCTATGGTGTACATGCAACCCTAGAAACCTTGGATTTATGTTTGACTAAGATACATGCAAATAATTATTTTTCCAAGGTTCTTATCCTAACTAGCATGGCATGGGATACTTGAATCAAATAAAACTAGTAGAATTACTTACCTTGTAGTAGTAGTTGATTGCTTGGAGTTTGAGAGCCTAGCACCAATAATGTGGATGCCTCAAATGGAAGTCACAAATCACCACAAACTTGGAAACTTGAGAGAATAGTCACAAACTTCTTGAAATCGGCCCTCTTCGTTTACACACATCAACTTGTGCAATTTCAAGAACCAAAGCCTCCTTTATATAGTGTGGTGGATTAGGGTTACATCCATGTAAACCCTAATACCCATGTCTTTTCATTTCCATGAGATCCATGGGTTAAAGTGTAACACTCGTGTTTCTAGCCTAGGCATTAATATTAAGGTGATAGTCTAGGTTAACCTTTGTAACTCATTTTGAAGAAATGAAAAAGGAATTATGTGAATTTTATGTGTTTTATATGTTTTATGCTTAATTACTAGGAGTTAATTAATTAAGAATAAAAATGAGCGTGAAAATTAAATTTTAGATAAAGCCGATATCTATTAAGAAAGTTATAGGGGTCGTGACAAGGATTACGGATATATAAAGAATGCCGAAATCCGAGTTATAACGAAGAAGTTATGACCTGTCGAAGTTTCACGACAAAACCGGCTCGGTGCTGAATGTCGTAAAAAGTGAGTTTTTGATAAACTACTTTTTAGCCTCAATGATCTAAACGAAACTCGTAGTGTTCGTTAAACCGAGAGTAGGTATAAAAAGAACACCCAAATCTGACTTCGTATGGCGAAGTTATGATTTTTCGAAGTTTCAGCTTAGCAGTAGATAGCTAAAAACTCGAATTTTAGATCGAGTGATTTTTAGCCGACACGACCTAAACGAGAATCGAAGGTCTCGTAAATAGTAGCACAACGGTAAAAAGTCTGACGAAAACGGACGTCGGATGAAGAAGTTATGAATTTTTAACGGATTTCCTGTCCCGGTCTGTTAAAAATAATAATATAAAAATTAAAATCAAAATTAGCCCACGAAGTCTAAACGGAAGTTGTAGAACGTAATTTTACCTACGCGTGCATATAAAGAACGTCAAAAACGGAGCTCGTATGCGAAAGTTATGGATTTTAGAAGTTTTTGCACAAAAACCGAGAAAATTCGCATAGTCACGAGTTGCCACGTCACCCTCGCCTCGCATGTGACACGTGTCCGAAATCTGTGACTCATGCGAAGCCATGTGGCGAAGCTGCTGAGTCATCCGAGCACATGGCCTTATCCGAAGCGGTCCAGTAGCCATGCGACACATACCCTCTTAGCACGAGACCGAACCCTCGCTGACTGCCACGGTGCCTAGGCTTCGAACCAGTAGACCTCGGTCCAATAGGAGACTGCCAGCGAGCCTTCGCATGTGCGACCCACATGCAGCCCTCGTGCGAGCCTCCTCTGCGAGCCGTCGGATCCGCGGAGCGTGGCCACTTCTCAGCCATTGGATCAGGAGGCTCGACCCTATAAATACAAGGGTGCGAGGCCTCCCGGGGGTATTTTGAAAACTTGTCATTTTTAGCCCCTTTCTCCATATTTCTTTCATATTATCATCCCCCGAAGCCCCGGTATCAATTATAAGCCTCGGAATATGCCACGAAGTGCCCGTGAAGCCCAGAAAATTTATCTTTTCGGTTTCGAAGCCCGACTTTTGCAGAGCCCGGTTTCTCAATAAAACTCCCGGTTTTATTAGAAACGAACGTTTAACGAAACGAATTGCTGCCCGATTATCATCAAATCATGTGAGTGTGTAGTTACTTTCAATTTACACATAGATATGAAGTATTTACCTTAAAATACGTGTTATGTGTAAATATGTTAATTGTTTATTTGAGGTGACTGTTGAATTGATGTTTTATACAAGTTTTAAACTGTATATGTATTTTATCTACAAATATGTTGGGTAAATCATGGGTAGACAAAATAGTCGGTGGGTGTTAAAAATGATGAGAGGCCTCGGTGTCGGTGTTGTTGTTGGTGTTATCGTTGTAGTCGTCTAGCGGAGTATAGATGACGATCACGGACCTTTCTAGACAGTCCAGTGGTACACTAGCAAGTTCTCAACTTGTAGGTGTTGATGAACTAAATGTTCATTGGTGTACTCCAATCCCCCTCATGGTTGCCTTTAGGACATGTATGGCTGAGGAGTCCCCTTAGCAGTAGTGTCCAACCCGATGATATTCCTTAGGCTAAGTCCCTTGTGTTAGGTGTTTAGGGACGTAAAGTGAGGACAACGGGAATGGGTAATCAGGGTTATTGTTGATTGGTGAACTTAATATGTTATTATTATTGTGGGTTGAAAACCCTATATGCTCACCAGGCTCCCAAGCCTGACCCACTCAGCTTTTTATGATTACAGGTAGTGGACCCCGAGCATAGTCGGAGGACGATGAGAGAGTTTTGATTATAGGCCAGTAGTTGTAAATAAATTTTGAAAGGCTTATAATGTCTTGTTTATGCTTTTGATCTGTATCGGAACATGACATCCCGAGTTTTGATATATATATGGGAAATATATACCTTTTTAAAGAAGGGTTTTGATAAACTTTTATCATATGTTGTTTGGGGACCCAATCCGCAACATCTTTTCAAAAGATTTCTCTGATTTTATTTTAAAAAGCATAAATTAAATCGGTCTTTTCTGGCCGAGAAATTAGGGGATGTCACAGTTGGTATCAGAGCATTAGTTTAAGCGAACTAAGAAATATCCGACGATTTCTAGACTTGAACTTAGAATGCTAAGTGATGATTGTGAGGTGAGTGTCTACCATATATTAGACATGAGCACTAGTTTATTTTAGGAAAGGTGCCTAAAATGCCTTTATGTGCTAAATGATATATGTTGCCATATTTGCCATTATTTGTTCGGATCTATGGTCTGTTGCCGACCAGATCTGGAAACCTTATGTGTGTAGGATTCTAAGCGTATGACTACGAGATTAGAACTAACATGTAAACGTTTCGGAGTGATAAAGGAATTGACATGTCTAACAAGGATAAAGACCTAAATTCGCCTTATTCGGTATATAGATTATAATGGCATGAACTCGAAGTGGAGCGGGGAATGCAAACCAACAACCTCAACCCCAAGTGGTGGAACAGGTGCCTATAGTAGGAGCTGCACCAGAACCCATCACTATGGCTGGAGTACGAACTATGATTCAGACCATATTGGCTGATCAGAGGGAGGAGTTGAGGCAAATGTTGCTGAACAACAGGGATGAACCTTCAGTTCCTGTTGAACAACGTGAACTAAATGAAGATCGATCTGAAGAAGGGAACAACAGCAGATCGGTTGGTCATAGTGAACCGCTTGTGGTTGGGAGGAATAACCACGAGGGTAGAGTGGAGAGAAATGGGTGCAAGTATAAGGACTTTATGACTTGCAAGCCATCGACCTTCACTGGAAAAGAAGATCCTATCGGAGTTATGGACTGGATCTCGGAAATGGAGTTGGCTTTCATGACTTGTGATTGCCAAGGCAAGCTACAAACTACCTTTGCAGTACGTCAGTTCAGGGGTAGTGTTGCTCGTTGGTGGAACACATTGGGGAAAAACCTAAGCCCTAATGAGTCATTGCAAATGACTTGGGCAGAGTTCTTGGTGCACTTTAAGCGCAAGTTCTGCTCGGCCCAAAACGTACTTGAGTTAGAAAACCAATTTCTAACGTTGAAGAAGGAGAGTATGACCGTTGACGAGTATACGCATAACTTCACAGACAAAATGGAGTTTGCTTTGCGTATTGTCCCAGATGAGCTAGCGAAAATTGACAGGTACGCAAAGGGACTTCCATGGGAGTATGCGGTGCCAGTACGTCAGGCACTTACTTTGGAGGCAGCTATCTGGGCTGCCAAGTCTATTGAAGATATGATCAAGGGGAGAGCCGCCAGCAAGGTTGAAGTTGGCGAAAAGAGAAAGTTTGAAGGAACGTCAGGTTCCAATAAAAAGAACAAATTCTTGAAGTCTGGTTCGAGAAAATTCGGAGGAGGAGCCGAAGCCAAATGGTGTGACAGGTGCAAGAAGAAACATGCTGGGAAGTGCAACGTGGAAATCACTTGTTACAAGTGTGGAAAGCCAGGGCATTATGCCAATAATTTCACCTTCACTAATAACGTCTGTCATGGGTGCCATGAAGAAGGGCATATTTTGAGGGATTGCCCGAAGAAGAAGGACGCAGCGAAACCCAATCTGCCACCAAAGCCAAAGGCGAGAGCCTTTCAGATGACACTCAAAGCTGCGAAAGAAGAAGTCGATGTCGCTTCAGGTACCTTTCTCATAAACGAATCGCCTGCCCAAATTTTGTTTGATTCTGGAGCAAATTACTCCTTTATATCGCATGAATTTGGTAGAAAACTAGCTTTGCCTATTGATAGACTAGTTAATACTTTATTAGTCGAAATTGCTAGTGGCAAGTTTGTACCTGTTAGCCATCGTATGAAAAACATCATCATTGACTTGGATGGGAATAAGTTCCACGAGGAATTATTGCCTATCGAGTTAAATGGATTCGACGTAGTTTTAGGAATGGATTGGCTTAGTGCCAATGATGCCGAAATAATGTGTAGGAAGAAGATAGTTAAAGTAAACCCGCCAGGGAAAGAGTCGTTTATGGTGTATGGAGACAGACGCAGAGTAAATTCTGGAATCATTTCCTTAATGAAAGCCAGAAAGTGTTTGGCCAAGGGGTGTACATCATATCTAGCATTCGTGATCGATGCTCGGAAGGAAAAGAAGGAGGTGCAGAATATTCCAGTGGTGTGTGATTATCCGGAAGTCTTTCCCGAAGATCTTCCCGGATTGCCCCCTGATCGACAAGTAGAATTCTGTATCGACTTGTTACCAGGAACGACGCCAATAGCCAAAGCACCTTATCGATTAGCGCCAACCGAAATGAAAGAACTTATGACACAACTTCAGGAGTTATTGGACAAAGGTTTCATTCGACCTAGTTCATCACCCTGGGGAGCCCCTGTATTATTTGTAAAGAAGAAAGACGGGAGCATGAGAATGTGCATCGATTACAGAGAGCTGAATAAAGCGACGATAAAGAACAAGTACCCGTTGCCGAGGATCGATGACTTGTTCGATCAGTTGCAAGGATCGAGCTATTTTTCGAAGATCGATCTTAGGTCGGGGTACCATCAACTAAAGGTGAGGGAGCAGGATATCGAGAAGACCGCGTTCAGAACAAGATATGGACACTATGAATTTTTGGTTATGTCGTTCGGATTAACCAATGCCCCAGCAGCTTTCATGGATTTGATGAACAGGGTTTGTAAACCATACCTTGATAAATCCGTGATAGTATTCATAGACGATATCTTGATCTATTCGAAAAGCAAGCAGGAGCATGAGAAGCATCTGCGTGAAGTGCTAGAAGTTCTGAAAAAGGAGAAGTTGTACGCAAAGTTCTCCAAATGTGAATTTTGGATTCAAGAAGTCCAATTTTTGGGTCATGTGGTTAACCAAGAAGGGATAATGGTTGACCCAGCAAGGATTGAAGCTGTGATGAAGTGGGAACAACCAAAAAGTCCCATGGAGATTCGAAGCTTTTTAGGATTAGCCGGATATTATCGCCGATTTATCCAAGGCTTTTCTTCGATCGCTACTCCATTAACAGCTTTGACCCACAAAGGAGCTACTTATGCTTGGAATGAGAAGCATAAGGAAGCCTTTGAGAAGTTAAAGAAGAGATTGTGTGAAGCACCGATTCTTTCGTTACCTGAAGGAGCTGATGACTTTGCAGTCTATAGTGATGCCTCTGGAGTTGGGTTAGGATGTGTTCTGACCCAAAGGGATAAAGTGATAGCGTATGCATCGAGGCAGTTGAAAGAGCATGAAAAGAACTACCCAACTCATGATCTCGAGTTGGCAGCGGTAGTATTCGCCTTAAAGATATGGAGGCATTATCTTTATGGTACTAAGTGTAAACTTTTCACTGATCATAAGAGTCTTCAATATCTCTATAATCAGAAGGAATTGAACATGAGGCAGCGGCGCTGGCTGGAACTACTCAAGGACTACGACTGTGAGATACTTTACCACCCTGGTAAAGCAAATGTTGTTGCTGATGCTCTCAGTCGGAAGGTAAATCTTGAAAAGAGAAGGCCAAGAGCGCTGAAGATTGAAGTTGTCTCTACAATTGTGGAAAGTATAAAGAAAGCTCAGGAGGAAGCTTTGGAGAAAAATGACCGGAAGGAGGAACGTTTGGGTAAAACGTTGGTGTTTGATACAAACGGTCAAGGATTGAAGGTATTCAAAGATAGGATTTGGGTACCTAAGACGGGAGGAGTAAGAGGTCTTCTGATGGAAGAAGCTCACAAAACCATGTACTCGATTCATCCCGGCAGTACGAAAATGTATAGGGACCTAAAACCCTATTACTGGTGGCCGACGATAAAGCTCGATGTTGCTAAGTATGTGGCTGAGTGTGTAACTTGTGCTAGGGTTAAGGCACAACATCAGAAACCGTATGGGAGTTTAGAACCTTTACCAGTACCCATGGGTAAATGGGAGGACATTACCATGGATTTTGTGACTAAACTGCCCAGAACAAGGAACGGTCACGACATGATTTGGGTGGTCGTTGATCGCTTCACTAAGAGTGCGCATTTCATAGCCGCTAACGAGAAATGGTCTATGGATAAACTTGCGAATTCTTATGTGAAGGAAATTGTGAGGCTACACGGTGTTCCGTTAACAATTGTATCCGATCGTGACAGCCGTTTTACCTCAAGGTTTTGGAGGAGTCTACAAGAGGAATTGGGTACCAAGTTGTGTTTGAGTACAGCTTACCATCCACAAACCGATGGTCAGAGCGAACGAACGATTCAAACATTGGAGGATATGCTGAGAGCATGTACCCTAGAATTCCAAGGTAACTGGGATGAACACTTACCTCTAGTAGAATTTTCCTATAATAATAGTTTCCACTCAAGCATTAAGATGGCACCTTATCACGCTTTGTATGGGGAAAAGTGTCGAACGCCATCATGTTGGCTGGAAGCTGGGGAAAAGCAGTTTATGGGACCTGAAATAGTCCATCAAACTGCTGAAAAGTTGAAAGTGATAAGGGAGAGGATGTTAGCTGCTCAAGATTGACAAAAGAGCTATGCTGACAAGAAAAGACAACTGATATCCTTCGAAGTTGGAGATTCGGTTTTACTTAAAGTCTCGCCGTGGAAGGGACTTATAAGATTTGGAAAAAGGGGAAAGTTGAGTCCAAGGTTTATTGGACCATTTAAAGTTCTTCAGAGGATCGGGAATCAAGCTTACAAGCTAGAATTACCGGAAGAACTGGAGGGTATTCATAACACATTTCATGTGTGTTATTTGAGGAAATTCACGGGAGATGTGCCCGACATAATTCCGATTTCTGAGTTAAAGGTGGATGAAAACAAAAGGTTGATTGAAGAACTTGGGGCAATAGTTGACCATAAGACTATGAAGTTGCGACGCAAGATGGTTGATTTAGTGCTTGTGCGCTGGAAACATACGAATGGACCAAATCTCACCTGGGAAACGGAGAGTGACATGATGAGTCGCTACCCGCAGTTGTTTGGTGATGTGTGATTCCGGGGACGGAATCATCCTAAGGGGGAGAGAATTGTAACACTCGTGTTTCTAGCCTAGGCATTAATATTAAGGTGATAGTCTAGGTTAACCTTTGTAACTCATTTTGAAGAAATGAAAAAGGAATTATGTGAATTTTATGTGTTTTATATGTTTTATGCTTAATTACTATGAGTTATTTAATTAAGAATAAAAATGAGCGTGAAAATTAAATTTTAGATAAAGCCGATATCTATTAAGAAAGTTATAGGGGTCGTGACAAGGATTACGGATATATAAAGAATGCCGAAATCCGAGTTATAACGAAGAAGTTATGACCTGTCGAAGTTTCACGACAAAACCGGCTCGGTGCTGAATGTCGTAAAAAGTGAGTTTTTGATAAACTACTTTTTAGCCTCAATGATCTAAACGAAACTCGTAGTGTTCGTTAAACCGAGAGTAGGTATAAAAAGAACACCCAAATCTGACTTCGTATGGCGAAGTTATGATTTTTCGAAGTTTCAGCTTAGCAGTAGACAGCTAAAAACTCGAATTTTAGATCGAGTGATTTTTAGCCGACACGACCTAAACGAGAATCGAAGGTCTCGTAAATAGTAGCACAACGGTAAAAAGTCTGACGAAAACGGACGTCGGCTGAAGAAGTTATGAATTTTTAACGGATTTCCTGTCTCGGTCTGTTAAAAATAATAATATAAAAATTAAAATCAAAAGTAGCCCACGAAGTCTAAACGGAAGTTGTAGAACGTAATTTTGCCTACGCGTGCATATAAAGAACGTCAAAAACGGAGCTCGTATGCGAAAGTTATGGATTTTAGAAGTTTTTGCACAAAAACCGAGAAAATTCGCGTAGTCACGAGTTGCCACGTCACCCTCGCCTCGCATGTGACACGTGTCCGAAATCTGTGACTCATGCGAAGCCACGTGGCGAAGCTGCTGAGTCATCCGAGCACATGGCCTTATCCGAAGCGGTCCAGTAGCCATGCGACACGTACCCTCTTAGCACGAGACCGAACCCTCGCTGACTGCCACGGTGCCTAGGCTTCGGACCAGTAGACCTCGGTCCAATAGGAGACTGCCAGCGAGCCTTCGCAGGTGCGACCCACGTGCAGCCCTCGTGCGAGCCTCCTCTGCGAGCCGTCGGATCCGCGGAGCGTGGCCACTTCTCAGCCATTGGATCAGGAGGCTCGGCCCTATAAATACAAGGGTGCGAGGCCTCCCGGGGGTATTTTGAAAACTTGTCATTTTTAGCCCCTTTCTCCATATTTCTTTCATATTATCATCCCCCGAAGCCCCGGTATCAATTATAAGCCTCGGAATATGCCACGAAGTGCCCGTGAAGCCCGGAAAATTTATCTTTTCGGTTTCGAAGCCCGACTTTTGCAGAGCCCGGTTTCTCAATAAAACTCCCGGTTTTATTAGAAACGAACGTTTTACGAAACGAATTGCTGCCCGATTATCATCAAATCATGTGAGTGTGTAGTTACTTTCAATTTACACATAGATATGAAGTATTTACCTTAAAATACGTGTTATGTGTAAATATGTTAATTGTTTATTTGAGGTGACTGTTGAATTGATGTTTTATACAAGTTTTAAACTGTATATGTATTTTATCTACAAATATGTTGGGTAAATCATGGGTAGACAAAATAGTCGGTGGGTGTTAAAAATGATGAGAGGCCTCGGTGTCGGTGTTGTTGTTGGTGTTATCGTTGTAGTCGTCTAGCGGAGTATAGATGACGATCACGGACCTTTCTAGACAGTCCAGTGGTACACTAGCAAGTTCTCAACTTGTAGGTGTTGATGAACTAAATGTTCATTGGTGTACTCCAATCCCCCTCATGGTTGCCTTTAGGACATGTATGGCTGAGGAGTCCCCTTAGCAGTAGTGTCCAACCCGATGATATTCCTTAGGCTAAGTCCCTTGTGTTAGGTGTTTAGGGACGTAAAGTGAGGACAACGGGAATGGGTAATCAGGGTTATTGTTGATTGGTGAACTTAATATGTTATTATTATTGTGGGTTGAAAACCCTATATGCTCACCAGGCTCCCAAGCCTGACCCACTCAGCTTTTTATGATTACAGGTAGTGGACCCCGAGCATAGTCGGAGGACGATGAGAGATTTTTGATTATAGGCCAGTAGTTGTAAATAAATGTTGAAAGGCTTATAATGTCTTGTTTATGCTTTTGATCTGTATCGGAACATGACATCCCGAGTTTTGATATATATATGGGAAATATATACCTTTTTAAAGAAGGGTTTTGATAAACTTTTATCATATGTTGTTTGGGGACCAATTCCGCAACATCTTTTGAAAAGATTTCTCTGATTTTATTTTAAAAAGCATAAATTAAATCGGTCTTTTCTGGCCGAGAAATTAGGGGATGTCACATAAAGCTCCATGGAGTATCCATGGACTTTCCATGCAAGCCTAGCCCATTCCAAATAAGCATTAGCCCACACTATATAAATACAAGAGCCCATATTTAATTAGTCATACTTTTGATCTCTAAATTAATTCTAAATTAATTATAGATCAATACTAATTAAATAATATGATTTTATATTAATATATTAGGACTTATAATATATTAATAAATCATAACTTATACTATTCTCAAACGATTATCCATAAATTGTTCGGGTGAAGTGCAACCCAAATGGACCATGCCGGGTCGGGTCAAGTATATACCAAATATAGTTATGGACTTAGACACTATATCCAACAGTCTCCCACTTGGATAAGTCTAATAACTATAGTTGCAAGTATGACTTCAGGAACCGATCAGCAATCGTAGCTCTTTAAACTCTGTTGAACTATGAAGTGTCATTTTAGATAAGTGATCATATAATCCTCTGTTCTACATATCAGCCGGACAAATACATGGGACATGGTCTTGCTTATTGTCCAGCATTTGTTTCCCGATTTCCGATTTGTTTGACATAGAACTTAACTGAACACATCAATTTAGTTCTGACCGGGCCCGGTACATAGGTCAAAACAAAATCATCGAGGGGCCCAGATATCGCTTCTAATCCTAGAAGGAACAGATAAACTTCGACTCATATGTTTTCTCTACTACTTGTTGAATTACACACAAAAGCACGGTTTATAACATCGAGTTACCAATGTGTTTTCGTGCAATCAATGCATAACCAACTCATAGGCAACAAATCATATCTCTAGGTTTGAAGACTTATATGATATTACCGTCTCACGATCACTCGAGATAAATTCCATGAAGTGATACAAGTGAGTGTGGGTTGAATCCAATACTCAGAACTTATGAGCACTCATGAGTGTTATAGCCCCGCTTTGTCTAACATCTTAGACCTCTACAAGCCAACCCATGACAGTCTTGATTCATATCTACTTCCAACATATGACCGACTGTGGAGAGTTTGAATAATATGATATAAACCATAACATAATTATTCTGGAAGTCAAAACATGCAAAAAGAAATAATAGTAAACGATTGACAAGAGATAGCAACACTTTACTCATAAATAACAGCTTTTATTTATCATCAAATGTCAATTACATTTTACAAATTTCAAGATTATCTAACTACTAAAACTAATATCATCCTTCAGCCCTATGCTCCGAGCATGCTGGAGATGCTTAGCCCGAGTCAGTCCCTTCGTGAGGGGATCTGCTGGGTTCTCATCCGATGATACCCTCTTTGCCACGAGGATTCCTTCTTCTATTCGATGTCTGATGAAGTGATATTTTCTGTCAATGTGTCTGGATCTCCCATGATCTCTTGGTTCCTTGGCTAAGGCAACCGCACTATTGCTGTCACAGAAAATCTCCATTGGCTCCTTTATAGCTGGTACAACTCCAAGGTCTCCGATGAAGTTCTTTAGCCATATAGCCTCCTTTGCTGCCTCGCTTGCTGCTATATACTCTGATTCACAAGTGGAATCAGCCACTGTCTCCTGCTTGGAACTTTTCCAAGTAATTGCCCCTCCGTTTAGAGTAAAGACCCAGCCCGACTGAGAGCGGAAATTATCCCTGTCAGTCTGAAAGCTAGCATCATTGTACCCTACAACTCTCAAGTCCTCACTGCCACCGAGGGTAAGGACCCGGTCCTTAGTCCTCCGTAGGTACTTGAGGATATTCTTTACCGCAGTCCAGTGTGCCTTGCCAGGGTTCCCCTGATACCTGCTAACCATGCTCAAAGCAAAGGCTACATCAGGTCGAGTACACGTCATAGCATACATGATCGATCCTACAGCTGAAGCAAAAGGTATTCGACTCATTTCTGCTATCTCAGCCTCAGTACTAGGGCTTTGTGTCTTACTCAATTTGGCGTTACTCTAGATGGGTAACTCTCCTTTCTTGGAGTTATGCATGTTGAACCTTTTCAACACTTTGTCCACATAGGTGCTTTGACTAAGTCCAATTAGTCTTTTGCTCCTGTTTCTCAAAATCCTTATCCCTAGGATATAGGCAGCTTCTCCAAGGTTCTTCATAGCGAAACACTTCCCAAGCCAGGACTTTACTTCCTGCAGGGTTGGGATGTCATTTCCTATGAGTAGTATGTCATCCACATACAGTACCAAAAAGCTGACTATACTCCCACTAGCCTTGATATAGACACAAGATTCATCTTCACTCATTGAAAAGCCAAATTCTTTGACTTTCTCATCAAAGCAAAGATTCCATCTGCGAGGTGCCTGTTTTAATCCATAAATGGATTTCTCGAGCTTACACACTCTACTGGGGTACTCTGTACTGACAAAACCCTCTGGCTGAACCATGTAAACATCTTCAGCCAAGTTTCCATTAAGGAAAGCGGTTTTGACATCCATTTGCCATATTTCATAATCATGAAATGCAGCAATGGCTAACAGAACCCTAATAGACTTAATCTTGGCCACTGGTGAAAAGGTCTCATCATAATCAACTCCCGGAGTTTGAGAATAACCCTTTGCAACCAGTCGTGCCTTATAAGTGTGTACATTACCATCCATGTCGGTCTTCTTCTTGAAGATCCATTTGCACCCAACTATCTTACGATCAGGTACATTGTCAACCAAGTTCCAAACTTGATTGTCATACATGGACTGTATCTCGCTATCCATAGCCTCTTTCCATTTAGCAGCCTCAGGGCCTGCCATGGCTTCCGTGTAGCTGTTAGGCTCATCCAGATTTACCAGTGTGTTATCACTGATAAGTGTCTCACCTTCTGCAGTAATATGAAAACCATAATAATGCTCAGGTGCATTCCTAACTCTGGTGGAACGCCTCAGAGGTATAGATTCTTCAGTCGGCTCAACAGGAGTTTCCTCCTCAGGTTGAGGGCTAGGGTTTGAGGTTCCTTCACCACTTGACTCTTGAATTTCCTCAAGGTCAATTTGCCTCCCACTGTCTCCTTGGCTCATGAATTCTCTCTCTCGAAAGAATCCTCTTCTTGCTACAAAGACCACATTATCACTGGGTCTGTAGAAGATGTAACCAAAGGATTTATGTGGGTAGCCGATGAAAATACACCTTTCGCTTCGGGGTTCGAGCTTATCGTGAGTCTCGCGTCTCACGAAAGCCTCGCAACCCCAAATCTTGATGTGGTCTAGATTGGGAACTTTTCCAGTCCACAACTCGTGAGGTGTTTTGGCAACCTTCTTTGTAGGGACTAGATTAAGGATATGGGTGGCAGTCTCTAAGGCATACCCCCAAAATGAGATTGGTAGCGAAGCTCAACTCATCATGGAACGAACCATGTCCAACAAGGTCCGATTGCGCCTCTCAGCTACACCATTCAACTGTGGTGTCCTAGGAGGTGTCAATTGTGAGACAATCCCACATTCCTTAAGATAGTCAAGGAACTCAGTACTAAGATACTCACCACCACGATCGGATCGAAGCATCTTAATGTTCCTGCCCAACTGATTCTCCACTTCTTGCTTAAACTCTTTGAATTTCTCAAAGGTTTCTGACTTATGCTTGATTAGGTAGACATATCCATATCTACTAAAATCATCAGTAAAAGTCACATAGAACCGATTAGCATCTCTTGTGGCAGTTCTGAAGGGTCCACACACATCCATGTGTATGAGGTCCAACAAACCTTCACCCCTAGCACAAGTGCCAGTAAAAGGTGACTTTGTCATTTTATCAAGCAAACAAGATTCACAACTATCATCTGACTTTAGGTCAAATGACTCCAAGACTCCATCCTTTTGGAGTTGGCCTATGCGTTTCTTGCTTACATGTCCAAGACGACAATGCCATAAGGATGCTTTATCTAAGCTAGTTGAAGAGTTAATACACAATACATTATTTCCTAGATTATCTACAACAGATACAGTTTCATACACTCCATCACAAGGTAATGCTTTAAAATAAAGAACATTATTAAAGAAAGCATCAATACTACCATTATTATTATCAAAATAAAAGGTAAAACCTTGTTTATACAATGCATGAAAGGAAATAACATTTCTTGCCATTTCTGGTGAATAATAACATTTATTCAAATCTAATGTAAACCCACTATTTAGCACTAAGGAATAAACTCCTATCTTGGTGACAGGTGAAGCTTTCCTGTTTCCCATGATCAAGTTTATCTTTCCCTGCTCCACATTCTCACTTCTTTTTAGTCCCTGCAAATCACAACATATGTGAATACCACAACCTGTATCAAGGACCCAAGACTTAGAATGAGGTGAGTTATTAGACAATATAGTGTATATACCTGCATGGTTGGGTTTTACTTTCCCATCCTTCAAATCTTGCTGGTACTTTGGGCAGTTTCGTTTCCAGTGCGACTTTTCATGGCAATAGAAACATTCAGCCTCATTAGGGTTAGCAGAAGGAGTGACAAAACCTTTCTTGGTTTTGCTTGAAGAGGAGCCTTCAAGGGTCTTACCCTTGGTACCTTTAGAAGGGTTCTTTCTCTTCTTCCCTTTTCCATGCCCGATTGCCAAGACATTGGCCGCAGTTGGAGTAGGAGTAGGAGTAGTAACAACCGACTTACCTTTTAGACCACTTTCGGCGGTCTTCAAGAGTCCTTGAAGTTTGCTGAGGGTGACTTCTTCCTTGTTCATGTGATATGTCATGCGGAATTGATCATAACACGATGGCAAGGAGTGCAAAATGATGTCTATTGCTAACTCCTCAGGGAAGTTCACATTCAGCTTCAGTAAACGGTCCACATACCTTTGTATTTTCTGCATGTGGCCCGTGATGGGTTCACCATCCTTCATTCGGGTTGTTATCATGGAGGAGATTATTTCATATCGCTCTTGACGAGCACTTTGATGGCAGCGGTCCATCAAGTCCTAGTGCATCTCAAAAGGATAATAGTCCTCATAGGACTTTTGGAGCTCGGCTGTCATGGTGGCCATCATGATGCATGCCACTTTTGTAGCATCTCTTTCATGTACCTCATATTCAGCAAGCTCTTCAGGAGTAGCAGTTGGCTCGGGTACCTTCCGCTCCTTGTCGAGAACATATTCTTTGTTCTCATACCGAGTGACCATCCTGATGTTTCTGATCCAATCTGTAAAGTTAGACCCATCAAGGATGACTCTCCCACAAAGATTTATGAGAGAGAAGGAGCTAGTAGGGTTTGAGCCAGAAGCATTGTTATTGGAAGACATCTGAAAAAAAGAGGGAATAGATTAGATTAGATATAGAGATAGTCCTTAACAAAACACCCAAATGTAATATTAAGGCTAGGACCCAACACAATATTTTATAACTTAGAAGAGGGATGTCATAATCTAAGCTATAAGATATTTGAAGGTAGGTGAATGACGATTCACCAATTTCCACCATGAAAAACGAAATATTTAATTAGGTTTTAATTGGTTTAGAAACTCCTAGATTCTTTGAGATTCATTGAACTTTCTTCAATGGCATGTTTCAATCTCGAGTGTGCCGTTCAAGTTTTGTGACTGGGATGCTGAGGATCACAAAACAAGGTGTGAAGTAACCATGCAAATTACTTGGTACCCTTAATGTATTACCCCTCAATCAATGTGCCGGTTAACCACACACGCTCCATCGATACTATGATAAACATTAAGTCACCCTTTACCTACCTTGTTAAGTTCAAGTTAGTGTGCCGGTTAACCACACACGCTCCACTAACGACTTAAACAAAGTGTAAAGTGTAATTTTATGGATTAGCACCTTATTCACATTTTCCTAAAATAACTAAGATTGGGAATTCAATAAAGTTTAGTTACTTTAGTATTATCATTATACTTTTAATGAGAATTTATAAGTCCTTGTCCTACCCGTTCGGCTAACGACCCTCCACCGATCAAGGAAGCGGTGGGTGAGAGTGGACACCCATTAAGTTGTCATTTTATAGGCAACAACCTTATACCCCCCTTATAGACCGGTTTCGTGAATGAGGCGTACTAGCGGTAAGACGACTTGATCTTATACATATATAAATATTATTAAACTTATAATATTATAAAGTATAAGGGTTGAATTTTAACTTTTAAAATTCTAGGGGTTGGAACTAAAGTTTTTAATATGACTTTACATGTTCCAAAACTTGAGGGCAAGTTTTGTAAATTTTCAAAACTTTTCATTTCTCATAACTTATGAGTTAATGGTTATTAAAAATGAAGACTCTTCATTTTTTGTAACCTATGTGTTCTTTTAATGGTTATTTATAAATGTGGCTTTTGGTTATCCATAACTTAAGAACTAGTTATGGACTCCATTAAAACACATAAAGATCAAGAATTAATCTAATCAATTATTAGCATATAATTTCTATGATCTTCTAAACTCATATGTTTATGAATGTTCATATCAAAAATTTCAAGAATCGTAAGTACATATACAAAACTTGAAATTTTGATACGAGCTTTTGAACAAAACTTCGATTTTTCAAGTTTTTTTTTTGTTTTTTTTTTTTGCATCAAGTATCAAATAAACAAACCAGACTCTGATACCACTGATGGGTTTTGAGCATTCTAACACTCCTATGGTGTACATGCAACCCTAGAAACCTTGGATCTATGTTTGACTAAGATACATGCAAATAATTATTTTTCCAAGGTTCTTATCCTAACTAGCATGGCATGGGATACTTGAATCAAATAAAACTAGTAGAATTACTTACCTTGTAGTAGTAGTTGATTGCTTGGAGTTTGAGAGCCTAACACCAATAATGTGGATGCCTCAAATGGAAGTCACAAATCACCACAAACTTGGAAACTTGAGAGAATAGTCACAAACTTCTTGAAATCGGCCATCTTCGTTTACACACATCAACTTGTGCAATTTCAAGAACCAAAGCCTCCTTTATATAGTGTGGTGGATTAGGGTTACATCCATGTAAACCCTAATACCCATGTCTTTTCATTTCCATGAGATCCATGGGTTAAAGCTCCATGGAGTATCCATGGACTTTCCATGCAAGCCTAGCCCATTCCAAATAAGCATTAGCCCACACTATATAAATACAAGAGCCCATATTTAATTAGTCATACTTTTGATCTCTAAATTAATTCTAAATTAATTATAGATCAATACTAATTAAATAATATGATTTTATTTAATATATTAGGACTTATAATATATTAATAAATCATAACTTATACTATTCTCAAACGATTATCCATGAGTTGGTTGTAGAGGTCTAAGATGTTGGACATGGCTACAACACTTATGAGTGCTCATAAGTTATGAGTATTGGATTCAACCCACGCTCACCTGCATCACTTCATGGAATTTATCTCGAGTGATCGTGAGACGGTAATATCATATAAGTCTTCAAACCTAGAGATATGAGTTGTTACCTATGAGTTGGTTGTACATTGATTGAATGAAAACGCATCAGTAACTTGATGTTATAAAACGTGCCTTTGTGTATAATTCAAACAAGTAGTAGAAACAAGTATATGAGTCGAAGTTTATCTGTTCCTTTTAGTCCTTGGAGGATTAGAAGCGACACCTGGGCCCCTCGATGATTTTGTTTTGACCTGTGTACCGGGCCCGGTCAGAATTAAATTGATGTGTTCGATTAAGTTCTTTGTCAAACAAATCGGAAATTGGGAAACAAACTGCTGGACAATAAGTAAGACATTGCTCCATGTATTTGTTCGGCTGATATCATGAGAGCAGAGGATTATATGATCACTTATCTAAAATGGCGCTTCATAGTTCAACAGGGTTTTGAGAGCTACGATTGCCGGTTGGTTCCTGAAGTCATATCTGCAAATATGTTATTAGACTCATCCAAGTGGGAGACTGTTGGATAAGGTGTCTAAGTCCATAACAATATTTGAGATGTACTTGACCCGACCCGGCATGGTCCATTTGGGTTGCACTTCACCCGAACAATTTGTTTGGATAATCTTTTGAGAATAGTATGTTCATGCTTTATTAATATATTATAAGTTATAATATATTAATATTAAATCATATTATTTAATTAGTATTGGTCATAAATTAATTTAGAATTAATTTTGTGATCAAAAAGGTGACTAATTAAATATGGGCTCTTGTATTTTATGTAGTGTGGGCTAATACTCATTTGGAATGGGCTTGGCATGCATGGGAATCCATGGATAGTCCATGGAGCTTTTAACCCATGGATTCTTGGAAAGGAAGAGTCATGGGTATTAGGGTTTACATGGATGTAACCCTAATCCACCACACTATATAAAGGAGCTTATGATGCTTGAAATGACACTAGTTGTGTGTGAACAAGAGTGGTGGCCTAATTTCTAGAGCACATATATTATTCTCTCAAGGTTCCAAGGTTTGTGGTGATTTGTGATTCCACTTGAGGCATTCACACTATTGGTGCTAGGCTCTCAAACTCCAAGCAATCAATCACTATCAAAAGGTATGTCATTCTTCTAGTATATTATGATTCTACTTTGCATGTTATGCTAGTTAGGATGTAAACCTTGGAAATTCTTATTTGCATGTATTTTAGAGAAAACATAGATCCAAGGTTATTAGGGTTGCATGTACACCTTAGGAGTGTTAGAATGCTAAAAACCCAAAAACAACATCACCATAAAACACATAATATTTTTCACTAATAATATCCGTACTTTGATACATGAAAATTTGCTCGAAAGAGCATACATAGAGGTACAAAGTTTGACAGCATAACGACTCTATTAGTAGTGTAATCACTTAAACATGGAGTCGGTAGTACATAACATGGATCATTTAGCATAATACTGACAAAGATACGGCTTGTTCCTCATATGGTGAGACCTATATAGCAAGTAGTAGAGCAAGTCCTATCAGTAGAGATGACGATGACACTCAATCGTCAAGCTGACGTATCAGGAGTTCAGCCAGTTCATCCACCTCTTGGGTGATTACTGATGGGTTTTGAGCATTCTAACACTCATATGGTGTACATGCAACCCTAGAAACCTTGGATCTATGTTTGACTAAGATACATGCAAATAATTATTTTTCCAAGGTTCTTATCCTAACTAGCATGGCATGGGATACTTGAATCAAATAAAACTAGTAGAATTACTTACCTTGTAGTAGTAGTTGATTGCTTGGAGTTTGAGAGCCTAGCACCAATAATGTGGATGCCTCAAATGGAAGTCACAAATCACCACAAACTTGGAAACTTGAGAGAATAGTCACAAACTTCTTGAAATCGGCCCTCTTCGTTTACACACATCAACTTGTGCAATTTCAAGAACCAAAGCCTCCTTTATATAGTGTGGTGGATTAGGGTTACATCCATGTAAACCCTAATACCCATGTCTTTTCATTTCCATGAGATCCATGGGTTAAAGCTCCATGGAGTATCCATGGACTTTCCATGCAAGCCTAGCCCATTCCAAATAAGCATTAGACCACACTATATAAATACAAGAGCCCATATTTAATTAGTCATACTTTTGATCTCTAAATTAATTCTAAATTAATTATAGATCAATACTAATTAAATAATATGATTTTATATTAATATATTAGGACTTATAATATATTAATAAATCATAACTTATACTATTCTCAAACGATTATCCATAAATTGTTCAGGTGAAGTGCAACCCAAATGGACCATGCCAGGTCGGGTCAAGTACATACCAAATATAGTTATGGACTTAGACACTATATCCAACAATTACCTCTACCCTTTGCTCGGCTCGCAACGCCCTTGCTTCGGCCGTAAAAAGTTGAAGCTTGAGGCTGATAATTGCTTCCTCGAGAGAGCGTAGATAGTCCGTATCATCCTTTTGAACCGTACGAGGATCTGATGGGGCTTTCGATAGGTGGGGTTCACTACGTGCCTCCTCTACGTCCTTCTCTTCATCTAACTCCTGATCAGATTCGTCATATTCGTAATCAGTTACCACATATTCTTCCTGTTCCACTTCGGATCCAACGTTGTGTGCTGCCCCTTGTCCTTCCTCGGGGTCATCTTCAATCATTCCTTGGTTCACCAAGACTTGGTGAAACTGAATGCCCTGATGCTCTACTTCCATGGTGACTGTGAGGGGGAACACGTAAGGAGGTATATGAATAAGCTATTATTAATCCTAAAATATTTTTAGTTGTTATAAAAATTGGGTTGATGCATTCTTCTTGATTAACAATAGGATATGCCTTGGGTTTACTGACCATCGCGATCGTTCCAGGGCATGTGATAGTTGTATTACGAAGAAATGTAGTTGATCAGGCTACATTCATCCCTAATACAACTGTTAACAGTCCTGGCTTAACCGAGATGTCAGGTTCTCCCAATCGTTTTATTCGATTTGTTATTATGTTCATTTTTCTAAGTCGCACAAATAAGAGTATTTATTAGTATATTTTATTTGTTTTGTTCAGAGTTATTTAGTCCCTCTTTGGGTTTATAGTTGCATATCAATGTGTGGTTAGATATGCTAGTTCACTATAAACCTGGCTCTAATACCAACATGTCACACCCCCGAACCAGACGGAGGAAATGTCCGAGAGCTCGCGTGACTTAAATTGAAATATCATCACAATGAATATACATGAAACGTAACACATTCATCACCAAACATTACATAGTACAACTGGCATTGTTTACATCAAGTACAAGGTTTACATTACATGATTTCCAAAATATAAAGTGTTTGGTGATTAGCAACTACAAAAGAAACTTTCAACACACTGGATGCTTCTTTGTCTAACGATTACCTGAGAATACAAGTTATTTTCAAAACGGTCAACATATATAATGTTGGTGAGTTCATAAGTGTGTTTGGTGTAAAGTAGTTTATGTCATTCGTAAAACCCAGAAAATCTGATATTTTCTGTATTAAAACTTTTCTTGAAAATGTGGTGATGATCCTGTAAGTATATGCGTGAATGATTTCAAGACGTGAATAAAGGAGAAGTTTTGCATTATAGTTTTTGAAAGTACAAATGAGCAAGATTGGTTTCCCCGGAAAACCCGATGTTTCCCGATAAAAAGTTATGATTGTTTTGCATTATTGTATCGTTACCTCGAATGAATATGATTTCCCTTGATTAATGATGTCGGATTTCTACGTGAGTCGTTGTAACCATGCATGATAATGACTAGTTCGTCTGTCTTGGTATTCTAATGAACACCGAAATTTGATCTTAAGACTTTGTCACCCTAGACTGGCCGAGTCTAACTGTAGCGAACAGCTTAGGTGTGGGGGAGTCACCCCCGTATAGATCTATACACAAACTATCGCTCTCCCTCCAGGGGACTTTGATTACAACTACAGACTACCACCGACACTTATTGGTGTCACCCGTTATTACTCACTCAATCCACATGAATTTGATTAACCTTGATTAATGATCTGATTTTAGTTTACTTGAAGAGAAGGTAAGCCTAACAGACGAGGAGAAGAGGACTACTAGGCCCTACTAATTTTGTATGTTATTTAAGGCTGTCGAGTATACGAAAAGCGCGTTGGCCCATTTCGTATATGATTAATTTGGACCTTACTAGTAATGCTAATGGGCCACTGAGGCCCAATAGCATGTAAAAACCATTGAGGGTCCCCTAAGCATGTAATTGGGTCACGGGAGGCCCAATAACATGTATTATTTATGTTGGGCCCAAAAGCCATGTTAATGAGTCACGAAGGCCCATTAAGCATGATTAGAATCTCTCAAGCCCAACCATTTGAACGTTTACTTGTTTTGTATAGTATTAATGTTGCGAGTTGTTTAATCGATATGTCGTATAAATCACGAATTTGTTTTATAACGATTTATAGATTTATAAAAATAGTTATTTTTCTATTTACAACCCATAAGTTATAAAGTTTTGTATATTTTGACCCAATTATTATTATTATCAACATAATTGACCAAAAACATTAGTTTGACCTATTCAGCCCCTTATTTTGTAAAGTTGGCAATTTTTGCCCTTTTTATAAAAAAATGACATATTAGGTCCTTGAACTATTTTTCTTGACATCTTTGACCCAAACACTTATTTAAATAATGTTTTAAGCCCAAAAGTAAATTTTAGAAAGTTTCAACCCTTTAGTTAAAAGATTTGCATTTTAGTCCACCTTTTTCGCAATTTTTACACTTTTTACCCAAAATCCAAAATCTTTGCATTTTAAATCCTTTTTAACAAATAAGATCATTTTAAACCCCAGAAATAGATTTATTTACTTTTCTACCCACTGTTTTGAGAAATTTACCATTTCAGCCCCTTAAAACCATATTTTTCACAACTTTGGGCCTATGGGCCGAAAAGCCCAAAATTTAGCCCAATAAGCCACAAATTTCGTTTTTTGTCCTTTGAAAAACATAATGTTCATAGAAACTTCCATTTTAACTGTTTTGACATTTTGAACCTTGTAAAAACCGTAAATGACAACTTTTTCCCAAACTTTTGTTTATTTGATAAAAATAGTCCAATAATGAGTTTTATGTTGTAGTGTGTTATTTTAAAGCTTGTATATTAGTTTATCTTGACATGTTAAGTGAAATATGACCTAGATCACATATGTTTCCTTCTTGAACTATAGATCTCAAAATATCTTTCATTTTTAGCACATATATACCACAAAAACACAAGAAATCACACATATCATACAAATACACATAGATCTTCACATTTTACTTGCATTCTCCCCCATAAAACATATGAAAACCGAAAATAGAGGGGTATGAACTCACCTTGCTTTGATGTTTTCAATTTGAAGAAAGAATGGAAGAGTTTGATGTTATTTTCGGCCCTAGAAAGCTTCTTGAGAAGACTTTGGCTTAGATAGGTTCTAAGAAGCATGATCATGAACTTTCATGAGTTAGAAGGAGATTTATAAAAGAATCAAGAAACTAAACCATGGATCTAAGTACAACTTACCAAGAAGTGATGATATTCTCTTGAAATCCTCTTGATACACAAGCAAAATTTCGAGATTTTGGAGTGGGAAGGAGGAGGATACTTGAGAGAGTTTGGAAGAAGTTTGATGTTGTGTGTGGGTGTTTTCCTTGTGCTCTCAGTCGAAGAAGAAAAGAGAGGGGAAGAGAGATATAATGAGTTGACATGCATGGAAGTATGAAAGATTATAGCATTGTTACATGTTGAATAATAGGGAGGTGGCATCAAAGTCAACCCTCCCTAATTACATCTCTTTTTTTTACTTGGGCCGAGAGAGAGAGAATGGAAAGAAAAGATTTGGCCCTTAGTGTTTGAGTTTCGAAATGTGAAGCCCAAATTGATAGTTTTTGGCCCATTGGGCCTTTAGAGTGGATTATGGCCCAATCTTGCATGAAAGAATGGATTTGTGGCTCTTTAGGGCTTATTGGATTGTTATGGCCCAATAAGGCCCATTAAAGGTAAACTAGTCCATTTTAGACTTATAAAGCCCAAAAAGTTTAAGTCTCATGAAAGTGGGTCCAATGAGAGCCCATTTAAGAGTTCTGAGCCCAAAATAGTCAAATTGGAAGTTTATTGGCCCATTAGGCCCAATAAGGAAATCCTAGTCCATAATGGACTTAAACCGGGATTTCTAGGGTTTTCAATTGTACTTGATGAATCTAAGTTTGAATGTGCTTCCATAGGTTGAATTTCAAGCATATCATGAATTAGGGTTTACGAGTTTAAAGTAGATAATGTTTACAAGAGTACATAATTTCCTAGCTAGAATGCTAGTTGTGACATGGTGCGGCACGCGCCTCCTCGGCGGTCAGCTGGAAGGCTCGGCTCCTCACCACTGGAGCATCCGTCTTGCCCTATCGGCCATCCGTGATCTGCAGAGTCGTTGGAGCTGGCGCCGCCACTGGCGCTCCTGATGTAACCTCGGGCAGTTGGCCTTTTTATGACCCTTCTGATTGCAATGGAAGCAAATCAGGTCCGATGTCTGAAGAGTGGGGGGTGGGGCAGTACAATCCCTACCAAAATGCCCAGTCTTGCTGCACTTATAGCAGCCCGATCCCCCAGTTCGGCAAACTCCCTCATGTGACCTGCCGCATTTCCCACAGTGTCCCCGACCCTACTGGCCCTTTGACCTAGAGTCGAATCCCTTGGATTTCTTCCCTAAAACCCCCGTAACCTACTCAGTCTGTGCCTTCCTCTTCCTGATGTGCTATATATCAATCCCTCTCTCCCCCGTCCTCATAATCATGTCATCCAAAGTCAGGCATGCCGAGTAGCTGACATGTTTTCGGATGTCAGCTCTCAACATATCATAGTATCGGGTCTTCCTCATCTCCTCATCACCCGCGTACTGAGGCACCAGCAAGGCCCTCTCCCTGAACTTGGCGGTAATTTCCGCCACCGACTCAGTCGTCTATCTCATATCAAGAAACTCCTTGGCCAGCTGCTAAAGCTCTACAGCCGATGCAAACTCAGCGCTAAACCTGGTCACAAAGTCCGACCAGGTTATAGCTTCAATGGCTAGGGCTCCTAATGTGTCACTGACTGCCTCCCACCAGTCTCTCGCCCTATCTATCAAACATCCTGCAGCTTACCGGACCTTCGACCCCTCAGGTCAGAAGCTCGTCAACTATGCAGACTCGATGTCTGCAATCCACCTACTGGCTACAATGGGGTCCTTCACCCCGTGGAAGTCTGGCGCACAACATCCCCTGAAATCCTTGAAGGAGAGTGTGTGTGTCCCTGACTGGCCAGATGCCATGTCGCTCCTGAACGCCCTAAGACGCTCCTCCATCAACTCAATGATCCCTTTCTTGATCGACCCGAAAATCACCGGGGTCGCCTCAAGGATGCCTCTCGTAATCTCGGATGCAATGAACGCTTGCAATCCATCATCGACTGGCTCGGAAGCCGAACCCGAACCTGAACCTGATCCTGACCCAGACCCTGAACCTCCCGCTCCGTGTCGTGTCACCACCATTGTGAAACAAAACACATAATCGTCAGGGTCATACATAACCTCGAGAGGTCTCATACACACTACAGGTTCCCTGGTTTTATCTCAACCTCTCCTTGACTAGAGTACGGATCCTCTGCTTTCAGTAGTACGGGCCCATACTATCTTCCACATCTATCCGTACTTTCCTCAAGGATTACCTTGACTTCACCAAGTCCCTCCTACTACTATTGCTCTCCATGCTAATCTCATCCTAGGCTTACCCTAGGGTAATCTCCGACCTACTCTCCGCCATCAGCTGCGTAAGAAGTCCCTGCTATCTCCCCCTAACTAGCTTGCGAATACCATTACATATTACTAAGACCAGATAATTCTTCGAATGAGAGGTCCTACCCTACAAAGGTTAGACTCAAACGAGAGCTGTGAAATAGGGCTAGACCTAACCTTCTAAAATTATTTAGTCCGCGTAATATGTAACTTAACATATTCGTTTACTAGTTAGTTAAAGATAACTAGAACTCCTAAAAACACAAAGCAAGCAACATTCGGGCTTTGAGTAACCAAACCAAGCATATCCTATTCAGGCCATCATATCATTGACTAATCAGTTCTAGCATGTAATTCAATAAGCACTTATAACAGGCACATACAGTAGGCATATAAGGCATCCTTCCTAGATCCTTAGCCCTAATCTAGAATGTTGTTCTCATAATAACATCATATCATATCATAACATGTATGAGTATCTTGGGGAAAACTTACTTGAGCTCGACCGATTGCACGCATCACACCCTTGTTCTTTCTCAAAACCTTAATTAAAATTTTTTTATTTTGGAAATTTTAATTTTTGTAAAACTTTTCAAATCCTCGATTTGAGTCCAGAAACCCCCGTAGGTGTGTCCGAATCCCTCAAACCAAGGCTCTGATACCAACTTGTAACATCCCAAAATTCGAGACCAAAAATTTCATTTTTGATATAACGATTCATAAAACAATTTATAGAAAACATCATCAAATTATTTTATTTCATAAAAACCATAGATCACATGTCTCAAAAGCATGTCAAAATATAGTAACAATGTCAGAGTACAAATCTCAAGAATCTCATATGCGGAAAATCGTGTGTGTGATGCGCTGCTACCGTGTCGACTTCTTTCTCTTCGAAGAGGAAGTACCTAAAACCAAAATTGAAAACCGTAAGCACAAAGCTTAGTGAGTTCCCCCTTCATACCACATATCATATAACACATAATGCCTAGCATATCTGGGTGCTGGCCTCCCCTTCGGTATCTTTCAATCGGTAACCGCCTAGCGTAACTGGGTGCTGGCCTCCCTTTCGGTATCTTTCAACCGGTAACCGCCTAGCGTAACTGGATGCTGGCCTCCCCTTCGGTATCTTTCAACCGGTAAGTGCCTAGCCTAACTGGGTGCTGGCCTCCCCTTCGGTATCTTTCAACCGGTAACTGCCTAGCATAACTGGGTGCTGGCCTCCCCTTCAGTATCTTTCAATCGGTAACTGCATAGCATAACTGGGTGTTGGCTTCCCCTTCGGTATCTTTCAACCGGTAACTGCCTAGCATAACTGGGTGCTGGCCTCCCCTTCAGTATCTTTCAATCGGTAACTGCATAGCATAACTGGGTGTTGGCTTCCCCTTCGGTATCTTTCAACCGGTAACCGGGGACTATTTCACCCCTACCACTACCACATAATAACATAACATACTAGCACATAAAGCATAACAGATAGTGGCTTGCCAGACAATTATCACAAAGACAATCATCTCAAACATAATCACCTATTGGTGGGCCAACATTGGTGCCTTAGACCCACCTCTACTGGAAGGTAACTCACCTCAATGTCGTGAAGTAGCTGTACTGTCCTTGGCTCTGGGATTAACTCCTCTCAAACTCTTACACATAACAATCTCCTTTAATTACTCTTTCATACTCATAACCCCTTTAAGGGTCAACTCTGGTCAATAGTCAAAGTCAAAGTCAACATCCTGGTCAAAGTCAACATCCTGGTTGACTCAACTCGTAGAGTTGGTCCATCAACTCGTTGAGTTCCATAATCCATAAAACCTTGAAATCTCGATCCTACTCATCGATTCCTTTCATGAACTCGTCGAGTTCATCCTCATAGCATAGTCGGGACCTTTTACCTACAACTCGCCGAGTCCCTCCTTGAACTCGTCGAGTTCCTCGATCTTCATAACCCAAACCATGGCCAACTTGCTGAGTCATCTTCTAGACTCAACGAGTTTGCTCAGTAACAAAAAAGGTTGGGGGGACCACGACCCACTCGCCGAGTTGTATGAACAACTCGTCGAGTCCCCATGGTCTAAATCCATTCAGTCGTTTCCAGTCGGGTTCTAAGCTTTCAAACCATAGATCTGGTTCCCTAGGGTCGATATATTACGTAAAGTTTCAAACTTTACGTCCATGCATGGGTTTTTAGCTCAAAAGGACCTAAAAATTGGTTCACAAGTTGCATGGAACTCCCATGGCCATAAAGTTGGCACCTTTATGCCATGGAGTCCCTCAAAGGCTCCAGATCTGAAATCATGACCCCAAACATGCTTGCATCCATGAATGGTTCCGAAATGTGCTCCTGAAGACCATCCAGGCGTACCCTTCGCACGGCAAGCCGAATTTCGAATCGACTTGGTCCCCGGAGCTACCCCAGTAGCCAAAGCTCCATACCGCCTAGCGCCGGCAGAAGTGCAAGAATTGTCCAGCCAATTGAACGACCTGTGAAGCAAAGGGTTCATCAGGCCGAGCTTTTCACCTTGGGGAGCACCGGTCCTGTTTGTGAAGAAGAAGGACGGATCCTTTTGCATGTGCATCGACTACCGCGAGTTAAATAAGCTTACCATCAAAAACCCATACCCTCTACCTCGGATCGACGACCTCTTCGACCAACTTCAAGGAGCAAGCTACTTTTCAAAAATCGACCTGAGGTCGGGTTACCATCAACTACGAGTTCAAGAAGAAGATATCCCCAAGACAGCCTTCAGAACTCGCTATGGGCACTACGAGTTTGTAGTAATGCCCTTCGGGTTAACCAACGCACCTGCGGTATTCATGGACCTGATGAATCGAGTGTGTCGACCCTACTTAGACAAGTTCGTGATCGTGTTCATTGACGACATTTTGGTCTACTCACGAAGCAAGGAAGAGCATCGTCAACACCTACGACAGGTGCTAGAGACGTTGAGAGCTGAGAAGCTTTATGCTAAATTCTCTAAGTGTGAATTCTGGATCCGAGAAGTGGATTTCCTTGGCCACGTGGTCAGTGAGAAAGGTATACATGTGGACCCCTCCAAAATCAAGGCAATCGAGAACTGGCCAGCACCTACAACACGGAAATCCGACAATTCTTGGGGCTTGCTGGATACTACCGAAGATTCATCCAAAACTTCTCCAAGATCGCTAAACCGCTCACCACCTTGACTAAAAAAGGTGTGATGTTTAAATGGGAAGATAAACAAGAAGCTGCCTTCCAAACGTTAAAACGAGCCCTGTGCAGCGCACCAATCCTGTCTCTGCCAGAAGGAACCGAAGACTTTGTAGTCTACTGCGACACATCAAACCAGGGGCTTGGGTGTGTATTAATGCAACGAGGAAAGGTCATTGCCTACGCGTCAAGGCAATTGAAAACGCACGAGGTCAACTACGCCACGCATGACCTCGAATTGGGAGCAGTAGTGTTTGCCCTAAAGATCTGGAGGCACTACCTTTTCGGAACAAAGTGTACTGTCTTTACCGATCACAAGAGCCTTCAACACATTCTCAACCAAAAGGAGCTCAACATGAGGCAGCGACGATGGGTAGAACTACTGAACGATTACGAGTGTGAGATTCGTTATCACCCAGGTAAGACAAACGTAGTAGCAGATGCCTTAAGTCGAAAGGAATACTCGGGGCGCCGAGTAAAGTCATTAACGATGACAATCCATTCATACCTGTGTACTCAAATCAAAGAGGCTCAGTTGGAGGCCTTGCAACCGGAAAATGTGACGGGTGAGGCTTTAAGAGGAATGGATAAAAACCTAGAAGTCAAAGACGACGGAGTTCGTTACCTCATGAACCGAATCTGGACACCGAAGTTCGGTGGTTTCCGAGACGTTGTCATGAATGAAGCACACAAGGCTCGATACTCCATCCACCCAGGTTCAGATAAGATGTATCTGGATCTCAAGAAGTTGTACTGGTGGCCAAACATGAAAGCAGAAATTGCTACCTATGTAGGCAAGTGTTTGACTTGCGCCAAGGTCAAGGTAGAATATCAGAAACCCTCAGGACTTCTACAACAGCCTGATATACCTGAGTGGAAGTGGGAACGGATAACCATGGACTTCATAACCAAGCTACCCAAGGCCACAGGAGGGCTTGATACCATATGGGTGATCGTAGACAGATTGACCAAATCAGCGCACTTCCTACCGATAAAAGAAACCGACAAGATGGAGAAACTGACTAGGACATACATCAAGGAGATTGTACGACTGCATGGCGTGCCAAAATCCATTATCTCAGACAGGGATAGTCGATTTACCTCGCGATTCTGGCAATCACTTCAGAAGTCCTTGGGAACTAGGCTGGACATGAGTACAGCCTATCACCCACAAACCGACGGGCAAAGTGAGAGGACCATTCAGACGCTAGAAGACATGCTTAGAGCATGTGTGATAGACTTTGGTAAATCATGGGATATCCATTTACCACTTGTCGAATTCTCGTACAATAACAGTTATCACACTAGCATCAAGGTTGCACCATTTGAAGCCCTCTATGGCCGCAAGTGCAGGTCACCTCTGTGCTGGGCTGAAGTGGGTGACACGCAACTAGCTAAGGGACAAGTCCCTAATAGCACCCTCACTGGCCCGGAGATAATAAGGGAAACTACAGAGAAGATAGTTCAAATCCGAGAACGGTTAAAAGCTTCTAGAGACAGACAGAAAAGTTACGCGGATAACAGACAAAAGCCCTTGGAATTCCAGGTTGGGGCCCGCGTACTATTAAAGGTCTCACCCTGGAAGGGTTTAATACGTTTCGGCAAACGAGGAAAACTAAATCCTAGATACATTGGACCATTCGAGATCTTCGCTAGGATTGGCCCAGTAGCTTACAAGCTTCGCCTACCACAGGAACTTAATAACGTACATCCTACCTTCCACGTATCGAACTTAAAGAAATGTCTATCCGACGAGACCCTCGTGATACCTCTCGACGAAATTGAAATCAACGAGAGTCTCCACTTCGTGGAAGAACCGGTAGAAATCATGGATCGAGAGATTAAAAGAACAAAGCAAAGTCGTATTCCCATTGTGAAGGTCCGCTGGAACGCTAAACGAGGACCCGAATTCACCTGGGAACGCGAGGATCAGATGAAACAAAAGTATCCACATCTCTTCCCAAATTCTTGAAGTCTCAGTCAAAAAGCAAATTTCGGGACGAAATTCCTTCTAACCGGGGGATGATGTGACAACCGTCAAATTCTGGTCAAGTCAAAGTCAAATAAAGTCAACAAGTCAAACTGGTCAACTCTACTAACTCTTGTATACTAGGGTTTACATTATGTAATTACGGTACAACTCGCTATTCTAATGAGAAATCATCAAATGAAAATTTCGTATATCTAGATTTCCTTAACCAAAAACTGTGGTAAGTAATGAACCAAAGCGATAAAACACTATTGCATACTCATCGGGAGTGTGTAAGATCCTTAAACATGGCTTAACGGGGTTTACGGACCTTGCGTTGCGAAGCCGGACACTCAAAAAGGTCACAAAAGAAGCCTCTCCCAAATCTCTCCAAGTATCTCAAATCTCTCCCAAATCTCTCCAAGTATGTCGAATCTCTTCCAAATCTCTCCAAGTATGCCAAATCTCTCCAAGTATGTCGAATCTCTCCCAAATCTCTCCAAGTATGCCAAATCTCTCCAAGTATGTCGAATCTCTCCCAAATCTCTCCAAGTATGCTAAATCTCTCCAAGTATTTCAAATCTCTCCCAAATCTCTCCCAAATCTCTCCAAGTATGTCGAATCTCTCTCAAATCTCTCCAAGTATGCCAAATCTCTCCAAGTATGTCGAATCTCTCCCAAATCTCTCCAAGTATGCCAAATCTCTCCAAGTATGTCGAATATCTCCCAAATCTCTCCAAGTATGCCAACTCTCTCCAAGTATCTCAAATCTCTCCCAAATCTCTCTCAAAACCTCTTTTGGGTTTTTCGTAATCATTTGGGGCGTCCCGACACTTGACTTGGTGAAAAACCATTCGAAACGGGATGATGCCTTGGAAAATAGCCTTTTAGGGCCGAAGTCCCTCTATAGGGACCAAACCCTCCTTGAGCCGAAGTCCCCTTGAGTAGCCGCAGCCATCGGACCGGACCAGATCTACTGAGGACCGAGGCTGATGAAGACCCGCATCCGACCTCCGCCTGCGGTACCTGCTCGGACCGCAGTTCCTTCCCCTTCGGATCCACTTCAGCGACCAAACCTTCCCTGCGGACCTAAGGCTGCTAAGACCGGAACCACGCACTAACTACGGATTTCCCATTTTTCCACCCGGTTTTCAACCACGACTCCGTTTTAAGCCCGTTTTCAGTTATTTTAACGAGGGATTTTCACCCAAACTTATATTTTGAAATATAAGACCCCATATATTCATAAATTAAGCATATTTTTAAGGAAATCCTTATTTAAGAATAAAAATCTATTAAGTAAGATCTTGTGGTGGAGTGTTGACTTTACCTTAGTGTATGACACAAGCAACCACCCCCATGCCCACTCCATGACCAACCATTGTCCTTCCACCATACCTGGTCATTCAAGAGTACTTTCCCCACCATTTGACCAGCCACACTCTTGGTCAAAGGCTGAAAACTCTTATCTCTCCTCACCTTTCTCTCATTTCTCTCATTTTTCCTCCAAAAGACAAACACCTTTCTCTCTCTCTTCTCTCTCTCTTAAATTCGAGATTTCAGGGGCTGATCATCAAGTTTTCTCTCATTTGTGGTAAGTGATATTATCCTCCTTATGATTATTTCACTTCCTTCTACTCAAATCATAGATATCTTACATAAACATCATCACATTCATGTTAGATCTTCGAACCTTCAAGGCATCCTCTTAGTGTTCTTGAGTAGAACACTTCTTTTCTTCAACATCCATCCACTAATAACACACAAGGTGAGTTCATACCCCTGTCTTTTCATGTTTTTCTTAAGTTTTAAGGGGGGGAATACAAGTTAAAACACCAAGAACACAACTAAACTCATTTAACAGCCTTCATCAGAAACGTTCATCTCCATTCACAGACTGTTTTGGTCAACTTAAACATTTTAGTTTTCAAAACTGTATTAAGTGCAAATAGTCCAGGTTCATACCTTTACGATGACTACTTGCACATCTCCATACGATTTTTCTACAATTTATGGTGATTTTTACAAAACTGCCTGTCATTTCAAGAACAAATCCGGACCAGTCTGTGACTAAGGACTTTTTCACACAAGTTGGAGGTCACTAAAAATCATAATAAAATTTATGAACAAACTAGACTCATTTTCCAAACTCTCAGAATTTACAGATTCTGATTTGGACCCTGGATGATTTTTCTATAAATTTTCTAAGAACAGTAATAGAAATGTTAATACTAGAAAAATGCTATCAATTTCATTTGCACCTTGTAACTTGTTGAGCAAGGTGTGTATCATTATGTGAATATATGTTTTTACATTATATGTCATTTCGTCTTAGTGTACTGACATACATCAGAAAACAAATGGATTTTTACCTCCACAAGTATGGTAATTAAATTATTGTTTAAACAAAGTTTATATCCATAGCATACAAACATTTTGATAAACTACTGTAAATATAGTTTATGTTCACTACTACCATTATTTGATAAACTATAATAGGTATAGTTTATGATACACTTACACAACAAAGTTCATTACTAAAGGTTTCATTTACACAAAGATAAAGAGTTTTCATTCACTACACGCAAATCCGTTAATGACTAAATCGTGAGACACTCGCTTCATGTTACTTAACAAGTAATACACTTTAAGTCCTGCATTGTAACCAGAGTCTCTTGTAGGGAGAGCGTGATAGTTGTATATAGATCTATATTGGGATTGACACCCCACACCTTGCTGTTAGCTACAGTGGGACCTCGAGGTCTACGGGTGACAAATGTCATAACGTTTCCGACGCTTGAAGAACGTCGTTTCAGGCCATCTAGGTCATAGTATGGTTATAATAGCTCACAAAAAGTATTAACAACACTTAGGATTTACGGGGATTTCATTAAATCAAACGAGTTTATGACAAATTTAAACTTGCATTGTTCTACTATAACCATGGAAATTACTTGTACATTTTGGTCTTTGGATTTAAGGCTGCAATTCACATTTTAAGGAAAATATTGGATTTTTCTGGAACGAACATACTTTTAAAAAGGAAAGGCTTTCATCACTACATTCAAAAGCTTATGAACTCACCAACTTAATTGTTGACACTTTTTTTCAAAACTACTTGTATTCTCAGGAAATCAATAAACAGGTGAACGTGTACTTTTGAGGATGGGACGTTGAGGTGTCAACATTTTATTTTTGTCAACATAATGTAATTGATTTGGAAACATGTAAACTTATACAATGATGTAACTTTTTCAATTATATTTATGTTGGTTGTGCTTACTTTGATCACTATTGCATTTGTTGTTATGATACTATACATGAAGTCCTCCACCCCCGGACGTTTCCGCCATCCTTGGTTTGGGGGTGTGACTGATTGGTATCAGAGCAATTTTTATAGTGAACTAAGTATATCGAACCACATAAGATATACAAACCTATAAACACATTTGGGACTGAACGTCTCTGATTAAACATTTTCAAATGACTATACTTTTGGAAAATAAACGGTTTCTTGTTAAAAGTATAAGTACATGCACATATGCTCGCATAGTGTCATAACTAGGAAGAACATAAAGTAAAAGAGGAGGAGTTGTACGTTACGAGTATGCCTTGGAATATGTGGTCAAGTCTGGGACGGATATAGCCTGATCAACTATATCTTTCCGAGAAGTGACTTGCATATATTGGGGGATAGTCGTAGTGGACAACAAATCTGACAACCTAACATCACCCTATAAAGAATACACTAAGAACCAAACATAACATTTAAAAATACTATGGGAGTATTTTGTAGATTTATAACTCGACATTTTAGATTCATTTCACATCTCTTACACCCCTATTCTCGTACAGACCACATGGCGGGATTCCATCTACCTGGAGACCCTTACTTACCTAATGAGGGAAACACTGGATGGCTCGAGGCAGAACCCGAGGAAATGATCGAGGAGGATCCGGAGGAAGACCCCGAGGAGGTTGAAGAAGAGGAAGACGAAGAATAAGAATCAGAGGACGAAGATGAAGAAGAGGAACCGGAGGAGGAAGTCATCAACCCTCCTTACATTTCCAGGGTGCCAGCAAACCGTTTTGGTTACAACGGGCCTGAGCCCCGTTGGGCAACCACGATTGAGAGATGGAGCCGAACGATCCCCTTATGGCGATCAACGGGGTTACTACGACCTCAGTCACGGGGGACCAGCTGACAGAGCCCTCCCAGTCATGACCCATCAGATTACGAACCTTGGGGACCGGAACCGAGAAATGGCAAATCAAGTCCGGGACCTCAATGCTGTTGGGAAGCATCGGACGCTCGTACCCGGGACCTGGAAAGAGACTTCTACCCCATGGACCAACTCATGGAGGACCTTACCACTGCTCGGGCGGAGGTAAGGGAATACCAGATACGACATGCAGTTCTTGAGGAAAGGATGATCGCGGCCGAACGCCGGATCGCGGAGCTACAAGGAGCCTCGACCTCGTCTCAAGGCCACAACGGACCAGCAGATACCACCCGCGCTGAGTAGTGTTGCACTACTCATATTTAGTTATAGACTTTGTTTATGAGTATGCGTTGGGGCTACTCTTTCTTGTAAGTAGGTTTAACCCTGCGTCTAAGTGATTACACTATTCGAGGGGTCTAAGTGCTGTCAAAATTTTCCGTTGCATTGATGTAATGTAGGCCTTTATGAGGTCAAATATGCTTAAAAACATGTACTAAAGATTATATCAATGAAAAATGACAAGCATTAATTATAAAGAGCTCACCTCAAATTGCATAGCATGGCATTAACAAACAAATTGCTCATGATAACTCTAAGATCATTCAACATACTTCGAGGTTATGTGTAATCAAGAGGCGACCGACTTAGAAATGGTGAGTCCGCCTTGGATCCTGTTCCTTGTTTGGTTGTGGGCTCAGGGCAGATTCATTAAGTTCGACGGTCTGTCGAACCTTAGTCACACACGACTAGTATACATTGAGTGGTCTTAGGAGTGGGTCAGGCATGGACCAAGGATTACAAGATTTCATTTAATGGCTACTACTAAATTCACGAGTTTACTTTTATGAACTTCTTCTATGAATTGTTGGCAACATTGAAAAATCGGGAAACATTACACTTAAAAACTAATAATTTAGTTTTGCGTCTCCTGACTGACAACCATTACTAAAGGGTTCATACTCATTTCATCTTTGAATTTCTATAACAGAAAAATGTCGCCTCGTAGATCTACTAGACGCACCGACGGGACGCAAACAAATCCACCGCCACCACCACCCCAGTACGACCCTGTAATGTTCCAAGCGGCAGTCACAGCCGCAGTAGCAGCTGCTATGTCCCAAATCAGCACCGACGGTGCCAGGCGTACAGGGAGTGGTACTAATAACTTCACGCAAGGAGATAGCCAGGGGCGTACGAGGGAGTGTTCCTTTAAGGACTTCACTAATGGCAAACCCGACTTATTCAATGGAAGCGGGGGAGTCATCGAATTGATGCAGTGGTTCGAAAGGACCGAATCCGTGTTTGAAATCTGTGCGTGTCCTGAAGCCAACAAAGTCAAATTCGCAGCTCGCACTCTCACCGGCAGGGCTCTTACCTGGTGGAATGGCCACGTAAAATCCCTAACTCTCCCTGTTGCAAATTCAATAAGCTGGGAAGATTGGAAAACCATGATGCTGAAGGAATATTGCCCACGGGGGGAGGTGCAAAAATTAGAACAAGAACTGTGGAGTCTCAAGATGAAGGGCACTGACCTCACAGCTTACACTGCCCGATTCAATGACCTGGCACTCCTCTGTCCGGCAATGGTTACGCCGGAAAGCAAAAAGGTGGAACGATATCTCTGGGGGTTGTCTGCCCCAATACAAGATAGTGTGTTGGCCTCACGGCCAACTACTTACGAGAGTGCCAAGGAGTTGGCACAACAACTCATTGATCATCGGGCCAGCCATGCCACTGTGATAACCACCTCCGATCAAGCACAACGAGGGAACAACAAGAGGAAATTCTGGGATAACAAAAGGAAGCAGTCGGTGCCAGACTCCACCAAAAAGCAACAGACAGTTGCTGTCCACGCTGCCACTACCCCTGCCACTCCAACACCACAGAGGCAATATGTTGGAAACCTTCCCAAGTGCAACAAGTGTAATTTCCACCACACCGGTGCTTGTCGGTAAATGCACTGCAAAAATTGCAACAAGAAGGGGCATACCGCTCGCTTCTGTAGGGCGCCAGCCCAACCAATCACTCAAGTCACCAATACGGGGGCAAGTCAAACCTGTTACGGCTGTGGGGAGACAGGGCACTTCAAAAGAAACTGCCCAAAGGCACAAACCTCTAATGCTGGTGGTGTGGGGAGAGTCCTGGCTATAGGACATGGAGAAGCAATCAAGGACCCCACGGTGGTTACTGGTACGTTTCTTCTCAATAACTCATATGCATGCATACTCTTCGATAGTGGAGCGGAGAGGAGTTTTGTGAGCCATCAATTCAAACATTTACTTAAACAAGATCCCCAATTACTAAAAGACACATATGTCGTAGAAATGGCAAACGGAAAGGCAGAGCGCGCTAGCGATATATACTCAGGGTGTACCCTCACTCTAGATAATCATTCATTTAAAATCGACCTAATGCCGGTAACAATAAAAAGTTTTGACATAATCATCGGTATGGATTGGTTAAGTTCTCATCGTGCCGACATTCTATGTTACGAAAGGGCCGTTCGCCTCAATCTGCCAAGTGGCGAAACCCTTCTCATCTATGGTGATAAACCCAGTGCAAACTTACAAATCATCTCTTGCGTCAAGGCTCAAAAGTATCTCCGAAAGGAATACCACTCCTTCTTAGCCCACGTAGTAGATAAGAAACAAGAGATGAAGGATATCAAAGACATTCCAGAAGTGTGCAACTTTCCTGACGTATTTCCTGAAGACCATCCAGGCGTACCCCTCGCACGGCAAGTCGAATTCCGAATCGACTTGGTCCCCGGAGCTACCCCAGTAGCCAAAGCTCCATACCGCCTAGCGCCGGCAGAAGTGCAAGAATTGTCCAGCCAATTGAACGAGTTGTTAAGCAAAGGGTTCATCAGGCCGAGCTTTTCACCTTGGGGAGCATCGGTCCTGTTTGTGAAGAAGAAGGACAGATCCTTTTGCATGTGCATCGACTACCGCGAGTTAAATAAGCTTACCATCAAAAACCCATACCCTCTACCTCGGATCGACGACCTCTTCGACCAACTTCAAGGAGCAAGCTACTTTTCAAAAATCGACCTGAGGTCGGGTTACCATCAACTACAAGTTCAAGAAGAAGATATCGCCAAGACAGCCTTCAGAACTCGCTATGGGCACTACGAGTTTGTAGTAATGCCCTTCGGGTTAACCAACGCACATGCGGTATTCATGGACCTGATGAATCGAGTGTGTCGACCCTACTTAGACAAGTTCGTGATCGTGTTCATTGACGACATTTTGGTCTACTCACGAAGCAAGGAAGAGCATCGTCAACACCTACGACAGGTGCTAGAGACGTTGAGAGCTGAGAAGCTTTATGCTAAATTCTCTAAGTGCGAATTCTGGATCCGAGAAGTGGATTTCCTTGGCCACGTGGTCAGTGAGAAAGGTATACATGTGGACCCCTCCAAAATCAAGGCAATCGAGAACTGGCCAGCACCTACAACACGGAAATCCGACAATTCTTGGGGCTTGCTGGATACTACCGAAGATTCATCCAAAACTTCTCCAAGATCGCTAAACCGCTCACCACCTTGACTAAAAAAGGTGTGATGTTTAAATGGGAAGATAAACAAGAAGCTGCCTTCCAAACGTTAAAACGAGCCCTGTGCAGCGCACCAATCCTGTCTCTGCCAGAAGGAACCGAAGACTTTGTAGTCTACTGCGACGCATCAAACCAGGGGCTTGGGTGTGTATTAATGCAACGAGGAAAGGTCATTGCCTACGCGTCAAGGCAATTGAAAACGCACGAGGTCAACTACGCCACGCATGACCTCGAATTGGGAGCAGTAGTGTTTGCCCTAAAGATCTGGAGGCACTACCTTTTCGGAACAAAGTGTACTGTCTTTACCGATCACAAGAGCCTTCAACACATTCTCAACCAAAAGGAGCTCAACATGAGGCAGCGACGATGGGTAGAACTACTGAACGATTACGAGTGTGAGATTCATTATCACCCAGGTAAGGCAAACGTAGTAGCAGATGCCTTAAGTCGAAAGGAATACTCGGGGCGCCGAGTAAAGTCATTAACGATGACAATCCATTCACACCTGTGTACTCAAATCAAAGAGGCTCAGTTGGAGGCCTTGCAACCGGAAAATGTGACGGGTGAGGCTTTAAGAGGAATGGATAAAAACCTAGAAGTCAAAGACGACGGAGTTCGTTACCTCATGAACCGAATCTGGACACCGAAGTTCGGTGGTTTCCTAGACGTTGTCATGAATGAAGCACACAAGGCTCGATACTCCATCCACCCAGGTTCAGATAAGATGTATCTGGATCTCAAGAAGTTGTACTGGTGGCCAAACATGAAAGCAGAAATTGCTACCTATGTAGGCAAGTGTTTGACTTGCGCCAAGGTCAAGGTAGAATATCAGAAACCCTCAGGACTTCTACAACAACCTGATATACCTGAGTGGAAGTGGGAACGGATAACCATGGACTTCATAACCAAGCTACCCAAGGCCACAGGCGGGCTTGATACCATATGGGTGATCGTAGACAGATTGACCAAATCAGCGCACTTCCTACCGATAAAAGAAACCGACAAGATGGAGAAACTGACTAGGACATACATCAAGGAGATTGTACGACTGCATGGCGTGCCAAAATCCATTATCTCAGACAGGGATAGTCGATTTACCTCGCGATTCTGGCAATCACTTCAGAAGTCCTTGGGAACTAGGCTGGACATGAGTACAACCTATCACCCACAAACCGACGGGCAAAGTGAAAGGACCATTCAGACGCTAGAAGACATGCTTAGAGCATGTGTGATAGACTTTGGTAAATCATGGGATATCCATTTACCACTTGTCGAATTCTCGTACAATAACAGTTATCACACTAGCATCAAGGTTGCACCATTTGAAGCCCTCTATGGCCGCAAGTGCAGGTCACCTCTGTGCTGGGCTGAAGTGGGTGACACGCAACTAGCTAAGGGACAAGTCCCTAATAGCACCCTCACTGGCCCGGAGATAATAAGGGAAACTACAGAGAAGATAGTTCAAATCCGAGAACGGTTAAAAGCTTCTAGAGATAGACAGAAAAGTTACGCGGATAACAGACAAAAGCCCTTGGAATTCCAGGTTGGGGCCCGCGTACTATTAAAGGTCTCACCCTGGAAGGGTTTAATACGTTTCGGCAAACGAGGAAAACTAAATCCTAGATACATTGGACCATTCGAGATCCTCGCTAGGATTGGCCCAGTAGCTTACAAGCTTCGCCTACCACAGGAACTTAATAACGTACATCCTACCTTCCACGTATCGAACTTAAAGAAATGTCTATCCGACGAGACCCTCGTGATACCTCTCGACGAAATTGAAATCAACGAGAGTCTCCACTTCGTGGAAGAACCGGTAGAAATCATGGATCGAGAGATCAAAAGAACAAAGCAAAGTCGTATTCCCATTGTGAAGGTCCGCTGGAACGCTAAACGAGGACCCGAATTCACCTGGGAACGCGAGGATCAGATGAAACAAAAGTATCCACATCTCTTCCCAAATTCTTGAAGTCCCAGTCAAAAAGCAAATTTCGGGACGAAATTCCTTCTAACGGGGGGATGATGTGACAACCGTCAAATTCTGGTCAAGTCAAAGTCAAATAAAGTCAACAAGTCAAACCGGTCAACTCTACTAACTCTTGTATACTAGGTTTTACATTATGTAATTACTGTACAACTCGCTATTCTAATGAGAAACCATCAAATGAAAATTTCGTATATCTAGATTTCCTTAACCAAAAACTGTGGTAAGTAATGAACCAAAGCGATAAAACACTATTGCATACTCATCGGGAGTGTGTAAGATCCTTAAACATGGCTTAACGGGGTTTACGGACCTTGCGTTGCGAAGCCGGACACTCAAAAAGGTCACAAAAGAAGCCTCTCCCAAATCTCTCCAAGTATCTCAAATCTCTCCCAAATCTCTCCAAGTATGTCGAATCTCTCCCAAATCTCTCCAAGTATGCCAAATCTCTCCAAGTATGTCGAATCTCTCCCAAATCTCTCCAAGTATGCCAAATCTCTCCAAGTATGTCGAATCTCTCCCAAATCTCTCCAAGTATGCCAAATCTCTCCAAGTATCTCAAATCTCTCCCAAATCTCTCCAAGTATGTCGAATCTCTCCCAAATCTCTCCAAGTATGCCAAATCTCTCCAAGTATGTCGAATCTCTCCCAAATCTCTCCAAGTATGCCAAATCTCTCCAAGTATGTCGAATATCTCCCAAATCTCTCCAAGTATGCCAACTCTCTCCAAGTATCTCAAATCTCTCCGAAATCTCTCTCAAAACCTCTTTTGGGTTTTTCGTAATCATTTGGGGCGTCCCGACACTTGAATTGGTGAAAAACCATTCGAAACGGGATGATGCCTTGGAAAATAGCCTTTTAGGGCCGAAGTCCCTCTATAGGGACCAAACCCTCCTTGAGCCGAAGTCCCCTTGAGTAGCCGCAGCCACCGAACCGCAGCCATCGGACCGGACCAGATCTACTGAGGACCGAGGCTGATGAAGACCCGCATCCGACCTCCGCCTGCGGTACCTGCTAGGACCGCAGTTCCTTCCCCTTCGGATCCACTTCAGCGACCAAACCTTCCCTGCGGACCTAAGGCTGCTAAGACCGGAACCACGCACTGACTACAGATTTCCCATTTTTCCACCCGGTTTTTAACCACGACTCCGTTTTATGCCCGTTTTCAGTTATTTTAACGAGGGATTTTCACCCAAACTTATATTTTGAAATATAAGACCCCATATATTCATAAATTAAGCATATTTTTAAGGAAATCCTTATTTAAGAATAAAAATCTATTAAGTAAGATCTTGTGGTGGAGTGTTGACTTTACCTTAGTGTATGACACAAGCAACCACCCCCATGCCCACTCCATGACCAACCATTGTCCTTCCACCATACCTGGTCATTCAAGAGTACTTTCCCCACCATTTGACCAGCCACACTCTTGGTCAAAGGCTGAAAACTCTTATCTTTCCTCACCTTTCTCTCATTTCTCTCATTTTTCCTCCAAAAGACAAACACCTTTCTCTCTCTCTCTTCTCTCTCTCTCAAATTCGAGATTTCAGGGGCTGATCATCAAGTTTTCTCTCATTTGTGGTAAGTGATATTATCTTCCTTATGATTATTTCACTTCCTTCTACTCAAATCATAGATATCTTACATAAACATCATCACATTCATGTTAGATCTTCGAACCTTCAAGGCATCCTCTTAGTGTTCTTGAGTAGAACACTTCTTTTCTTCAACATCCATCCACTAATAACACACAAGGTGAGTTCATACCCCTATCTTTTCATGTTTTTCTTAACTTTTAAGGGGGGGAATACAAGTTAAAACACCAAGAACACAACTAAACTCATTTAACAGCCTTCATCAGAAAAGTTCATCTTCATTCACGGACTGTTTTGGTCAACTTAAACATTTTAGTTTTCAAAACTGTATTAGGTGCAAATAGTTCAGGTTCATACCTTTAAAATGACTACTTGCACATCTCCATACGATTTTTCTACAATTTATGGTGATTTTTACAAAACTGACTGTCATTTCAAGAACAAATCCGGACCAGTCTGTGATTAAGGACTTTTTCACACAAGTTGGAGGTCACTAAAAATCATAATAAAATTTATGAACAAACTAGACTCATTTTCCAAACTCTCAGAATTTACAGATTCTGATTTGGACCCTGGATGATTTTTCTATAAATTTTCTAAGAACAGTAATAGAAATGTTAATACTAGAAAAATGCTATCAATTTCATTTGCACCTTGTAACTTGTTGAGCAAGGTGTGTATCATTATGTGAATATATGTTTTTACATTATATGTCATTTCGTCTTAGTGTACTGACATACATCAGAAAACAAATGGATTTTTACCTCCACAAGTATGGTAATTAAATTATTGTTTAAACAAAGTTTATATCCATAGCATACAAACATTTTGATAAACTACTGTAAATATAGTTTATGTTCACTACTACCATTATTTGATAAACTATAATAGGTATAGTTTATGATACACTTACACAACAAAGTTCATTACTAAAGGTTTCATTTACACAAAGATAAAGAGTTTTCATTCACTACACGCAAATCCGTTAATGACTAAATCGTGAGACACTCGCTTCATGTTACTTAACAAGTAATACACTTTAAGTCCTGCATTGTAACCAGAGTCTCTTGTAGGGAGAGCGTGATAGTTGTATATAGATCTATATTGAGATTGACACCCACACCTTGCTGTTAGCTACAGTGAGACCTCGAGGTCTACGGGTGACAAATGTCATAACGTTTCCGACGCTTGAAGAACGTCGTTTCAGGCCATCTAGGTCATAGTATGGTTATAATAGCTCACAAAAAGTATTAACAACACTTAGGATTTACGGGGATTTCGTTAAATCAAACGAGTTTATGACAAATTTAAACTTGCGTTGTTCTACTATAACCATGGAAATTACTTGTACATTTTGGTCTTTGGATTTAAGGCTGCAATTCACATTTTAAGGAAAATATTGGATTTTTCTGGAACGAACATACTTTTAAAAAGGAAAGGCTTTCATCACTACATTCAAAAGCTTATGAACTCACCAACTTAATTGTTGACACTTTTTTTTCAAAACTACTTGTATTCTCAGGAAATCAATAAACAGGTGAACGTGTACTTTTGAGGATGGGACGTTGAGGTGTCAACATTTTATTTTTGTCAACATAATGTAATTGATTTGGAAACATGTAAACTTATACAATGATGTAACTTTTTCAATTATATTTATGTTGGTTGTGCTTACTTTGATCACTATTGCATTTGTTGTTATGATACTATACATGAAGTCCTCCACCCCCGGACGTTTCCGCCATCCTTGGTTTGGGGGTGTGACATCCATCAACAATGATAATTTTCGAGATGCCCATCATATCTCTTTATAGTCCCTATTAGTGTGTCGCTTAACCACACAAGCTCTACTAACGACATATAAAGTCTGATGTGCGTTTTCATGGATTAACATACTTTTCACATTTTTCTTAAAGTAACTAGAGTGAGATTTTATAAAGACAGTTCAGTTACTTTGTATCATTATACTTATTAATGTGATTATGTCTTATCAAATCCGTTCGACTAACAACCCTCCACCATACAAGAGAGCGGTGGGTAAGAGTGGATACCCAATATCTGTCATTTTATAGGCCGCTTCCTTAAACTCCCCTTATAGTATGACTTCGTGAATGAGGCGTACTAGCGATTTGACTCACTTGCCTTATACACATAATATATTAATCTTTTAATTATAGTATAAGATGTATTTTGAAACTTTTCTAAAATACTAGGTTGAAGTTTAAATTTTTAAAATTAATAAAGAATTAATTTAATTTAAAATAAACCAATTTTGATTTTAATCTTTACCTTTTAATTAAACAATTAATTAAATTAATTAAATCATTATGGGTTAAATAATTATTTACAATTAATCAATTAATAAAATAGTTCAAATTGAATCCTAATCATACGCCTTCTAATTTTCGAAAAGGCTAGGGTTTACTAGGTTTTAATTGTTTAAATTTTAAGGCTCTTAAAATAACAAATAAGGAAACAAGGCAAACCCTATAATGGATCCTTAAATTTCGAAAACCAGTCAAAGGGGCTAGGGTTTCTAAAACCCTTGTAAATTTCAAAAATATAGGGTGAAGGCTAGGGTTTCAAGAACCCTATGGAATTTTCGAAAATACCTCCTTAGGGTTTATATTTTATAAACCCTAATTTTGATCTATTCAACTTTATGCAATATTAATGAGAACAATGGCTCTGATACCACTGATGAGTTTTATATGTTACAAAAAAATCTATTTTGGCGGAAAAACATAAACCCTAAGTTCACATGCACCCTAAAGGATTTATGTTCTCACTATGATTTGCAAACAACTATTGAATATCACGAACCCTAAAAGTACATTGCTATTTTTGAAATTAGTAAAGGGTTATTAGAAAATTCATACCTTAGTTTATTATAGCAAATAAATTAGTAATCCTTCCTTGTTGGTCTTCAGAAAGCAAACACCAGAAGTCTCGTGCCTCTAACGACTTACACCCAAACCCTAGCAAATTGGAGGCTAAAGAGGAGGGAGGAGGAGGAAAGGAATAATCTAAATTCTATTTGGAATGAGGTGAATTTTGAAAATCATAATCCAAGGGGGTTTATATAGGTGATAGGAAGGCTAAGGATAATGCAATTTCCTTTTAGATAACCCTAATCCTTTTGCTTTCCCCCTAAGGCATCTAAGTTTCCCTAGAGCCCAAGAAGAGCTCCAGAAAGCCTGTAGAACTCCTTTATAAACGTCCACCTTATGAGAGGTTCTAGAATTGCTCAATGCTCAACTTTCAAACATTGTCACCTTTAGTCATTCTACTTTTAATTAATCCAATTAATCCCAAAATTAATTCTAATTAATTTCTGATTAATTTTTAATTATGCAATACTATTTCTAATTAATTTATTAACCATTTATTTTCTAATTAATTTATTAACCATATAATAAATTAATAAATCAGTATCTCTCTCTCTCTCTCTCTCTCTCTCTCTCTCTCCAAAAAGGACTTTGCTAATAATTCAAGATTATATTAATTTAGTTATTGGCTTAGACAACTAATCCAACATTTTAAGGGTCGAAATCTTCTCTCTTGGTCTTCAAAGAGACAAGGTACCATCTCCGGGTTAAGTACTGAAGCCGAGTATTAGGGCGTTGTAAGCACGGTTGCTGAGACCTGTTAGCTTCGCGACCTTCTTCGTGAACTTCACTATCTACATCTTACTGCTACAGTTGTGTACTATGACAACGTCAGTTCCATATATTTGTCCATCAATCTTGTTCAACATCAACGCACCAAACACATAGAGATTGATATTCACTTTGTGAGAGACAACGTGGTTATGGGTCAAGTCTGAGTTCTACACGTCCCATCTCCATCTCATTATACTGATATCTTCACCAAAGGGCTTCCCTCGTCTTTATTTTTTGACTTCAAATCCAGTCCGAACGTCCACTCTAGACCTCCCGTTCGAACTGCAGAGGGATGTTAAATGTATATATGTGTATATGCTATATTTATGTTATAATTCCTACTTTTTGTGTGGCCCATGTATAGTTAGCCCACATTCTATCCCTTTAACTCTTTTGTATTATTTAATTGGTGGAATGCAATTTGCGAATTCATGGGTAAATCTTTTGTCAACAACGAAGGAGCTCTATGTGGGTGAAGACGAAGCAACGGTCACGATTTAATATATGATGCAACGTCATTCCAATGACCTAGCTTGATGCTTCGAGGATCCCAATTGAAACCTGCAGTCGCACACAGAGAAGCATATCATATCAATCGCGTCTCGGGAGGGCGCTGCGACGGTTAAGTCAGTAATGATAAGAGAATGAGGGTCTGAAAAAGTAAGTGAGAATGTGTGGGAGGTGAGAATGATGATCCATGCATGAATTGCCCCGCCCTTTTATAGTTACGGATAGAGGCGCACCTGATGGTGAGGATACCTGAATGCCAATCACCTGAACAGATTTTGCCCGGCCAAGATTATCCAACTGTCCCTTGACTGATCTTCTAGCAATCTTCATTAGTGGCATGAAAATTCCCTTGTGCTAACGTCCTCCCTGATCACTTGGCTTGTGTGTGAACCAATATCAACTTTTTAGGGGTTTTATTATTATTATTATTATTATTATTTTATTTTTTTAATTTTTTTTTAACAATATCAGCTCCGGGTCAAGGAGACGAAGGACCAACCTTCACCGATAATTGACAAATTTTAGGGAAATTCCTAAAATTTCAACTCTCTGCCTCCCTACATCTGCCGGTCACCAAATGCTTCATATGTTCCACGTTCTTTCCAAATCTTCTTCCCCATATTTCCGACTGATGAGTCACAGAGAATCACAAGTTCCTTTGCGTGAAGCAGCTACACCATCTTCTTGCTATCTCTTCTGATATCAGGTATACTTTCTCAACTTTCTTATGTTTTCGTATTTTAAAATTCTTTCCCAATCTTCTTCCCCATATTTGAAACTTATGCGTTGCTGATCATCCCAGCTCCCGTATCCCTCTCTAATCACATCTGCAAATTATCTCTACTTTTTTATATCAGGTATGTGTTGATTACTCCTTGAATTCTGTTTTGCCTTTATAACTCATACCAACGATACTACCTGCTATAGTTACTACGGCATTCAAGTCTATGTGTGTTGATTAGCATTACAGAAATTTGAAGAAACTCATAAATCACACACAAGGTGTTTGATAAAATGCCTGAAAAAATAAAAGATTTTTTTTTTTTGAAATCGTCGTTTTGCTGATTTCGCTATGCTCTTCTCATCTTAATGAATAGAATACGTATATGTATATATAAACATAAAAAGGTGTGACAAAAGGTATGTTATTGAAACAAAATTAGAAGTAAACAATGAATCATCCACATATGTAAGGATAATGTTCCATATTAACACCTGCACTTAAATATATACATATGAATCCCAAAATTTATTCCAATCTCATCAGAATCAACACATAAGCCCCTTTCTAAAAGGGATTCAGTGTGGAGGAAGACAATGGAATTGGGAGATTCTTCTTCTTCTTCTTCTTGTTGTGAAGATGTGTTTGTTTCAATTCCTCGTGGTGGTCCTATATACATTGCAGACATGGTGGGTCCACTCACTAGTGTTTCTCAATTCCAGTCATGCATTCAAGATCAACTCAAGGTATTAAATTCTTGAAACTAACTTATAATTCAAATGTATTTAGATTTTAGAAACACAAACACTATTTGGAACTTGTTCTATTTGTGCCTTAGTAGTGGCATAGAGGAGGCAATTTGAATGATGTATCATGACCCTAAAATGTTATATTAAGCCAAATGAAATCCTAACAAAAAATAAAGCAACAATAATTATGTTATTTTGCAGGATCTGAGAAAGGAGTTGTGCTTGGAATTGACTGAAGAACATCATCATGAAATTTCGTGAGTTGCTTTTCAACACTTTCCCTCTTATTTTACTTAAATTAGTTTTCTATAAATCTCATCAAGAGTTGTTGTTTTGGTCTGGTTGTCTTTTATAGGGTTGATGAACTTAAAATCCTGAGTGAGGAGGAGTTGGTAGATATAGCATTCCAAGCATCACTCAAGGTATGATAATATTTTTTTTATTATAGATAATAAATATTATTATTATTATTTTTAACACATGATGTTGTGAATTTTATTGCAGGATGGTAACTTGACAAAAGATCATTCACTTTCATCTGAAGATTGCTCTAATGGGTAAGAAAGGTGTCTCTAAAACCTTTTATACATCCACTTCTTACTCGTTGTAGTAGTAAATTATTTTCACTTAGACAAAAATAAAAATATAAAATAAATGATGGATAGGATAAGTGATTCCTCCATTTTCAAATTGAATGATTGCAGAGTCCTTGATAACAGAAAGATGAATGGAAAGGTATCTAAGAAGATGAAAAGAGTGAAACAAAAGGAGACAACTCATGAAGTAAGGCTCTTGTTTATTCCATTCCTTCACATTTCAGAATCCTTAATATTCCATCATGATTGATGGATTTCAGTTTTCATCATTCTTAGGGAAGAGGTGGAAGAAATTCAATTCATACTACCTTTTTTTTTTTTTTTTTTTTTTTTTTAATTAAAAAAGCCAAGATACCCTCATTTTGTAGTCGAAAAATTTAAGAATTAAACCCTCATTTCGGTTTCAGGAAGATTATATGGAAGAGGTGGAGAAAGTTGCTAGAATTAAACAAAAACAAGAAGAAGACAAATCAGCTGCAAGATTGCATTCTTTTAGGTATGTTTGAGTTTTTGGATTTTATTTTTGGTAGAAAAAATGGATAAATTTATAATAATAATAATAATAATAATAATAATAATAATAATATGTTGGTGTTGATTTGAGGCAGTGGTGTTACGGGACCCGTTGCATGTGTGACTCCCTCAGAGAAGAAAGAACGAATGTCATCCTTTAATTCTACAAGTTATTTGACCCAACAGGTTTGACTTTTATTTAACCTTATTATTCTATTCTATCATTTATCAAGTTCCGATTTTTATCAGGTGAAATCATCAAGCACTCGTGAACAAATACCAATACCTGTAGATGATGATCAGATCCTTCTTTGCATAGAGGTCTATAATCACAAACGCTCATGGGTTAAGGTAAACATTAACAAAATTACAAAACAAACCTTCTCTTACAATATATCTTTGTAATTATTATATTTTGGATGAATGTTTTGGAATTTGTTTGTTTGTAGAATCAAGAAATCTTGGTTCTAGGACGCCAATTATTAACTGAACTGAGAGACAAAATATACTGTTTGACTGATGAAATTATGAAGTCAACCAAAAAGCATACTCCATCTGGATATTTCCTCATAGAAGTAAGTAATTCTCTACATTCATACTCATACATAAAAATATTCGTGTTATTAATTAATTATGTTTTTGTAAAATTGTAGGATATATTTTACAATGATTTAAGGGAAAGCAATGCTGTAGACTACAGTAAACCCATACTCGATTGGATTAGAGAATCAAAGAAGATTGCATCAGAAAAATGGGAATCCATCATATCAGGTGAACTGCATCAGAAACAAAAGCAAATTTTAGGCAGTGTAAGTGGAAGTGGTCCCAAGTTGCCTCGCTTCAAACCTCTTCCAATGGAAGCAACACGTTTTTGTGACCTAAATTTCCGACTTGGGGCTGGCTATCTTTACTGTCATCAGGTATCAAAAATTAATCTCAACATCTTATTACATACATACATACATACATACATGACATGATATTGACATAAGAGTTATGTGCATATATGATAGGGTGATTGCAAGCATGTGATGGTGATACGAGACATGAGGGTGATAGATAGGAAAGAGGATGTACATAATCGATCTGCTTACCCCTTGATTATGTTTCAATCGAAGTTGCGATTCCAAAAGTGCTCAATCTGTAAGATTTACAAAGCGACGAAGGTCACTGTGGATGACAAGTATACTCCCGAGAATCCTTGCTTTTTTTGCGGGATTTGTTATTACATGCTTCACTATTCCAATAATCAACTCATATACAGTGACTTCAAGGTCTACGATTATATTCATGAATGAATCAATCAATACTTAAGGCTGTTTGTTTTTTTCGGGACAAAATGTCTGAGTCTGCCAATCACATCTGTAGACATCTGCAGTAGAAGATGTGAACCAAACGTTTGCAGTCTGAAAAAAGAACTGTTTGTTTTTTTTAACATCTACAGACTACTAAAATAAACTAAAATCTAAATAAACTGATTTTTTTTAACTTCAAAGTGATTTTTTAATATTTTTATGACTTTATTATAAATAATTAACAAATCTAGATCAACTTTTATGTATTATTGTATAAAAAGTGAAAATAAAATTGTACAAATTAACGTATATATTTGATAAAAACCAATAATTTTGGTCGTAAAGTTATACCTAAATATTGTAATAAAAAATCAATGAATTTGATATATAAATGGATAGAAATAAACTTCGTTTTTTCAATTAAATCAATTAAAAACATACTATAAATATTTTCCCAAGAAATTGACGTTTTATAAAATTTGGCACACAAAATATAATAATATATTATGGTTTTTTTTTTCATATTTATATAAATAATTTCAATGACCATTATCATAATAAATATTTATTTATAAATTTGTCAAAAATGTTATGTTTGTATTGTCGAACCTTTTCTTTTTCTTTTTTTTAAAGTATTGTAACTTTTTTTTTTCAAATTATTTATCGTTAATAAAGTTTGAATAAATATAAATTAAGAAAACTAAAAGAAATAAAGATATATGTGTTTTTTTGGCTAGAAGATGTCTGAAGATGTTAGAAGACTCTGGTCAACATCTGCGCCAAGAAGAGGGCGCAACGCATACATTTTTTGGTCTGCAGTCTTAAAAAAAACAAACTGTCTGCGAATGCTAATGTCTGCGCGTGGTCTGCGTGGCGTAAACAGAAGAAGAGACCAAAAAGATCCGCTGACAAAAAACAAACAACACTTTACTTTCAACACCTACTCCCAAAAAATGTTAAAAAACGCAATATTCTGTTTGTGCAGCTATATGAATAATATTACGGTTGATATGAAATTCGATTCGTACAAACAAACCAAAAATTTCTAAAGTAGGATAACTCGATGACAAAATTGGAATTTATCTATAAACTGGTAAGCCCAAGTGACAGTTGTTTAAAAGCCCAAAAGCTTTGTAGCCCAACCTGATTTTAGTATAGAACTTAATTGGTTCAGATCTATATCGTTATGGTTTTTGATTTTATTGTATTTTAACCTATCAAATTCGAGTAATCGACAATACTAGGGGACATATCCCTTTCATTTGACCATTTTCCAAATCGATACCAATTATTTTATTTGCGTTTACTATTAAATATAATTATTGAACTAATCCAACCGTGTAAGTCACTTCAATGACGCCACCTTGTTTAACAGAATATTGCTATATGATCGTTTGAATTTGGATCTATATGTTTTAAATATAATTTTAGAAATTGAATAAATTATTGGGGCGACATGTTTGTACTCATTCAAAATCATTTATCATTAAATTAATTTCTTTTAAGAGCAAAATGCAGAAAAACATAACTATTTATCTACTAGTATTTAGAAAAAACCCTTATATTTTGTTTATGTGTAGAAACATCTTTACATTTTCAGTTACCTTTCAGATTTACCAAAATATCTATTTTTTTAAAGAAGTTACCAGTTGTTTTGTGACATCATATTTATCTTTGTTTTTAGGTTGACATGGAAAAAAGTAAGCAATGTCATTTATTTTTGCTTGAGTAATTGACCGTTGAGTAAATGATATATTTATCACGTTTTACCTTAGACAAGAGGCAAATTGTTTCCATGCTAACCAAAAAACGAAAAAGATAAATGCATGTCACAAAACAACCAGTAATTTCTTAAAAAACCTGGATATTTGGGTTAATATGAAAGGTTAATGAAAATATAAATGTTTTTCAGCATATAAACAAAATATAAAAGCTTTTCTGAATGTCAGTAGATAAATTATTATTATTATTATTTTGCCATTTTTCTCAAACATTTTATTTACGAATAGAAAATTATCACGGATTAAATTCTGTATAATTAATCGATGTTTTTATATACCATGCATGACATTAATATTACATAAAAAAGAGTTTAGACAGCTTAAAATGTAAATTATAAATCTACGGTTGAATTATCACCGATTTTCACTTGATTTATTGATAATCTACTCTAATAAATGAAGGTTTTTTGCCACATGTCCTATTCTCTTTCATTTGGATACATGTCATTTTCTAGAATTTTTAAATTTTCTATTTTCCACTTGTCATTTTATTGTATTTTTTATTTTGTTAAATTAAAATTCCACATTTAATATGTAAGATAATATATATGTAAGGTATTTATTAGAAAGAGTTATATATGTAATGTATTCAATACATTAAAGCCTTATTAATTTTAATAATTCAAAAAATTTCTCATTTTTCTTAAAAATTCAAAATTTTCAAATTGTTAAAATTTCATATTTAATTTTTTTTTAAATAAACCCATGTATTATAGTTCTCACGTATTAAATAAACAAACTAAGGTTTGAAAAGGTGGCAAATGGCAGTCGGCAGAAGATTCAACGGAGCGTCCAAAATAAGCCAAACAACTAGTTAAGCCCGCACGCGTGCATTTGCACGTGAATACTAATCCATGAAGTCATGACCACAATGGCACTACGCCACTACATACAAATTTATTTATTTATTTGTCTTAAACAAGTGCAATTGTTTATTAAAATTAAATAAGTGAAAAATACGGCAAGAGTATAATGCAACCAAATCATTAAAATATTAAAATAATAGAAAAAAATGACAATCATACCGATCTCAAATTTTAATAAGGTTTTTTTTCAAGATTTATATAAAAACTTAACGATAAGAACATTATCCAAGTCTCATGAGATAAGTGGGAGATATGATAGCGGTAGTCCCGGTAAACGAGAGTGCTTTTGTAGAAGATCTTTGAAAAAATTGATATACGAATAAATTAAAAACGTCAGCTCACAATGAATAAAACAATGATGTTTGTCTGGAAGAAGGATCTAGTGAGCTAAAATATCTACACATAAAGTAGAGCAAATGTTAACAAGAAAACATGAGAGGAGAAACAACTAATGATATCAAGCACTAGTCCAAACAAAGAAAATGAGGCTAGATTGATGGAATATATACTACACAAATACTATCTAATCATAAGCCTCCACACTTTCCTAAGTAAGGTAATGTCCTAGGAAAGAGATAAATCCATCAAGCTTAAGCTCACACTCTCTTCCTACTTCCTTTTCAGGCAACCTCTCATCCATGCCCACTTGACCGTAATCATCTCCACTCTTATACCAACAACCGTCAATTGTGTCCTTTGGACATGTCCAACCCACTGTCATATTTTTCCTTTAATTTATCGATGATTGATGCCACCCTGAACGAGTTCCTAAATGACATGTTCAGTATCCTGTCCAATAATGTTCTACTACATGTCCACACTAACATTCTCGTTTCTACAACCTCCATATTCCTCTCATATTTCTTTTTAATCGATAAACATTCAGATCCATACAACAAAGATGGCCTTATCACCAACTTATAAAATTTCACTTTTAATTTTAGTGGCACCTTCTTGTCGTACAAAACTCCTATTGTTGCCCTTTATTTTAACAATCATACCTTTGTGTGGTGTGTAACATCATCCTCTACACCCCTTCCTTATGTATCATAGAGGATATGTACTTGAAACTCTCCTTATGGTGTTAAACTTGGTCACCAGTTCATATTTCAAATTCTTCACTATTTTGCTCCTTACTAAAATTGTACCACATATATTCCATCTTTGTAATTTTGATGCATAACCCTTTTTCTTTCAGTGAGCCTTTCTAGGTTTCCAGCCTTGCAATCAACTTAATCTTAGACTCGGCCAACAAAGTCGTCAACATAAAGCCTAGACCATGGTATATGTGTCTCATAATAGCTTTTGCCCATAATAGAACTGAAGATGTAAAGGCTAAGAGTCGATCATTGATGAAGCCCAATTTCAATTATGAGAGAGTTTTGTGTCTCCGGCTGTAGTTTGAACACATATTGTAGACCTATAAAACATATCATGTATCATTGTAATATAATTCCTTGAGACCCTTCTAGCTTCCAAGGTCTTCCATATTGTTTTATGCGAGACTCCATCATATGCCTTCTCCTAGTCGATGAACAAAAAACAATGGTGTTAAGAAATAGTTATGAATTTCATAAGTCTCACTTGGGGGATAGTCATGAATTTCGAAAGTTTCATTGCGAAATCAACAAACGACATAACTTTAAAGAAAAAAAATCCAATAAAGTGGCAAGTTTGACCTACAAAAATGTAGGTTTTACTTACAAAAAAGATTTTTTGAAGTTTTTTTTAGTGGTACAATCTTAAAAAAAACCGTTTCTACAAAAAAAAAGTTATACATATTGTACTTTTGACATCTAAAAATGCAAAAAAAAAAAAACCAATAAATAATTTTCTTGGAAAATCTCACATACCTCACCTATGAAATTACTAATTTCTTATGTCTGATATGTGACAATTCAATTTTTTTTATGATAGTCCATTTCTCTAGCAAAATCTCGAATTTATAGAAAATTAAACTTAGCGATACTAAATAAAAAAAAGAGAAAATAATTTTTTTTTAAATTTTTTGAGAATTTTAGGATGTTTACTTAGGTTTAGTTACTTGCAATTTTAGCAAGTTTAGTATATGATTCTACATTTGCTTGAGGGCAAACAAGATTTAAGTGTAGAGTATTTTGATATTGCTAAAATTAGTCATTAATTATAATTAATTATGTTAGTATTTTAAATAGAAAATTGTAAAATAAGTCAAAAATCTAGAGATAAGCACTAAAGAAGGAAAAATGAGCTAAAATGGAGTGGATAAGGAAGAAAATTGAAGATACCATAAAAGACGAGTTTAGCACCATGGAGATGGAGATTATATATGCGAAAGAAATGATTACTCCGGGAAGATTAGATTAAGATAACAGTTAGCGCCGCGAAGACAAAGGCTTAGCAACGCTAAGTTTAATTTTCTATATATACGAGATTTTCACATCTCAGAAAAGTATACAAGAAAGAAAACCCTTTGAGGTGCGACAAGAACCTTTGTTTAATACAAGAAGGTAGAGAAACTATAGAGGTGATCTAGAAGAAAATTGTGGAAGAAATCAAGAAGAAGAATATTAAGTTTGCAATGTTTAGCTATCGTTTTATTTGTTTCTGTAACGACCCAAATTTTCAAATAAAATTTTCATTTTTAATTAACCAAAACATTTCCATAAAATATGAAATGACAATGACAATTGTTTTCAAAATCCATAACATCAACATTTTATTTCAAATATCAGAGTGTCCCATCAAATCAACTGCAAGAGAGTACATGTCGCGCCATCAAGCTTTGCCCTTGCCCTTAGGCTCAGATGTACCTGAAACAAATCAACAAACTGTAAGCTAATGCTTAGTGAGTTCCCCAGAGCATACCCCCGCATAATCATAATCATATAATCCATATAAATCACATAATCCATGCATATAAACATATAAGGATGCCCTAGACACCCTACAAAGTCTTACTCCAGGCTGTCATGGGTACCCCCACATGGTCTTACACCTATGCGCCATGGGCACCCCCATGGTCTTAATCGGAATGCCATGGGCACCCCTACATGGTCTTACAACCAAGTGCCATGGGCACCCCCATGGTCTTTACCTGGAATGCCATGGGCACCCCCACATGGTCTTACAACCAAGTGTCATTGGCACCCCCATGGTCTTTCATGCAAATATCACAACAACATCTAGCATACCACATAGCATATAACCCACTAGCATACCACCTAGCTTATAACCAACTAGTGTACTACATATCACAAAATGGGCCGACCTTGGTGCCTTCGACCCATTGGTATGGTGAGGAGACTCACCTCAATGCAACTGTAGCTAAATAATTCCAAGGTCCGAGTGTCAACTCTGCCAACTCCCTAATCATAAACAACTCCTTAGTATACAACTCAATCCTTCATATCCTTAAAAGTCCAACTTGGTCAACCATGCTTAAAGACAAAGTTCACGGTCAAGGTCAACAGTCCATGTTGACCCAACTCGTCGAGTGCATCTAGTAACTCGTCGAGTTCATTCGGTGTTCATAGAACCGGGGAAAACCCTAGCCAACTTGCCGAGTTATCTCATCAACTCGTCGAGTTGCTTAGCATCCAGAAAACGGGAAACCCGTCCCAACTCGTCGAGTTGTCAGGGAAACTCGTCGAGTTTCCCCTGTCTTCATGCGTTCAGTCCTTTCCAGTCGAATCTAAAGCTCCATACAACAGATCCTTAACCATAGAGACGTCTAGAAGGGTAAAGTTTCCAACTTTACCCCCAAAGACCATTTAATATGTCTTAAATTCAAACCCTAGCTTCTTTGAGGAAGGTCTTGACTCATTAAGCCATTAAACCCTCATCCCATCTACCCAAAATACATATCTAAAGTTTCTAACTTTACGTCCATGCATGCGTGAAATACTCTCCAAGATCCCTTTTAGTCTTCGTTGTGGACATAATGCATGAATGGGACATGGAGGCTATTAAAGTTTGCAACTTTAATCCTCTAGAGGTCTTATAGAGGCCATATCTACACTCCTAACCTCTGGAAACCTCTTATCTTGGGACATCCAACCCAAAGTTCCAAAATAAGCCCTAAACTACCAAAAGATGAGATCTAAAACACTTCATGCCAAGGTTATGGCTTGATACCTTCAAAATGTAGCCCTTGATGTAGAGTTTCTGGATCCAAGATCACCCCTCCAAGGTTGCTACTTCTCTCTTCAAGACTTCCTTGAAAAATAACACCACAACACTCAAAACTCCAATGTCGATCTCTACTCGTCGAGTCCCAGTGCAAAACCTTAAAAACATAAAAAGAAATGATACCTGGAACAAGCGTTACAGTTTCTTTTGTTTTTTTGTTAATATGAGAGGCTAAATACATTTTGTTCCACTTAAATATAGATGAAGTAGATTACTATGGTGTAAATTTGATCTTAACGTCACTGGAGTAGAAGATCCAGCTGACTTGCGGCTCAGAGCGTCCGCAACCACGCTCGCTTTACCAAGATGTTAAAGGATCTCGCAGTCATAATCCTTGACCATGCAAGCCACTTGCGCTGTCTCATGTTCAGATTCGGCTGATCCATGATGTGCCTCAGACTCTTGTGGTCCGTGTATATGGTACAACGGACCCCATAGATGTAATGTCTCCAAATATTGAGAGCGAATACCACCGCTCCCAACTCCAGATCACGAGTAGGGTATCTCATCTCGTGCGGATTCAACTGCCACGACGCGTAGGCTATCACCCGTCCTCTGTGCATGAGGACCGCTCCTAGTCCCGTGATGGATGCATCACAGAACACTACAAAATCCTCAACTCCCTCCGGGAGAGTCAAGACTAGAGCCTCGCAAAGTCGCTGTCTGAGGGTCTCAAATGCCCTCTGCTGCTCGGGGCCCCACCAGAAATCCACCCCCTTCCTCGTCAGACGAGTGAGGGGTATTGCAATCTTAGAGAAATCTTGTATGAATCTCCGGTAGTACCCAACCAATCCCAAGAATATCCTGATATCCGAGGGAGATTTCAGAACCTCCCACTGCATAACCGCCTCGATCTTGGCCAGATCGACCAAAATCCCCTCCTGGTTAACGAGATGTCCAAGGAACTGAACCTCTCGTAACCAAAACTCGCACTTCGAGAAATTGACATAAATCCGTTCTCACTTGAAGACTTCCAATAGCTCCCGAAGATGCTCCTTGTGCTGCTCTCTGGTCTTGGATTACACAAATATATCATCTATAAACACAATGACCGAGCGATCAAGCATCAATCTGCATACCCGATTCATCAGGTCCATAAATACTGCTGGCACGTTGGTGAGCCCAAACGGCATCCCCACGAACTCGTAGTGTCCATAACGAGTCCGAAACGCGGTCTTCTCCATGTTCTCCTCTCTAACTCTGACCTTGATGGTACCCAAACTTCAGGTTCATCTTGGAAAACCAAGATGCTCCTTGCAACTGATCGAAAAGATCATCTATCCTCGGGAGTGGATAACAGTTCTTCACCGTCAACTTGTTCAACTCCTGGTAGTCAATGCACATCCGGTGTGAACCATCCTTCTTCCTGACGAAGAGAATCGGTTCTCCCCACGGAGAACTGCTCGGACGAATGAACTGCTTGCCCAGCAGTTCCTGCAGCTGTGATGACAGCTCCTGCATCTCCGGTGGTGCCAATCGGTACGACGCCTTGGCGATAGGGGCCGCACCTGGCACTAGGTCGATCCTAAACTCGACCTGCCTCTCTGGAGGCACTCCGGGTAACTCCCCCGGAAACACGTCAGCGAACTCCCTGACTACTGGAACCTTTGCAACTGCTCTGGCTTCCACTTTTTCCGAAGCTCCAACTCAATCTCCCGCTCAAGAGCCTTCTTGATCATATCGTTCAGGGTCTTGCACCCTGAAAAGCTCATGAACTCACTGATATCCTCCCTCAACATGTCATGGTATCTCGTCTTCCTTATCTCCTCATCTGCAACGTACTGTGAGACCAACAAATCCCTCTCCCTGAATTTGGCGGTAATCTCCGCCACAGTCTCAGTAGTCTGGTGAAGGTCCTGGAACTCCCTCGCCAACTGCTGCACCTCAATAGCTAGTGCAAACTCCTTTTGAAATCTCTGAACAAAATCCTCCCAGGTGATGACTGCCACTACCGCTGACCCTACTGCTCGACTAACCTAGTCCCACCAGTCTCGTGCTCGGTCCCTCAGCAGGCAGGATGCAAATCCCACCTTTGCCCCCCCAGGGCAAAAACTCATCCACTGAGCATTCTCCATGTCAACGATCCAACGTCGAATAGCGATGGCGTCCTTAGCCCCAAAGAACTTAGGAGCTTCACTGGCCTTGAACTCCTGGAATGAGGGAGCTCAAGCTCCTATCTGACCCGCAACAATCTCACCTCGAAAGGTCTTGAGCCTCTCATCCATCAGCTCTAAAATCCCCTCCTTGATGGTACATAACAACACAGGGGTAGCATCCAAGATACCGTAAGTAACCTCAACTGAAATGAACTCGCGCAGACGCTTATCAATCGGTTCTATGTCGGAGCCAGAAATAGATCCAAAACCTCTTCGATTAATCATCACCATCCTCCAAACTGAAACACATCATGTAAACAATCAAAACATAACTCAAGGGGATTCCAACACATAGACCTCCTTAGAGTTGCCAAGTCTGGTCTTGTCTCAGGTACAGATCCTGTGCTTCCAGTAGTACGGGACCAAGACTACCTTTCACATCTACCTGTACCTTCCTCAAGTTCAATCTTAATTCCTCCAAGTCACCACACTACAACCATATACCAAACCTATGCTATATAACATGCGCATCCTAGGTTTTCCTAGGAAATCCCAACTCTCACCACTCGCAATACCAACAACCTCAATCTACGTTGCTGGTTGCCTTATGCATGCAAGTTATACACAAAAAAGGATCACATAGACTGTTAAATGATGATTCTATCCTAAATCCACAACCAAACAAGGAACAAGAAATGAGGCCAAATTGATCATTCTAGGTCTATAAAATCCTAATAGTATACAACTTTGAAAGCATACACTTAGCAATTAACTGAGCCAATATCAATTCCAAGTAACACATAACATCAAGTTCCACTAGGCTATAAGGCATCACACAAATCAGGCAATTTATCATATGATCCCTGAAGGTATCCATAGCCCTAATCTTGCATGCAATTCTCATATCAAGCATACTACTCATAATACATAGGTATGGGTAATTTGGGAGCCACTTACTTGAGCTCGGCTGATTGCACGCATCGCACCCCTTCTTTCTTAGTAAAAATCTTTTTAAAAGTTTAACTTCAAAAAATATTATCACTTCCTTGGTTTGAGTTCTAACACACCCAAAAGTGTGCCAGAATCCCTCAAACCAAGGCTCTGATACCAACTTGTAATGTCCCGAAAACTGTAATACAAATTTTCATTTAAAAGTCTACCAATTCATTCATAACTGTTTAAAACCCACATGAAGTCATAATATAAAAAACATCAAAGTACAAATTATTTCAAATGCGGGAATCATGACGGGAGGATGCTGTGCCATCACGCCGGGCCCTTCCCTTTCGAATCAGAAGTACCTGAAACCATAAATATAAATTGTAAGCAAGAATCTTAGTGAGTTCCCCAAAATACCACATACACAAAACATACAAGTGCCATAGGCTACACACTTGGTCTTTCCTTGCAATGCCAAGGGCCAATTCCCATTCTTACATACATGTGTCATTGTGACATCCCCATTTTTACGGCCATAAAAGACTGATTTAGTTTATGCTTTTTAATAAAAAATTAGAGTAAATTTCTAAAATAAAAGTGTTGCGGAATTTTGTTCCCAGAAAAAAACATGATAAATATGTTATCAAAGCACTTCCGAAGAAATGTATTTTATTCCTTATAAAACCTTGGGATGTCAACGTCAATACAGAAACATAAGCATAAACAGAACTTACATTCATTTACACTAGTGATCTACATCTCTTTAATCCCTCAGTAAAGTGTAGCTTTATATCGACACTTGTGATACAAATAAACTGAGTGGGTCAGGTTGGGAAACCTGGTGAGTACATAAGATTTTCAACCCACAATAATAAAGTTATTATGTTTTATCATCAAACAATTAACCCAATTACCCATCCCCATTATATATATATATATATATATATATATATATATATATATATATATATATATATATATATATATATATACATATACATATTCCTAGGGATCTACCCTAAGGATCATCTATCACTCATTCTTAAGGGTTTTCCTAAGGAATAGGCACGAAGTCCATCGTCGCCAAGGTTTATACAACAGTCACTAAATCCATAGCTGCCAGGGTTCATCCAATGGGTGCTAAGTCCATAACTCTCATTTATCGACAGTATTATTTGCGGGAGTCCACCTGCAATACATGTCAATGGGTTTTTAGAGTACACCGGGTGAACATATCGTTCACAACACCTACAGGTAGCGAGCCGGCTAGTGTTCCACAGACTGTCTAGAATAGTCCATGGTTGTCATCCGTACTCTGCTAGATGACGGGGCCATCGTTTGGGTAAAGGTTTCTCTCATTTTTCACCTCTCACCCTCATCTCATAATCTAACTCATCTTTCATCACACACCAACCATTTCATCTACCCATGTTTTACCCAACATATTTGTAGATATAAAATACATATACAGTTCAGATCTGAAGAATTAGTTTAGATCTATAAAGAAAACACATATACGGTTCAGATCTCAAGAAAAATGTCTAGATTTGAAAAACAAAGTTTAAATCTTTCATCATATCTTTCAAAGCATAAAATACATATACAGTCTAGATCTGAAGAAAAGTTCAGATCTGGAAAGGAAGAAGTTTAGATCTTTCATCCAACACAGATCTCAAGTATAAATCATCCATATATCAGCTTTAGATCTGAAAAGTTCAGATCTGCAGTGAGAAAGTCCAGATCTGAAGGAAAAAGTTTAGATCTGAAAGAAAAGGGTTAGATCTGACAAAAAATATATATACTATTTAGATCTGAAGAAAAGTCTTAGATAAAAAAAAAGAAAAAGTTTAGATCCGAAGGAAAATCTAGATCTGAAGGAGAAAGTTCAGATCTGGAAGAAAATGTTTAGATCTAAAGGAAGAAGTTCAGATTTGAAAAGAAAGTGGTTCAGATCTTTCATCCAGCAAACATCCCAGGTAAATAGACAGCATATATTTAGACACATAGCACATAATTTATATAAAATACTTCATATCTATGTGTAAGATGAAAGTGACTATGCACTCACCTGATACAGAGTGATTCGGACAGCACCTCGCTTCTAAAAATAATCTTCTTTGACGAAACCGGGAAGTTTGCTTGAAAACCGGGCTCTGCACGGCCAGAGTTTCAGACCGAAAAACTCTTTTTCTCGGAGACTCCGGGATCTCCGAGGCTTTCTTCTAGTGCTAGGAGGTTTTCCTAGGCTTTTTGGGGGGTTTGGGGGGGGGGGGGTGTTAGAGAGTGTTTAGAGAGAGAAAGAAGTGGGTAAAGGTGTGAGTTTGGAGACACCCCAACACCTCTATTTATAGACGTCCTGGAGCGAATCCACGTCGTGGTCTCGCGTAGACTCCAAGGCTTCGCCTAATGCTGACACGTGGCGCCGAGCACAACAGGTAAAACAACTAATCTTTAAAAATTCATAACTTTCGCATACGAGCTCCGTTTTTGACGTTATTTATACCCACGCGTAGGTAAAGACAAGATCTACAACTTTCCTTTTGACTCATTTGGCTAATTCTCGACCAATTTTAAATTTAACAGTAGGAGGAGATTAGACTGTTAAATGATCGCGAAGAATTCGTAACTCCTTCATACGGACTCCGTTTTCATCTGTATTTTTACCGCTGAGTTCCTATTAATGAGATCTTCAACTCTCATTTAGGTTGCGTAGGCCAAAAACCGCTCGAACTAAAATTCGAGTTTCGGGCCGTGCACTGCTTTGTCGAATCTTAGAAAAATCATAACTTCATCATACGAAGTCAGATTTGAGTGTTCTTTTTATGCACGTTCTCGGTTTAAAGTATACTACAACTTTTGTTTAGATTTCTAAGGCTAAAAAGTCTTCTATCGTAAATTCACTATTTACGTTTCCCGGTGCCGTGCCGGTTTTGCCGTAAAACTTCGACATGCCATAACTTCTTCGTTATAACTCAGATTTCGGTGTTCTTTTTATCTCCGGAATCCTTCTCACAACTACTACAAATTTATTCATAGATATCGAGTTTTTCTAACATTTTATTTTTGATGCTTATTTTTATCCTTTATTTATTATATTATTATAAACAAGTAATAATCACACAAAAACACATAATTCACATAATATTCAAGTAATTCATCTTTATTACTTTAAAATGGGTTACAATGGTTGACCTAGACTATTACATCATCTACTAATGCTTAACCCTGAAACACGGGCGTTACAATTCTCTCCCCCCTTAGGATGATTCCGTCCCGGAATCATGCATCAGCAAACAGATGTGGGTAGCGACTCATCATGTCACTCTCTGTTTCCCAGGTGAGATTCGGCCCATTCGTATGTTTCTAACGGACAAGCACTAAGTCGACCATCTTGCGTCACAACTTCTTAGTCTTACGGTCAACGATTGCCTCGGGCTCTTCGATTAGCCTCTTATTCTCATCCATCCTTAGCTCTGAGATTGGAATTATGTCGGGAACTTCTCCTGTAAATTTCCTCAAATAACACACATGAAATGTGTTATGAATACCATCTAGTTCTTCTGGTAGTTCGAGTTTGTAAGCTTGGTTCCCAATCCTTTGAAGAATTTTGAACGGTCCAATAAACCTTGGACTCAACTTTCCTCGTTTCCCAAATCTTATAAGTCCCTTCCACGGTGAGACTTTGAGCAAAACTGAATCCCCAACTTCGAATGTCATCGGTCGTCTTTTCTTGGCAGCATAGCTCTTTTGACGATCCTGAGCTGCTCACATCCTTTTCCCTGATCACCTTTAACTTCTCAGCAGTCCGATGGACTATCCCGGGGCCGATAAACTGCTTTTCTCCTGCTTCAAGCCAACAAGACGGCGTACGACACTTCTGTCTGTACAAGGCTTGATAAGGTGCCATCTTAATGCTCGAATGGTAACTATTGTTGTAGGAAAACTCTACCAGAGGTAAGTGTTCATCCCAGTTACCTTGGAACTCTAGGGTACACGCTCTTAGCATATCCTCTAACGTTTGAATCATTCTTTCGCTCTGACCATCGGTTTGCGGATGATAAGTTATACTTAAACATAATTTCGTACCCAATTCCTCTTGTAGACTCCTCCAAAACCTTGACGTTAAACAACTATCACGGTCTGATACAATCGTTTTAAAGGAACATCGTGAAGTCTTACTACCAACTTCACGTAAGCATTTGCAAGCTTATCTATAGACCATCTTTCATTGGCTGCTATGAAGTGTGCACTCTTAGTGAATCGATCAACGACCACCCAAATCAGGTCGTGACCGTCCTTTGTTCTGGGCAGCTTAGTCACAAAATCCATGGTGATGTCTTCCCATTTACCAATGGGTACAGGTAAAGGTTCTAAAATCCCATATGGTTTCTGATGTTGTGCCTTAACTCTCGCACATGTTACACTATCTGCCACATACTTTGCAACATCGAGCTTCATCGTCGGCCACCAGTAGTAGGGTTTCAGATCCCTATACATTTTAGAGTTTCCATGATGATTCGAACACATGGTCTTGTGGGCTTCTTCCATTAGAAGATCTCTTAGTCCTCCCGTCTTAGGTCCCCAAATCCTATCTTGGAATACCTTCAATCCTTGGGTATTCGTACCGAACACCAACGTTGTAACGCCCGAGTTTCGTGGCTAAGCATTTTAGATGATGTAATAGTCTAGGTCAACTACTGTAACTCTTTTTGAAGTAATAAAGATGAAATATTTGAGTATTATGTGAATTATGTGAATTTATATGCTTATTACTTATTTATAAATGTATAGTAAATAAAGGATAAAAATAAGCGTCAAAATTAAAGTGTGAGATAAACCCGATATCTTTACATAAAGTTGTAGTGGTCGAAACAAGGATTCCGGGGATATAAAGAACGCCGAAATCCGAGTTATAACGAAGAAGTTATGACCCGTCGAAGTTTCGCGACGGAACCGACACGACACCGGGAAGCGTAAATAGTGAATTTACGATAGAACGACTTTTAGCCTTAGCGATCTAAAAAAAGGCGTAGAATATGTTAAACCGAGAGCGTCCATAAAAAGAACGCCCAAATCTGACTTCGTATGAGGAAGTTATGATTTTTCGAAGTTTCGGCTTAGCAGTGTACAACCCGAAGTTCGAATATTAAATCGAGTGGTTTTTAGCCGACACAACCTAAACGAGAATCGAAGATCTCGTTAATAGTAGCGTAACGATAAAAAGACAGACGAAAACGGACGTCGAATGAAGAAGTTATGAGATTTTAACGGACCAATCCTGTCCCGGCCTGTTAATATTATAAATTTTAAAATAAATTCAAAATTAGCCGACGGAGTCTAAACGAAAGTTTTAGAGTACATTCCCGCCTACGCGTGGATATAAAGAACGTCAAAAACGGAGCTCGTACGCAAAAGTTACGAATTTTTAAAGTTTGCACTTGAATTTGCGAAGCCTATAACGAAACCGATGACGTGGCTCGATCTGGGCCATCCATCGCTGATCACGGAACACGCTTCGGATTGCGACACGCCACCCTCACATTACGCCCCGCGTCCGAAATGAAGTACGCCCAACGTAATTCGGCCTTGTGTGGTCCGAGGAGTGAACGCGTAGCACCACCGAAACTACAACACGTGGAGACCTTATCCGAACTTACGCCCAGCGTAAGGCTTCGGTACGCCCAACGTAAGTCTGAAGTCTGGGCTATAAATAGAGGGCCGAGGCTGCCCAATTTCTCACACCAAAAATCTTTTCTCTCTCTCTAACTTCTTTCTCTCTCTAAGGGTCCTAACCCCCTCCTAAGCCTAGGTAAGCCCCCTAGCACCCGAAGGAAGCCCCGAGGCTCCCGGAGTCCCGAGAAAAAGGGTCTTTCGGTTCGGAAACGCTGCTCCAAGCGAAGCCCGATTTTCTTTAAAACCCGCTGTAAGTGAGCTACGCCTATGAAATTTTTAATATAGCTTTTAAATAATTATAGTAATGTTATCAGGTACTTAAAGTATATATTTGGGCTATTATTATGAGTTTATAGAGTGTTGTTTAACACTTATATAATAATAATAATAGCTAGACTATTAATTAGTCGCGGTTAACGTTAGACTAAACCCTAGTGGTATTGATACTAGGTTTTGTCAAGGGAAAACATATTTTGAGATAACGAAGCGCTGTCCGAATTCCGAGTCACCACCTTAACAAGTGAGTGTATAGTCACTTTCATCTTACACATAGATATGAAGTATTTTATATAAATTATGTGCTATGTGTATATATATGTTATCTGTTTACCTGAGATATTTGCTGGATGAAAGATCTATACTTCTTTCTTTCAGATCTGAAACTTTTTCGTTCAGATCTACACTTTCTCATCTTAGATCTAAACTTTTTCTTCAGATCTAAACTGTATACTTTGAGATCTATGTTGGATGAAAGATCTGAACTTCTTTCCTTCAGATATGGACTTTTTCTTCAGATCTAGACCGTATATGTATTTTATGCTTTGAAAGTTACGCTGGATAAAAGATGTAAGCTTTATTTTACAGATCTGGACCATGTATGTATTTTATATCTACAAATATGTTGGGTAGAACATGGGTAGATGAAATAGTTGGTGTGTGGTAAAATAAAATGATGAGAGACCTCAATGTTGACGTTGTTCCAGTCATCTAGCGGAGTATGGATGAGAACCACATACTTTTCTAGGAAGTCCAGTGGAACGCTAGCAGGCTCGCAACCTGTAGGTGTTTGTGAACGAAGTGTTCACCGGTGTACTCCATCCCCCTCATGGTTGCCTTTAGGACATTTATTGCTGAGGAACCCCCTTAGCAGTAGTGTCCATCCCGATGATGATCCTTAGGCTAGGTCCCTTATGATAGGTGTTTAGGGACGTAAAGTGAGGATAACGGGAACGGGTAATCGGGTTATTGTTGGTTGAAGAAATTAATAAACTTATTTATTGTGGGTTGAAAACCCTATGTGCTCACCAGGCTCTCAAGCCTGACCCACTCAGTTTCTTGTATTACAGGTAGTGGTGCACAAGCATAGATATGATGTTTGGGATGAGAGATTACGGATATAGGCCTGTAAATATGAATAAATGTAGTAAAGCTTATATTGTACTGTTTATGCTTTTGATCTGTATCGAACATGACATCCCGAGGTTTTTAATGAAATACATTTCTACGGAAATGCTTTGATAAATCTTTATCATATTTTATTTTGGGAACAAATTCCGCAACACTTTTATTTAAAATGTTACTCTGATTTGTAAACAAAGCATAAACAAAAATCGGTCTTTTCTGGCCGTGAAAATGGGGATGTCACAGTTGGTATCAGAGCATTAGTTTAAGCGAACTAGGAATTTGTAGGATTTCTAGACTTAAACTTAGAATGCTAAGTGATGATTGTGAGATGAGTGTCTGTTATATTTTTGACGTGCACTAGCTTATTTTAGGAAAGATACCTAAATTGCTATTATGTGCTAAATGATTTATGTTATAGCTATAAAGATGCCTTATATGCTATTAATTGATCAGATCTATGGTCTATTGCTGACCCGATCTGGAAACTTTATGTGTTCAGATTTCTAAACATATAAATTACGGTATTAGAACTAGCATTTAACTTTTCAGAGTGACAATGAGGAATTATACGTCTATCGTAAATAAATATTTCCCTATCTTAATATTCTCGTCTCGAACTTCTACTTGGTGCCAACCGAACTCTCCAAAATTGAGAGGTTTGCAAATAGATTGCCAGCCGATTTTGGCCCGACAGTCAAGATGGCAACCACTCTGAAATCAGCTGTTCGAGCAGCTAAGAATGTGGAGACCCAGCAAAAGGAAAGGTGTTTGGAGAGGGTCGAGGTTGGTGAGAAAAGGAAATTTGATGGATCTTCAAGGCCCAACAAGAAAAGTAAATTCTCAAAGTCCGGTTCGAAGGGAGGAGGAGCCGAAGCAAAGTGGTGTGACAAGTGCAAGAAGAAGCACTCCGGAAAATACGACGGAGAAGTCACATGCTTTAACTGTGGAAAGACCGGGCACTATGCCAACGAGTGCACGTTCACTAAGAAGGTCTGTTATGAGTGCAATGAGGAAGGGCACATTTAGAGGGACTGCCCGAAGAAGAAGGAGGTAGGAAGACCCAACATTCCACCGAAGCCGAAGGCAAGAGCCTTCCAAATGACGCTTGAGGTTGTGAAGGAGGCAGGAGATGTCGCTTCAGGTACCTTTCTTGTAAATGGTTTGCTTGCCAATATAATGTTTGATTCCGGAGCAAACTACTCCTTTGTGTCACATAAGTTTGGTGGGAACTAGCATTGCCCGTAGAAAAACTTGATAATGCCCTGATTGTAGAAGTTGCCAGTGGCAAGTTCGTACCTGTTAGTAATCGTATTAAGAACATAATAATCAACTTAAACGGAAACGAATTTCACGAAGAGTTGTTACCCATAGAGTTGAACGGTTTTGACATCGTTCTAGGAATGGATTGGCTTAGCGCCAACGATGCTGAGATTCTTTGCAGGAAGAAGATAGTAAGGGTGAACCCACCCAGAAAAGAGTCATTTATGGTGTACGGGGACAAACACATAGTAAATTATGGAATCATCTCCCTGATGAAAGCCAGGATATGTTTGTCCAAGGGATGTGCATCGTACTTGGCATTCGTGATCGATGCAAAGAAGGAGAAAAAGGAGGTGCAGAATATACCGGTCGTGTGTGATTATCCGGAGGTCTTTCCCGAAGATCTTCCTGGATTACCGCCTGATAGACAAGTGGGGTTCAGAATAGACTTGTTACCAGGAACAACACCGATAGTGAAAGCACCATACCGATTAGCACTGACGGAGATGAAGGAGCTTATGACGCAACTTTAGGAGTTGTTGGACAACGGTTTCATTTGACCTAGTTCATCACCCTGGGGAGCTTCGGTGCTATTCGTGAAGAAGAAAGATGGAAGCATGAGAATGTGTATAGACTACCGAGAGCTGAACAAGGCAACGTTGAAGAACAAGTATCCATTGCCAATGATTGATGACCTATTCGATCAGCTGAAAGGTTCGAGCTATTTCTCAAAGATCGATCTTAGGTCAGGATATCATCAGCTGAAGGTGAGAGATCAGGATATCGAGAAGACTGCGTTCAGAACGAGATATGGACACTACGAGTTCTTGGTTATGTCGTTTGGACTATCCAATGCTCCAACAACATTCATGGATTTGATGAACAGGGTTTGTAAACCATTCCTCGATAAATCCGTGATAATGTTCATAGATGAGATTCTCATCTACTCGAAAAGCCAGGAGGAGCATGGCCAGCATCTACGAGAAGTGTTGTAAGTCTTGAAGAAGGAGAAACTGTATGCAAAGTTATCCAAGTGTGATTTTTGGATCCGAGAAGTCCAATTCTTGGGTCATGTGGTTAACCAGGAGGGGATAATGGTTGACCCAGCAAAGATCGAAGCTGTGATGAAGTAGGAACGACCAAAAAGTCCCACGGAGATTCGAAGCTTTCTAGGATTAGCCGGATACTACCGACGACTTATGCAAGGCTTTTCTTCGATAACTGCTCCATTGACAGCTTTGACCCATAAAGGAGCTACTTATACATGGAGTGAGAAACACGAAGAAGCATTCAAGAAGCTAAAGAAGAAGTTATGTGAAGCACCGATTCTTTCTCTACCCGATGGAGTTGAAGACTTCGTGGTCTATAGTGACGCATCTGGAGTCGGGTTGGGTTGTGTTCTGACCCAAAGAGAAAAGGTGATAGCATACGCATCCCGACAATTGAAGGAGCACGAAAAGAACTACCACACTCATGATCTGGAGTTGGCAGCAGTAGTATTTGCCTTAAAGATATGGAGGCATTACCTCTATGGCATGAAGTGCAAACTTTTCACTGATCATAAGAGTCTCCAGTATCTCTTTAATCAGAAGGAATTGAATATGAGGCAACGACGCTGGCTGGAATTACTCAAGGACTACGACTATAAGATACTTTACCACCCTGGTAAAGCAAATGTTGTCGCTGATGCTCTCAGTCGAAAAGTCAACCTTGAGGGAAAAAGGCCAAGAGCGTTGAGAATAGAAGTTGTCTCAACGATTGTAGAAAGTATCAGGAAAGCTCAAGAAGAAGCTTCAGAGAAGAATGACCGAAAGGAAGAATGTTTGGGCAAAACGTTAGTGTTCGGTACAAACAGTCAAGGACTGAAGGTATTCCAATATCGGATTTGGGTACCTAAAACGGGAGGAATAAGAGAACTTCTGATGGAAGAAGCGCACAAAACCATGTACTCAATTCATCCCGGTAGCACAAAAATGTACAGGGACCTAAAACCCTACTACTGGTGGCCGATGATGAAGCTCGATGTTGCAAAGTATGTGGCCGAGTGTGTAACTTGTGCTAGAGTTAAGGCACAATATCAGAAACCGTATGGGAGTTTAGAACCCTTAACTGTACCCATGGGTAAATGGGAAGACATCACCATGGATTTTGTGACTAAACTGCCCAGGACGAAGAATGGTCAAGACATGATTTGTGTAACGCCCCATTTCTGGTATGTGATTTAAATAAAGTAATTTTCATTTCTTAAGGGGTACTTGACGAGTCAGTAGCCCGACTCGTCGAGTAGAGGCGGGATTTGCACGCGATTTAAGTTGGCGACTCGACGAGTCCATTTCTGGATGAAACCCTAATTTCAAGGGTTTGCACCCTATTTAAACATCTTATGTTCCCCAAGACCAGCCTCCCTCACCCACAAAGAGTCCCATACGAAACCCTAGCCGTTTTTAAGCATTTTTGGAGCATTTTCTCACTTGTGAAGGTTTTAGTGCATCTTGGGGATTTGGGGAAGAAGAGAGAAGAGAAGTATTCAAGGGGAGCAAGTAGATCCGGACTTCTGCTTGCATTTCAGTCCCCTTTGAGGTATCAAGCTCGAATATTTGCTTATTATCAATTAGATCTCTTGAGAAGTTTGCTCTTGTTGATTTTGAACCCTTTCTAGACTTTAAGGTCGAATTAAGAGTTAATATGATGAATGGACTTCAGATCTAAGCTTTCCAGAGCCTCTTAAGCTCAAGGTTGCCACCTTTATTGAGCCAAGTTTCCATTCCAAGCTTAGATCTCTTCCTTTAGCTTATTTTGGGTATTTGAGCTTCATATTAGCATGCATGCACGTAAAGTTAGAAACTTTACGTGAAAAACCAGCCCTAGGAGCCCAGATCTATGAATGGAATGCACTGGATTCGAGCAGAATCGACTGTTTAGTAATGACATGCATGGGACTCGGTGAGTCGTTCTTCAGACTCGACGAGTCGAGTCGCGAGTCCCCGATTTTCCCCATTTGAGAGTTTAAGGTGGAATCAGTGAGTAGGTAATGGACTCGGTGAGTTAAGGCTCAGATCTAGTAGTGGAGGGACTCGACGAGTTGTTCATACAACTCAGCGAGTCAAGGACTAATCTCATTCATAGGATGAAGGAGGACTCGACGAGTTGTTCATACAACTCGGCGAGTCAGATGAATATGAACTAGATGTTAGTATCGAAGAAGAACTCGTCGAGCCTTTGCCAAACTCGACGAGTAGAAGCGGGTAGAGGATTAGAAAGGATGATAGGGACTCGGCAAGTTGGCGGCCCAACTCGGCGAGTCCGGTCAACTGAAATTTGACTTTGACCAGGATGTTGACTTTGACCAGGGGTAAAATAGTCATTTTACCCTGAGAGTAGTTATCGGTATCTGATTTAGTGTTTATGGGATTTGTAGCCGGGGAGTTCCGGAGCAGTAGTCAGACAGTTTCAGATTTAACATCTCAGCAGCCAGCATTACGAGGCGAGTTTCCTTCCAGTAAGAACGGGTCTACGGCCACAATGCCGGCCCGTTTAGTTAGCAGTAGTTCCGGACCTCGGTCCGATGTAGTAGTTCAGTATGCTTGATGTATTTGTGACTCAAGCATGTATTTGTGTTATGTGTTCATTACTTCGGTCCGATGCAGTATGCAGTTTATGTGTTTATGCTAGTAGTTTTGATTATGCTATGCTATGTTCAGTTAGTTCCGGACTTCGGTCCGATGCAGCCTCCAGACTTCGGTCCGATGCAGAGGGCAAGGCCCTGGTTAGTTCCGGACTTCGGTCCGATGCAGTTTTCGGACTTCGGTCCGATGCAGAGGGCAAGGACCTGGCTGGTTCCAGACTTCGGTCCGATGCAGTTTCCGGACTTCGGTCCGATGCAGAGGGCAAGGCCCTGGTTAGTTCCGGACTTCGATCCGATGCAGTTTCCAGACTTCGGTCCGATGCAGTGGGCAAGGCCCAGTAGTTGCTTTATATGTTATTGTATGGTATGTGGTAGTTTGGGAGAGCTCACTAAGCTTTGTGCTTACAGTTTTGAGTTTTGGTTTCAGGTATTTCCGCTAGCAAGGGGAAGAGCTCGGGATGATGGCATGTTACACACCACAGTTACAGTTTAGCCTGGGAGATTGACTCTGATATTTTGGATATGATTTTGATACTAGTTTTGATTTGATAATTTATTATGACATTTGAGATACACGATTCATGGTTTTATCGTATTACATATGATATTGTGGGTTTTTAGTAATATTGAAACAAAAATTTTTGGGTCGTATTTTCGGGATGTGACAAGTTGGTATCAGAGCCTTGGTTTGAGGGATTCAAGCACACTCTCGGGTGTGACTGGACTCAAACTAAGGAAATGGTAAAAAAAGATTTTCAAAAGAAAAGTGTTTTCGAAAGAATTTTTGAAAAAAGAAAACTTAAAAAGAAAAGAGTTTTTGAAAAAGAGAAAAGGGTGTGGTGCATGCGATCAGCCGAGCTCAAGTAAGTACTCCCAAATTACCCATACAAGTTTATGTTATGATTATCAGCTCCAGTTTCAGTAGAACATCATGCTAGAATAGGACTAAGGATCTAGGACGATGCCTTATGTGCCTGCTATATGTGTTTCAACTTTATGAGAATTACATGCTAGTATTGAGTAGACAGCAGTAGGATAGCCTGTTTAGGTTATGCCTGATAGTATGAGCTTAGCATTGTATGCTAGTACAGTTTCTTGTTATGAGGATAGAATTGCTTGAGTAATTTCCTGTGTCTGAATTCTGCTTGCTTTGTGCTTTGTGGGACTCTGAGTGATGGGAGTTAGCCATTAGATGAATACGTCACGTCACATGTGATCAGGGTTGAATAATCTCAGAGTGCTGGATTTGGCCCTATTGCGCAGCTCTTGTTTGAGTCTAACCGTTGTAGGGACGAGTCTTTTTACTCGAAGGATTATCTGAGCCTCGCCACATGTGATGGTATTTAGGTGATGGCTAATTGGCATTACAAGGAGGCCTTCAGCAGCTGAGGACTGGATGGAGTGGGGTCATAGATTTCCCTAGGGCAAGCCTAGGATGAGAGTAGCAGAGATCTGTAGCAGTAGAAGTGACTTGGTGGAGTCAAGGCAGTTCTTGAGGAAAGTACGGATAGATGTGGAAGGTAGTATGGTCCCGTACTACTGAAAGCAGAGGATCCATACTTGAACCAAGGAAAGCTGAGATGAGACCAGGAAACTTGTATTAGTAATGATCCCTCGAGATATATTAGTGTTCCTGACATTTATTATGATGTGTTTTCAGAATGGTGGTTTTACGCCCTAGACCAGCAGTCGGCAGTTCAGGTGCCGGGGAAGGATCAGTATCAGGCTCGGGGGCCGAGCATTTGGACGAGCAGACTAGGGAGTTTCTCTCTTCAGAGATTACTCGCATCATACTTGAGCAGACTCCTGTGATCTTTGGTTCGATCAAGGAGGGTATTTTGGAGCTGATGGATGAGAGGTTGAGCACCTTCCCTGCCGAGGTGGCGACCATGATGGGGTCGCGCACACTCACCTTCAGGGAGTTCCGGGCTTGTGGAGCTCCAAACTACCATGGGGCACGGGATCCCATTGCGAGTACCAGGTGGTTGGCGGATGTCGCCAATGCGTTCCGCACCAGCAGATGTCCCGAGGGGGACAAGGTCAGACTAGCATCCTGTCTTCTGAAGGACAGGGCACGAGATTGGTGGGAGGAGATCGGGCATGTTATCGGAGATGACGCAGCTCTTGATGCGATGACCTGAGCTGATTTTACTACCAGGTTCAGAGCCGAGTTTGCACCAGTTATTGAGGTGCAACAGTTAGCTAGGGAGTTTCAGGATCTCACCTAGACTACAGAGACAGTGGCGGAGATTACCGCCAAGTTCAGGGAGAGGGCTCTTCTCATTCCTCAGTACGCAGCTGATGAGGAAATGAAGAAGACCCGTTATCATGAGATGTTGCGGAGTGATATCCACCAGTTTGTGAGCCGGTCCAGCTGTAAAACGCTGGATGATATGATTGCGAGGGCTCGTGAGAGGGAGATAGATCTGGAGATGGAGAGGAAGAGGAAGCCAAAGGTGGCTTCTGGTACAGGGAGTTCGGGCAAAAAGCTTAAGGTATCAGATCACAGATCTAGAGGACAGCAGAGCCACAGTCGGTGTGGCAAGTGTGGGAGATTGCACGATGGGGCGTGCAAGGCAGGGAGTCCCGGTTGCTACAAGTGCGGCCGGACCGGGCATATGAGCAGAGATTGTACAGCTACTACCACCACCACCACAACATCTGATATGATTTTCTTCCATTGCAATCAGAGGGGACATAAACATTCCCAGTGTCCGAGTTTGACAGCAGCAGGGAAGGTGGTGGCACCTGCCCCTGCTACATTGAGGATTACAGATGGCCGTCAGGGCCGGGATGAGGCGCCAGTGGCGAAGAGTAGAGCTTTCCAGATGACAGCAGAGGAGGCGCGAGCGACTCCTGATATGGTGACGGGTATGTATTTTCCTCTTGTCTCTTATTTGATATTGATTGTTTCTCATAGTTATATGCTTTCGTATAGGGTCGTTCTTAGTGAACGGCATTTCAGCTACAACATTGTTTGATTCGGGGGCCACCTGATCATTTGTTTCACTTGCGCTTAGCAAGAGGTTTAGTAGAGCTTTGGGGGAGCTGGATTGTCCACTCGAGGTTGAGATAGCTGATGACAGGACCGTCAGGGTCGCGAGAGTGCATAGGGGGTGTTCGCTGCAGTTATTTGATGAGCAGTTTTCAGTGGACTTGGTACCTATTCCCCTGAGAGGGAATAGGGTTATAGTGGGTATGGATTGGCTGAGCCCCAATGGGGCAGTGATTGATTGTGAGCTGCAGTTAGTGAGGGTTCGCACTCCCAGTGGGGGAGAGTTAGTGATTCAGGGCGAGAGGACACAGCGCGGACTAGTCCTTTGTTCAGCAGCGAGAGCGAGACGCTACGTTCAGCAGGGTTGCGCAGGGTACGTCGCCTATGTTATAGATGCCTGGGAGAAGGGTAAGGCGACAGTTGATGATGTACCAGTAGTGCGAGAGTATCCGGATGTATTCCCGGAGGACTTACCTGGGATACCTCCGGAAAGACAGGTCGAGTTTCAGATTGACCTGGTTCCGGGTGCGGCTCCGATAGCCAAGGCACCATATCGGCTGGCTCCTCCAGAGATGCAGGAGTTGTCTACGCAGATGCAGGAGCTGCTAGACAAGGGTTTCATCAGGCCAAGTAGTTCACCATGGGGAGCCCCGATCCTGTTCGTGAGGAAGAAGGATGGGTCGCACCATATGTGCATAGATTACCTGAAGTTGAACAAGGTAACGGTGAAGAACCGTTACCCACTCCCGAGGATAGACGACTTGTTTGACCAGCTTCAGGGAGCATCTTGGTTCTCCAAGATTGATCTACGGTCAGGACATCACCAGATGCGGGTCAGGGGTGAGGTGCAGAAGACCGCTTTTAGGAGCCGCTATGGTCATTATGAGTTTGTGGTGATGCCGTTTGGGGTCACCAACGCTCCAGCCGCGTTCATGGATCTCATGAACCGCGTATGCAGACCGATGCTGGATCGGTCTGTGATAGTGTTCATTGATGACATCTTGGTTTATTCCAAGACTCAGGAGCAACACGAGGAGCACCTGAGAGAGGTGCTAGAGACGCTGAGGAGGGAGAGACTTTACGCGAAGTTCTCCAAGTGCGAGTTCTGGTTGCGCGAGCTGCAGTTCCTTGGTCACCTCGTCAACCAGAAGGGTATACTAGTAGATCCGGCCAAGATAGAGGCTGTGATGCAGTGGGAGGTCCCGAGGTCTCCAACTGAGATTCGGAGCTTCCTAGGACTGGTAGGGTACTATAGGAGATTCATCCAGGATTTCTCCAAGATAGCAGTTCCGCTCACCCGACTGACCAAGAAGTCGGTGGTGTTTCGCTGGGGGCCTGAGCAGCAGGCAGCATTTGAGACCCTCAGACAGAGATTATGCGAGGCGCCGATTCTTACCCTGCCAGAGGGAGTAGAGGATTTTGTAGTCTACTGTGACGCTTCGATCACAAGTATGGGAGCGGTTTTGATGCAGCGAGGCCATGTGATAGCTTACGCCTCTAGACAGTTGAAGCCTCACAAGGCTAACTATCCGACATATGACTTAGAGTTGGGGGCAGTAGTGTTTGCCCTAAATATTTGGCGACATTACCTCTATGGGGTCCGCTGTACCATTTACACGGATCACAAGAGTTTGAGGTACCTTATGGATCAGCCGGATCTGAACATGAGGCAGCGCCGATGGTTAGATGTGGTAAAGGACTACGACTGTGAGATCCTTTATCATCCGGGCAAGGCCAATGTAGTGGCTGACGCCCTGAGCCGCAAGGCGGTAGCAGCCCCGATCAGGAATATATGTCTGAGGATGACGTTGATTACTCCATTGTTGGAGCAGATTAGAGTGGCACAGGTCGAGGGCCTGAAGGAGGAGAGGCAGAAGTGTGAGAGGATTGTGGGCCGAGTAGCTTCTTTCGATTATGACAGTCGAGGATTGTTGACCCTTCATGGGAGGGTTTGGGTGCCGTACTGGGGAGGAGTACGGCAGGTGTTGATGGATGAGGCCCACAAGTCTCGGTTCTCCATCCATCCAGGGGCGACGAAGATGTATAGAGATCTTCGACCCGATTATTGGTGGCCCTGCATGAAGCGGGACGTAGCTTGGTACGTGGAGAGATGCCTGACCTGCAGGAAGGTCAAGGTGGAGCATCAGAGACCCCATGGCAAGATGCAGCCGTTAGACATTCCCGTGTGGAAATGAGAGGATATCACCATGGATTTCATCACTAAGCTTCCTAGGACCGCACGTGGAGTTGATTCGATTTGGGTCATAGTGGATCGGCTGACAAAGAGCGCGCATTTCATACTGATTCAGGAGAGTATATTGGCCGAGAAGCTAGCTGATATTTATGTGCGTGAGGTAGTGGCACGGCATGGAGTGCCTGTCTCGGTGGTGTCAGACCGAGATGTCCGGTTTACTTCCAGATTTTGGAAGCGGTTTCATGACGAGATGGGTACTCATGTCCATTTCAGCACCGCTTTCCACCCTCAGACGGATGGACAGAGCGATAGGACGATTCAGACTCTCGAGGACATGCTTCGGGCATGTGTACTAGATTTCGGTGGCAGTTGGGATACGTATCTTCCGTTAGCGGAATTTTCGTATAACAACAACTATCACTCCAGTATAGACCGACCTCCCTTCGAGATGCTCTACAGGAGGAAGTGCAGGACTCCAATCTGTTGGGGTGAGGTCGTTCAGCGAGTCATGGGGAGTACAGAGGTGGTACTCAAGACCACATAGTTGATCTAGCAGTTTCGTAGCAGACTGTAGACTGCGCAGAGTCGGCAGAAGAGTTACGCCGACAGGAGGCGTTCGGATTTGGAGTTTCAGGTGGACGATATGGTCCTCCTGAAGGTATCACCCTGGAAGGGTGTTATCAGGTTCCGGAAGAGGGGCAAGTTGGGCCCCAGGTTCATTGGTCCGTTTATGGTTTTGGCCCGGGTGGGTCGAGTTGCTTATCGGTTGGATCTTCCAGCAGAGCTTAGCCAGATCCACAACACTTTCCATGTTTCTCAGTTGAGGAAGTGTTTGGCGGACGAGTCAGCAGTTGTACCCTTGGAGGATATTCAGGTTGATAGCAGCCTGAATTATATAGAGAGGCCCGTTGCGATCTTGGATCGGAAAACGAAGACCTTGAGGAACAAGGTAGTCCAGCTAGTGAAGGTGCAGTGGCAGCACTGGAAGGGTTCAGAATGGACGTGGGAGGCCGAGGACGAAATAAGGGAGCATTACCCAGAGATATTTATAGATTCAGCAGCAGCAGACTTCGATGACGAAGTCTAAGATAAGTGGGGGAGAGTTGTAACACCCCATTTCTGGTATGTGATTTAAATAAAGTAATTTTCATTTCTTAAGGGGTACTCGACGAGTCAATAGCCCGACTCGTCGAGTAGAGGCGGGATTTGCACGCGATTTAAGTTGGCGACTCGAAGAGTCCATATTCCCGGACTCGGCGAGTCTGCCAGTCTGGATGAAACCCTAATTTCAAGGGTTTGCACCCTATTTAAACATCTTATGTGCCCCAAGACCAGCCTCCCTCACCCACAAAGAGTCCCATACGAAACCCTAGCCGTTCTTAAGCATTTTCGGGGCATTTTCTCACTTGTGAAGGTTTTAGTGCATCTTGGGGATTTGGGGAAGAAGAGAGAAGAGAAGTATTGAAGGGGAGCAAGTAGATCCAGACTTCTGGTTGCATTTCAGTCCCCTTTGAGGTATCAAGCTCGAATCTTTGCTTATTATCAATTAGATCTCTTGAGAAGTTTGCTCTTGTTGATTTTGAACCCTTTCTAGACTTTAAGGTCGAATTAAGAGTTAATATGATGAATGGACTTCAGATCTAAGCTTTCCAGAGCCTCTTAAGCTCAAGGTTGCCACCTTTATTGAGCCAAGTTTCCATTCCAAGCTTAGATCTCTTCCTTTAGCTTATTTTGGGTATTTGAGCTTCATATTAGCATGCATGCACGTAAAGTTAGAAACTTTATGTGAAAAACCATCCCTAGAAGCCCAGATCTATGAATGGAATGCACTGGATTCGAGCAGAATCGACTGTTTAGTAATGACATGCATGGGACTCGGTGAGTCGGTCTTCACACTCGACGAGTCGTGTCGTGAGTCCCCGATTTTCCCCATTTGAGAGTTTAAGGTGGAATAAGTGATTAGGTAATGGACTCGGTGAGTTAAGGCTCAGATCTAGTAGTGGAGGGACTCGACGAGTTGTTCATACAACTCGGCGAGTCAAGGACTGATCTCATTCATAGGATGAAGGAGGACTCGACGAGTTGTTCATAGAACTCGGCGAGTCAGATGAAGATGACCTAGATGTTAGTATCGAAGAAGAACTCGTCGAGCCTTTGCCAAACTCGACGAGTAGAAGCGGGTAGGGGATTAGAAAGGATGATAGGGACTCGGCGAGTTGGCGACCCAACTCGGCGAGTCCGGTCAACTGAAAGTTGACTTTGACCAGGGGCAAAATAGTCATTTTACCCTGAGAGTAGTTATCGGTATCAGATTTAGTGTTCATGGGATTTGTAGCCGGGGAGTTTCGAAGCAGTAGTCAGACAGTTTCAGATTTAACATCTCAGCAGCCAGCATTACGAGGTGAGTTTCCTTCCAGTAAGAACGGGTCTACGACCACAATGCCGGCCCGTTTAGTTAGCAGTAGTTCCGGACCTCGGTCTGATGTAGTAGTTCAGTATGCTTGATGTCTTTGTGACTCAAGCATGTATTTGTGTTATGTGTTCCGGACTTCGGTCCGATGCAGTATGCAGTTTATGTGTTTATGCTAGTAGTTTTGATTATGCTATGCTATGTTCAGTTAGTTCCGGACTTCGGTCCGATGCAGCCTCCAGACTTCGGTCCGATGCAGAGGGCAAGGCCCTGGTTAGTTCCGGACTTCGGTCTGATGCAGTTTCCGGACTTCGGTCCGATGCAGAGGGCAAGGCCCTGGCTAGTTCCGGACTTCGGTCCGATGCAGTTTCCGGACTTCGGTCCGATGCAGAGGGCAAGGCCCTGGTTAGTTTCGGACTTCGATCCGATGCAGTTTCCGAACTTCGGTCCGATGCAGTGGGCAAGGCCCAGTAGTTGCTTTATATATTATTGTATGGTATGTGGTAGTTTGGGGGAGCTCACTAAGCTTTGTGCTTACAATTTTAGTTTTGGTTTCAGGTATTTCAGCTAGCAAGGGGAAGAGCTCGGGATGATGACATGGCACACACCACAATTTTAGTTTTGATACTAGTTTTGATTTGATAATTTATTATGACATTTGAGATACACGATTCATGGTTTTATCGTATGACATATGATATTGTGGGTTTTTAGTAATATTGAAACAAAAATTTTTGGGTCGTATTTTTGGGATGTGACAATTTGGGTAGTCGTGGATCATTTCACCAAGAGTGCACACCTCATAACAGCCAACGAGAGGTGGTCTATGGATAAGCTTGCAAATGATTACGTGAAGGAAGTGGTAAGACTTCACGGTGTTCCTATGACGATTGTATCAGATCGTGATAGTCGTTTCACGTCAAGGTTTTGGAGAAGTCTACAAGAGGAATTGGGTATGAAGTTGTGTTTGAGTACAGCTTACCATCCGCAGACTGATGGTCAGAGCGAAAGAACGATTCAAACACTGGAAGATATGCTGAGAGCATGTACCTTGGAGTTCCAAGGTAACTGGGATGAACACTTACCTCTGGTAGAATTTTCCTACAATAACAGTTTCCACTCGAGCATCAAGATGGCACCCTATTAAGCTTTGTACGGACTGAAGTGTCGTACGCCGTCTTGTTGGCTTGAGGCCAGAGAGAAGCAGTTTATGGGCCCCGAGATAGTCTATGAGACTGCTGAGAAGCTGAAGGTGATCAGGGAAAGGATGTTAGCAGCTCAGGATCTTCAGAAGAGCTATGCTGATAAGAAGAGACGACCGATGACCTTCGAAGTTGGGGATTCGGTTTTGCTTAAAGTCTCACTGTGGAAGGGACTTATAAGATTCGGTAAACGAGGAAAGCTAAGTCCAAGGTTTATTGGACCGTTTAAAGTTCTTCAGAAAATTGGGAACTAAGCTTACAAGCTCGAATTACCCGAAGAACTAGATGGTATTCATAACACCTTCTATGTGTGTTATCTAAGGAACTTCACGGGAGAAGTTTCTGACATAATTCCAATCTCAGAGTTAAGGATGGATGAGAATAAGAGGCTGATCGAAGAGCCCGAGGCGATTGTTGACCGTAAGACTAAGAAGTTATGACGCAAGATGGTCGACCTAGTGCTATTCCGTTGGAAACATTCGAATGGGCCAAATCTCACTTGGGAAACAGAAAGTGACATGATGAGTCGCTACCCACATCTGTTTGCTGATGCATGATTCCGGGACGGAATCATCCTAAGGGGGAGAGAATTGTAACGCCCGGGTTTCGGGGCTAAGCATTTTAGATGATGTAATAGTCTAGGTCAACTATTGTAACTCTTTTTGAAGTAATAAAAATGAAATATTTGAGTATTATGTGAATTATGTGAATTTATATGCTTATTACTTATTTATAAGTTAATAATAAATAAAGGATAAAAATAAGCGTCAAAATTAAAGTGTGAGATAAACCCTATATCTTTACATAAAGTTGTAGTGGTCGAAACAAGGATTCCGAGGATATAAAGAACGCCGAAATCCGAGTTATAACGAAGAAGTTATGACCCGTCGAAGTTTCGCGACGGAACCGGCACGACACCGGGAAGCGTAAATAGTGAATTTACGATAGAACGACTTTTAGCCTTAGCGATCTAAACAAAAGTCGTAGAATATGTTAAACCGAGAGCGTCCATAAAAAGAACGCCCAAATCTGACTTCGTATGAGGAAGTTATGATTTTTCGAAGTTTCGGCTTAGCAGTGTACAACCCGAAGTTCGAATATTAGATCGAGCGGTTTTTAGCCGACACAACCTAAACGAGAATCGAAGATCTCGTTAATAGTAGCGTAACGATAAAAAGACAGATGAAAACGGACGTCGGATGAAGAAGTTATGAGATTTTAACGGACCAATCCTGTCCCGGCCTGTTAATAATATAACTTTTAAAATAAAGTCAAAATAACAAAAGTCTTAGAGTACGTTCCCGCCTACGCGTGGATATAAAGAACGTCAAAAATGGAGCTCGTACGAAAAAGTTACGAATTTTTAAAGTTTGCCTTTGAATTTGCAAAGCCTATAACGAAACCGATGACGTGGCTCGATCTGGGCCATCCATCGCTGATCACGGAACACGCTTCGGATTGTGACACGCCACCCTCGCATTACCCCCCGCGTCCGAAATGAAGTACGCCTAGCGTACTTCGGCCTTGTGTGGTCCGAGGAGTGAACGCGTAGCACCACCGAAACTGCAACACGTGGAGACCTTATCCGAACTTGCGCCCAGCGTAAGGCTTCGGTACGCCCAGCGTAAGTCCGAAGTCTAGGCTATAAATAGAGGGCCGAGGCTGCCCAATTTCTCACACCAAAAATCTTTTCACTCTCTAACTTCTTTCTCTCTCTAAGGGTCCTAACCCCCTCCTAAGCCTAGGTAAGCCCCCTAGCACCCGAAGGAAGCCCCGAGGCTCCCGGAGTCCCGAGAAAAAGGGTCTTTCAGTTCGGAAACGCTGCTCCAAGCGAAGCCCAGTTTTCTTTAAAACCCGCTGTAAGTGAGCTACGCCTATGAAATTTTTAATATAGCTTTTAAATAATTATAGTAATGTTATTAGGTCCTTAAAATAATTATTTGGGCTATTATTATGAGTTATATAGAGTGTTGTTTAACGCTTATATAATAATAATAATAGCTAGACTATTAATTAGTTGCGGTTAACGTTAGACTAAACCCTAGTGGTATTGATACTAGGTTTTGTCAAGGGAAAACTTATTTTGAGATAACGAAGCGCTGTCCGAGTTCCGAGTCACCACCTTAACAAGTGAGTGTATAGTCACTTTCATCTTACACATAGATATGAAGTATTTTATATAAATTATGTGCTATGTGTATATATATGTTATCTGTTTACCTGAGATATTTGCTGGATGAAAGATCTATACTTCTTTCTTTCAGATCTGAAACTTTTTCCTTCAGATCTACACTTTCTCATCTTAGATCTAAACTTTTTCTTCAGATCTAAACTGTATACTTTGAGATCTATGTTGGATGAAAGATCTGAACTTCTTTCCTTCCGATCTGGACTTTTTCTTCAGATCTAGACCGTATATGTATTTTATGCTTTGAAAGTTATGCTGGATAAAAGATGTAAGCTTTATTTTACAGATCTGGACCATGTATGTATTTTATATCTACAAATATGTTGGGTAGAACATGGGTAGATGAAATAGTTGGTGTGTGGTAAAATAAAATGATGAGAGGCCTCATTGTTGATGTTGTTCCAGTCATCTAGCGGAGTATGGATGACGACCACATACTTTTCTAGGAAGTCCAGTGGAACGCTAGCAGGCTCGCAACCTGTAGGTGTTTGTGAACGAAGTGTTCACCGGTGTACTCCATCCCCCTCATGGTTGCCTTTAGGACATTTATTGTTGAGGAACCCCCTTAGCAGTAGTGTCCATCCTGATGATGATCCTTAGGCTAGGTCCCTTATGATAGGTGTTTAGGGACGTAAAGTGAGGATAATGGGAACGGGTAATCGGGTTATTGTTGGTTGATGAAATTAATAAACTTATTTATTGTGGGTTGAAAACCCTATGTGCTCACCAGGATCCCAAGCCTGACCTACTCAGTTTCTTGTATTACAGGTAGTGGTGCACGAGCATAGATATGATGTTTGGGATGAGAGATTACGGATATAGGCCTGTAGATATGAATAAATGTAGTAAGGCTTATATTGTACTGTTTATGCTTTTGATCTGTATCGAACATGACATCCCGAGGTTTTTAATGAAATACATTTCTACGAAAATGCTTTGATAAATCTTTATCATATTTTATTTTGGGAACAAATTCCGCAACACTTTTATTTAAAATGTTACTCTGATTTTTAAACAAAGCATAAACAAAAATCGGTCTTTTCTGGCCGTGAAAATGGGGATGTCACAAACGTTTTGCCAAAACGCTTTTCCTTTCGGCCATTTTTTTTGCTCTGAAGCTTCTTCCTGAGCTTTCTTGGTTCTTTCCTCAATCGTTGAGACAACTTCTATTCTTAACGTTCCTGGCCTTTCTCTTTCAAGATTTTCTTTTCGAATTAGAGCATCAGCTACAACATTTGCTTTACCGAGGTGATAAATTATCTCACCGTCGTAATCCTTGAGTAACTTTTGCCAACGTCGTTGCCTCGTATTCAATCCTTTTTTATCAAAGAGATACTGGAGACTCTTATGATTAGTGAAAAGTTTGCACTTTGTGCCATAAAGATAATGTCTCCATATCTTTAGAGCGAATACTACCGCTGAAGACTCCAGATCATGAGTGGGGTAGTTCTTTTTGTGATGTTTCGGTTGTTGAGATACATACGCTATCTCCTTATCTCTTTGGGTCAGAACACAAATCAACCCAACTCCCGATGTGTTGCCATAGACTACGAAGTTTTCAAATCGTCCCGGAATCATCAACAAGACAGGGATTGTATAATGATTCCATACATTATCTCTTCATCCTAGGTAATAGTCGTAACTATTATGTTCCTTCGAATGAGTATCTAACTTTTGGAATTCTTGTCTGTAGGTGGTGCTCGATCTTGCACCTGCTCTCCATCCCATGTTGGACTTTCAATCGTAACCTTTGAGTTACAAACTCAATCCTTATTGGAGACTCCTGCTCCTTCTTAAACAGACTTAAATTAAGATAAGTTCTTTACTTCAATTACCGTAACAGACCAATGGGACATGTCCTAGTGACATCTTGTCGTATGATGCAACGCTTAGACTCAGGTCATTTAGAGTCAAATTCCAGAACAAAATATACCTTCCTTCATGTTTTAATGCGATATAATCACATTCTAGGATGTAGCACTTCTTGCTACAAGCTTCTTAGCTTAACAATTTTTACAATACTTCTATTGATCGCTTCAATTATCTTTCACTTCAATCTTTTGGCTTAAATCGGATGCTACATCGATCTTGGTTCTTTGAACCACGTAACATACTCATCTTATTTGGACTCGATTTGATATGACCACTAGGGTCGGATTAACAAGCATCTTCTTAGTCATTACCGAAACGATGGTAACACCAGATATGAACAAAACATAATTAATTACTAGTGCCTTGGTAACCTTGTGACTTTCCCTGATCCAAGTGCGAGTCCTGTGTTTCCGATAGCATAGGCCTCTACTACCATTCACACCTACTCATACTCGTCCCAAGTATTGTCTCGCAGTTTTACAAGTCACCATACATGAAAATCACACAACAGCTTAACACATCAGATAGCAAAACGAAGGTTTTATATTATTCCTTGAAACGATTACATAGGTGTTCAAGTTCATCCTTACCTATGCCTCTAATAGGCTACATCATAAGATACTACCCGCATAGCTACTACATATCTTGATCTTTGGATAGAAAATCCTCACTCGTGATTCCTTGCGTTGTCACCTTCTTCGTCGAGGATTGTATGAGATGCTCTTGCCTTCAGCTTTGGAGGTGCATTTGCTCTTGAGGCTTCATTTTTCCTCGGGCAGTCCTTAGAAATATGTCCTTCTTCCTTACAACCGTAGCACACCCTCTTACTAAATGTACACTCATTGGCGTAATGCCTAGTCCGTCCACATTTGAAGCAAGTCACCTCCCTTCCAGAGTGTTTATTTTTGCACTTCTCGCACCGTTTTCTTTACCTCCTCCTTTGCCAGACTTTGAGAACATGTTGGTCTTGTTGGACCTTGAAGACCCCTCAAATTTCCTCTTCTTGCCAACTTCAACCTTGTTGATAGTCCTGTCGTTGATCATTTCTTCAATAGACTTAGCAACCCAGATGGTTGCCTCAAGAGTTGGTGCTTGGCGTACCGGCACAGTAAGTTCGTCCTTACTTTTTTGAAGTAAACGCCTTGTGTCTTCCATCTGTTGATCCAACATCATCTGCACCATTGCCTGTACTCCTGCCATCGTGATTGGTTCTGGTGAAACTGCTACTTCTGGTGCTTTCTCAATCACTTGTGGCTCAGGCTGCGGGTGACCGTTTCCGAATCCACTTTGAGTGCTCACCATGTCGATCTATACACCAAAATCAGATGTTCGACGTGTAGTGACGAGAATTTAGATAGAAAAGATTTATTTATGATAGATGTATAAATCTCCTTATTACTCCGAAAAGTTACATGCCAGTTCTAATTCCGTAGTCAAACGTTTAGAAACCTGTTCACATAAAATTTCCAGATTCGGTCGGCAACAGACTATATATCCGGTAGCATCATAAAGCATCATAATTCATTTAGCACATAATGCAGATTTGGCATCTTTCCTAAAATAAACTAGTGCTCGTGTCTAAAATATGGTAGACACTCATCTCAAAATCATCGCTTAGCATTCTAAGTTTAAGTCTAGAAATCCTACAAATTCCTAGTTCTCTTAAACTAATGCTCTGATACCAACTGTGACATCCCCATTTTTACGGCCATAAAAGACTGATTTAGTTTATGCTTTTTAATAAAAAATCAGAGTAAACTTCTTAATAAAAGTGTTGCGGAATTTTGTTCCCAGAAAAAAACATGATAAATATGTTATCAAAGCACTTCCGAAGAAATGTATTTTATTCCTTTTAAAACCTTGGGATGTCAACGTCAATACAGAAACATAAGCATAAACAGAACTTACATTCATTTACACTAGTGATCTACATCTCTTTAATCCCTCAGTGAAGTGTAGCTTTATATCGACACCTGTGATACAAATAAACTGAGTGGGTCAGGTTGGGAAACCTGGTGAGTACATAGGGTTTTCAACCCACAATAATAAAGTTATTATGTTTTATCATCAAACAATTAACCCAATTACCCATCCCCATTATATATATATATATATATATATATATATATATATATATATATATATATATATATATATATATATATATATATATATATATATATATATATATAATTCCTAGGGATCTACCCTAAGGATCATCTATCACTCATTCCTAAGGGTTTTCCTAAGGAATAGGCACGAAGTCCATCGCCGCCAAGGTTTATACAACAGGCACTAAATCCATAACTTCCAGGGTTCATCCAACGGGTGCTAAGTCCATAGCTCTCATTTATCGATAGTATTATTTGTGGGAGTCCACCTACAATACATGTCAATGGGTTTTTAGAGTACACCGGGTGAACATATCGTTTACAACACCTATAGGTAGCGAGCTTGCTAGTGTTCCACAGACTGTCTAGAATAATCCATGGTTGTCATCCGTACACCGCTAGATGACGGGGCCATCGTTTTGGTAAAGGTGTCTCTCATTTTTCACCTCTCACCCTCATCTCATAATCTATATTACCTTTTATCTCATCCTCTAACTCATCTTTCATCACACACCAACCATTTCATCTACCCATGTTTTACCCAACATATTTGTAGATATAAAATACATATACAGTTCAGATCTGAAGAATTAGTTTAGATCTGTAAAGAAAACACATATACGGTTCAGATATGACGAAAAATGTCTAGATCTGAAAAACAAAGTTTAAATCTTTCATCACATCTTTCAAAGCATAAAATACATATACAGTCTAGATTTGAAGAAAAGTTCAGATCTAGAAAGGAAGAAGTTTAGATCTTTCATCCATCATAGATCTCAAGTATAAATCATCCATATATCAGCTTTAGATCTGAACAGTTCAGATCTGCAGTGAGAAAGTCCAAATCTGAAGGAAAAAGTTTAGATCTGAAAGAAAAGGGTTAGATCTAACAAAAAATATATATACCATTTAGATCTGAAGAAAAGTCTTAGATAAAAAAAAGAAAAAGTTTAGATCCGAAGGAAAATCTAGATCTGAAAGAGAAAGTTCAAATCTGGAAGAAAATGTTTAGATCTAAAGGAAGAAGTTCAGATCTGAAAAGAAAGAGGTTCAGATCTTTCATCCAGCAAACATCTCAGGTAAATCGACAACATATATTTAGACACATAGCACATAATTTATATAAAATACTTCATATCTATGTGTAAGATGAAAGTGACTATGCACTCACCTGATACAGAGTGATTCAGACAGCACCTCGCTTCTAAAAATAATATTCTTTGACGAAACCGGGAAGTTTGCTTGAAAACCGGGCTTTCCATGGGCAGAGTTTCAGACCGAAAAAATATTTTTCTCGGAGACTCCGGGCTCTCCGAGGCTTTCTTCTGGTGCTAGGAGGTTTTCCTAGGCTTTTTGGGAGGTTTGGGGGGTGTTAGAGAGTGTTTAGAGAGATAAAGAAGTGGGTAAATGTGTGAGTTTAGAGGCAGCCCCCGCACCTCTATTTATAGGCATCCTAGAGCGACTCCACGTCGTGGTGCCTCTCTCCACGTCGTGGTCTCGCGTAGACTCCAAGGCTTCGCCTGATGCTGACACGTGGCGCCGAACACAGCAGGTAAAATAACCAATCTTTAAAAATTCATAACTTTCGCATACGAGCTCTATTTTTGACGTTCTTTATATCCACGCATAGGTAAAGACAGGATATACAACTTTCCTTTTGACTCCGTCGGCTAATTCTCCACCGATTTTAAATTTAACAGTAGGAGGAGATTAGACTGTTAAATGACCGCGAAGAATTCGTAACTCCTTCATAAGAACTCCGTTTTCGTCTGTCTTTTTACCACTGAGTTCCTATTAATGATGTCTTCAACTCTCATTTAGGTCGCGTAGACCAAAAACCGCTCGAACTAAAATTCGAGTTTCGGGCCGTGTACTACTGTGCCGAATCTTAGAAAAATCATAACTTCCTCATACGAAGTTAGATTTGGGTGCTCTTTTTATAAACACTCTCGGTTTAAAGTGTACTACAACTTTTGTTTAGATTTATAAGGCTAAAAAGTCTTCTATCGTTAATTCACTATTTACGTTTCCCGGTGTCGTGCCGGTTTTGCCGTAAAACTTCGACATGCCATAACTTCTTCGTTATAACTCGGATTTCGACGTTCTTTTTATCTCCGGAATCCTTCTCACGACTAATACAACTTTCTTCATAGATATCGGGTTTATCTAACATTTTATTTTTGATGCTTATTTTTATCCTTTATTTATTATATTATTATAAACAAGTAATAATCACACAAAAGCACATAATTCACATAATATTCAAGTAATTCATCTTTATTACTTTAAAATGGGTTACAATGGTTGACCTAGACTATTACATCATCTACTAATGCTTAGCCCCGAAACACGGGCGTTACAGTCATCGGCTACCCCCATGGTCTTTCCTTGCAATGTCGAGGGCCAAATCCGGGTCTTATATACAAGTTCCATGGGCTACCCCCTGGGTCTTTGCTTGCAATGCCGAGGGCCAAGTCCCGGTCATACATACAAGTGCCAGGGGCCAGATCCTGGTCTTTCACACAATTGCTAGGGGCCAGATCCTGGTCTTTCATACAAGCATCACAGAGACAACTAGCATTCCACATAAAGTAATGGGCCGACATTGGTGCCTTCAACCCAGGGATATAGTGAGAAAAATCACCTCATAGACAGATAAGCAAACTGAAATAGCACGCCTCTCCAGGACCAACACTACCAATCACCTTAATAAATTCAAGGAAACAATCTCAGTATATAGGTCAAAATACCTAAAATACCCTAGGTCAAACCCTAGAGTAATCCAGGTTAAAGTCATCTGAGTCAGCCAAGTTGACTCAGTGAGTATGCGGCGCGTACTCCTTACGTATGCGGGGTGTACTACGCGGTTGACCAGGGATTGGGGAGTTCTATATCCCCAACAACGAAGCTCTTGTCGTCAAAGCTGTTCCACTTGCGACGTCTTCACAACTGTTCCAACAAAGAAGATCTAAAAAGATACTTTTATGCTAAAATACTTCATATATATGCTTTTGTTTGTGACAATATATGTACTTCTTTGTTGCATATATTATATGTAAATGTTTTGATGATATGAGTTTGTAACATCCCGAAATAAGGTATGCATCGATGACCATAACTTTTATTTCATTGTCAAGATTAGTCCGTATTTGAGAAAATGTGGCAGTTGAGTACGCGAGGCGTACGCATATGTACGATCAGCGTACTCGTGTGCGTATCATGAACGCGGAGGCCACCTAGTACGCGAGGCATACCAGAGCGTACGCTAGGCATACTAGGCTCAGAGTGAAAACCCTAATTGTCTTGTGTGTCCCTATTTAAGGAACATGATGGCCTCATTTCCAGCCACTATTTCCAGCCTCCAACTCCCCTCAAACCCTACATCCCGTTTCCATAGCTTGTGTGAGCATTTGTGGCTTATTGAGTGTTCTTGTGGATTTCTTTTGTGAAGAAGGAGCCTTGAAGGAAGAAGAGTTGCTGTCCAAGCTTTTGGATCTGAGTTTCTCTGTGGTTGGAGCATCATCCAAAGGTATCAAGCTCAAAGCTTTCTCATTGTCTGATTAGTTCATGTTTTGGTCCATTTTTAGGGTTTTATGTCCCAAGCTTGAAGCTTTATGAGTTTGGTGAACTCCAGAGCATAATACTTGTCCTTTTTGGTGTTTTTAGACGTTTGGATTCATAAAATGAGATCTTGGTCGTCAAGATCTCTCCATGCATGAGATATGTGGAGCTTTGTGAGTAAAGGATTAGAGTTTATGAGTTTTAGACTTGTTCAGCCATGCTAAGGCTTAAAGTCACCAACTTTATGATGTAATGGACCTTAATCAGCCTAGATCTGTAGTAGTAGCAATTGTCTTAACTGATTAAGACTAAAAGAATGAAAAGAGGAAGTCTGGGGCGTACGTCGTGCGTACCCCAGTTACGCGCAGCGTAGCGCAAAGTCCACCCCGATGCATGCATTACCAGTTGCACGCCCAACGTAGAGGGCTGTACGCCCAGTGTACGCGCTGGGTGTTGACTTCCGTTGACTTTTAGGAATTTGGTCAAGTTGTGGACTTTAGAGGCCATGAAGGGGTAAAATGGTCTTTTACCGTTGAGTCTTTCAACAAAAAGAGGTGCTTGATAATGAATCTCAAAGATAACCTTTCGAAATTTCATTCTAAGGCTGACGAGGAGATATTCTTGGGATATTCGCATAACTCAGTAGCATATCGGGTGTTGAATTAGCGAACAAGTAAGATTGAAGAAACTTTCAATCTAAATTTTGATGATTATTATGTCAAACGTGTCAAAAAGACTTTTGAACAGAATCCTATCATCACTGAAACAAATGATGAGTCAACAATTTCTAATTCTTTTGATTTTGATTATGACTTAATTTTTGGTGTTCCTGACAGGGCAATAGATGCAGAAGTTCATGCTAGTGCTAATCAGATTCCTAAAGTATCGAAACATTATGGTGATTCGACAGTAACTCAGGATGATGATGATTCATAATCTTCCTCAATTTCTCAAATACATGTCGAATGTCACTCGGTGTTGCAAGGTGATCAAGTGGAGGGGGGGGGGCACTTGAATTCGATATCACACAATCATTTCATTGATTCTAATGTTGAGGGGGAGAATGGTCAAAGAAATCATTCATTCGAAGGGGAGCCTGAACATTCGAATGCTGATGTTGAGGGGGAGCATCACAATCTGAATCCAATTGTCGAGGGGGAGCATCACAATCTCAATCCAATTGTTGAGGGGGAGCATCATACTTTAAATCCAATTGTCGAACGGGAACAAAATGGATTTATACCAAATGTTTCAAATATACAAATTGATATGTTTCATGATGTGTTTGATAATGTGTCCAATGCAAGTGAAGGTTCTGAGGCAGATGAAATATTCGAAGATGCACCTTTAGACTTCGATCCTGCATATCCACAACTGGACCGATGGACACGAAATCATCCTAAAGAACAAGTTCTTGGTTGACAAGGGCTCAACTTCATGCTAAAAGTAAGGTACTAAATGCGCACAAGGAATTTTGCATGTTTAATGTAACACATGTTCTAGGTATTATTTAATTTATCTAAGTTTTAGGGTTTTGTGCATGGACTCGACGAGTTGTGGTGCTCCAACTCTTCGAGTTGTGAGAACACGATTGATGCACAGGGATAAGGTTTGAAAACTCAAACCTTGAGTGAATGCTTAAGATCAATGTCTGCTTACTAAAAGATGTTCAAGTCAAGGCTGGAAAGACCAGTCAAGTCTTAGATAATATGTTCAACAAATAATCAAGCCATTAAATGAAGAATAAGAGTAAGTGATCAAGGTAAAACTAATAAACGAAGAACAAGAAGAATGTTTTGAATATGATTAGAGTAAATGCTAAAAAGTGAGTAAAAGATCCGTAGTTTACTTGTATTGAATGCTCCTATAAATAGGAGTGAATGTTACAGTGAACTACCCAAGTGTTTACATAAGACCGGACAAAAGACATAAGTCTGAAATTCTGATTGTCCAAATACAACTTTAGACTAAGTCCTATGAAACGTTACATCAAATACAAGACAAAAGTAATAAATGCACAAGAGACAAAAAGACTTCATTCAGGACAAGTATCATTCCAGACATGAAGGTTAGTTCCGGATCAGCATGCATTCCGGACATGAGGATCAGCTCCAGAATTCCTTCATTCTTCTCTCCTTCTCACATGGTCCGGACAGGTTCCAGACCACTCTTCATTTCGGAATTCACACACTTCGGAATACGGAGTTAGGATTGCTAGAGGTTCACTTTCAGGTTCCAACAATCTCCCCCTAAGTGAACTTTGCAATCCAGCAGGCTTAGTTTATTTCTTCCTTGATGAAGGTGTAGGCTCTAAACAACCATTCTCACACTGCAATGTACCACGCTAGTTGACTTACAAACTTTTCCTTGACCTTTTCCGGAGCATCAGACTTGGATGCACGGGATATGAACTTCTGCAGAGCTTTGGTTGGAACTAGGTGTTTGTCAAGGACTCAAAAGAAGTCCTTCTTGTTAGTTCTTCTGGTGGTGTAGACAAACCCTAGAACCGGTTCTCCAATCGGACCATCTGCAAGAATTTCAGCTTCCGGAAGAACGAAGTCGATCTTGGCAACAAATTGTTCTGTTCCGTAGAGGTGTGCAAGTTCGTATTCACATCGGCAGAACTCAGCAACATAATCTTTTAAAAAGCTGATAGTTTCATGGTAAGCACGCATACTGATGTCATCCTTTTGATTTTCTCTAAAGTAAGCGGCTAAGGTGAGGATGTCGTTCGGATTCATTGAAGGAAAATCCGCATCAGTAACGGTCCGGGGAGTTGGCTTGTTCCGGAGGAGATGGAAACGGAATAAGGGACAGTTCAGCTCTAATTTCACCAATATTTTTCTTCCGAAGCCTTGAACTTTGGTAATCCTCTTCCTTGACCATACTTCCTTGAAGGGTTGAGCATTTTTGGCATAGAAAGTTTTGAGCCTTTCTCGCTCTGTCCGGATGATTACTTGCGGATCGTCTGATGGATGAAGAGGGGCAAATTTGGTGTAGAATTTGCTGTAAGGAGAGAGAGGAAGATCCAGTTGGTCGGTGTCATTGGTGGGAAGGACGTAGTAAAGGGCTGGGATGATTTCCAGTGCTTGAAGAATGCCTTCACGGCAAAGAGGAGATATGCCACACATCGGATCGGGATTGTCTTTTAAAGCTTGAATCCGGATGCTGTCCTCTAATGCCTTATGAATTTCCTCCTGAGACCATCCATATTTTTGCTTGAGAGGAGGTCTGGAGTGGAAGGCTTGTTGTTTGGAAGTCATTGGTTTCTTCCCTTTGTCTCTTTGAAGCACATCAATGACTAGCTTCATGTTTTCATCAATTGTGAATTCCGGAGTGGGAGTTGGAAGTGGTTCTTCTGGAATTTCTTCAGGGGTCCGGAGAGGAGAGCCCTGGTCGATTGGAGTTATTTTTGGTTCTGGAATGAGAGGCTGAACTGAAGGAGTGGCTCAGAAGGCTTGAGCAGTTAATAATGATTTTGCCTTTGACATTTTAACAGCCATTTGAAAAGCGTCCGGAAGAGATGATGGCCAAGAGACTGTAGACCAAATCCTCTTTTGTTCTTCAGTCATTTCCTTCGGAATGGTCAACTTTGGAGCTTGAAGACCAAGAACTCCTTTGGGACCTTCATCCGGAACATACACATTTTCATCTTCACTTTCTTCTCCTTCCGTGATCCCTAGAATTCCGGAGACGATTTGAACGTCTTCTTTTTCGGAATCCAGATCTTCATCCTGGAGAACAAATTCCGAGGCGGGTTTCCATTGTCTACTTGGGCCTTCTCCCCCTCTTGCATCGGATAATTTTGGAACCGGTGCAAGCTTCAAAGTCTCATTGAGATCATCGAATTTGGAGAAGACTTTTTGAAGTCCGGAGGAGAGTTGAAGAGTGAGAGTGTCGTAGGATTCGGCCGTGGGGGCTTGATCAGATAGGTGCTTGAACATGTTGCTAAGAATGGAAATCATCTCATCAAACTTTTGGTTTGGAACATCAACAATGTTCTAAGTTGAGCGAAGAAGTTTAATGAGGACTTGTTGAATAATCATGTTCATCTCATCCTTCTTACGGATCTCTTTCTCCAACCTTTGAATTTGTTTCTCATGACGAACGTGGGTCTGCTTGATTAGGTCGTTGGTGGCAGACACCAGATCATCATGGACCTTGAGCATGGAAGTGATGGCGTTGAGATAATTATCCACCAAAACGTCGTACTTGGAGTCAACTTCCTCAATTGTGTGCTTGAGTCGGATGGAGATCAGCTGATCAAGGTGGGCTTCTCTTTCGGAAACTGATGGTCCGGACAGCTGGGATATTGACTGGAGAATGGCATCGAGTTTGGAATCAAGTCCGGAGACTTTTTGATCCAATTTAGAGTTCAGCTCTGTTACGGATGTCTCCACAGATGACAATTTCTGCATGGTGTCAGAGACATTGGTTCGGATCTCGAGAAGAGCAAAGGGGTCAACGTAGTCACCAGCTGAGGATTCTGTATCAGAATCAGAGTGTTGCGGAGGAGGTTGGTGTACATTTTGATTTGAAGAGGGACCCGGTTTGGTTGCATCATCATCTTCTTGAAGTTTGGAGTTAGAACCGCCGTCCGGAGTGGTCGAGGAAGAGGATCCGAAGTCATAAGCAGACTTGGATACAGATGCCTTGGATTTGTAGTGAGCTGAAGTCAAGAGATGTGCATCCGGAATGGTTTTTGCCTCTTCTTCCAGCATGACTTCTTCAGAGATCTCTTCTTCCGGATCAGTTTGGAAAATGCTTTGATGAGTTGTGAGGGGAGGCAGTTCTGAAGTGAGCTCATTGATAGCATCGGTGTCAGTGGGAGAAACATAGGGCAAGTTGATTTGAATGGCTCTGTACCTCATGGAGATTAGAGTGGACTCCACTTGTGCTCTAGTGAGGTCCGGACGTTTAGATGCAGCCCTATTGACAAAATCTTCCCATAGAGGATCGTTAACACCTGGTCGTCCTGTACGCCTTCCGGGTATCAGACCAGTTGAGGCTTCCGGAGGAGGAGGGACTACTCCAGCTTCGGATAGCTTGGGGTCCGAAACAATGGTTCCGGAGTGTGTGCGTGTAGAAGAGATAATGGGATCATCAAAGTGATGGGTTTTAGGTACAATAAATAAACTAGAAAACAATTCCTAAGTTCACATGCAACCTACTTTGGATCTATGTTTTAACTATTGAACATACAACTTTGAATTGCAAAACAAGAACCCTAGAGGAGAGAGGCTAATTTCGAAATTAACAAACTAGGGTTTAGGGTTTACATACCTTTCAATTGCTATAGCAAACAATTGATATTCCCTTGATCTTGATCTTGATCTTCTTGGAAGCTTTAGCACCACAAGTGTAATGCCTCTAATGGAATCACACCCAAACTAGCAAGAAGGAAAGTAGAAGAAGAGAGGGGAGAGGGAGTATGCAAAATCTCGGCGTTAGGGTTTCTTCAAAAGAAAGAGTGACCAAAAACATGAACCAGGAGGCTCCTTATATAGCTGAGGGATCTAGGGTTTAAGGGAAACCCTAGTTATCCTTTGCTTAGGGCCTAAGCAAACCCAAGGGCCTTATCCAAGCCCCTATGGACGAAATTATTAGGGTTTCCCCTAAAGATTTCGTCCACCCTCTTCCAAGGGGGTTCTAGAGCCTTCCACTCAACTATTAGATAATTGCAAACTAGTCCCTACACCTTATAATTAATTCTTTTAACCCTAAAATCAATTCTGATTAATTTCTGGCTAACAATTAATTAAACATAATGATTTCTAATTAATATATTAATCCATTAACATATTAATAAATCATTTATATATATATTAATTAATCTTATAAATTAATATCTCTCCTTTCATAATTTCCTTGTCCAGTTGCTAGGTTGAGGGCAACCCAAAAGGACTGTGCTGCTATCAATTCAAGTACATACCAATTATAGTTAAGGGCTTAGACACCTAATGCAACAGTCTCCCACTTGGATAAGTCTGTAACTATAATTGCTAGTATGCCTTCTAAATTTGACCAGCAAATTGTAGCTTCCAAAAGCTGCTGCCGAACTCTGACCCAGTCAGTTACGTGTCCTAAGATAAGTGATCATATAACCCTTCGTTCTGCTTGATATCCCCAGACAAAAGACATGGAATGTAATCAATCTGTTTGTCCAGAATCTATGTTTCCCGATTCCTGATATGTGATGATGTAGGACTTCTAATCGAACACATCAATTTAGTCCTAGCTGGGCCCAACACATAAGTCAACACCAAATCATCGAGGGGCCCACAAATATCGCTTTTCCTGTTAGGGCAAAAGGAACGAATAAACGTTGACTCATATGCTTGTATCTTTTACTCATCAAATTATGCATGACAATACGTTTTATAACACCAAGTTACTGATGCGTTTTCGTATCACCAATGCACAACCGACTTGTAAATTACAACTCATATATCTTCGTTTCAAGATTATAAGATATTATCGTCTCAGTATTACTCGTGATGAATTCCATGAAGTAATACTCTGAGCGAGGGTTTATCCAATACTCAAATCTCAATTTCTGAGTACTCATGAACGTTGTAGCAATTCTATTGCCATGTCTATCCTTAGACAATCTGAAATCCAATTCATGACAGTCTTAATTCACTACTTACTTCCAAGAGTACGAGCGACTGTGGAGTTTGAATAATCTCATTATTCAGGAAGTAAAACATGCAAAAAATGAAACACAATAATAAACAATTGACAAAAGGTAGTAGCCAAACTTATAAATAATACTTTATTATTTAATCACCAAAAGTCAATTACATTTACTTTGTTACAAGTTTCAAAAACTAATCTAACTACTAAAACTAATATCATCTTTCAGTCCTATGCTCCGAGCATGCTGAATATGCTTAGCCCTACTCAGACCCTTTGTGAGAGGATCTGCTGGGTTATCTTCAGATGACACCCTCTTTACTATAAGATGGCCTTCTTCTACTCTATGTCTGATGAAATGGTACTTTCTGTCGATATGTCTGGTCTTACCATGATCTCTCGGTTCCTTTGTCAAGGCAACCGCTCCTTCATTATGGCAGAACAGTTCCATAGGCTTCTGGATGGTTGGAACAACTCCGAGATCTCCGATGAAGTTCCTCAACCAAGCTGCTTCTTTCGACGCTTCACTCGCTGCTATGTACTCTGATTCACAAGTAGAATCAGCCACCGTATTTTGCTTGGAACTCTTCCAAGTAACTGCTCCTCCATTCAGTAAAAACACCCAGCCTGACTGAGAACGGAAGTTATCTCTATCCGTCTGAAAGCTGGCATCACTGTAACCATCTACTCTCACAGTATCACTGCCACCAAGCACAAGGACCCAGTCCTTTGTCCTTCGCAAATACTTGTGTATATTCTTAACTGCTATCCAATGAGCTCTACCTGGGTTTCCCTGATAGCGACTGACCATGCTCAAAGCAAATGCCACATCAGGACGAGTACATGTCATAGCGTACATGATCGATCCGACAGCGGAAGCATAAGGTACACGACTCATGTCATCTATTTCAACATCTGTACTCGGGCATTGAGTCTTACTCAATTTGGTATTGCTTTGGATAGGTAGCTCTCCCTTCTTGGAATTTTCCATACTAAACCTCTAGAGAAACCAAACTCTTTGACTTTCTCATGGAAGCAAAGATTCCAACTGCGAGATGCTTGTTTCAATCCATAAATGGATTTCTCAAGCTTGCACACTCTATTGGGGAACTTTGCATCAACAAAACCCTCTGGCTGACTCATGTAAACATCTTCAGCCAACTTCCCATTAAGGAAAGCAGTTTTGACATCCATCTGCCAGATTTCATAATCATGAAAGGCAGCTATGGCGAGAAATATCCTAATAGATTTAATCTTAGCCACTGGCGAGAAGGTCTCATCATAGTCAACCCCTGGGGTTTGAGTGAAACCTTTTGCAACCAGTCGAGCCTTGAATGTGTGCACATTTCCATCCATGTCTGTCTTCTTCTTGAAGATCCATTTGCACCCAACTGTCTTACGACCTGGTGCACTATCAACCAAATTCCAAACTTGGTTGTCATACATGGACTTAATCTCGCTGTCCATTGCCTCTTTCCACTTGGAAGCCTCTGGGCCTGCCATTGCTTCCTTATAAGTGACTGGTTCATCTAAGTTTACCAGTGTTCTGTCACTTATGAATGTGTCACCATCTGAAGTAATATGAAAACCATACAACTCAGGTGGCACACTCACCCTAGTGGATCTTCTAAGAGGTAATGAGTTATCGATTGGTTCAACATGAACTGTTTCCTCTGGTTGAGTGCTAGTGTCATCTAAGGTTCCTTCATTGGCTGACTCTTGAATTTCTTCAAGATCAATAGTGCTCCCACTGTCCTCTTTGAATATGAGCTCTCTTTCAAGAAAGACTCCTCTTCGTGCTACAAAGACCACGTTCTCACTAGGCCTGTAGAACAAATAACCAAAAGACTGCTTTGGGTAACCAATGAAAACACATTTCTCACTTCTAGCTGCTAGCTTGTCGTGAGTCTCTCGTCTTACAAAAGCTTCACAACCCCAGACTTTAATATGTGCTAACGAGGGAACTTTCCCTGTCCACATTTCGTTACCAATGAGTAATATGTCATCGACATACAACACCAGAAAAGTTACTATACTCCCACTAGCCTTGATATACACACAGAACTCATCTTCACTTCTAGAGAAACCAAACTCTTTGACTTTCTCATGGAAGCAAAGATTCCAACTGCGAGATGCTTGTTTCAATCCATAAATGGATTTCTCAAGCTTGCACACTCTATTGGGGAACTTTGCATCAACAAAACCCTCTGGCTGACTCATGTAAACATCTTCAGCCAACTTCCCATTAAGGAAAGCAGTTTTGACATCCATCTGCCAGATTTCATAATCATGAAAGGCAGCTATGGCGAGCAATATCCTAATAGATTTAATCTTAGCCACTGGCGAGAAGGTCTCATCATAGTCAACCCCTGGGGTTTGAGTGAAACCTTTTGCAACCAGTCGAGCCTTGAATGTGTGCACATTTCCATCCATGTCTGTCTTCTTCTTGAAGATCCATTTGCACCCAACTGTCTTACGACCTGGTGCACTATCAACCAAATTCCAAACTTGGTTGTCATACATGGACTTAATCTTGCTGTCCATTGCCTCTTTCCACTTGGAAGCCTCTGGGCCTGCCATTGCTTCCTTATAAGTGACTGGTTCATCTAAGTTTACCAGTGTTCTGTCACTTATGAATGTGTCACCATCTGAAGTAATATGAAAACCATACAACTCAGGTGGCACACTCACCCTAGTGGATCTTCTAAGAGGTAATGAGTTATCGATTGGTTCAACATGAACTGTTTCCTCTGGTTGAGTGCTAGTGTCATCTAAGGTTCCTTCATTGGCTGACTCTTGAATTTCTTCAAGATCAATAGTGCTCCCACTGTCCTCTTTGAATATGAGCTCTCTTTCAAGAAAGACTCCTCTTCGTGCTACAAAGACCACGTTCTCACTAGGCATGTAGAACAAATAACCAAAAGACTGCTTTGGGTAACCAATGAAAACACATTTCTCACTTCTAGCTGCTAGCTTGTCGTGAGTCTCTCGTCTTACAAAAGCTTCACAACCCCAGACTTTAATATGTGCTAACGAGGGAACTTTCCCTGTCCACATTTCGTGAGGTGTTTTGGCAACCTTCTTTGTAGGGACAAGATTGAGGATGTGGGCGGCTGTCTCTAAGGCATACCCCCAGAAGTGAATAGGAAGCGAAGCCCGACTCATCATAGAACGAACCATGTCTAACAAGGTTCGATTGCGCCTCTCAGCTACACCATTTAACTGTGGTGTCCTAGGAGGAGTCAATTGTGAGACTATCCCACATTCTTTCAGATAGTGAGTTATTAGCAGAAATAGTGTAAATACCTGCCGAAGATGGCTTCACTTTGCCATCCTTGATATCTTGCAGATATTGTGGGCAAGATCTCTTCCAATGCCCCTTTTGGTTGCAGTAAAAGCAAACTGCCTCTTTTGGATCAGAAACATGGGGAGTGGAACCATTGGGCTTAGCCTTTGGGCCATTACTAGATGACCCAGCTTGAGCCTTGCTCTTCCAGTTTTGCTTGGGAGGACCTTTCCTCTTTTTCCCCTTTCCCTGTCCAATAGCCAAAACAGGGGCACTCGTAGGTGTGGAGGGTATACTTTTACCCTTCATCCCTGCCTCAGCTGTCTGCAACAAGTTGTGCAATTGGGCCAAGGTCTGCTCAGTATTGTTCAAATGGTAAGTTAGAATAAACTGACCATAACATTCAGGAAGTGAGTTCAAGACCATGTCAATGGCCAATTCCTCATCAAAGTGAATGTTGAGCTTGACCAAACGCTCTATGTAGCGTTACATTCTTTGCACATGTGACACCACCGACTCCCCATCTTTCATCTTGCAAGCCATGAGTGACTTGACTACTTCAAACTTTTCTTGACGAGCTCGCTTATGGTACTTTTCCATAAGGTCCTTGTTCATCTCGAAAGGCCAGTAGTCCTCATAGTACCTCTGCAGTTCTGGGGACATAGTTGCCACCATGATGCATGCCACTTTGGTAGCATCATCGTAATGTTTCTTGTAGGCAGCAAGATCTTCAGGAGTACCCTCATTCTCATCAAGCTCTTTGAGCTCCTTTTCAAGAACATATTCTTTGTTCTCGAAACGAAGAGCCATCTTGATGTTGCGCATCCAATCGTTATAGTTTGAGCCATCCATAACGACTTTGGAGCAGATATTGAGCAAAGAGAAGTTTTGGTTGGAGGAGGACGAAGCAGAAGTGTTTCCAGGAGTAGACATCTGAAAAGAAAGAAAGTTTTAGTTAGATTTCAAGATACCTTAATAAAATAACCCAAAGATATAATATCAAGGTTAGGATCCAACTATGAAGATTCACAACTTAGAAATGGGATGCCGAGATCCAAGTGCAAATTTCATAAAGGTAGGTGAATGACGATTCACCAATTCCACCATTAGACGAAACAAACGAAGTGAAATTCCTAATTCTTTTGAGATACATTGAAACTATTCAATGACATGTTTTGATCTCAGATTATGCTCTTCTATTTGTGACTGGGATGCCGAGGATCACAAACAAGATGTGAATAACCATGCAAATGTGCTTGGTAACCTCATTGTCTTTATCATTAACTATTGATGTGCTGGTAAACCACACACGCTCCATCAAAATGACAATTCTGAGATACCCATTACTACTCTTTATTAGTGCCTTTTAGTGTGCTGGTTAACCACACACGCTCCACTAACGACCAATAAAGCATAATGTGCAATTTCATGGATTAGCATACTTTTCACATTTTTCCTAAAGTAACTAGAGTTGGGATTTTGAAAAATAATGTTCTAGTACTTTCTTTAATATCATTATACTTTTAATGAGAAGTAGTTGTCCTATCAAATCCGTTCTGCTAACGACCCTCCACTAATCAAGGAAGCGGTGGGTGAGAGTGGACACCCATTCAACTACCATTTTATAGGCAGTTTCCTTATACCCCCCTTATAGATTAGCTTCGTGAATGAGGCATACTAGCGATTTGACTGACCATATTCTTATACATATATAATATTAAACTTTTAATTATAATATATATATAAGGTGTGTTTTAAAACATTTTAAAACTTCAAGGGTTTATAAATTTCGAAATTTAAGCTATTAAATTTAAATTTAAATAAACCAATTAACTAGATTTAATATTTATCTTTTAATTAACTATTAATCAAATTATTAAATCTTGTAAGGATTATCTAATTAAATTAATCCATTAATTTAATCCTAATCCTTATCCCTCTAAATTTCGAAAAATAGGGTAAGGATAATTATCCAATTAATCTAATTAAGTAACAATTATCCAAAACAAGAAACCCTAAAACTTCTAAGCAAATTTCGAAATTTACAAGGGAGGAGGCTAGGGTTTTCAAAACCCTAACCCTAATTTCGATTAGGGTTCTTTGGAGGCTAGGGTTTTCGAAAAAACCCTTTGATCCAAAACCCTAGAAATCGAAAATTTGGCCTTTAGGGTTTAATAGCTATAAACCCTAATTTGCAATTCAACAATTGTAGCAATTCAATTTAAAACAACAATGTCTCTGATACCACTGATGGGTTTTAGGTACAATAAATAAACTAGAAAACAATTCCTAAGTTCACATGCAACCTACTTTGGATCTATGTTTTAACTATTGAACATACAACTTTGAATTGCAAAACAAGAACCCTAGAGGAGAGAGGCTAATTTCGAAATTAACAAACTAGGGTTTAGGGTTTACATACCTTTCAATTGCTATAGCAAACAATTGATATTCCCTTGATCTTGATCTTGATCTTCTTGGAAGCTTTAGCACCACAAGTGTAATGCCTCTAATGGAATCACACCCAAACTAGCAAGAAGGAAAGTAGAAGAAGAGAGGGGAGAGGGAGTATGCAAAATCTCGGCCTTAGGGTTTCTTCAAAAGAAAGAGTGACCAAAAACATGAACCAGGAGGCTCCTTATATAGCTGAGGGATCTAGGGTTTAAGGGAAACCCTAGTTATCCTTTGCTTAGGGCCTAAGCAAACCCAAGGGCCTTATCCAAGCCCCTATGGACGAAATTATTAGGGTTTCCCCTAAAGATTTCGTCCACCCTCTTCCAAGGGGGTTCTAGAGCCTTCCACTCAACTATTAGATAATTGCAAACTAGTCCCTGCACCTTATAATTAATTATTTTAACCCCAAAATCAATTCTGATTAATTTCTGGCTAACAATTAATTAAACATAATGATTTCTAATTAATATATTAATCCATTAACATATTAATAAATCATTTATATATATTAATTAATCTTATAAATTAATATCTCTCCTTTCATAATTTCCTTGTCCAGTTGCTAGGTTGAGGGCAACCCAAAAGGACTGCGCTGCTATCAATTCAAGTACATACCAATTATAGTTAAGGGCTTAGACACCTAATCCAACACAAAGGTGACTCGTGGGTGTGTTCCAGGAGGCTGCAAGGAACTATGTTCAACACCAGCATCACCCTTTTGGGAAGGTGAGGGTGGATTATGTGGTGACTCCCCGTGAGTGTGTGCTTGTGCTTTTGAAACATCGAGGGGTGCCTCGAATGAGTGGGTAGGAGGGGTGAGCGGATGGCCAGAATCAGCCGGAATGTCATGGGTGCCCTCCTGTTGAGAGGGATCATTGACTTTGGCTTTCTTTTTGGTCTTAGGGTTGGTGGGAGAAGCCTTTCATTTGGCTGGTTTCTTGATTTTGGGTCCGGATGTAGTTGGATTGGCCTCTTCCGAGATGGGCTCAACAGAGACAGGGGCAGGTTGTGTTGGGTCGAACACAACCGAAGTTTCTAAATGATGTTTTAAGTAAGGGGACTCGGAAGGAATTAGGGCCAACATGTGGTCCGGAAGTCGTCTGACCGGACCAAAAGAAGATTGGTCCCGAATCCTATAAGATTTAACAAGTTTAAACGTGACACATACCTCCGGAGGGATGGTGATAACCGGAAGTGGTTCGGAAAGTTCCTTGAAGACTTGTTCGATCGTCAGAGCCCAGAACCTAGGGCTTGAAATTTCATTCGGCTTCGTCTTGGTAGCAAACCTGCAGAAGTGTTGCCACAAGATTTCCGGAAGATCAACAACATTCTCGCGTCCGGAGTAAATGGTGAATACGACATTGAGCCAGTCCTTGCTTAAGGTGTCTCTTCCTCCATGCTTTCCAGACAGTCCTATAAGGATGAAGTGCATCAATACAGTCCATAGTCCGGACACAACAGTCTTCTTGAAATCTTTCCCTTTGTAGTCTTGAGAGTATCCAATGTAGTTCAGGAACGTCTGAAACTCTTCATACGCGGGTTTCCATTGTCTACTTGGGCCTTCTCCCCCTCTTGCATCGGAGAATTTTGGAACCGGTGCAAGCTTCAAAGTCTCATTGAGATCATCGAATTTGGAGAAGACTTTTTGAAGTCCGGAGGAGAGTTGAAGAGTGAGAGTGTCGTAGGATTCGGCCGTGGGGGCTTGATCAGATAGGTGCTTGAACATGTTGCTAAGAATAGAAATCATCTCATCAAACTTCTGGTTTGGAACATCAACAATGTTCTAAGTTGAGCGAAGAAGTTTAATGAGGACTTGTTGAATAATCATGTTCATCTCGTCCTTCTTACGGATCTCTTTCTCCAACCTTTGAATTTGTTTCTCATGAAGAACGTGGGTCTGCTTGATTAGGTCGTTGGTGGCAGACACCAGATCATCATGGACCTTGAGCATGGAAGTGATGGCTTTGAGATAATTATCCACCAAAACGTCGTACTTGGAGTCAACTTCCTCAATTGTGTGCTTGAGCCAGATGGAGATCAGCTGATCAAGGTGGGCTTCTCTTTCGGAAACTGATGGTCCGGACTGCTGGGATAGTGACTGGAGAATGGAATCGAGTTTGGAATCAAATCCGGAGACTTTTTGATCCAATTTAGAGTTCAGCTCTGTTACGGATGTCTCCACAGATGACAATTTCTGCATGGTGTCAGATACATTGGTTCGGATCTCGAGAAGAGCGAAGGGGTCAACGTAATCACCAGCTGAGGATTCTGTATCAGAATCAGAGTGTTGCGGAGGAGGTTGGTGTACATTTGGATTTGAAGAGGGACCCGGTTTGGTTGCATCATCATCTTCTTGAAGTTTGGAGTTAGAACCGCCGTCCGGAGTGGTAGAGGAAGAGGATCCGAAGTCATAAGCAGACTTGGATACAGATGCCTTGGATTTGTAGTGAACTGAAGTCAAGAGATGTGCATCCGGAATGGTTTTTGCCTCTTCTTCCAGCATGACTTCTTCAGAGATCTCTTCTTCCGGATCGGTTTGGAAAATGCTTTGATGAGTTGTGAGGGGAGGCAGTTCTGAAGTAAGCTCATTGATAGCATCGGTGTTAGTGGGAGGAACATAGGGCAAGTTGATTTGAATGGATCTGTACCTCATGGAGATTAGAGTGGACTCCACTTGTGCTCTAGTGAGGTCCGGACGTTTAGATGCAGCCCTATTGACAAAATCTTCCCATAGAGGATCGTTAACACCTGGTCGTCCTGTACGCTTTCCGGGTATCAGACCAGTTGAGGCTTCTGGAGGAGGAGGGACTACTCCAGCTTCGGATAGCTTGGGGTCCGAAACAATGGTTCTGGAGTGTGTGCGTGTAGAAGAGATAATGGGATCATCAAAGGTGACTCGTGGGTGTGTTCCAGGAGGCTGCAAGGAACTATGTTCAACACCAGCATCACCCTTTTGGGAAGGTGAGGGTGGATTATGTGGTGACTCCTCGTGAGTGTGTGCTTGTGCTTTTGAAACATCGAGGGGTGCCTCGAATGAGTGGGTAGGAGGGGTGAGCGGATGGCCAGAATTAGCCGGAATGTCATGGGTGCCTTCCTGTTGAGAGGGAGCACTGACTTTGGCTTTCTTTTTGGTCTTAGGCTTGGTGGGAGAAGCCTTTCATTTGGCTGGTTTCTTGATTTTGGGTCCGGATGTAGTTGGATTGGCCTCTTCCGAGATGGGCTCAACAGAGACAGGGGCAGGTTGTGTTCGGTCGAACACAACCCAAGTTTCTAAATGATGTTTTAAGTAAGGGGACTCGGAAGGAATTAGGGCCAACATGTGGTCCGGAAGTCGTCTGACCGGACCAAAAGAAGATTGGTCCTGAATCCTATAAGATTTAACAAGTTTAAATGTGACACATACCTCCGGAGGGATGGTGTTAACCGGAAGTGGTTCGGAAAGTTCCTTGAAGACTTGTTCGATCGTCAGAGCCCAGAACCTAGGGCTTGAAATTTCATTCGACTTCCTCTTGGTAGCAAACTTGCAGAAGTGTTGCCACAAGATTTCCGGAAGATCAACAACATTCTCGTGTCCGGAGTAAATGGTGAATACGACATTGAGCCAGTCCTTGCTTAAGGTGTCTGTTCCTCCATGCTTTCCAGACAGTCCTATAAGGATGAAGTGCATCAATACAGTCCATAGTCCGGACACAACAGTCTTCTTGAAATCTTTCGCTTTGTAGTCTTGAGAGTATCCAATGTAGTTCAGGAACGTCTGAAACTCTTCATACGTGGGTTTCCATTGTCTACTTGGGCCTTCTCCCCCTCTTGCATCGGAGAATTTCGGAACCGGTGCAAGCTTCAAAGTCTCATTGAGATCATCGAATTTGGAGAAGACTTTTTGAAGTCCGGAGGAGAGTTGAAGAGTGAGAGTGTCGTAGGATTCGGCCGTGGGGGCTTGATCAGATAGGTGCTTGAACATGTTGCTAAGAATGGAAATCATCTCATCAAACTTCTGGTTTGGAACATCAACAATGTTCTAAGTTGAGCGAAGAAGTTTAATGAGGACTTGTTGAATAATCATGTTCATCTCGTCCTTCTTACGAATCTCTTTCTCCAACCTTTGAATTTGTTTCTCATGACGAACGTGGGTCTGCTTGATTAGGTCGTTGGTGGCAGACACCAGATCATCATGGACCTTGAGCATGGAAGTGATGGCTTTGAGATAATTATCCACCAAAACGTCGTACTTGGAGTCAACTTCCTCAATTGTGTGCTTGAGCCAGATGGAGATCAGCTGATCAAGGTGGGCTTCTCTTTCGGAAACTGATGGTCCGGACTGCTGGGATAGTGACTGGAGAATGGAATCGAGTTTGGAATCAAGTCCGGAGACTTTTTGATCCAATTTAGAGTTCAGCTCTGTTACGGATGTCTCCACAGATGACAATTTCTGCATGGTGTCAGATACATTGGTTCGGATCTCGAGAAGAGCGAAGGGGTCAACCTAATCACCAGCTGAGGATTCTGTATCAGAATCAGAGTGTTGCGGAGGAGGTTGGTGTACATTTGGATTTGAAGAGGGACCCGGTTTGGTTGCATCGTCATCTTCTTGAAGTTTGGAGTTAGAACCGCCGTCCGGAGTGGTAGAGGAAGAGGATCCGAAGTCATAAGCAGACTTGGATACAGATGCCTTGGATTTGTAGTGAACTGAAGTCAAGAGATGTGCATCCGGAATGGTTTTTGCCTCTTCTTCCAGCATGACTTCTTCAGAGATCTCTTCTTCCGGATCGGTTTGGAAAATGCTTTGATGAGTTGTGAGGGGAGGCAGTTCTGAAGTGAGCTCATTGATAGCATCGGTGTCAGTGGGAGGAACATAGGGCAAGTTGATTTGAATGGCTATGTACCTCATGGAGATTAGAGTGGACTCCACTTGTGCTCTAGTGAGGTATCAGACTAGTTGAGGCTTCCGGAGGAGGATGGACTACTCCAGCTTCAGATAGCTTGAGGTCCGAAACAATGGTTCCGGAGTGTGTGCGTGTAGAAGAGATAATGGGATCATCAAAGGTGACTCGTGGGTGTGTTCCAGGAGGCTGCAAGGAACTATGTTCAACACCAGCATCACCCTTTTAGGAGGGTGAGGGTGGATTATGTGGTGACTCTCCGTGAGTGTGTGCTTGTGCTTTTGAAACATCGAGGGGTGCCTCGAATGAGTGGGTAGGAGGGGTGAGCGGATGGCCAGAATCAGCCGGAATGTCATGGGTGCCCTCCTGTTGAGAGGGAGCACTGACTTTGGCTTTCTTTTTGGTCTTAGGCTTGGTGGGAGAAGCCTTTCATTTGGCTGGTTTCTTGATTTTGGGTCCGTATGTAGTTGGATTGGCCTCTTCCGAGATGGGCTCAACAGAGACAGGGGCAGGTTGTGTTCGGTCGAACACAACCGAAGTTTCTAAATGATGTTTTAAGTAAGGGGACTCAGAAGGAATTATGGCCAACATGTGGTCCGAAAGTCGTCTGACCGGACCAAAAGAAGATTGGTCCCGAATCCTATAAGATTTAACAAGTTTAAACGTGACACATACCTCCGGAGGGATGGTGTTAACCGGAAGTGGTTCGGAAAGTTCCTTGAAGAGTTGTTCGATCGTCAGAGCCTAGAACCTAGGGCTTGAAATTTCATTCGGCTTCCTCTTGGTAGCAAACTTGCAGAAGTCTTGCCACAAGATTTCCGGAAGATCAACAGCATTCTCGCGTCCGGAGTAAATGCTGAATACGACATTGAGCCAGTCCTTGCTTAAGGTGTCTGCTCCTCCATGCTTTCCAGACAGTCCTATGAGGATGAAGTGCATCAATACAGTCCATAGTCCGGACACAGCAGTCTTCTTGAAATCTTTCGCTTTGTAGTCTTGAGTGTATCCAATGTAGTTCAGGAACGTCTGAAACTCTTCATACGCGGGTTTCCATTGTCTACTTGGGCCTTCTCCCCCTCTTGCATCGGAGAATTTTGGAACCGATGCAAGCTTCAAAGTCTCATTGAGATCATCGAATTTGGAGAAGACTTTTTGAAGTCCGGAGGAGAGTTGAAGAGTGAGAGTGTCGTAGGATTCGGCCGTGGGGGCTTGATCAGATAGGTGCTTGAACATGTTTCTAAGAATGGAAATCATCTCATCAAACTTCTGGTTTGGAACATCAAAAATGTTCTATCTTGAGCGAAGAAGTTTAATGAGGACTTGTTGAATAATCATGTTCATCTCGTCCTTCTTACGGATCTCTTTCTCCAACCTTTGAATTTGTTTCTCATGACGAACGTGGGTCTGCTTGATTAGGTCGTTGGTGGCAGACACCAGATCATCATGGACCTTGAGCATGGAAGTGATGGCTTTGAGATAATTATCCACCAAAACGTCGTACTTGGAGTCAACTTCCTCAATTGTGTGCTTGAGCCAGATGGAGATCAGCTGATCAAGGTGGGCTTCTCTTTCGGAAACTGATGGTCCGGACTGCTGGGATAGTGACTGGAGAATGGAATCGAGTTTGGAATCAAGTCCGGAGACTTTTTGATCCAATTTAGAGTTCAGCTCTGTTACGGATGTCTCCACAGATGACAATTTCTGCATGGTGTCAGATACATTGGTTCGGATCTCGAGAAGAGCGAAGGGGTCAACCTAATCACCAGCTAAGGATTCTGTATCAGAATCAGAGTGTTGCGGAGGAGGTTGGTGTACATTTGGATTTGAAGAGGGACCCGGTTTGGTTGCATCATCATCTTCCTGAAGTTTGGAGTTAGAACCGCCGTCCGGAGTGGTAGAGGAAGAGGATCCGAAGTCATAAGCAGACTTGGATACAGATGCCTTGGATTTGTAGTGAACTGAAGTCAAGAGATGTGCATCCGGAATGGTTTTTGCCTCTTCTTCCAGCATGACTTCTTCAGAGATCTCTTCTTCCGGATCGGTTTGGAAAATGCTTTGATGAGTTGTGAGGGGAGGCAGTTCTGAAGTGAGCTCATTGATAGCATCGGTGTCAGTGGGAGCAACATAGGGCAAGTTGATTTGAATGGCTATGTACCTCATGGAGATTAGAGTGGACTCCACTTGTGCTCTAGTGAGGTCCGGACGTTTAGATGCAGCCCTATTGACAAAATCTTCCCATAGAGGATCGTTAACACCTGGTCGTCCTGTACGCCTTCCGGGTATCAGACCAGTTGAGGCTTCCGGAGGAGGAGGGACTACTCCAGCTTCAGATAGCTTGGGGTCCGAAACAATGGTTCCGGAGTGTGTGCGTGTAGAAGAGATAATGGGATCATCAAAGGTGACTCGTGGGTGTGTTCCAGGAGGCTGCAAGGAACTATGTTCAACACCAGCATCACCCTTTTAGGAGGGTGAGGGTGGATTATGTGGTGACTCCCCGTGAGTGTGTGCTTGTGCTTTTGAAACATCGAGGGGTGCCTCGAATGAGTGGGTAGGAGGGGTGAGCGGATGGCCAGAATCAGCCGGAATGTCATGGGTGCCCTCCTGTTGAGAGGGAGCACTGACTTTGGCTTTCTTTTTGGTCTTAGGCTTGGTGGGAGAAGCCTTTCATTTGGCTGGTTTCTTGATTTTGGGTCCGTATGTAGTTGGATTGGCCTCTTCCGAGATGGGCTCAACAGAGACAGGGGCAGGTTGTGTTCGGTCGAACACAACCGAAGTTTCTAAATGATGTTTTAAGTAAGGGGACTCAGAAGGAATTAGGGCCAACATGTGGTCTGAAAGTCGTCTGACCGGACCAAAAGAAGATTGGTCCCGAATCCTATAAGATTTAACAAGTTTAAACGTGACACATACCTCCGGAGGGATGGTGTTAACCGGAAGTGGTTCGGAAAGTTCCTTGAAGAATTGTTCGATCGTTAGAGCCTAGAACCTAGGGCTTGAAATTTCATTCGGCTTCCTCTTGGTAGCAAACTTGCAGAAGTCTTGCCACAAGATTTCCGGAAGATCAACAGCATTCTCGCGTCCGGAGTAAATGCTGAATACGACATTGAGCCAGTCCTTGCTTAAGGTGTCTGCTCCTCCATGCTTTCCAGACAGTCCTATGAGGATGAAGTGCATCAATACAGTCCATAGTCCGGACACAGCAGTCTTCTTGAAATCTTTCGCTTTGTAGTCTTGAGTGTATCCAATGTAGTTCAGGAACGTCTGAAACTCTTCATACGCGGGTTTCCATTGTCTACTTGGGCCTTCTCCCCCTCTTGCATCGGAGAATTTTGGAACCGATGCAAGCTTCAAAGTCTCATTGAGATCATCGAATTTGGAGAAGACTTTTTGAAGTCCGGAGGAGAGTTGAAGAGTGAGAGTGTCGTAGGATTCGGCCGTGGGGGCTTGATCAGATAGGTGCTTGAACATGTTTCTAAGAATGGAAATCATCTCATCAAACTTCTGGTTTGGAACATCAACAATGTTCTATGTTGAGCGAAGAAGTTTAATGAGGACTTGTTGAATAATCATGTTCATCTCGTCCTTCTTACGGATCTCTTTCTCCAACCTTTGAATTTGTTTCTCATGACGAACGTGGGTCTGCTTGATTAGGTCGTTGGTGGCAGACACCAGATCATCATGGACCTTGAGCATGGAAGTGATGGCTTTGAGATAATTATCCACCAAAACGTCGTACTTGGAGTCAACTTCCTCAATTGTGTGCTTGAGCCAGATGGAGATCAGCTGATCAAGGTGGGCTTCTCTTTCGGAAACTGATGGTCCGGACTGCTGGGATAGTGACCGGAGAATGGAATCGAGTTTGGAATCAAGTCCGGAGACTTTTTGATCCAATTTAGAGTTCAGCTCTGTTACGGATGTCTCCACAGATGACAATTTCTGCATGATGTCAGATACATTGGTTCGGATCTCGAGAAGAGCGAAGGGGTCAACCTAATCACCAGCTGAGGATTCTGTATCAGAATCAGAGTGTTGCGGAGGAGGTTGGTGTACATTTGGATTTGAAGAGGGACCCGGTTTGGTTGCATCATCATCTTCTTGAAGTTTGGAGTTAGAACCGCCGTCCGGAGTGGTAGAGGAAGAGGATCCGAAGTCATAAGCAGACTTGGATACAGATGCCTTGGATTTGTAGTGAACTGAAGTCAAGAGATGTGCATCCGGAATGGTTTTTGCCTCTTCTTCCAGCATGACTTCTTCAGAGATCTCTTCTTCCGGATCGGTTTGGAAAATGCTTTGATGAGTTGTGAGGGGAGGCAGTTCTGAAGTGAGCTCATTGATAGCATCGGTGTCAGTGGGAGGAACATAGGGCAAGTTGATTTGAATGGCTATGTACCTCATGGAGATTAGAGTGGACTCCACTTGTGCTCTAGTGAGGTCCGGACGTTTAGATGCAGCCCTATTGACAAAATCTTCCCATAGAGGATCGTTAACACCTGGTCGTCCTGTACGCCTTCCAGGTATCAGACCAGTTGAGGCTTCCGGAGGAGGAGGGACTACTCCAGCTTCAGATAGCTTGGGGTCCGAAACAATGGTTCCGGAGTGTGTGCGTGTAGAAGAGATAATGGGATCATCAAAGGTGACTCGTGGGTGTGTTCCAGGAGGCTGCAAGGAACTATGTTCAACACCAGCATCACCCTTTTAGGAGGGTGAGGGTGGATTATGTGGTGACTCCCCGTGAGTGTGTGCTTGTGCTTTTGAAACATCGAGGGGTGCCTCGAATGAATGGGTAGGAGGGGTGAGCGGATGGCCAGAATCAGCCGGAATGTCATGGGTGCCCTCCTGTTGAGAGGGAGCACTGACTTTGGCTTTCTTTTTGGTCTTAGGCTTGGTGGGAGAAGCCTTTCATTTGGCTGGTTTCTTGATTTTGGGTCCGTATGTAGTTGGATTGGCCTCTTCCGAGATGGGCTCAACAGAGACAGGGGCAGGTTGTGTTCGGTCGAACACAACCGAAGTTTCTAAATGATGTTTTAAGTAAGGGGACTCAGAAGGAATTAGGGCCAACATGTGGTCCGAAAGTCGTCTGACCGGACCAAAAGAAGATTGGTCCCGAATCCTATAAGATTTAACAAGTTTAAACGTGACACATACCTCCGGAGGGATGGTGTTAACCGGAAGTGGTTCGGAAAGTTCCTTGAAGAATTGTTCGATCGTTAGAGCCTAGAACCTGGGGCTTGAAATTTCATTCGGCTTCCTCTTGGTAGCAAACTTGCAGAAGTCTTGCCACAAGATTTCCGGAAGATCAACAGCATTCTCGCGTCCGGAGTAAATGCTGAATACGACATTGAGCCAGTCCTTGCTTAAGGTGTCTGCTCCTCCATGCTTTCCAGACAGTCCTATGAGGATGAAGTGCATCAATACAGTCCATAGTCCGGACACAGCAGTCTTCTTGAAATCTTTCGCTTTGTAGTCTTGAGTGTATCCAATGTAGTTCAGGAACGTCTGAAACTCTTCATACGCGGGTTTCCATTGTCTACTTGGGCCTTCTCCCCCTCTTGCATCGGAGAATTTTGGAACCGATGCAAGCTTCAAAGTCTCATTGAGATCATCGAATTTGGAGAACACTTTTTTAAGTCCGGAGGAGAGTTGAAGAGTGAGAGTGTCGTAGGATTCGGCCGTGGGGGCTTGATCAGATAGGTGCTTGAACATGTTTCTAAGAATGGAAATCATCTCATCAAACTTCTGGTTTGGAACATCAACAATGTTCTATGTTGAGCGAAGAAGTTTAATGAGGACTTGTTGAATAATCATGTTCATCTCGTCCTTCTTACGGATCTCTTTCTCCAACCTTTGAATTTGTTTCTCATGACGAACGTGGGTCTGCTTGATTAGGTCGTTGGTGGCAGACACCAGATCATCATGGACCTTGAGCATGGAAGTGATGGCTTTGAGATAATTATCCACCAAAACGTCGTACTTGGAGTCAACTTCCTCAATTGTGTGCTTGAGCCAGATGGAGATCAGCTGATCAAGGTGGGCTTCTCTTTCGGAAACTGATGGTCCGGACTGCTGGGATAGTGACTGGAGAATGGAATCGAGTTTGGAATCAAGTCCGAAGACTTTTTGATCCAATTTAGAGTTCAGCTCTGTTACGGATGTCTCCACAGATGACAATTTCTGCATGATGTCAGATACATTGGTTCGGATCTCGAGAAGAGCGAAGGGGTCAACCTAATCACCAGCTGAGGATTCTGTATCAGAATCAGAGTGTTGCGGAGGAGGTTGGTGTACATTTGGATTTGAAGAGGGACCCGGTTTGGTTGCATCATCATCTTCTTGAAGTTTGGAGTTAGAACCGCCGTCCGGAGTGGTAGAGGAAGAGGATCCGAAGTCATAAGCAGACTTGGATACAGATGCCTTGGATTTGTAGTGAACTGAAGTCAAGAGATGTGCATCCGGAATGGTTTTTGCCTCTTCTTCCAGCATGACTTCTTCAGAGATCTCTTCTTCCGGATCGGTTTGGAAAATGCTTTGATGAGTTGTGAGGGGAGGCAGTTCTGAAGTGAGCTCATTGATAGCATCGGTATCAGTGGGAGGAACATAGGGCAAGTTGATTTGAATGGCTATGTACCTCATGGAGATTAGAGTGGACTCCACTTGTGCTCTAGTGAGGTCCGGACGTTTAGATGCAGCCCTATTGACAAAATCTTCCCATAGAGGATCGTTAACACCTGGTCGTCCTGTACGCCTTCCAGGTATCAGACCAGTTGAGGCTTCCGGAGGAGGAGGGACTACTCCAGCTTCAGATAGCTTGGGGTCCGAAACAATGGTTCCGGAGTGTGTGCGTGTAGAAGAGATAATGGGATCATCAAAGGTGACTCGTGGGTGTGTTCCAGGAGGCTGCAAGGAACTATGTTCAACACCAGCATCACCCTTTTAGGAGGGTGAGGGTGGATTATGTGGTGACTCCCCGTGAGTGTGTGCTTGTGCTTTTGAAACATCGAGGGGTGCCTCGAATGAATGGGTAGGAGGGGTGAGCGGATGGCCAGAATCAGCCGGAATGTCATGGGTGCCCTCCTGTTGAGAGGGAGCACTGACTTTGGCTTTCTTTTTGGTCTTAGGCTTGGTGGGAGAAGCCTTTCATTTGGCTGGTTTCTTGATTTTGGGTCCGTATGTAGTTGGATTGGCCTCTTCCGAGATGGGCTCAACAGAGACAGGGGCAGGTTGTGTTCGGTCGAACACAACCGAAGTTTCTAAATGATGTTTTAAGTAAGGGGACTCAGAAGGAATTAGGGCCAACATGTGGTCCGGAAGTCGTCTGACCGGACCAAAAGAAGATTGGTCCCGAATCCTATAAAATTTAACAAGTTTAAACGTGATACATACCTCCGGAGGGATGGTGTTAACCGGAATTGGTTCGGAAAGTTCCTTGAAGACTTGTTCGATCGTCAGAGCCTAGAACCTAGGGCTTGAAATTTCATTCGGCTTCCTCTTGGTAGCAAACTTGCAGAAGTCTTGCCACAAGATTTCCGGAAGATCAACAGCATTCTCGCGTCCGGAGTAAATGCTGAATACGACATTGAGCCAGTCCTTGCTTAAGGTGTCTGCTCCTCCATGCTTTCCAGACAGTCCTATGAGGATGAAGTGCATCAATACAGTCCATAGTCCGGACACAGCAGTCTTCTTGAAATCTTTCGCTTTGTAGTCTTGAGTGTATCCAATGTAGTTCAGGAACGTCTGAAACTCTTCATACGCGGGTTTCCATTGTCTACTTGGGCCTTCTCCCCCTCTTGCATCGGAGAATTTTGGAACCGATGCAAGCTTCAAAGTCTCATTGAGATCATCGAATTTGGAGAAGACTTTTTGAAGTCCGGAGGAGAGTTGAAGAGTGAGAGTGTCGTAGGATTCGGCCGTGGGGGCTTGATCAGATAGGTGCTTGAACATGTTTCTAAGAATGGAAATCATCTCATCAAACTTCTGGTTTGGAACATCAACAATGTTCTATGTTGAGCGAAGAAGTTTAATGAGGACTTGTTGAATAATCATGTTCATCTCGTCCTTCTTACGGATCTCTTTCTCCAACCTTTGAATTTGTTTCTCATGACGAACGTGGGTCTGCTTGATTAGGTCGTTGGTGGCAGACACCAGATCATCATGGACCTTGAGCATGGAAGTGATGGCTTTGAGATAATTATCCACCAAAACGTCGTACTTGGAGTCAACTTCCTCAATTGTGTGCTTGAGCCAGATGGAGATCAGCTGATCAAGGTGGGCTTCTCTTTCGGAAACTGATGGTCCGGACTGCTGGGATAGTGACCGGAGAATGGAATCGAGTTTGGAATCAAGTCCGGAGACTTTTTGATCCAATTTAGAGTTCAGCTCTGTTACGGATGTCTCCACAGATGACAATTTCTGCATGATGTCAGATACATTGGTTCGAATCTCGAGAAGAGCAAAGGGGTCAACGTAGTCACCAGCTGAGGATTCTGTATCAGAATCAGAGTGTTGCGGAGGAGGTTGGTGTACATTTGGATTTGAAGAGGGACCCGGTTTGGTTGCATCATCATCTTCCTGAAGTTTGGAGTTAGAACCGCCGTCCGGAGTGGTAGAGGAAGAGGATCCGAAGTCATAAGCAGACTTGGATACAGATGCCTTGGATTTGTAGTGAACTGAAGTCAAGAGATGTGCATCCGGAATGGTTTTTGCCTCTTCTTCCAGCATGACTTCTTCAGAGATCTCTTCTTCCGGATCGGTTTGGAAAATGCTTTGATTAGTTGTGAGGGGAGGCAGTTCTGAAGTGAGCTCATTGATAGCATCGGTGTCAGTGGGAGGAACATAGGGCAAGTTGATTTGAATGGCTATGTACCTCATGGAGATTAGAGTGGACTCCACTTGTGCTCTAGTGAGGTCCGGACGTTTAGATGCAGCCCTATTGACAAAATCTTCCCATAGAGGATCGTTAACACCTGGTCGTCCTGTACGCCTTCCGGGTATCAGACCAGTTGAGGCTTCCGGAGGAGGAGGGACTACTCCAGCTTCAGATAGCTTGGGGTCCGAAACAATGGTTCCGGAGTGTGTGCGTGTAGAAGAGATAATGGGATCATCAAAGGTGACTCGTGGGTGTGTTCCAGGAGGCTGCAAGGAACTATGTTCAACACCAGCATCACCCTTTTAGGAGGGTGAGGGTGGATTATGTGGTGACTCCCCGTGAGTGTGTGCTTGTGCTTTTGAAACATCGAGGGGTGCCTCGAATGACTGGGTAGGAGGGGTGAGCGGATGGCCAGAATCAGCCGGAATGTCATGGGTGCCCTCCTGTTGAGAGGGAGCACTGACTTTGGCTTTCTTTTTGGTCTTAGGCTTGGTGGGAGAAGCCTTTCATTTGGCTGGTTTCTTGATTTTGGGTCCGTATGTAGTTGGATTGGCCTCTTCCGAGATGGGCTCAACAGAGACAGGGGCAGGTTGTGTTCGGTCGAACACAACCGAAGTTTCTAAATGATGTTTTAAGTAAGGGGACTCAGAAGGAATTAGGGCCAACATGTGGTCCGAAAGTCGTCTGACCGGACCAAAAGAAGATTGGTCCCGAATCCTATAAGATTTAACAAGTTTAAACGTGACACATACCTCCGGAGGGATGGTGTTAACCGGAAGTGGTTCGGAAAGTTCCTTGAAGACTTGTTCGATCATCAGAGCCTAGAACCTAGGGCTTGAAATTTCATTCGGCTTCCTCTTGGTAGCAAACTTGTAGAAGTCTTGCCACAAGATTTCCGTAAGATCAACAGAATTCTCGCGTCTGGAGTAAATCGTGAATACGACATTGAGCCAGTCCTTGCTTAAGGTGTCTGTTCCTCCATGCTTTCCAGACATTCCTATGAGGATGAAGTGCATCAATACAGTCCATAGTCCAAACACAACAGTTTTCTTGAAATCTTTCGCTTTGTAGTCTTGAGAGTATCCAATATAGTTCAGGAACGTCTGAAACTCTTCATACGTTGGTTCAACAACTTTGAAACCCATTGGGTTAGCTTTAACACCAATCACCTTGAGAAAGGTCGATTTGTAGATTGGAACTGTTCTATCACCGAGGACTGGGATCATTAGAGCACCATCATCGAGTTGAATGCTGGTGAAGGCGAGATGAAGGTGATGAATGGGAAGGGGTAGTTCAGGGATTTTAGTGAGAGGAATGGAGATGGGGTGGTTTGCAATGAACTCGATCATCACTCTTATCGATTCATCATAATCCAGTGGGTTGAGAGAGAAAAGTTGTGTAGTGTCTCTCAAGAATGGTTCTGGATCGGCGGAGGAGGAGGAACCTTTAGAACCCTTGGATGATTTCTTTCTGGCAATGGACTTCTTTGGAATAGGGGCAGTTTGAGTGTGTTCTGGAGAGGATGCCATTGTTGCATGTTATGAGTTCTTGACGAACACGAAGAACAGTGAGAGAATTTTTGAGAATTGAAAGGGTATTTATAGGTAAGGTAAATGGGTCGGGTTAGAAAAGATGATGATTAGGATCCGAGAACAAATGGGTCGCATTTAATGTTTATGAACGAGATTTGATAGGAGAGGTGAAAAGGCAAGGTAATTTTGGGGCTAAAAATGGGTAGTTGAACCGTCAATTCGTGCAATCGTGTCACGTAAATCGAGGAGGATCGGATGAGGATCTTCCTGAAAAGTAACCGTTGAGAAAACCGTTTCACCTTATTACCTTTTGGTATTCCGGATGAGTTGTTCCGGACAGTGTATGATCCGGAGGGTAAGAGACGTGTTCTGTAGCATACTTGTTTGAAAAGGGGTCCGGAGCAAATTTTGAAATTCCGGAGCAATTTTGAAATTCCAGAGCAGTTTTGAAAATTCCGGAGCACATTTTGAAATTCCGGAGCACTTTTGAAATTCCGGAGTAGTTTTGAAAATTCCGGAGTAGTTTTGAAAATTCCGGAGCACATTTTGAAATTCCGGAGCACTTTTGAAATTCCGGATCAGTTTTGAAAATTCCGGAACGCATTGTGAAAGTTCCGGAGCGCAACTGAAAAATTCTGGAGTAAGTGTTGGAAGTCCGGAGCGCATAACGTGACACGTTTTCCGGGGAGGAATTCCGGAAGTCGATTATGAAGTATATTCCGATCATCATGACAAGGTGGGTTATAAATACCAAACAAACAAGGTGAACTGTACAGTTTAACAAACTCAAGTGAAGGTCAGAGATAAAGACAAGTAAAATGATCCTATGTATTTAGAGAGAAAGTAGTTCCGAAAAAAAATCGGAACTAATTTTCTTTCAAAATACGTCTATCAAAGAGAACAAGTCTCTTGAAAGAACTGAGGATCTGGTATCATCATACCCATATTGTTCAGAAAACCGTTAAATTTGGTTTCGTCTAATGCCTTGGTAAAGACATCAGCAATCTCATCGTCAGATGGAACAAAAATGAGTTCAATGTTACCATTTAACACGTGATCTTTTATGAAATGGTACCGTATGTCAATGTGCTTGGTCATAGAGTGCTGAATTGGATTGTGGGAAATCGCAATGGCACTTTGAGAATCACAATAGATAGGAATGCGTTGAAAATGGTAACCATAATCCAAGAGTTGAGATTTCATCCACAGAACTTGGGATGTACAGCTGGCAACAACAATGTATTCAACTTCGGCTGTAGAGAGTGCAATGCAGTTCTGTTTCTTGGATGACCAACTGACCAATCGACCACCTAAGAATTGACAACCACCTGAAGTGCTTTTTCTATCGAGTTGAAGACCACCATAGTTTGAATCTGAGTAGGCTTGAAGAAGGAAGTCTCATTTGCTGGGTACCAGAGTCCGAGACTTTTTGTGCCTTTAAGATATCGAAAGATTTGTTTCACAGCCAAAAGATGAGACATCTTTGGTTGACTTGAAATCTGGCACATAAACATGTTCAGAACATGATATCAGGACGACTTGCTGTGAGATAAAGTAGAGATCCAATCATTCCACGACATTTCTTTTCATCAACAGGAATACCGGAAGGGTCGGCAAAAATCTTGTGTCCGAAGCCCATTGGTACCTTGGTAGAGGCACATGTGTCCATAGAGTATTTGTTGAGGAGTTCCGAGATGTACTTCTCTTGGTGAATGAATATTCCTCGGTTGGTCTGTTTGAGTTGGAGGCCAAGAAAGAAGCTTAACTCTCGATTCATACTCATTTGGAATCGATTGATCATCAGTTTAGCAAAGTTAGCAACCATAGATGAATCAGTAGATCCAAAAATGATGTCATCCACATAAATCTGTACCAACATTAGATGCTTTCCATTTGATCTTCGGAATAAAGTGGGATCTAGACTTCCTCTTTGAAAACCGGAGTGTTTGAGAAAATCAGTGAGAGTCTTGTACCATGCCCGAGGAGCTTGCTTGAGTCTGTAGACAGCCTTCCGGGGTTTATAACAGTAATTCAGAAAGGAAAGATTAATGAATCCGGGGGGCTGTTGAAGGTACACTTCAGTGTCAAGTTCACCGTTAAGAAACACACTCTTAACATCCATTTGGTAAAACCTTTAGCCACCAGTCTTGCCTTATTTCGGATGATAACTCCTGCATCATCAAGCTTGTTTCGGAATACCCATCTTGTACCGAAAATGGGATGATTCTGGGGAGGAGGCACGAGAGTCCAAACTTCATTTCGGTCAAATTCTGCCAGTTCGTCTTGCATGGCTGTAATCCAGTCAGCATGCTCCAATGCTTCCTTGATGGATTTGGGTTCAACCATGGATATGAATGCTGAGAAATGACATTCGTTTTAATATTTGTAGCAGACCGAGTCTGTACACCAGCATTGGGGTTACTGATTACTTGGTTCGGAGGATGATCCTTCGTCCAAACATGTAATCGTGGGAGTTCTTGTGCAGCCTTCGAACCGATATCAATAGTGGAATTGAGTTGCTCCCCCTGAATGGTTTGAATGTTGGGATGATGCTCCCCCTGAACTTCTGAACCTGAGAGGTTGACATCATCATCAGAAGGGAACTCAAAGAAGTGTTCATTTTCATCATTGTTGAGCAGAATGGAGTCATCGAACTCAGCAGTTGCATCTTGGAAGCCATTCACATTTGATTCAAGAGAAGGATTTCCATTATTCTAACCCTCAACCTAAGAAGGTTGAAACGGATTAGCATCAAATGGAGAGAGGCTTGGGATCAGACCGAAGATATTACGAGAGACCGGAACTTCCGAAGAGGGGATTGGAATGAGAGGAGGTCTTGATCGAGATTCCGAATCAAGAGCGGTTTCGGAAGGACCAAAGAGAGTTTCAAAGTCAACTTCAAGAATTGTATGAGGGTTCGGACATCCTGGCGGAGGAGCATCGGACTCCATAATGTGAGTTGTAATGTGAGTAGGGACAGAATTCCGAATGAAGTTGTCATCAAAGGTAATGTCGAAGCTTTCTTCCAGAACACGAGTTCTCCGGTTAAGAACTCTATAAGCTTTCGATTTTGAAGAGTACCCAAGGAAAATGGCTTCATCAGCTTTAGGTTGAAACTCGGTAAGCTGATCACGGTTGTTTTTGATGAAGCATCTGCATCCGAAGACGTGTAAAAACGAGATAGTTGGCTTCCGACCATTCATTGCTTCGTACGGTGTCATGTTGAGACGTCGATTGACGATACTCCGATTTTGAGTGAAGCAAGCAGTAGATACGGCTTCAGCCCAAATGTAGAGTGGTAGATTTGCGAAATTCAGCATGGATCGAGCAGCTTCAACGAGAGTTCTATTGCGTCTTTCGACTACACCGTTCTGTTGTGGAGTATAAGGAGCTGAGAAGTTTTGGTCGATTCCTTTGTCTGTGAGAAAGTTCTCAATGGTGGAATTAGTGAATTCCGATCCATTATTACTCCGGATTCTCTTAACTGGGAGTTTTGTAAGAACTTCTATTCCTTTGATGAAATTTATGAGCTCTAAGGCTGTTTCAGATTTCAGCCTTAGGAAGAAGACCCAAGTGAACCTTGTAAAATCATCTACAATCACAAGAATGTATTTCTTATGATGAAGACTTTCTAGAGTGGATGGTCCACAGAGATCAATGTGTAGAAGCTCCAATGGTTCCGAAATGGACTTTTCGATGATAACAGGATGACCCTTCTTCGATTGCTTACCACACTCAAAAGCAGTGCACAAATGATCATTTTCGAATTTGAGAAGAGGTAAACCTCTTACCATCTCGCCGGATACAAGATCATTCATATACCGAAAGTTTAGATGAGCGAGCCTTCGGTGCCATAACCAACTGACGTCAGGAACAACTTTGGAGAGAAGGCAGAGTTGCGGTTTGCCAATAATCATGTTGATGTCGAGCGGGTACATGTTCTTGTTGCGAAGCGACTTGATTAAACACTCTTTTCGGTCTTCGGTCATGACATAGTTGTACTTTTTGCAAAATTCAACACGTCGATTTGAATCAGTGAGCTGAGCAACACTTATCAAATTATGTTTTAGATCAGCCACATAAGCCACGTGTGAAATAGAGAAGTTTCCGTTGGTGAGAGTTCCATAACCACGAATTTGAGAGTTGGAGTTGTTGCCATACGTCACGTAACCAGCATTTGGAGAAAGCTTTAAATCTCGCAGAAAATCTTTCTGCCCCGTCATGTGCATGGAGCAAGCACTATCAATATACCATATTGTTTCTTGCTCCGAAGCACAAAGTGCCTGCAAAATTAGTGAGTGATGGAGTTTTTAGGCTCCGAATTAGACTTTGGGACATAGACATGGGCTTTGGACTTTGATTGTGACTTAGGAACAACTTTGTGTTTCTGCGTGATATTCCTGGAATTCTTTCGAAACAGACAGAATGCTAATGTCTTTTCATCTATCCAGTAGTCATATTCAATGACTTGAAGGTTTCGAACTACCTTCTTCAGATTTTTGACGTCCGGAGGGTTAGTGTCATTGGTTTCCTCCAGAATTGTTGTTTCAACAATGGGAGTTTTGACTTTCCACACACAATTTTTTTTGGAAGATTTTAAGGATGTTTTCTTTTCATTTGTGTATTTTCTTGATGACACATTGGTTTTTGAAAGATTTGGTTTAAAAATTGTGCCATCCGATTTTGCAATAAGGACAGATGAAACATTCCGAGATTCTATTGGAGTATTTCGGACAGATTTGGCAGCTACATGAGCTTGAGACTGAGATGAGCTGATGACTTTCTTTGGTTCTGCATGACCAAGAGGTCCAGAAGGTCTTTTGAGAATCTTAGTGGGAACAAAGGAGTTTTGACTATGAGTGGATACATGAGAATTCCGGGATGAACTTGGTTTGGAGTTAGCAAGGAACCTGGAATTTTGTCTAGTCTTAACTTCCTTTTTATGAGCATTTCGAGCTTCTACTTTGGGATCTACAATATCTTTCCTATTCAGCATTGGTTTTCTCTTAGGATGAGACGAGGATTTTGAGGTTTGTCCTACGGATGGATTCTTAAACTCAGGAGTGATGGGAACCAATCTAGTTTTTGAGATGACTAAGGAATCTGATTCACAAGAATCAGAGGACACACAACTTGAGACTTCAACTTTATCATCTAAGGATGCCCATACAACCTCAGAAGCAGTGGTTTCAGTTGTCAACGGATCAATTTCTTCAATCACACAATTGTTCACGTGATTACTTTTTGGAATATAGTCTACACAATTTGTAAGATTGTGATGAAAATTTGTGGTCCGATTCAGGTCCAGGTTTGTCAGAGGCGGAAGAGGCGTGGAATCAGGACACGTGACAACTATTGATTTGAACTCAGGAATTAGGGACTCAAATTGGTCTGTAGTCTCAGGAAGTGGTGACAAGGGAGAAAAAGGGGTGTCCGAATGTTTGATACTCGGAACCTCTCCCATGAATGTCAAATTTTGCAATTCCTTCAAGGGACTGACAACTAGTTTCGGAAACTCGCTTCCGAGACCAGGTGCTTTAGACCATGGATGACGAAAATTATGAGTCATCCGAATGTCCGCTTCAAGCATATCAACAGAATTATGCAAAGCATATATTTTTGCATTGAGACGTTTGTTATCAACAATTAAAACATTTCGTTCAGAATAAGTGATTTCACAGTTATCTTTCAAAATGATACATTCATCGTTTGACATTACAAGCTCATGCTCTATAGACTCGATTTTCAATTTTTTATCCTCAAAACGTAACCTAAGACGATTTAGTTCACAATCCTTCTTCTCACTGGCTTCTATGGCAGACTCATAGGCTTTATAATTTGTGTTCATATCTGTTTGGATTTGGGTCAGATAAGGTTCACTAAGAGATAAATCAAAATTATTATCAGAGATCATAGATTTTACCTGCTGAACGATACTTCGGCCAGGTGGATCGTTGGTGGCCATGTAGCAGTGGTGAGGTTCAGAGACATCATCATCTTCAGACCCAGAGGACCAGTATCCTTCATCACATTCAACCGTTTGTCTTGCCATCAAATACATGTTTCTTCCAGTTACCATGTCATCATCATCTCCGGATGACCAATATCCTTCAACATCTCTTGAAACAGTTGTAACAAATGCTTTCTAACTTTCAGCCATTTCTTGTGCTCTTCGAATATAGTAGGCTAAATCCTTAACTTTTGGTTTTTGTGGGGCATCAGGCAGGCAATCTTTGGCAAAATGATTTGCATGTCCACACTTGTGACACACAATCTTTGGTTTGTCCGATTTGGGATTCTGAGAGGGTTCCAGAGTAGTGTTTGGTTTAGTGATGTTTGGTTTATATGCTGGAGGATTTTCGGAAGTTGGTTTAGGTTCCGGAGCAGAGTGAGGTTGAGGATTGTTATGGTGAGGAGCATTGAATCGATTTTGGTATGGTTTGTAAGAAGAGTTTAATGGACGTTTGTACTTCGTTGAGAGTAGGGCGAACTCCTGTTGAAAATGGAGTTCAGAGTTCATAACTTCAAATTCATCAACCGTTAAGGTTTGTGTGGGTAAGGTAGGTGCGGATGTTTGAGCCAATGGAACAATGGGTGTGAAGGGATCCGAGGTAGATGAGTTTGGAATGGTTGGTTCAAAGGAACTGACTAGGGCAAGAGGACCTCCGGAGAGTTCCCTTATGTTCTGAGCAACATTTGACTCATGTCCTTGAAGTTCATCAAAAAGTTGATAGAGCTTCAACTTTTTCAAGGAACCATTGCTTTGGAGACAAGATTTCACATTTCCCCATCCTTTGCCGAGACTGTTGATAAACTTGAGATTGTACTCCAAAGGAGTTCGAACAATACCATGAGCAGTCATGTTGTTGACAATGATTCGGTGACGACTGGATGATGAGGCAACAGATTCACCTGGAGTGGTAATGAAGGTGTCGAAGTCGTTGACAATTGAGGTGAGGCACTTGTCCTTCATGTTTTCGGAACCTTCAATTAGGTCCTGAAGAGTGTCCCATATCTCTTTGGCAGATTTGCACAGCTTGATATGCTCGAAGAGTGAGGGAGGAACACCAAACACCATTTCAGAGAAAGAAACTTGATCAGCATGAAGCTTTTCAACATCATCTGCAGTCATAGGAGCAGGACGAGTTTCATCTTCTCTCATGAGCTGAGCAACTGCATCTCTTACAATTGTTCTTACAGGAACATGTGGACCTTCAGTGACGGATCTCCATATTTCTTCACCTTTATCTTTGGCAATTAGAAATTTTTCCATTCTAACTTTCCAGTGATCATATTCTTCCACAACTAGTAATGGGGCACATGTAGGGCCACCCACACTATTTGCGATTTGCATTGAAATCATTTGCTGAGAATTAGAAGCAGCCATTGAAGTTAAGATATCTTCAAGCTAAAGTGGTATATAGAAGAACTTTTATCATTGACACATAAATGGTTGAAACACCAAGGTAATTTCACACCAACTATAATCTGATCTTTATGGATTCAAAGGACAACCACTCAAGCTCTGATACCAATTGTGAGAACAATATCGATGCGCAGGGTCCAGGTTTGAAAACTCAAACCTTGAGTGAATGCTTAAGATCAATGCCTGCTTACTAAAAGATGTTCAAGTCAAGGCTGGAAAGACCAGTTATGTTCAACAAATAATCAAGCCATTAAATGAAGAATAAGAGTAAGTGATCAAGGTAAAGCTAATAAATGAAGAACAAGAAGAATGTTTTGAATATGCTTAGAGTAAATGCTAAAAAGTGAGTAAAAGATCCGTAGTTGACTTGTGTTGAATGCTCCTATAAATAGAAGTGAATGTTACAGTGAATTAACCCAAGTGTTTACATAAGACCGGACAAAAGACATAAGTCTGACATTCTGATTATCCAAATACAACTTTAGACTAAGTGCTATGAAACGTTACATCAAATACAAGACAAAAGTAATAAATACACAAGAGACAAAAAGACTTCATTCCGGACAAGTATCATTCCGGACATGAAGGTTAGTTCCGGATCAGCATGCATTCCGGACATGAGGATCAGCTCCGGAATGCCTTCATTCTTCTCACCTTCTCACATGGTCCGAACAGGTTCCGGACCACTCTTCATTTCAGAATTCACACACTTCGGAATACGGAGTTAGGATTGCTAGAGGTTCACTTTCAGGTTCCAACACGAGTAGAGACTATTATGAGGACACGTGATTTGGATCCTACTCCACAATTCGGAAGGCCCCGACTCGACGAGTAGGCGCTGTAAAGGAAAACCCTAATTTTTAGGGTTTGCACCCTATGTAAAGAACATAACCTGTCTCTTGTGGCCTCCCTAATCACCCTATTAGCCAGAGAAAACCCTAGTTGGACCTTGCACCTTCTTGAGTGAGAGAAAGAGCTTTTGTGAGCAATTTTGGTGTATTTGTGAAGGATTTTAGAGATTGAAGAAGAAGGAGCAAGGAGAGAAGAAGTAGATTCGACATCTACTCTGTAATGGCCATCATCTTGAGGTATAAAGTCGTTACCTTGATCTCTAGTTGCTTAGATCCCTTTTCTTGGAAGTAAATGGCCATTTTTGGTGCAAAATGGGGTCAAACTCGGATATGGACTTATCACAAGGATATGGTTCCAGATCTGGACCTCTCTAGGTGCCTAATGACATAAAGTTGCTCACTTTATACATCTTAGCCCCTTTCCATGCACTAAAACCTTGTAGGAAGCTTAGTTTTGATGTTTTAGCCTTGGAGGACCTTGCATGCATGTAAGATTTTCAACTTTACGTGGTATCTGCACTAGGGGAGGTTAGCTCTGATGTTTGGGACCTTAGATCCCACTGAAAAGGGATGAACATGAAAGGGACTGAAGGAACTCATCGAGTCCCTTATCTGACTCGACGAGTCGGGGTAGGGTGTGCCCGTTTCTGAGTGAGTGCAGTGAAGGTTTAGGGTTTTGGTCTGAAAGGACTTTAGTTTTTTGGACATTTGATGAAATCAACGAGTCACTAGGGTGACTCGGCGAGTTGATGCGGGATTCAGTGGAATGGACTCGGGAGGAACTCGACGAGTTACAATGGTAACTTGGCGAGTTGACAAGTCATACAACTAACTCGAAGATTTGCCAGATGCACTCGACAAGTTGAGGTCAACATGGACTGTTGACCTTGACTTTGACCATGGTTGACTTTGAGAGTATTTATGGTATTTCAGGATCGTGACAAGTTAAACGCATGATGATTATAGGCAGTTGAGTTGGAGCAGCAGGTGGGATATATTTGATCTTAGCTTGTCAGTTCAACATTCGAGAGGTGAGTCTTCTCACCATACCAATGGGTCGACGACACCAAGGCCGACCTATTTTATGATATGTGGTACACTAGCTGTAGTAGAGATATGTGGTGTGATAGTTAGCTATATGCTAAGTGGTATGCTAGTGATTATATAATATTTGCATGAAAGACCCCAGGGGGAGCCCGTGGCAGTTGGATATAAGACCATGTGGGGGAGCCCATGACACATTAAAGTAAGACCTCGAAGGGAGTCCACGACATCCTTATATGTTTATGTATGAGTTATATAGTATGATAGATACTTCTGTGATATATGATATGTTAGTTGATTATTATGCTATTGCATGGAAGACCCCGGGGGGAGCCCGTGGCAGTTGGATATAAGACCATACAGAGGAGCCCGTGGCATTCCTAGGTAAAGACTATGGTGGGAGCCTATGGCATGTAGGTATAAGACCCTGGGAGGAGCCCACAACATCCTTATATGTTAGTATGCATGGCTTATGTGATGTTTGTAGCTTTTATAGCTAATATGATATGTGTTATCTGGATTGTGGGTGGGGTATGCTCTGGGGGACTCACTAAGAATTAGCTTACATTTTATGGATTTGTTTCAGGTACATCTGTAACACCCGGATTCCCAGGTATTATGTTTTGATCATTTATTTTGAGTTAAAGAGAGGAACTCGACGAGTTGACGCTTAGACTCGTCGAGTAGGATCGCAAATGCTGACTGGAGTAATGAATGGACTCGACGAGTCGGAAAGGGTGGACTCGACGAGTCCGCGCTGTGGGCTGAAACCCTAAATCCCCGGGCCTGCACCCTATTTGAAGGACCTTATGGCCCTTATTTGCGGATACCTTCGTCTAGCATCTGTGAGTCTTGTGAGTGAGAAAGGAGGCCATTGTTCACCATTTCTTGTGTGTTTTAGCAAGAAGGAAGGAGGAATGACAAGCTAGGCGGGTTGGGGAGCTTGGATCTACTTCCATTTGATCAGAGGAAGTTGTTGGAGGTATTAATCTATGCTTATTCTCGTATTTATGATGATTTAGTTAAATCTAGGGTTTCTTTATGCATTATTTAGCTTGAATCTGGAGTGTGTGAGGTCCCAAGGTGAAATGATTCTTAGATCTGGACCTTAAGAGGTCCAGAGAGCCCCTATCACTCTGCTTTATTCCATTCCGTTGAGGTTATGAGCGTAGGTGGCCATTTTAGTAGTTATTTCACCAAAAGAAGCCTTGGGTGCGTTGCATGTGAGTCAAGATTCGACCTTTACGTGATTATTGGTCGTGGGGAAGTCAGATCTATAGTTTTGAGAAACAGATCTGATTTCAAAAGGTCATTTGAGTGTTGTCATGGGAGCAACTCGCCGAGTTCATAAGTGGACTCGACGAGTCGAGTCGGGGTTGCCCCGCGATTCGTTGCAGAGAAACCCGGTGAGTGGAGGAGGGACTCGACGTGCCAAGTGAGGCTTAGAAGGATTCAGAGGACCCGCGTGGACTCGCCGAGTCGCCCGGATGCACTCGATGAGTTTGGTCAAAGTTTGACCGTTGACTAGAGTTGACTTCGTTGACTTTTAGGGTTGAGTCAATGTTTGGACTTGTGAGCCATTGGAGGGGTAGAATGGTCTTTTAGCCTTCTTAGAGAACTTAGAGAGGGCCTAGTCTTTGAAAGTCGTATTAATTAGAGTAATTATTTTATGTGATTAGGCGAAGGCTAGATCAGTATTTCCGAGTTCGAGGTTTACCGAGTTATCCAAGGTGAGTCTTCTCACTATACTTTACCTTGAGTGGTAAGTAGAGTTATGTGACAGAGTATCTTGTATGCTATATATATGTGATGTGCTGCACTGCATTACTTCTATGTGATTTATGCTGTGTGTATTCCAGAGTTCCCAGAGTTAGGACCGGAAGGTCCATAGAGCTAGGACCAGAGCGTCCACAAAGTTAGGGCCAATAGGCCCACAGAGTTATAGCCTCGAGTGGCTAAGATGTGTTATATGTGGTATTTTGGGGAACTCACTAAGGATTTATGCTTACAGTGTTTTGTGTTATGTGTTTCAGGTACCAGTGAGGATCGCGGGAAGGCGCCGACATGATCAGTACACACCTGAGGAGTTTTCATGTATTGTGATCTTGGGATGAATTTTATGGATTTGATATGTGATACATTGAGATTGATAATATCTATGAATGAAATTATTTTTTTTAAAGAGAAAAATTGTTTTGGAATTTACGTTGTTACAAGTTGGTATCAGAGCCTTGGTTTGAGGGATTCGGATGCACCTTCGGGCACATTTGAACTCAAACTGAGGATTTGAGAAACTTTTCGAAATAAAACAAAATTTTTCTAAAGGAATAAAAGGTTTTGAAAAGAGCAGAGCAGAGCAGTGTGTACGATCAGCCAGCGCCCGAACGGTGATTTCCCAAAATACCCTTATATTATGTGTTATAAGATATGATATGATATGTTATGCGTGCTAGAGTAGGCTAGGTATTCTTATTAGGACTAGAGTGGCCTGATTCGTGATGCCTTAGCCTAGTGGTTTTGCTGCTGGGAGATGCTTGAGAGTGAGTAGATAGCAGCGAGGAGCTTATGAGAGGTCTGCTAGAGAGTAACCTATGCATAGTGAGAGTAGAGTACTTGGGATTTGGGATCCTAGGAGGAGGACTTGGGGTGAATACTGATGCGGTATGGACGGTAGTATTGGGCCCGTACTACTGAAGACATCGGATCAGTGCGCAGTCCAAGTAAGAATTCTTAGGGTACAAAGGAACAAGTAGGGCTGAGTTGCCGAGTGTGAGTATGCTCGAGCAGCGGTGTGAGTGACGAGGAGCTTCGTCAGATGATCCACGAGGAGGTGGTTGTGGCTATCCGCGCAGAGATTCCGGAGATGTTTGGGTCTATTAAGACCGCTATGTTCCGTGATGAGTACGTTCCCCCGGTGGAAAGGGAACAGTTGGCCCAGGAGTTCTTGACCCTCAAGCAGGGTACTGAGTCTGTTACTGTGATCACCAGGATGTTCCATGAGAGGGCGATGTTCTGCCCTAAGCACGTGTCTTCCGAGCAGGCACGCATGAGTTGGTATTTGAGCATTTTGAGGAGAGACATCCATGAGTTCGTGGCGAACTCGTCGTACCCGACATTTGCCGAGCTTCAGGCGAATGCTCGGAAGAGGGAGATAGAGCTTGAGACTCAGACTAGGGAGGAGGCGGAGTCTGAGGGGAGGGATCGGCGACCGACACAGTCCCAGCCGGCAGCCAAGCGGGCCAAGCCCGCCGATTCGAGATCAAGGAACCAGAAGGGCCGCACTTGTGGCAAGTGCGACAAGGGTCATGAGGGGATTTGTAGAGCAGGGTCTTGCTACAAGTGTGGCAAGGAGGGGCACATGGACAAGGATTGCCCCAAGGGGTTTGCAGTCTGTTTCCACTGCAGCCAGACCGGACACCGGAAGGCCGAGTGTCCGCAGCTGCGGGGGTCAGCACAGGGAGCATCTCAGGGATCTGCCCCTGCTACTGTACGAGCTATCGAGAGTCAGCGGTGAAGGCTGAGGCACCGAAGGCATAAGGGAGAGCCTTCCAGTTGACAGCAGAGGAGGTCCGCACAGCGCCCGATGTCGTGGCTGGTATGTATTCTTTCATGCATTTATTTTGAGTTTGAGATATTGTGCTTATATTATGATATGCGTAGGTACTTTTCTTGTGAGTTCTGTACCTGCCTTGGTGTTATTTGACTCGGGTGCGAGTCGATCTTTTGTATCATTAGCCTTTAGTCAGCACATCAGTATCCATCGAGAGGCGTTGAGTCGACCTCTGCGAGTTTCCATAGCTGACGAGAGAGCGGTGTATGCCACTGATGTGATCCGAGGATGTGTACTCGAGATCTTCGGCGTTGAGTTTCCGATTGATTTGGTCCCGATTGCGATGGGAGATGTCTGTGTTATCGTGGGCATGGACTGGTGGAGCAGATTTGGAGCGGTTATCGACTGCGAGCGACAGCTGGTGACCATACGAGACCCTAGTGTGGGAGTTCTTACGGTGTACGGCGAGGGTACCCGTTCTGGGTCAGCGTTTTGTTCGGCCGCTAGAGCGAGGCAGAGCCTACAACAGGGCTGTAGTGGGTTTGTGGCTTATGTGATGGATACGAGGTTTGATGCGGAGAGGCCGAGATCGGTCGACGAGGTTCCGATAGTGCGTGATTTCCCAGATGTTTTCCCTGAGGAGTTGTCGGGTGTGCCTCCCGAGAGGCAAGTAGAGTTCCGTATCGATTTGGTTCCGGGGGCAGTGCCTATTGCCAAGGCGCCCTATCGCCTTGCGCCTCTAGAGATGCAAGAGTTATCCTCGCAGCTTCAGGAGCTGCTGGGGAAGGGGTTTATTCGGCCGAGTAGCTCGCCGTGGGGAGCGCCGATCCTTTTTGTAAAGAAAAAGGATGGTTCACACCGGATGTGCATTGATTACCGGGAGTTGAACAAGTTAACAGTCAAGAACCGTTACCCCTTATCGAGGATCGATGATTTGTTCGATCAGTTGCAGGGAGCGTCTTGGTTCTCCAAGATCGATCTGAGGTCTGGATATCATCAGATGAGAGTACGTGATGAGGATATCCAGAAGACGGCGTTCAGGACTCGTTATGGGCATTACGAGTTCGTGGTGATGCCTTTCGGGCTCACCAATGCACCGGCGGCGTTCATGGATCTCATGAACAGGGTGTGCAGACCGATGTTGGATCGTTCGGTGATAGTGTTCATTGATGATATATTGGTGTATTCGAGATCTAGAGAGCAGCATGAGGAGCATTTGAGGGAGATCCTTGGAGTTCTGAGATCGGAGAGGCTTTACGCCAAATTCTCCAAGTGTGATTTCTGGTTACGAGAGGTCCAGTTCCTGGGATATCTCGTTAACCAGAATGAGATATTGGTCGATCCGGCCAATATTGAGGCGGTGATGAGTTGGGAGGTGCCGAGATCCCCCACCGAGATCAGGAGTTTTCTGGGGTTGGCCGGGTATTATAGGAGATTTATTAAAGATTTCTCCAAGATTGTTGTTCCCCTCACCAGGTTGACCTGGAAGGGCGTGGATTTTAGTTGGGGCCTAGAGCAGCAGGCCTCCTTTGAGACACTTCGCCAGAGATTATGCGAAGACCCGGTGTTAGCCCTTCCGGAGGGGATGGAGGATTTTGTAGTGTATTGTGACGCGTCGATATCAGGATTGGGAGCGGTGCTGATGCAGAAAGGGCATGTGATAGCATACGCATCGAGGCAGCTGAAGCCTCATGAGGCGAGGTATCCTACTCACGACCTGGAGTTGGGGGCTGTGGTGTTCGCCCTCAAGATCTGGCGTCACTATCTGTATGGGGTCCGGTGTACCATATACACGGATCACAAGAGCTTGAAGTATTTGATGGATCAGCCCAACCTGAATATGCGCCAGATGAGATGGTTGGATGTGGTAAAGGATTATGAGTGTGAGATCCTATACCACCCGGGCAAGGCTAATGTTGTTGCCGACGCCCTGAGTCGTAGGACGGAGAGTGCCCCGATACGTGATGTTTGTTTGAGGTTGACGGTGATGACTCTGGTGTTGGACACCATTCGGGAGGCTCAGGTTGAGGCCATGAGGCCGGAGAACCGCAAGAGAGAGCGGGTGATCGGGCAGGTGTCTGAGTTCGTTGCTGATAGCCGAGGGCTTATGACCTTTCAGGGTCGAATTTGGGTGCCATTTAAGGGCGGGGCACGTACCATTCTGATGGAGGAGGCGCACAGAACGAGGTTCTCGATCCATCCCGGGGCCACTAAGATGTATTTGGACCTGAAGAGAGACTATTGGTGGCCCTGTATGAAGAGGGATGTTGCGTGGTTCGTGGAGAGGTACTTGACCTGTCTCAGGGTTAAGGCCGAGCACCAGCGTCCGCATGGCAAGTTGCAGCCACTTGAAGTTCCCCAGTGGAAGTGGGAACATATTTCCATGGATTTTATCACCAAATTGCCGAGGACTGCGAGGGGTGTCGATGCAATTTGGGTGATCGTTGACCGGCTGACGAAGAGCGCTCATTTCCTTGCCATCAGTAAGAGCTCTTCCGCAGAGAGGCTGGCAGAATTGTATGTGAGAGAGGTGGTATCACGGCATGGAGTACCGATCTCGATTGTGTCAGATCGAGATGTGCGTTTCACTTCCAGGTTCTGGAAGAAATTCCATGAGGAGTTGGGTACGAGGCTGCATTTCAGTACCGCATACCACCCACAGACGGACGGACAGAGTGAGCAGACGATTCAAGCGCTCGAGGACATGCTTCGAGCATGCGTATTGGACTTTGGAGGAAGTTGGGACACGTATTTGCCGTTGGGTGAGTTTTCTTATAACAACAGCCACTATTCGAGTATCGGTATGCCTCCCTTTGAGTTGCTGTATGGGAGGAGGTGTCGGACTCCTATCTGCTGGGGAGAGGTCGGGCAGCGAGTGTTGGGTAGCATTGAGTTAGTGCTTCAGGCGACAGAACAGATACAACAGGTCAGACAGAGGTTGTTGACAGCTCAGAGTCGCCAGAAGAGTTATGCGGATAGGCGATGATCCGAGCTGGAGTTTCAGGTGGGAGATTTCGTACTCCTGCAGGTATCTTCTTAGAAAGGAGTGATCCGATTCAGGAAGAAGGGCAAGCTGGGGCCCCGGTACATTGGTCCGTTCAGGGTGACTGCCAAGGTGGGCAGGGTAGCATATCGTTTGGACCTACCTGCGGAGTTGGGTCAGATTCATGATACCTTCCACGTGTCTCAACTGAGGAAGTGTATAGCCGACGAGTCGGCGGTGGTGTCGTTGGAGGATATTCAGGTGAATGCGAGCCTGAATTATGTTGAGAGACCAGTTGTGATTATGGATCGAAAGATCAAGGTTCTGAGGAACAAGGAGGTGCCCCTGGTTCAAGTCCAGTGGCAACATCAGAGAGGGTCCGAGCTGACTTGGGAGCCGGAATTGGAGATGCGGGAGCAGCATCCAGAGTTGTTTGCAGGGCAAGACTTCGAGGGCGAAGTCTGATTCTAGTGGGGGAGAATTGTAACACCCGGATTCCCAGGTATTATGTTTTGATCATTTATTTTGAGTTAAAGAGAGGGACTCGACGAGTTGACGCTTAGACTCGTCGAGTAGGATCGCGAATGCTGACTGGATTAATGAATGGACTCGACGAGTCGGAAAGGGTGGACTCGACGAGTCCGCGCTGTGGGCTGAAACCCTAAATCCCCGGGCCTGCACCCTATTTAAAGGACCTTATGGCCCTTATTTGCGGCTACCTTCGTCTTTGAGAGTACCAGAGCATCTGTGAGTCTTGTGAGTGAGAAAGGAGGCCATTGTTCACCATTTCTTGTGTGTTTTAGCAAGAAGGAAGGAGGAAGGACAAGCTAGGCGGGTTGGGGAGGTTGGATCTACTTCCATTTGATCAGAGGAAGCTGTTGGAGGTATTAATCTGTGCTTATTCTCGTATTTATGATGATTTAGTTAAATCTAGGTTTTCTTTATGCATTATTTAGCTTGAATCTGGAGTGTGTGAGGTCCCAAGGTGAAATGATTCTTATATCTGGACCTTAAGAGGTCTAGAGAGCCCCTATCACTTTGCTTTATGCCATTCCTTTGACGTTATGAGCCTAGGTGGCCATTTTAGTAGTTATTTCACCAAAAGAAGCCTTGGGTGCGTTGCATGTGAGTCAAGATTCGACCTTTACGTGGTTAATGGTCGTAGGGAAGTCAGATATATAGTTTTGAGAAGCAGATCTGACCTCAGAAGGTCATTTGAGTGTTGTCATGGGAGCAACTCGCCGAGTTCATAAGTGGACTCGACGAGTCGAGTCGGGGTTGCCCTGCGATTCGTTGAAGAGAAACCCGATGAGTGGAGGAGGGACTCGACGTGCCAAGTGAGGCTTAGAAGGATTCAGAGGACCCGCGTGGACTCGACGAGTCGCCCGGATGCACTCGACGAGTCTGGTCAAAGTTTGACCGTTGACTAGAGTTGACTTCGTTGACTTTTAGGGTTGAGTCAATGTTTGGACTTGTGAGCCATTGGAGGGGTAGAATGGTATTTTAGCCTTCTTAGAGAACTTAGAGAGGGATTAGCCTAGTCTTTGAAAGTCGTATTAATTAGAGTAATTATTTTATGTGATTAGGCGAAGGCTAGATCAGTATTTCTGAGTTCGAGGTTTACCGAGTTATCCGAGGTGAGTCTTCTCACTATACTTTACCTTGAGTGGTAAGTAGAGTTATGTGACAGAGTATCTTGTATGCTATATATATGTGATGTGCTGCACTGCATTACTTCTATGTGATTTATGCTGTGTGTATTCCAGAGTTCCCAGAGTTAGGACCGGAAGGTCCACAAAGCTAGGACCAGAGGGTCCACAGAGTTAGGGCCAGTAGGCCCACAGAGTTATAGCCTCGAGTGGCTAATATGTGTTATATGTGGTATTTTGGGGAACTCACTAAGCATTTATGCTTACTGTGTTTTGTGTTATGTGTTTCAGGTACCAGTGAGGATCGCGGGAAGGCGCCGACATGATCAGTACACACCTGAGGAGTTTTCATGTATGGTGATCTTGGGATGAATTTAATGGATTTGATATGTGATACATTGAGATTGATAATATCTATGAATGAAATTATTTTTTTTAAAGAGAAAAATTGTTTTGGAATTTACGTTGTTACAACATCTGAGCCCAAGGGAAAGGGCAAGGCTTGATGGCGCGGCGTGCACTCTCTCAGGCATTTTGATGGGACAATCTGATGTTTGGAAATAATATTGTTATGGATATGAATCTGAAAACAATTGTATTGAGATTTCATGATTTATGGAAAAGTGTTTTGACTATTAAAAAGGAAAATTTTCTTTTGAAAATTGGGTTGTTACAAGTTGGTATCATAGCCTTGGTTTGAGGGATTCAAGCACACTCACGGGTGTGTCAGGAATCAGACTAAGGAAATGGTAAAATTGTTTTCAAAAAATAAAATAAAAGTTAAAAAATTTAAAGTATGGAAAAGAGGAGAGTGCAACACGCGTGATCGGCCGAGCCAAGTAAGTAGTTCCCCAATATGTTAGCCATGTTATACTGATATTTGAGCTATGATAATCGTATGAATCTTGCTATGTGTATGCTTTTAAAATTATATACAGTTAGGAGCTTATAGCCTTAGAATGATTGATTTGGACTTATTTCCCGTTCCTCGTTTGATTGTGGTCCTAGGGTAGAATCTCTTATTTGAAAGTCTATTTGATCATTTTCTGTGTATAATTTGCATGCATAAAGGCAACCTGTTATGATTGGTCTGATTGATGTGAGTAGTGCAAATCTTAGGACAGCCTGGGATTTGAGATATGCGGTAGCCTGTGGGATATGATTTATTTTGGGACGAATTGGAGTTATCAGGTAGAGCCTTGGGAAAGGTACAGGTAGGTGTGGAAGGTCGTATTGGGCCCGTACTACTGAAAGCACAGGACCTGTACCCGAACCAATGTTAGATCTGACAGCTCTAAGGAGGATCGGTGTGGGAAGATCCCCTATGAAGATATCCTGATCATTATGATTTATGACATTTCAGTTCAGCATAGTGGTGACACGATTTGGAACAGGGGGATCAGGATCAGTATCAGGATCGGGATATGGATCTGGGTCGGGCAGCGGTACTGAGCCTATTGATGAGAGGCTGCGCGAGCTCATTGCAGCGGAGGTGATGAAGGGCTTCCTTGACGCTACCCCAGTGATCTTTGGGATGGTCGAGGAGGGGATGACGTAGATTATGGAGGAGAGGCTCAGGTCATTCACAACCGAGATTTCTGCGAGCTAGGTCGGGGCCCGAACTCCCACATTCTGGGAATTCAAGGTGTGCGGAGCACTGGAGTTTTTCGGGGTCAGGGACCCCATTGTGAGCCGACGCTGGGTGGCAGATATCAAGAACGCCCAGCGTACGAGTTCATGCCCGGATGCGGAAAAGGTGGGTTTTGCTTCATGTATCCTGAGAGACAGAGCCCGAGACTGGTGGGGCAAGGCGACTAGTCAGGTGGGATCGGCCGGTGTGGATGCGATGACATGGGCCGAGTTTGTTCGACGATTTGATTTGGATTTTGCACCATCTATTTTTGGTGCAGTGGTTGGTGAGGGAGTTCCAGGAGCTCCAGGAGACCACCGAGACTGTGGCGGAGATCACAGTGAAGTTTCGGGAGCGAGCATTGTTGATCCTACAGTATGCTATCGATGAGGACATGTGGAGGACGAGATATCATTACATGCTGAGGGATGATATCCGAGAGTTTCTGAGCTTTACAGGGTGTAAAAACCTAAATGAGATGGTGGAGAATGCCCGTGAGCGGGAGATGGAGCTGGACTTCTGCACCAAGCGGAAGCCGGAGCAGGCACATGCAGCAGTAGGTCAGGCTAAAAATCCTAAGACCTCATACATTTCTAGTAGGGGCCAGTAGGACCGGGGCCGGTGTGCCAAGTGCGGTAAACCGCATAGATTGTCGGATAGCAGGCTCGGGATGCTACACATGTGGCCAGCAGGGTCACTTGAGCAGGGATTTCCCCAAGAAGGGCCTGATATGTTTTCACTTCAACCAGACTGGCCATAAAAAGGCCGATTGTCTGAGGTTGCAGGGAGGGGGAGGAGCGGTGGCGGCGCCTGCGCCTGCCACGATGAGGATTACTGATGGTTGCCCTACTAAGGCGGATGCTACAACGGTGAAGAGCCGTACATTTCAGTTGACTACCGAGGAGGCTCGGGCAGCGCCAGATGTCGTGGCTGGTACGTGTTTATTCTTCTCTGCTCTATGTTTATTTGAATTCCTTATCTGTACATTGTGCTTGTATAGGGACCTTTTTGGTCAATGGTATGTCTGCTCATGTTTTGTTCAATTCGGGAGCTACCCGATCATTTGTGTCTCTTGCGCTTAGCAAGAAATTTCGGGATGCACCAGGAACTTTGGATTCCCCGCTCGAGGTGGAGATTGCAGATGACCGCATTGTGAGTGCTACGAGGGTGTATCGGGACCGTGTCCTGAATGTGCTTGGGGAGAGGTTTTGTGTTGATCTAGTTCCGATACCGTTGCGAGGGATGAAAGTGATTGTCGAGATGGACTGGTTGGGGGCTAATGGGGCCATGATCGATTACGAGCGCCAGTTGGTGAGGGTTCAAACCCCAGGTGGGGGAGAACTGGTTATTCATGGTGAGAGGGCCTCTCAGGAGCCAACCCTTTGTTTAGCTGCGAGGGCTAGGAGATTTTTACAACAGGGATGTACGTGATTTCTGGCTTATATCTCGGATACAAGGGTTGAGCCCACGATGGATGTGGGCAGTGTGCCGGTTGTACAAGAGTTTCGAGATATTTTTCCCGAGGAGTTACCGGGAGTGCCTCTAGAGAGGCAAGTGGAGTTTCGCATTGATTTAGTGTCGGGTGCCACACCGATAGCAAAGGCACCGTACCGGCTAGCACCTCCCGAGATGCAGGAGCTATCTATGCAGCTTCAGGAGCTGCTAGACCGAGGGTTTATCCGACCGAGTAGTTCTCCGTGGGGAGCTCCGATCCTGTTCGTGAAAAATAAGGATGGGTCACACAGGATGTGTATTGATTATAGAGAGCTGAACAAACTAACGGAGAAGAACCGTTATCCGTTACTGAGGATCAATGATTTGTTCGATCAGCTGCAGGCCGCGTCTTGGTTTTCCAAGATTGATCTACGGTCGGGATACCATTAGATGAGGATTCGGGATGAGGATATATCGAAGACAGCTTTCATGACTCGGTATGGGTACTATGAGTTCGTGGTGATGCCATTCGGGCTCACCAATGCCCCAACAGCGTTCATGGATCTCATGAACAAAGTGTGTAGACCGATGCTGGATCAGTAAGTGATCGTTTTCATTGATGATATCCTGGTCTATTTTAAGACCAAGGAGCAGCATGAGCAGCATCTGAGAGAGCTATTTGAAACCCTGAGGGCGGAGAGGCTATATGCCAAGTTCTCCAAGTGTGATTTCTGGCTGCGAGAGGTACAATTTTCGGGCCACAACATCAACCAGGAGGGCATTTGGGTTGATTCAACCAAGGTTGAGGCAGTGATGCGGTGGGAAGTGTCGAAGAATGCTTCCGAGATCCGTAGCTTCTTGGGTCTTGTAGGCTATAATCGGACATTCATCCATGATTTCTCCAAGATTGTTGTGCCTTTAACTCGCTTGACCAAGAAGAATGTGACATTTCGGTGGGGCACAGATCAGCAGTTGGCTTTTGAGACCCTGAGACGGAGGTTATGCGAGCTCCGATTCTAGTACTACCTGAGGGGTTAGATGATTTGGTGGTGTACTGTGATGCATTGATCTCAGGGTTAGGCGCGGTACTGATGCAGAGGGGGCATGTGATAGCTTATGCCTCGAGACAGTTGAAGTCTCATGAGGCGAATTACCCCACTCACGATCTGGAATTGGGGGTAGTGGTGTTTTCCCTCAAGATTTGGAGGCACTATCTGTATGGAGTACGGTGCACTATTTATACTGATCACAAGAGTTTGAAGTATTTGATGGATCATCATAACCTCAACATGTGGTAGATGAGGTGGTTGGATGTGCTGAAAGATTATGACTGTGAGATCTTGTACCATCCAGGCAAGGCCAACATGGTGGACGATGCCTTGAGCCGCAAGGCGGTAGTTTCCCTGATTGGGAACGTTTATTTGAGGATGACGGTGATCTCTCCATTGTTGGATATGATCAAGGAGGCTCGGTTCGAGGGAGTGAAGAAGGAGAATTGGAAGATAGAGTGGATTCGGGGACAGTATCCTTTGTTTGTTAAGGATAGTCGGGGTCTTCTGACACAGTGTGGTCGAGTGTGGGTACCAGTGACTGGAGGAGTGATACAGAAGATATTGGAGGAGGCACACAAATCCAAGTTCTATATACATCCGGGGGTTACAAAAATGTATAGAGATTTGAGACTGAGTTACTGGTGGCCCTGCATGAAGCGGGAGATCGCCTGGTTTGTGGAGCGGTGCTTGACCTACAGGAAGGTCGAGGCCGCGCATTAGCGGCCTCATGGGAAGGTTCAGCCGCTACCCATTCCCATGTGGAAGTGGGAGGAGATCACTATGGACTTCATCACGAAGTTACCGAGGACAGCGAGGGGTGTGGACGCCATATGGGTGATTGTGGACAGGTTGACGAAGAGTGCCCACTTTATTCCGATCTCTGAGAGTATATCCGCTGAAAAGTTGGCAGATATTTATGTGCGAGAGGTGGTGGCTAGACACGGGGTGCTAGTGTCGGTAGTCTCTGACAGAGATGTTCGATTTACATCTAGATTCTGGAAGAAGTTCCACGAGGAACTGGGCACTCAGTTGCATTTTAGCACGGCGTACCACCCCCAGACAGATGGACAGAGTGAGGGGACGATCCAGACACTTGAGGATATGCTGCGGGCATGTGTGTTGGATTTTAGAGGGAGTTGAGATACGCACCTTCCATTGGCAGAGTTTTCATACAATAACAGTTACCATGCCAGTATCGACCGACCCCCATTTGAGATGTTGTATGGTCGGAGGTGTAGGACCCCAGTTTGTTGGGGCGAGGTTGGACACCGATTTATGGGGACTAAGGTAGTGCTCAAAACTACCGGGCTGATTCAGCAGGTGCGCGACTGGCTGTGGAATGCGCAGAGCCGTCAGAAAAGTTATGCTGACCGGCGGCGATCGGATCTTGAGTTCCACGTGAGGGACTTTGTGTTACTAAAGGTTTCACCATGGAAGGGAATCATCAGGTTCCGGAAGAGGGGCAAGCTAGGACCCCGATATATAGGACCATTCAGGATTTCGACCCGGGTGGGAAAGGTGGCCTATCGCTTAGATCTGCCGGGTGAGCTTAGCCAGATTCACAACACCGTCCATGTGTCACAGCTTCGGAAGTGTGTCAACGACGAGGCCGCAGTCGTTTCTATGGCCGACATTCAGGTGGATGAGAGCCTGAACTACATTGAGAGGCCTGTTGCAATCTTAGATAAGAAGACCAAGGTTCTGCGGAACAAGGAAGTGAAGCTGGTAAAGGTGGAATGGCAGCACTGCAGGGGCTCCGAGTGGACTTGGGAGTTGGAGGACGAGATGCGAGACCACTACCCGGATTTGTTTGGGCCAACAGACTTCGAGGACGAAGGCTAGTTCAAGTGGGGGAGACTATTAACATCTGTTCCAGATATTATTTAATTTATCTAAGTTTTAAGATTTTGTGCATGGACTCGGCGAGTTGGGGTGCTCCAACTCGTCGAGTAGAGACTATTATGAGGACGCGAGATTTGGATCCTACTCAACGAGTCGGAAGGCCCCGACTCGACGAGTAGGCGCTGTAAAGGAAAACCTTAATTTTTAGGGTTTGCACCCTATTTAAAGAACATAACCCACCTCTTGTGGCCTTTCTTATAGCCTTATTAGCCAGAGAAAACCCTAGTTGGACCTTGCACCTTCTTGAGTGAGAGAAAGAGCTTTTGTGAGCAATTTTGGTGTATATGTGAAGGATTTTAGAGCTTGAAGAAGAAGAAGCAAGGAGAGAAGCAGTAGTTCCGACATCTACTCTGTATTGGCCATCATCTTGAGGTATAAAGTCGTTACCTTGATCTCTAGTTTCTTAGATCCCTTTTCTTAGAAGTAAGTGGCCATTTTTGGTGCAAATCTGGACCTCGGATATGGACTTATCACAAGGATATGGTTCCAGATCTGGACCTCTCCAGGTCCCTAATGACATAAAGTTGCTCACTTTATACAACTTAGCCCATTTCCATGCACTAAAACCTTATAGGAAGCTTGTTTTGATGTTTTAGCCTTGGAGGACCTTGCATGTACGTAAAGTTTGCAACTTTGCATGGTATCTGCACTAGGGGAGGTTAGATCAGAAGTTTAGGACATTAGATCCCACTGAAAAGGGCTAAACATGAAAGGTACTGGAGGAACTCGTCTAGTCCCTTATCTGAATCGACGAGTCGGGGTAGGGTTTCCCGTTTCTGAGTTTCTGAGTGAGTGTAGTGAAGGATTAGGGTTTTGGTCTGAACGGACTTTAGTTTTATGGACATTTGATAAACTCGATCAGTCATTAGGGTGACTCGGCGAGTTGATGCGGGATTCAGTGGAATGGACTCGGGAGGAACTCGACGAGTTACAAAGGTAACTCGGCGAGTTGACAAGTCATACAGCTAACTCGACGAGTTGCCGGATGCAGTCGACGAGTTGAGGTTAACATGGACTGTTGACATTGACTTTGACCAGGGTTGACTTTGAGGGTATTTATGGTATTCTGGGATCGTGACAAGTTAATCACAAGATGATTATTGGCAGTTGAGTTGGAGCAGCAGGTGGGATATATTCGATCTTAGCTTGTCAGTTCAACATTCGAGAGGTGAGTCTTCTCACCATACCAATGGGTCTACAGCACCAAGGCCGTCCCATTTTATAATATGTGGTACACTAGCTGTAGTAGAGATATGTGGTGTGATAGTTAGCTATATGCTAAGTGGTATGATAGTGATTATATGATATTTGCATGGAAGACCCCGGGGGGAGCCCGTGGCAGTTGGATATAAGACCATGTGGGAGAGCTCATGGCACATTGGAGTAAGACCCTGGAGGGAGTCCACGACATCCTTATATGTTTATGTATGAGTTATGTAGTATGATAGATACTTCTGTGATATATGATATGCTAGTTGATTATTATGCTATTGCATGGAAGACCCCCCGGGGGGGTGGGGGGGCCGTGGCAGTTGGATATAAGACCATGCGGGGGTGACCGTGGCATTCCTAGGTAAAGACCATGGGGGAGCCCATGTCATGTAGGTATAAGACCCTGGGAGGAGCCCACGACATCCTTATATGTTAGTATGCATGGCTTATGTGATATATGTAGCTTTTATAGTTAATATGATATGTGTTATGTGGATTGTGTGTGGGGTATGCTCTGGGGGACGCACTAAGCATTAGCTTACAGTTTGTGGATTTGTTTCAGGTACATCTGAGCCCAAGGGAAAGGGCAGGGCTTGATGATGCGAGGAGCACTCTCTCAGGCATTTTGATGGGACACTCTGATGTTTGGAAATACTATTGTTATGGATATAAGTTTGAAAACAATTGTATTGAGATTTCATGATTTATGGAAAAGTTTTTTGACTATTAAAAAAGAAAAATTTCTTTTGAAAAATTGGGTCTTTACATTTAATGTTTTTATTTCGAAAATTGAACCGAAAACCGTAAAGGTTTCTTTGGAAGATCCTGATTGGATTGTTTCCATTCAATCTGAACTTGCTGAATTCGAAAGAAACCAGGTTTGGAGATTAGTTCCAAACCCTGATGATGTTTCAGTTATAGGTTCAAAATGGAATTTTAAGAATAAAACTGAAAAAGAGGGTAATGTGATTCAAAACAAAGCAAGGTTGGTTGTTAAAGGATCTTCGCAGCAAGAAGGTATTGAATTTGATGAAACCTTTGCCCCTGTCGTGAGAATCAAGGCTATTCGAATATTTCATGCTTATGCAGCACATAAGGACTACGATGTTTATCAAATGGATGTCAAGTGCACTTTTCTCAATGACGTATTTGAAGAAACTATGTAAGTTGAACAACCACAAGGTTTTGTAATTGATAAATTTCCTAATCATTGCTATATTCTCGATAAAGCTATTTATGGATTAAAACAAGCACCATGACCCGATACAACCTTGAGCTGACATATATGTATGGTATGCAGCATTTTTGGGAGGTCACTAAGCTTTGTGCTTACGGTTTATGTTTAAAAATGTTTTCAGGTACTTCTTGTTCGAGAGGGAAGGGCCCAACTTGATCGCAGCGCATCCACCCATTTTCTGCACTTTATGCTTATGGGAATTGTACCCTGATAACTTTTTTACTATGATATACTTTTGAATGATTGTAAGGATTAAATGGTGTAACGCCCCGATTCCCGAGTATCCATTTATAGTTATAAATTCTCATGGTTTCAAGGTCTACTCGACGAGTTGATGGCCTGACTCGCCGCGTAGCAGCGGGTTGGTCCACGAGTTTAAGTGACCTACTCGCCGAGTCCATAAAGGGACTCGACGAGTAGGAGCTGGCAGATGAAACCCTAAATCCTGGGGTTTTGCACCCTATTTAAAGAAGCATAAGCCTCCTTTGGCCTCTTTGCAGTCCTTTGAGAGCTCAGAAAACCCTAATTCGTGTGGTGCTTCATTCTTGTGTGTCTAAAGCTTTGGAGAGGAGATCTTTTGAGAAGAAGAGCTTGGAGGACAAAAGGCTAGGGGCAAGGAAGTGTGGGAAATCAGAAATCTACCTCAGATAGCATCATTTGGAGGTATCAAGTCGTCACCTTTACTTCATTTTCCTTCTAGACATCTTTTGGTTGAGATTTAGGGTTTTTATGGTTTGATTGAGATGATAATGTGGGATATGAGCTAGATCTGAAGTTGTAACTTCAGATCTGGACCCTTCCTGGGTTCTAGAGTCATAAAGCTCTGAATTTGGTCATGTATGAAGCCTCTTTGAGTATGAAACCCCCATTGTGAATTTGGATTTGACATTAAGAGCCTTTGTAGCTATGCATGCACGTAAAGTTTGCAACTTTACGTGAAAAGCATGCCTTAGAAGCTTGGATCTGTAATTTGGAGCCACTGCATGGCTTAAAAGAGTTTGTATGGCTTAAGGACTGAAGGAACTCAGCGAGTCGCAAGGTTGACTCGGCGAGTCTCATGAAGATGAGCCTGGACCCGACGAGTTGGATGAACAACTCGGCGAGTCCGATGAAGATTGACGTGGACTCGACGAGTTGTATGAACAACTCGGCGAGTCGGTTGAGGTTTCCCCAATTTATGTATGTGCGTGTAACCGTCGAGTTGCAAGAAGGAAACTCGATGAGGGGCCTTAGGGTTTCGATCGTAAACCGAAGGAACTCGACGAGTCACTCCTGTGACTCGGCGAGTGGACAAGTCCTTCAAGGAACTCGGCGAGTAGCCGAGGGTACTCGGCGAGTTAGGGTCAACATGGACTGTTAACCTTGACTGTTGACTTTGACCTTGACCAGGGGTTGACCAGTTGACCGCTGGGGGTATTTTGGTAAATTGGAGATTTATGGAAAAAGGGTTTATGGTAACTACAGGTGGTGGAGTTTGTGTTGGTGATTCAGGAGTTTTAGCCTACCATTTTCAGTGCGGCATTGTGAGGTGAGTTATCCTCACTATATCAACAGGGTCTAAGGCACCAATGCCGGCCCTTTATGGTTTGTATTTGGATTATTGCATGATATGCTTACTGATTTACATCCTGGTAGTTAGGATGGTGATATGCTATGTTAGTGACCGGTTAGGTCAATATCCTGGTTATAGGATTGTTGATATGCTTATCGATCTGTTAGATCGGCGTCCTGATAATTAGGACGGTATTATGTTTAGTGACCTGGTTAGGGTCGGTATCCTGGTATATAGGATGATGTTATGTTAGTGACCGGTTAGGTCGGTATCCTGGTTAGGATGTTGCTATACTATATGATCTGCTAGATCGGTTTGTCTGTCTATGGACTATTATGTGATTACCTGTTATATGTGCACATGGTTATTTGCTTGATGTTTCGGTTGAGGCGGTCCTGCTTCGTGCTGAAGGCCAACATACCCTATGAGCGGTCCGGATAGACTATAGGACCGTACGACGGTCCAGTCATACAGAAGGCTCGGGATAGATCCAGATAGACTGTAGGCCCGGTGCGGGCGGTCCAGTCATACTGTAGACTCAGAGAGTGGACCGGGTGGACTGAAGGCCCGATGCGGGCGGACCAGTCACACTGTATACTCGAGATGCATCGCTGTTACGTATTTATTGATATGATATGATTATGGTTATATGAGGTTGGTATTTTGGGGGGTAACTCACTAAGCTTTCGGGCTTACAGTTTCAGTTTATTGTTTCAGGTTCAGCGGATGGCCGCGGGTAGGCGAAGGCGTGACCGTACACTTCCTCGATTTACGATTATGATTTCTGGGAACTCTGATGTATAAACTATTTTGAAAACAAATTGTAATAATTGAATGGTTTCAAATGAATAAAAAAGTTTTAAATTGGTTTCAAATGCCTGTTAGCCTAGGTTATTCCTTATATGAGATTGACATCATTACTGTAGTTACTTGTGTATGCATCACAGTTGTATATAATTAAGATCTTATAGCCTGAGAATGTTTGATCCGGCCTTATGTTCTGTTCTTATTGATTAGGGCTTAGGGTAGGACTGGATATTCGAAAGTCTATAGGGTTCAACGTTATGTATGGCTAGCATACACTAGTGGTGTAGGGGTTGATGGAAATTTCATGGATGGGTGGGTAGTGAGAGGCCGGGAGGCCAGTGATGAGATATTTAGCATTCGTCTAGAGTGAGGATTTATCACTCGCTATGTATAGGTATATTGTAGGGTGTTGTGGTGATACTTGAGACAAATATGGGTAGGTGTGGAAGGTAGTATGGGCCCGTACTACTGAAAGCACATGACCCATACGCATATCAAGGAAGTCACAGCCCCCAAGGTTGGGTTGGAGTCGGTTCCCATGATTATGGTATGGATTATTTGAGACGTTTTGAGACCGGATCCGGATCAGGATCGAGAACTGGCAGCCAGGATAGGCCAGTATTGTCAGAAGATCGTGTCAGGAGGGGATCATCCGGGAGTAGGTGATTGAGATCGTTCGGGGATAGATTCAGGAGATGATTGGGTCTTTTAAGACCGTCATGGTTGAGTATTTCGACGAGCGCTATGCAGCCATTGCCGCGACGGTTGCCGTGGCAGCTTTAACAGCTGTAACGACGACAAAGGAAGGAGCTGGTCGAGCTTCCTAGTTCTGAGACATATTCTGATGAGCAGAGGGCTGCAGTTATTTGGATCGGGAAGATGATTTGTACTCGTTATATTTCCGCGGGTTGAGCGGGAGAGGTTAGCACGTGGGTTTCTAGATTTGAGGCTCGGGGGTTTTCTCGAGGCCGGAATGTGAGTCGCGGGAACTCCGGAAAGGAGTGATGATTATGTTCAGCTGGGGTTTCGCAGTTGGAATTGGAATGGTTAATTGATGGATTGGACTGTCGTTTTATAGGGCAAGGATTGTGCCTTTTCAGTTTTCCGAGCTTGAACGAGTGAGCAGGCTTGTGACCCCAGGATCAAGTTGTATTCTTGCTCGCGGTCAGTTGGTTGAAGGGATTGGCGATATTATTTCAGCGCCGGTGAGCTCAGGACGGTCGACGTGGCATAAGTATTTGTGAGGTCCGGTTTGCCTTGGATCTCTTGTATCGGACGGAAAGGATTGATTGTGCGATCTATTGCACTTTTGGGATTGTAGACTATGTCTTAGGAGTAGTTTGTAGCCCGGTTTAGGGCAGAGGTTGTTTCAGCTGCTGCAGTTTAGCTGTGGGCGGTTGAGCTGGTAAGTGAGTCAGGGTGTGAACCCTGAAGAGAATGATTTCTAGAGCCCGAGAGCAGGAAGCTTGTTTGGAACACCTTTAGGAAAAGGGGTATTAGGTGTGAAGTCGGCGGATAGGGTTCCACAGAAGGGTTATCCATCATCGTCAGGATTCAGTGGTTTCAGCAACCGTTAGTGATTTACGAATGAAAGCGCCAAGGTTAGTGGTTCGTTGCTGAGGTATTATTTGCAGCATTTATCTTTTGGTCTCCAGGACATGAGGGTGGGGCCATTCAAGCATTAGTGACTGTCGGTTGCACTGGGATACAGAAAGTATTCATCTGGTTATTAGAAGTGTGTGATCAATTGGGGAAAGAGTTGGTTGTCATCGGATCGATTGTGGGAAAGTGAGATGGGTTGGGAACTTCTCCAATGTCCATGTATTGTGAAGACTTAGTCGAATCTAAGTGGGGGAGAATCGTCCCAGGATACAGAAGCAGGAGCGGTGTTGGAAATGGGATAAGTCTCGCATCATTGGCAGGAAGGAAGACAAACCAAGTGGCTGTTGGGTTGGAGGATTGTTTGAGTTGGGAGTTTGGTAAAACTCCCCAGCATGTGTATCACGTCTTCTCGGTGGCTGATAACAGAATTCGGGAAATCAGGTTGGAGTTCTGATCATGGTTTGAGTTCAGTTTGAGTATTCGGTCGAGGGTGTGCTCGACTCTGAGGGTCTTTGGATTGATAGATTGAGGGTTTTGTTAGCTGCCAGGGCTCGGAAATACATTCAGCACGAGAGTGTGGATTATTTAGCATATGTAGTAGACACGTGGGTCAGGGAACAGATCACGGATTTCCGAGAGGGTGGACAGTCGACATGAGGCCTAGGGTTAGGCTGGGGATATAGTCCACATAGTAGATCAGGAGTTCGAAGCCCCAAGTGGGTGAGAACAGGATGCATGGGAGAGAGCATCAAGAGGGGTGGTCCAGGGAGATGCTCAACAGTTTAGAGCGGTCCGGATAGACTGAAGGCCAGTACGGCGTACCAGTCAGACCGAAGGCTTGGAGAACGGTCCAGACAGGCTGAAGGCCCAGAGAGGCGGTCTAGACATGCTGAAGGTTCTGAGAGTGGTCCAGATAGACTGAAGGCCTGGTAGGGCGGTCCAATCAGGCTGAAGACTCTGTATATGTTCGTAGATCTATGTTCGGGTATTGAGTAGGCTGCTATGCTATAGCAATCAATAGGTATGTTCTGAATGTTGAACATGCTGCTGGAGTAGGCTGAAGACACCAGTGTATCTTGGTTTGATCGGAAGTTGTTGTTAGACATCAGATGGAGTGCAAAGGATCTTGGTGATCCCATCAGTTCGGAGTCCCTCTGAGGTTTCATCTTCTTGGATCGGGTAATACTCCAGTTAGGGAATGAGAGTGGATCCGAATGGATATTAGCCAATTTTGGGAAGGTTTGGGATTAGAATATCCTGTCATTCAGGTTTTGGGAACCGGGTTAGATCTTTCTCATGATCGTCTATGGCATTTGGTTGGGGTTGAGGCGGTCCTGCTCTATGCAGTAGGCCAAGATACCCGGTGCGGGCCGACTGTAAGTCGTAGGCACGGAGGCTCGAAGGGAGCGGTGGGGTTGAGGCGGTAGGCCAACAAACCGTGAGAATTTCAACTCAATAGTTGAATTGATTAGACATGTTGGTATTCCAACCCGAAGGGGGTGATATGGGTTAGATATGAGTGCCGTACTGGTTGGCCGGTAGTGGTAGGTATGGTGATGATGGTTTGAGTTATTGTGGTGTTCCTTGGGTTGGTTCATCTGCGAAAGGGCCATAGCGTGTCTGAAGTAAGAAAACGATGGGTCACGGCAGACCAGGTAGGATGTGAGGCTGACGTGGGTCATGTAGCGTTCATTATGTTGGCAGGGCGTGGAAGCAAGTCCAGCCAATCGGATTTTTCTCGAGAGACGCGTGGGACTGCTGTGCGTATGTGTAGTTTGGTTCAGTAATTAGTGAGGTGTCCTATGATCAGGTAGTGGACCGACAAGTTGGGACCAAGGAGGTTTCGACTTCGCTTGAGAAACGTCATACGGTAGCAAGAAGAGTTGAAATGGGTTTATGACTTGGGATTCATGTGTAGTAGTAGTTTTTGCATCGTTATGTTGCTCGTTGATGAGAGGAGCGTCGATTAGACCTTCGAATGGCAGAGGAAAGTGGATATCTGCAGGTCGGAGTGTTGGGCATCTGAGGTAACGACAGTAGTGTCGATTGGTCATCGGGAGCATTCCAGTCATAGGCTGTGGGCATAGAGATTGTGTTGGTTATTTTTGCGGTAGGAGCGCGTTCAGATTGGATGTATTCTTGAAGATTGGGGGAGTTGCACTCGGTTGTGGCGTATCTGAGGAGGGTGGATGAGACGCAAGGATAGATCCTTGGGTCTCAAGTTATGAGTAGACTCGGGTTATGTTCATAGAGGTATTCCAATCTAGGGTATTCCATCCTAGGGATGATCGGGCCCTGTGATTGATTGGACCTGATATGTTTGGTATTCCAGGTTGAGGCTGATTGGGCCAGGCATGAGTCTCCGTATTTATTAGTGGACTGATTATGTATAATATTCTGGGAGCTGAAGGACGCATTATCCTGTCAGCACAAAGGGGTTCGCTTAAGGAAAATGGAAGGTTTGGTATCCGACATTTTGGATCTCCAGGATTTCGTCAGGTTGGCGAGGTGGCATATAGGTTAGGGCTTCCAGAGGAGCTTAGTCGGATTCACATCACTTTCCACTTTTCGCAATTGCGAAAGTGCGTTATGGACCAGGAGGTGGTGGTATCCTTGGATGACGTACAGGTCGAGGAGCGCCTGAACTATGTCGAGAGGCCCGTGGCCATACTAGAGAGGAAGGTGAAGATTCTACGGAACAAGGAGATACCTTTGGTGAAGGTACAGTGAGAACATCGTAGGGGATCCGAATGGACGAAGTCTAGTTTAAGTGGGGGAGAATTGTAACGCCCCGATTCCCGAGTATCCATTTATAGTTATAAATTGTCATGGTTTCAAGGTCTACTCGACGAGTTAGTGGCCTGACTCGCCGAGTGGCAGCGGGTTGGTCCGTGAGTTTAAGTGACCTACTCGCCGAGTCCATAAAGGGACTCGACGAGTAGGAGCTGGCAGATGAAACCCTAAATCCCGAGGTTTTGCACCCTATTTAAAGAAGCATAAGCCTCCTTTGGCCTCTTTGCAGTCCTTTGAGAGCTCAGAAAACCCTAATTCGTGTGGTGCTTCATTCTTGTGTGTCTAAAGCTTTGGAGAGGAGATCTTTTGAGAAGAAGAGCTTGGAGGACAAAAGGCTAGGGGCAAGGAAGTGTGGGAAATCAGAAATCTACCTCAGATAGCATCATTTGGAGGTATCAAGTCGTCACCTTTACTTCATTTTCCTTCTAGACCTCTTTTGGTTGAGATTTAGGGTTTTTATGGTTTGATTGAGATGATAATGTGGGATATGAGCTAGATCTGAAGTTGTAACTTCAGATCTGGACCCTTCTTGGGTTCTAGAGTCATAAAGCTCCGAATTTGGTCATGTATTAAGCCTCTTTGAGTATGAAACCCCCATTGTGAGCTTGGATTTGACATTAAGAGCCTTTGTAGCTATGCATGCACGTAAAGTTTGCAACTTTACGTGAAAAGCATGCCTTAGAAGCTTGGATCTGTAATTTGGAGCCACTGCATGGCTTAAAAGAGTCTGTATGGCTTAAGGACTGAAGGAACTCAGCGAGTCGCAAGGTTGACTCGGCGAGTCTCATGAAGATGAGCCTGGACCCGACGAGTTGGATGAACAACTCGGCGAGTCCGATGAAGATTGCCGTGGACTCGACGAGTTGTATGAACAACTCGGCGAGTCGGTTGAGGTTTCCCCAATTTATGTATGCGCGTGTAACCGTCGAGTTGCAAGAAGGAAACTCGATGAGGGGCGTTAGGGTTTCGATCGTAAACCGAAGGAACTCGACGAGTCACTCCTGTGACTCGGCGAGTGGACAAGTCCTTCAAGGAACTCGGCGAGCAGCCGAGGGTACTCGGCGAGTTAGGGTCAACATAGACTGTTAACCTTGACTGTTGACTTTGACCTTGACCAGGGGTTGACCAGTTGACCTCTGGGGGTATTTTGGTAAATTGGAGATTTATGGAAAAAGGGTTTATGGTAACTACAGGTGGTGGAGTTTGTGTTGGTGATTCAGGAGTTTTAGCCTACCATTTTCAGTGCGGCATTGTGAGGTGAGTTATCCTCACTATATCAACAGGGTCTAAGGCACCAATGCCGGCCCTTTATGGTTTGTATTTGGATTATTGCATGATATGCTTACTGATTTACATCCTGGTAGTTAGGATGGTGATATGCTATGTTAGTGACCGGTTAGGTCAATATCCTGGTTATAGGATTGTTGATATGCTTATCGATCTGTTAGATCGGCGTCCTGATAATTAGGACGGTATTATGTTTAGTGACCTGGTTAGGGTCGGTATCCTGGTATATAGGATGATGTTATGTTAGTGACCGGTTAGGTCGGTATCCTGGTTAGGATGTTGCTATACTATATGATCTGCTAGATCGGTTTGTCTGTCTATGGACTATTATGTGATTACCTGTTATATGTGCACATGGTTATTTGCTTGATGTTTCGGTTGAGGCGGTCCTGCTTCGTGCTGAAGGCCAACATACCCTATGAGCGGTCCGGATAGACTATAGGACCGTACGACGGTCCAGTCATACCGAAGGCTCGGGATAGATCCAGATAGACTATAGGCCCGGTGCGGGCGGTCCAGTCATACTGTAGACTCAGAGAGTGGACCGGGTGGACTGAAGGCCCGGTGCGGGCGGACCAGTCACACTGTATACTCGAGATGCATCGCTGTTACATATTTTTTGATATGATATGATTATGGTTATATGAGGTTGGTATTTTGGGGGGTAACTCACTAAGCTTTCGGGCTTACAGTTTCAGTTTATTGTTTCAGGTTCAGCGGATGGCCACGGGTAGGCGAAGGCATGACCGTATACTTCCTCGATTTACGATTATGATTTCTGGGAACTCTGATGTATAAACTATTTTGAAAACAAATTGTAATAATTGAATGGTTTCAAATGAATAAAAAAGTTTTAAATTGGCTCAAAATATTGGGATGTTACAAATGGCGTTTGTGGTTGAACTAAAAACGAAAATTTTACCTTATAAATTTTGGGACGTTGCAAGTTTGTATTCGAGCCTTGGTCTGAGGGATTCGGGCATACTCTCGGATATGCCTGAGCTCAAACTGAGGGTTCAGTTAGAGTTTTTGAAGCTCGTTGTGTGTATGAGTTGACTTATCAGTCCGTATCAAGGTCCAATGGCAACATCCTAGGGGTTCCAAATGGACATGGGAGACTGAGACAGAGATGCGAGAGCACTACCTTGATTTATTCGCGGTGATAGACTTTGAGGGAGAAGTCTAGCTCAAGTGGAAGAGAGTTTTAACATCTTGATTTCCAGCTATTTTCAATTTTGACCCTTGATTTGAGTTTTGTTTGCAATTTAGTCCCAGGGGGCATTTTCGTATTTCTTGGTTAAGGCTCGCCTACGCTGGGTGTACGTTTCGTACGCTGGGCATACGTGGCCAAGGTGCAAACCCTAGATTTTAGGGTTTAGACCCTATTTAAGCATCATTATAGCCCCATACCCTTCCTTATCTTCAGCCTCCATCCCTATCTCGATACCCTAGAGTGTGTGAGTGTGATTTGAATCTTGGAGAGCCATTTTGGTGCCATTTTAGTGCTCTTGGTGGTGAATGAGGAATCTAGAATTTGTGGTGTTTCACTCAAGGCTGTGGATCCAACAAGTACTCTCTCATGTGCATCTTCTAGATGTATAAAGCTCCAAACTTGATGAATATTTCATTATGATCTAGTATAGCTTAAAGTTGGCACCTTTTGTCCAAAATCTTGATCATTGTGAGTATGGAGTACTCAAATATGTTTGAGTTGTCCTATCAGATGTTATAGAGTGTGTTAACTCATAAAAATATGATCTTGGACATTAGTTTCATCCCATGCATTATCTAGGTTTTCTTAATGGGTTATAATGCTAGGGTTTTTGGTGATAAGGTCTTATTAGCCATGCAAAACCATAAAGTTTGAAACTTTATGGTTAAGAACACTTTTTGGAGGCTAGATATGGGTTTGGACGTTTTGGTCTTAAGCATTAAGTGCTTAATTGTAACACTCATAAAAATCATTCCAATTTAAAACTTTTTAAATCATTCAAAAACCAATAATTATTACAAATTTGTTTTCAAAATGGTTTAGTGTCAGAGTATCCCAATCAAATCACAAAAACCTAAGGAGGTGCACGATCACGCCTTCGCCTTCCCGCGATCATCATAAGTACTTGAAACATAATCAACAACTGTAAGCCCGAAGCTTAGTGAGTTCCCCCAATGTCTAAACCGGACCACCTCGTAGGGCCATACAATCATAATCATATCATATAAACAAACAGCATGCATAATGAGCCATCAGTCTGACCGGACCACCTCGTAGGGCCATTAGTCTATCTGGACCGCTCTCCGAGCCATCGACATGTCTAAACCGCCTCTCAGGGCCTTCAACCTATTCGGTCCGCTCGCCAGGCCTTCGTCCAGACTAGTATGCCCTCCCGGGTCTGCAGTCTATCCGGTCCGCCCTGGGCATGTTGGCCTTCAACACAAATCAGGTCCGCCTCAACCCAACCCCCAAATCAAACAATCATGTGCACATAAATATCATACGCTAGCATGCATAACAGTCAAACCGATCTAACAGATCACTAATCATAGCAACATCCTATATACCAAGATACCGACCTAAGTGGTCACTAACATAGTATTATCCTATACACAGGGATACCGACCTACCAGGTCACTAAGCATATCACCATCCTAACTACCAGGATGCAAATCAATAAGCATATCATGCAATGAACCGGATACAAATCCGAAAAGGGCCGACGTTGGTGCCTTCGACCCTGTTAGTATAGTGAGGATAACTCACCTCACAAGTAGCTCGGGATGATAATGTCGACTCCTCCAAATATAGCTCTGGCTCAAACACCTACATCCACCAATGATCCATTTCCATAAATTCCCAAATTACTAAAATACCCCAGAAGTCAAATTGGTCAACCCTTGGTCCAAGTCAAAGTCAACGGTCAAGTTCAATAGTCCATGTTGACCCAACTCGTCGAGTGTTGCTCACTGACTCATCGAGTCCTTCCAGAACTCGAGAAATCGTGAAAACCCTAGTTGACTCGCTGAGTTTCCAGACAACTCGTCGAGTCCATGCGATGTCCAAATGTCGGGAAAAACCCTAACTAACTCATCGAGTCATCTTCCTGACTCGCCGAGTCCATGCAAAACCAATACAGGCAATCTTCATCCGACTCGTCGAGTTGACCATGCAAGTCGCCGAGTCCCTTCAGTCCATTTCTCATTCAGGCGTTTTTAAGCTATTCCAACGCTCCAAATTGTAGATCTAGCTTCCTAAGGCATAGTTACCACGTAAAGTTGCAAACTTTACGTGCATGCAAGGTCTTAAGAGGCTTAAACACCAAAAACCAAGTCTATAGTAAGGTTTAGGGCATGGAGAATGGCCAATACAAAATAAAGTTGATAACTTTATGAATCTGGGATCTAGAGGAGTCCAGATCTGAGACCATGTCTTTTTGACAAGCTGAAACCCAAGAGTGACTCAATTAACCCCAAAAATTACCATAAATGTCCATAGAAGAAGAGCTGATCATGAAAGAGTCAAGGTATTAGCTTTATACCTCAGATTGGTTGCCAAAACAAAGTAGATGACAAATCCACTTCCTCCTTTTCGATCCAAGCTCCTCACTCTTCAAGTTTCCCTTCCAAAATCAACAAATAACACCTTTCAAACTCTCAACACACACAATAGGGGGGGTTAGGACTCGATCTAGGGTTTCCTCTGGCTGAAATGACGACGAGGGAGGCTAGAAACGGCCCATAAGTTCTTTAAATAGGGTGCAAATCCTAAAATCTTTAGGGTTTCCATGCACAACCTCTACTCGTCGAGTTGGGGTCCTCCGACTCGTCGAGTAGGAGTCATGAATCACGCGGGCTGACTAGGTTCGACACGACGAGTTGGGGCATCCAACTCATCGAGTTCCTTCATTAAAATGAATATAAAGCCTTTAAAATTATACCTAGGAGTTGGGATGTTACAATTCTCCCCCACTTGAACTAGACTTTGTCCTCGAAGTCAGCTGTGGAAAACAACTCCAGATAATGCTCCCGCATCTTTGCCTCTGGTCCCAAGTCCACTCGGATCCTCTCCGGTGCTCCCATTGTACCTTTACCAAAGGTACTTCCTTGTTCCGTAGAACCTTCACTTTCCTCTCCAGAATGGCCACTGGCCTCTCTACGTAATTCAGGCACTCGTCGACCTGAATATCATCTAACGACACTACTGCCTCCTCATCCATTACGCACTTACGCAATTGCGAAACGTGAAAAGTGCTGTGAATCTGACTGAGTTCCTCTGGGAGGTCCAGTCTATATGCCACCTTGCCAACTCTTGCAATAACCCTGAATGACCAAATGTATCGGGGACCCAATTTCCCCTCTTCCCGAAGCGAATCACACCCTTTTGGGGTGAGACCTTCAGTAGTACCATGTGTCCCACTGGAACTCCAGCTCAGATCGACGTCTGTCGGCGTAACTCTTCTGCTGACTCTGAGCGGTCTGCAGTCGCTGTCTGATCTGCTGAATCCTCTTGGTAGTCTGCAGAACTACCTCTGTCCGTCCCATCACCTTGTGACCGACCTCACCCCAACAGACTAGGGTGCGACATCTCCGTCCATACAACAACTCATATGGTGGAGCACCAATACTGGAATGGAAGTTTTTATTGTAGGAGAACTCTGCAAGGGGTACGTAGGAGTCCCAACTCTCACCGAAGTCAATAACACATGCTCACAACATATCCTCGAGAGTCTGTATGGTCCGCCCACTCTAGCCGTCTGTCTGCGGATGGTAGGCTGTAGTGAAGTTGTGTGCCCAGTTCCTCGTGGAACTTCTGACAGAGACGGGAGGTGACCGAACATCACGGTCTGAAACTATAGAGAATGGAACCCCATGGCGAGCGACAATCTCGCGTATATATACATGGGCCAGCTTCTCGGCCGATGAGCTCTCCTAAATAGACAGAAAATGGGCACTCCTGGTTAATCGATCCACAACGACCCATATAGCGTCGAACCCCTTTTCCGTTCTCGGCAATTTGGTGATGAAGTCCATCGTGATCTGCTCCCATTTCCACATGGGAATCTCTAGAGATTGCAGCTTTCCATGCAGCCTCTGGTGCTCGGACTTGACCATCCCGCAGGTCAAGTACCTCTCCACGTACCAAGCGATTTCTCGCTTCATGCACGGCCACCAGTAACTCAATCGCAAATCCCGGTACATCTTGGTGGCCCCCGGGTGAATAGAGAAGCGAGACTTATGTGTCTCCTCAAGAACAATCTGTCTGACCCCACCAGACATCGAAACCCAGATCCGAACGCAACGGGTCAACAATCCCCGACTATCCCGCACAAACCGGGTGTTCTCACCTATAATCCTTTCAAGCTTCCAATTCTCCAATCGCATACCCTCAGCCTGAGCTTCCATGATTAAACTTACCAGTGGAAAATCTACTGATATCCTCATACACGTCACTGGAGTAGAAGATCCAGGTGAATTGCGGCTCAGAGCGTCCGCAACCACGTTTGCTTTACCAGGACGGTAAAGGATATCACAGTCATAATCCTTGACCATGTCAACCCACCTGCGATGTCTCGTGTTCATATTCGGCTGATCCATGATGGGCCTCAGACTCTTGTGGTCCGTGTATATGGCACATCAGACCCCATAGAGGTAATGTCTCCAAATTAGCGCATACCACCACCCCCAACTCCAGATCATGAGTAGGGTATCACGTCTCGTGCGGCTTCAACTGCCGCGATGCGTAGGCTATCACCTGTCCTCTCTACATGAGGAGCGCTCCCAGTCCCATGATGGATGCATCACAGAACACTACAAAATCCTCAACTCCCTCTGGGAGAGTCAAGACTGGAGCCTCGCAAAGTCGCTGTCTGAGGGTCTCAAATGCCCTCTGCTGCTCGGGGCCTCCCCGGAAATCCACCCCCTTCCTCGTCAGATGAGTGAGGGGTACTGCAATCTTGGAGAAATCCTGCCCAGCCAATCCGAAGAAGCTCTTGATATCCGAGGGAGATTTTGGAACCTCCCACTGCATAACCTCCTCGATCTTGGCTGGATCGACCAAAATCCCCTCCTGGTTAACGAGATGTCCAAAGAACTGAACGTCTTGTAACTAAAACTCGTACTTTGAGAAATTGGCATAAATCCGTTCTCGCTTCAAAACTCCCAATAGTTCCCGAAGATGCTCCTCGTGCTGCTCTCTGGTCTTGGAGCACACAAAGATATCATCTATAAACACAATGACCGAGCGATCGAGCATCGGTCTGCAGACCCGATTGATCAGGTCCATAAATACTGCTGGCGCATTGGTGAGCCCAAACGGCATCACCACGAACTCGTAATGTCCATAACAAGTCCGAAACGCGGTCTTCTCCACTTCCTCCTCTCTAACTCTGACCCGATGGTACCCAAACCTTAGGTCTATCTTGGAAAACCAAGATGCTCCCTGAAACTGATCGAAAAGATCATCTATCCTCGGGAGTGAATTACGGTTCTTCACCGTCAACTTGTTCAACTCCCGGTAGTCAATGCACATCCGGTGTGAACCATCCTTCTTACTGACGATGAGAATCAGTGCTCCCCACGGAGAACTGCTCTGACGAATGAACTGCTTTCCCAGCAGATCCTGCAGCTGTGATGACAGCTCCTGCATCTCCGATGGTGCTAATCAGTACGACGCCTTGGCGATAGGGGCCGCACCTGGCACTAGGTCGATCCTAAACTTGACCTGCCTCTCCGGAGGCACTCCGGGTAACTCCTCCGGAAACACGTCAGCGAACTCCCTGACTACTGGAACCTCTGAAACCGTGGTCTGATCCCCGACCTGTGTATCCACCACATACGCTAAATATCCCGCACACCCGTGCTGAATGTACTGTCGAGCCCTGGCAGCTGAACAAAACCCTGATCCAGATCTGGTGCCCTCGCCGTAGACAATCATTTCTTCCCCACTTGGGGTTCGAACTACCATCCACTGACCCTCGCAGTCGATCATGACACCAAAGTGACTAATCCAGTCCATACCCACAATCACACATACGTCTCCTATGGGGATCAGAATCAAGTCTATCGGGAAAGATACCTCGAAGATCTCCAACACGCAACCCCGATAGACTGAAGAAGCGGAAACCAAGTGTTCGTTGGCGATAGAGACTCGGAACGGACACTCTAGCTCTCCTACTAGCAAACCGAACCCCCTACTAAATGACTGAGAGACAAACGACCAACTCGCCCCCGAGTCAAATAATACCAAAGAAGGTAAGGAGTTCACTAAGAATGTACCTAACACGGTACAACACATATAAGCATAAAACAAATATAATTAGTAAGATAAGGGATAGAAACATACCAGTAACCATGTTTGGTGCTGCCCTGGCCTCCTCTGCCGTAAGATGGAAGGCGCGTCCCTGAGCCCTCGGGGGTGCTGCTTTACCCTGACTCCCGTCAGTGATCCTCAGTGTAGCCAACGTTGGAGCCTGCACCGGCTTGGCAGCTAGCAGTGGACAGTTGGTCTTCACGTGACCAACCTGATGACAGTGGTAGCAGATCCTCATATCCTAAACTGGGGCTGGCTGGCAACAATCCCTAGCAAAATGCCCCTCCTTGCTGCATTTGTGGCACAAACTACTAGATCTGCAAACCGCCGAGTGACTCTTCCCGCACTTGCCACAAGTGCGACCCTGCTGTCCTCCCGACATGGAATCAGCGGTCTTAGACTGCTTTGGCGCCGACTGTGACTGCGTCGGGGCCTGCCTCTGCTCCCGTAGCTGTAACTAGATCTCCAGCTCATTCCGCCTAGCGGCCTCCTGCAACTCCAGCAGTGTATCACAGCGCTGGGTAGCAACAAACTGATGGATGTCAGTCTTGAGCATGCTCAGATAACGTGTCATCTGAGCCTACTCGGAAGCAAAATCTGGGCAAAACATCACCCTCTCAGTGAACATACAGGCGATCTCCATCACCGTCTCAGCATCCTGTCTCAGATCCAAAAACTCCTGAGCTAACCGCTGCCGCTCGACCCATGGAATGTAGCGAGCGCGGAACATATCCCTGAACTGCTCCCAAGTAACTGCAGCTCTCTGATCATCCATATACGACCCCGTCATCAACCTCCACCAATCCTTTGCCCCGGCCCTTAGCAGGTTCAGGGCACATCTGACCTTCTAGTCAGCAGGACATAAGCACGTGAAGAAACACCCCTCCACATCAGACAGCCACCTCATGGATATAATCGGGTCCTGAATCCCCTTAAAAGTCGGTGGCTTCGTGTTATCGAAGTCCCGGTACTGAAAAGCCCGACTGGCTCCTCCCCCCAATGCCGTTACAGCAGATGTAGCTGCCGCGGCAACCGTCTCAACAATTGCTGCATAGCGCTCGTCAAAATACTCAACCATGGCGGTCTTGTTAGACCCAAAATGTGACAACTCGAAATTTCTATCTTGTACAACCGTTCACTTCAATCTAAGTCAGACTTATTTCTGCTAACTTTTAGCACTGTTTAGAGTCTGTTTGAGTGTTCTAAAGCCTAGTACCTTCAAGAGGTAAATATAGGAAGTATACTCTAGAGTTCAATGTGCAACATTTAAGTCTCAAAACTCCAAGAGTTTGGAGTTTACGGCCATAAAATGGAGTTTACGGCCGTAAACTCTAAGGTATAAATATGACACTTAGTAATTTTTAGTCATTTTTACCATTTTCAAGCCTAGAAGTCATTCTCTCTCAAGTATCATCCGATTTTTCACTAAGATCTTCAACTTTGTAAGTGTTTCTTTCCTTGATTAGTTGATATCCTTCAATATCTAGTGATTATACATGATTTCATCCATGAAATCTCTTCATTTTGATAGATCTTCAAGTGTTCTTCATTTCACCAAGAACACCAAGAACACACACTAGTGTTCTTAGACCTTAAACACCCTTACAAGCTTCTATATTGTAACTACTCTTTCCTTAGCTTGTTATATGCTTGAATCACTTAGTTTACACCTAGAAAACATCAAGAAAACAAGATCAAAAGGTGTTTACGGCCAAGGCAATCTCCTTGGGCCGTAAACCCTAATTAAGGGTGCAAATGAGCCCTAATCCCTTCCAAAGCCTTGGAACCAAGTCTAGAATACTTCCAAGAAGAGTATAGGACCTTAAACAACAAAAGAATCAAGAACACATGGTGTTTACGGCCAAGGAAATCACCTTGGGCCGTGAACCCTAAAAAGTGGTGCATTGGTGCCACTATTCCTTCCTAAGGCTTAGAATTGATCATAGAACACTTCATTATGACTTGTAAGACCTTATAACACAACTTGGTACAAAATACCATGAGTTTATGGCCGTAAACTCATGGGGAAATTACCCCTGGGCCGTAAACTCATGTGATGCATCCATGTTGGCCATAAACTCTAATGAGAGGCCATACTTCCCTTAGATGCAACCCTTGGTACTTCTAGCACTTGAATTAAAGTGTTTTCCATGTCCTAGGGTGTCTTCACTTGCTTAATTAGTTGTTAATTGACTAATTAGATGCATATATGTGTCATTATATCTTAAATAGGATCCGTGTGTGTGCTCAAGTCTTCACTTGAGACTTAGCATCCTATACCATCCGTGCATCCAAACCACTCACTACAGGTAAGTTCATACCCCTTAATCAACCTTTTAAATGATTTTAAATGCTTTTATGGGGGGCGAAAATACAAGTTGAACTATTATAATTATTATATCAATCACATGTGATTAATAACTACCAAACAAGTGGATTTCTTACTTTTCAAACTGTGTTATCGAACAAACTACTTCAAATCGTTTTATAAACTCTTTTACATGTTAAATACTTTCCATTAAACTCTTTTAAACTTATATTTTGTCAAAATCATATCTATATAGATATAGTTATATAAGTAAGATTGAAAGGACTTAGGACTGATAGCTCGCCTTACTTCCTGTTCCTTGTTTGGTTGTGGACTTAGGGTATCGGTTGTTTGTCCGAAAGTCGTTTGGATCTTAATTATATATCATGTATATGTGTATAGATATAAAAGTTCCTTCATTCAGTTCAATATCTTTGGGTAGAAAAGGTATACAAACATGTTCATTCATTCAACAACATTGCTAGTAAACTATAATAGGTATAGTTTAGGAAGTTACTAATACTATTACTAGAACAATGAAACAAACAAAGAGTCAGTTCATACATGAGTCAATACATACTATTATGAGAAGCAAAGTGAAACATACTATTACGAGAAACTAAGAGAACATACTATTATGAGAAACAATACATACTATACATATTACAAGAGAACATACTATGATGAGAAACAGAGAGAACATACTACATACTAGACAGAGAGAACATACAATATAGCTAGTACATACATTACATATACAAGTATACAATAACATAAATGTGAACCATCGTTCGGGGCATGGCATCACTTGTCATGGCTCGTTTTGTATCCAGAGTCTCCTAGAAGGAGAGCGTGAATTTTTGTATAGATCTTTACTGGATTGACTATCCTACACCTTGTTGTTCGCTACAGTGGGACTTGCAAGTCTACGGGTGCCAAATGTCATTTCTTCCGACGTCTTTCATCGTCGTGTTATTAGTCGATAGTATGGTGCAACCATTTCACATTTAACCTTAATTAACGGCCGGATTAAGGTAGAAAGTACAATAGTAGTTACTATAATACAACACTACAATACTTTATTATTTCCCCATTGCATTCACATTGTGATCTTTTCACATAAAAGGTAATGTAAAACTATATTTTTGGTTAATGATAGTCACACTTGGGAAAATATACACTTTTAAAAGAAACAAATATACATTTCATTTGATGCCTTGGTAGAAGGCTACGTTTAGTAGAAAATATAGGATTTTCTAGGAGATTCAAACATTTACAAACATTTACAAACATTTACAAACTTATACATCAAGTACATACAAACATTTTCATACAAACAATGACACTAAAATGCTTATGAACTCACCAGCTTTAAAGCTGATAAAGTCTTTCAAAATAACTTGTATTCTCAGGCCATCAGTAGACAGGTACCGATGCCAGGTTTTGAGAAGATGGAGCTCGTTCAAGACTCATCTCTTATTTTTGATTTACATTTTTGGTGTCTTATAAATTTCACAGAACACACTTGTATGAAATTATATTATTAATTCAATGGATGATGTTGTTGCTTGTTTACTACTATGCTTTGTTGTGATACTGTACAAAACGTCCTCCACCCCCGAACGTTTCCGCCGTTCCGGTTTTGGGGTGTAACAGATTGGTATCAGAGCATCGTTTATAGTGAATCGAGTATATCAACTCATAAAAGATATACAAACTATAAACACAACGGGATTAAAATACTCTGACCAAGAGTTTATACTATGTTGGTCCGAAAAGTGATTAGCATATGCCCGAGAATGGTTGTGAGGTGGCAACAAGTCTAAAAACTTACCAATACTACTACAATAAAAACATTAGAACATAAAATAAACTTAAAATACTATAGGAGTATTTTGTGTTACTATAAATTACTTATGTGCGAACTAAAAAGGTCTTTGTCAGTAGGTCAATAGTTGCTAAGTGGATACGCTAAGGTTATATGTAACTAGGATGTCATAGACTTAGAATCTGAAATCTTTGCCTTACTCCATGTTCCTTGTTTGGTTGTAGGTTTCAAGTTAGGGTCACTTATTCGAAGGTCTATCCTGTTTTGATTACATATAACTGGTATGCTCTAAACAAGTATTGAAGTAACTGATAAAGGTCATCTTATAATTATCTAATTAGTACGTCTATTTAGTTATTTCTTATACCCCTTTTCTCGCATAGATATCATGGCTGGATTCCATCTCCCCGGAGATCCATACTTCCCAAATGAAGGCAATGCTGGATGGCTTGGAGAAGAGCCAGAAGATGATCATCCAATCCCTTTGGATGATCACCATGCTGAAGGCTTCTCTGATGGTTCTGACTCAGAACCAGAAATCAACAACCTACCCCCAGTAGCTCCAAACCCGAACCCTCGTCCAGCATTTCAAGGACTCACACCTCTGTGGGAAACAAACTTGAACCGATGGAGTCAAGAACAGGGTCAAACCATGCCTTACAATGGGGACATAAGCTTTTACAATCTAAGCAAGGGAGGTTCAGCTGACCGAGTCCTGCCCATCATGGTCCGTAGGATTGCTCGGAACACCGAGCAAGGTCGAGCAGCCATCGACCGAGTCGTGGAAATTGACGCCAACTATGGCGTTAACACAGTCCGCATTCGTCAGCTGGAGTCTGCTCATGAAAGAACTCAGAACCAGAATGCAGCCCTGCGGAGAGAACTTACTGAAACCCAAGCTGAAGTCAGGGAACTTCGAGCTCGTCAGGCAATGTCTGAAAGGCGCATGAGAGACATGGAGCGTCGTCTGTCAGAATCCAGAACTCACTCTAGTGGCTCTCGCCGTAGATAGAGCCTACTCAACTTTCTCTTTTGGATATAACTTAGTTTATGTAAAAACTCTTGTTTAATTTCCTAGCTTTGTGAAGACTTTGGATCTGTTAAGTCTTGATTAGGTCGTAGTTCTATCAAAATTTTCCCATCTTGGTTTGATGTAAGACCTACTTCTAGGTCATTTTTCCCGAACTTATTACATCTGTAATACCAGTATTATTGACAGATATCTAATCTCATGGAAAATTATTATCCAAATGCTATCATCTTTTAGTACTAGATCTACATTCAATCATACTATTTAATTGTGTTGTTGGGCTACGGAGAGTTAGTCCATGAGTCACTCTCATCAATTTCTCTATTCTTACCAATATCGTCATCTTTGTAAACTTTTTGTTAAAAGATGCCTCCACGCCGATCAACGAGACGCAATCCTCCGGTAACTCCAACACCACCACCTACTCCTCAAATTGATACGACAGCTCTAAATGCTGCAGTAGCTGCGGCTGTGGCAACAGCCATGGCTCAATATCATTCTTCCAGTACCACCGGAGGTGGAACACCTGTTCATTCTACTCACGGTGAGGTCCCCGTGCTCTCGAGAGAGTGCTCCTACAAGGACTTCACCAACTGCAAGCCAAAGTCCTTTAAAGGGACTGGCGGAGTCATTGCCCTCTCGTAATGGTTCGAGAAGACCGAATCAGTTTTCGAAATCTGCTCCTGTCCAGAAGGGAGCAAGGTCAAGTTCGCTGCTTGCACCTTCGAGGAAAAAGCCCTGACATGGTGGAATAGCCATGTCAAGTCACTATCTCTAGTGGTGACAAATGCTATAGGCTGGGAAGCTCTCAAAGAGCTAATGATTGAAGAATACTGCCCGAGGGGCGAAATCCAGAAATTGAAACAGGAACTATGGAGCCTAACCATGAAGGGCTCCGACATAGTTTCCTATACCGCCAGGTTCAGCGAGCTGGTGGCCCTGTGTCCCAACTTGGTTCACACGGAGGGAAAGAAAATAGAGAGGTATATCTGGGGGCTGGTGCCTCCATTTCAGGGGAATGTTTTAGCTTCAAACCCCACTACATTCGATAGTGCCAAGAGGTTGGCACAGCGACTCATTGACCATGGGGTCCGTACCCCATCAGCAACAACAACCCTAGCCATCTTAGAACCCTCCAAAGCCGCTGATAACAAGCGGAAATTCTGGGATGACAAGAAGAAGAAGAAGGCTGCCAAAAATCAGCAGGTCGTGGCAGTTCATGCTGCTATAGCACCTGCCGCTGCTGCTTCGATAAAGCAGTACGCTGGAAGTTTGCCCAAGTGCAACAAATGCAACTTCCACCACACTGGAGCCTGCCGGGAAATGTAGTGTTCAAACTGCAATAGGAAGGGGCACACCGCCCGTTTCTGCAAAGCTCCGGCGAGGCCAATCAACCAAGTCCCCGACGCTGGAGTGGGCCAAGCTTGCTACGGTTGTGGCGAAGTGGGCCACTACAAAAGGAACTGCCCGAAGGCAGGGAACGCCGGCGGAGTGGGAAGAGTTCTGGCTATTGGCCACGAGGAAGCAGTTGCCGACCCCACAGTGGTCACTGGTACGTTTCTCCTCGATAACTCTTATGCATGCATTCTGTTTGATAGTGGAGCGGAGAGGAGTTTCGTGAACCAAAAATTTGCTCACTTACTTAAGCAAAAATCACGAACACTTAAGGAACCGTTCACAATAGAAATGGGTAATGGAAAGACAGAGAGTACTAGCTGCATATACATAGGTTGTAATCTAACTCTAGATAGCCATTCATTTTCAATCGACCTCATGCCGGTCTCAATTAAAAGTTTCGACGTCATTATCGGCATGGATTAGTTGAGTCTGCATCGTGCCGACATCATGTATTATGAAAAGGCTGTTCGCCTTAATCTGCCGTCTAGCGAAACTCTAGTAATCTACGGCGACAAACCCGACACTAACCTTCACCTCATCTCGAGCATTCAAGCCCAGAAATTCTTGCGACAGGAATGTCGCGCATTCCTTGCTCATGTTGTCGGTGTGAGCCAAGAAACGAAATACATTAAGAACATTCCAGTAGTACGCGATTTTCCCGACATCTTTCCAGAAGAACTCCCAGGATTACCTCCACAATGTCAGGTCGAGTTCAGAATCGACTTAGTTCCAGGGGCTACCCCAGTAGCCAAATCGCCCTATCGTCTAGCACCTGCAGAGATGCAAGAACTGTCCGGTCAACTTAACGAACTGCTCAGCAAGGGCTTTATAAGACCAAGCTTCTCACCCTGGGGAGCTCCGGTCTTGTTCATCAAGAAGAAAGACGGATCGTTTCGTATGTGCATCGACTACAGGGAGCTCAACAAGCTTACCGTTAAGAAACGTTACCCTCTGCCTCGTATAGACGATTTGTTTGACCAACTTCAAGGGGCGAACTTCTTTTCAAAAATCGACCTAAGATCCGGGTATCACCAGTTACGGTTGTTAGGGGAGGATGTTCCGAAGACAGCCTTCCGAACTCGTTATGGACACTACGAGTTTGTAGTGATGCCGTTCGGATTTACCAATGCGCCCGCAGTATTCATGGATTTAATGAATAGGGTGTACCATCCCTACTTGGATCAGTTCTTCATCGTCTTCATCGATGACATACTTATCTACTCTCGTAGTAAGGAGGAGCATAGTCAACATCTTCAACAGGTCTTGGAAACACTACGATCGGAGAAGCTCTATGTGAAGTTCTCGAAATGCGAATTTTAGATCCGAAGGGTCGAATTCTTAGGTTACGTGGTTAGCGAAGAAGGAATACACGTGGACCCTTCCAAAATCAAAGCCATTGAGAACTGGTCAGCACAGAAGACGCCTACAAAAATTCGTCAATTTCTAGGCCTTGCTGGCTACTATCGCAGGTTCATTCAGAACTTCTCACGGATTGCAAAACCTCTTACGACTTTGACCCAGAAGGGCGTGGCTTTTTACAGGGAAGAGAAGCAGGAGAAAGCGTTCCAAACGATAAAGCGAGCCTTATGCACCTCACCGATACTATCCCTCCCCGAAGGGATAGAAGACTTCGTGGTCTATTGCGATGCGTCAAATCAAGGGCTTGGCTGTGTTTTGATGCAGCGAGGTAAGGTCATCGCCTATGCCTCGAGACAGATGAAGACATACGAGGTCAACTACACCACTCACGATCTTGAGTTGGGAGCAGTAGTGTTTGCTCTGAAGATCTGGAGACACTACCTGTATGGTACAAAAAGCACTATCTTTACAGACCACAAAAGCCTACAACATATATTCGACCAGAAGGAGCTCAACATGAGACAACGATGGTGGGTCGAGCTACTCAGTGATTACGAATGTGAAATTCGCTATCATCCCGGCAAGGCCAACGTAGTAGCTGACTCCCTAAGTCGGAAAGAATACTCTGGTCGTAGAGTCAAATCTTTGACTATGACTATCCATTCACACTTGTCCACACAAATCAAGGAAGCTCAGCACGAATCCTTGAAACCTGAAAATGTGGCGAGTGAGTCCCTGAGAGGGATGGATAAGAATTTGGAAGTCAAGGGTGGTAGAGCCTTATATCTCATCGATCGGATCTGGACACCGAAACACGATGGTTTCAGAGATTGATCATGACCGAAGCTCACAACACTCGATATTCCGTCCACCCAGGTTCAAATAAGATGTATCTGGATCTTAAAAAGCTATACTGGTGGCCTAACATGAAAGCAGAGATTGCTACCTTCGTAAGTAAATGCCTTACTTGAGCCAAAGTTAAGGTCGAATACCAGAAACCCTCAGGTTTACTGCAACAGCCGGAGATACCGGAATGGAAGTGGGAGCGGATCACGATGGACTTCATAACCAAGCTGCCCAAGACAATGGGTGGTCTCGATACCATTTGGGTGATTGTAGACAGGCTAACAAAGTCCGCACACTTCCTGCCTATCAAAGAGACGGACAAGATGGAGAAACTAACAAGGACCTACATAAGGGAGATCGTACGACTGCATGGTGTTCCCATATCCATTATCTCTGATAGAGATAGTAGATTCACTTCGAGGTTCTGCCAGTCGCTAAAAAGTTCCCTAGGAACTAGGCTGGACATGAGTACAGCCTACCATCCACAGACCCACGGTCAAAGGGAAAGGATTATCCAAACCTTGGAAGATATGTTGCGAGCCTGTGTGATCGACTTTGGGAAGGCATGGGATACTCATTTACCCCTTGTCGAGTTTTCCTACAACAATAGTTATCACACGAGCATAAAGGCTGCTCCATTTGAAGCCCTTTATGGCTAAAAGTGCAGATCCCCTCTGTGCTGGGTTGAGGTGGGTGACACCCAGTTAGCTAAAGGACGAGTTCCTAACAGTACTCTCACCTGTCCGGAGATCATTCGGGAAATGACAGAGAAGATCATTCAGATTCGTGAACGATTGAAAGCCTCTAAAGACCGACAGAAAAGCTACGCAAATAAACGAAGGAGACCGTTGGAATTCCAGGTGGGCGACCGTGTTCTATTGAAGGTCTCACCCTGGAAAGGCTTGATACGCTTCGGAAAGCGTGGAAAGCTAAATCCAAGATACATAGGGCCTTTCGAGATTCTCGCTAGAATCGGCCATGTAGCTTACAAACTCAACTTACCCCGCGAACTCAGTCACGTACATTCTACTTTCCACGTCTCGAACTTGAAAAAGTGTCTATCCGATGAGACACTTGTAATCCCACTCGACGAGATCGAGATCAACGACAGCCTCAACTTCGTGGAAGAACCTGTAGAGATCATGGACCGAGAGGTCAAGCAAACGAAGCCAAGCCGTATCCCGATAGTGAAGGTTCGCTGGAACGCCAAGCGAAGACCTGAATTCACTTGGGAGCGTAAGGATCAAATGAAACTGAAATATCCTCATCTTTTTAATTTGTTATTTGTAACTACTTATTTTCTTAAACTCTAATTTCGGGACGAAAGTCCCTCTAACGGGGGGATGATGTGACAACTCAAAATTTCTATATTGTACAACCATTCACTTCAATCTAAGTCAGACTTATTTCTGCTAACTTTTAGCACTGTTTAGAGCATGTTTGAGTGTTCTAAAGCCTAGTACCTTCAAGAGGTAAATATAGGAACTATACTCTAGAGTTCAATGTGCAACATTTAAGTCTCAAAACTCCAAGAGTTTGGAGTTTACGGCCACAGAATGGAGTTTACGGCCGTAAACTCTAAGGTATAAATATGACACTTAGTCATTTTTACTCATTTTTACCATTTTTCAAGCCTAGAAGTCATTCTCTCTCAAGTATCATCCGATTTTTCACTAAGATCTTCAACTTTGTAAGTGTTTCTTTCCTTGATTAGTTGATATCCTTCAATATCTAGTGATTGTACATGATTTCATCCATGAAATCTCTTCATTTTGATAGATCTTCAAGTGTTCTTCATTTCACCAAGAACACACACTAGTGTTCTTGGACCTTAAACACCCTTACAAGATTCTATATTGTAAGTACTCTTGCCTTAGCTTTTTATATGCTTGAATCACTTAGTTTACACCTAGAAAACATCAAGAAAACAAGATCAAAAGGTGTTTACGGCCAAGGCAATCTCCTTGGGCCGTAAACCCTAATTAAGGGTGCAAATGAGCCCTAATCCCTTCCAAAGCCTTGGAACCAAGTCTAGAATACTTCCAAGAAGAGTATAGGACCTTAAACAACAAAAGAATCAAGAACACATGGTGTTTACAGCCAAGGCAATCACCTTGGGCCGTAAACCCTAAAAAGTGGTGCATTGGTGCTACTATTCCTTCCTAAGGCTTAAACTTGATCATAGAACACTTCATTATGACTTGTAAGACCTTATAACGCAACTTGGTACAAAATACCATGCGTTTACGACCGTAAACTCATGGGGAAATTACCCCTGGGCCGTAAACTCATGTGATGCATCCATGTTGGCCATAAACTCTAATGAGAGGCCATACTTCCCTTAGATGCAACCCTTGGTACTTCTAGCACTTGAATTAAAGTGTTTTCCATGTCCTAGGGTGTCTTCACTTGCTTAATTAGTTGTTAATTGACTAATTAGATGCATATATGTGTCATTATATCTTAAATAGGATCCGTGTGTGTGCTCAAGTCTTCACTAGAGACTTAGCATCCTATACCATCCGTGCATCCAAACCACTCACTACAGGTAAGTTCGTACCCCTTAATCAACCTTTTAAATGATTTTAAATGCTTTTATGGGGGGCGAGAATACAAGTTGAACTATTATAATTATTATATCAATCACATGTGATTAATAACTACCAAACAAGTGGATTTCTTACTTTTCAAACTGTGTTATCAAACAAACTACTTCAAATCGTTTTATAAACTCTTTTACATGTTAAATACTTTCCATTAAACTCTTTTAAACTTATATTTTGTCAAAATCATATCTATATAGATATAGTTCTATAAGTAAGATTGAAAGGACTTAGGACTGATAGCTCGCCTTACTTCCTGTTCCTTGTTTGGTTGTGGACTTAAGGTATCGGTTGTTTGTCTGAAGGTCGTTTTGATCTTATCATGTATATGTGTATAGATATAAAAGTTCTTTCATTCAGTTCAATATCTTTGGGTAGAAAAGGTATACAAACATGTTCATTCATTCAACAACATTGCTAGTAAACTATAATAGGTATAGTTTAGGAAGTTACTAATACTATTACTAGAACAATGAAACAAACAAAGAGTCAGTTCATACATGAGTCAATACATACTATTATGAGAAGCAAAGTGAAACATACTATTACAAGAAACTAAGAGAACATACTATTATGAGAAACATTACATACTATACATATTACAAGAGAACATACTATGATGAGAAACAGAGAGAACATACTACATACTAGACAGAGAGAACATACAATACAGCTAGTACATACATTACATATACAAGTATACAATAACATAAATGTGAACCATCGTTCAGGGCATAGCATCACCTGTCAAGGCTCGTTTTGTATCCAGAGTCTCCTAGAAGGAGAGCGTGATTTTGTGTATAGATCTATACTGGATTGACTATCCTACACCTTAATGTTCGCTACAGTGGGACTTGCAAGTCTACGGGTGCCAAATGTCATTTCTTCCGACGTCTTTCATCGTCGTGTTATTAGTCGATAGTATAGTGCAACCATTTCACATTTAACCTTAATTAACTGCCGGATTAAGGTAGAAAGTACAGCAGTAGTTACTATAATACAACACTACAGTACTTTATTATTTCGCCATTGCATTCACATTGTGATCTTTTCACATAAAAGGTAATGTAAAACTATATTTTTGGTTAATGATAGTCACACTTGGGAAAATATACTCTTACAAGAAACAAACATACATTTCATTTGATGCCTTGGTATAAGGCTACGTTTAGTAGAAAACATAGGATTTTCTAGGAGATTCAAACATTTACAAACATTTACAAACTTATACATCAAGTACATACAAACATTTTCATACAAACAATGACACTAAAATGCTTATGAACTCACCAGCTTTAAAGCTGATAAACTCTTTCAAAATAACTTGTATTCTCAGGTCATCAGTAGACAGGTACCGATGCCAAGTTTTGAGAAGATGGAGCTCGTTCAAGACTCATCTCTTATTTTTGATTTACATTTGTGGTGTCTTATAAACTTCACAGAACACACTTGTATGAATTTATATTATTAATGCAATGGATGATGTTGTTGCTTGTTTACTACTATGCTTTGTTGTGATACTGTACAAAACGTCCTCCACCCGTGAACGTTTCCGCCATTCCGGTTTTGGGGTGTGACACAAAAATCTCCGGAAACTGTGCCCGGAACTGAGTAGCAACCTCATCATGTAGGATCTCTCGAATCCTACCTTCCAGCTCATCCGACCTCATCTGACCAACAAGCTCGGGCACTACCGGTCCCTCCTGAATGCCATCTCCTGATCCTGATCCGGATCCAGTCACAAAGCGTCTCGTAACCACCATACTGAAAATACACCAGGAAGATATCAGATAATCCGCATAAATAACGGGGAACCAACTCCCAACTAAACCCTAGGGGTTGTGACTTCCTTGCTACGCGTATGGGTCCTGTGCTTTCAGTAGTACGGGCCCATACTACCTTCCACACCTACCTATATTTGTCCCAAGTATCATCACAATGCCCTAACAATATACATATGCATGGCGAGTGCTCAATCCTCACTCCTAGAGGAAGGCTAAATATCTCATAACTGGGCTACCGACCTCGCACAACCCACCCATGAAACTTCCACCAACCCTGCAGCACTCATGTATGCTAGCCATACATAACGCTGGACCCTATAGACTTTCGAATACCTGATCCTACCCTAAGCCCTTCATTAAACAAGAACAGGAAATAAGGCTAAACCAAACATTCTCAGGCTATAAGATCTTAATTATGTACGGCCGTGACACATACACTAAGCGACTATAGTAATGATGTCAATTTCATATAAGGAAAACCCTAGGCTATCAGGCATCATATAATCAGGCGATTCTATCATGCAATTCATGAAGATCCCTAGCCTAGTACTAGCATGCTGTTCTAACATATCACAAAATCAAATAATCCGTAAGGTATTTTGGGGTCTACTTGCTTGCTCTGGCTGATCGTACACTTGCATCCTCCTTTAGTATTTTGAAAACCATTTTAAAAAATCGTTTTAAAACCATGTCCTTAGTTTGAGACCGGAGGCACACGAGTGTTTCTTATAATTCACTTAAACCAAAGCTCTGACACCAACTTGTAACACTCATAAAAATCATGCCAATTTAAAACTTTTTAAATCATTCAAAAACCAATAATTATTACAAATTTGTTTTCAAAATGGTTTAGTGTCAGAGTATCCCAGAATCAAATCACAAAAACATAAGGATGTGCACGATCACGCCTTCGCCTTCCCGTGATCATCAAAAGTACCTGAAACATAATCAACAACTGTAAGCTCGAAGCTTAGTGAGTTCCCCCAAAATACCAACGCCATATAATCATAATTATATCATATAAACAAGCAGAATGCATAATGAGCCATCAGTCTGAATGGACCACCTAGCAGGGCCATCATTCTATTTGGACCGCTCTCCGAGCCATCGGCACGGCTGGACCACCTCTCAGGGCCTTCATCCTATCCGGTCCGCTCGCCAGGCCTTCGTCCTGACTAATATGCCCTCCCGGGTCTGCAGTCTATCCGGTCCGCCCTGAGCATGTTGGCCTTCAACACAAATCAGGTCCGCCTCAACCCAACCCCCAAATCAAACAATCATGTGCACATAAATATCATACGCTAGCATGCATAACAGTCAAACCGATCTAACAGATCACTAATCATAGCAACATCCTATATACTAGGATACCGACCTAACTGGTCACTAACATAGTATTATCCTATACACAGGGATACCGACCTACCAGGTCACTAAGCATATCACCATCCTAACTACCAGGATGCAAATCAATAAGCATATCATGCAATGAACCTGGATACAAATCCGAAAAGGGCCGGCATTGGTGCCTTCGACCCTGTTAGTATAGTGAGGATAACTCACCTCATAAGTAGCTCGGGATGATAATGTCGACTCCTCCAAATATAGCTCTGGCTCAAACACCTACATCCACCAATGATCCATTTCCATAAATTCCCAAATTACTAAAATACCCCAGATGTCAAACTGGTCAACCCTTGGTCCAAGTCAAAGTCAACGGTCAAGGTCAACAATGCATGTTGACCCAACTCGTCGAGTGTAGCATACTGACGCGTTGGGGCCTTCCAGAACTCGAGAAATCGTGAAAACCATAGTTGAATCGTCGAGTTTCCAGACAACTCGTCGAGTCTATGCGATGTCTAAATTTTGGGAAAAACCCTAACTAACTCATCAAGTCATCTTCCTGACTCGCCGAGTCCATGTAAAACCAATACAGGCAATCTTCATCTGACTCGTCGAGTTGACCATGCAACTCGTCGAGTCCTTTCAGTCCATTTCTCATTCAGGCATTTTTAAGCTATTCCAACGCTCCAAATTGTAGATCTATCTTCCTAAGGCATAGTTACCACGTAAAGTTGCAAACTTTAAGTGCATGCAAGGTCTTAAGAGGCTTAAACACCTAAAACCAAGTCTATAGTGAGGTTTAGGGCATGGAGAATGGCCAATACAAAATAAAGTTGATATCTTTATGAATCTAGGACCTAGAGGAGTCCAGATATGAGACCATGTCCTTGTGACAAGCTCAAACCCAAGAGTGACTCCATTAACCCCAAAATGACCATAAATGTCCATAGAAGAAGTTCTAATCATGACAGAGTCAAGGTATTAACTTTATACCTCAGATTGGTTGCCAAAACGAAATAGATGATAGATCCACTTCCTCCTTTTCGATCCAAGCTCCTCACTCTTCAAGTTTCCCTTCCAAAATCAACAAATAACACCTTTCAAGCTCTCAACACACGCAATGGGGGGGGGGGGGGGTTAGGACTCGATCTAGGGTTTCCTCTGGCTGAAATGACGATCACGAAGGCTAGAAACGGCCCATAAGTTCTTTAAATAGGGTGAAAACCCTAAAATGTTTAGGGTTTCCATGCACAACCTCTACTCGTCGAGTCGGGGTCCTCCGACTCGTCGAGTAGGAGTCATAAATCATGCGGGCTAACTAGGTTCTACACGACGAGTTGGGGCATCCAACTCATCGAGTTCCTTCAATAAAATGAATATAAAGCCTTTAAAATTATACCTAGGAGTCGGGATGTTACATTAATGTGGAGTTTTTGTCACCTGGTCAGTATGCTGCCATACGTATGCGTATGCTCAATGTAATGCATGAAGTCCCTAATTTTAAGCTAAGGAGAGTTGTACTTTGTGCTTCGGTGGGCCGTACGTGGGGCGTACAAGTTCGGTACACAGGGCGTACGTTGCAGTGGGGTTTTTCTTGATTTTGGGCCACATTTTGGACTCTATGGTTTTAGGATCTTGTTGGGCCACAAGTATTGACGAGACAGGTCATCGTGAGGCTTTGAGCCTTTATGGAATTGGGCCCATATAGGGCCTTGAGTGTCCTTTACATTTGGGCCCATATTGGGCCTTGAGTGTCTTTTGGATTTGGGCCATTATTCGGCTTTAAGTGCCATTGAGTTTGGGCCTCAGTTAATTGATCCAATTGAGGGGAATCGTAAAATAGTCTTTTACCCTAGGATTCGGGATTAGTGAATTAAGTCCTAATCACGGTTTGTGACATATGAGTTGAAACAAACTCGGGGGCGAAAAAGACCCGGGGGTGAAATAGACCCGATACAGCCTGATGCTGACATATGAGTTGAAAAAAACTCGGGGGTGAAAAACACATGGTACAACCTTGAGCTGACGTATATTTATGGAATTCGTTATTTTAGGGAACTCACTAAGCTTTGTGCTTATGGTTTATGTTTAAATTTTTTTAGGTACTTCTGGTTTGAGAGGGAAGGGTCCGACTTGATCGCAGAACATCCACCCATGTTTCCACACTTTATGATTTTGGGAATTGTTCTCTGATAACTATTTTTACTTTGATATGCTTTTGAATGATTGAAAGGATTAAATGGCGTTTATGGTTGAACTAAAAACATAATTTTTACCTTATAGTTTTTAGGACGTTACAAGTTGGTATTAAAGCCTTAGTTTGAGGGATTCGAGCATAATCTCGCGTGTTCTTGAACTCAAACTGAGGGTTTGGTTATAGTTTTCGAAACCTGTTGGGTGTATGAGGTGACTTATCAATCTGTATCAAGGTCCAGCGGCAGCCTTAGAGGGGTTCCGAATGGACATGGGAGCTTGAGACGGAGATGCAACAGCCTTGATTTATTCGCGGCGATATACTTCGAGGGAGAAGTCTAGCTCAAGTGGGGGAGAGTTGTAACATCTTTATTTCCAGGTATTTTGAGGTTTGACCCTTGATTTGAGTTTGGTTTTGCAATTTAGTCCCAAGGGGCATTTTCGTAATTTTTGGGTAAGGCTCGTGTACGTTGGGCGTACCTTTCCTACACTCTGCATACATGGCCAGGGTGCAAACCCTAGATTTTAGGGTTTAGACCGTATTTAAGCATTATTATAGCCCTATACCCTTCCTTATGTACATCTTCCATGTGACCCTCGATTTCGGATACTACTTCTTTGGTCCTATAATTTTGAGAAAATTGGCAAAATTGGTCCCTCGTACGCTGGGCATACGTTGGGTATACTTAGCGTACGAGATCATTTCGGACGGAAGAGGTTTAGCCATGTACGCTGGGCATACATGGTGATCGCGGGGCATATAGCTGCCACGGTCAAACCCTAAAAATTAGGGATTGGACCCTATTTAAACATCATTATAGCCTAAGCATGTTTAGCGAGAAATTCTCTGTTGATTTGGTGCTGATTCCCTTGAGAGGATTGAAGATTATCATCGAGATGGATTGGTTGGGCCCCAATAGGGTCGTGATTGATTGAAAGCAGCAGCTGGTGAGAGTTCAAACCTCAAGTGGGAGAGAACTGGTTATTACTGGTTAGAGAGCTTCGCATGGGCCAACTTTCTGTTCAGCTACGAGGGCGAGGAGATATCTGTAGCAGGGTTGTTCTGGGTTCTTAGCTTATGTTTCTGACACGCAGGTTGAGGAAATGATGGAGTTGAGCAGGGTACCCATTGTGCGGGATTTTACTGATGTTTTCCCTGAGGATTTTCCTGGACTGCCTCCCCAGAGGCAGGTTGAGTTTCAGATTAATTTGGTACCCGGTGCGGCTTTGATAGCCAATGCAACGTATCTCCTGACACCACCTCAGATGCAGGAGTTGTCTACGCAGCTGTAGGAGCTTCTAGACAATGGTTTTATTTGTACCACCAGTTCTCCGTGGGGAGCACCGATTATTTTTTTGAAGAAGAAAAACAGTTCACACAGAATGTGCATTGATTATCGAGAGTTGAATAAGCTAACGGTAAAGAATCGTTACCCACTTCCTAGGATTGACGGCTTGTTTGATCAGCTTCAGGGTGCGTCTTGGTTTTCCAAGATTGATTTATGGTTAGGATATCACTAGATGAGGGTCATGGATGAGGATGTGTCGAAGACAGCTTTCAGGACTCGTTATGGTCATTACAAGTTCGTGGTGATGCCATTCGGGCTCACAATTTCACCAATAACGTTCATGTACCTCATGAATCGGGTTTGCCGGCCGATGATGGATTGGTCTATGATTGTATTCATTGATGAGATTCTGGTCTACTCTAAGACCAAGGTGCAACGCGAGCAACATTTGCGAGAGGTGTTGGAGACACTGAGGATGGAGAGGCTTCATGCCAAATTCTCCAAATGCGAGTTTTGGTTGCGCGAGGTGCAGTTTCTAGGGCACATCGTCAACCAAAAGCGAATATTGGTTGACCCGGCCAAGATTGAGGCTATGATGCATTGGGAGGTTCCAAGGACCACATCTGAGATTCAAAGTTTATTAGGTCTCGCAGGGTATTATCGGAGATTTATCCAGGATTTCTCTAAGATTCCTGTGCCTTTGACCCGTTTGACAAAGAAGTGTGTGACTTTTTGTTGGGAGCATGATCAACAATTGGCTTTTGAGACTATGAGGTAGAGGTTGTGTGAGGATCCTATTCTCGCGCTCCCTGAGGATGTGGACGATTTTGTAGTTTACTGTGACGTCTCTATTTCAGGTTTGGGAGCTTTTCTTATGCAGAAGGGTCATGTGATTGCTTACGATTTGAGGAAACTGAAGCCTCATGAGGCGAACTACCCCACTCATGATTTGGAATTGGAGGCCGTGGTTTTTGCCCTGAAGATCTGGAGGCACTATCTGTATGGGGTCCGGTGTACTATCTACACCGACCACAAGAGTTTGAGGTATTTGATGGACCACCCGAATATAAATATGAGGCAACAGAGATGGCTAGATATGGTAAAGTATTACGATTGCGAGATCCTGTACCACCATGGGAAGGCCAATGTAGTGATCGATGCTTTGAGCCACAAGGCGGCGAGTGCTTTTATTAGAGATGTTTTCTTGAGGATGATTATCACCTTGCCTTTGTTGGATTTGATCAAGAAAGCTCAGATTGAGGGTTTGAAAAAGGAGAACTGGAAGGCCGAGCGGATCAGGGGGCATATCCCCTTGTTTGTCAGGGACAGCCGATAATTGTTGACTCAGTGCGGTAGAGTTTGGGTCCCGGTATCAGGTGGGGTGAGATAGACGGTTATTGAGGAGGCACATAAGTCAAAGTTTTCTATTCTTCCGGGGGCCACAAAGATGTACAAGGTGTAGCACCTGGTTCCTGGTATGTATTTTATTTAAGTAATTTTGCATTTTTGGCCTGGGACTCGGCGAGTTGAAGGCCCAACTCGCCGAGTAGAAGCGGGATGAGACGCGGAATTTAAGTGATGGACTCGTCGAGTCGGGTCCCGGACTCGACGAGTAGGCTCTGACTGGACAAAACCCTAATCTGAGGGTTTGCACCCTCTTTAAACAACCTTATACAGCCTCCATCGCCCCTTTATGCTCCCAGAAACCCTCCATAGCAAACCCTAAGTGTTTTGGTGCAAGATCTAAGGCTTTTGAGTGATTTTTGTGGGTTTTGACCTCAAGGAAGGAGGAAGAACATAGAAGGATCAAGAGGAGACTGAAGGATTCGAGTTTGGTTCATCATTTGCAGTCTTTGAAAGGTATAAAGTCTGTACCTTGCTTGCTTGTTTGTTAGATCCCTTTTTGGGGAAGAATTAGGGCTTTTTTAAGCCATATGAGGTAGCCAACCATGATTGCAAACATGGTTGGGGGTCAAGACTTCGGATCTAAGTTTTGGGAGTGGTCACAAGGCAGATTTGGGTTGCTTTTGCACTCAAGGAAGGCCCCATGAAACATAAGAGCCATTTTAGAGCCTTTTTGGCTCAAAAGTCCCATGCATGCACGTAAAGTTCGAAACTTTACGTGCTAGATCGAGCTTAGGGGCTTGGATCTATCTTTTGGTCAAAGGTTGTACATCAGAAATCGAGGATTTAGGGTGTGGACGTTACCGACTCGGCGAGTCCGTTCTTGGGACTCGACGAGTCCAAGGCATAAAGTCCCATGTCTGTTGAGGGTCAAAAGAACTTAGTTGGGTGTTAGAAAGGTTGTAGAAGGTCCGAAGGAGTGACCCAATGTATTGGACTTAGCCTTAGACTTGGAGTTCATGGGACTCGACGAGTGCTAGAACAGAATCGGCGAGTCCAAGGCAATCTCCTTATGATTGAAGATGAACTCGACGAGTTGTTCATACAACTCGGCGAGTCAAGGTCAGAACTTGTTCATCAGATGAAGGTGAACCTGACGAGTTGTTCATACAACTCGGCGAGTCGGATGAAGGTTCATTCGATGTTTATATCGAAGAGGAACTCGTCGAGTCGTCGCTAAACTCGACGAGTAGGGTCGTGGATGAGGACAGTTGAAGAGATAGAGACTCGACGAGTTGGCGGCCCAACTCGGCGAGTCGGGTCAACTGGAAGTTGACTTTGACTTTGGCTTGGACTTGGTCAGGGGTAAAATGGTCATTTTACCCTAAGAATAGATATCAAACTCTGATTAAGTGTTTTATGGGGATAATAGCCGGAGGATTTCCGGAGCAGCAGCAGACAGAGAATTTCCGCACAGATTATCAGCAGCTACTCGTTCGAGGTGAGTTACCTTCCAGTAGCGGTGGGTCTACGGCCACAATGCCGGCCCACCAGTAGGAGTTGTATGATTGGATGATTGTCTTTGTGATATTCATCTAGGTTTGCTACCACCTGATATGTTATATGCTAGTACGATATGTATATGTGACAGTAGTAGAGTTCGGTTGTTAGGACCGGAGGGTAGGCCAGACACCCCAGATATGTCTGACAGTATGTGATGATATGGTTATATGCTGGCATGTTATGTTATATGTGATAATGGTAGTAGGGAGGGAATAGTCCTCAAGTTCGGTTGTTAGGACCGAAGGGTAAGTCGGACACCCCAGAAACGTCTGACAGTATGTTTACGTTGTGATATATGTGATAGTAGCAGTAGGGGGTGGAATAGTCCCCGAGGTTCGGTTGATAGGACCGAAGGGTAGGTCAGTACCCCAGAATGGCTTGACATGGGTATGTCAGCACCCCAGAATGGCTTGACACGGGTAGGTCGGCACCCCAGAATGGCCGTACTGGGTAGGTCGGGCACCCCAGAATTGCCCGGCAGTATGAATGGGATATGTCTGTATGGTATGTGGTATGATGGGGGAACTCACTAAGCTTTGTGCTTACACTTTTAGTTTTGGGTTTCAGGTACCTCTTCGTCTAAGGGGAAGGAGCCGGCAATGTAGCAGCGCATCACACACACACACATCATTTCCGCATGGAGTCTTCTGGGATTGTACTCTGATATGTTACTATTTTATGACTTGGGTTTTTAGACATGATACATTGTTTTATGAGATGATGTGTTTTCATAGTATTTTCTTATGAATGTTTTATGAGACAGTTAATTAAAAAGAAATTTTTGGACTTGAAAATTAGGATGTTACACAGGGATTTGAGGTTGAGTTATTGGTGGCCCTGTATCAAGAGGGAGATAGCTTGGTTTGTTGAACGATTCCTAACTTACAGGAAAGTCAAGGTCGAGCATTAGAGAACCCATGGCAAGATGCATCCCATACCCATTACCATGTGGAAGTGGGTGGAGATCAATATGGATTTCATCACAAAATTGCCGAGGATGGCACATGGTTTTGATTCTATCTGGGTCGTTATGGACAGGCTGACCAAGAGTGCATATTTCATACCGATTGCCTAGGGAATATCCACAGAGAAGCTAGCTTATATTTATATATGGGAGGTGGTAGATCGGCACGGGGTGCCAGTTTTGGTAGTCTCGGACCGGGATGTTCGTTTCGCCTCCAGGTTTTTGAGGAAGTTTCATGAGGAGTTAGGTACTCAGTTGCATTTTAGTACATCATACCACCCTCAGACCGATGGCCAGAGCGAGCAGACGATCTAGATGATTGAGGATATGCTTCGGGCTTGTGTGTTGAATTTTGGAGGGAGTTGGGATACTTACATTCCACTGGCCAAGTTCTCCTACAACAATAGTTATTACGCTAGTATTGATCAACCACCCTTTGATATGTTGTATGGGAGGAGGTGCATGACCCCGGTTTGTTGGGGCGAGGTTGGTCATCGGGTCATGGGAAGCATCGGGGTGGTGCTCAAGACTATAGAGTTGATTCGGAAGGTGCGCGACAGGTTGCGGGTCGCACAGATATGGCAGAAGAGTTATGCTGATTGATGACATTTGGACCTCGAGTTTCAGGTAGGGGACTTGGTGATACTAAAAGTTTCACCTTGGATAGGTGTCATCCGGTTTCGGAAGCGGGGCAAGTTGGGCCCCCGATTTATTGGTCCTTTCAGTATTACTTCCTGGGTGGGCATGGTTGCATACTGACAGGATTTTCCAGATGAACTTAGTCAGATTCATAACACTTTCCATGTGTATCAGTTGCGGAAGTGTGTAGCCGATGATTCAGCAGTGATTTTGTTGGATGATGTTCAGGTGGATGAGCGCCCGAATTACGTCGAGAGACCGATTGCGATTCTCGACAAGAAAACTAAGACTCTGCGTAATAAGGTGGTGGATCTGGTGAAGGTGCCATGGCAGCACCGAAAGGGCTCCGAGTGGACGTGGGACCTGGAGGGCGAGATGAGGGAGCACTACCCAGACTTGTTTTCACCTGCGGACTTCGAGGACGAAGTCTAATTCAAGTGGGAGAGATTTGTAACACTCAATTTCAGGTACTACTTATTTGGTCCTTTAAGTTTGAGAAAATTGGAAAAATTGGTCCCTCGTACGCTGGGCGTATGTTGGGTACGCTTAGCGTACGAGATCATTTCGGACGCGAGAGGTTTAACTACATACATTGGGCGTACGTGGTGTACGCGTGGCGTACTGCTTCCAGGATCAAACCCTAAAAATTAGGGTTTGGACCCTATTTAAACATCATTATAGCCTCTGGACCTCTACCCTTATCATCTTCCATAGTTCATTTCATCCCATTGAAACCCTAATTCATCCTTTGAGTGTTCTTGAGCTTTGAAATTAATTTTAGGGCATTTTTGTGTGTATTCAAGAGGAAGGAGCTTGGAGACCAATCATTTGTTGAGGTTGAACTTTTATATCCAGAGTCTTCATCAACTTTGTCAGCTAGAGAAGGTATAAAGTTCTTATCTTGATGATTCATTATCATAGTTTGAGATTAGGGTTATTTGTGAGATTTATTTGGTCCCATGGGTTCTCCTTGTGATTTGAGCAACTCCAGGAGTTAAATATGTTAGATCTCAGTCTTTTTGTTGTTCTTGATGCATAAAAATGTCATCTTGATGGTTGTTATTGGTCCATGCAAGAGTTTGAGTTCTTATTATGAGTATTGTTGGAAAAAAGTGGATGTTGGGTTCCATTAAGGCATGCTAAGGGTTAAAGTTACCAACTTTATGTATTAGAACCCTAAAATGAAAGAGATATGAGAGTTAGACCCTATGGATGAATAAATTAAGCACTAAATGGCATAGGGTGGCAAGCAGCCCAGTACGTTGGGCGTACTAAGTCGTACGCTGCGCGTACTGACGATCAGTCGCGTATGCTAGGCGTACACCTCACAGTGGCTCTTTGTGGGCTTTTGATCTTGGTTCGGCGTTGGAATTTTGGGCATTAGTTAGGTTTTGGGCCTTGGACTGTTCGAAGCATGAATGGGCCTCAAGATTTTATTAGCGGGCCTTAAGTTGTATGAGTTGGGCCTTTATGGGCCTTGGGGTCATTATTGTGTTTTTGGGCCGAGTTTGGTTAGGCCCATTATGGGAAGGGTAAAATGTTCTTTAACCCTAGGAGTTTGGGTTTAGGATTTAGACCCAAGGTTATGGTTTATAACCTAATTTTGATTAGGGTTATTTGTTTGTGTTTAGTGTGGGATTTTCGGGGTTCTGTAGCCGAGCATCTAGTTATTTATCAGTGAACTGATGTGAGTTTTCTCACTGTATTAATGGGTCGAAGGCACCAAGGCCGACCCATTATTTGTGATATAGGATGCTAGCTATCTTTGTGAGATGTGTATGAAAGACAGGGATTTGGCCCCTGACAATTATATGAACGACCAGGATGTGGTCCCTGGAATCTATATGAAAGACCAGGATCTAGCCCCTGGAGCTGTATGGAAGACCGGGATTTGGCCCTCGGCAGGAATTACTTATAAGACTATGATTTGGATCATAGAACTAACTTACTTATGTATGGTACGTGGTACTTTGGGGAAATTGACTAAGCTTTTGCTTACAGTTTATATTTATGGTTTCAGGTACTTCCGGTACTAAAGGGAAGGGCCCGACGTGATGACACAACATTCTCTCCTCACTATTCTCCATACTTTTTGATATTGTTACTTAGATAATTTGACATTTTTACTATGCGATGGTTTTGGAACAATTTGATGACTGTAACTCTTGTGTAAAAAATGAAAATTTTTATCATGGTTTTTAGGTCGTTACACTCCATCCCTATCTCAAAACCCTAAAGTGTGTGAGTGTGTTTTGAAGCTTGGAGAGCCATTTTGGTGCCATTTTAGTGCTCTTGGTAGTGAAGGAGGAATCTAGAAGTTGTGGCGTTTCTTTCAAGGCTTTAGGTCCAAAAACTACACTCCCTTGTGCATCTTTTAGAGGTATAAAGCTCAAACCTTGATGAATATTTCATTAAGATGTAGTTTAGCTTAAAGTTGGCACCTTTTTGTTCCAAATCTTGATCCTTGTGAGTATGGAGTACTCCAAGATGTTTGAGTTGTCCTTTCAGATGTTATAGGGTGTGTTAAGTCATAAAAATACGATCTTGGACATTAGTTTCTTCCGATGCATGATCTAGGTTGTCATAATGGGTCAAGAGGCTAGGGTTTTTGGTGATAAGGTCTTAATAGCCATGCAAAACCATAAAGTTGGAAACTTTATGGTTTTGGTATTAGGCATTAACTGCTTAATATGAAGTTTTGGTCACCTAGTAAGTACGTTGGGCGTACATATGCGTATGCTCAGCGTAATGCAAGAAGTCCCTGATTTCAAGCTAAGGCGAGTTGTACTTTTTCTTCAGTGGGCCGTACGCGAGGCGTACAAGTTCTTTGTGCAGGACGTACCTTGTAGTGGGATTTTTCTTGATTCTGGGCCACCTTTGGAATCTTGTTGGGCCACAAGTATTGCTGAGATGGGTCATCGTTAGGCTTTGAGCCTTTATGGAAATGGGCCCATATTGGGCCTTGAGTGTCTTTTAGATTTGGGCCATTATTGGGCTTTAAGTGCCATTGCGTTTGGGCCTCAATTAATTAAGCCAATTGAGGGGAAGGGTAAAATAGTCTTTTATCCTAGGAGTCGGGATTAGTTAATTAAGTCCTAATTATGGTTTGTGATCGAATTATTGATTATGATTGTATTTGATTGGTTAGTGCAGGGATTCTCCGGTCCAGTAGCCCGAACGTCAGTTGGATTGTCAGCGGACTGAGGTGAGTTTGATCACTATACTATAAGACACTAGGGATTGTATGTGTTTATCGTCTTTGTGACTCCTGCCGTATGTGTTGTATGCCTATGTGCCGGTTTTCTATATGTATGTGGGGTGAAATAGACCTATTATAGCCTTGTGCTGACATATGAGTTGAAATAGACTCGGGGGTGAAATAGACACAGTATAGCCTTGTGGTGACATATGAGTTGAAATAGACTCGAGGGTGAAATAGACCCGGGGGTGAATTAGACCCGATATAGCCTTATGCTAACATATGAGTTGAAACAGAATCACGAGTCAAATAGATCCGGTACAGCCTTGAGCTGACGTATATGTATGGTATGCGGTATTTTTGGGGAACTCACTAAGATTTGTGCTTATGGTTTATATTTAAAAAAGTTTTTAGGTACTTCTGGTTCGAGAGGGAAGGGCTCGACTTGATTGCAGTGCATCCACCCATGTTTCCGCACTTTATGATTTTGGGAATTGTAATTTAATAACTATTTTTACTCTGATATACTTTTAAATGATTGAGAGGATTAAATGGTGTTTATGGTTGAACTAAAAACGAAATATTTACCTTATAGTTTTTGGGGCGTTACAAGTTGGTATTAGAGCCTTGGAGAGCTTGGAAACCCTAAAGTGTGTGAGTGTGTTTTGAAGCTTGGAGAGCCATTTTGGAGCCATTTTAGTGCTCTTGGTAGTGAAGGAGGAATCTAGATGTTGTGGTGTTTCACTCAAGGCTTTGGATCCAACAACTTTTAACCTCCATAAAATCACAAGAAATTTAAACTTTTAGAAATCAACCCAATTTCATAAATTGTTTACAAATCATAGTTTTTAAAACATTTTTCCAAACATCAGAGTCTCCCAAAATCATAAGTCATAAACAAGAGGATGTGCACGGTCACGACTTTGCCTTCTCGCGGTCATCCAGAGTACCATAAACATAACCCAAAACTATAAGCCAACACTTAGTGAGTTTCCCCAGAGTACCACCACATAAACATAATATCAAACAACATGCATAAAGAGCCTTCAGCCTGACTGGAACGCCGCACCGGCCTACAGACTATATGGGACGCTCAAAGAACCTTCAACATGAGTGGAACGCCTCACCGGGCCTTCAGCCTATCTGGACCGTTCTCTGCGCCTTCGGCCTGACTGGTACGCCTCTCAGGCCTGCAGTTTATCCGGGCCGCCCTGGGTCTCTTGGCCTTCAGTCTACACTGTTACGCCTCAACCCAACCACACACAACATGTCGACATATACATAACAGATAAACATACATATAACTAGTCAACAAACAATCAGGCAGATCTACAGATCACTAAGCATAAGATCATCCTATATACCAGGATACCGATCTAACAGATCACTACAACACGATAACATACTATCACATAACATGATATCTAATCCATTAGATCGGCCTTGGTGCCTTCGACCCGCAAGTACAGTGAGGAAAACTCACCTTACAAACTCGACAAAAGTTGATGATGTCTCGACTCCGAATCTCAACTCTAACCGTCACCTATCCATCCAATTGACCAATCACGATCACAATCCCAAAATACCCAAAATGCCCTAAGCTCAAATTTGGTCAAACTTGGTCAAATTTAAAGTCAAATTGGTCAAATCAATTGAGTCAACTGAGTCAACCCAGCCGATTCAACTCAGCCGAGTCACCATAGAGTGAGTACACGGGGCGTACTCGCATGTTGACCACCATCGGGGTGGTTGACCTCGTACGCAGGGCGTACTCCAGGTGCGCGGGGCGTACTCCCAGAAGTCCAAAATCTCAATAAGTGCTTAATGGCTTAAGCACTCATGTCCATTTTTCAGATCTAAGGCTAAAATACCCTCAAGAGTCATAAAGTTTCCAACTTTATGACTTTGCATGTCCATTAAGCGCATACCTCAACTTCTTAATCCATTAAGACCTTCTAAATGATGCATGAAGCAAAACCAACCATTTGGAACCCATTTTTATGACTCAAGACCCTTCCAAGGGTCTAAAAGGACAACATAATGGGTCAAGAACATACTATGTTCATGGATCATCATTTTGGGACCAAAAAGTGACTTAAAAGAGCAAAAACCTAGATCTACAAGATGGGGTGGTAAAGATGAAAGCTTTATACCTTCAAGATGTTGCAAACCAAGTAGAAATCCCAAATCCAAAGTGTACCCGACTCCATGATCTTCTCACCACCTTCTTCTTTTTTCAAAACCATTCCAAAACTCACTTAAAGGCTCAAACTTTGCTCTGTTGCTCTAGGGTTGCATGAGGGTCGATATCACAGAAGGAGGCTAGATAAGAATGAAATGTGAGGCCTTAAAGATGTTTAAATATGATGCAAAACACGAAAAATAGGGTTTTCATGTTTTCCCACGTACGCCCTGCGTAGTAAGGCGCGCCTTAGTATGCTTAGCGTACACACGTACGCACAACGTACTCCTTAAGTCCCAGTTTTACCAAAATGCCACTATGGGCCCTTTGCACTCATTCTTACACTTAGGGACCAAAATGCAATATAATTCAATTATATGGTTAAATTTAGAAGTACCTCATCATCGGGATGTTACAATTCTCCCCCACTTGAATTAAAATTCGTCCTCGAAGTCGGTTGCGGCAAATAACTCAGCATAATGCTCCCACATCTCAGCCTCTGGCTCCCATGTCCACTCGGAGCTTCTCCGATGCTGCCACTGTACCTTTACCAAAGGTGTCTCCTTGTTGCGCAGGACCTTCATCTTCCTTTCCAGCATAGCCATCGGTCTCTCAACATAGTTCAGGTGCTCATCGACATGAATATCATCCAACGGAACCACTACCTCGTTGTCCAACACACACTTCCGCAACTGAGAGACATCATGGAAAGTGTTGTGGATCTGACTGAGCTCGCTCGAAAAATCTAACCTGTAAGCTACCTTGCCAACCCTGGTAATCACCCGAAAAGGTCCAATAAACCGGGTACCCAATTTCCCTATTTTCCAAAAGCGTATCACACCCTTCCAGGGCGAGACCTTCAGGAGCACCATATCGCCAACATGAAACTCCAACTTTGATCGGCGTCGGTTGGAATAACTCTTCTGCCGACTCTAAGCGGTCTGTACTCTCTGCCTGATCTACTGGATAAGCTCTGTGGTCTAAAGGACTACTTCGATCCTTCCCATGACCCTTTGACCAACCTCTTTCCAACAAACCGGGGTACGACATCTCCAACCATACAAGAGCTCAAATAGCGGAGCACCAATGCTGGAGTGATAACTATTGTTGTAGGAGAATTCCGTAAGAGGTAGGTAGGAAACCCAACTCCCACCAAAATCAATAACACATGCTTGCAACATATCCTTAAGGGTCTGTATAATCCGCTCACTCTAGCCTTCAGTATGCGGATGATATGTATAGCTGAAATGTAACCTCATGCCTAATTCCTCGTGGAGCTTTTGCCAGAAATGGGAAGTGAACCGAACATCTCAGTCTGAAACAATGGAGACCGGGATCCCATGACGAGCAACGATCTCCCAACATACATATCGGCCAACTTTTCGGCCGAAGAGCTCTTCAGATGGCGAAAAAGTCGGCACTCTTGGTCAATCGATCCGTGATGACCCATATAGCATCAAAATCCTTGGCCGTCTTCGGTAAATTGGTGATAAAATCCATGGTGATCTGTTCCCACTTCCACATGGGAACGCCCAGAGGCTGTAGCTTTCCATGCGGCCTCTGATGCTCGGCCTTGACCATCCTGCAGGTTAAGCACCTCTTAACATACCAGGTTATCTCCTTCTTCATACACGACCACCAATAACTCAATCTCAATTCCCGATACATCCTGGTGGCTCCCGAGTGTATAGAAAAGCGAGACTTACGAGCCTCCTCCAAAACTGTCTGCCCGACCCCACCAGAAACTGGAACCCAAACCCGACCACACCAGGTCAATAAACCTCGACTATCCGTGACAAACCTGTCGATCTCACCCTCATCCTTTCCTGTTTCCAGTTCTCTTTTCGTACTCCCTCAGTCTGAGCCTCCCTGATTAGTCCTAAAAGCAGAGAATCAACGGATATCCTCATACACATCTCCCTAACCAACGACCAAGCCGACTTGCGGCTCAAAGCATCCGTTACCACATTCGCTTTACCCGGATGGTAAAGGATATCACAATCATAATTCTTGACCACGTCCAGCCACCTATGTTGCCTCATGTTCAGGTTCGGCTGATCCATAAGATGTCTCAAACTCTTGTGGTCCGTGTAGACAGTACAACGGACCCCATAAAGATAATGTCTCCAAATCTTGAGGGCAAACAACACTGCTCCCAACTCCAGGGTCATGCGTGGGATATCGCGTCTCATGCGGCTTCAGCTGCTGTGAAGCATAAGCGATCACTCGTTTTCTCTACATAAGGACCACCCCTAAACCAGTGATGGATGCAGCACAGAATACTACAAAATCCTCGGCTCCCTCCGGGAGGGTCAATACCGGGGCCTTACATAACCTCTGCCAAAGAGTCTCAAATGCCGACTGCTGCTCAGGGCCCGATCATAAATCCACCCCTTCCTCATCAGACCAGTGATGGGTACCGCAATCTTGGAGAAGTCCTGAATAAATCTACGATAGTACCCTGCCAAGCCTAAGAAACTCTTGATCTCTGACGGAGATTTTGAAACCTCCCACTGCATCACAACCTCGATCTTGGCCGGATCGACCAAAATCCCATCCTGGTTAATGAGGTGCCTAAGGAACTGGACTTCTCGTAACGAATACTCACACTTTGAGAACTTGGCATAAAGCTATTCCCCCATCAAAACCCCTAGAAGCTCTCAAAGGTGCTCCCCATGCTTCTCTTTGGTCTTGGAATACACCAAGATATCATTAATAAACACAATGACAGATCGGTCGAGCATCGGCCTGCATACCCAATTCATCAAGTCCATGAATACAACAGGCGCATTGGTGAGCCCAAATGGCATCACCAAGAACACGTAATGCCCATAACGAGTCCAGAACACGGTCTTCTCCTTGTCCTAATCTCTCACTCTCACCTGATGATACCTAGACCTTAGATCTATCTTGGAGAACCAAGATGAACCTTGCAACCGATCAAATAGGTCATCAATCTGTGGAAGGGGATAACGGTTCTTCACCATTAACTTGTTCAACTCCTAGTAATCAATGAACATCCGGTGTGAACCATCCTTCTTCTTCATGAATAGTATCGGCGCTCCCCACGGAGAACTACTCGATCTGATGAATTGCTTTCCTAGTAGCTACTGAAGCTGAGATGACAACTCCTGCATCTGAGGTGGTAATAAGCGGTATGATGCCTTGGCAATCGGGGCCGCACCTGGCACACCAATCCTGAACTCAACCTGCCTCTCAGGAAGCACATCGGGTAACTCCTCCACGAAAACATCAGCAAACTCCGTGACAACTGGTACCTATGAAACTGAAGTATGCTCCCCAACCCAAGTATCAACCACATAAGCCAGATAACATGCACACCCGTGCTGAATATGTTGGGTTTTAGTATACTACAACATCCTATGGTGCACATACAACCCTAAATACCTTGGATCTATGTTTTCTCTATTATAGATGCAAATATGAAGTTTCCAAGATATTACCCTATACTAGCATACAAATATCATATACTTGGGGTAATAAAATAGATAGAATACATACCTTTTTTTAATGTAACTTGTCTTCATGAAGCTTGAGTGCCTAGTGCCCCAAGTGTGACACCTCAAATGGTTCACACAACACCATGAACACTTGGAATAACCTTGAGAATAAGGATACTTTGGTTCTCTCTAGTGAAATTGGCCTTGCCCTTTTGTGTACACACACTAGTCCCATTTCACCAACCAAGGACGTCTTTATATAGTGTGGATATTAGGGTTAAACCCTAATACCCATGACCTTTCATTTCATATGATCCATGGGTTAAACACTCCATGGACTATCCATGAAAGCTTAGCCCAACGTAAATGAACTTGGCCCATCACACACATATATCTTAGAGTCCATATTTAACTAGTTCCTTTTCATCACTTAATTAATTATAAATTAATTCTTGATCAATACTAATTAAATAATATGATTATATATTAATATATTAGAACTTATAATATATTAATATAAATCACTAGTATCCTTTTTCCTCATCTTGTCTATCCAATTGTCCCGATGCCATGCAACCCAAATGGACCATGCCGGGTCGGGTCAAGTCTTACCAATTATAGTTATGGACTTAGACATTAATCCAACAGTCTCCCACTTGGATAAGTCTAAAACTATTATTGAGTATGACTTCAAACCCTGACTAGCAATTGTAGCTCTCAAAAGCTTATGTCGAACTCTGACCTTGCCGATGAACTCTGGCCTTTGTCAATGACTTGTCCATTAGATAAGGGATCATATATTCCTCCATTCTAGATATCATATGGACTGAGACTTGGATTATCAATCATTCTCTCTGTCCATTTGTTGTTTCCCGATTTCCGATTTATGATGACTGACTGATTGAACAAATCAAATCAGTCCTGGCTTGTCCAAGCACTCACATGTGTCATCGCTAAATCATCGAGGGGCCCACAAATATCGCTTTTATCCCGAAGGTAAAAGGAATGGATAAACTTCGACTCATATGGCTTGTTCTACTACTTGTTGAATCATACACAAAGGCATGTTTTATAACATCGAGTTACCAATGCGTTTTCGTGCAATCAATGTATAACCAACTCATAGTAACAACTCATATCTCTAGGTTTTAAGAATATAAGATATTATCGTCTCATGATCACTCGTGATAAAATCCATGAAGTGATTCAAATGAGCGTGGGTTGAATCCAATACTCAAAACTTATGAGCACTCATGAGTGTTGTAGCACCGCTTTGTCCAACATCTTAGACCTCTACAAGCCAACCCATGACAGTCTTGATTCATATCTACTTCCAACATATAACCGAATGTGGATAGTTTGAATAACTTAGTCATTCAGGAAGAATGACCTAGTTTATTCTGGAAGTCAAAACATGCAAAATGAAACACAAGAATAAATGAATCAAATATGGTATCAAACCCTATGAATATAAATAGACCACTTTTATTTATCACCATACTGATTACTCATTATTTCATTGTTTCGGTTTTATCAACTTTATACCTGAATTAAAAACACTAATTGTCCCATGCTCCAAGCATGTACACTATGTTTTTCTAAACAATAGCTTTGCCAGACACCAAGTATGCACTTTATGTTTGTCTATGATCCTTACTTTGTGAAATAAACCAATTGAACATAATTTCAATGATTCTAATTTCACACTCCCAAATCCTTATCGAAAAATGTGAGAATTTCAAATTCCTATCATTTATCGAAATCTGTTTAGATTTTAAACTTATATGCACTGACCCTCCTGTAATGAATATGTACAAAGTCACAAAGACTTGTCAACAGTCATTATAAGGTATTCCAATGGAGATCAACTCCATGGAAACTAAGTCTCATATTCAAAGTACATTGCTTTGGACATGCTTCTTGCATTAAGTTTTCTAATCTTACACAGATAACTTCCACCTATGGAGACAACTCCATATTCTCATTTTGACTATCACTTCTGAACAAGAGATGCCTCGTTTCAGAATATGTCAATATGGTCCTTCCAAAATTAGCACTATACTTCCAACTGTCCCTGAGAAACCAATCTTTGGTAAACCGTAGACTGTCCTCGACAATTGCTTAATCATTTTAATCATATCCAATTCTATACCTTTTCCCTTCTTAATGCCTCTGGGCATTTAGAAAAATTTAGAAAGGACAAATATTATAGCACATGCAATCGATCCTGTACCCAAAGCAAATGGGACACGATTCATGATGTCTCACATAAAGACATGATTCTAGACCAGTCTTTTGCTACAATATTTTTATTTGCCATCTTTTCAAAATTTGACTATGAAGAGGGATGCCGTAATCAAAATCGAATTTTGAGAACGCAATATATAGAATTTCCTTAAGTTGAACCAATCCAACATGAAATTCATATATATATATATATATATATATATATATATATATATATATATATATATATATATATATATATATATATATATATATATTCTTGACTAAAGATGTTTAAGGTCTCAATCTAAGCCTTTAGAACTGAAATGAAGTATATCCTCTCCCTTAATTATAGCAAAACAACTCTTTCAACCCATGCAGCCTCACGAATTGAAACTTTTGTTTTCTATAATTAACATTGCTAACTTGCAACACTAACAACAATTATCATGCTCCCACTAACATGATGATTATTAGCATAACACTTATGCTCCCACTAGCTTTGACACGTAGTCAGAAATCAGCTGGACTTCTAGAAGTCAATACTTTACAGACTTTCTTACCAAAGTTCAGATTTCTGAGACGAGATTGCCTTGATAAGACTTTATCAAAATCATACACCTTTCCTTAGATAGCATGCATGTGTGTCTAAACAATTTCAGAACTATGAAAAGGGATGCCGTAATCATAGTCTCAATTGTTTAGACCTTTTTCCATCTGCTTCAAATCTACTTGGTGGAAGTGTTTCCTCACCATCATTTTCATGAATCGGAGAGAAACCTGATGACCCTTAGATTTTATGGTGTATGTGTTCTTATCCATATGAATCGTCAAAACCATAGTCACAAGACAAGAGTTTTGAATAGTTTCAAAACTTGCCCTCAAGTTTTGGAATTTGAAAAGTTTTCTCTAATGAATACTTTAATTCCAAGTTAATCCCTTAGAATTTTAAAAGTTAAACTTCAACCCTTATACTTTATAATATTATAAGTTAATAATATATATGTATATATGTGTATAAGAGCAAGTCAGTCTTACCATTAGTAGGCCTTATTCACGAAGCCGGTCTATAAGGGGGGTATAAGGTTGTTGCCTATAAAATGGCAGCTTAATGGGTGTCCACTCTCACCCACCGCTTCCTTGACTGGTGGAGGGTCGTTAGCCGAACAGGTAGGACAAGGACTATAATTCTCCCTTCATTAAAAGTATTAATGATAAATACTAAGTAACTAAACCTTTTATTAATTCCCAATCTTAGTTACTTAGGAAAATGTGAATAAGGTGCTAATCCATGAAATTACACTTTGCACTTTGTTTAAACCGTTAGTGGAGCGTGTGTGGTTAACCGGCACACTAACCTGGATTTAACAAAGTAGGCAAAGGGTAACTTAATATTTATCATAGTATCGGTGGAGCTCGTGTGGTTAACCGGCACATCGATTGAGGGGTAAATATTAAGGGTACCAAGTATATTTGCATGGTTACTTCACACCTTCTTTTGTGATCCTCGGCATCCCAGTCACAAAACCTGAAGGGCACACTCGAGATTGAAACATGCCATTGAAAAGTTCAATGAATCTCAAAAGATCTAGGAGTTTCAAATCCAAGTAAAAACCTAATTAAATTATTTCGTTTTTCATGATGGAAATTGGTAAATCGTCATTTACCTACCTTCAACTATTTTATAACTCGGATTACGGCATCCCTCTTCCAGTTATAAATAGGTTGTTGGATCCTAGCCTTAATATTTCATATTAGGTGTTATATTAAGGACTTTAGATCAACTATCTTGAATATCTCCCAAAAGATGTCTAGTTCAGACATCTATGATCTTCCCAAATCTCTTGGTACTTTACTTCCTCCACCTCCTCCAATTATTCTCCCTAACCCACAAGTTCAAGGTAACTCAAGCCCTAATGGCAAGCAAGGTCTATGTGTGATCACATCTTAGAGATGAAGTCACATATTGACAAGCCGGGAGAGTTGGGTGTCAAAGTCTTGAGAAAGTTGGATGTTCAATCACTTTCTAAGTCACATAGTGAGTTCCTTTGGGACTACTATGAAACAGACTATGACATGAACCTTAATGATCATATCTATTTGCTTGGTGCTGCTGAATCAGCAATGATTTGGAACGATAGAAAAGCAAATTTGATTAGAAGATCAACTTCCCAAAAACTTTATGGACAGTGACAATGGTGACACTAGAAATCCAGAAAAAGCATTCTCTTCCCAATGGAAAGGGATTGGCCATAGTCAACCCGGTTGACCAAATGGTAAAGAGAAAGGCTAAGTCTGAGATAGTCCCATTACCAAAGGGTCCATATGTTTATTTTGCCAAAGGAAGGGGCGTTGATTGCAAAGCTGCCAAATTTACCTAAGGATGTTAAAGTCAATAAGTTTTAATCTACATCAGGTAGAGCCCATTATCTAACTCTGTTAAGTTCTATTCTGAGATCCTCATTACATGATGTGACTGGGTCACATGTTGATGTTTTCAAAATCAAAGAATAGAGAGAAATCTTAAAGGAAGTATATGCTGATTCTGATCGCGAAGGTGGATTTCGATCGCATCAGAATTTTGAGCAGTTGCTTAAGAAGTTATGATGTATTGCTAAGGAATAGATAACAACAATTTTCCATGTGGATTGTAAGGATAAGTTTTTTCGCAAAGTTTTAAAATAAAAGAAAATTGTTTAATTTTATTTATTTGAAGTATCCTTACAATGGCATTTGTGGAAAATTGTTGCTTATATGATTCCACTGACAGCAATATTGGAAAATGGAGTTGATTCTTTCATTTGTGGTAGTGTCTAAATTTACCAAATCAGGAAAGTTCCTCATCGCCCAAGTTTCAATTGGACCGAAACTTCGAATCATGCAAGTTGAATAGTATGATGAATGAGAACTTTCAAGCATTGGAAAATCAAGACTAATTACTTGTGCACATGGATGTGTGAGTCAAGTGAAGGACTAAAGGGATAGAGTACACATTCTTGTGCACTGGTCATGTCCACCACAAAGCTCGTTAAGACTATTTGATTTACTAAAGTTTAGTAAATATGGTTATACTTACAAGTTTAAGTATAATTCTGAAACATGGGAAAAGTCTCAATGTATGGCAGAACGAATGAGAAGAATCAAATTAGGCAGAAAGATAAAAGTTTCTCAAATCTGAAAAGATGGGAGAGTACTTTAGTATCATGTTTGTGATCATCTTAATGATTTAGAAATCCTATCACAATTAGTTCTCTAAAGGTCATCTTAGTGCATTCTTATGACTAAGAAGAGGAGTCATGAATTGTTGAAATGGTTAGATCAGGAAGATGAGTCATACTTCGTTCCAAAACAATTCTTAGAGTCATACTCCAAGATTGTAACTTGAGTGACATATCTTAAAGAAAGGTTTAAAACACTTGTCAAATGTAAGAGTAAACGTGTCCTATTCTTGTACATTTGAAATTGGTAAGTTGTGATGTTTTGGATAAACAAAGACCAACTTAGGCCAATTGTGTGAAGTGTTTGTCTTGATAAAGAATCCGCACTATCCCTTGAATATTTGACAAGAGAGTCTTATATGTCAAGAGGAAAGTGGGAGTCTTAAAGGTCTTGAAAGTCTCAAGAACTAATAAAGAATAAAACCTGAGGTTCTTCACTAGCACACGACTTGAGGTTTATAACCTATCGTGTTGACATATTATGTGCCCATTCCAGTTAAAGTTGGCTTTGCATAGGAGTTCTGAAAGTTCTCAATTGGTGGCATAACAACTTGGAAGCAATGGCAGGCCCTGTACTGCCAGGTGGCAAAAAGTTAAGATTTCATAAGTTCGGTCCATATGTGTTTGGATTTGTCATTATCCTTGTCTTGTGACTATGGTTTTGATGATTCATATGGATAAGAACACATACACCATAAAATCTAAGGGTCATCAGGTTTCTCTCCGATTCATGAGAATGATGGTGAGGAAACACTTCCACCAAGTAGATTTGAAGCAGATGGCAAAAGGTCTAAACAATTGAGACTATGATTACGGCATCCCTTTTCATAGTTCTGAAATTGTTTAGACACACATGCATGCTATCTAAGGAAAGGTGTATGATTTTGATAAAGTCTTATCAAGGCAATCTCGTCTCAGAAATCTGAACTTTGGTAAGAAAGTCTGTAAAGTATTGACTTCTAGAAGTCCAGCTGATTTCTGACTACGTGTCAAAGCTAGTGGGATCATAAGTGTTATGCTAATAATCATCATGTTAGTGGGAGCATGATAATTGTTGTTAGTGTTGCAAGTTAGCAATGTTAATTATAGAAAACAAAAGTTTCAATTCGTGAGGCTGCATGGGTTGAAAGAGTTGTTTTGCTATAATTAAGGGAGAGGATATACTTCATTTCAATTCTAAAGGCTTAGATTGAGACCTTAAACATCTTTAGTCAAGAATATATATAGATATATATGAATTTCATGTTGGATTGGTTCAACTTAAGGAAATTCTATATATTGCGTTCTCAAAATTCGATTATGATTACGACATCCCTCTTCATAGTCAAATTTTGAAAACATGGCAAATAAAAATATTGTAGCAAAAGACTGGTATAGAATCATGTCTTTATGTGAAACATCATGAATCGTGTCCCATTTGCTTTGGGTACAGGATCGATTGCATGTGCTATAATATTTGTCCTTTCTAAATTTTTCTAACTTTGAAAATCAAACATTTGAATGAATATAACAGAAAACAACCCATGTCTCTGATACCACTGTTGGGTTTTAGTATACTACAACATCTTATGGTGCACATACAACCCTAAATACCTTGGATCTATGTTTTCTCTATTATAGATGCAAATACGAAGTTTCCAAGATATTACCCTATACTAGCATACAAATATCATATACTTGGGGTAATAAAATAGATAGAATACATACCTTTTTTTGATGTAACTTGTCTTCATGAAGCTTGAGTGCCTAGTGCCCCAAGTGTGACACCTCAAATGGTTCACACAACACCATGAACACTTGGAATAACCTTGAGAATAAGGATACTTTGGTTCTCTCTAGTGAAATCGGCCGTGCCCTTTTGTGTACACACACTAGTCCCATTTCACCAACCAAGGACATCTTTATATAGTGTGGAGATTAGGGTTAAACCCTAATACCCATGAACTTTCATTTCATATGATCCATGGGTTAAACACTCCATGGACTATCCATGAAAGCTTAGCCCAACCTAAATGAACTTGGCCCATCACACACATATATCTTAGAGTCCATATTTAACTAGTTCCTTTTGATCACTTAATTAATTATAAATTAATTCTTGATCAATACTAATTAAATAATATGATTATATATTAATATATTAGAACTTATAATATATTAATATAAATCACTAGTATCCTTTTTCCTCATCTTGTCTATCCAATTGTCCCGATGCCATGCAACCCAAATGGACCATGCCGGGTCGGGTCAAGTCTTACCAATTATAGTTATGGACTTAGACATTAATCCAACAGAATATACTGACGAGCCCTGGTTGCCACACAAAATCATGAACCAACCCTGGTGCCCTCTCCATAGATAGCCAGTTCTCCCCCACTTAGGGTTCGAACTACCACTTGCTGGCCCTCGCAGTTAATCGTGGCACCAAACCTGCTCAGCCGGTCCATACACACTATCATGCATACATTCCCCATGGGGATAAGGATCAGATCAATCAGATAAGGCACCCCAAAGATCTCTAATACACAACCCTGATATACTGCGGATGCAGAAATCCCGTGTTCATTGGCGATAGAAACCCGTAACGGACACTCTAACTCCCCGATAGGCATGTCAAACTCCCTACTGAAATATCGAGATACAAAGGACCGACTCACACTCGAGTCAAATAACACAAGAGCATGAAAAGAGTTCACTAAGAATGTACCTATTAGGAGTATATACATGGGCATAACATAAAACATAATCAATAGAAAAATAAATAGAAAAGCAAGGCCCCGAGCCCTCGACCTCCTCGACAGTGAGATGAAAAGCAAGGCCCCGAGCCCTTGGGGGCTCCGCCCTCCCCTGGCACCCATCGATGATCCTCAAAGTAGCTGGCACCGGGGCCTGCGCCGACATGGCGGTGAGCAATGGGCAGTTGACCTTCATATGGCCAACCTGATCACAGTGATAGCAAATCTTGGTACTCGTAACTGGGGCCGACTGGCGATAATCCCTCGCATAGTGCCCCTCATTTCCATATTTGAGGCATACACCGGCAGATCGACAAGACCCCTCATGAACCTTCCGTACATCCCACAAGTTCGGCCCCTCTGACCCCCAGATCTAGTATCAACGACCTTGAAGAGCTTCGGCGTAGGCCGTAACTGTGTCGGGGCTTGTCTCTAATCTCTCGTCTGGAGCTCCATCTCAATCTCTCACCGCCTGGCGGCCTCCTGCAATTCCAAAATGAATATATAACGTTGCGTGGATACAAACTGCTTGATGTCCGTCTTAAGTATGCTCAAGTAACGGGTCATCTGAACTTTCTTAAAAGCAGTAAACTCAGGACAAAACATGGCCCTCTCCGTAAACATCTTGGTGATCTTCGTCACCGACTCAGTCCCCTGTCTCAAATCCAAGTACTCCTGGGCCAACCTATTACGCTCCACCAGCAGAACATATCTAGAATGAAACATTTTCGAGAACTGCTCCCAAGTCATATCAACCCTCTTCTCAGAAGAATACGAGCTAGTAACAAGTCTCCACCAATCCTTCGCTCTGGAACGCAGAAGGCTCAGAGTGCACTTGACCTTCTGGTCAGCTGGGCAAGAGCAAGTGAAAAAACATCCCTCGATGTCAGACAAACACCTCATAACTATGATCGGATCCTGAACTCCATCAAATGTCGAAGTCCCGATATTGGAAGGCTCTGCCAACACTAATCCCAAGAGTAGCAGCAACTGCGGTGGCTACAACAGCAACAACCTCAGAAAGTGCAGCGTAACGCTCATCAAAGTACTCCACCATAACAGTCTTAATAGACCCAAACATCTCTGTTAACTACGCCCAGAAGAGGGAAACAACCTCCTCCTGCATGATCTCGCTAACCCGCTCCTCAGTCAAAGCTGGCCTATCCTGGCCACCAACTCCCGATCTTGATCTCGCAAATCGTCTCGTCATCACCATGCTGAAAATAAACCAGGGAGATAAAAAATAAAATGCATATCATACCAGGGGAACCAGCTCCCAACAAATCCGTAGGGGTTGTGACTTCCCTGCTACGCGTACGAGTCATGTGCTTCCGGTAGTACGAGCACACACTACCTTCCACACCTACTCGTATTTGTCTCAGAGGTTCATCACGACAACCCTAACAGTACACATTACCATACACATACACTCTATCCTCGCTTCCTAGAGGAAGGCAAAACATTATGAAACTGGCTGGCTGACCCCACATAATTCATCAATGAAACTTCCACCAACCTTACAGCACTCGTGTACGCTAATCATACATAACACTGGATCCTATAGACATTCGAATACCTGATTCTACCCTAAGTCCTTCATCAAAAAACAATAGGAAATAAGGATAAATCAAACATTATCAGGATATAGAATCTTAGTTATGTATAATTTTGATGTATACACTAAGCAACTATTGTAATGATGTCAATTTCATGTAAGGAAGAACCCTAGGCTATCAAGCATCATATAATCAGACAATTATATCATGCAATTCCTAAATATCCCTAGCCTATCACTAGTATGCTGTTTTAACATATCACAATATCAAATAACAATGTCATAATTTAGGGTCTACTTATTGGCTCCGACTGATCGTACACATCACACCCTCTTTGATTATTTTGAAAAACTATTTGAAAATCATTTTTAAAACCCTTTTCCTTAGTTTGAGATTGGATTCACACAAGTGTTCCTCCAATTCAATCAAATCAAGGCTCTGATACCAACTTGTAACATTCATAAAATCACAAGAAATTTAAACTTTTAAAAATCAATCCAATTTCATAAATTGTTTACAAATCATAATTTTCAAAACATTTTTCCAAACACCAGAGTCTCCCAAAATCATAAGTCATAAACAAGAGGATGTGTACGGTCACACCTTCGCCTTCCCGCGGTCATCCGAAGTACCTGAAACATAACCCAAAACTATAAGCAAATACTTAGTGAGTTCCCCCAAAGTACCACCACATAAACATAATAACAAACAACATGCATGCAGAGCCTTCAGCCTGACTGGAACGCCGCATCGGACTACAGACTATCTGGGACGCTCACAGAACCTTCAACATGACTGGCATGCCTCACCGGGCCTTCAGTCTATCTGGACCGTTCTCTGGGCCTTCAGCCTGACTAGTACGCCTCTCAGGCCTGCAGTCTATCTGGGCCGCCCTAGGTCTCTTGGCCTTCAGTCTACGCTGGTCCGCCTTAACCCAACCACACACAACATGTCGACATATATATAACAAATAAACATACATATAACCAGTCAATAGACAATCAGACAAATCTATAGATCACTAAGCATAACATCATCCTATATACCAAGATACCGATATAACAGATCACCACAACATGATAACATATTATCACATAACATGTTATCTAATCCAATAGACCGGCCTTGGTGCCTTCGACCCGCAAGTACAGTGATGAAAACTCACCTCATAAATTGGACAAAAGTTGATGAGGTCTCGACTCCGAATCTCAGCTCTAATCGTCACCTATCCAACGAATTGACCAGTCACGATCAAAATCCCAAAATACCCAAAATGCCCTAGGGTCACACTTGGTCAAAGTCAAAGTTAAACTGGTCAAATCAACTGAGTCAACCCAACCGATTCAACTCAGCCGAGTCACCACAGAGTGAGTACGATGGGCATACTCCAAAGGTAGGTTGGGCGTACTCGCATGTTGACCACCATCAAGGTGGTTGAACTCGTATGTAGGGCGTACTCCCAGAAGTCCAAAATCTCAATAAGTGCTTAATGGCTTAAGCACTCATGTCCATTTTTCGAATTCCATGGCTAAAATACCCTGAAGAGTCATAAAGTTTCCAACTTTATGACTTTTCATGTCCATTAAGTGCTTAACTCAACTTCTTAATCCATTAGGACCTTCTAAATGATGCATGGAGCAAAACCAACCATTTGGAAACCAAGTAGAAATCTCAGATGTTGCAAATCAAGTAGAAATCTCAGATCCAAAGTGTACCCAACTCAAGATCTTCTCACCACCTTCTTTTTTCTTCAAAACCAATCCAAAACTCACTTAAAGGATCAAAATTTGCTCTCTCTTGCTCTAGGGTTGCTTGAGGGTCGATATCACAGAAGGAGGCTAGATAAGAATGAAATGTGAGGCGTTAATGATGTTTAAATATGAGCCAAAACACCAAAATTAGGGCTTGCATGTTTTCCCACGTACGCCATGCGTACAAAGTGTACGCCCAGTGTACTAAGGTGCACCTTAGTACGCATAGCGTACATACGTACGCACAACGTACTCCGCAAGTCCCAATTTTACCAAAATGCCACTATGGGCCCTTTTGCACTTTTTCTTACACTTAGGGACCATAATGCAATATAAGTCAATTATAGGGTCAAATTTAGAAGTACCTCATCATCGGGATGTTATACAACTACTCTCTCTTGTGCATCTTCTAGAGGTATAAAGCTCCAACCGTGATGAATATTTCATTAAGATGTAGTTTAGTTTAAAGTTGGCACCTTTTTGTCCCAAATCTTGATCCGTGTGTGTATGGAGTACTCCAAGATGTTTGAGTTGTCCTTTCAGATGTTATAGGGTGTGTGTTAAGTCATATAAATATGATCTTGGACATTAGTTTCTTCCCATACATGATCTAGGTTGTCTTAATGGGTCAAGAGGCTAGGGTTTTTGGTGATAAGGTCTTATTAGCCATGTAAAACCATAACGTTGGAAACAATATGGTTTTGGTCTTAAGAATTAATTGCTTAATTTTAAGTTTTGGTCACCTGATGAGTACGTTGGGCGTACGTACGCGTACGCTCATCTTAATGCATGAGGTCCCTGATTTCAAGCTATGGTGAGTTGTACTTTGTGCTTCAGTGGGCCGTACGCGGGGCGTACACTGCAATGGGCTTTTTCTTGATTTTGGGCCACCTTTTGGACTCTAGGGTTTTGGGCTCTTGTTGAGCCATAAGTACTGCTGATATGGGTCATCGTTAGGCTTTGAGCCTTTATGGAATTGGGCCCATATTTGGTATTAAGTGTATTTTGGATTTGGGCTATTATTAGGCTTTAATTGCCATTGAGTTTGGGCCTCAGTTAATTAGGCCAATTAAGGGGAAGGGTAAAATAGTCTTTGACCCTAGGAGTCGAGATTAGTGAATTAAGCCCCAATTATGGTTTGTGACCCAGTTTATGATTATGGTTGTATTTGATTGGTTAGCGAGGGGATTCTCCGGTCCAGTAGCCCGAGCATCAGTTGGATTGTCAGTGGACCGAGGTGAGTTTGCTCACTATACTGTAGGACACTAGGGATTGTATGTGCTTGTAGTCTTTGTGACTCCTGATGTATGTGTTGTATGCTTGTTTTCCTGTTTGCTATATGTATGTGGGGTGAAATAGACCCGATACAGCCTTGTGTTGACATATGAGTTGTAATAGACTCGGGGTGAAATAGACCCGGAGGTGAAATAGACTCGATACAACCTTGTGCTGACATATGAGTTGAAATAGACTCGGGGGTGAAATAGACCCGGTACAGCCTTATGTTGACATATGAGTTGAAACAGACTTGGGGGTGAAATAGACCTTATACAACCTTGAGCTGACTTATATCTATGATATGCGGTATTTTGGGGAACTCACTAAGGTTTGTGGTTACGGTATATGTTTAAAAATCTTTTTAGGTACTTCTGGTTCGAGATTGAAGGGTCCGGCTTGATTGCAACACATCCACCATATTTCCGCACTTTATGATTTTGGGAATTGTACTATGATAAATATTTTTACTCTGATATACTTTTGAATGATTGAAATGATTAAATGGTGTTTATGGTTGAATTAAATGCGGAAATTTTACCTTATAAATTTTGGAACATTACAGGGGCCTTGTTATTGTGAGATTAGTTGACTTGGGGTTGAGCTTTGCTCTACATCATGCATTGCATATTTGTATATTGTTTTCCTTTTGATGTTCATTGATGTTTTCCTATCTATGTTGCTATAGCATCACACTTTTATCTTTTCCAACGTTTTCCCAAAACGAAAAATTTGATGTTTAATGGCCTTTTTTTTTATTGAAATATGTTTTTTTTTTGTCTAGCCCAATATTATTTACTAATCTTTCCATGTCTAATCATATTTTAACATGTGTTTATTAGAGCAAATGCTTAATAACATTCTGAAGATCAATGAGCTTGATGAATTTTTGAAGATTACTTTGATATTATTTTTGAAATAGTTATACAATTTACTTTTACCTCTTTTTTTAAACCGTGATGTCCTCATATAAGCATCTTAACACTATTTGTTTTTATTTGTTAAAAGAATTTGAAGTTTGAGATTTTTTCTGTAGTTATTAGTTAAGTATTTTTAAAAATGTTTCAAATTTTCTATTTCAAATGATTCATGCAATAGATGTTTCACAATTTGACGTTACAATTCATTGAAAGATGCACACCATGAATCTTCTAATCTATAAGAGATTGAAGTGGGTTAAATTGCGTGAAAATAATGTATTTACAAATATTGCTTTCAGTTAGCATATCCAAATTTTCTTGTGCTATAAAATATCTCAAACCTTTTTTTTTTTTTCTTTTTTTGTTAAATTAAAGTCGCAATTTGTAATGAAAATAAAAGTTTATAATCTTGGTCCTATTTCGCATAAGTTATCCTTCAAAATTAACAGCTTAACATCCCTTACAAAAGTCAGAATTTGACCTTCTAGCTCACTTATAATTATTGATCATTAAAATATCAACACTTACGTTTAATTAGTTTGAACTCAAACATCATCAACCAATATTTTCTTGTCGAAATTAAATATTAATTCTTTTGTTTGGAGTCCTAATAATGTGACAAATTTTAATTAGAACACATTAAACTGTTTTCTAATATACAAAGATTGATGTAAACGTACAATTATTCATATAACATAGGTAAACAAAAAATAAAACAGGATGTTTTCAGAAATTAAAGAACCAAAATGTATTACAATCCTACTATAATTGAAATTCGTATCTTTATTGATTATAAAAGATTCAAATTGCTAATAACTAAAACTTAACATATAAACCCCAAGTCATACCAAAAAAACATATTTTTCCATCTGCAGGCGGTCTCTATATTTCCGTTGAATCCTTCCATATTTCTTTACCATTTTTTTATATTTCATTTTCTTTTTAACCTTTTCTGATTCCTTTGAACCATGAATCACAAGAATCCATTGAACTACATTTCTTAAAGCAGAAAACTTAGTAGCAGAATCATGTCCACACAAAAGTTTGTACTCATCGTGTTCTTGATTTTAGTCTCAGGTAATTCTTGTTAGTTGTTATCCCTTCTAACTATTTCGACATTTATAAATGGAAGTTCATAAGTAAAAGCCAGAAAATACCCAGTTTTAAGTAACTCAAATGCTTTTAATTGTTTTTTAAACGAATTCGGTTTCTTGAGAAGGTTTTATGGATTGTTAACTTGCATTTAATGACTGAAACAATGATTTCAGGAAGAGAAGCCATTGGAGACTTATTGGACTTCGACAAGGAGGTACTTCTGGATTTGAGATCATTCCTAGAACAGGGAAATAAAGTTAATCAACGTGATTACAACCAATGGGACCCACAAGCGTCTTCCCCATGCACATGGCCGGGAATTTCATGCTCCGGCAACCGAGTCGTCGGGATAAACCTCTCCAACAACAATATCGCCGGGAAGATTTTCAAGAACTTCTCGGCGTTGACGGAGCTTGCCTACCTCGACTTATCAACCAACAACATCGGCGGCAGCATTCCGGTGGATTTGGGTAACTGTAAAAGCCTCAAAGTATTGAACTTGTCACACAACATGATTGATAGTGAGCTTAATTTGACTGGATTTGGTAGTCTGGAAGTTCTTGACTTATCTGTCAACAGACTCTCGGGTGATATTTTCATGAGTTTTCCGATGATTTGCAGCAGTCTGGTGGTTGCTAATCTCTCGGCAAATAATTTCTCCGGTGAAATTGGAAACTCAATTGATGGGTGCCCAAAGCTGGAGTACGTCGATCTGAGTGCAAATTCTTTGACCGGAAACCTGTCGTTTGGATTCCACAGGTTCAAGGGGTTTGCAGTGTGCGAAAACCGGTTAAATAACGACCTCCAGAACTGGATTTTCGCAGACAACTGCAGTTTACAGGCGTTGGACCTGTCGGAAAACGCATTCACCGGAGAAATCCCGACGACCATTTCAAATTGCATGAATTTAACAATCTTGAACTTGTGGGGAAACTACTTTTCTGGGAAAATTCCAGGAGAGCTTGCAGTAATTCCAAATCTTCAACAGCTTTACTTAGGCAACAACACCCTCATCGGCGAGATTCCGGCGACTTTACTCGGTTTGCAGAACCTGGAGTTCTTGGACTTAAGCAGGAACAATTTTGGAGGCGATATACAAGAGATATTTGGCCGGTTGACTCAAGTAAAAACCTTGCTCCTCCATTCAAACAACTACACCGGCGGGTTAATGTCATCTGGAATACTCCGGCTACAAAATCTTTCAAACCTAGATTTGAGTTACAACAATTTGTCCGGCGAGTTACCGGTCGAAGTCTCTCAAATGGAAAGTTTGAAGTTCATCTTTCTTGCAAACAACCAATTCTCCGGCAGCATACCTTCAGAATATGGAAACATGCAAGGACTTCAAGCTCTCGATCTTTCTAATAATCATTTAACCGGATCAATCCCATCAAGTTTTGGACAATTGACGTCCCTTTTATGGTTGATGATCGCAAACAATTCTTTAACGGGTGAAATACCACCGGAATTAGGGAATTGTAGGAGTTTGTTGTGGCTAAATCTTCAAAACAACCAATTTTCCGGTCATTTTTCACCGGCGTTAACCAACATGGGCAAGAACGCGACACCAACTTTCCTAGTAAACAGACAAGACACTCTCATTGCAGACTCAGGAGAATGCTCGACACTCAGAAGATGGATTCCGGCGGATTACCAGCCATTCAGTTTTGTATATACGCTTCTTAACATGAAGAAATGTAAGAATTTGTGGGATAAGTTGCTCAAAGGATACGGGATTTTTCCGGTTTGTCTCCCTGAAACGAACGTTCGAGTAGAAACAATATCCGGATATATTCAACTCAGTGGGAATCATTTATCTGGGCAAATACCTTCAAGTATCGGGAAGATGCGTGACTACAGCATGGTGCACTTCGGGGGTAACCAATTTTCCGGCACACTTCCGGCGGAGATCGGCGATATGGCCCTCGTTGTGTTCAATATTTCTCAGAACGAATTCTCAGGCCGAGTTCCGATGGAGCTTGGCAACCTCAAGTGTTTGAGGAATCTTGATTTATCATATAACAATTTCTCAGGGACGTTTCCGACGAACTTGAACAATCTGACAGATTTGAGCTGCTTTAATGTCTCCTACAATCCGTATATCTCCGGTTACATTCCAGACACAGGACAACTTGCCACTTTTGAGATATGGTCGTTCCTCGGTAATCCATTGTTACGCCTGCCTTCTTTCATAAAAAATTCAACAAACAGCTCATCTTCTACCAGTGGGAGATCAATAGCGCCAAAATGGGGAGCGGTTTTGATTTTCGTCTTTCTTTTACTTGCCTTCTTTGTGTGTGGTGTTATGACAATCATAATCTGCATGGCCACCAAGTCCACCATGGAACCACCACAGTTTCTTCTGCCGGAAATAAAGCCACGAAATGGCTATGATGACTCTTCACCATGGTTATCAGATGGGGTGAAGGTAATCCGTTTGGACAAAACCGCGTTCACGCATGCAGACATTTTGAAGGCCACAGGAAACTTTTCGAATGATAGAATCATTGGAAGAGGTGGTTTTGGGACGGTTTACCATGGTGTTTTGCCGGATGGGAGGGTAGTTGCAGTGAAGAAGAAGCTAAGAGAAGGCATAGAGGGGGAAAAAGAGTTTAAAGCCGAAATGGAAGTATTAACAGGAAACGGGTTCGGGTGGCCCCACCCGAACCTCGTTACACTATATGGATGGTGTTTGGATGGATCTGAAAAGTTATTGGTTTACGAGTACATGGAGGGTGGTACATTAGAAGATGTGATTCACGATCGAATTGGGTTCCCATGGAGGCGGCGAATCAATATTGCCATTGATGTTGCACACGCACTTGTGTTCTTACACCATGAGTGTCATCCTCCGATTGTTCATCGAGATGTAAAAGCTAGCAATGTGTTACTAGACAAGAAGGGGACGGCTCGTGTGACGGATTTTGGGTTGGCTAGGGTGGTTGATGGTGGTGGTAGTCATGTTAGCACGATGGTGGCCGGGACAATTGGGTATGTAGCACCGGAGTACGGCCAAACATGGCAAGCCACAACAAAAGGTGATGTCTATAGCTACGGTGTATTGGTGATGGAGTTGGCGACAGGGAGGAGGGCGGTGGAAGGAGGAGGAGAGTCTTTGGTAGAGTGGTCGAAAAGGGTGATGGGGCGTTGGTCCTTGATTCCGGTGTCACTTATGGTGTCCGGACTAGCCGAAGGGGCGGCGGAAATGCGTGAATTGTTGCGATTGGGAGTTAGGTGCACTGTGGATGCACCTCAATCCCGACCTGATATGAAGGAGGTGCTAGAAACATTGGTTCGAATTTCGGCTAGGTCAAAAGGATTTTAAATATGTGAATGTAAATGTAGAAATATGTATGTTGTATTTAAATGTTAAACGTATCAATTAATCTTACTAAAACTCCATTTTAATAACTATTTATTAGACCATTTCAATCCAACATTGTTTCTTTTACACCACAATAATGTAAAAAAAGAAAAATAAAGCAAATAGTATTTCATCATGGCACATCATTATTGTTTAAATCATTTTCTATACCAAAAAATTATATTCCCTAATATATATAGGGGTATTCGTTTGGGTGGATCAGTTTGATCCGATCCAATCAAGTAAATCCAAATGAATTTTGGTTGTCAATACATGGAGCCGAATAGTCCAAACTAATTTCATATCCGATCCGATCCAACCAAATTACTGTTCGGTTGAATCGGTTTTTACAATTCGGTTTTTAAGAGGCAAGACATTTTAAATAATGTATAACTTAAATATTAGTTAACTATTTAAAAGTAACTAAATAAAACTTTTTAGCTATGAATTATAATTTATAAACAACTATTAATAAAATTAGTTATAGTTTAATATTTCATTGAGAAAAAACTTTTGATAAGAAGTACGTATTAAAATACTATCTTGGTTGAAAGTTTCTAATAATTAAAAAATAATTTAGTAAATTTATAAATGATTAAAGATATATAGTAAAAATAAATAATAAGTTGTTGTTCGGTTTTTTTGGACTATTCGGTTCTTATTTTATAAACCAAAATCAATCCGACATCAAAAAATAATAATTCGGTTTAGCTTAAAATCAATCCAAAAATCCGAATAAAACCAAATAGTCTAATCCAAATTGTCTGATTGGACAATTCGGTTTTAACCAAATAGTGAACAGCCATATATATATATATATATATATATATATATATATATATATATATATATATATATATATATATATATATATATATATATATATATATATATATATATATATATATTCTTGGATTCTAAAAAGAACACCCTCAACTTGTTAATTTTTACATGTTTATTTACAATGTTTTTATGCAAAAGCTTTATAAAATTTGTCATTACAAAAATATAATCAAATTAATTATTTGTATATTATTAATTCGAATTAGATGTTATTTAATTAAAATGGCATTTGTTAAATTATAAACTATATTTATAAAATATTTAAAATATTAAATAAAGTCAAAACATTAAGATAAGTTTTATATTAATTAATATCAATTCAACACATAACATAATATTATAATAAATAATTATTATGTTTAGGATGTACATACTCTTGGACTAAGGTGTCTAAACTCATAAATAAATTGATAAAAACTTGCAAATAGAAGGAAAGTCTTTTTGGGTTGTCTTCATAATCAGAAATAGCTAGAAATGATATTAGGAGAGAGAAAAAAAATATTTTTTTAATATATTGTGTGATTAATATATTAATTGGAGATCGATAATTGATATATTAATTTGTTATGTGATTAATAAATTAACATGAGATCAATAGTTAAGTAATTGATTTGTTAATTTATACGGTTAATAAATTAATAAGAAATCAATTATAATTAATTAATTATTAATCAGAATTAATCATGAATTAATTTGGGATTAATTGCATTAATTAAAGGTGCAAGGGATGAATTGTAATTGTTCAGTAGTTGAACAAAAGAAGCAATTCTAGAACCCTTCATGGCATGGATGGTTTTGGAGGCTCTTCTACTGTTTCTGGAAGCCTCTTGGATGTAGATAAGGAAATGATTTGAATTATGATTAAATTTATTATTTAATTAATTCATATCTGCCTTTCCCTGCAAGTTACCTAAACTATAAATAGGACCCCAAGGCCATCATTTCATTGATACCTTTACCTGTAAGTATAGGAACGAAATTTCTTCATCTCTCCTCTCTTTCCTCATCATTTTAGGGTCTCTAGGGTTTAGGTGTGAGCCATTAGAGACATCATATTTTTGGTGCTTGTTTTCCAAGGCTTTCAAGAAGGAATTTTGTTTGGTTATTTACTATAATAATCAAGAGGTATGTAAACCTAAGTCTATACTTATTTTCGATTACTATAGAGTTTCTTTAGGGTTCTTGATGTTTATAGTTTATTGCTATCAACAGAGAAAACATAGATCCAAATAGGTTGCATGTGAACTTAAGAGTTGAGTATTTTTCAGCCTCATGCATATATTTATAACCTATAAAACTCATCAGTTGTAAGAGCCATAGTTTTCTAGTTGATTGTGCATAATAGTTGTAACACTCAAAAAATCATAAAAATTTAAAACTTGTCAAACACAATCATTAAGCATCATTGTTTACAAAAGACTATTGTTTCAAAAGTAAAAGTAATGTTAGAATGTCCCAAAAGTCAATATCATGAAAAATAGGAGGATGTGCATGGTCAGGCCTTCGCTTTCCCACGATCCTCTGAAGTACCTGAAACAATAAACTAAAACTGTAAGCCAAATCTTAGTGAGTTCCCCCAAAGTACCAACACACTACAAAACTAACAAAGCATGCAAATATGAGCCTTCAGCCTGACTAGACCGCCTCGCAGGGCCTACAACCTATCTGGACCGCTCTACGAGCCTTCGGTATGACCGGACCACTTCGCAGGGCCTATAGCCTATCCGGGCCTTCAGCATGACTGGACCGCCTCGCAGGGCCTACAACCTATCCGGACTGCCCCGGGTGTCTTGACCTTCAGCACAAAGCAGGACCGCCTCAACCCAACCACAATATGTCCACATATGTAACAGATAAAAATAAACACAGAACCAACAAATACAGATAATCATGCAGATCTACAAATCAGCCATATACTAACATAGTACTATCCTATAACTAGGATACATAACCTAGTGGGTCGACATTGGTGCCTTCGACCCATAGGTACAATGAGAAAAGCTCACCTCTCAATCTGAAATGATCGCTGAACAGGACACAACTCCGAATACTAGCTCTACCGGTCACCTCTCCAACAAATAGTAACCAATTCTCAAATACAACTCAAAATACCCAAAATACCCCTATGTCAAACTTGGCCAAAGTCAATGTCCACTACAGCAGGTCGCCACGTTGTGGCCACCAAATGAAAAAACAGTCGAGTCCCAGCCCAACCACAACGCCGCAGAGACCTTGGTTACGTCGTCTGCATTGGGCTCCCCGACAACTGAATGTATTAAGTCGATTTCCTTGATCTTAAGGGCTCCGAATGCCACACCTGGTCCATTCTAATTTCCAAGTGGATAAAGTTTCCAACTTTATCCCTCTAGACTATTTAAGGGATAGAGATCCCATTTTTAGACCTCAAAAAGGGCAAGAACAAAACTTGGCTTAACCCATTAAGCACTTTCTCTTGAAGACTACAAGATCCCTTAATACATAATGTTTCTAGCATCAAATAACAACATAAAAATCCTTACTTTCTAGACATGCATGTCCAATGCATGTCTTGGACTCTATTAGGTGTAAATGAAGGGTTTTGACCAAATCTTCCATGCATGATGGTAAAACTCAATGCTAATCCAGATACAAAGCATCTAAGGTCCAAAATGACATGGAGATTCATAAATTTTGCAACTTTATGGGATTTCACCACCCAAAAGTCAAGGACATGAAGTTTAAGGCATAAAAACCTAGATCTATGTACCATAAAATAAAAAGTTAGGAACTTGGGGACTTACAAGAGTCCAGAAGATGCACAATGAGATGGTGAGAAGAGTTGCTTGCTGAATCCAAGCCTAGAAGTCAACTCCTTCTTCTTAAATTCCGAAAAATCAACACAAAAAGCTTAGACAACAAAAAAGGAGGCTTGGGTTTGCTTAGAGGCTGAGAGAGTGTGATAGAGGCTGAGGGTGCGTAACCCTAGCCATCACATTACCTTAAATACGGAGTAAACCCGGGAGATTAGGGTTTTTCATTAAATAGCTGCCACGTTGTGGCCATAGCCTGCCACGTAGTGGCGGTGATTTAAACCCGCAATACAATGACTGTCACAACTAGCATTTTTAGCTAGGAAATTCTATTCTCATGTAAACATCATCTATTGTAAGGAAAGTACTCTAAAGTGAAAAATCATACTCTATGCTTAATCAACCATTCGTTTGAATCCAAACTCTTGATTTAAGTTCAAAACATAATACAATACATCTCATATTGATTGAAAACCCTAGAAATCCTGGTTCAAGTATTTATGGACTAGGATGCTCTTATTGGGCCTAATGGACCAATAAACTTTCAATGTGACTATTTTGTGCCAAGAAACCCTATTTGGGCTCTAAGTGGACCCACATCAATGTGATTAGGGTATTTTGGGTCATTTGGGCCTAGAATAATCCATCCTACTCCTAATGGGCCATGTTGGGCCATAAATGATTTCATTAGCCCTATTGGGTCGTAAACTACTCCCTTGGGTTTCATGGGGCCGTGAACTTCCATAAAGGCCCAATGGGCCGAAAACTATTCATTTTGGGCCTCATGATTTCGAGCTAAGTCTAGGAATGGCCCAAACTATCTCACCTCCTTTCCTCCTAGCCCATTCTCGGCCTAAATTAAAACAAAAAAAGCATTTGCATGGAGAAAAGAGGTGACACCTAATTATTACTTAGTGGTAATCCATGCAATATCCTCCATATATCTAGGATTAAACCTACATGTAATAACCAAACTAACCCCTCTCTCTTCCCTCTTATCTCTCTCAGCCAAAGAACACCCCCCCACACACACACTTCCACTTTCAAACTCTCTCAAATATTCTCTCAAGAACTCTCATTTCCTCTTTAAAATTTTGTGAGTTAGTGTGGGTGTTTCAAGAGAACTTCATCAAGAACTCATCCATTGTGGTAAGATCCTACAAACCCAAGTGTTATACTTCATCTTTAAACTCATTCACTCCTCTTACACCCATGTTTTCGTGAATCATGCTTCTTAGAACCATCTAAGTCCGAAAATCCTCCTCAAGAAGCTTCCTAAGGCCGAGATCTACTCAATCTATCACCAAGAACCGAAAACACCAAAGCAATGTGAGTTCATACCCCCTTCTTTTTGGTTTTCATAATGTTTTGGGGGAGAATACAAGTTGTGTTGTGTAGATCTATGTGTATATGCATGATTTTGTGTGTTTTCATGATATATGTTGTGATATGTGTTTTACTTTTGGAGTTTTACTTGAAGTTTAGCACTTGGATCTTCATAAAAACCTTGAGAAAAGTATGTGTTATCACATATATTACATGTAAACGTGTAGATATGGGATTTATACACTTAAAATAGCAAAAATAAGTGTTGTGTTCAAACATGGATAACTTAAACTCAAAAATCAGCCTTTGACAGAAACGTTTTGGTCTAATCTTGGACTGTTTTGACCACCTTAATGGAAATATTTTTCAACACCGTTTTACATTCAACACTTTCAGGTTTATACCTTTAAAATGACTACTCTCACGTTTTCATACGATTTTTCTACAATTTTTGGCGAATTTTACAAAACTGCCTATCATATTTGAAATAATCTCGGACCAGTCTGTGAAGGTGAGCAATTTCACACTGGTTTGAGGCCATTAAAAATTTTGGAGAAAAATTGTGAACAAAGTAGACAAAATTTCCAAACTACCATAGTTTACGGATCCAAATTCTGACTTACGATGATTTTTCTACAAATTTTCCAACAACCGGGTCAGAAAAGTCAAAAACCAGAAAAAATATTTTTAACTTACTAAAAGTGTTTAAACTTGTGTTAGATGCAAGACTTGGCCTTTAAAAGACCCCAAAATGTTATTTTTACTAATATCGGGCCTTAAGTGTAAATTTTTGGCTTACTGGGCCAAGAGTGTCATTTTTACAAAAAGTGGGCCTTTTATATCATTTTATTAAATAATTGAGCTAAAACTAACAATATAATAACAAACGGGCTAATTAGGTCAGTTTCATGTTTATTGGGCCTTAGTGACCCATTAATATGTTTGATAGGTCCTGAATACTATTTATTTGTTTATTGGGCCTCACTGGCCCATTAACATGTGCGACGGACCTTGGATACTATTTGCGTGCTATTTGGGCCTATAAATACCTTACATGTGAAATGGGCCTTAGTTGTCCTTTTACATATATTTTGGGCCCATGTTATATAATCTCATTCCTTTCGAGCCTGAAAATGACTTACGTGTTTAGTGAGACTCAGTGGTCCGCTTACATGGTTCATTGGGCCCGGAATGAGTTTTATATGTTTCTCTTCGCGTAAAATTCGATTAAGGATCTAGTGAGACGTGTCGGTTGACACCTATTGAGTGTACGATCCTAGCCTGTAGTTATAACCAGAATCTCTTGGAGGGAGAGCGGGGTTTTGTGTATAGATCTATACGGGGATGACACCCCACAACTGAGCTGTTCACTACAGTTAGACTACATCAGTCTAGGGTGACGATAACCTTATTCTATTTTTCCGTCGGCGTTCACAAATGCCAAGACAGGCGAATTTGTCATTAATCAGTATGGTTATGACGGCTCATTTAGAGGAATTAACGTTATAAATTTACGGGAGACCATTCTTTTCTTTTCTTCTTTGGATTATTCAGAAACATACTCGTACTGGTACTCAACCTCGAGGGTTGGTATGGCATCATTCTCTTTTTCAGACAACATAGGGTTGTCTGGGGGCATTCTCTTTACATCCTATTTACCTTTCCTGTATTATCTTTATACATTCTAATAAACAATAATACACATGCATTAATACAAGATCTGACACAAACATCCTAAACTGTTTTCAGAAAATATAGGATTTTCTGGTGGTTTCAAAGTTGTACAAATCATTTTCACAAACATGCTTATGAACTCACCAACATTTTTATGTTGACCTTTTTAAATTAACTTGTATTCTCAGGAAACCGTTGAAGTAGGTTGAGCGGAACAAACTAATGGATATTTTGTTATATTTTGTTTCATCATACTCTGAATATTTTGTCATGTAATATTCAAATACAATACTCGATGTAAACAATGAACATTGTTATATTACATGTGCGGTGATGATGATGTTATGTTTCAATTATATACTCTGTGATGATACAACAACAATGGAGTCACGCTCAAGCCCCCGGACGTTTCCGCCGTCTGGTTCGGGGGTGTGACAATGACCATAGCTACGTCGTGTGATGCCTTCACCATGACGTGGTGCTGCCCAATATCCAAAATATAATAATTAAAGTACCTCCAAGAATTCGGATGTTACAATAGTGAATAGATCAAAATTAGGGTTTATAGAAATTAAACCCTAAAGGCTAGAATTTTTGCATAAGGCTAGGGTTCTTGAAACCTTAGCCTCCACGCCTTAAATTTTGAAAAAGGATAGGGTTCCTTAGGGTTTTCTAGTTTCTTTAATTATTATTTTAATAGCCTTAAAATAGAATAATTAAAATTGGATAACACATACCCTAATTTTCGAAAATTAGATAGGGTTTTGGATTAAGATTAAATTTGAATTATTTACTTAATTGTTTAATAGCAAATAATTATTTAATCCATAAATGATTTAAATTAATTTAATTACTAGTTAATTAAAGGATAAAGATTAAATCATAACTGGTTTAAATTTAATTAAATTAAAAAATTTAATTATAGATAATTAAAAGTGTAAACCAAGGTTGTCAAGATCGGGATCCTATGTAGGATCGTTTTTGGGTTTGCAAGATTGGGATCGGGATTCTAAGATCCCACAAAATAAAACATAATTTTAATTTATAATTTTAAAACATGAAAAATATTTCAAACATTCAATTTTTCGTTCAAAAATTATAAGGACTTCAAAATATTAGTTAGAAGTCACAACACAAAATGATAAACAGTAAATCGGTAAAGGGTAAAATGCATAAAGTGGTAAAATATTTATTTGAAAAAAAAAATCAAGGGAAGGTAGGATCGGATCGGATCTCGATCCTACGATCCTACCTACGATCTTATGACTCTACCTGCGATCCTACCCCAAATACGATCCGTTTACGATCCGAATCGTTTTTCATACCTAGGATTGTATGATCGTACGATCCTACGATAAGGATCGCGATTTTGACAACCATGGTTTAAACATTGTATTTTGAAATGTTTTAAAATACACCTTATATATATTATTAAATTAATTACTATAAGTATAAGAATATGTCAGTCGAATCGGTAGTATGCCTCATTCACGAAGCCATACTATAAGAGTGGTATAAGGAAGCAGCCTATAAAATGGCCGTTGAATGGGTGTCCAATCTCACCCACCACTCCTTTGTTTGGTGTGATGCATGTGAATCTTGGTCCTTGGAAAATTATGACTAATTAATTGATCACATGTTTATGTGAGGCAAGTGAAGGACTGATGGATTTAATACATGTTGATATGGACTATTTAGATCCACCACAAAGGACGATAGCTCTATTCGTCATGATTTACTGATGCTTCAGTAAATATGGTTGTGTTTATAAGATTAAGCATAATTTTAATACTTTGAATAGATTCAAAGAGTAGCAGAACAAATAGAAAAATTTATTAGGTAGAAAGATAAAAGTTTATCCAATATGAAAGGAAAGGAGTGTACTCTAGTATCATGTTTTATGACCATCTTAGTGATTGTGGATTTATATTACAATCGATCCTCGTAGAACATCTTAGTGAAATTGTATGACTAAGAAGAGGAATTGGATATTGTTGGAAATAGTTCGATCAAGAGATGAGTCATACTTCATTCCAAATCAAGTTGTAGAGCCATGCTCTAGTAACTCTGAATCATATATTGAAACTCTTTTCATACTAAGAAGGTTGAAAACACCTCGAAATATGTGGAGTAAAAATGTTTTCTTACTCTAGCACATATAAAATTGGAGTTGTGATGTTTTCGTTAAGCGAGAAACAAAAGATAAACTAAGACCTATTGTGATGCTCGTGTTTCTAGGCGACACATTAAAGATGATGTAATAGTCTACGCCAACCTTTGTAATTTGATTTGAAATAATAAGATGTATTATTTGAGTATTATGTGTTTTATGCTTAATTATTATAATTTAAGCAACCTCGTGTTTCTGGACGTACTTATGCCTCGGGAAAACATCCCGGTTTTATCGGAAACGATCGTTTTAAGAAATGAAGTGCTGCCCGGTTATCGTTAAATCAAGTGAGTGTGTAGTCACTTTCATCTTACACGTAGATATGATGTATTTTCTATAAAATACGTGCTATGTGTAATTATATTCTTTGTTTATTTGAGATGGGCGTTGAATAGATATTTTATACAAGTTTAAAATTGTATATGTATTTTTATCTACAAATATTTTTGGTAAAACATGGGTAGATGAAATAGTTGATCTGTGTTAAAATGATGAGAGGCCTCCATGTTGTTGTTGTTGTTGTAGTTATCTAGCAGAGTATAGATGACGACCACAAACCTTTCAAGACAGTAAAATGGAACGCTAGCAGGTTCGCAACCTGTAGGTGTTGGTGAACTATATGTTCGCTGGTGTACTCCATCCCCCTCATGGTTGCCTTATTTGACATAAATTGCTGAGGAATCCCTAAAGCAGTGTTGTCACCCCGATGAAAATCCTTAGACTAGGTCCCTTATGATAGGTGTTTAGGGACGTAAAGTCAGGATAACGAGAATGGGTAATCAGGGTTATTGTTGGTTGATGAAATTAAGAAATTTATTTTTGGTTGATGAATTTAATAAATTTATTATTATTTGTGGGTTGAAAACCCTATATGCTCACCAGGCTCCCACGCCTGACCCACTCAGCTTTTTGTATTACAGCTAGTAGACCCATAACATAGTTTGGATGATGACGAGGGATTTTTGGATTATAGGCCAGTAGATGTAAATATCTATTGTAAGGCTTATAATGTACTGTTTATGCTTTTGGTCTGTATCAGAACTTGACATCCCGAGGTTTTGATATATAATGAAAATATATATTTCTTTAAGAAATGTTTTGATAAATTTTTATCATGTTTTGTTCTGGGGACAAATTCCACAACATCTTTTAAAAAGATAACTCTGATTCTATTTTAAAAGCATAAACTAAATCGGTCTTTTCTGGCCGAGAAATTTGGGGATGTCACAGTTGGTATCAGAGCATTAGTTTAAGCGAACTAGGAATTTGTAGGATTTCTAGACTTAAACTTAGAATGCTAAGTGATAATCGTGAGATGAGTGTCTACCATATTTTAGACACGAGCACTAGTTTATTTTAGGGAAGATGCCTAAAATACTTTTATGTGCTAAGTGCTATATTTTTGCCATATATGCCATTATTTGTTCGGATCTTTGGTCTGTTGCCGACCGGATCTGGAAACCTTATGTGTTTAGGATTCTAAGAGTACGATTATGATATTAAAACTAGCATGTAAACGTTTCAAATTGATAAGGAGAATTTAAAAATCTATTGTGAATAAAGATGTAAATTCGCCTTATTTGGTATATAGATCAAAATGGCAAGAACTCGAAGTGGAGCTGGAAATGCAGATAGAAATCAGCAACCTCAACCCCAAGTGATGGTACATGTGCCAATAGTAGAAGCTGCACCAGAACCCATCACCATGGCTGGAGTAGAAGCCATGATTCAGACAATGATGACTGAACAAAGGGAGGAAATGAGGAAAATATTGCTGAACAACAGGTGTGAACCTTCGATTCCTGTTGAAAAACATTAATTAAATGATAGTCAGTCTGGGGAAGGAAACTACAGTAGATCTGTTGGTCAAACTGAACCGCTTGTGGTTAGGAGAAATAACCACGAGGATAGAGTGGAGAGAAATGCATGCAAGTATAAAGACTTTATGACTTGCAAGGCATCAACTTTCCCTGGAAAAGAAGATCCCGTCGGAGTAATGGATTGAATCTCGGAAATGGAATTGGATTTCATGACATGTGGTTGCCAAGGCAAGTTACAGACCATATTTGCAGTGCGTCAGTTCAGAGGTGGCGCTGTTCGCTGGTGGAACACTTTGGGAAAGACCCTAAGCCCTAATGAGCCACTGCAACTAACTTGGGCAGAGTTCTTGGTGCAATTCAAGCGCAAGTACTGTTCGGTCCAAAATGTGCTTGAACTAGAAAACCAATTTCTGACATTAAAGAAGGGAAGTATGACCATTGATGAATACACCAATAACTTCACAAAAATAAAATGAAGTGTGCTTTGCGTATTGTCCCAGATGAGCTGACGAAAATAGACAGGTACCCAAAGGGACTTCCATGGGAATATGCAGTGCCAGTGCGTCAGGCACTTACTTTGGAGGCAGCTATCTGGGCTGCCAAGTCTGTTGAAGATATGATTAAGGGGAGAGCCGCCAGCAAGGCTGAAGTTGGCGAAAAACGAAAGTTTGAAGGAACTTCAGATTCCAATAAAATGAACAAATTCTCGAAGACTGGTTCGAGGAAATTCGGAGGAGGAGCCGAAGCGAAGTGGTGTGAAAGGTGTAAGAAGAAACATGCTGGGAAATGTAGCGAGGAAGTCACTTGTTACAAATGTGGAAAGCCTAGGAATTATGCCAATGAGTGCACCTTCAATAAGAAAGTCTGCTATGGGTGCAACGAAGAAGGGCACATTTTGAAGGATTGCCCGAAGAAGAAGGATGCAGTAAAGGCCAATCTCCCTACCAAATCCAAAAGCCAGAGCTTTCCAGATGACACTGGAAGTTGCAAAGGATGCAGTGGATGTCGCATCAGGTACCTTTCTCGTAAACGAATTGTCTGCCCAAATTTTGTTTGATTCTGGAGCCAACTACTTTATTTCGCATAAATTTGGTAGAAAACTAGCTTTGCCTGTTGATAGACTAGTTAATGCTTTAATAGTCGAGGTTGCTAGTGGCAAGTTTGTACCTATTAGCCATCGTATGAAAAACATCTTCATTGACTTGAATGGGAATAAGTTCCACGAGGAATTATTTCCTATTGAGTTAAATGGTTTCGACATCGTGCTGAGAATGGATTGGCTTAGCGCCAATGATGCCGAAATATTGTGCAGGAAGAAGATAGTAAAAGTAAACCCGCCAAGGAAAGAGTCATTTATGGTGTATGGAGACAAACGTAGAGTAAACTCTGGAATCATTTCCCTAATGAAAGCCAAAAAGTGTTTGGCCAAGGGATGTACATCTTATCTAGCATTCGTGATCGATGCTAAGAAGGAAAAGAAGGAGGTGCAGAATATTCCGGTGGTGTGTGATTATCCAGAAGTCTTTCCCGAAGATCTTCCCGGATTACCCCCTGATCAACAAGTAGAATTCCGTATCGACTTGTTACCAGGAACAATGCCAATAACAAAAGCACCGTATCGACTAGCACCAACAGAGATGAAGGAGCTTATGACACAACTTGAGGAATTATTGGACAAAGGTTTTATTCGACCTAGTTCATCACCCTGGGGAGCTCCGATGTTATTCGTAAAGAAAAAGGACGGGAGCATGAGAATGTGTATCGATTACAGAGAGCTGAATAAGGCAACAATAAAGAATAAGTATCCTTTGCCAAGGATTGATGAACTGTTCGATCAGCTACAAGGTTCGAGCTTTTTTTCAAAGATCGACCTAAGGTCAGGATATCATCAGTTAAAGGTGAGAGAGCAGGATATAGAGAAAACTGCTTTCAGAAAAAGATATGGACACTACGAGTTTTTGGTTATGTCATTTGGACTAACCAATGCTCCAGCAGCATTCATGGATTTGATGAATAGGGTTTGTAAACCCCTTCCTTGATAAATCTGTGATAGTGTTCATAGATGACATTTTGATTTACTCGAAAAGCCAAGAGGAGCATGGCAAACACTTGCGAGAAGTGGTAGAAGTCTTAAAGAAAGAGAAGTTGTATGCTAAGTTCTCAAAATGTGATTTTTGGATTCAAGAAGTCCAATTCTTGGGCCATGTGGTCAACCGAGAATGGATAATGGTTGATCCAGCAAAGATTGAAGCTGTGATGAAGTGGGAACAACTGAAAAGTCCCACAGAGATCCGAAGCTTTTTAGGATTAGCTGGATATTACCGAAGGTTTATCCAAGGCTTTTCTTCGATCGCTACTCCATTAACAGCTTTGACCTACAAAGGAGCTACTTATACATGGAGTGAGAAGCACAAAGAAGCATTCGAGTTGCTAAAGAAGAAATTATGTGAAGCACCGATTCTTTCTCTACCCGACGGAGTTGAAGATTTCGCTTTCTATAGCGATGCATCTGGTGTTGGGTTGGGTTGTGTTCTGACCCAAAGAGAAAAGGTGATCGCGTATGCATCTCGACAGTTGGAAGAGCATGAAAAGAACTACCCCACTCATGATCTGGATTTGGCAGCGGTAGTATTTGCTCTAAAGATATGGAGGCATTACCTCTATGGCACGAAGTGAAAACTTTTCACTGATCATAAGAGTCTCCAATATCTCTTTAATCAGAAAGAATTGAATATGAGGCAAATACGCTGGCTAGAGTTACTCAAAGAGTACGATTGTGAGATACTTTACCACCCCGCTAAAGCCAATGTTGTCGCTGATGCTCTCAGTCGGAAAGTCAATTTTGAAAGAAAAAGTCCAAGAGTGTCGAGAATAGAAGTTGTCTCGACAATTGTGGAAAGTATAAAAAAAGCTCAAGAGGAAGCTTTAGAGAAAAATGACCAAAAAGAAGAATGTTTGGGCAAAACGTTAGTGTTCGATACAAACGGTCAAGGGCTGAAGGTATTCCAAGATAGGATTTGGGTACCTAAGACAGGAGGAATAATAGATCTTCTGATGGAAGAAGCTCACAAGACCATGTACTCGATTCATCCCGGCAGCACGAAAATGTATAGGGATCTAAAACCCTACTACGGGTGGCCGACGATGAAGCTCGATGTTGCTAAGTATGTGGCCGAGTGTGTGACTTGTGCGAGGGTTAATGTACAACATCAGAAACCGTATGGGAGCTTAAAACCTTTACCTGTACCCATGGGTAAATGGGAAGACATCACTATGGATTTTGTAACTAAACTGCCCAGAACAAAAAACAGTCACAACATGATTTGGGTGGTCGTTGATCGATTCACAAAAAGTACACATTTCATAGCAGCCAATGAGAAGTGGTCTATGGAAAAGCTTGCAAAGGTTTACGTGAAAGAGATAGTGAAACCTCATGGTGTTCCCCTGACGATTGTATCATATCGTGATAGTCGTTTCACGTCGAGGTTTTGGAGAAGTATACAAGAGGAATTGGGTATGAAATGGTGTCTAAGTACAGCTTACCATACGCAAACCGATGGTCAGAGCGAGCGAACGATTCAAACATTAGAGGATATGCTATGAGCATGTACCCTGGAATTCCAAGGTAACTGGGATGAACATTTACCTTTGGTAGAATTTTCCTACAATAATAGTTTCCACTCAAGCATAAAGATGACACCTTATCAAGCTTTGTATGGAGAAAAGTGTCGAACGCCGTCGTGTTGGCTGGAAGCTTGGGAAAAGCAGTTTATGGGACCTGAAAAAGTCCATTAGACTGCTGAAAAGTTGAAAGTGATTAGGGAAAGGATGTTAGCAGCTCAAGATCGTCAAAAGAGCTATGCTGACAAGAAAAGAAAACCGATAACATTCAAAGTTGGAGGTTCGGTTTTACTTAAAATCTCGCCGTGGAAAGGACTTATAAGATTTGGTAAAAGGGGAAAGTTAAGTCCAAGATTTATTGGACCGTTTAAAGTTCTTCAGAGAATTGGGAACCAAGCTTACAAGCTACAACTACCAGAAGAACTAGATGGTATTCATAACACTTTCCATGTGTGTTATTTGAGGAAGTTCACGGGAGATGTACCCGACATCATTCCAATTTCTGAATTAAGGTTGGATGAAAGTAAGAGGTTAATTGAAGAACCGAAGCCAATTGTTGACCGTAAGACTAAGAAGTTACGACGCAAGATGGTCGATTTAGTGCTTGTACGATGGAAACATACGAATGGGCCAAATCTCACCTGGGAAACGGAGAGTGACATGATAAGTGGCTATCCGTATTTGTTTGTTGATGTGTGATTCTGGGGACGGAATCATCCTAAGGGGGAGAGAATTGTAACGCTCGTTTTCTAGGCGAGACATTAAAGATGATGTAATAGCCTAGGCATACCTTTGTAATTTGATTTGAAATAATAAGATGTATTATTTGAGTATTATGTGTTTTATGCTTAATTATTATAATTTAATAAATTAAGGATAAAAACAAGCGTCGAAAATAAATGTTAGATAAAGCCGATATGTATGAAGAAACTTGTAGTGGATGAAATAAGGATTCCGGAGATATATAAAGAATACCGAAATCCGAGTTATAACGAAGAAGTTATGACATGTCGAAGTTTCGCGACAGAACCGACACGACGCGGTATGACGTAAAAAGTGAATTTACGATAAAGTGCTTGTTAGCCTTAGCGATCTAAACGAAAGCCATAGTGTTCGTTAAACCGAGAGCGTGCATAAAAAGAATGCCCAAATCTGACTTCGAATGAGGAAGTTATGAATTTTCTAAGATTCGGCATAGCAGTATGCAGCCCGAAACTCGCATTTTAGATCGAGTGATTTTTAGCCGAAACAATCTAAATGAGAATCGAAGATCTCGTCGATAGTAGTGTAACGACAAAAAGACAGACGAAAACGGACGTCGGATGAAGAAGTTATGAATTTTTAACGGACATTTCCTGTCCCGGCCTGTTAAAAATATAACTTTAAAATTTAAATCAAAATTAGTCGACGGAGTCTAAACAAAAGTTGTAGAGCATAGTCTCACCTACGCGTGGACATAAAGAACGTCAAAAACGGAGTTTGTATGCGAAAGTTACGAATTTTTGAAGTTTGGAAAATGGGAGTACGCCCCGCGTACATGAGTACGCCCAGTGTACTCATGTGTGTGATCAGGAGTTGGCCACGTTGCCTACTTCCTCTCATGCGACACGTATCTTGTACCATCGACACGTCTAATGCCACGTATCACCCTACCCCCAACGTACGAAGGCTTACGCCCCGCGTAGAGCACCGCTGAGCAGTACACCCAACATACACCATATTTACGCCCAAGGTAATGCTGAGCCTCGGGCACAACAAATAGCACCCGATGCCATCCGATTTTAGGTTGCAAACTTCCATTCTCCCACCCTATATGTTCTTCTATACTGCAAAAATTACCCCCAAGCCTATTTTATCATTCTAGCATCATAAGCAAGTCCCGGAGAGCCCGAAGATCCCGAGAAAAATAGTTTTCGAGTCGATACTCTGCCCGCGTGAAGCCCGGTTTTTGGGAAAACATCCTGGTTTTATCGGAAACGATCGTTTTAAGAAATGAAGTGATGCCCGATTATCGTTAAATCAAGTGAGTGTGTAGTCACTTTCATCTTACACGTAGATATGATGTATTTTCTATAAAATACGTGCTATGTGTAATTATATTCTTTGTTTATTTGAGATGGGCGTTGAATAGATATTTTATACAAGTTTAAAATTGTATATGTATTTTTATCTACAAATATTTTTGGTAAAACATGGGTAGATGAAATAGTTGATGTGTGTTATAATGATGAGAGGCCTCCATGTTGTTGTTGTTGTTGTAGTCATCTAGCGGAGTATAGATGACGACCACAAACCTTTCAAGACAGTAAAATGGAACGCTAGCAGGTTCGCAACCTGTAGGTGTTGGTGAACTATATGTTTGCTGGTGTACTCCATCCCCCTCATGGTTGCCTTATTTGACATAAATTGCTGAGGAATCCCTAAAGCAGTGTTGTCACCCCGATGAAAATCCTTAGACTAGGTCCCTTATGATAGGTGTTTAGGGACATAAAGTGAGGATAACGGGAATGGGTAATCAGGGTTATTGTTGGTTGATGAAATTAAGAAATTTATTTTTGGTTGACGAATTTAATAAATTTATTATTATTTGTCGGTTGAAAACCCTATATGCTCACCAGACGGAAACGGACGTCGGATGTAGTGTAACGGTAAAAAGAATCGAAGATCTCGTCGATAGTAGTGTAACGGTAAAAAGACAGACGGAAACGGACGTCGGATGAAGAAGTTATGAATTTTTAACGGATATTTCCTGTCACGGCCTGTTAAAAATATAACTTTAAAATTTAATCAAAATTAACCGACGGAGTCTAAACAAAAGTTGTAGAGAATAGTCTCACCTACGCGTGGATATAAAGAACCTCAAAAACAGAGTTCGTATGCGAAAGTTATAAATTTTTGAAGTTTGGAAAATGGGAGTACACCCCGTGTACATGAGTACGCCCAACGTACTCATGTGTGTGATCCGGAGTTGGCCACGTTGCCTACTTCCTCGCATGCGACACGTATCTTGTACCAGCGACACGTCTAATGCCACACATCACCCTACGACCAGCGTACGAAGGCTTACACCCCGCGTAGAGCACCGCTGAGCAGTACGCCCAGCGTACACCATATTTACGCCCAGCATAATGCTGAGCCTCGGGCACTATAAATAGCACCCGATGCCATCCGATTTTAGGTTGCAAACTTCCATTCTCCCACCCTATAATTTCTTCTATACTGCAAAAATTACCCCCAAGCCTATTTTATCATTCTAGCATCATAAGCAAGTCCCGGAGAGCCCGGAGATCCCGAGAAAAATAGTTTTCGAACCGAAACTCTGCCCGCATGAAGCCCGGTTTCTGGGAAAACATCCCGGTTTTATCGGAAACGATCGTTTTAAGAAACGAAGTGCTGCCCGATTATCGTTAAATCAAATAAGTGTGTAGTCACTTTCATCTTACGCATAGATATGAAGTATTTTCTATAAAATACGTTCTATGTGTAATTATATTGTTTGTTTATTTGAGATGGGCGTTGAATAGATGTTTTATACAAGTTTTAAATTGTATATGTATTTTTATCTACAAATATGTTCGGTAAAACATGGGTAGATGAAATAGTTGATGTGTGTTAAAATAATGAGAGGCCTCGATGTTGTTTTTGTTGTTGTTGTTGTAGTAGTCATCTAGCGGAGTATAGATGACGACCACGAACCTTTCTAGACAGACCAGTGGAACGCTAGCAGGTTCGCAACCTGTAGGTGTTGGTGAACTATATGTTCGCCGGTGTACTCCATCCCCCTCATGGATGCCTTATGATATGTGTTTAGGGACGTAAAGTGAGGATAACGGGAATGGGTAATTAGGGTTATTGTTGGTTGATGAAATTAATAAATTTATTTTTGGTTGATGATTTTAATAAATTTATTATTATTTGTGGGTTAAAAACCCTATATGCTCACCAGGCTCCCACGCCTGACCCACTCAGCTTTTTGTATTATAGGTAGTGGACCCAGAGCATAGTTTGGATGATGAAGAAGGATTTTTGGATTATAGGCCAGTAGATGTAAATATCTGTTGTAAGGCTTATAATGTACTGTTTATGCTTTTGGTCTGTATCGGAACTTGACATCCCGAGGTTTTGATATATAATGAAAATACATATTTCTTTAAGAAATGTTTTGATAAATTTTTATCATGTTTTGTTTTGGGGAAAAATTCTGCAACATCTTTTAAAAAGATTACTCTGATTTTATTTTAAAAGCATAAAGTAAATCGGTCTTTTCTAGCCGAGAAATTTGGGGATGTCACACCTATTCTGTGAAGTGTTTTCTTGTCGATAATCTACACGAACTTTTGAATATTTCTTTTAGCTCATAAAGGAATGTTCCTTGTGAGAAAACTCATATTTCAAGAAGTTAGTGGGAGTTGTATTAATCTTGAGAGTTTCAAGAGTCAATCGACAATAAACCTTTTAGTTATCACTAGCACGCGACCTGAGGTTGATAACCTATCGTGTTTGGTTGACACATACTTATTTTTGTGCACTTCTAGTTGATTTGGAAATGCATATGAGTTCTATATTTTTCGTTTAACTACAATAGCAAAGCGCGTTGGTCCGTGAAAGCATTGATCAATATGGGTGACTTGCTAACAATATGAAAGTACTGGTAGGTCCTTGAGCTACCAGAGAGCAAGAAATTTATAATAGTGAAGTTTAGTCCATGAGGGAAAGCTAAATTTGAATTTTGTTTTGTCCTAAACCTTGTCTTATGACTGTTGGTTGGAAATGATAGATTCACATGGATGGGAACATATGCACCTTGAAATTCTAATTCATGAGAATGATTATGAGGAAATACTTTTGCTAGTAGATTTTAAAGATCTGATAAAAATCAATATGGATATTGGTTATGTTAACTGCATTCTCAAATTCACAATACGATTACGAAATCCCTCTTCATATTTCGAATTGTGAGGAATGGCAAGGAATTGTTTAAACTTTCAAGATATATATCTATAAGTTTTGAAAGGGTTTAAACACACACATATGCTATCCAATGAAGGTGTATAAGCTTAAGAAGTCTACTTGGAGACTTATCGAAGCATCGTGTAACAGAAATCTGTGCTTCAGTAAGAAAGTAAACAGTGTTGATTTCTAGAAGTCCAGTTAATTTCTGGGTACATGTCAAGCTAGTGGGGGCATAATCGTTATGCTAGTATTGCATGTTGACAATACTGTTCGTAGGAAACAAAGTTTTCATTTTTCAAATTGCAAAGTTTGGGAATTGTTTCATTATAGTAGACTTAAGGGAGAGGGACTCATACTTATTTTTGAATCTAAAGGTTTAGATCATATAGTTTAATAGAACTTAGTCATAGACATATATGAATATCATGTTGAAATGGTTCAACATAGGAAATTCGATATATGAAAATATTATAGCAAGATACTAACATATATCAAATCCGTATGTCAGACATAATGAATCGAGTCTCATATGCTTCACATATAAGATTGATTACATATACTATAATATTCACTTATTCTATTTTTTCAAATGCTAAAAGCATTGTGAGAAAAAAGGAATAGAATTTTGTGTGACTAAAGTTGTTAAACAATTGTTAAGAACATTCTAAGGTTATACCAAAGACTGGTTGCTTGTAGACAGGTAGAAGTATGATATTAATTTGGACGGACCTTAGTGACATGATTCAGATTGAGATGATTCTTGATCATAATTAATGGTCATATGGGAATATGGAAATGTTTCATAATAGGAGATGGTTGAAAAGTATACATGTGACTTGGAAACTTTAATTCAAGAAAGGTGTTCAAGGATTGTACCTTGACGTTGAACCTTCATTACCATGAAATTGTTTCTAGTAACGAAGTTCCAATGGGATATTCTGTAATATCAAAGATCCAATCTTTGAGACTTTGGAATCTCGATATCACAAGAGAATTATTCATGTTAAGTTGGAATTCAATCACATCTTGGATAGTGATAATAATTTGGAATTGTGAAATGAGCATCATTAGAATAGTGTCCAGTTGATATGTTCACAAAGGAAGGACCATAGAGAGACATAGTATGCATGTTCATAACATGGCATGACTGATGTTTAATTAAAGTGGTTAGTTGATTAGTCAAAACATTAGATAATAAATAAAGTCGTAATTTGTAATGCCTGGTTCCTGGTATGTATTTAAACTTATAAATCATTCAATTTCCTAGAGCAACTCGACGAGTTGGTAGCCCTAGACTCATTGAGTAGAGATTTAATGAGGCCGCGTATTTTAGGAGACCTACTCGGCGAGTTGGGAGGCCTCAACTCGACGAGTAGGCTGGCAGATATGAAACCCGAATTTCCATGGTTTGCACCCTATTTAAAAACTTAATCCCTAGGGTTTAGCCTCATTTCCAGCCTCCAAGTCCCCAAACCCTATCCTCGAAAACCCTAAATCCATTTGAGTGTTTGTGAGCCATTTTGAGTGTTTTTGGTATGTATTGAAGCTATTGGAAGAAGGAAGAGCTTGGAGAGATAAGAATGTGCATATAGATCCAGAATCCTTCCCTCATCCACGTCACTTTCTGGTATAAAGCTTGAACCTTGCGATGTAGTTGATTAGATCTCCTTTTGGGGTTATTTTGCTTAGTTTTTGTCCAAATATCTTGTCCTTGGGGGTTAGACGTCCCAAATGGGTTAACACTTCAGATCTGGGATCTTGAGGGGTTTTCATGGCATAAAGGTGCCAACTTTATGGCCATGGAAGTCCCATGCAACTTTTAGACCATCATTTTGGCCTCTTGGAGCTTCTTGTGGCCATGAATGAAGAGAAAGCTTGTAACACCCAAAATCCAGAAGGCCAAGAAAGGAAAGGAAAGCCCCAAGGAAAGGAAGGCAACTCGTCGAGTCTGAGGGATGACTCGACGATTAGGAACAGATTTTGGGTCGCGGGTTAAGTGACCTACTCGACGAGTTGGAGGACCAACTCGGCGAGTTGGTCTGGGTTTGGGAAACCCTAAATTCGGACTTATGTACCCTATTTAAGCACCCTATTCTCCTCCCATCAGCCTCATTCTCAGCCCCCAGATCCAAAACCCTAGATCTCAAAACCCTAGTACATCCTTGAGCTTGTGAGCTTGTTTTGAGGGTTTTTGTGAGTTCTTGAAGTCTAGAAGAAGAAGAAGGACCTAGAAGGTTCAGGGAGAAGATTTTAGATCCAGCAACACCATCTCATTTCCATCATTTTCTGGTAATCAAGTCTTCAACTTGGCTTATGGTTTCCTAGACCTCTTTACGTCCATTTTATGAGGATTTTGGTCCATGAAGTTTGATCTATGGGACATAGACGTCCCAAGTAAAGATCCTTTCAGATCTGGAGTCCCTAAGGGTGGATAAGGCATAAAGGTGCAAACTTTATGCCATTGGAAACCGCCATGCAAGCTTTAAGAGGTTGATATGGTCTTTTAAGCTTAGAAGGCCATGTATGGATGAAAAGGCAGAGACTTTACGTGGTTAATTGACATTTAGGACCTAGATCTTGGTCCTCCTGTTTTGGTTTGGAGTAATAAGGATTTTGGACAAGGATTTATGTCTTAAGGAACAAGGGTTTGGGCTAAACCCATTAAGAAGGATTAGGAGTGGGTAAAGTTGGAAACTCTACCCTTAAGAGGTCATTTCCAGCATGTAGACGAAGTTTGGGATTTAGATTTGGAGTGTAGGGGCTTAATCTATTAAGATGGTCCAAACAGACTAAGGGACTCGGCGAGTCCAGGAAGGGACTCAACGAGTGGAAGTGGGTTTTCCCATTTTATGTTATGTTAGAACTCGACGAGTATGAGGAATGACTCGTCGAGTTGATGTGATAAGTCATGACCATGAGTAGTCAGGGAACTCAGCGAGGTAGGGGCTGAATCGACGTGTTGGATCGAGAATTCAGGAATCTGAGTTTTAGAACTCGACGAGTTGGTGGAGCAACTCGGCGAGTTGAGTCAACTCGGAGCGTTGACTTTGACCATTTACTTTGACTTTGACCAAGGTTGACCTAGTTTGACCTTTGAGGGTATTTTGGTCTAAGTGTTATTTTGGTACTGATAGACCAGGGAGCCAAAGGAGTAGCAGTTCGGGGAATTTCCAGTTAGCAGCAAGAAGAGCATTAGTAGGGCTTCAGCAGTGCAAGGTGAGTCTCCTCACTGTGTGCATGGGTCTATGGCCACAATGTCGGCCCATTATGTTTGTGTATAGTAGGAAGACCCAGGGCTTAGTCTTAGGCGTTTTATTATATATGTTCTGGTTTACGATCCGATACCAGGTGAGGCCCAAGGAATGTTAGTATGCTAGAGGTCTTTGTGATTCTTGCATGTATCGGTATTTGTAGTTTCCGGACTAAGTTCTGATGTCGGGGCAAGCCCGAGGAATGCTTATGTGGTAGTATGTTCCAGAATAGGGTCCGATAGCGGGGCAAGCCCGAGGAATGTTTATACGTAGCATGTTAGATTATACATGTTGTCTACGTGATACTTGTATGTACCTGGTAGGGAAGTGAGTGTGGGCGAGGTCCCGTATCTCATCACTAGCTGAGTATGGATGGGGTTCCATATCTCATCATTAGCAGAGTAGGGGTGGGGCCCGTAGTAGGAGAGAAGTGAGTGTGGGCGGGGGCCCGTATCTCACTTACAACAGGAGCATGGATGGAGTTCCATGACTCATCATTAGCAAGACATGGGCGAGGCCCAAGTTAGGCGAGGCGTTAGAACAGGAATACATTAGAGTATGTTTCTTTATGTGCTAGTATGTTTATGTTATTGTATGTGGATAGCGGGCGAGGCCCAGAGACAGGCGGGGCCTGAGAGAAACAGATCTGTATACCGAGCGGGGCTCGATGCCAGGCGGGGCCTGATGCCGGGTGGGGCCCGATGCCGGAGCGAGTCTGATGTCGGGTATGTCCCAATGCAGCGGGCGGGGGCCCAGTATGTGGTTATGTGTATAGTATGTGGTAGGTTGGGGAACTCACTAAGCTTCTTGTTTATGACTTTCAGCTATTGTTTCAGGTACTTCCGGTAGCGGAGGGAAAAGCTCGGGATGACTGCATTGCACACACCTAGATGTTTTAGCCTGGGATGTTTTACTTTGATATAATGAACATGTGTTTTGATATGATACTCTGATTTGATAAGATGAATTATGATTTTGAATGAATGATTTTGATAACTATGGTTTTATTAATGATTTAAAACAAAATTTTTGGATCGTATTTTAGGGATGTTTCAAGTTGGTATCAGAGCCTTGGTTTGAGGGATTCAGGCACACTCTCGGGTGTGTTTGAACTCAAACTAAGGAAATGGTATGAAAATTTTTTCAAAAGAAAATCATTTTTACAAAAGAATTTTTAAAAGAGAAAAGAACTTTGAAAACAGAAAAAGGGTGTGGTGCATGCAATCAGCCGAGGTCAAGTAAGTTCTCCCAAATTACCCATACAAGTTATGTGATGATATGTGTATTAGAACTGCATGTTAGATTAGGGCTAAGGATATAGGAGGATACCTTAAGTTCCTGTTATATGTGTATGAGCTTTATGAACTACATGCTTGTACTGATTAGTCAGTGATACGTTGGCCTGAGTAGGATATGCTTGATTATGGTTACCCAATGCCCGAATGCTGCTTGATTTGTGCTTTTAGGAGTAGCTATCTTTAACTAACTAGTAAACGAATATGTTAAGTTACATATTGCGAGGACTAAATAATTTCAGGAGGTTAAGTTTAGCTCTATTTCGCAGCTCTTGTTTGAGTCCAACCGTTGTAGGGCGGGACCTCTCATTCGAAGAATTATCTAGTCTTAGGCATATGTAATGGTATTCGCGAGCTAGCTAGGGGAGATAGCAGGGAATTCTTATGCGGATGATGGTAGAGAGTGAGTTGGAGGATACCCTAGGGCAAGCCTAGGATGAGAGTAGTGCTGGGAGCAATAGTAGTAGTGAAAGGGACTTGGTGGAGTCGAGGCAATTCTTGAGGAAAGTACGGATAGATGTGGAAGGTAGTATGGGCCCGTACTACTGAAAGCAGAGGATCCGTACTCGATTCAAGAAGGGCTGAGATAAAACCAGGGAACTTGCAGTGCGTGTGTGATCCCTCAGTAGTGATGAGTATTCTGATGGTTATTATGATATGTTGCAGAATGGTGACACTACGTACTAGACTAGTGGGCAGCTCTGGTGCAGGCGAGGGATCAGGCTCGGGCTCAGGAGCCGAGCAGCTCGGGGAGCAGATGAGGGAGTTTATTTCGTCTGAGATAACACGCAGTATATTGGACCAGACTCCTTTGATCATCGGCATTGTTAAGGAGGGTATCTTGCAGATTTTGGATGATAGGCTGGGAGCCTTTCGTACTGAGAGAGCGGCCATGATGGGGGCACACACATTGACGTTTCGAGAGTTCAGAGCATGTGGAGCTCCAAATTACCATGGGGTGAAAGACCCCATTGCTAGCAGCAGATGGTTGGCCGATGTTGGCAACACTTTTCGTTCCAGCCGATGTCCTGAGGGGGACAAGGTCTGACTCGCCTCCTGTCTTCTGAAGGACAGTGCACGTGATTGGTGGGAGGAGGTTGGACATGTCATTGGAAATGATTCCACGTTGGACGCGATTACATGGAGTAACTTCTCAGCCAGGTTTAGGGCCGAGTTTGCACCAGTGATCGAGGTGCAGCAGCTAGCACGGGAGTTTTAGGATCTCCAGCAAACTACAGAGACGCTGGCTGAGATGACCGCCAAGTTCAGGGAGAGGGCCCTTCTTGTTCTGCAGTATGTAGCGGACGAGGAGATGAAGAAGGCTCGGTACCATGAGATGCTGAGGAGCGACATCAGACAGTTTATGAGCCGGTCCAGCTGCAAGACACTGGAAGATATGATCGCTCGAGCTAGAGAGAGGGAGATTGATTTAGAGTCAGAGAGGAAGAGGAAGCTGGATGAGGCACACACATCAGAGGGTTCGGGCAAGAGGCCCAAGGGGTCAGATTCGAGGTCGAGAGATTATCACGGCCGCAACCGATGCGGCAAGTGCGGCAGGACACACGAGGGTGCGTGTAGGAGTGGTAGTGGTGGTGAGTCTGGGTGCTTCAAGTGCGGCCGGATCGGTCATTATAGCAGAGATTGTACTACTACCACCACCCATGGATCAGACCTATTCTACTTTCATTGCAGTCAGCGGGGCCACAAGAAGGCCCAATGTCCGAGTTTGGTTACATCAGGACAGGTGATAGCACCTACCCCTGCGACTTTGAGGATCACTGGTGGCCGTCAGGGTCGGGAAGAGGCGCCTACGATGAGGAGTAGGGCTTTCCAGCTGGTCACAGAGGAGGCGCGGGAAGTTTTCGATGTTGCAGGTGCGTATCTTTTGCTTTCCTGTCAGCTTTTATTTATGATTTATTTGTTATGGTACTGCATCGATACTAGTGAATGTACTTTAGAATTCTATTTCCTGCTTATGATTGAGTTATATGCCATCTGCATACCATGGATTATAGGGTAGCAGTTCGAGGACGTCCCCTTTTAGAGCAGGTTCTCAGGATGTAGTAACTATAGCAAGTGTGATTGGAACTCGGGATGTGTTTTGCTACTTTTCAAGAGAGGTATTGATTAGTATTGTTCAGTTAGATCACTAGCAGTGGTGAGCGTCGGATTGCGAGCAGATCGATCGTTGGACGGTAAGAGGGATGGGGAATCCTTTCCAAGGCTGTAAGCTGTAAGGAGTTAGTTGAATCGAAGTGGGGGAGAACCATCCAAGTATTCAGGAGCAGAAGTAAGTGCGAGCCGGGATAAGTTCGCATCCTGTTGGGAAGGGAAGCAGCCCGATTGACCATTTAGATAGAGGAGTGCAGGAATTGGAAGTTTGGGAAACCTCCCGACGTAGAGTTCGTGTATTCCCGACAGGGTACGGGTTTAGCCAGGATGTAAGACTACGGGATAGCCGTAGCATCCACCAGCAGTCAGACAGTAAGAAAAGGGTTGTAAGTCTACGGGATAGTCGTAGCATTCAATAGAAGCCTAGTTAGCGGAGTGTGGGCAAGGGCCCGTATCTCCTAGCCAGCATGATAAGAGTCAGGAAAGGATAGCAAGCTGAGATTTGAGAAGGAGTGGGCCTGCATAGCCCTATACAGGTGAGACTTGTAGGAGAGGCCGCTCTAAGATATAGTTTGGGTGGGACCCGTGGCCGAGGCCCGTGTACTTATAGCAGTGCAGGTGGGACCTGGTAGAGACCGTAGGGTCAAGGTAGGGGATCGAGGATCCCATGACTTATAGAGCCAGCATGGCAAGCTAGATAGAGAAGGTTTAGATAGACGAAGTTTCTTCGGAAGTCACTGGGAGCGACTGAGAGATTGAGCTTGGGTTTAGTAACCGGTGGGAGTCCGGTAACGTAGATGATGGCAGACCAGTTGGGACCACGGTGGTCCCGGTTCATCCGGAAGGCGGATAAGAGACAACAGGATCTTCAGATAGGTAGTGATAAGAGAATTCCGGAGTAGAGCAGCCAATTGACAGAGTGGTGCTACGCCCCTCACAACAGGGTCGAATAATCTCAGAGGGGAAGATTTGACTCTGTTGCGTAACTCCCGTCTGAGTCTAACCGTTGCAGGGATGAATATTTTACTCGAAGGATTATCTAATCCATTAGCTGGGTTGGGTTTTCAGCATTGGGACATGATAAGAGGAAGCATTCAGTGGGTAACAACGAAGGGAACAACACTGGGAGTGGCTGGAGATTTAGTCACAATGAAGGGTTGTACTACACAGAGATAGGAAGAGTGTGTAATTTATGGAATGTGCCTTGGGAAGGCCAGCGACTGCGCAGGGTAAAGGGGTGAACCCCTTGAATGGCAAGTGTAAGTACTTGGGGAATATCGAAAGGATTGTCGGTTGGGTAAAAAGCGATGTACTCAAGGCTTATAGTGATTGGATTGTTCTCCAGAAGATACTCTCAAGGTTTAGCTTTTTGCTTAGAAAGACCAGACAGAAGGCAAATAGAAGCAGTCCTTCGAGAATTGGACCGAGCGGACATATTATGCGTCATATAGGAACGTCGTGAGAGGTTGAGGGGTAGTTGGTGTTGGATTTGGTATCTAAGCCCATTACTATAATTGGTATGTACTTGACCCGATTGTAGCATGGTCCTTTTGGGTTTCCTTCACCAGTGCAACTTGATAGGATGAATTTTGAGAATAAGGTTATTTATGGTTTATTAATATATTACAAGTATAATATATTAATATGGAATTATTTATTTAGTATTGATCAAGAATTAATTTATTAATTTTGTGATCAAAAGAGACTAGTTAAATATATGAGGATTGATTATGTAAATCAATCATTCTTGTAGTGTGGGCTAATAATCCATGATTATGGCCTAAACTAATCCATGGATAGTCCATGCAGGTTAAACCCATGGAGCATGAGAATGTGGAAAGTCGTGGGTTATTAGGGTTTTCCAAGTGTAACCCTAGCATGTCCAACACTATAAATAGAACCCTCCATTGACCAAAATCGGTTTCCTCTTCTCTTTGAGATAATTAGATTATTCTCTTAAATCATCCTCTTGCATATTGGTGTTTATGAACCATTAGAGACATCACACTTGAGGTGCTCAAGCTTTCAAGGGTCAAGAACTACAAGTCCTTCAAAAGGTATGTCATCTATCTAGATGTTTTATTCAATTTGCAATTTGTATGCTAGTTAAGACAATGCTTTGGAAAAATTGAAAATATGCATGTATAATAGAGAAAACATAGATCCAAAGCATTTAGGGTTGCATGTGCACCATAGGAGTGTTATTGTGCTCAAAACCCAACAGTGGTATCAGAGCCTAGGATTTTTTTTCCATTTTATTTGATGCTCACTAGTTTTTCAAAGCTGAAAAAGTCGAATTTTTTGCCTCTGACTGGTGAACTCACCGAGTACATGAACTGACTTGAGGAGTCCACTCAGTTTTTCAAAGCTGAAAAAGTCCATTTCATGTACTCGACGAGTTGAAGGCTGTGTGCCAGAAATTCAAGTTTCTTGGCCTGGTTTGGATTTGGAACACTACCTTAAACTGTTTTGGATCATTGGAAATGTTTTTATGATATGGCAGTGCTTGTACTCATCTAACCACAAGATAATTGTCAAAGTTTTAAAATAATTGTTGTTTTATATGATAAACAAAATTGCTTTTAAATTGTTGATTTGAAATTGTCTTGCATATGAGTTTAATTAGATCAAGAATTATGTGATAATTTAGTTGTTAGAAAAGATGATCTACATGCATAATGACCTCCATAACTTGTCCTCAAGTTATGGAAAATGAAAGGTCTCTCCATTAAAATCAAATTAATGTCATAGGTTATGAATGTGAAGAGTTTTGACAAGTTTCAAAACTTGCCCTTAAGTTTTGGAATTTGCAAAGTCTCATTAAATGAAACTTTAATTCCAAACCCTAGAGTTTTAAAAGTTAAAATTCAACCCTTATACTTTATAATATTATAAGTTTAATAATATATATATATATATATATATATATATATATATATATATATATATATATATATATATATATATATATATATATATATATATATGTGTGTGTGTAAAAGATAAAGTCGATCTTACAGTTAGTATGCCTCATTCACGAAGCCGGTCTATATAGGGGGTATAAGGTTACTGCCTATAAAATGGTAGTTTAATGGGTGTCCACTCTCACCCACCGCTTCCTTAACTGGTGGAGGGTCGTTAGCCGAACGGGTAGGATAGGGCATTAATTCTCCCTCATTAAAAGTATAATGATAAAAATATAAAGTAACTAAATTTTTATTAAAATTCCTAATCTTAGTTATTTAGGAAAATGTGAAATGGTGCTAATCCATGAAATTACACTTTGCACCTTGTTAAGTCATTAGTGGAGCATGTGTGGTTAACCGGCACGCTAATCTGGGACTGACAATGTGTGGCAAAGGGTAACTTGGTTTTAATCATAGATCAATGGAGTGTGTGTGGTTAACCGGCACATTGATTAGGTAATTTGTAACATTGGGTGTATCAAGCTAATTTGCATGGTTATTCACTCCTTGTTTGTGATCCTCGACATCCCAGTCACAAACTAGAAGGGCACAATCGAGATTTAAACATGTCATTGAAAATGTTCAATGAATCTAAAAGATCTAGGAGTTTCAAATCCAATTAAAACTTAATAATCTATTTCGTTTTTCATGGTGGAAATTGGTAAATCGTCATTTACCTACCTTCAAATATTTTACAATTGGATTACGGAATCCCTCTTAGCAATTGTAGAATATTGGGTTGGATCATAGCCTTAATATTTCATGTTGGGTGTAATATTAAGGATTATCATCTAATCTAAACTTTATTCTTCTTCTTTTACAGATGTCTATCCCAAACAATGCTTCCAACCTAATCCCTTCAGGCTCTTTCTCCCTAATGAATTTGTGTGGGAGATTCGTGGACCGCTTGCTAAAATTTAATGTTAATTTTGATGAAGAGTTGGCCATAGATATAATTCTACACTCTTTACCTTCTTGTTATGATAAGTTTCATATGACCTATCATATGAACAAGGAGGAGGTCACTCTTAGCAAGCTTCAAGGCCTTTTCAGGACTGCAGAAAGCAATCTGAAAGGAAAAACGGTTGTGCCTACTCCTACTACTACTTCTGCCCCTATTCTGGCAATCGGACATGGGAAGGGAAAGAAGAGGAAGGCTCCCTACATGAGCCGCAATTGAAAGTCTCTTGATGGATCCTCTTCAAGTGGGACCAAAGCTGGTTCTGTTAATCCCTCTTCCAATCCGAAGGAAGCAGAGTGCTTCCACTGTCATGATAAAGGGCACTGGAAACGAAGCTGCCCCAAGTACTTGCAAGACATTAAGGATGGGAAGATCAAACCCTCATTTGCAGGTGATAACGTGCCCGAGCTAGCACGAAATGGTCATGCCCAACTCAGAAGACTGGCGCATCCGACAGACCAGGCCCAACGGGCTTAGCGCCCGCCAGCGTCCTCAAGGGCAGGGCGCTCTAGTAAAAGGATAAGCTCCTGTCAAAGGCGTCCTCACAAGAGGCTCGTGCCCGCCAAAGGTGCTCCACAGCTCCACGACAAAAGATACGGTCAGGAGACAAAGCAAGGGATCAGAGCATTACCGGCAAGACCAATGGCAGCGCTCTGACAAGTAGAGGAGCACGATCCTCCAATCAGCGCCCCGGATCCTGTCGGCTCAGGAGATCCTGTCTCGTACTGACGAGCAGAGCCGCTGGGTATAAAAGGGAAATATCATGACCCCGGCAGGTAAGACGCCTTCTCCAAGCTACACTCATACTTCTCTCTAAACTCTACTGACTTCACAGTCGGAGCGTCTTTCCGGGAGCCCCCTCCCGGGAAACGGATGACGGCCCCCTTTTCTCTTTGATCTTGTAGGAGCAACTTAGGGACCGTTGCCAAAGTCTACTTAGAGCAGTATCAAGGTCGCATCATTTGGTGCCATCCGTGGGACTCGAACCCACGACCACATGGAAGAAGAAAGGTAAACAGAAGCAGCAAGGTCGCATCATTTGGCGCCATCCGTACGTGTGACGAAGAACGAAATCAAAAGCACACAGTCCAACGACAAAAATGGAGTCCGATGGCACCGACGGAACCAACAGAGCACCGGGAAGCCCGATCCGGTCAATGACACCGTTGAACGAAACACCACCGCCTTTAGTGGTAAACAGAGAAGTCCTAAACGAAGGTGGTTCCGCGGTAACGGCTGAACCACCGAGCAGTTCACAACCGCGAGGACGTTCTCCGCCAATAACCGCCTCCATGGCAATCATCCCGACTCAGCCACCACAGTCGTCGCCCCCGTCATCAGTAGCGAACACCTATACGATAATGCCGACACTACAGCAGGCGACAGCTCAGATGACGATGCCACCGGTCACATTACCACATACACCACCATTCGGCCAAACACAACCGGCAATACACCAAACGCCACCATTTTTTAATCCAATGATCCAAGGGCAACCCCCAATCTCTCAGACGCTACTGCCACTAAACCAAATCGTTAGCGCTCAACCGTTGCACCAAACACCAATGGCCATGCAGCCAACACTTTCCCTACCACCACTGGCTAAAGCCATGACAGCCCAGTCACCCATTTTCTTTTCTTTGCCGCAATTGACGAGTGAACCCATTGTTACTACAAACACACATCCCAAACAGACTATCACGGACAACTTTCAAACCCAAAACTAGCCTATACTCTCGAACCATTTTCTCCAGCTTCCCTTCCAACAATAAGCGTTTTACGGCCCTAGTCCAGGTTATCCTGCATCCTACAACCACCCAAGAGCGCAACTATACAACGCATTTCACCCATACAACGCACACGGGCCATTACCCATACCAAATCAAGATTGTCTGTCACGAAGTGGCACATCGCCATTCGCCAAAGAGCTGCTAGATTACGAAATCCCAAACACAGCCAAACTCCCCAACCTAAAAACCTACAACGAAACCACAGATCCAGACAGCCACATTGACACCTACGAATGGACAATGACCTCACTCAAACTAGATGAGCGATTTTGGTGCACCTACTTCCCAACAACCCTTGATGGCAACGCAGGCACGTGGTTCAAGACACTCCGACCAGGCTGCATATACATCTTTGGCCAACCAAAGTACCAATTTCTCACAAATTTCATGTAACTGCGAAAATATAATGGCGAATCTCACTCGATCATCGGCTGCAAGCAGAAGGAAGGAGAGACGGTGAGGGAATATTTCACAAGGTTCACAAATGCCACACTAGACGTCCCAGGGCACGACGAAGGTCTGATAGCCGGGGCCTTCACATGGGGACTCTTGCCAGGCCCTTTGTCTCAAAAAATCATGGGAAAGAAACCGCAAACACGATCTGAGTTAACGGAGAAAGTAGAACGGTACTTGAGACAAGAAGAAGGGGAGGCAACGAACCATGCATACCTAAACGCCATGGCGGCCCCCAAAAAGCGCTACAGTCCACCCCAAACAGAAATATCACAAGAGCAAAACCCATGACACCATCAATTACTCGGTCCTGAAGAAAGAAATGGAAGAAAAACAGCTAAAGGGAAACCTCGTGGAAATAGCATGAAGCCTCCGAGCAAAGTTTGACGCTGAGAACGGCAAGGACGCGTCAAGGGAACATACCCAACCTAAGGAAATTCTACTTCTGATGAACATGAATGGTTAGCGCCTAGGCCGGCAAGCCCGGACCCTTCACCTAACACACCTAGGGCAGATCATGCAACCACAGTGCTCAGAAAAGTACTTAGTGCATCAAAAAGCAAACTTCCCACGCTCAAATACTTAGTGTATTAAGCGTAAAACTCTCATACTTAATGTATTGATGATTGAATACTTAGAGTATTAAGCGCAAAACTCTCATACTTAGTGTATTGATGATTGAATACTTAGTGTATTAAGAGCACATTATTATTGAATACTTAGCGTATTAAGCGCAAAACTCTCATACTTAGTGTATTGATGATTGAATACTTAATGTATTAAGAGCACATTATCATTAAATACCTAGTGTATCAAACGCAAAATCCTCGTACCTGGTGTGGTGATGACCAAATGCTTAGTGCATTAGGAGCATGCTCATCATATTAATATTAACACCTAGTATATTAAAGCGTAAAATTTCTCATGCCCAGTGCATTGCTGACTAAATGCTCAGTAAGAACACGCATAGCACAAAACGCCTAGTGTATCAAGCGCATATTCAGTATTGATATATAGTATGTCAAGCGCAAAATCGGGCGTATCAACCATGGGTCAATACTAAAACCGCCAAAGGAATGGTCCCATCCACCAAATTAGCAGACCAAACTGAAAACGCACAGAGTAATAACGAAAGAAACCCAACATACATTAAACAAACACATCCAGTGCAATAGGGACTAAGGATTACAACACCAAGCAAAATAAAAGTTCAATAGTACTGGTTCAAAAGACAATAGACATGTAAAGAGAAGATTTTCATGCCCCAGACGGGGTAGCACACGGTGCATGAGCACCTTTTTCAGCATCACCAACAACAGTCTCACCAACAGGCTCAACCATACTGCCATCACCAGCACCAACAGTCTTGCCATCACCAACAATTCCCTCGAGAACATTAACAGCACCCCCTCCACCACTCTCAGTCTCATCATCATCATCCATAACACCAGCCGAAACACCGTAAGGAGTCCCTTCAAAGGCTGAGAAAGCACAAAGCTCACGGACCCCCTGGATATCCAAATCCCCTAGCCCCAGCAAGGACGCATGGTCCATGCTAGAAAACGATAGCAGGGCCTCATTTACACTCACAAGGGGTACGCCATCACCAAGATCAAAAGAATCAGAACCTGCTGCAGAAACAGAAACATTACGACTGGACTCCGCCCCAACAATAAAAGAAGCATGGCGGATGAGACTTATAGCATTTGTAAAATCCGGATGCTCAACCAGCTTATCTACAACCCATATAAGACCCACACGCAGCAGCAAGTCCAAATCACGTTGGGTAGCTTCGGCATCCGCTTGAACGGCGGGAATCAGTCTATCTCGATCAGCAACGTTGTGTTCCAAGTTCTCAACTTGAATCATCAAACCTTCATTCACCTGCGTGAGGGAATCCAACTTGGCCTCCAGAGTAGCCCTGATTTCTTCCACAATAGTCATCTCAGCAGCAAGCAGCTGACACTTCTGCTCCAAACCCTGTACATCACTTCCCAAGTCAGACACTTGACGCTTCAACCCAGCCTCACGTGAACTACACTCCGCATGAACTGCCTCCATCTCGCTGAGCAGCTGGACACACCGAGCAACTGCAACAAGGTAGAAAATAGCTTGCGCATCGGCATAAGACATATTATGAGAAAGAACGGGACTGCCCATGGCCTCCATGTCAGTAACTGCGGCAGGAGGGAATGCGTGCCGGTCAAATTCTATTGCGTTGGTGCGCACATATAGGCGAGACTCATTGTTGAGATTCCAAACAGGAACAAAGGTGGGAGGACCAGAGGGAACCTCGCCAATACCCCCACTAGGAGGAGTTGAGCCCCACTCCACACAACTAGAACCTCTGACCGGAGAAGTATTCGGAAGAACTTCAGACACAACTGGAACAAAAACATTGGGCTGCTCAGACGCCCCCTGGCCCCCTCGGACTGTTGAACGTCGTCATCGGGGATCACAACAAGTGCCGACGGTGTTGAAGATAAGGAATTCAAAAGGCGGGCAAAGTCACGCCTCGTCTGAACCCGTTTGGCAACGTTAGGAGCTCCAGTAACCGTCTTACCCATAGATAAGACAGCTTTTCGATTGGCTTGCACACGACATACATCAGAGATAATCCCATCTTTGTTGTCCTCACTCACCCCAACCGAACTAGAATAGGTTCCACTTAAAGGTGCAACAGTGGTAATAGGACAAACAACTACAACGGTTGGTGTCGATGTCCCACTAACCACAGGGGTAGTGGCGGCGGCAGTAGCCAATACAATCTGGTCAACTCGTCAAGGGGGAGGAAGACAATCGATCAGATCTACCTCTCGGTGTTCCAGTTTCACCTGATAACGCTTTTGCAACACTTCATCCATGGATAGGGAGGACTCAACGCCTGCAAAACAAGGGAACATGAGGAAAACATATAGCCAGGGTGTATTGATTAACCAAAACAAAAACCTTAAGCGAATGAAAAAGGGGGGGGGGGAGAAGAGGAAGAGTAAAGGAAAACACTTACCGTCGACAACAGAGAAGAAGACCGCTATCTTCCCCCGACTCCTCCAAGGAGGAATCATTCCCACACCTACCAACAGAACCTCGAAATAATCCTCAGGAGTAACCTGGATGTTCCTCAAAAGATCAACAACACTTTGGTTGTGTGGAAACAGTTTGGGAGTGAGATCGGCAAAGGAGTTAACACAATATCGCCCACTTCATTCCAAACCGTGATTCACCCATAAACACTTGTCTTGCCAGTTCTTGGGGGTCTTTCCATCGGGAACCAAGGTATGTCCCCCTCGTCGGACAGAGAAAGTGCACTTGTCACCAGTGCAACAGAACCTAAAGAAGTATTTAAAGACAAAATAGTCGGGGAGAACGCCTTTGGCACGGCAGATCATCTCAAGCGCCACTACTTTGTCCACAGCATTGGGAGTCAACATCTGGATGCTACAACCTTCCTTTCGCAGGACCTCTTCCTGGAAGTTGGTAAGAGGAAGTCGTAGTCCGGCGTCAAGGGATTTCAGATAAACCCCAACTTTGCCAGGAGGGGGAGACGTGATAGATGAACCAGGCAGCGGGAACTCGACCCCATCCGCTGAAGAAAGACCATATGTTTCCTCCAAAAACTGATACTCAACATTAGAAGGAAGATTTCCAGATGAATCAGTCATGGAAGAAGAGAAGGAAAGAATGGAAGAAGAAAGGTGAACAGAAGGAGAGGAAGCATGAGGGTAAAGAGAAATGACGATAAAGTGCCCTTATACGAGAAGAGGAAAAGTGGGATATTCAAAATACCTGACATATGACGTAAGTTAATAGAGTTTAAGCAAGAAGTGGAGAATCAATTGGGCAGGAAGATAAAGATGCTACGATCCGATCGTGGAGGAGAGTATCTTAGTATCGAGTTCCTTGACTATCTTAAGGAATGTGGAATTGTTTCACAATTGACGCCACCTAGGACACCACAGCTTAATGGTGTGGCTGATAGGCGCAATAGAACCTTGCTAGACATGGTTCATTCCATGATGAGTCCAGCTTCGTTACCTATCTCATTCTAGGGGTATGCCTTAAAGACAGCCACCCATATCCTTAATCTAGTCCTGACGAAAAAGGTTTCCAAAACACCTCACGAGATGTGGACAGGGAAAATTCCCACTTTATACCACATCAAAGTTTGGGGTTGCGTGGCTTTTGTGAGAAAAGAAACTCATGAAAAACTCGAACCTCGGAGTGAGCGATGTATTTTCATCGGCTACCCACATAAATCCTTTGGATGTCTCTTCTACAGACTGAGTGACAATGTTGTCTTCGTTGCGAGGAGAGGAGTCTTTCGTGAGAGAGAACTCATAGACCAAGGAAACAGTGGGAGGCAAATTGACCTTAAAGAGCTTCAAGAGTCAAGCGGTGAAGGAACCTCAAACACTAGCAATCAACCTGAGGAGGAAACTCCAGTTGATCTAATTGATGAGTCCTTACCTCTGAGGCGTTCCAGTAGAGTTAGAAATACACCTGAGTTTTATGGTTTCTATATTACTACTGAAGGTGATACATTTATTAGTGATAGCACACTGGTGAATCTGGATGAACCTAACAACTAGAAGGAAGCCATGGCAGGCCCCAAGTCTGCAAAGGCTATGGACAACGAGATTCAGTCCATGTATGGCAATCAAGTTTGGAACTTGGTTGATAATGTAACAGGTTGTAAGACAGTCGGGTGCAAATGGATCTTCAAGAAGAAGACCGACATGGATGGGAAAGTACACACATATAAAGCGCGACTGGTTGCAAAGGGCTTTACTCAAACTCCTGGAGTTGACTATGATGAGAGCTTCTCACCAGTGGCAAAGATTAAGTCTATAAGGGTTATGTTGGCCATAGCTGCATTTCATGATTATGAAATATGGCAAATGTATGTCAAAACCGCTTTCCTTAATGGAAAGTTGGCTGAAGATGTTTACATGAGTCAGCTAGAGGGTTTTGTCAATGCAAAGTACCCTAATAGAGTGTGTCAGCTTGAGAAGTCCATTTATGGATTGAAAGAAGCATCTCGTAGATGGAATCTTTGTTTTGATGAGAAAGTCAAAGAGTTTGGATTTTCGAGAAGCGAGGATGAGTTCTGTGTATATGTCAAAGCTAGTGGGAGTATAGTGAGCTTTCTGGTATTGTATGTAGATGACATACTACTCATAGGAAACAACATCCCAACCTTGCAGGAGGTTAAGTCCTGGCTTGAGAAGTGTTTTGCTATGAAGGACCTTGGAGAAGCTGCCTATATCCTAGTGATAAGGATATTGAGAGACAGAAGTAAAAGACTAATAGGACTTAGTTAAAGTAGCTACTTGGACAAGGTGTTGAAATGCTTCGGCATGGAGAACTCCAAGAAAGGTGACTTACCTATCCAAGGAAATGCCAAACTGAGTAAGACTCAGAGTCCGAGTACAGAGGCTGAGATAGCAGAAATGAGTCATATACCATATGCTTCCGCAGTTGGTTCGATCATGTATGCTATGACTTGTACTCGCCCTGATGTGGCCTTTGCTTTGAGCATGGTCAGCAGATATCAAAGGAATCCTACTAAAGCTCATTGGACTGTAGTTAAGAACATTCTTACGTACTTGCAGAGGACTAAGGACTGGGTCCTTACCCTCGGTGGGAGTGATGACTTGAGAGTGACAGGGTATAGTGACGCCAGCTTTCAAACCGACAGAGACAATTTCTGCTCTCAGTCGGAATGTGTGTTTACCCTGAATGGAGGAGCAGTGACATGGAAAAGTTCCAAGAAGGAGACTGTAGCTGATTGAACGTGTGAATCAGAGTACATAGCAGCAAGCAAAGCATCGAAGGAGGCGATTTGGTTGAAAAACTTCATCGGAGACGTTGGAGTCATTCCATCCATAAAGAAGCCTATGGAGATTTTCTGTGATAATGAAGGTGAGGTTGCCTTAACCAAGGAACTGAGAGATCATGGTAGATCCAGGTATATCGATAGAAAATACCACTTCATAAGACATCAGGTAGAAGAAGGGCACCTCGTGGTAAAGGGGATATCATCAGAGGACAACCCAACAAATCCTCTTACAAAGGGACTGACTAGGGTTAAGCACTTGCAGCATGCGAGGAGCATTGGGCTAAAACATGATATTAGTTTTAGTAATTAGATAAATTGAAACTTGTGATAGCTAAGTTGTTATTGACATTTGATGATTGAATAAAAGGGGTTTTATTTATAAGTAAAGTTACTGTCTTGTGTCAATTATTTACTATTGTTTCACTTTGCATGTTTTGACTTCCAGAATAATAAAATTATGATTATTATTATTCAAACTATCCACAGTCGATCATATGTTGGAAGTAAGTATGAAATAAGACTGTCATGAGTTGGCTTGTAGATTGTCTAAGGAGTTAGGCATAACAACAGTTTGCTACACCATTCATGAGTGCTCTTGAGATAAGATTTGAGTATTGGATTCAACCCGCGTTCACTTGAATCACTTCACGGAATTTATCACGAGTGATTGTGAGACGATAATATCATATAATCTTCAAACCAAGATATATGAGTTGTTAACTACGAGTTGGTTGTGCATTGATGGCATGAAAACGCATCAGTAACTTGGTGTTATAAAACGTGTCGTTGTGCATGATTTGACGAGTAGTTAGTACAAGCGTATAATGTCGAAGTTTATCTGTTCCTTTTATCCTAAGATGATTAAAAGCGATATCTTGGGCCCCTCGATGATTTTGCTTTGACTTATGTGTCGGGCCCGGTCAGAACTAAATTGATGTGTTCAGTTATGTTCTATGTCATACGGATCAGAAATCGGGAAACAGACTACTGGACAATAAGTATGACATTGTTCCATGTATTTTTCTAGTTGATATCTTGAGAACAGAGGAGTATATGATCACTTATCTGAAGGACGAGTCACTAACTAGGTCAGAGTTCGATAGCGGGTTTTGAAATTTTACGATTGCTAAGTCAGATCCTGAAGTACATTAGTAGTAATAGTTATTAGACTTATCCAAGTGGGAGACTATTGGATTTGGTGTCTAAGCCCATAACTATAACTGGTATTTACTTGAACCGATTGTAGCATGGTCCTTTTGGGTTGCCTTCACCAGCGCAATTTGATAGGATGAATTTTGAGAATAAGGTTATTTATGGTTGATTAATATATTACAAGTATAATATATTAATATGGAATTATTTATTTAGTATTGATCAAGAATTAATTTATTAATTTTGTGATCAAAAGAGACTAGTTAAATATATAGGGATTGATTATGTAATTCAATTATTCTTGTAGTGTAGGCTAATAATCCATGAGTATGGGATAAACTAATCCATGGATATTCCATGGAGGTTAAAACCATGGAGCATGAGAATGTGGAAATTCATGGGTTATTAGGGTTTACCAAGTGTAACCCTAGCATGCCCAACACTATAAATAAAACCCTCCATAGACCAAAATCGGTTGCCTCTTCTCTTTGAGATAAATAGATTATTATCTTAAATTATCCTCTTGCATATTGGTGTTTGTGAACCATTAGAGGCATCACACTTGAGGTGCTCAAGCTTTCAATGGTCAAGAACTACAAGTCCTTTAAAAGGTATGTAATCTATCTAGATGTTTTATTCAATTGGCAATTTGTATGCTAGTTAGGACAATGCTTTGGAAAAATTGAAAATATGCATGTATAATAGAGAAAACATAGATCCAAAGCATTTAGGGTTGTATGTGCACCATAGGAGTGTTATAGTGCTCAAAATCCGACAGTTGGTCGTAGCCGACTTCGAGGACGAAGTCCAGTTTAAGTGGGGGAGAGTTGTAACACCCAGAATCCAGAAGGCCAAGAAAGGAAAGGAAAGCCCCAAGGAATGGAAGGCAACTCGTCGAGTCTGAGGGATGACTCGACGAGTAGGAACGAATTTTGGGTCGCGGGTTAAGTGACCAACTCGACGAGTTGGAGGACCAACTCGACGAGTTGGTCTGGGTTTGGGCAACCCTAAAGTTGGACTTATGTACCCTATTTAAGCACCCTATTCTCCTCCCATCAGCCTCATTCTCAGCCCCCAGATCCAAAACCCTATATCTCGAAACCCTAGTGCATCCTTGAGCTTGTGAGTTTGTTTTGAGGGTTTTTGTGTGTTGTTGAAGTCTAGAAGAAGAAGAAGGACCTACAAGGTTCAGGGAGAAGATTTTAGATCCAGTAACACCATCGTATTTCCATCATTTTATGGTAATAGAGTCTTCAACTTGGCTTATGGTTTCCTACAATTCTTTATGTCCATTTTATGAGGATTTTGGACCATGAAGTTTGATCTATGGGATGTAGACGTCCCAAGTAAAGATCCTTTCAGATCTGGAGTACCTAAGGGTTGATAAGGCATAAAGGTGCAAACTTTATGCGATTGGAAACCCCCATACATTATTTGAGAGGTTGATATGGTCTTTTAAGCTTAGAAGGCCATGTATAGATGAAAAGGCAGAGACTTTACGTGGTTAACTGACATTTAGGCCCTAGATCTTGGTCCTCCTATTTTGGTTTGGAGTAATAAGGATTTTGGACAAGGATTTGTGTCTTAAGGAACTGCGGTTTTGGCTAAACCCATTAAGAAGGATTAGGAGTGGGTAAAGTTGGAAGATTTACCCTTAAGAGGTCATTTCCAGCATGTAGACGAAGTTTGGGATTTAGATCTGGAGTGTAGGGGCTTAATCTGTTAAGATGGTCCAAACAAAGTAAGGGACTCAGCGAGTCTAGGAAGGGACTCGACGAGTCGAAGTAGGTTGTCCCATTTTCTGTTATGTTAGAACTCGACGAGTCTGAGGAATGACTCAACGAGTTGATGTGATAAGTCGCGACCATGAGTAGTCAGGGAACTCGGCGAGTCAGGGGTTGACTCGACGAGTTGGATCGCGAATTCCAGAATCTGAGTTTTAGAACTCGATGAGTTGATGGAGCAACTCGGCGAGTTCAGTCAACTCGGAGCGTTGACTTTGACCATTGACTTTGACTTTGACCAAGGTTGACCTAGTTTGACCGTTGAGGGTATTTTGGTCTAAGTGTTATTTTGGTACTGATAGCTCGGGGAGCCGAAGGAGTAGCAGTTCGGGGAATTTCCAGTTAGTACCAAAAGAGCATCAACATGGCTTCAACAGTGCAAGGTGAGTCTCCTCACTGTGTGCATGGGTCTACGGCCACAATGCCGACCTATTATGTTTGTGTATAGTAGGAAGACCCGGGGTTTAACCTTAGGCGTTTTATGATATGTGTTCTGGTTTACGATCCGATGTCGGGCGAGGCCCGAGGAATGTTATTATGCTAGAGGTCTTTGTGATTCTTGCATGTGTCGGTATTTGTAGTTTCCGGACTAAGGTTCGATGCCGGGGAAGCCCGAGTAATGTTTATATGGTAGTATGTTCCGGGCTAGGGTCTGATGTCGGGGCAAGCCCGATGAATGTTTATACGTAGCATGTTAGATTATACCTGTTGTCACAATCATTTTCATGAAGTAAAGAGAAACCTATTGCCACTTAGATTTTATGGTGTATGTGTTCCTATCCATGTGAACTTGTCATTTCGAACCACTATCATAAGACAAGGTTTATGGCAAATTCAAACTCATATGGACTGAACCTGCTTATTCTTAATTTCTTGCCATCCAGTAGCACAAGGGCCTACCAGTGCTTCCAGGTTATTGAGCAGCTCACCCATAGAGATCAATGCACTTTCACGGATCAAGGTGATTTGCCTTATGCAATCAAATGAGAACTCATAGAACTCACATGCATAGTCAACTTAACTGGAATAGGCACAAAAATAATAATATGTCAACACGATAGGTTGTTAGCCTCAGGTCGTGTGCTAGTGATAACTGAAAGGTTTTATTCTTTACTAGTTCTTGAAACTTATTCAAGATCAACAAACTCCCACTGACCTCTTGACATATAAGATTCTATGTAAAGGAACATTACTTGACAAACAAATATTCAATAGTTAGTGCGGATGCTTATCAAGAAAACACTTCATATAATTGGTCTTAGTTGGTCTTTGTTTTAACCAAAACATCACAACTACCAATTTCAAATGTGCAAGAGTAAGAAAACCTTTCTACTCCACATTTCATGAGGTGTTACAAACCTACTTAGAACATGTTACTCAAGGTACAACTTGGAGTAACTAGAGTGTGACTCTAAAACTTGATTTGGAACGAAGTATGACTCATCTTCTTGATTTAACCATTTTAACAATTCCCGATTCCTCTTCTTAGTCATATAAATGCAGTAAGGTGTCCTTAGAAAATCAATTGTGACATGGTTCCACAATCATTAGGATGATCATAAAACACGATACTAAAGTACTCTCCTTTCCTTTCAGATTGGAGAAACGTTTATCTTTCTGCCTAATTGATTCTTCTTATTCGTTCTACTATACTTTGAAACTTTTCAAGGTATTAGATGTAACACCCTAAATTTTCAAACAAAATTTTCATTCTAAAATCACATAATTCTCATAACACATTTCTCAAAAATCCCATTTATTTAATTTACAAAATGCAACTCCATAATTGTTTGATTAATAATCCAGGATCCTCAAAACATAACTCTTTCTCTGGTGTGTACAATCAAGCCGACGCCTTCCTGCGATCCTGAGAAGAACCTGAAACACATATCACATAACACAGTAAGCACGAAGCTTAGTGAGTTCCCCAAAATACCACACATATCTCATTAGCCTCTCATGGCTATACTCAGATAAGACCCTCCGGTCAATGTGTCTCAGTGGAACCCTCTGGTCCCACAACTCAGCTGGACCATCCGGTCCCTCAACTCGGCAGCTCAATATAATACACAACATATATATCACAAAGACAATAACCAGGACATCTCAATACACAATATATGCACATAAGACCCTCCGGTCACACATAGATTACCACTCAAGGTAAGTATAGTGAGAAGACTCACCTCGTAACCAAGCAAGTAATAACCTCATACACGAATCTCGAACTAGCCTCCGCCTAACACATAGGATAAATATCTCTAATTAATACTCTATTCACTACTACAAATAAAACAAAGGTTATTCTTTCTCTCTCTAAATCTTGAAGCGAGTAAAAGACCATTTTACCCCTCCATTGTCTCCATTTCTCATGTTTGACCAAACCCTAAAGTGAACAGAAGTCAAATTCGAGTCAACAGTCGATGTTGACTCAACTCGTCAAGTGCACTTATGAAACTCGTCGAGTCTCCTTGACTCCCCGGATGTCTCATGAAAGTCTAGCTCAGCTCGTCGAGTTGACCCTCCAACTCGCCGAGTTATCACATGCTCGGCTCATCGGGACAAAACCTAACCGACTCGTCGAGTCAGTTCATGGACTCGGCGATTCCCTTCAATATGATTTCTCATTCAGACATTTTAAAGCAGATCTATCACTCCAAACACTAGATCTAACATCCCAAGACTCGATTGTTACGTAAAGCTTCGATCTTTACGTTCATGCATGGTACTTTTGCTCCAAAATACCAATACATGTTCTCACAAAGTGTTAAGCATAATAACCCTCATATGGATGAGTAAAGTTGGGACCTTTGCACTTTAGGGACCTCACAAGGTCCAGATCTAAGGTCTAAACCTCATGATAACTCAGTATGCTCGAAGTCCCAATTAAATGGTGGTAGAAACCCTAATCTTCCATAACCATGAGATCTAACCAAATAAATGAGAAAGGTGCACTCTTTTTACCTTCCCCTTGAAGCTTTGGACGAATTGGCCCTGGATCCCATAGTTCCTCCTTGTTCCTTGCTGGAAAAACTCATATTCTCCTTAAAAGATGCACTAAAATTCCTCAAGATTAGCTTTGAGACTCTATTAGCTCACTACACTCGTTTAGGGTTTCACACAGGGGAGTTGGGCAGCTGGTGAGGCGAAAATGAGAACATAAGTTATCTTAAATAGGCTCCAACCCCGGAGATTAGGTTTTTCATCTCACAACGCCTACTCGGCGAGTCGGCTCTCTGACTCGTCGAGTCGGTCTTTAAACCCACGTGCTTAACCAACTCTACTCGACGAGTCGAACACCCAACTCATCGAGTCACTGCTTAAATAATTAAATAAATGAAGTACCTGGGAGTTGAGATGTTACATTAGAATTATACTTAATCTTATAAACATAATCATATTTACTGAACCGTTAGCAAATCATGACGAATAACTTTATCATCCTTTGTGGTGGATCTGAGCAGTCCACATCAATGTGCACTAGATCCTTTAGTCTTTCACTTGACTCGCATACATATGTGAACACAGAATCAGTTTCAATTTCCCAAGGATCAAGATTCTCATACATCACACAATTCAAATTTGCCTGATTCCAAGTTCTTGTCCAATTGAAACTTGGGTGATGAGAATCCTTCCTCTCTTGGTAAATTATGATATTACCACAAACGATATAACTAAGAATCAAATCCATTTTTGAACATTGCTAACAATAGAAATATAAACACCAATTTTCACAAATGTCATTGCAAGGAATAAGATAAAATCAAATTTTATTTTATTGATAAAATACAGAAAACTTGTCCTTACAACGCAAGTACAAATGAAAACTATGTTACTAAATATTTCTAAGAAATCTATCATAACTCCTAAGTAGATGCTCCAAATTCTGATCATTGAACCATGTGACCGAAATCCATTTCTTCAGATCAAAATCAACCTACTCTTCTTTTAAGATTCCTTCCTTTTGTTCGATCCTACAAAACATCAAAATGCAATCTTATCACATCATGTATTAAGAATCTATAAATAGGAACTTAATAGAGTTAGATAGTGGATTTACCTGAAGTAGAGTCATTCAATTTGACTTTACCATGTCTTAGATCTCTCAGGTAATCTGGGTAGCTTCGCTTCGAATGCCCCTTCAATTGGCAGTATAAACAAATGGACTCTTTAGGAGTGACACGTGGAACTATCTCAGAGTCAGCCTTTCTCTTATGGTCAAACTTTTTGAACTTGGCTAATTTCTCTCCCTTAGGAGAAGAAATCATTTCTGGACTATCAACGTTGTCATTACCTATGTTCATGGAAATTTAGGAGGTAGATCTTACAAGCAATTTTTCTTTACCAGTGCGCCAAATCATTGCTGGTTCAGCAACAATTAGCAAATATGTTAGATCAATAAGGGTCACGTCGTGGTCTGTCATATAGTAAACCTTAACGAACTGACTATATGACTCAGGAAGTGATTGGAAAACCAAGTCAACAACCCGCTTCCTTGGGAAAATGACACCCAACATCCCCAGTCTGTCAAAGTGCAGCTTCATCTTCAGAACGTATGCACACACTGACTTCCATCTCGATGCTTGCATGCCAATAGGGATTGAGTGACCTTGAACTTTTCTAGTCGATGAAAACGTGGGTCATGGATAATCATTGGAGGAGGTGGAGGAAGAGAAGTATGATTTCCAGTTCCACCAATGCATGAAGAAGGGATTAATCTTTCACCTCGATCGACACGTGGAATATTGTCTTCAAAAGGAAAACCTTTTCCAAAGGATTGAGGAAAACCATAGTTGTTAGAAGTAGACATCTACAAAAGGGAGAAATTCAAGTTAATTGATACAATACTTAATATAAAACCGAAATGAAATATTAAGGCTAGGACCCAACACAATAATTCACAATTCAGAAGAGGAATGTCGTAATCTAATTGCAAATTATTTGAAGGTAGGTAAATGACGATTTACCAATTCCACCACGAAAACAAAATCTTAACAAATTAGGTTTTAGATGAAACTCCTAGATCTTTTAAGATTCATTGAACTTTTCAATGACATGTTTAATCTTGATTATGTCCTTCAAGTTTGTGACTGGGATACCGAGAATCACAAACAAGGTGTGAATAACCTTGAAAATTAGCTTAGTACTATCGATGTCATTTATCGCCTAATCAATGTGTCGGTTAACCATATACGCTCCATTGATCAACGATAATTTACAAGAAACCTATTTCCATCCTTCATTAGTCCCATATTAGTGTGCCTGTTAACCACACACACTCCACTAACGACCAATAAGGTGCAATGTGTAATTTCGTGGGTTAGCATCAAATTCACATTCTCCTAAAGTAACTAAGATTGAGAATTTATAAAAGCATTTAGTTACTTTATAATTCATTATACTTTTAATGAGAATTTAATGCCCTATCCTACCTGTTTGGCTAACGACCCTCCACTAGTCAAGAGTGCGGTGGGTAAGAGTGGATACCCAATGGCGGTCATTTTACATGCCGCTTCCTTAAGCACCCCTTATAGACCGGCTTCGTGAATGAGGTCTACTAACGGTAAGACTGACATTTTCTTATACTTATATATATATATATATATATATATATATATATATATATATATATATAGATATATATATATATATATATATATATATATATATATATATATAATTAAACTTTTAATCTTATATAGTATAAGGGTGTATTTTATACATTTAAAATACTAAGTGGTTTAATCTTTTAATTTAATTAAACTTAAACCTATCTATGGATTTATTAATAGTCTTTTAATTAAAACACTTAATTAATTAATTAATTAAGTCCATGAATGTGTATTTTTAAACTATTAAAAATATTAGGGTTTTACCATTTAAATTTCCAAAAATTAAAACTTTTAATTTCAAATTCAAACTATAAAACCAAAAGGGTGTAATTTGAAAATTTTCAAAATCTAGGTTAAATCTTTGAATCAAAATAATCTCATATTATCCAAAATTAACCAAATCCTTTAATTTTGATAAGGATATGATGATACCAATAATAAAAATCGTTTTTAGGCAATAAAAACGAATTATGGTAATTATCCAAATCAAAATCAAATCTGAAAATCGAAATTTTAGGCATCTGACGAGACAACTCGTCGAGTTGGGCAAGGAACTCGTCGAGTTCAGCAGTCTGACAGCCAAAAATCTATTTCTTGTTCTTTGGATAGTTCACTCTTACACCAATTCAATTGAAAAACATCCTAGGCTCTGATACCACTGATGGGTTTTGAGCATATCTACATTCATATGTGATCATGCAACCCTGATTGCTTTGGATCTAGGTTTTTTCTCTAATGAACATACAAATATGAACACCAAAGCAATAACCCTAAAACTAGTGTATACAATTCGAAATTCACATACAAACTAGGGTTAGAAGATTACCTCACTTGTTATGTAGCAATAACAAGAACCACCTTGCCTCTTGAAAGCTTAGTGCCCCAAGTGTTGCACCTCTAATGGAGTCACAAACACACAATGCAAAGGATGACTTGGAGAGAGGTGAAAATCGGCTATCATAGGGTTTCTTAAGCTTAGGGCCGAAATTCTTATGTCTGGGGAGTTTCTTATATAGGTGCGGGCTGCTAGGGTTTCTACAGGAAACCCTAATTCCTACTTAAGGCCTAAGCAGCCAATGGATACCCTCTTTAGAGAACTTGGACGAAATCTTATGGCCTTACCCATAAATTTTGTCTACTCCACTCTATGGCGTCCATCAGCCCAGTTTTGCATCTATCAATGATTTGCAAAACAACCCCTCCATTATTAATCAGTTCCTTTAATCCCAAAATTAATAATAGATTAATTTCTGATTAATTACTAATTAATAATATGATTTCCAAATAATATATTAATCTTATAATATATTAATAAAATCATTTTGAGTACCAATTTATTATTCATATAATAAATCCTACTCTCTCTCTTCACTTGTCATCATGTCAAGTTACATGAGTGAAGGCAACCCAAAAGGACCATGCTCGTAATCAAATCAAGTACATACCAATTATATTTATGGGCTTAGACACATAATCCAACAATAAAATCACAGATCTTGCTCTTAGGAATGTCTTAAATGATAAAGTGGACAACTTGATGCCTTTGCATGGCTCAATAAGGCACAAATCGAAATCGTAAGTCCAAAGTATACTCGCAAGTCCAAAATCTCATGCATGGATGAATGGGGGTGTCCAAGCTCCCATTTTTATGACTTTATAAGCTCAAAAAATTCAGAAAAGACACTCAAGACAATTTTGAACAACCCAAGCCTCAAAAGTCCAAATCTTGAGACAAAAAGAATAACATAACATGGTCCAAAACTATATCTAGAAAAAGAAAAATAAAGGTACAAGCTTTATACCTTCAGGAGCTTACAAGGACGATGAAAGTTTTGGATCTATGAGCTTGAGCTTCTCCAAGCATCAATGATGGAATTCTTCTTCTTTTAATAGCACCAAAAACCCACAAAACACTCAATGGTCTCAATCTTCACCAATAGGGGCTAGGGTTTCGAATATTAGCGTTGGGGTGAAAGCAGGCTGAGCATGAAGATGCCACAAGGGGACATAAGGTGTTTAAATAAGGGCCAAACCATAAAAATTATGGTTTGAAGTTCACATGACTACGCCCGACGTACCTCCCACTTACACCATGCATAGGAACTAAAAATGCAATCTTTTTGGATTTTAAGCTTAAATTGAAAAGTACCTGAAAGTCAATGTTACAATGTCATATCAAACCATTTCGGCTAACGACCCTCCACTATATAAAGGAGCGGTGGTTGAAAAAGACACCCATTCAACAGTCATTTTAAAATCCATTTCCTAATACCCCTCCTGTAGTATGACTTCATGAATGAAACCTACTATTGATTAGACTGAATTTTCTTATACATATACAAATTAATCATTTAATATATATATATATATATATATATATATATATATATATATATATATATATATATATATATATATATATATATATATATATATATATATATATATATAAGGTGTATTTTAAAACTTTTTAGAACACAAGATTTAAATATTAATTATCTGAATTAAATATTTAATTAATTAATATTAAACCATTTATGATTTATCTTTATCTTTTAAATAAACAATTGTTTAAATCATTTAGGAATTAAAGAATTATCTTTAATTAAACTATTAATTAATTAATTCAAATTTATTCCCTATCCTTCTAATTTTCGAAATTGAGGATTAGGGTTACCAAGTTTTAATTATTCAAATTTTAAATCATTTAAAATAATAATTAAGGAAACTAGAAACCCTAATACATTTTCGAAAATAATGCAAGGAGGCTAGGTGTAACATCCTAAAATACGAAGGTAAAAATTTCATTTTTAAATAATTAAAACACCAATTTGAATTCCTTGGACTGATTTATCACGTAAAGTTACTAACTTTACGTTCATGCATGTCTAAATGAAGCTCTTAAGCTTAAAAATGACTTAATATGTGACTTAACGCATGCATGAGACCCAAAACCCCATAAAGTTGTCACCTTTATGCTTAAGGAACTCCCAATAAGCTCAGGTCTAAAAGAATAAGTCCTTCAATCGTCTTAACTCAACGGCCAAGCGAAAAAGGGACCAAAAGCATAACAAATCAAGCAATAAGGAGATCTAAACATCTACAAGCCAAGGTATGAACTTGATACCTCCAAAGTCTTGCAACAAGGGTGATGATTATGGATCTAAAGGCTCCTCACCAAGGAAAGCATATACAAACTTCTTTACTTCCTTCACAATAGGCCAAAAATGACACCAGAATCTTCTCAAGAGCTGAAAACACCACCACGAAGGCTTAAGGGTCGATTTAGGGTTTTAGGAGGTTTGGGGGATGGTAAAGAGGCCAAACCTAAAGACTTAAGGTCCTTAAATATGGTACAACATACTTAAATTAGGGATTCCTTCACTCCTTATACGCCCAATGTACGAGACTGAGGCTTTGCGGTCCTTCCTTCTTGGTACGCTTAGCGTACACCAGTGTAAGCCTCGTGTACTCCACTTCGCACTAGTACGCCCCGTGTACTCCCTATGTACGCCCCACGTACTAGGGTTTCCTTTAAACCCTAAAATACTCTGAAGCCATAACTTCTTCATTATAAATCCGATTTCGATGATCCTTATATCCACGAAAAGGTAACGAGAAGCTATATGCTTTTATCAACTCATACGCGCCTTAAGATTTCCCGAACAAAACCCAATTTCCATAAGAACCCAAGCTGACACATTACCGAAATATCCCTTGGTTCTGAAACTCAAACCGAACACCCGGATCATCTAAATTACGTCACCCACACCCAAATGGGAAATGTTTAGGAAGAGGGCGTTACATTAGGGTTTCAAGAAACCCTAGAAAAATTTGAAATTTGCAATAGCAATGGTTTATTTTCAATAAACCCTAATCAAGACAAATTCATCTCATGCACTAGTCAATAGAAAAAAACAACTCTGATACCATTGATGTGTTTTATAGGTTATCGATACATGTAAAGCAGAAAATCTTAACATATAAATTCAAATGCAACCTATAAAGGATCTATATTTTCTCAACTTGATAGCAACATACTATGAACTTCAAGAACCCTAAGGGAACTCTATGAAAATAGAAATTCATGAATTAGGTTTACATACCTTTAGATTTATTATAGCAAATAAATATTTGATCCTTTCCTTTGTGTCTTTAGAAATCAAACATTAAAAGTATGATGCCTCTAATGTCTCACACTCAAAACCATATAAACCCTAGAATGAAGAGGAGAGAGAGGAGATGTATATAAATTTCTTTCCTAAGCTTGTAGGTAAAGGTATGAATGAAATTTGTTGGTCTTGGGGTCCTATTTATAGTTTAAGTAACTTGCAGGCAAAGCCATCTTTGAATTAATTAAATAATAGATTTAATTCCAATTCAAATCTTTTCCTCTTCATACAGGAGGTATCCAAAAACCCTATAAATCAAGCCAAAACCATCCATACCATGGATGGTTCTAGAATTGTTTCTTTTGTTCAACTATTAAACAATTACAATTCACCCCTTGCACGTTTAATTAACTGCAAATTAATTTTAGATTAATTCTGATTAACAATTGATTAATTCTTATTAATTTCTCATTAATTTATCAATTAATAAACCAATTATTTAACTATTGATTTCAGATTAATTTATTAATCACATAACAAATTAACAGATCAATTATCTATTTCCAATTAATATATCAATCACATAATATATTAATAAATCATTCCTCCCCTCTCTCTCTCTCAATATATATATATATATATATATATATATATATATATATATATATATATATATATATATATATATATATATATATATATATATAGGTATGTTCAAACGAGAACATTTTCATATTTGAGAACATTTGAGAACAAATGTGACCACTAACTGTTTTTTTTTTTAAATTAAAGAAAAATACTTATTTATTATACAAATAAAAATAATTCATCCCCGTGCGTCATTCTCTCTCCTCGTCTGGACCTCCATGGATTACCGCCAAGAACCACCGGACCACTATCAGACACCACCAGACAGGAAAAACCGGCGAATTGAGTTTCTCTCTCTAGCTTTTGTCTCTCTCGTTCGTTCCTATTTTCGTGACTTCGTTCTCAGATCTATGGGACGACGAACTTTTTTCCGATGAATTTTTTCTCTAAATTTTAACTGTTTCCTTGCGGTTTAATGATTGAAAGAATTGTTAAACATCTTAAATTGAAAGAGGCAGAAAAGAACATACTCGAATTTGAAAGATGAAATTACTAGGGCTAAAATTTTCTAGCAAGACATTGTTAAATCTGGAATTTTTATTCCCGAGAAATCGATTAGATCTGACGTTGAAACTCTTGTTGAAGCATTCAAATATGGAGACTGAAGCATTCAAATATGGAGACTGAAGCAATTAAATATGGAGAAAATGATGATGTAATGCTAGTAAGGAATCATCGATGGACAAGGCTCTGGGATACAGCTTCATCATCATCTTCATTCTCCTCATCTACAGTTATACAACTGAAATCCTTCCCAGGTCTGACTAAATTATCATTCTACATATCTAATTTCTATTTGGGAGCAATCTATGTGTTCGTAAGAATGAATTGACAATTCCCACAGGAATGTGATTCCTTATCTAGTCTGTTTCACTGGTTTTCAATCCAAGCATAAGTGTGTTTTTAGTGGAGTGATAATTTGTAACTTAACAAATTTTTATATACATCATTTTAAAAACTCAAAACTTTAATTAAATTTCTTTATATTTTTTTAAAGAATTACTATAAATTTAATTTTCTGTTTCTTGAGGCTTAGGTAAGTTTTTGTCAGTTAGAGATGCTTTTATTGGAAATGGAAGTAAAAAATTTCTCACTTGATGCTTCAACTTTATCAATGTTACTTGGACTGATCTATGCTTGATCACTAGATGTTCCTATGCTGAAGTTGATTGGTAAGCTTGTGCCAAAGGAGATGTGAATGCTCCTTGATTTACGGTGTTGGTGGAAAAAGGGTTTCTTGAAAAGGTATGTATTTTTCCATCCTTTTTTTGAAAGTCTGTTATGGTTCAGTTATCGTTTGAGAGTCTATTATGGTTGTCAAAGTTAATATTTCAAAGTGGGCGTTAAACTGGTATTTGATTGATTTTTACCTTTGGTTTTGGATGTTATGATGGGTTGATTAATCCATTAACTAGCCTGTTTTTTCTTCATTCCCAGGAACCCACGAAGACAAACCATCCTCAACTTCATTATGAATCAAAAACTATATATGCTTCTCCAGAGAAGAAGTAAGTCTTTCTCACTCAAATGCTCAAATCTAATTGTGGCAAAAAGAAATAGAAAAATAAAATAAAATAAAATAAAAATTTGTTTATCATGTTAATAAAGCATGAGTACCTAGTCTTAAGTAGTTGGAATTGACATTAGTACAATATCATGATGATTGACCTCCTTGGGCCAAGTCTGGAAGATCTTTTCAACTATTGTAATATAATATTGTATGGTTGTGTATTTATTTACGTAAATACTAATGTCAGCAAATGTTATTTAAAAAATAAAAATGACGTATGTTTAAAACGATTACACATTATATGAGGGAGATTTTTATAACATTTAAGATAGATAAGAATAAATTAGTTAATTTTAAAAAAAGTTTTGAAAATGTTAACTATTAGAGAAAATATTTTAATACAGGAGAAAAGTTATTGAATCAAGAACCATACATTCTATATCAAATTTATATTTATAATTTTTATATATACAAAATTTCAAATTTACAAAATTACACAAATGGTCGTTGAGGTTTGTAGTATATTGCAAATTTGGTACAAGGGTAAAATAGTATTTTTTTTTTAATTAAAATCTAACGGCTGAAAAGTTAGATTTAATGACAGGAGGACCTTTCATGTAATTTTGCAAACCACGGGGATCAGTGGTGCGACGTTTTCCTTTTAACACATTTAATTAAATACGCTATAAATTAAATACACTATAAAATTATTGAATCAAGAATGAGAATTTGTTTTTGTAAATATAAATCAAATGTGATTAAATAAATATAATCACATTTAATTAAATACACTAGAAAATTATTGAATCGAGAACGACTATTGAATAAAAAAATGAAAAATTGAATATTGTCCACATAAATCATACGTGGTAAATATATATAATCTCAGTGTACACAATATTCATTTTTGCGTTTTTACTTCAATAGTTGGTCTCGTGTATTTAATCACATATGATTTATGTGAAAAAAATTTGTTTTCACGTTCTTGACTCAATAAATCATATGTGATGAAATATATATATATATATATATATATATATATATATATATATATATATATATATATATATATATATATATATATATATAATAACATGTAACTATATAAACAAGATGATTATTGAATCAAGAACATTAAAACAAATCTGTGTCCACGTTAATCATATGTGATTAAATACTTATAATCACATATGATTAAATATATGAGAAAAATTTATTGAAATGAAAACTCAAAAATGAACATCGTTCATATAAATCATATGTGATTGGATACATACTATCATATGTGATTATATGTATCTAATCACATATGATTAAAGTTGACAAAAAATAATTATTGAATCGAGAACGCGATAATGACATATGCGATTCAATATATATAATCACATTAGATTAAATATATCTAATCACATGTGATTATATGTATCTAACCACATGATTTATATTGACAATATAATTTTATCAAAATTCAATAATGAGTTTAAAGGTAAGAAAACATATCCCAAACAGAGGACTACAATCAAAGAGAAAATTAGGAAATATGTACATAAGTTTTATAAGATTAATAAAACAAACACAAGCTAAATAATGTTATAATTATTGTGTAGGTTCTCGGAAAGGAAAGGATCCATCTTGCTCATGCTAGCTAATTTTCTAGATCAAGGAGGTGAGTACTAACTCTTCTATTATGTAGGCATTACTTGTTTTATGTTATTGTTCACAGATACCCTAATAACATGTGATTATGTGTATCTAATCACATATGATTTATGTGGCTAAGATTTTTTTCGCGTTCTCGATTCAATAATTGTTTTTTTCCACTTTAATCATATGTGATTAAATACATTTAATCAGATGTGATTATATGTTTCTAATCACATATGATTTTATTTGGAAAAAACAAATATTGTCTATTTAAATCATATGTGATTAGATACATACAATCACATGTAATTATATACACGATAACAAATATTGAACCAAGAACGCGAAAACAAATCTTTATCCAAATTAATCATATGTGATTAAATACATATAATCACATGTGATTATATGAATCTAATCACATATTATTTATGTGGACATAATTCATATTTGCTTTGTCGATTTAATAGTTGTTCTCATGTATTTTATCACATGTGATTATATGTATAATCGTATGTGATTAAGTACATGCGCACAACTATTGAATCGAGAAGGAAAAAATGAATCTTGTCCACCTTAAATCATATGTGATTATATACATATAATCACATGTGATTAATTACACAAAAGCAATTATTCAGTCGAAACCGCAAAAATAAATATTGTCTACATAAATCATATCTGATCAAATACATATAATCACATGTGATTATATGTATCCAATCATATATGATTTATGTGGATGAGATTCATTGTCACATTCTCGATTCAATTATTGTTCTTTGTCCACTGTAACCATATGTGATTAAATACATATAATCATATGTGATTATATATATCTAATCACATATGATTTATACAGACAAAAAATAATGATGTCTATATAAATCATATGTGATTAGATACATATAATCACATATGATTATATACACAAGAACAACTATTGAATCGAGAACACAAAGATAAATTTTGTCCACATATATCATATGTGATTAAATGGATATAATCACATGTGATTATATGTATCTAATCACATAGAATGTATGTGGAAAATATTTATTTTCACGTTCTCGATTCAGTTGTTGTTCTTGTGTGCTTAATTACATGAGATTATATGGTGATGGTGGTGGGCGGTGATGGTGGTGGCGGGTAGTGGTTGGTGGTGGTGGGTGGTGGGTAGTGATGGGTGGTGGGTGGTGGTTGGTGGTGGTGGTTAATAATGGGTGGTGATAGCGGGTGGTGGTTGGTGGTGGTGGTGGAGGGTGGTGGTGATGGGTGGTAGATAATGGTTGTGGGTGGTGGTGGCAGGCGGTGGTGATGGGTGGTGGAGGTGGGTGGTGGTGGCAAGTGGTGGTGGTTGGGTGGTGATGGTGGTGGGTGGTGATGGTGGTGGCGGGTGGTGGTTGGTGGTGGTAGTGGTGGTGGTGGGTAGTGATGGGTGGTGAGTGGTGGGTGGTAGTTGGTGATGGTGGTTAGTGATGGGTGGTGGTGGCAGGTGGTGGTGGTGGGTGGTGGGTGGTGATGGGTGGTGAAGTTCTCTAAAAGGCAAGCCTCTACCATTCCAAAGCTTCTTTTCTCCACTGAATGCCTCAAAAATTCTTGAACCTTCTCTTCAGTATACTCTTAAGGAGGACAAATCTCGTCAAGCTTCGGGACCATCCAAGGGCAAAATAAGAAAATCAAAATCAATCAAAGAACAATAAATAAAAATACACAAAATACAGAACCCATATCATCAGTCAGCCAATCGTGGGAAAGAAGGTCTTGTCCAAGGGAATTAGCCTAAACAAATAAATATCTCCTTTTTTGATCATGATCCATGGGATAACTTTTTAAAACTAAATGAGGACTACCAATCTTCACTTTGATAAACATTTGAGAATAACCAAAAGATTGGAGCTTATAGACACTCACTGTTTCAGATAGCCCAAGACTCAAACCCTCAGTTTCATTAAGAAGATGAATCCAAAATATAATACGCCAAACGATTGGCATGAATTGGGCATACGAGAGTTTGGTAGCATGAAAGAACTCAGAAATCAACGGAGGGAAAGGAAAGCGGAGACCAATGGAGAAAGGAAACTCGTAGAAGCAAACCCAATATGGAGAAAAATAATCTACTCTTAATTTTTTCCCAAGAATCCTAAAGATTGTTCCTTGATGAAACTTAACTAACGATCGAAGCATATCAATGTCGACATTTGAAAAGCTACTGACTTTGCTTTCGTTCTCAGGCAACAAACATAAATATATGAAATTATCAACAACATGTTTCTCAGATCTAGTCCTAGCTCGAATGAGTCTTTTTCACGTGACCAAACAAACAAGAATAATACGAAAAGGAAAAAGATAGAAATTCCCTAAGGAGAAAAGCCTGATGATCGTAGAGAAACTAGAGGAAGAAAGCAATGTCATGGGTTTATAATAGGTTTTTCTAGCTGAAATCTCGGCGATTCAAAATTCAAACTTCCCAAGTTAATCGATGGATAAGATTGACCTTCGAAATATGGGCCACGACACATCTACATAATTAGTCTCCAAATAGAAATCTCTAATAACCCAGGATCTTGGATTGAAGAATTCTGGGTGCAGTTGCTATGGGTAGAATTTCCAACTTACTATTTTTGTACCTTCAACTTGAACTAACATCCCGGGCAAGCCCAAGATCTTGGATTATTCAGTATCTTGGATTGCCATCATTTTTTTTTCAAATCTTATGTAGGGATTTAATACTTGACGAAAAAGAATTAGACCAAGTCAATGGCACATGGCCAACAATTAAATAATGTTGAAGACCCATGAGAAAGCAAGGTTATTCGAAGATCAAGGAGAATCCCAATATTATCAGGATATTAGTTATTATTGTTATGTATAAAAGACTAGTTGATCAAAACACTTACACAATCACTTCTTCTCTGACACTTTTGACACATGAGCACAAACACATTATTTCCATGATCAGCTAGCACTTATAACATTTATTTACAATTTAATATAAGTTTTAAGGCGGATAAGTTTATCACCTCCCGATGTTTTATGCCGGAGATCCAAAAGGATTATGAGATTTCCTCTTATATCACTGTTTTCTTGCTTTGATTTCATTCATTTTTATTCGCTTGTTTGATTTCAACATTGTTTACATGATTTCAACATTTTGTACATACTTATTCGATAATTTATCTATTTTCATATCAAAGTATCAAGATATTTTGAAGGATCTTGATACCTTTTCTAGTATATCACAAAGTTTCTTATATAAAATCATTTATTATTCATTTTGAAATGATTTTTGTCCCAAACATTTCAAATACATTTGCTTTCATTTAAAGATAAATCAATTATATGAGACAATTTTCTAAGTATCTTAGTTTTCTAACTAGGATCTTGAACATGACTAAGATCTTTGGCATATTTCAAGAATATTAAGAATTCTATCTTTTAACACTTCAAAATAAACATCATACCACACTTACAAATTTGATTACAAAATTTGTTTGTTGATTTTTAACCAAAACAATATATATATATATATATATATATATATATATATATATATATATATATATATATATATATATATATATATATATATATGATGATAACTAGCCGTTTACCCGCGCCAAGCGACGGGTGCAAATAGTTTTTTCAAAAATTATTTTCTAGAGACAATTAGTTTTCTTTAAGCGCAAGCTAGTTCCTTGCGGCCTTTTAGCGGACTGTTTTGTGTCGAGTAGTTCATCTTAACGGATAGTTTCTAGCTAGGTGCATATTTATACAATAGGGTGGGCAAATAAGTAAAACTCATGACTACACCATGGGTTAAGGTATTTTCCAGGCATTGTGACCGTTTAGGGGGTTCAAACGCTATTTTTAAACTTTTAAACGATATTGTTCTTCACTTATGCATTGGTATACGCCAGAGACCTTTCTTCATTTCACGTCAGATGTATAAGACATCATATAAATAATCTATAAGGCACTTTATCCAACCAATACGTAATGAGAACAATGAGAAATCGATTGAGATAAAAGATTGACATAAATGCAAGATAAAGCATGGTATTTCTAATGAAATCAAGTCCACAGTAATACTTTACAATCACTCCTTTTGAGTCCAAAATACCCAGTTTGATCATTTCATCAACAAAGGTAAACAAAACAAACAATTTTATTCTTCGGGTAAAAAACATTATTTCGGAGAAAGTGACTCAGTTGATGGAAGAAAAATCCAGCAAAAATACAAAACAATAATTTCCTTTATTATGCCCATTAAAAGGGACATTTTGGACGACTTTAAAGAAAAGAAAAAAAGACAGGTACACATCTTGCTTCTATTAAATAGTAATGGATCGAATTTTAATGTTGATCATAATCTATTATGGTGATTTTTTATACAACATAAACAAAAATCGACACATTCATCACCTAACTTTAGAATCAAAAGCAAACAAAAAGCCTTAAGTTTCAAAACATATTCTACATTTTATTCAAAAAAAAACTTAATTTAAACTTTATTTTACTTGGCATTAAAACCTTCATGATTAAAAAAATCCAATGAACATACAACTTTTACGACTTGCGTAACCATACAGAGTGAAACACCAATTTTAAAACACGTAACACACACACACACACACTTACAACGAGATCGGTGTTGATTATATCTTTTTCCTTTGATCGGTTTAAAAACTTCTCAATTTCTTACAAATAAAACTATAATAAAACAAATATTAATTATATTTAAATGAATAGATGTAACACCAAAACAGAAAAAACTTGTCTTGCAAATATGCTGCATAAATGATTAATCAACCACAAAATCATAACCTGTAAAATCATAAAACAACATAGTTAGACAAAGTGAAATAAGAAAAATAATGAAATAGCAAACTCAAAACCCAAATCTTACCTTGTCACCTGAGATAGTGGTTGTTATGACGATTTTGAACAGGAGAGGGTTGCTTAGTCAAGCTTAAGAATCTTTCACAAAATCAAAACACACACATACTTGCATATATAATTGGAATGTAAAACACACACAAGCTACTATAATAGGGTTTTTTCACGGAATTAATATCGTGGACACTTGCATATCATTTTTTAGATTCAAAACCAAAAATTATGTCATACAAAGGGTAAATCGGTAAAAATGACACAATATTTTTTTTCATATAAACAAATAAATGAAAGTACCTTGTTATTTCTTCCAATTAGCAGAATAAGCGAGTGGCTTGTAATGGGTAAGGCTTCAATATCATCTATTAGCAAGCATGCTCCTAAACAAAAAATAGATTAATTGAACAGTCAAACCATTAGTGATCTTTTTAAACAACCAAGCCACTAAAGTGATCCCATTAGTAAACCACCTTTGAAAGATGCATAAGTAAGAGCATATTTATAAAAAAAACATTTTAAGAAGTGTCATATAAATAGGGTACCCATTTTAAGAAACAATCATGAAAGAAGACATTTTATGAAGTGTCATATTACAATTGTATACAATCAATAACAGGTTAGACATAAAGAGCATATTTATAGAAATTCAAAACAGGGCTCATTGTTACCTCCAAATTTCCAAGAGCGTGGCAGCAACCCTATGACTTTCAAATTTACATCTCAGCCACAAATTAGAAACCTGTCAAGAGAAAGACATAAATGATCATTGTTATTTCCTTCTTCAGTCCAATATCTTCACAAATAAGGAAACAAATACATATAAAAGCACATGACTATACAAAAGGATATATACAAACATTAACACAACACAAATAGATAAGCACACCTACACATTTTTTGAAAATGAATACATAGACCATAGATACTTCAATAACTGTAAGTAATTTTGAAAAATATACATTAGAAAGAGAGAATTCAGAACCTAAGATTTGTATAAGCCAAAAGAATAAGAAAGCAACAGATTGAGGAGGGAAAAGGTATACCTACTAGATCCAACAGTCTCTGTGAATCAAACACCATTTGAAATTGATGGCTTTGCTAGTAGTTAGTCGTGATGGTTTTTGTTGGCGACTGTAAATAGTGGTGGTGGCGTTGAGTGGCGGTCATGGCGGCGAATAGGGTTTATGGAGGGAAGCGACTGGCGTGGTGTGCGTTTGTGTTTGTGAGTGGTGGTGTAAGCGAGGGTGGACAAGGATGGTGGTGGCAAACCGTAATGAGAAATCTGAAAGAGTGACTGAGTTGATAACTGACAATTGAAGTCTGCATAAGAAAATGTTATTGAATTCTAGTAGAAAGACAGAAGGAATAGAGTGTGGTTGACCTAATCTGAATCAAATGGATGAAGTCGGTTTGATCTTTCCTAAAGCAAAGCCAATTGGGTATCTTTTTGTTCTTTTCTGGAAAAGTGGTGCAAAGGAAGATAGATGGTGGAGATGCCTATCCGATGCGATTCTGCTGGAGGAGTGATGACGATAAAGGCAGGTGGTGGTCCGCTATTGGCTCCTGATTTGGGGTTTATTTGTGTTGAATGGTGTGTGATGTTTCCGGAGTCAGGTGGCAATGGTGGAGGAGAATTAGGGTTAGGGTTACAGTTTTTGATGGTGAGAGGAGATGGCGGTGTTTATAACAAAGGGAGTGGCAGACTCCGGTAACTGTAGAGAATTTTTAAAGCATTGGTCGTTCATTTGAGAGGGAAGAACATCTGGTTGATGTCGTGAGGGTGAAGAAGTTAGAGGTAACAAAGGGCTGCCGGAGACTAAAGAGACCAAGGAGAGAGACGAATGAGATGTGTTTTGATGGCGGCTGTTGTGTCATGTGTGTAGAGGAGATCAGGGTAACATCTAGAGAGAGAAGGTAATACAGTAAAATACATTTAGGTACTGTAAGATAGATTTAGATACGCGTATAGTGTAAGTAAAGATTGTAAGCTTAATATTATTGTACATTATGTTCAGATAGTGATACCTCTTAAATTTCAAGAAACATTGAATATGCTTTATATAATAGTAAAGATATTGGTTTTATTACATAATTTATTTTACATAAGACTGAATTGTATAATAAATATTTATATTGTAACACCCCGTTTATTTGATAAATAAATAAACAAATTAATGAATGAATAGTAGCCCTAAAATCAGTAATTGTATAGCAAGGTGTTGTTCTCGAGGAGCTAATTGTCACAATTTTATTGGGACTTAATTTGAAGATATTTTGGAGGCTATGGGGCTGAATGGCAACATATGGACTTCATTTGAGAATAATTTGTGGAGGAGGGGATGTTTGGCAACAAGCATATAAGGCATCATTCCTAGATCCTTAGCCCTAATCTAGCATGTGATTCTAATAATCATATCACATCATAACATAACATATACGTGTATCTTCGGGAAAACTTACTTGAGCTCGGCCGGTCGCACGCATCACACACCTTGTTCTTTCTTAAAACCTTTTCATTTTAATTTTAGAAAAACGATTTTCTTGTAAAAATCTTTCAAACCCTCGATTTGAGTCCAGACACCTCCGAAGGTGTGCCCGAATCCCTCAAACCAAGGCTCTGATACCAACTTGTAACATCCCAATTTTCAAGACCAAAAATTTTGTTTTAATTATATTACTTATAAAATCGTTTACTGGAAAACATCATCAATATCATAAAAATCCATCAAATCATAATCATATCATCGATACTAATAATGTCAGAGTACAATCCCATAGATCTCAAAATGCGGAAACCGTGTGTGTGCGATGCGCTGCTACCGTGCCGGCTCCTTCCCCTTCGATGAAGAGGTACCTGAAACCAAAAATGAAAACCGTTAGCACAAAGCTTAGTGAGTTCCCCCATCATACCACATCCCATACTTTACACATACTGTCAGGCATATCTGGGTGCCCGGCCTACCCTGCTAGGCATACCGGGGTGCCTACCCCTGTCAGATAAACCGGGGTGTCCGACCTACCCCTTCGGTTTATCTCAACTGGTTACGGGGACTATTTCACCCCCTACTACTACCACATAATAACATAACGTAATCATACTGTCAGGCATACCAGGGTGCCTAACCTACTCGTTCGGTCCTTACAACCGTAACATGGGGACTATTCCCGTTACTAGCACTATCACCTAATATCATATCATATTAGCACATAAAACATATCAGATATTGGCAAACCCAAGTAATTATGAAATAGACAACTACTTGGCTCGCCGAGTTGACCCAACAACTCACCGAGTCCCCAAATACTTAAAACACTAAAACCCTGACCCAACTCGTCGATCCTTGCACTCACTCGTCGAGTTCTCCTTCATACCAAGTCGGGACATTCTTCATCTGACTCGCCGAGTTCATCCTTGAACTCGTCGAGTCCTCCTTCACGCAAGAAGGCACATTTAGCCATAACCTCACCGAGTTCCTTATGAACTCGTCGAGTTTATCTTCATGCAGTTGGAACTTGCTTTGAGCTCGCCGAGTTCTGTTCTTGAATTCGCCGAGTTCCATGATTTCCAGGCCCAGTTTCACATCTAACTTGTTGAGTCCTCTTCTAGACTCAGCCAGTTCAATCAAAACAGAAAAGGGTTGGGGAACCATACCCCGACTTGTCGAGTCCCATGAACGACTTTCCGAGTCCCCCAAAGTCCATGTCCATACAGTTGATTTCAGTCGGGTTTAACACATTCAAAACATAGATCTAGCCTCCTAGGGCCCATAATACACTTAAAGTTACAAACTTGACGTTCATGCATGGGGTATTTGGCACAAATGGCCCTAAAATAGGGTCTACAAGGTGCATGGGGCTCTTATGGAAATGAAGTTGGCACCTTTATGCCATAGGAACCCTCAATGGTTCCAGATCTGAAGTCATACCCCTTTATAATCCCAAAATCCCGAATATGGCACTTCTAAGGCTTAGTAAAGGTAGAAAGGAACCCGAACTAAAGATCTAAGAGATAGATGGTCAAGGTTTCAGCTTTATACCACAAATGAGCTTGAAACATGCCAAAACCTCTAGATCTTCTTGCTTCCTCTTGATCTCTCAAGCTTCCTTCTCCTTCTTCAACTTCAAATACACAAAATTGGCACCAAAAAGCTCAAGAACACTCATAAAATGATTAGGGTTTCGAGTTAGGGCTTTTTTGAACTAGGAGGGATGATGGAGGATGGGTTCGGACAAGATAAGGTGCTTAAATAGGGTCCAAAACCCCGAATATTAGGGTTTCATCCAGACAGTCCTACTCGCTGAGTCGGGCTCTCCGACTCGTCGAGTAGGTTATTTAAATCCTGCGTCCAAGAGTCAAGTCTACTCGACGAGTTGGGCCTCCAACTCGCCGAGTCCCAGTGTAAAATGCAATTACTTATACTAGAAAATACTTACCGGAAATCGGGTGTTACAACTCTCCCCCACTTATTTTCGACTTCGTCCTCGAAGTCTGCTGCTGCGTCTGGAAAAAACTCGGGGTAGTGCTCCCTCATCTTTTCCTCCGGCTCCCAAGTCCATTTTGAGCCCTTACGGTGCTGCCATTGCACCTTCACGAGCTCAACCCTCTTGTTCCCCAGGTCTTTCGACTTCCGGTCGAGGATAGCTACTGGTCGCTCAATGTATTTCAGGATGTCGTCCACCTGAATATCCTCAAGAGGCACCACTGCAGAGTCGTCTACCAGGCACTTCTGCAGCTGGGAGACGTGAAAGGTGCTATGACTCTAACTAAGCTCGACTGGCAGATCCAGCCTATATGCCACCTTGCCTACCCGGGCAGCAACCCTGAAAGGACCGATGTACCTGGGACCTAACTTGCCCCGCTTCCTGAACCGGATGACACCTTTCCAAGGTGACAGATTTAGGAGAACCATATCCCCGACCGGGAACTCCAGGTCCGAACGATGCTTGTCGGCATAACTTTTCTGCCGACTCTAAGCAGTCTAAAGCCTGCTCTATACCTGCTAGATCCTCTCTATCGTATTGAGCACCACTTTGGTACTCCCCATGACCCTCTGCCCAACTTCACCCCAGCATATCGGGGTCCTGCACTTTCTCCCGTACAACATCTCGAAGGGAGGACGATCGATACTCGCGTGATAGCTGTTGTTGTAGGATAACTCTTCCAATGGAAGATAGGTATCCCAGCTACCACCAAAGTCTAAGACACATGCCCACAACATATCCTCCAAAGTCTGGATGGTCCGGTCGCTCTGACCATCCGTCTGCGGGTGAAAAGCGGTGCTAAAGTGCAAATGAGTACCCAACTCGTCGTGGAATTTCTTCCAGAATCTGGAAGTGAACCGTACATATCTGTCAGAAATCATGGAGATTGGCACTCTGTGTCGAGCTACTACCAGTCGAATATAGATGTCGGCCAACTTCTCGGCCGAGATACTCTCCTGGATCGGTATGAAATGGGCACTCTTGGTCAACCGATCCACAATGACCCATATGGAACCCACTCCCCGCGTGGTCCTGGGAAGTTTGGTGATGAAATCCATAGTAATATCTTCCCATTTCCACATGGGAATATCTAGCGGTTGCATCCTTCCGTGTGGTCTCTGGTGTTCGGCCTTGACCTTCTTGCATGTCAAGCACCGCTCTACATACCATGCTACACCCCGCTTCATGCAGGGCCACCAGTAATCAGGGCGAAGATCTTTGTACATCTTTGTTGCCCCGGGATGAATAGAAAACCTAGATTTGTGCGCCTCCTCCATCAGAACCTGGCGCACGCCTACATGATAGGGAACCCACACCCTACGATGCAATGTCAACAACCCACGGCTATCGTAGTCGAAAGAGGAAACCTGTCCTATAATGCGTTCACTCTTCCGATGTTCCTCCTTCATAGCCTCCTGCTGGGCCTCTCGGATCTACTCCAGAAGCGAAGCCACCACTATCATCCGTAAGCAAATGTCTCTGATCGGGGCCGCCTTGCGGCTAAGAGCATCGAACACAACATTGGCCTTCCCCGGGTGATAGAGGATCTCACAATCGTAATCCTTCACCACGTCTAGCCACCGACGCTGCCTCATGTTGAGATTCGGCTGATCCATGAGGTACCTCAGACTCTTGTGATCCGTGTAAATGGTACAACGGACCCCGTAGAGGTAATGTCGCCAAATCTTGAGGGCAAAGACGACCGCGCCCAACTCCAAATCATGTGTCGGGTAGTCCGCCTCGTGTGACTTCAGCTGCCTCGAGGCGTAGGCGATGACATGCCCTCTATGCATCAATACTGTACCCAAACCCAAAATGGACGCATCACAGTACACTACAAAATCCTCCACGCCCTCTGGCAGGGCAAGGATCGACGCCTTACATAGTCTCTGTCTCAATGTCTCAAACGTTGCCTGCTGCTCAGGCCCCTAGCGAAATACAACGGCTTTCTTCGTCAGCCATGTCAAGGGTACGACTATCTTGGAGAAATCCTGAATGAATCTCCGGTAATAGCCTGCTAATCCCAGAAAACTCCGAATCTCAGATGGAGACTTCGGAACCTCCCATCTCATCACTACCTCTACTTTGGCTGGATCAATCAAAATCCTGTTCTAGTTGACATGGTGCCCAAGAAACTACACCTCGCACAACCAGAACTCGCACTTGGAGAACTTGCCATAAAAGCTCTCCCTCTTCAGGGTATCCAACACCTCCCGTAAGTGCTCCTCATGATGCTCCTGCGTCTTGGAGTAAACCAAGATGTTGTCGATGAATACTATCACAGACCGATCCCGCGTCAGTCTGTATACGTGGTTCATGAGATCCATGAACGCGGCAGGAGCATTGGTGAGCCCGAAGGGCATCACGACGAACTCGTAGTGGCAATAGCGAGCCCGTAACGTAGTACTCTGTACATCCTCGTCTCTGACCCTCATCTGATGGTAGCCTGAACGTAAATCTTTCTTGGAGAACCAAGATGCTCCTTGCAGCTGGTCAAAGAGATCATCAATCCTCGGGAGTGGGTAACGGTTCTTCACCGTTACCTTGTTCAGCTCCCGGAAATCTATACACATCCGATGCGACCCGTCCTTCTTCTTCACGAACAGAATCGGGGCTCGCCAGGGTGAACAGCTCGGTCTCATGAATCCCTTGTCTAACAGCTTCTGCAGCTGTGTAGACAACTCCTGCATCTCGGGAGGAGCCAACCGATATGCTGCCTTTGCTATCGGAGCCGTACCGCGGACCAAGTCAATCCTAAACTCCACCTGCCTCTCCGGAGGTATCCCAGGCAACTCCTCTAGAAACACAACCGGGTACTCTCGCACCACTAGCACATCACTCACAGTCGTCTTTCCCTCCTCCCGGGTATCCATGATGTAGGCAACATATCCGGCGCAACCCTGCTGAAGGTAGTGCCTAGCCCTCGCTGCTGAGCATAAAGCTGGTCCACGCTGTGGCCTCTCGCCCTGAATCACCAGGTCTCCCCCACGGTCCTGACGCGTACCAACTGCTGTGCACAGTCAATCACAGCCCCATTAGGTCTCAATCAGTCCATACCGATGATGACCTTGTTTCCACGCAATGGTATGGAAACCAAGTCTACCAAGTAGTGCTCCTCGAACAGCCTCAAAACACAATCTCTGAAAACCTTTGATGCTCGAACTAATCGGTCATCCGCAATCTCGACCTCTAGAGGTCAATCCAACATGCCAGAAGACTCAGGGAACCTCTTGCTGAGTGCAAGAGAGACAAATGATCGGGTAGCACCCGAATCGAATAACACCTGAACTGGAATACCGTTCACATGGAACGATCCTAAAGAAAACACATAACATGACACATAAATATCATAAGCAACATATAATAAAAGCTAGAGAGAAGAAATCATATTCGTCACCACATCCGGTGCGGCACGTGCCTCCTCGGTAGTCAACTGGAAGGCTCGCCTCCTCACCACTGGAGCCTCTGACTTGCCTTGCCGGTCATCAGTAATCCGCAGGGTCGCTGGAGCTGGTGCTGTCACTGGCGCTGCTGCTGCTGTCACTCTCAGGCAGTTGACCTTTTTATGGCCACGCTGGTTGCAGTGAAAACACAGCAACTCCGATGTCGGAATGATCGGGGTAGGGCTGTACAATCCTTTCTGAAGTGCCCCGTCTTGCTGCACTTATAGCATCCCGATGACCCTAGTCTACATGCCCCCTCATGTGGCTTGCTGCACTTCCCGTACCGGCTCCGGCCCTGATGGCCCTTCCACTTAGAGTCGAGTCCCTTGGGTTTCTTCCTCGAAACCCCAGTCACCTGTCTCTCCTCTGCCTTCCTCTTCCTGATGTGCTCCAAGTAGATCTCCCTCTCCCTCTCCCTAGCAATCATAGAATCCAGGGTCGGGCATGCCGAGTAGCTGAAATGTTCCCGGATATCAGCCCTCAACATATCATGATAGCGGGTCCTCCGCATATCCTCATCTCCTGCATACTGGGGCACCAGTAAGGCCCTCTCCCGAAACTTGGCGGTAATCTCCGCCACCGTCTCTATCATCTGCCTCATGTCAAGAAACTCCCTGGCCAGCTGCTGAAGCTCCACAGTCGGCACAAAATCAGCCCTAAACCTGGTCACAAAGTCCAACCAGGTCATAACCTTAATGGTTGGGGCTCCCAAAGAATCACCAACTGTATCCCACCAATCCCTAGCCCTGTCCCTCAAACATCCCGTAACATACGTGACCTTCGACCCCTCAGGGCAGAAGCTAGTCAACTGGGCAGACTCCATGTCTGTAATCCATCTCCTGGCAACAATAGGGTCCTTCACCCCATGGAAGTCTGGCGCACCGCATCCCCTGAAGTCCTTAAAGGACAGCGTGTGCGCCCCTGACTGGATGGCCGCCCAGTCACTTCTAAACGCCCTGAGGCGATCCTCCATCAGCTCAATGATCCCTTCCTTGATCGACCTGAAAATCACCGGGGTCGAATCAAGGATGCCACTAGTGATCTCAGAAGCAATGAACTCACGTAGTCCCTCATCAACTGGCTCGGCACCTGATCCTGAGCCTGATCCTGACCCTGAACCTCCTCCTCCTCTGTGTTGCGTAATCATCACCATTCTAAAACAAAACACATAATCGTCAGGGTCATACATAACCTCAGAAGGTTTTACATACTAAAAGTTTCCTGGTTCTATCTCGGCCCTCCTTGACTCGAGTACGGATCCTCTGCTTTTAGTAGTACCGGCCCATACTACCTTCCACATCTATCCGCACTTTACCAAGTCCCTTCTACTGTTAATGTTCTCTGCACTAGACTCATACTAGGCTTACCCTAGGGTATCTTTCTGACCTACTCTCCGCCATCAGCTGCATAAGGAATTCTTGCCACCTTTACCTAACTAGCTTGCGAATTCCATTACATATCACTAAGACCAGATAATTCTTCGAATGAGAAGTCTTACCCTACAACGGTTGGACTCAAACAAGAGCTGCGCAATAGGGCTAGACCTAATGTAAGTCCCCAATCTGCTTGTGTATCAATCAGATCTGTTTGATGGTGCGAAATCCTAATCAAACGGATGATGCCATATCAAATGAAGAAGAAGGAGAAGAAGAAGATGATGAATCTTGTATGAATTGATATGAATTAAGATCCAGATACAAGATTCATACACACTAACACACACTAAAGCTCCTCTCTTCTCTCTCACTTTCTCTCTCTAGAACACCTTGGTTTTCACACACTTAAGCTCTCCACCTCTCTAGCCTTGAACACCTACAATTATGCACTCCTCACCCTATATATAGTAGACATGGGCCGTGAATGGGTTTACAGACGTAAACCTATTCACGGTCGTAAACACAACCATAAACACGTATACGGCCGTAAACACCAAGCTGTTTACGGTCCAAGACACAAAAATACATTTTCCTAGAAAAGTAAAGTATAAACCATATTTTTGACCCAATAATCTCCCCCTTGGTTTATAGCTTTCTTTTCTAATTGACCCAACAAACTCCCCCTAAAAACGTAGCAGGCTTTTCCTGTCAATCTTCATCGGGAGCTTGGCTTCATCATTAATCTTCAATTTTCTTCACATCATCAAGATGAACATATGAATATTCTATGAATGACTTCATCTTGAGCAGTTGGGCTTTGACTCTGAAAGCACGTTGGGTGAGGAGGCTTCTTGAAAAGATTCTTGAAAGATGGCGCTTTGAGCTTGAGAATCTTCAGAGAGAAATAATATTCTTGATCACTTCAGCAGGTTCAAGAATAGCAGCAAATTGATTGAGGAGGATTCAATGCAATCTGTCACATAATCTTCAAGTCAGCTTCACCTTGCTTCTAGGGTTGAAAGATTGAATGTTGGAAGAATAATCTTCATTTCTTGCTCCTTCGAATGAGAATTCTTCGATGATCATGGATGAAGCCTTGGCTTGGAAATTTTCAATTCAGTCTCCATGAGTCTCATCTACATCTGAATTCACTTTTCAAGATAAAACAAAACTAAAAGAAAATTTAGCACACAATATTTTTTGATTTTTCATATTTTCTGAAAAAAATAAAACATAACCAAAAATATTTTTGGATTTTTGATTTTCTTGAACAAGAAGTTAAAAACTGAAATAACACTATTTTTGGATTTTTAATTTTCTGATTTTTGTTTGATTTTTGAATTTTTTTTAATTCCCCCCCTAAATTTGTGCATAGAGGAAAATTATGAACAAATTTAACAAAAACAAAAATATTTGGGATCAAAGTTGTCAAGCAATCCAATATCGTTTATCAGCACACGCCTGCATGTCTAGATCAGGTCAATCACCGGTATTGTGGTCCACTTAAACACAAAGGATGTTGACAATTTGGACAAATTATAAGTGACAATTCATTGTGATATATATTCCTAAATGGACATTTAGCTGACGACGACCAAGGATATTGTTGTCCACTTAAATTAAGCAGCAAGATCTACACACAACCTCTTAAATTGTTCAATTTTAGTTGCACTAGACCGTGTTCACCACTTCCCGATATACCCTAGTTATCAAGAACTTCCAAAGAACTCCTTACTTTAGGTGAGTAAACAATTATTAAGGAGGAAGTCAGATTTAGAAATGCATATGTTGTGTCCCAGGTCGGATGTCTTCCAATCACACAAAGGGGACAACATATGACTAACAGAGATGGAGGGATTGGGAGGTAGAATGTTGCATATGTTGTGTTCCAGGTCGGATCATTTCAATCACGCAGAGGAGATAGCATATGACTAACAGATAGAAAGAATTTCATAGATAAGGAGGTGCGTAGAAATAGAGTTGCATATGTTGCATTCCAGGTCGGATATGTTCCAATCACGCAAAGGAAGCAACATATGACTGATAGATAGAAAGCAAGAAAATAATTTCCTACAGACCTACTTTATCAGAACCCCGCCAGTCGCCCTATCAGAACCAAAATTAAGGACATAAGTCCGTACATCAATGAATAGTTAAGCCACAGTTCTAGATGCGTATTAATTTAGTGTATATCGTGGGTTCCCGTGTTTATCTCACTGCTCAATCTACCTGAGCGTCATAGTGTCAATCCAAATGAAACTATCTAAGTCTATATTGTCTAGTCCTTTCATGGTCAATCAATGTCTAGTCCTTTTGAATCCTTTGTGCTTACCAGCACATTGAATACAGAGTCTAGACAATTCGGCTTTAGTGCATTACACGCATCATAAAATTCCCTTTAGCACTAGACTTCATATCACTTCCCAAAACAACCTACTAACGAAAAACTATAAGAAAATAAAAGATTGTCTTCAAAATGAATCAGTTTAAGATAAACTCGGGAGTATAGAGAAGAAAGCGCAAACCGTAAGTCACCGATTGAATTTGCATCCAGAAGGTCTGAGAACAGCACGCATAATCTCAGAACAGATCCGAAAATTCTTCACATCGTTAAGCACTGACCCCATGAGTGATCCCTTCCTTTCTTCCCTTCCCGCAAAGGACACATACTCTCAAACAATGTCCTGAGTGTTGTACAGTTGAGAGATGTCTCCTATCATGTGCCTGGAACAGCCACTACAAACAAACTGAAGTCTGATGATATGCCTCCATAGCTGCTCCGACACAGAGCGGGATCAGTTGGTCTTTGGAACCCAGTCCATTTTGAAACTGGGTTGACCTTTGTCATCTTCACATGGTACTCTATCCCAAGACATATCCTGCTTATCACAAACAGAGGATGTAGAAATATCAGAAGCATTAGGAGATTTGGGAGATTGAACCTTTGGTACCCATCTGTAGTTGGGTTTAACCCATTTCTTTTTCGATCCGATGGGTGACTCGGCACTTGATTTTGAACTTGAAGTCGATCTTCGAGATGACTTTGACCTAACCGGTCTTGGCTTCACTGGAGCATCTCTTGGATTGGACTTCTTAACCGACATTCCCTTCTTGACTTTGGGAGTTGGATTCTTAGCCTTCGTGGCATTCCAGTCGCTATTGTCTGAACGTGACCTTGAGGGGTTTCTTTTGGAAAATCTCCCTCTTGGCGCGTTCTGCCACCCTTGTGCATAGTAGGGAACGTATGCGTGATTTGGACAATTTCGGGCAATGTGTCCAGGTGTTCCACAGTGAAAACATGTATTTTTCTTCACTGGGAAATTGTTTCTTCCTGCCCCTGGTGGTGTGTCCATGCCTTGTATCTGATTGTTCCCACAAGCACACATACAACAAGCACTCTGTTTCACTGGAATTGGTGGCCTGTATTTCTCAACCACAGGTTTGTCAGAAGTAACTGAGTTAGAAGCAACATATTTAGAGTTCAAGGGGTCGTTTGTTTGTTCAGTAGTTTTCTCCTTGTTCTCATCCTCTACTGCTTTACCTACACAGGAAGTAGAATCATTAGTATCTTTCATCTAAACACCCTCAGTTGCCTGTTCAGCAGCTGGTTTACCGTATACCGTAAATGGTTCTCGGTCAATCTCTTCCTCAGTCAAAGGATTAACATAATACGAATGATTAAATGGAGGAGGGACTTTATCATACCCTATACCCTTGGTTTGATTATCTTTAAAACTCAATTGTTTTTCAACTAAGGACTCGACTGTCTTACTTGACGCAGTATAATTTTTGAAACTAACATCTGTTTTTCCACACTTAATTTTCAAAGCGTCAAGTTCTTCAATTACAGCAGCAAGTTTGCTTTTAATGTGATCATAGTTTACACACTTGTTGCTGTAATATTCTTGCAATTTCCAGAAGTCCTTAGTTTTGTCTTCGAAATTTTCTTTTAAAGGTTTTTGTTCTTTCCTAATAGTGTACCTTTCATATTTTAGATCATCATTTTCTCTCTCAATCAACTCGATTTGATCACGCAAAAATTTGATAGTTTTAATGCAAGATTGAGAACAACCATTTTCACTAACCGGAATGTTTGAGGAACTCATTGTTTAAAAAAATATGCCCTTTGACTAAAAACTCAAAAGTCAACCTCAAAAGACAAATTTAAAACGTCAAACTTAAAAGTCAAACTTAACAGTCAAACCGAAAAGCTAAAATTGAAAATTTAAAGGTTAAACGAGAAAGTCAAAGTTTAAAGTCAAAGGTCAAACTTGAAAGTCAAAGTCAAAATTTTAAGTAAAAAGTCAAAATTAAAAGAAAAAAATTAAAAACTAAAATTTTGGGTTGAAAAAGTAATTTAAAATTAAAAGAAAATTGATTTTGGGCTAAGAATGTCAAATTGGCGAAATTAGGTGCGCAGATAAGATATTTGAATTAAGAAGCGAATGAATATATCATCCAACTAGCTAGAGGAGTTGGTAAAGGCACTGGGTGAGTTGGGAGGAGACCCAGGTTCGATCCCCGGCACCCCCAAGTCCGTTTCCAATTTTTTTTATGTGACGCTGTTGTGCGAGGATGCTGCTTGCGAAGACTGCTACGAAGCTTGCCGAACGAGACTGCTGAACGAGCGAGGTGCGAGGTGCGATGCTGCAAACTCTGACCGTACACGTGCGAGACCGTGCAGCAAACTGCTGAGCCATAAACTCCGGGGCCGTACACGTGACTTCGGACCGTAAAGTCGCGAGCCCTCGGACCGTAAACCCTCTGACCACAAACTCCGGAAACCTTAGCTGCTGACCGTACACTCCGCCACCCCCTCGCTGGTTACGACCAAAAACAGCGTTTTTCACCCTTTTTTGCTCCAAAACTCGATCAAAAACTCGTTTTTATGAAAAACACGAAGAACAAACCCCCTTTATTTTGCAAAGATCTATCCAAAAACGCAGAAATCCTTAAAAAAACTAAGATCAAATAAGCTCCAGATCTGACAAAATTGATTGATACAATCCAAGCTCGGATACCAACTGTAAGTCCCCAATCTGCTTGTGTATCAATCAGATCCGTTTGATGGTGCAGAATCCCAATCAAACGGATGATGCCAGATCAAATGAAGAAGAAGGAGAAGAAGAAGAAGATGAATCTTGTATGAATTGAGATGAATTAAGATCCAGATACAAGATTCACACACACTAACACACACTAAATCTCCTCTCTTCTCTCTCACTTTCTCTCTCTAGAACACCTTGGGTTTCACACACTTAAGCTCTCCACCTATCTAGCCTTGCACACCTACAATTATGCACTCGTCACCCTATATATAGTAGACATGGGCCGTGAATGGGTTTACGGCCGTAAACCTGTTCACGGCCGTAAACACAACCGTAAACACGTATACGGCCGTAAACACCAAGCTGTTTACGGTCCAAGACACAAAAATACATTTTCCTAGAAAAGTAAAGTATAAACCATATTTTTGACCCAACACCTAACCTTCTGAAATTATTTAGTCCTTGCAATATGTAACTTAGCGTATTCTTTTACTAGTTAGCTAAAGATAGCTAGAAGTTCTAAAAGCACAAAGCAAGCAGCATTCGAGCATAGAGTAACCATACCAATCATATCCTATTCAGGCCATCATATTACTGATTAATCAGTTCTAGCATATAACTCAATAAGCACATATAGCAGGCACATAAGGCATCTTCCTAGATCCTTAGCCCCTAATCTAGCATGCAGTTCTCATACAAGGGCAACAAGCATATAAGACATCACTCCTAGATCCTTAGCCCTAATCTAGCATGCGATTCTCATAATCATATCACATCATAACATAATATGTACGTGTATCTTGGGGAAAACTTACTTGAGCTCGGCCGGTCGCACGCATCACACACTTTGTTCTTTCTTAAAACCTTTTCATTTTAATTTTAGAAAAACAATTTTCTTGTAAAAATCTTTCAAACCCTCGATTTGAGTCCAGACACCCCCGAAGGTGTGCCCGAATCCCTCAAACCAAGGCTCTGATACCAACTTGTAACATCCCAATTTTCAAGACCAAAAATTTTGTTTTAATTATATTACTTATAAAATCGTTTACTGGAAAACATCGTCAATTCATAAAAATCCATCGAATCATAATCATATCATCGATACTAATAATGTCAGAGTACAATCCCATAGATCTCAAAATGCGGAAACCGTGTGTGTGCGATGCGCTGCTACCGTGCCGACTCCTTCCCCTTCGATGAAGTGGTACCTGAAACCAAAACTGAAAACCGTTAGCACAAAGGTTAGTAAGTTCCCCCATCATATCACATCCCATACTATACACATATTGTCAGACATATCTGGGTGCCCGACCTACCCTGCTAGGCATACCGGGGTGCCTTACCTACCCCTGTCAAACAAACAGGGGTGTCCGACCTACCCCTCCGGTTTATCTCAACCGGTTACGGGGACTATTTCACCCATACTACTACCACATAATAACATAACGTAATCATACTGTCAGACATACCGGGGTGCCTAACCTACCCGTTCGGTCCTTACAACCGTAACATGGGGACTATTCCCCCTACTACCACTATCACCTAATATCATATCATACTAGCACATAAAACATATCAGATAGTGGCAGACCCAAGTAATTATCACAAAGACAACTGCTTGACAAACAATCCCTACTATTGGGCCGACATTGTGGTCGTAGACCCACTTCTACTGGAAGGTAACTCACCTCAGTGTTGTGAAGTGTCTAAACTGTTCTCGCTGTCAGGATCAACTCCTCTCAACTCCTACACATAACACCCTTACTTAATTTACCATTACATACTCTTAACCCTTACAAGGGTTACTCAGGTCAAATCCAAAGTCCAGGTCAACACCTTGGTCAAAGTTAACTCTGGGTCAAAGTCAATGTTCGGTTGACTCGACTCGCCGAGTTGACCCAACAACTCGCCGAGTCCCCAGTTCCTTAAAACACTAAAACCCCGACCCTACTCATCGAGCCTTGCACTCAGTCGTCGAGTTCTCCTTCATACCAAGTCCGGACATTCTTCAACTGACTCGCCGAGTTCATCCTTGAACTCTTCGAGTCCTCCTTCATGCAAGAAGGCACATTTAGCCATAGACTCGCAGAGTTCCTTATGAACTCGTCGAGTTCGTCTTCATGCAGTGGGACTTGCCTTGAACTCTCCGAGTTCTGTTCTTGAATTCGCCAAGTTCCATGATTTCCAGGTCCAGTTTCACATCTAACTTGTTGATTCCTCTTCTAGACTCAACCAGTTCGATCAAAACAGAAAAGGGTTGGGGAACCATACCCCGACTCGTCGAGTCCCATGAACGACTTGCCTAGTCCCCCAAAGTCCATGTCCATACAGTTGATTTCAGTCGGGTTTAACACATTCAAAAAATAGATCTAGCCTCCTAGGGCCCAAAATACATATAAAGTTACAAACTTGACGTTCATGCATGGGGTATTTGGCACATATGGCCCTAAAATGGGGTCTACAAGGTGCATGGGGATCTTATGGCAATGAAGTTGGCACCTTTATGCCATAGGAACCCTCAATGGTTCCAGATCTGAAGTCATACCCCTTTGTAATCCCAAAATCCTGAATATGGCACTTCTAAGGCTTAGAAAAGGTAGAAATGAACCCTAACTAAAGATCTAAGAGATAGATGGTCAAGGTTTCAGCTTTATACCTCAAATGAGCTTGAAATGTGCCAAAACCTCTGGATCTTCTTGGTTCCTCTTGATCTCTCAAGCTTCCTTCTCATTCTTCAACTTCAAATACACAAAAATGGCACCAAAAAGCTCAAGAACACTCAATAAATGATTAGGGTTTCGAGTTAGGGCTTTTATGGACTGGGAGGGACGATGGAGGCTGGGTTGCGATAAGATAAGGTGCTTAAATAGGATGCAAACCCCGAATATTAGGGTTTCATCCAGACAGTCCTACTCGCCGAGTCGGGCTCTCCGACTCCTCGAGTGGGTTATTGAAATCTCGCGTCCAAGAGTCAAGTCTACTCGACGAGTTGGGCCTCCAACTCGCCGTGTCCCAGTGTAAAATGAAATTACTTATACTAGAAAATACTTACCGGAAATCAGGTGTTACAAGCCGTCTTCTTACCAGATGAAGCCGGAGTAGACCATCGCTGATGGAGTCAATAACCACCTGGATACGTCCGCTACCACCATCCTTTCTTCTTCTTCTTTTCGTTCTGACTCCCGTAGCCACCGAGACGATCGTTAGTACTGTCCCAGCTGTCTTCGCCTCAGACTCCATTCCACAGCGGCTAGTCGTCGCCACTGCCGCCGTGTTGCTTCAAGCCACCAGCGAAGCTGTGAACCGCAAGGACCGACCGCCGACTGCCTTATGCTGCTGCGAGGTGGTTGTGTGGGTGTGTATTTTCTTGGGGCCCGACCTCTTGTTTGGAGTGTATGTGCGTTTTTCTATAGGTCGGAAGCTGTAAGGGAACCACCATGGCGGCCAACCATGGTGGCTGCCACCTTCTACCACCACCGGTCACCACAAGGGTGGTTGTGTGTGTGTCTATCGTAGTGTGTGTTTTTATTTTAAGGTATTGCATTGTAAAATTGTTATCGGTGATTAAATAATGAAAAGAAAACTCATAACCACCACCGTGAGGTGGTGGCTGCCGCCACCAGCCGCCGTGTTGGATGGCAGTGTGCTTTTGCTTGCGTTTAGTTTCTTTTGGGATGCTTGGACAAAATGGACTAGAACCATAACCACCACCGTGAGGTGGTGGCCGCCGCCATGAGCCGCCATTGACCACCACTACCCGAGGTGGTAGTGGGTGGTGCCCGACTTATGAAACCCTAGTGGGCCTAATAAAACCCTAATTGATCTAAAGACTTAGTTTTGGGCGTATTGGGTGATGATTGGGTTGGAAACCCTAATTAGGGTTTAGAAAACCCTAATTTTGGAATTATGGACTTGGACTTATCGGGACCCGCATTTTGGGTCATTGGAATTGGGCCATATGTTGGGCCTTGACTCATAGTTGACTTTTGGGCCTTTGGATTGGGCCTTGGGCTTGAATCAAGCTAAGTTAGGGTAGAGTAGTCTTTTACCCCAAGCATGGACTTATGGATATGTGTTGGAACCCAATGATTAATTGGGTGTTATTTTGATGTTGACAGTTCGGGAACCTATCATCTAGCAGCTAGAGTTTTGTCTGCGGGACTTCAGCAGTGCGAGGTGAGTTACATTCCAGTAGAAGTGGGTCTAAGGCCACAATGCCGACCCACTAGTAGGAGTTGGTTGTTAGATGATTGTCGTTGTGATAATCATCTGGTATGTTATGCTTTATGTGCTAGTATGTTATGATGTTATGTGATATGTGATAGGAGGAGTAGGATAGACCCCAGTACCGGTGGATAGGACTGAAGGGGTATGCCAACACCCTGATAAACTAGGCAGTATATGATTTATGTGTTTATGAGCTAGTATGATATGTGGTAGAAGTAGGGGGTGAAATAGTCCCCGGTATCGGTCGAAAGGACCGAAGGGGTAGGCCAGCACCTTGATATGCTAGGCGAGGTACTGGTCGAAATGACCGAAGGGGTAGGCCAGCACCCTAATATGCTAGGCGAGGTACCGGTCGACAGGACCGAAAGGGTAGGCCAGCACCTTGGTATGCTAGGCAATTACCGGTTGAAAGAGACCGAAGGGGTAGTCCAGTACCCAGATATGTTAGACGGTATGTATATTGTATGGTATATGGTATGATGGGGGAACTCACTAAGCTTTGTGCTTACGGTTTACAGTTTTGGTTTAAGGTAGTTTGTTTTCAAAGGAAAGGAGCCGGCTTGATCGCAACGCATCACACTATATTTTCCGCACATGAGATCCTTGGGATTACACTATGATATTGTTTTATGTTAATATGTTTTGATTATTTACACTTTGGTTTTGACATGGGATGTTATTATGGATGTTACTATACTAATTGGTTTTATAATAACTTATTTAAAAATGAAATTTTTGGTCTTGAATTTTAGGATGTTACATATATATTGTTTGATAACTTTTCACGTAAAAGATCATTCTCCAACTTTCACTTGAAGAGTTAATTTTCCACAATAAAACAATAAATGAAATCTGATATATCGAAATTTATATTACTAAGGGAGGAGGGAGTCATTCCCTCCCAACCCACTGTTACATTACTTTTTGTCTTTTTTTTTCATCTTTCTCAACCCACAACATACGGAAATCCTATATTTCTCAACCCATTCAATTAAAAAAAATACAAAACTAAGGTACAAGTCTTAAAACACATGGTAAAAGAGAAAATGAGAGAGAGAGAAAGTAGAGAGAGGATGAAATGTGTTAGTGAAACCAATTAAACAACCCGCTGAAGTGTGAGTGGTATCGGCGGTAACTCTATTGATAATTAAGATTTTACCTTGATTGTTTTGTATTTTTTTAATTGAATGAGTTGAGTGAGTTGAAAAATATATGGTTTCCATGTGTTGTGGGTTGAGAAATATGAAGAAAAATGAAAAAGAAAAACTGATGTGGCAGTGAGTTGAGTGGATTAGGAGGGAATGACTCCCTTCTCCCTTAGTTAGTACAAAGTACCAGCACTCCTCCTCCTCCGGTCCGCATACAAGTTAGTACAGACTTAGGTACCGTACTACGGACTAAGCAAAATTACGAAAAAATATCCCTAATATTCAACAGTTATCACAAGTCTGCAAAAGTCTCTCTGCGGAGTAGACGGTTAGTCTTGAAAATGCTCATTTTTTTGGGAATTTTTTGGAAGTGTGGTTACTATTTTGGTCATTTGAAATTTCTCAACGTAATATCTCTAATAGGTAATTTTGGAGTTATGGTGATGAATTGGGTGCACTGCTGCGCTAATTATAATGGTTAATCGAATATTGTAATTAGTAACAAGAAGAACATGGCATGAATTCAGCCAAACATATATGAAATTAAACTAAGATATTGACATAAGAAATATGTAAAGGACACAACATTCAAAATCCAACAAGATACACTTGAAGCTATGCCATTGTTGGGTTGTTGTCCAAGTAAAAAAGATGAGTCCTTCCGAATCATAGTTTTTCTGGTTGTACTATCTTGCTTCTGAAAGCAAAAGCATTCCATTCATCTTTGCTTTCGGAAGCAACAAAAGCCTTCGGTGGAATTCTAATCATATTATATATCTTATATAATATCGAACTTAATTAAAGTTTACAGGGAACAAAAAGCTTCAGGTTCAAGTTGAGTAAAATGAGGACTTTCATTAGCAACTTGAAGCAGATCTTCATCATCATAGCAATCCCTGTAAGTCTCCAAGTTCACATCTGAGTTGACCAGAGCTGAAATGCAAAGTTCTTTCCTCCATTCTTCCAAGTGTGGGAATCCAACAAAGTCTGCATACTTATCACAGTACTGCAAGATCGAAAAAGCAATAAGTATTCCAGAAAATTTACAAAAACTAACTCTATAAGTCCCATGAAAACTATAACCATTCATGCGTTTACCTCGAATTCGGCTATATCATGAGTATTATGCTTTGGAATACTAGCAGCTTCTCTAGCCTTATAGAACTCTTGTATGGACTTCATCATTTCATCCTTTGATGGCAAAGTTCTCTTGCCAGACAACAACTGAGCTATCCATTTTGCTTGCGATTCAAAGAAAGGGAACCCTATGATCTACATCAATCAAAACCCCTTAATTAAAGTAAGCTAAAGAAAGCTTTTGATGGTATTACACATCAAGAAACCGTATGATCATAAAGTGTATATGCAGTTAAAGTAACTAAAAGCAAAATGGCTTTTACCTTTCTAGGAATGCCTATAAAGGAGAGAGATGGGGCAAGGTTTGGGGGGAAGGTATGTTCATATAAGGGTCCCACTCTGTCATCATCAACAGCTACTGCTCCTTTGGTGTCAAGAAACGGGAATGAATATGAATACCTGCATGCATATATGATTTTATACACCTCCTTTCGGAACCAAAGCTTGTATACGAATAAAGTTATGGTGGTTTATTTATTGTTTTACCCTGTGCAGTATATGATTGTGTCTGCAATAACCCATGATCCATCAACAAGCTCAACCCGTCCATCTTCGTGTAGACATTCTATCTGCAACACATTAGAATAATGTTAAATTGCTGCATGTTTTTTTTTATGGAATCTCTACTCAAGAAATTATTCGTACAATCGGATGAAGATGCAGATTATCATGTTTGGAGATCACTTTCGATAGACCCTCTGAAACATGAAGCGACTTGGAACTAAGATGGATCTCCTTGGCTACATTCACCAGCTCCATTGATATATCCTGTCCACTTAGTGAGTTCCCCACCACCACTACCACCTGCAAATAACTAAGCCATTAAAAAACTCCGTCTTTTGATACCAAGATTAGTAGTTTAGAGGAAAAAAATATTTGGTTACCTGATCGCGAAATGGCTCTGGGACCCTGTAAAGGTGGCTATGCATTTGCTTTCTTCTCCATGCACTCATTCCTTTACAGTTTGAAAGTAGAAACAGATGAGAGGGACATATCATATATGTATATACGAGAACACAGACAAAAACAGAAAAACAGAGTCATATATTTATATGTATATATGTATAATAGAAGGAGAAGATTTTGACCTTTGATAGAAGGCAACCGAGGTTGGGAATAGTGTCCGGTGGCCACAACGACAGCATCAAACACCTCTGATACCACTTTATCAGAATCTTTAGCTCTAGTCTCAACAACCCATCTCAAATCTTTTCCAAACTCACCATAATCCAACATCCCAACATACTCTACTCTAGTATTGAACCTAATCATCTCCCTCAAACCAAACCATTCACAGAAATCCTTTAGGTACAAGAGAAGCTCCTTGTGGCCTGGAAATCTCCTTGTATCCCTACCTTTCTTGATCAAGAAAGGGAAATCTGTGAACCCCATTATCTCCCTAGGCGAGGTGAGCCTTAGAGACTCATACATGCTGCTATGAACGTTTAAAGCCTTACCCTTTCCTAAAGGATCCTCACCCTCAACTTTAGGTTCATACAGCCATTGCCCTCCAACATCATGATTTTGTTCCACCACCACGACTGTGTGCCCTTCTTTCCTGAGCTCCCTTGCAGCCACCAACCCCGATGGCCCAGCACCTATAACACACACATACCTCGGTGGATTCCTTGCTGAAACCATCGTGTGTGGGAGTGTGTTTGAAGGGTGATGGAGTTGGATGCATATGTGTGAAGGATGGAAGGTGTTTTATAGTGAGAGTTATGTAAAAAAATAAAAAGATTGCTTCTAAAGTAAAACAAAGTTAGGAAAACTGATTCTACCAACATTGTCTATTTAGAAGTTGGTTGTATGATTACTTAAACTATTTCCTTTTTAGCATATGATACATCTAGTTACGTTTCTAATAAAGTGTGACATGTACGAACGTAGGAACCATATTAATCATAGTGTTGATTAAAGGGGATATGCTTAGTCACAAAATTTGAGGGGTCCAAGGATCATCAATGTAGGTTGTCTTGCAAGTCTTGATACGTGGTTGGTTCCTAAACAAGCAGTTTCTGCCCCTAGTGAATCTCAAAATTGACCTTAATTAACTGAATTTGTAACAAATTAACAATCGTTTTAACAAAAATTGTCGCTAAATTATTTATAATTTGCAAGAACAAACTTTCTGTTGGGATATTTCCTATTTATATTATAATTGATAGTTGGTTAAAAGACAAACGATAAAAAAAAAAAGCAGCATTGAAGAAAATTGTGTGTAGAATACCTTGAAAGGGTGTTGGTTAGTCTATGTATATATGTTCCCTTGGCTTCAAGGAGGGGCAATCTTTGTGGGGACTATTTTTATCTTTTCAAGCCCATTTGTTTCCTTTTTATTAAATTAACAATTTCATTTTTTGTCCTAAACTTAAGGCGAATCTTTCTTGTTAAAGCTTAGAAGAATTGTTATTGATGATTTAGGAATTTAGTCAAAAACAACTATAAAATTGATTTAACTAATATGGTTATGCGAAGATAATACTTATAAATATATCTTTTTACCAGTAAGTAATTTATACTTGTTTGAAAAATAAGAAAAGAAACAAAAAATTTGTTAAAGAATCAACGGAGACCCATTTGGGATATATTGTAGACCTTTTACATATCTAAGTAGTTAAATCTTTAGCCCCACTAGTGAAACTGCCCATCACTAGTGAAGCTATATTTTGCCCACATATAGAATTTTTTTTAGGTCCGTTCTGTTTTGAAGAAAACGGACCCAAGACAAAATAGTTCAGACATGTTATAACTTATAAGAGTCTAGTGATTGATTTAGATATATTTCTAAAGAAAATCCATAGTTAAAATATTACTACTCTTCCATGATTTACCGCATGTGATGGCTTCGGGGTCGGCCTCATCTTTCCAAAAGTGAAATTTACCATTTTTCTTTTTTACGAGTGAGGCCCGAGAGCACTTTGCATTGAATGCACAAACTTTACATTTATTATAACTTTTCTTACTATATTAAAAGAAATTTGATTTTCCTTAAAATGGGTCCATAAAAGATGTTTATTAGAGTAATGTATTTGACTATGTATGGAATGTTGTTTCTTCGAATACTTATAATTTGCTAACGTTGATCTTACATAATATATTAATATTGTTAGGATACAAAGCACATTGTGTTTTCGTTTATAAATTAATAAACCATATGAATTATCATGTCAAGTATTATAAAATTTTAGAAAAATAAGTTTTGTATATTGTCACCAACATGTAAGATCAAATATTAATATATTAGAGATGTCGGTATGGTTCTTCCATGCAGTGGATGATCCTATATGGAAGGCCAATAACGCCGTTAAGGCTAAGAGAACACCTTCCCCCGTTCAAATCGTGTTAAGCTCCGTTACCATCACATCGTCCCTCAACGCATTTTTTTTTTTTTTTCTTTTATGAATGTGACACATACTCATCGGCCTAGCCTTCAAATCGGAGCTGAGTTAGGCCCTGTTTGGTAAGGAGCTGACCGGGTCCGGTCAGTACTTTTTGATGACTAGGTCCGGTCAGGCTGTTTGATATAGGGCTAATTGTGTCTCACCAAGTCCAATATTCTGACTCGGTCTTGAGAATTTGCCTGACTCGGTCCATGGCAAAAAGGAAGCTGACTGAAAAAAACCCTTATTTGCCCTTGTCATTCTCGTTTCCTTGTTCTTCTCCTTGCCCAACTCTACATCAGTGACATCATCTGCGTCGCTCCTCTCTTCTCCTCCCTCCGACTTCACCTACCCTTTCCAGCGACGCCTCCTGAAGCTCCGACCTCCTTCCAATTCATACAAGATTGGTGAAATTTCTTCTTAACAGACGCTCCCTTCCTAGCCTCAGCCTTCTTCCTTCGCCGTCTCGTTTCTCCATCGACGCCGACCCTTCCCTACTCAACAACGCCGTCGTCCACCGCTAGTCCACCATCCTCCTCTTCAGCACTTTCCTCCACCAGGGTCGATCTGCAACTCCGACGGTAATTTTTTTCATCTGTTTTTTTTCTTTTTTTTCTGAAATTAGATGCACATATGTATGCATTTTCTGGAATTCGATGTTATTTGTGTATCTATTTCCTGAAATTAGATGCAATTTGTGTATTTAATTGCAGAAATTTCATCTTATTTGTGTATGGATTTCAGAAATTTGATTGATCTTTTATTGTTTGTCACTTGTCTTCAAAGATGAACTTAACAAGAATGTTGGTTTTGAGGAAAGCAATAAGTATGAGACTGATTTTCTTTTGGATTTGGACGAGTTGACCATGGCAGAAGCATATGAAGATGTATATGATACAATATATCATGTTAAAGATAGTTATGAAGGCCTAGAAGCTGATTTTAGTTCTATTTCCACAAATTAAATCAACAAGAAATCATTGGTGTAAATTAAAAGTAGAAAGTAGTGGTAGTGTTTAGTTTTGTATGATATGATGTAGTGGATGATTGGATTAGACTAGAATGGATGAAGTTTGGAGAAATGGTGTATGTATGATCCATGAATTTTGTATAAACCTTAGAATTGATTAAGTATATGTATCATAACACTGTTTACTTATGATCCTAGTGTTATATTTTTGAAGAATAGTTGTAAATTATATCATTTTGTCTTTGTCTTATATTTTAATATGCATCTTTTTATAAGAATGGTTGTAAATAACATATCCATTTTGTAAATTACACGGTAATGTTATAAATTAAATGGTTAATCATAAATGAATTATTATAAAAATGTTGTTTGAGGGTAATATAGTCATTTTGTACAGTCAGTTGGATGTAAAAATCAAACAAAAAGTTTCGATCAGAAGTTAACTCAGTCAGAACTTCTAACCCAGTCAGCCTCTAACCCGACCAACTCTAACCCAGTTACCAACTATCAAACGACCCCTTAGTTGGTTTCAAAGTGACATGTTTACTTTTTGAAAGAACATTAAACATTTAGATGTGGTTTAGTAAAATTAAGCTAGCTTGTAGGTTAGTTTATTTTAATTTTCAGTTTGGTAAAATAAAAAAATAATTTATTATAGCTTATAAACTAGCTTATACGTTAGCTTTTGAGAAGTTATTGAGCTTTTTCTAAAAAATATTCCAAATATAATTAATTATATATAGCTTATTAACTAATTTTTACCAAACATTATTAATTTAGTTTATCTTCTATTACAAATTTGATGTATTAACATACATCATATCTTGTATTACCAATTTGACATATTCACGTACAATCATATTATTGTCTATTTTTTTAACGATTGGTTATTAGTTGAAATTTATTATCACTAAGTTAATTAAATTCGCAAACATCTGGATTAGAACCAATGACCCCTATCTAAGAGGTAAAACATCTATCAAATGGGCTAGTCTTATAATGATTTTGTGTTAATGACGGTAATTTTAATATTGATATTTGAAATAGCATAAAAATATTTAGTTTATCTTGTATTACCAATTTGACATATTAAGAGACAAACATAATATTATGTCTTGATTTTGTTTTAATGACGGTAATTTTTTTTCAATGATTGGACAAACTTAGAATCATATACGACATTAAGGTTAAAACATTAAAGATTTAAATTTTTAATAGAAATTTTCGTATGGCATGTGTTCTTATGTGAAATCAAGATAAATACAAACATAATATAAAAGGCCAAAAAACTTTTAAACATGTATGTGTCAAGGATTCCTCGTGTTTTGATACTAACACATGGAAGAACACAAACTCTCTCTCCTAAAAAAAAAGTGTCAACTAGTGGTTAATTAAAGTGCCCTTTCCCTTTTTCACAGCATACCCAAGTTTAGTTTTGCTACCAATATATCACTAAATGTTAGACGGATATTTTTTTTATTTGCGTATTTAAACCTTATATCACATAAAATTCGATACATAAATGTATTAAGATGGACTCTAATATGGAATCAGATTTTTTTTTTTTGCCTGAATTACATTAATTTAATTGATAAAATATAATATTATAAAAACGAGATGTCAATGTAAATTCACGTAAGAGACATTAACGGCAGATGAACATATATTCAAAACACTTGTGGAAAATTTTCATGTGGTTATAAGAACATCTCCAATTATTAATTTCACAAATGCTTATTATTTTTATTATATTATTTTTTCATTCATTTTTATCAAACATTTTTTTTACCAATTATCATCTCTAATGGTTAAGGCTGTGTTTGGCGTGTCACAGCTAGCTGATAAGCTAGCTTATTTTTCGAGTTTTTTTATGTTGTCGTATTTGGTAAGCCAAAAAGTAGCTTTTAAACTAGCTTTTTGAAAAGCTGCTTAGACTAGCTTTTTAGGAGCTTTTTAAAAATTTTTCAAATACACCCCTTAATTAATTATAAAAACACAACTCCTACATGTCATTTTATGTAATTTTATATATTTCATCTAGCTTTTCAGCTAGTTTTACCAAACGTTATTTTTTATCAGCTAGTTTTTCAGCTATCAGCTAGCTTTTTATTTAACAGCTAGCTTTTCAGCTATCAGCTAGCTTTTCAGCTAGTACGCCAAACATAGCCTAACATTTTCAAAAATAAATTTCTAAAATTAACTAACTTATTGTTTATCGATTTTAAATATTTTATTAGTCTGATATAATTTATAATTTACTAACATATGTTATAACTTTGTCGGATATTTTTTTCCGAAACTATAAAAGAAGATAAAACTTCACACATGTAGTTATAAAATACAAAATAACATATTATGTAACAACAACGTTCTATAATTTTAAAATATTTCAAAATTTTGACAATTACTTTTAAATTATATATTTTGTTATAAAATATATTCATTTCATTTTGTTTATTAAATCAACTTATTATTTTTTTTATAAGGACTAAGGTCCTTTTTTATTTTTGTCTGACTAGTTCCGGTCAGACGTTTTTGTCTGATTCGATCGGGTCCGTGTATTCAATACCATTAACTCTTACTCGGTCCACATTGCCCTAATTTAGTGTATTCAATACAATTGACTCTTACTCTGTCCACATTGCCCTAATTCAGTGTATTCGTCGGGTCAGTGTATTCAATACCATTGACTCTTACTCGGTCCACATTACCCTAATTCAGTTCACTAATAAAGAAGCTAACTGGAAAAATTGACGCATTTTGCTCGTGCTTCAATCAATTTCATGAAATCGATGCTTTTCCATATTCCTGTTTAACGATGCTTCAATCAATTTCATGAAATCGATGCTTTTCCATCCATAACCACCAGTCCTCTTCCTCTTTAATCGATTGTTTGGATCAAATCTCGAAATTGATTTCATGAAATTGAGGTAAAACACATGGCTTCTGAAGACGTAGGGCCTTTAAAATCGATTCATGGAATCGATACTTTGGGAAAACGTATGACTTTTGAATGAATCTCAAGCTAAAGCTACCGAGAAAAGGTAATCCTCTACGCTCATTTCGTTTCAATCCATTTATTTTCATAATATCCAGTCATTCTTTGTTTGAACATACATTTGTTTTCCTTCTGATTTGATTGTTTGAAATTTCAGTCATGTTTAATTGTTTTTAACTTCCTAACAATTGTAATTCAGTTCAATGTTTCTTTCTCTATATATGCAACTGTTTGTGTCAAACTTGATTATAATTCTTTGTCTCCAAACCCTAGCTTTTATTGGTAACTAAGATTTTGAGAATTGAGTGTTCAGATGAAAGTTGAAACTAGGGATGCAAGCTCTAGGCTTGAAGATGTGCCTTACTTGATTGATTACATCCCTAATCTCCATATAAGTCACCTTCAACTCTCTCTTCATATCTACCAATGATCTAGGTTTATTTAATTTGATGTACTTGTTTGTTTATGAGAAAAAATCTTGTTGTTACTTTAACTGTTGAGTATTTTATGTTGCGTATTTTGGGCTTTTTTACTTAGTCTTTTGTGTTTCCGGGTTGCTCCTGTCCACCTGTGATTAATGATTAGGGTTTTACTATTTAAGGTGCATGCATGCATCGTGTATTTGTTAACCGTGTCATTGTAAACCCTACCTAGCCTCTATAGTAGCAGTTCTTAATCGAACTCTTCTGAGGCTGTGACTTATAATCATTCAACACATTCTTGATTCATATTCTGTGTTTGATTGTTTTTACTTGTTTGAATCTATTCGATCATTAGAGTTTTCAACTCAACAATTGGTATCAGATCAGGAGACTGTGTAATCTATACGCATCTCTTCTGTTGAAAGAGTTTTTAGGGTTTCCGCTATTATTGGATCTGGTTCAGCCGTCATCTTTGTTATTGATGCTGATCTTTGTTCTTGATATTACCCAAAAACAGTTTTAGTTTACACATCTGATTCATACACGTTATAATCAATCTTTAAACATGTCAGACGATTCTCACGTTAACTCAATAAATCTTTCAAGCAACATTGGATCTACAACCAAAATCCCTATTCTTTTCCTAGTAATTATGAAGTGTGGGCGTTGCACTTTCAAGATTACGTCCTAGGGCTTGAAGACCATGGCTATCTGATATGGGAAGCCATTATTGTCCAGACGTTACTCATACATGAACAAGAAGAGAAATTAAAACTCAAGCTGACTATAACAAACTTCTTCTTGATGTAAAAGACGTATCACAAGATGAGAAGGATACGTTGCTAAGCAACGTTAAAGCAATGAGGATCATCAAGTTTGATTTGCCACCAGACACTTTTCTTCTGGTTAGTTCACGCGACACAACAAAATCCATTTGGGATAGGCTTAAGGAACTATATTAAGTTGATGCTGATCTTGAGCATTCTACTCAAACTCTACTGCTTTCAGAGTTTGGAGCATTTGTACAAAAGCCTGAAGAGAGTCTAGATCAAACTTTCAATCGCTATAATAATCTTCTCAATAGGATGATGAAGCACAATATTGGACGTGAACTGATCGAGCAAAAAGTCACGTTCATGAACGGGCTAAGATTTGAGTGGAAGGCTGTTGTTTCCACCGTAAAAGCACATGCGCAGTTCAAGAACTACATGTTGGCGAAGCTAGTTGGAATACTGAGGTCACATGAAGATGAAGTGACAAAAGAAAGGAAGATAGTTTCTGGGATGGGATCACTGGCCCTTGTTGCGAAGGGTAAAAAGGCAGTAGATGATGATGGTTCGAAGTCTGATCTCTTCGATTGTGAACTTTCCAAGGAAGAATATGCATTCATGGTGTCCAATCCAAGGAAGTTTGCAAAGAAGAACTTCAGTCGCAAAAAAACTAAAACCGGCAGGGCAGTTATAACTCTGAAAAGGTAAAAGAGGAGAGTGTGAATAACTCTTAGAAAGAAGAAGCGAAGAAGGATAAAAAGCTTATGGGGGACTCTGACTATGATTGTAATTACTGTCATGGGAAAAACCATCTGGCCAAGGAATGCATGCTGAGAAGATTGAACGAGAAGAAGGAGGGAGAGGATAACGAAAGATATTATTACCGAAAGCTGGAGGAGATAAAAAAGAAGAAGAACGCTGATAACACCTAGCCTGCTTTGATTATGCAGGAAAATGAAGCTGAAGATGAATTTGGCAGAGTCGAGGTCTGGTCAACTGACTCTGAAGATGAAGAGGTTCACAAACCTACTCATGGAAGGAGCTTCGTAGCGAAGGATGAAGGTTCACAGTTCAATGGAAGGTGTTTAATGGTTACCAATGAAGTGTTAGAGATGCGAGGTTGTGCAACTGATGGTGGACGTAGTGATGATAGTTGTTTCGCTGCGAAACCAGTTCTTGAGCAGATAAGCGAGTGCGAGCAGGTGATCAACAAGGTAAACTCTATTCTTGTATCCTTGAATATACCTGTGTCTAGATATGAAACTGAATTGAACGACTTAAAGTACACATTTTCAAATTTTAGTGATAGTCTAAAACAAACTCGTTTAACAAATTCTAACTTATCCGATCAACTCGGCAGGGCTTCGTCAAAAAGTGAAGAGAGATGCATGTGGATTGAAAGTTGGAATCTGATTTGTCTAAGTCTAGGGATGAGTCAATTTATTTGTATAGAGATAATTTAGGTCTTTTAAAACAACGTAACTTTTTTTGTTTGATTGCCAAAAGACTTTATTTTAATATTACTCAGTTGCATCTTAATTGTGAGATTGGAAAGAAAATTCACAAGATGATTTTGCCATTCCTTGAATTAAAAGAGGACGAAATAGATGCTGACTGCTACAGATGTAAATCCATTGTCTCATCAGACGAATTTTCAGATGCATATAAAGTAGGACTGGACAAAACCGAATCTTATATTGTCACACTCCCAAACCTGAACGGCGGAAACATTCGGGGGTGGGGACATCATGTACAGTATCATAACAATTGAACAGTAAAGAAAGTACACACCACCATAATATATATTTGAAAAGTTTACATGATTGTTGTATTACATGTTTCAAAAGTCAAATACAATATGATGTCCCAAAAGATGTTACTAACGCCAGAGCATTAGTCCCCAAAAGCAGTTGCTAACCTGGTTTAGTGATTCCCTAAGAATACAAGTTATTACAAAGAAAAAGTGTCAACATTTAAGTTGGTGAGCTCATAAGTAGTTATTTGAGTAAATGCATGCCATTCGAAACTTTGCGTTTGTTTTCCATAAAATCCGATATTTTCTTATAAAATGAGTTATGAATCGATGTTGTATAAAATGAATGTATTGAGCCAGGAAAAACCTATATTTTCCTAAAAGTGAGGAGCAGTCTCAAATGCCGAAGACTGTAACTTGTAAGTAAATAAGTCATACTTAAAATAATGATGCATAATTTTATTAGTAAACAAAACTATAAGAAGTTTGTAATTTCACGTAAAAATAACTGTAATATTACTTTTCCCGCAAAAACATAATACCATAATAATTGTCTATCCTGTAAGTTTTCATAACCGTACTATGATGGATTTGCATGCGGCGACGTTCTTCAGGCGTCGAAGCGTTATGATATTTGTCACCCCGCGGACAGTAGCTAACAGTCAGGGCGCGGGATCATCAGTCCCGTATAGATCTATACACACTTATCACGTTCTCCGGGTGTAGACTCTGGTTATAAAACAGGGATTTCTTGTATACCTTGATAGGTACGATGAAGATGAATGACTCACATATTCTCAATTAAGTCACATATTTTGAAATGTATATGTTTATGTCCAAAATGATTACCCTTGTCATGATATGTTATGCAAGCAGACAAATAAAGCATATTTCCATTTATAAAACATATTGTATCCCATGAGGGTAAAGTTGTGATGTGTGATGTTTTGCATGTTAACAACTTCATATGATAGTTAATACGATAGTATGAAAGTATAGCAAAAGATTGATGTTTTCACACGAGTTTCACCGTGTGTTTACTTGTATTCTCCCCCTAAAAGTGTTTAAAAAATATTTACAAAGCATTTAAAAGTGTTGTGATAGGGGTATGAACTCACTTGGTAGAAGTGACGGGTTGATGAAAATGATGCTTTACTCGGACAACACTTCGACCGGAAAGAAGTCGATTTCTCGGAAATCTCGGGGCTTCGAACTTCCTTCAGAGCTTGGATATGAAACCGGGCGTCGGGGTAGTCTTGAGAGGGTAGAAGTACGAAATTTGGGAGAGAAAGTAGTGAATTAGCAACCAAAACCCGGAGCCCTTGCATCCTTTATATAGGGTGTATTTTTGGAGCTCACGTCGTGAGCATGGAGTTGCTCACGTCGTGAGTTCGATCTTATCCCTTACGTAGAATCGACGTATGATAGCCCGAGCCTGGCACCCATCAGTCACTAGCTCACGTCGTGAGCTTCAGTCTCACGTCGTGAGTTTCTGATAGTGTGGGGTTTCGTGTCCCGAACTTCAAATTCATATCTCTCGCATACGAGCTCCGATTTCGACGTTCTTTATATCCACGCGTAGGTGAGAATATGCTCTACAACTTTCGTTTAGACTCCGTCGGCTAATTTTGACTTTATTTTTAATATTGTATTTTTAACAGGCCGGGACTAGAAAAGCCCGTTAAAAATCCATAACTCCTTCATCCAACGTCCGATTTTGTCTGTCTTTTTATCGTTGCATTACTATTGTTGAGGTCTTCGATTCTCGTTTAGGTTGCATTGACTAAAAGTCGCTCGATCTATATTTCGAGTTTTTAGCTGTCTACTGCTATATCCGAAACTTAGAAAAATCATAACTTCCTCTTACGAAGTCAGATTTGGACGTTCTTTTTATGTACGTTTACGGTTTAATGATATCTATGGCTTTAATTTAGATACCTAAGGCTAAAATGTATTTTATTGAAATTTCGTGTTTTACGCTTTACAGTATTTTGCCGGTTTTGTTGCGCATTTTCGATTGGTCATAACTTCTTAGTTATAAGTCGGATTTTAGTGTTCTTTATATTTTTGAAAACCTTGATACGATATCTACCACTTAGTACATTCGCATTGAGATTTTTGAACATTTCATTTTTGATGTTATTTCTATTATATTAAGATAGATTACAATACTTGACTTTGGATCATTACATTGATTTGAAATATCGGGTTGTTACATATATACAGTCCAAAGACCACAAAAACATCCTTAAACAACTTTTAGATGAAAAAGACAAAGAGCAAATCAAATCCGAAACTTTACAAAATTTTGACTCATTAAGCACCAAGTGGAGTTTAGAAAATAAACTTAATGTTAAAAATGTTTCTGAATTCGACGATGACAGTGATATGAGTGAAATCTCCGTAGAGGTTGAGGTTGACTGCTCTAAATTTGTTAAAAGCGAACCTGAACCTGCGAATGTTTTAATTTCTAAAAATTCAGTTGAGTTCACACGTATTTCTGAGAACAAATCCAAAGTTTTGACAGAAAAAGCAGTTGTTTTCCAAAAGGTTCGTAATGTACCTAACCAAGTTTTTATAACTAAAGGACTAAACAAAAATCAAACAGTTGAATTAACGACCATGGTTGAAGATGATAACAAAGATGAGTGTGATTAGTTCTTCTGGTCTGCTCCAATCGACAATGCAGACGAAACCAAAGGTCTGTCGGAAATGACCTTGTGGAAAACGAAGAGACGCTACGTAGCAGAACCCTTAAACAAAGTCAATTCAAGCTATGAAAAAGGAAGTCCAAATGGAACTAAGAACGTTCCAAGTGACACATCGTCTGTTCGGACCGAAACCCCTATCAGAAAGCCATAACCTAGGGCTAGTATTCACAAATCCTCTTAGCAGTTCACAATTCAAAAACGAAAAAGGAATGCTAGGTACAAAAAAATCTCAAGGAAAGAAAGAAGTTCTGGCAGTCTAAGAATCCCAACTTTGTTCATAAAGAAAAATCCAATCAAAATGCGAAAGTCTCTTCACCTACGAAACCTAATAATTCTCAACGAAATTAATCTCCACAGGTTTCGAAACAAAAAGTTTTTCAAAAACCATTCTTTGCAAATCATGTGAAACCTGTGCAGAAAACCAAATATCACTTTTATCCTAACATGAATGTTTCGCATTCAGCCAAAACATTGCAAGATGTTAAAGGCAAAGGAAAGATAGTTTTGGAGCCTAAAGTTCCCCTCAAAAGATCCGAAACTAATCCCAAGATAGTTGAGAAGAGAATTATCAAACAACAAATCGAAAATAAACAAAAGAAACTATCCACCAAGGATACGAATTCAAAAGACAATAGGATTACTGTTTTTCAAATCACAAAGAAAGATAAAACAACCTTAATAAAACGAACTTATCTGGTTGATCCTGCTATTTCTTTTCCTGTATTTGTGAAGACCTCACGAGGGCCCAAACAACTTTGGGTTCCTAAATCTGCTTAACTTTCATAGGTAATACGTGACGAGCAGTTCGATTCAGAATGGTACATCGACAGTGGCTGCTCACATCACATGGCAGGGAGAAAGGAAGAATTATGAGAGTTTAGAGCACTGAAGGATGGAGGAAGAGTGAAGTCCGACAACAATTCACTTTGTGAAATCAAGGGTTATGGGATGATAACAAATGGAGAGTTTTCGATTCGCAAAGTTGCGTATGTGGAAGGACTACAACACAACCTCATTAGTGTTTCGCAACTAGTAGTTGGTACGAGACTGAAAGTATCATTGGATGATGAAGGATCGAAGATAATTGAAAAGAAGTCCAAGACAGTACTCCTGAAGTCAAAACGAAAAGGCGAAATGTATCCCCTGAATCTGAATCTCATCAAAGGGAAGCCTGCAATCTGCTTACTTGCGAAAGCTTCTACTGATGATAACTAGCTATGGCACATGAGACTCTCACATTTCAATTTCAAAGATATCAACAAGCTTGTTCTTGGTGATCACGTGTGAGGGTTACCACTACTGAAATTTGACAAAGAATATCTATGTGCAGCCTGCGAAATGGGGAAATAGAGTAGGAAGAGTCATCCAACGATTGTCAACACAAAAGTCATTGAGCCACTTGAACTTTTGCATATAAACCTTTGTGGTCCATCTACAATTGAAAGCATCGGTGGTAATAAATATATTCTTGTAATTGTAGATGATTTTTCTAGATTCACTTGGGTGTATTTTCTTAAGCAGAAATCAGAAGCCACTCCCAAGCTCAAGGACTTCATAAAGCAGATAGAGCTACAACTACGAAAGTTGGTTCGTAACCTTCACAGTGACAACGGTCTGGAATTCAAAAACCAAGTGTTTGAAGAATTCTTGACTGCGAAAGGAGTAACTCATAATTTTTCAGCTCCTTATACTCCTCAACAAAACGGGGTAGTCGAAATACGAAACCGTTCGTTGTGTGAAGCTGCGAGAACTATGCTGTCATTTGCGAATCTGCCACTTTACTTCTGGGCAGATGCGATAGGACTTGATTGCTTTACCCAAAATCGTTCAATCCTCAACAAGCGATTCTCTGTCACCCCATATGAAATCATCAATAATCGAAAACCTAATGTCAAGTTTTTCCATGTTTTTGGTTCCAGGTGCTTTATCTTCAACTCAAAGGAGCAACAGAACAAATTCGATGTGAAAGCTGATGAAGGTATTTTCTTGGGGTATTCTTTAACTTCTAAAGCATATAGGGTTCTCAACAAAAGGTCCAAAAAGATAGAAAAAACCTATTATGTCACTTTCGACGATAATTCCTTGAAGAAGTTTCAGAAGAATGACAACTCATCACAAGAGATCTTTCCCAAAATGAATCCTGCCACCATACCACTCTCCAATCTCTATGAGGAATTCATAAACTTATTTGATGAAGCAGAAAAGGAAATCTCCTCAGAGTCCAAAGAAACAGACAAGAAGGAAGACGGACTCAAGAAAATCATTGATGATGCTGCAAAAGATATGGAACATGAGCACCCCACTACGAAGGACCCAGAAGCTTCATCTCAATCAACAAGTGCGAATGCTACACCACAGGGGGAGGGCTCAACGTCAACCTCCACATAAAATCCACCAGTTCAAGGGGAGAACGAAACCCCTGAAGTCCGATTAGAACTACCTTTACAGGGGGAGAATCTGAATCTAGAAGAAGACTTATATACATCATTCGAGGGGGAGAATGGAAATGTGAATGATGATTCGGATGTTCAGTCAGAGTTTGAAGAAGTGAATGCCGAATGGATCGAACATACGATCCTAATTACCCTCCATTGGTTAAATAGACCAAAGATCATCCTAAAACTCAAGTCATAGGAGATTCGCCTTTAGGTGTTCTTACGAGAGCTCAACAAAAGGCGAAGCGAACTGCACTATTCTCTAAAGTAGAATTTTGCATGTTCAATTTGTTTATCTCCAAAATTGAACCTAAAAATGTTCAAATTGCTCTTGATCATTCTTATTGGGTGCAAGCAATGCAGGAGGAGCTCAACAAATTCAAACGAAACAAGGTTTGGAGACTAATTCCCACTCCAAAGGATGCATCTGTTGTTGGTCTTAAATGGGTATTTCAAAACAAGCTGGATAAGGAAGGAAATGTGATTAGAAACAAGGCGCGACTCGTTGTAAAGGGATATTGTCAGGAAAAGGTATTGACTACGAAGAAACCTTCGCACCCGTTGCAAGGTTGTAATCCGTTTGTATCTTTCTGGTATACGCAACACACAAGAAATTTGAAGTATATCAGATGGATGTTAAGTGTGCATTTCTTAGTGGGGAACTAGAAGAAACAGTGTATGTGGAAAAACCACCCGGGTTCAGAAACGAAAAGTATCTGAACCATTCTTACATTCTAGACAAGGTTGTTTATGGTCTAAAGCAAGCTCCAAGAGCCTGGTACGAAACACTAACTCATTTTTTAAAACAGGCTAAATTTAAACAGGGATCGGTCGACCCAACCTTCTTTCGCAAGAAAGATGGTGAACACTTGATGATCGTACAAATTTACGTTGATGACATCATTTTCGGATCATAGCTGAATTCCGAAAGTTGATGGAAACTAAGTTTGAGATGAGCTCCATGGGTCCGATTAACTTTTTTCTTGGCTTGAATATAAGACAGAGTCAGGAAGGTATTTTCATAAATCAAGAGGCTTATACAAAGACCTTACTCTCCAAATTTGAAATGGTGGGAGATTCAAAAGTGAAGGTTCCAATGACATTCAGAACGAAACTAACTCCATCACTGGACAAGTCGGCTGCTGATATGACACTCTGTCGTCAAATGATAGGTTCATTGATGTATCTGACTTTTATTCGTCCAGATATCATGTTTTCGGTTTGCTATTGTGCTAGGTTTCAAGCGAATCCTCGCGAACCTCACATAAATGCTGTTAAGAACATCTTCAGGTATCCCAAGCGAACATCCTCACTAGGAATATGGTACCCTTCGAATTCAGGTTTCTTTGTGCAAGCGTTTACAGATGCTGATCTTGGAGGTTGCAGTCTAGATAGAAAGAGTACAATGGGAGGATGCCAATTTCTTGATGGAAAACTCGTAAGTTGGCAATCTAAAAAGCAAACTTGCGTCTCCCTATCAACTGTTGAAGCAGAGTACATAGCCGCTGCATCTTGCACTTCACAAGTAATATGGATTCAGAGTCAGCTTCGTGACTATGGAATCAACATGAAACAAATCCCCTTGTATTGCGATTCAGAGAGCGCAATTCGCATTTGTCACAACCTAGTGCAACACTCCAAGACAAAACACATCGCACTAAGGTATCACTTTATCAAAGATCATGTGGAAGATGGAAATGTCGAGATACACTTTGTAAGATCCGCTAATCAGTTAGCCGATATCTTCACGAAAGCCTTACCTAAACAATCCTTCAATCGCATTCTACAAGGCTTAGGAATGATAGAGGCTGAATCCGTTCCGAAACCACCTTCGCAGTCATAAGTTTTTGATTGGCCTGCGAATTGGTGCGAACGCTCGCAGTGACTCGCAACCATCTTTTCATCATGCGAATCGGTGCGAACGCTCGCAGTCATCTTTTCATCTTGTGAATCGGTGTGAACGCTCGGAGTAACTCGCAACTAACTGTTCACACAGCAAATTTGTACGAATGATTGTAGTGACTCGTAGTCTACTGTTCATTCATGGTTTGGAACTTTTTGTATCCTTTGTACATTTTCATTATTTCTTTTTATTTCTTTCTGTTTTTCAATTTCTTTTCAGAAAAATAAAAAATTCAAAAATATTTTATTTCTTTCTGTTTTCAATTTATTTTCAGAAAAATCAAAAAATTCAAAAATATTTTATTTCTTTCTGTTTTTAATTTCTTTTCAGAAAAATCATAAAGTCAAAAATCTTTTATTTCTTTTTGTTTTTATTTCTTTTTCAGAAAAACAAAAATATAAAAATATTTTCTTTATTTTCATCATTTATTATAAAATTTTAAAATACCAAAAATATTAGCTAATTGAGCAGGTTTCAAGGCAAACATCTTGGTGATCTCAATTACGAATGATGGGGCAGGTATAAATTCCGAAACTTTACACTAGTTAAGTGTCCGTAGAAGCATGCTGCTGCATGTCGACCAAAGCCTCAAAGACTTTCTATGTAAAAGCCTTAATGAATCGATAACACCAATTGTTTCTTCCCAATAAGGCTGTTCATTCACATAAGTCCAGAGCTACTTGACTCTTCTCACATTGAGTTAAGAGTTAACTGCTTTTTCACTTTCACGTAGCAGAGGTACATTTTTTCTTTGAAACCACCTCATACCATTTCTCCATCACTTTCACATTCACAAATGTAACCCTTGAGACTCTCAGAAGTTACCACTGAGGTTTATGGTTATAATCAATTTTGTGTTCATGATCTTAAATTCGTTATAACCACGAACTGAGTGAAACCGAAAATCCAACACATATATACGTATTGACGGTGAGCAATATACATGTCCTAGATATTTCACCTTGGAATTAACGAATGTCCACCTTCGTGGTCAGTACCAAAAAATATCTTTTTCTTTTTGTGTGATCATAATGAGATGTTCTAGACCTTAGATGTTTCTTCCCAATAGATCCAGTTTTATTTTTCTTGAGATTTCTATACTTATACTTGTCATTAAAATAATTCCAAAACATACTTGTTTTTATGGCTACACCGGTCAGACAAGTAATTCACCCGAACGTTCGGAATTATATCAAGTTTCGTAGTTTGGTTGAAGATGAAACCACCCTTAAAGCCTAATAGAAAGATGCCTTTCACTGTTTCTCAACAAACATGTGATCGTAATTCAACAGGAAACCACAAAGACATTTCAGAGTCTCTCTTGACTCCGAAGGAAGAGATCATTGCCCAGGATCCATCTGTTTCGTGTCCTAATAAGACATCACTAGAATCCCTTAGCATAATATTGATTTATTTCTTTATCTTTGGCACACTATCGCACGAAGATCCTTGTGATTTTCCAAAGTTTGGTTCGTGGTCATCATATTTCCTTTTAGTTTAGCAGACAGATTGATGGCTATTCATTGCGAAAGTTCATAAAAGAATCAACTGAGAAAACGTGTAACTAAAATGACATCTTAAAGGATAAGATTCGGCGCGAGAATTTGAAACGACGCTGATTTGACGCTGCCTGACATACGTCACAGCTATCAGTCATGCCTTTTTAGGCGCCTTTTCAGTAACCAATGCAACCAATCGACAATTTTCTCTCACCAACTACTCCGTATGAAAGGATTTCGATGCTTCTTTAATTATTTACCACTCTCAAAAAGCAAACAAATCCTCCGACGATTATAGTCTCTACTGTTCATCGTCTTCTTCATCAAGCTTCAATGACAGCTTCTTCAGAGACTCCTTCAGAAAACATGGCCTAGTCCTTAATCCTCAACCTGAAAGCCAATCAAAACATGATTCTCGATCTTGACCCAACGAAATATGAAGTGTTTCTCCAACCAATCGTCGAGTGCCTCAAGTACTCCCCACTCGTTATCGCGCTTACCAAGTCTGAAATTGTTCCTCTGGTGCATCTCTCAAAGGCTTACTCCATTGCCAGTTATACAAAAAGGGAAGAACGGATCTCGTTCGAGATCTTCAACAAAAAGACCCAAATAACAAAATCGAGGTTCTGCCAACTGCTAGCGTCTCCAACTCAGGGTCTTGACCTAATTGCCCCTGAGAGCGTCTCCAACTCAGCAATTCTGGAGATGTTCTACTAGATGGGATACAAGGAAACATTGGTAGCAGTTTGTAAGTTCAAGAAGCCTAGCTTGCCGCTAATGTGGAACCGTCTATTCACGATAATCTTTAAGAGCTTCTCGGAAAGGGTTACTAGCTTGGACTGTGCAAGCAAGCTGTTCATGACTGTGATGTACGACATCTACTCCGACATCAAATTGGATTACAAGTCTATTTTATGGGCTCAGTTGGTCCAAAGCATTCTTTCTATCTCACGACATAGTGAAATCTCATGTGCTCGTTTCTGGACTATCATCGTTCAAAGGGCGATTAACAAACTCAAAGTTCAGCATTATCGATTCCATTCCTGAAGTAATGCTTCGTGATGTTTCGGCAGCGAGTGATGTGCTGCGATCCTATCGCAATTTTCCCGTCTCAGGCTTTCTCCCCTTGACAGATGAAATGCGAGAGATCCTTGAAGAAGCAAACAAACCCAAGAATGGAGGCAAGAAAAAGGGTAAGAAAGTTGATCCATCTGAATCAGTTCCATCGCCAATGAAGAGTAGTAAAAAAAATCCAATGAAGGACCTTCCGAACCTCCCCAAGCTCCCAAAAAGAAGAAGAATCAAGAAGGTGGCTCGTAGGACAAGATCTCCCACTCCGAGTGTCCACCAGGATTCGCAGTCACACACACTTTCGGAGGTTCCTGTGCAGGGTGGTACAACAAACGAACAGGAGGATGATACTGCATCAACATCCAATCCGAAGGTTTCAGAGACTACAACCACGAACCCTGAGGTATCATTTGAAATCCCAACCTTTGTTCCAATTATAAATGATCTTTTCGAGGATTCTTCCATCCCTTCTCCTATATCTACTATTTCTGCCCCAATCACTATCTCCCCTTTCCCACCGAAAAAGTCGATAAACTAATCACAGATGCTCGCTTGTTAATTTAAATATTTCAGAGCTCCTTCGAGTCCAACACAGTGAAGGCTAACGAAGTTATTTCCAACCTTGGATCTACTCTTCGCACTGAAAGGCCAAAGCTCGACGAAGTTCGCACTGGCCTCCAGGCTGATCATTCTGAGTTCAACTCCTTCATTTCATCTAAACTTCAAAAGCTTCAAGATGAATTGGCTTCAGAAAACAGTCTTAACGATCAGCTCGCAGCGAAAACGGAAAACGAGAAGGTTCTCGCTGTCAAGCTTGAGCAGGCTGAAAAACAAAAGAAATAGCAGTTATAAAGAGTTGTCTTGCAGATGCGAACGGATTGCTCTCCGACATCATTGAGACTCATAACTCTATGATCACGATCTCTGTCTGAAAGCATCTCTCTGAGAAATTAAGGCCGGTGTCCGCGATGCTGAACCAAATTCAAGGTGTTTCGGAGTCGAGCACAATTCCGAAACAAGGGGGAGAAAATGTGAAGCTAACTCAGAAAGAAACCCCCAAGCCAAAGTCTGATAATGAACCGAAGGGTAATGTAGCTTCAGATTCGAAAGGCAAAGAGAAGCTGATCAGCGAAGAACCAATAATGATAATAGTGAAGATGAAGAGCCAGACGAACACGAGCTAAAAAGAAGAGGAGATCGTGAAGCTCAGATAGATGGGCATCAAAGAATTGTTCGCGAGGCTGAAGAGAAGGAAAAATCCGAACGTGAAGCTCAGGTCATGCTAGAAAGTCGAAAGCTTTTATTCCCAACATGGTCTTTGAAGCGAATTTTTAGTGAGGCTGTGGATACGCCGAGTCTTTATTGGTTGGAACCAGTTGTGTCGTTTGATCTTCAAAATACACAAGATTCGCAACTGGATCTTCCGATCACACCGAAATCCTTCAAGTTTCGCAGTTTTGCAAAAGTTGTCAATGTACCAGCAACAAACAACGACGCATATCACTTGCTTTTTTCATTCTACCTTAAGCACATGAAGCCGCAACACGAAATGTGGAGTGCGAGCAAAATTACGGCTGTGAAGGTCACGGGTCCTATTGAAACCGATAGCTTCCCAAATGCGAAGTTTAAGGTTGCTAGAGGTTCATCGAGTCAGGTCTACGAGTTCACACTTGCCGATCTGCCATGCCTAAACCCGTACGACTGGATCATGCTGTACAACTTGTTGCTAAGGGATGAACAGAAGTTTGAGCCCATTGTCGTTCACCTCAAACATATGTTAATCTCCTACATTCAAGAGCTTGGCAAGATGGATGTTGAGATTGCTACTGTGTTGCAAGGAAGCCAAGTATATTCCCCAAAGAAGTCCCTGAAGGTTTTGACAAAATGAAACTTGGGAAGATACGAAAGGACGGATGGTGTGTGGCTTTTCGACTGAAGGAGAGAACTGATGCAGACTTTCACAAAGCTTGTTTCTTTCTCAATGACAAACATCTTTTCTCCACTTCGTGCCTAGAATATATCTGGAATTCGTGTGCAAACACAAAGGGAACAACAAAAGCGATAAGAAGTCATTTTCGGTTATGATTCAATGGTACATCCAAGTCCGCAAGGTTCTGCTAAGCATCATTCCGAAAGTTTTTGAAGTGCAGAAGCGAACTCAGCAGTGAAGGACTCTCGCCTCAATCATCACAAAGGGGGAGATTGTTGAGTATTTTATGTTGCGTCTTTTGGGCTTTTTACTTAGTCTTTTGTGTTTCCGGGTTGGGCCTGTCCACCCGTGATTAATGATTAGGGTTTTACTATTTAAGGTGCGTGCATGAATTGTGTATTTGTTAATTTTGTCATTGTAAACCCTACATAGCCACTACAGTAGCAGTTCTTAATCGAGCTCTTCTGAGGTTGTGACTGATAATCATTCGACACATTCTTGATTCATATTCTGTGTTTGATTGTTTTTACTTGTTTGAATCTATTTGATTATTAGAAATTTCAACTCAACATTAACTTTTAAGATGTTTTTCTTTTATGTGTAGAAATATACCCCATAAGTATCTTAATGGGGTTTTTTAGATTTGTTGCATAGTAATGTGAATCTTTATGATGAAATTGTTGTTTAGGGCATGATACAGTAAGATATCGATTGCCAAACTATAAGTCTTCAATCTTGATATAAATGTTGAAATTGTTGGACATTTTTTGTAATGACATTCCTTTAAAAGAAATAAAAGAGGTGCTTATAAGCGTATGGACCTTCAACCAGTTAGTTGAATTGTAATTTACTTTAATATATTGATGGTTTTTAGAAGCTAAAAACAATCTTTTTTATAAAACAATTCTAAGAACGAAAAACAGAAGGCTATAAATAACTAGTTTATTTTTATGATCATTTTAACAAAACCACCAAAAGGATCCAAATACATAAACTAGAAAGATTATGGCAACCGTATGATGTTAAGAATTACAAGCTTTGAACACTTTGGTCCCACTTGGTTTTGGGGAGTTGATGAATATAACAAAGAATAAGAAGCTTGATCTTCTCTATAATGTATCCACCATTAAGAGTAAGACACTCAAAGATGCTAGTATTCACTTGTATTAAGTTGTTCTTGAGCCTTTAAGTTCTTAACACAATTAAGCACTAAATGAGAAGCAACTTAGAGACACTAATCTTCCAACACCATGCAAGAAGGAGAATAAGGAAGATGACATGAATGACCTCGACTTTCTTAGCCAAGAGAGGAAGAAGAGTGTCAAAAAATGTAGTTTATTTTTTTCTCCAATGTTTCTTATATACTTGTACTCACTTGCAAAGGTCCATACCTTTAGTTAGTACGCAAGTTTGGTAATGTAAGAAGGTATGGTATGAAAAAACTAGTGAAACAAGCCAAGTATTATACATACACACTCACAGTTTTGGAATCTTCTTAGAGTCAAACTTAAGTGCGTTTTACATTACCTCCTAACTAGTAGTTATAATGCAATTAAATGGTTACTCGAAGTGTCCATTTAATTTATACACAACATATATATATATATATATATATATATATATATATATATATATATATATATATATATATATATATATATATTCATACCATATGAATATAACTAGTACTTTTTTTTAAAATCTTTTTTTATAATTTCATAGAAACACTAATTTCCAAGATATTGATAAATTATTATTGTTATAAAATATTATTTCTCCAATTAAATATAAGTGTTGGTTATATTTATTGATAATCATATTAATAATAAATATACAACATGTGCTAACTAGATAAATGTGTGACCATATATGATCATATGTTATTAACAAATATTAATAAATAATGATTTTTGAGCATATATATATATATATATATATATATATATATATATATATCCAACAATCTCTCACTTAAATGAGATTCATTACAGATTTATATAGACAATATTTGGCATCTAGCAACAAGCTATTACCCCTAATAATACATGATGGGTTTCCATCTCATCAACAACTAATTCCAGGAGCTCAAAACTACAATTGTTGCTTTAAGTATGGTATCAATTATTCCTTTGTCTCAGACATCATGTTGAACATGAGATATGGATCGCGATCAATCTCATATGGTGTTCAACTTTTAGTAAGGCCTTAGATGTGTAACTCTCAACGGATAAGAGAAACAGATCTCATCATGACTACATGGGTCCATCATGTAGTTTATGTTATACCCAATGATGACCCTTATAATAGCCTTTTACATAACAACATTAGACTATTTCAAAGCACAACAATCCCTATACACAAGTGCCTAATATGTATCTCAAGTTGAAGAATACACATATACTAATTTTTATCAAAACATCACTCATAGCTACGATCCATAAAGTGATTCTAGTGCTGGCTAGGTCCAATACTTATTCTGCTACTACATATTTCTATAAATATCGAGTAGAGGCTACATTGTTTTGTACTTGGAGTACATCATTACAAACTAACTAGAACGTAATACGCGCCTTAACAAATAGGCGTTAAATACAAACAAAAAGAACAGTGATTGATAACAAGACTTCCATGTGTGTGACATTCCTGTTCTTAAGATCCCGAGCTCACACGTTTTAACTTTATGTACTTTTATAACAAAAATACGTTTATACAATATATAGTAGTTTCATCAAAATATATACAAAAAAAAACTTTTTATGACCAAAAAGTATATATATATATATATATATATATATATATATATATATATATATATATAATATAAGGATTTTATATTTATATAAAAACGATACTTTTTCCAAACCAAAAGTATAAGATACAACATATAAATACATACCTAACATATAATTAGCTTTACCATACTAGTGTATGTGTTTGGTGCAATTATTTATTTATTATATAAGTTCTATTCCGGCATAAGTTCGTGCACTCTCGGTAAAAAATTTTGTGATATTTATATATAACATTGATACTTGAATATGTAACAAGTAGACATCTCTTAGAGTGTAATTGGTGCTGCATGAAACTACAACCTTTGCTATATGACTTGAACCAGCCTCTACTTGGTGCTACATAGGGGGCGCACCAAAATGAATACTCTGCACGCTTCATTGACATCGGAAACAACAAAAGGAAATAAAACAAAAGAAAAAGGACAGTTCTTGACCTTGTATAACTTGTTAGACAATGGGGTGTAGCTAGCATCCTCGGGTGGGGGTGTTAACCAATATAGATCTATACACAACATCCTCGCTCACACATGATTAACGGTTATAGGTTAGAGGACTTTACTAAGTTTTTATTCTTATTTGATTAATGTCATATATCATGTAGACTTTACGAGTTTTAACATTTTTAACTGTTAGTGAATGTGTGTGTCTAAAACTCTAAGTTACTTGACCTTGCATATAGTTCTAATGAAAATTGGGCAGCATAACAGTTGTATATAGAGCAAAAGCAGGTTTTAACCAACGTAAAACAAACAATTCCATACATACGAATAAGCCTAAATAGATGTATAATTATTGTTTTTAATAATACGACAACTATTTAGCATGTTATAAACTATTTTTATTGTAACAATTTAATCATTTGTAATCATAGTCAATAATAAATATATAACGTTTATTTTACTAATAAGCATTAAATAAAGTATATGATTAGAAAAAAAAACTAATGTGTTATGTTTTTAGTAACTAGTTTTTATTAAAAAAAAACCATTTTTATAAAAACATTTAGATAATATATCAAACGACTATTTAAAATCATAACGATTATTTTTCACATATTCTCCCCTGAAATCATTAAAAAGTTTAAAATGGGGTTGTGAATTCACTTTCGTAGTGTCTGGAGTTACCGTTGTCGAGTTTGGGAATTGTTTCGCGATTTCTAACTTTTCACCAGACATACATTTGTTGGAGAAAAACGACACCAGAGGGTTGTAGATCGGGTTGAGACGAGTCAGGAAAACTAAGTTTTACGGATGTTCAAGATCGTCAGAATGTCACCAAAGGGTTTCCGGAACTTCACCGCCAACGGTGGCTTACGATGGTTTTATGCGGCGAGGGGGCTGTCCGAGAGGGTGATCGGAGCTACTGTTGGTTGGTCTGAGTCTCGTCGACAGGAGGTGGAAAAGAGGGTAGTGCATGGCGGAGGAGGCCAGTGATACATGGTGGTCGATCGATCGATTGATCGAGAGAGAGAGAGAGAGAGAGAGAGAGAGAGAGAGAGAGAGAGAGAGAGAGAGGTGGTGAGGAGTGTGACCGACTACTCCTTTTATAGGAGGAGAGGGGTGGTACTTCTCCATCCCTTTTTTCTTACATGACCCCATATCTTTATTACAAATGTCACCACTTAGGTGGTCACACGTGTCATCTCCTCGAACCACATGCCAAAACCCGACGAAAAACGACTTCGTGCAATTTTTCTGAAAACACCCGTCAGATGTCCCGAACATGGTGATTCCAAATATGTGATCAAAATTCCTGAACGAAAGACAAAACTATGTTAAAAAGGTGTTCAAAGTTTAACTCAGTTATATTTATAGTTTTCACACTTCGACTGACTTCTTTAAATAGATATAACCTCGTAACAAAAATATCCCAAGAATGAAATCAAATAATAGGGTATAGTCTGAGTTAAAAAATGTGCTCAGAAATACTTAACGAAATGATTAGAACAAAAACTAATGTGTTATGTTTTTAGTAACTAGTTTTTATTAAAAAAAACCATTTTTATAAAAACATTTAGATAATATATCAAAAGACTATTTAAAATCATAACGATTATTTTTCACATATTCTCCCCTGAAATCATTAAAAAGTTTAAAATGGGGTTATGAATTCACTTTCGTAGTGTGTGGAGTTACCGTTGTCGAGTTTGGGAATTATTTCGTGATTTCTAACTTTTCACCCGACACACCTTTGGAGAAAAACGACACTAGAGGGTTGTAGATCGGGTTGAGACGAGTCAGGAAAACTAAGTTTTACGAATGTTTAAGATCGTCAGAATGTCACCAAAGGGTTGCCGGAACTTCACCGCCGATGGTGGCTTACGATGGTTTTATGCGGCGAGGGGGTTGTCTGAGATGGTCATCGGAGCTACTGTTGGATGGTCTGAGTCTTGTCGATAGGAGGTGGAAAACAGGTTAGTGCATGGCGGAGGAGGCCAGAGATACATGGTGGCCGAGAGAGAGAGAGAAAGAGAGAGAGAGAGAGAGAGAGAGAGGGATAGATAGAGATCGCCAGAGGGAGAAAAAGAGGTGGTGAGGAGTGTGACCGACTACTCCTTTTATTGGTGGAGAGGGGTGGTACTTATCCATCCCTTTTTTGTTACATGACCCCATATCTTTATTACAAATGTCACCACTTAGGTGGTGACACGTGTCATCTCCTCGAACCGCAAAAAACGACTTCATGCAATTTTTCTGAAAACACCCGTCAGATGTCCCGAACATGGTTTATTCCAAATATGTGATCAAAATTCCTAAACGAAAGACAAAACTATGTTAAAAAGGTGTTCAAAGTTTTAACTCAGTTATATTTATAGTTTTCACACTTCGAATGACTTCTTTAAACTGATATAACCTTGTAACAAAAATATCCCAAGAATGAAATCAAATAATAGGGTATAGTGTGAGTTAAAAAATGTGCTCAGAAATACTTAACGAAATGTGTATCTATCCCAAATAATCGATTTAAAGTTCTTTTCCAGGAAAATCATTATATAACTGATTTGCTTTCTTAAAAAGGGCGTAACTTTTACGTACGATCTCCGTTTTCAACGTCCTTTATATGCACATAATCGTGTTAACATTTTCTATCCGTTTAGAGTATTATTTGTTCATAAGTATACTTAAAACAAAATTCTTATTTTTAATGTGTTTATAATACTTGTATTATATAAATAGTTTTTAGTTCATCACGATTTATATTCATCGAAAACTAAAACTGTATTTCGTTTTCACTTCTAAGTATGAACAACTTTATTTGCATTAATACAATGGAGTACATACATTAGATCCTATTACAAGTGGGTTCGAGGTGGTTTGACCGATGAACATCGACCTAATTTTACCAGTTGTGACATTCTCCCCCTGTTAAAAGAATTTCATCCCGAAATTTAACTTTTTGTCGGGGGTATCGTTAAAGAGTTGGGGGTACTTTTGTTTCATTTGATCCTCATGTTCCCACATGAATTCCGGTCCCCGAAGATAGTTTCATCATACCTTCACTATAGGAATACGACTTTGTTTCAAGCGCCCGAACTCTCGATACATAATCTCCATTGGTTCTTTGATAAAGTAGAGTTTTGTGTTCTTTTGGATTTCTTCGAGAGAAATAACAATAGTTTCATCAGTTAGACACTTTTTGAGATTTGACATGTGAAGAACATCGTGTACATTGTTTAGCTCTTGAGGCAGGTTGACTCGATATGCAACAGGACCAATTCTTGCAAGAATTTCAAAAGGCCCTATGTATCGCGGGTTTAGCTTTGCCTTATTTTTTAAACCAAATCACTACCTTCCAAGGGGAGACTTTAAACATCACACAGTTTCCTACCTGGAATTCCAGAGGCTTAAGTCTCAAGTTAACATAACTCTTTTGACAATCACGTGCAACCTTAAGTCGGTCCTTGATTTGTACAATCTTTTCCGCAGTCTCATGAATTGTTTATGGTCCAGTATGCAGTGTATGACCTGCATGTCTCCTGGCCAGTTGCGTATTTCCAACCTCTACCTAGCATATTATGGAACACCATTTTCATCCATAAATATCCTCAAACGGTGCGACTTTTATGTTGGTGTGATAATTGTTGTTATAGGAAAACTCAATTAGTGGTAAATGAGTATCCCAAGCATTTTTGAAGTCTATCACACAGGCTTAAAACATATCTTCTATGGTTTGGATGATCCTTTCACTCTGACCATCTGTTTGATGGTGCTAAGTGTTGGATAAGGTGTCTAAGTCCATAACTATATTTGGTCCATTTGGGTTGCATGGCATCACAATAATTGGATAGACAAAATGAGAAAAGGACACTTATGATTTATTAATATATTATAAGTTCTAATATATTAATATGAAATCATATTATTTGATTATTATTGATCAAGAATTAATTTGGAATTAATTTTGTGATCAAAAGAGACAAATTAAATATATGGGGATTGATTATGTAAATAATTCATTCTTGTATAGTGGGCTTATGATCCACGATTCACTAGATTGGGCTAAGTCTTATTGGGTGCTCCATGGATGCTCCATGGAGGTTAAAACCCGTGGGTCATGGAGGAAATGAAAAGCCGTGCACATTAGGGTTTACATGGTGTAACCCTACATGAGGCACACTATATATAGAACCCCATAGCTAGCAAAAATCGGCACTAAGACTAAAGAAGGAGGGCTAGCCGATTTTGTGCTTAAGTGTACTTCTCTCAAGTTATTCCAAGAGTTGTGGTGTTGTGTGAAGCATTTGAGGCATCACATTTGGGGTGCTAGGCTCACAAGCTCTTTAGGAACTCAAGCAACAAGAAAGGTATGTCATTCTACTAGTTTCTATATTACATGTACCCCAATCACATGCTAGTTAGGATGAGAACCTTGGAAAAATCAAATTTGCATGTATATTAGAGAAAACAAAGATCCAAGGTTTCTAGGGTTGCATGTACACCATAGGAGTGTTAGAATGCTCAAAACCCAACAGCGGTATCAGCGCCTAGACTTGTTTTCATTATACTTGATGAAAATTGCTGAAAAAAGTCGAATTTCTGCTCACTGTTCAGTGAACTCGCCGAGTCCATGGGGGGACTCGACGAGTCCAAGTGAAAACTCACCCTACTCTTCGAGTAGGTTCATGCACTCGCCGAGTAGGAGGCCATGTGTGCAGATTTTTGAGTTTTGTTGCTGGAATTGGACTAGAATCATTACCCTAAACTGTTTTGGATTTATAAAATCTGTTTTTAAGGTGGTAATGATTATGCTAATCCATTTTCAAAGTTTTTTTTATCAAAGTTTCAAGTTTCATATATGCTTATGTGATTCTTGAAAATTATTGATTTGAATGTTCATGCTTATGATTTTGGTAGATCATAAGAATTAGTTGCAAATTGTTTGTTAGTGTAATTCTTGATCTATATGCAAATTAATGGACTCCGTAACTTGTCCTCAAGTTATGGAATTCCAAAAGTCTTTTCATTAAAAATTATAAGTTATAGAAATGAAAGTTTTTGAATGGTTTCAAAACTTCCCCTCAAGTTTTGGATTTTATGAAGTCACTTTAGAAAACTTTAATTCCAAACCCTAGATTTTAATAGCTTAAAATTCAACCCTTATACTTTATAATATCATAAGTTAATAATATATATATATATATATATATATATATATATATATATATATATATATATATATATATATATATATATATATATATATATATGTATAAGATCAAGTCAGTCTTACCATTAGTAGGCCTCATTCACGAAGCCGGTCTATAAGGGGGTATAAGGTTGTTTCCTATAAAATGGCAACTTAATGAGTGTCCACTCTCACCCACCGCTTCCTTGACTGGTGGAGGGTTGTTAGCCGAACGGGTAGGGCAATGACTATAATTCTCATTAAAAGTATAATGATAAATATAAAGTAACTAAACCTTTATTAATTCCCAATCTTAGTTACTTTATGAAAATGTGTAATTGATGCTAACCCATAAAATTACACTTTGCACCTTGCTAAAGTCGTTAGTGGAGCGTGTGTGGTTAACCGACACACTAACTTGGACTTAACAAGGGTGGCTTAAGGTTTATTATAGATCGGTGGAGTGTGTGTGGTTAACCGGCACATCGGTTAGGTGATAAAATTAAGAGTACCAAGTAATTTGTATGGTTATTCACACCTTGTTTGTGATCCTCGGTATCCCAGTCACAAAATTGAAGGGCATAATCGAGATTTAAACATTCCATTGAACTGTTCAATTAATCTCAAAAGATCTAGGAGTTTCAATCCAATTTGTTGGGTACAAAGTTATCCATGTATGACTTTTAAATGGGTTGACTTTTGTAGACCCACTTGCATGTGGTGCATTAGCCTTATGACATGAGATAGAGAGTGAGAGAGAGACATGTAAACACCTCTATATAAGGTGGGTTCATACCACTCATGGAGGTGTGCTTGAGAGATGTAAAATTGAGTGTGTAAGTGTGTGTTATTTATGTAGATTTAGATCTAGATCCCTTTTTGTAACACCATCAATGCATCTCTTAAACACCGAAATCACCGTGTTCATTGTGCGTTCTTTAATTCCGCAAGCCAAACCAATGTTCATAATTCACATTACAATTAAAACCTAATAATCTATTTTGCTTTTCATGGTGGAAATTGGTAAATCGTCATTTACCTACCTTCAAATATTTTGTAGCTTGGATTACGTTATCCCTCTTCCAAGTTATAAAATATTGTGTTGGGTCCTAGCCTTAATATTTCATTTGGGTGTCTTATTAAGGATTCTATATCTAATCTGAACTTGTCTTTCTTCCTTTTCAGATGTCTTCCAACAATGCTTCTGGCTCAAACCCTTCTGGCTCCTTCTCTCTCATGAACCTTTGTGGGAGAGTCATCTTTGATAGTTCCAACTTCAATTATTGGATTAGGAAAATCAGGATGTTCACTCGTTATGAGGACAAGGAATATGTCCTAGACAAGGAGCTGAAGGAAATCGATGAGTCTTCTTCTACTCCAGAGGAGATTGCTGAGTACACTAGCCATGAGAAGGATGCCACTAAGGTGTCTTGTATCATGTTGGCTACCATGACAACAGAACTCCAGAACTCCTATGAAGATTTCTACCCTTATGAGATGCACCAGGACCTGATGGAGAGATACCATCAGAGTGCTCGTCAATAGAGGTATGAAATCATCTCTTCCATGATAACAACCAAGATGAAGGATGGTGAACCCATCACGGGCCACTTGTAGAAGATGCAAAGGTTTGTGGACCGATTGCTTAAGTTGAATGTGAACTTCCCTGAGGAGGTGGGTATTGATATCATATTGCACTCCTTACCTCCATGTTATGATCAGTTCCGTATGACCTATCATATGAACAAGGAGGAGGTCACACTTAGCAAACTTCAAGGACTTTTGAGGACAGCCAAAACAGGTCTCAAAGGTAAAACGGTTGTATCTACTCCTACCACAGCTCCTGTTCTGGCAATCGGGCAAGGTAAAGGGAAAAAGAGGAAAGCCTCTTTGAAGGGTACCAAGGGAAAGTCTCTTGATGGCTCCTCTTAGAGTGGAACCAAAGGAGGTTCTCCTACTACCTCTTCCAACCCGAAGGATGCACAATGCTTCTACTGTCAGGAACAGGGGCACTGGAAGCAAAGCTGCCCCAAGTACTTGCAGGATCACAAGGATAGGAAAGTGAAACCCACCCATGCAGGTATTTACACTATGTTGTCTAATAATTCACCACATACTAATTCTTGGGTCCTTGATACAGAGTGTGGAATTCAGATTTGTTCTGATTTGTAGGGCCTAAAAAGAAGTGAGGATGTGGAGCACGGGAAGATAAACTTGATCATGGGGAATAGGAAAGTTTCACCTGTCACCAAGATTGGAGTTTATTCTTTATTTCTTACTAGTGGATTAGTATTAGATTTGAATAAATGTTGTTACTCGTCTGAAATGGTGAGAAATATTATTTCTTTTCATGGTTTGTACAAACAAGGATTTACTTTTTCATTTGATAATGAATGTGGTTGTATTGATGCTTTTTATAATTATGTTCTTTATTTTAAAGATTACCTTTTAATGGTGTATATGAAACTATGTCGATTGTAGACAACTTAGGAAATAATGTTTTGCATATTGATTCTTCTACTAGTTTCGATAAGGCATCCTTGTGGCATTGTCGTCTTGGACATGTTAACAAGAAGCGCATAGGCCAACTCCAAAGGGCTGGAGTCTTGGATCATTTGACTTAAAGTCAGATGATAGTTGTGAATCTTGTTTACTTGGAAAAATGACTAAGTCACCCTTCACTGGTCCTTGTGCTAGGGGTGAGGGTTTGTTGGATCTCATACACACAGATGTGTTCGGACCCTTCAGAATTGCCACAAGGGATGCTAACCGCTTCTATGTGACTTTTACTGATGATTATAGTAGATATGGCTATGTCTACTTAATCAAGCATAAGTGAGAAACCTTTGAGAAATTCAAAGAGTTAAAATAAGAAGTGGAGAACCAGTTAGGCAGGAAGATAAATATGCTCCGATCTGATCGAGGTGGTGAGTATCTTAGTATCGAGTTCCTTGACTATCTTAAGGAATGTGGAATTGTTTCACAATTAACACCTCCTAGGACACCACAGCTGAATGGTGTGGCTGAGAGGCATAATCGAACCTTGTTGGACATGGTTCGTTCCATGATGAGTCGAGCTTCGTTACCAATATCATTTTGGGGGTATGCCTTAGAGACTGCCGCCCATATACTTAATCTAGTCGCTACCAAGAAAGTTGCCAAAACACCTCACAAGATGTGGACTGGGAAAGTTCCCAGTCTAAACCACATCAAGATTTGGGGTTACGAGGCTTTTGTGAGGCACGAGACTCACGACAAGCTCGAACCTCAAAGTGAGTGGTGTATTTTCATTGGCTACCCATAGAAATCCTTTGGTTACCTCTTCTACAGACCCAGTGAGAATGTGGTCTTTGTGTCAAGGAGATGAGTCTTTCGTGAGAGAGAATTCATAAGCCAAGGAAATAGTGGGAGGCAAATTGACCTTGAAGAACTTCAAGAGTGAAGCGGTGAAGGAACCTCAAACACTAGCAATCAACCTGAGGAGGAAATTCCTGTTGATGAGTCCGTACCTCTGAGTCGTTCCACAAGGGTTAGGAACACACCTGATTTTTATTATGGTTTCCATATTACTACATAAGGTGATGTGAAAGACCCCCTTTCATACTTCACAATGTTGTTACTCCAAAACATGCTACATGCATATTTAATAATAATATTTTACATTGATAATGTGATTACAAAAGACTGGATACAAACCGATTAAGTTTTAGTATATTACACTGTGTTATACTTATTACATAACTACCTAGGATATTATAGTTATATACATACGTAAACCCAAGTACAAAAGTAATAGTATAAACTATTCTAAATCTTCCAACAGTATATGACTATACATGATTCTCATTACCTATAATTGTTAAACACTGAGAGGGGTAAGCGGTGACACTTAGCGAGTTAAATAATAGATACAATCTAACGTTATGCCATATATATACTTTAATATGATAGAAGCAAAGGGGTACAAGGAACGACAAAGGCATATGTGAAATGTGACAAGCTTTCCATATCAATCAATGATCTGATTCAATGATATACAATCAATGAGACATAACAATTTTGATACTTGATATACATCAATAACACTTTGGCACAAATGACACAGAAGACATACGATTTCTGATTAAACATTTTGGTAGATTTCAGGCTTTTAGCCTTATCTAACCTTCTGCCAATGCCATAGAATAGAAGTCATTCTCTTACGAGACATGATCTACATGGCCAGAGGCTACATACCAGTACCACCGTGAATCTAAGTCCTTTCACTGATCACATGGTCAAAGGTACAACTTTGCTACCATAATAGCGGAAATAATAACACGAGATGATAACACGGAAAAGCACATAACACATATAATACATAACATACAATTGTTCCTATATATTGAACTCACCGTGAATTAACTGGAGGTTAAAATAGTAATTTGGGCAGCACTTCGTTACTATAATTAACTTTCTTCGATGAAAACCGGGAGCTTTATCGAAAACTCACTTTTTACGTCATACGGCGTCGTGCCGGTTCTGTCGCGAAACTTCAATAAGTCATAACTTCTTCATTATAACTCGGATTTCGATGAGGTTTTCGCCTAAATGTTTCTAACAAAATTATCTACAACTTTCAATAATATAATTTTACTTATTTTCAACTTTATATTTTCGTTAAATTTCAATATTTTACTTTTGATTGGAATCTCAGAAGACTTCCAATATTTTCCAAGTGATTCTAAACATAGTTTTACTTCATTTCTAGTAAAAACTATCTGTTAGAACTCAACGCTCAAATTCATATAAAATTTCATTATATTTTTCACTTTTAAAATTACATAACACGAAAACTGAATGTGTGTGTTCCAAATACCTCCACCTTTTGAGGATTTCGTCCCCGAAATCACATCAATATAAATAACTGGGGATATTTCGCTCTTATCTCATTCTTATTTTCCCAATTATAATTTGGGCCTCGATGGTGTTTCCACTTGACGTGCACGAACTCCAAGACATATGCACAAAGCATATCTTCTATCGTTTGGATTGTTCTCTCCGTATGACCATCTGTCTGGGAATGATAAGCTGTACTAAGAGCAACACGAGATCCCAATTCATGTTGCATACTCGCCCAAAAATGAGAAGTGAAGCGAGTATTATGATCAGAAATAATCTTCAGTGGTACACATCATTTATAGTCTTCTTCTCCTCTTTGAGATATCAACTGTATAGGCCAGATAGATAGAACACCCCTTCGATATAAATTTACGAGTTTTTTCTTAAGAAATAAATTATCTTTAAGATTTTTAAGTCTTTATTCACTGTAGACATATATAGGATCCTTCCCTTCGACAGGGTTACGTACCATCTATTCATAACACCAGAGTTCTGCGTGGTTCTTTAATAACCAATACATGCCAAGAATAATATCAAAGTTGGGTAAGGAGATAGGAATCAGATTGGCAAGAAAATTTATAGCCTTCAATTTCTATGACACAATCTCTATAGATTTTATCAACAAGTAATGATACACTTCCCCTGGTATCTACATGAAATGATTGGGCGAATGAATAAAAAGCAATTTGGAAGGAATACGCGAATTCATGAGGCACAAAAGAATTTGAGGCACCAGAATCAAATAAGATGTGAGCAGGTCTAGAGTTGACAAGAAATGTACCCGTCATAGCATTTGGATCCTCACGTGCCTCCTCTGTGGTAATCTGGAATGCACGGCCCTTAGCTTTTGGCACCTCCTCCTTTTTAGTTGGAGTATTCTTTGGTTGTTGGACGAAAGCTTGACTTCCCGCCATTTGACTAGTAAGAGTAGGGAAAAAATGCTTCTTGTGGCCAATAATACCACATGCATAGCAAGTAACATCCTTCCTTGGGCAAGTTGGCTTTATGTGACCTGCTTCTCCACATCCATAGCAGACCACATATTCCTTTTCTATTCTGCATTGGCCCAGATGATTCTTTCCACAAATGCGACATGATGGCGATTGAATAGAAAAAGATTGTGATCTATCGCGATCACGAACGACACTTTGAGATTTCAATTGATGGCTAGGTTCAGATTGAACGGATTGACCTGGTGGAATAGAAGAAACAGGAACAGTTCGATCAGTACGTGGATGCTTTGGAACAGAAAAAGTGGCACCACGTATCTCTAAGTCATGTTCACGCTTTCGAGCATACTCAACAGCTTTATCAAATGATAGAACATCCCGATTACTCACGAAATCGTGGATTTCATATCGTAGTCCCTCCATGAATAACTGAATTTTCTCGTCTTCAGTTGGAATATACTTTGCAGCAAACCGTGCTCTTTGATTGAATTGAGTTTCATACTCATTCACGGTTATTCCTTCTTGATTAAGCTCAAGAAACTCTTTCTCCAATCTTCTCCTCATGTCTAGAGGACAATACTTTCCTAGCAAACGAGTTTTAAACATCTCCCAGGATAAATTCTCCTTGTCATACTCGTTGATAGCTTCATATGTTGCTTCCCACCAGACTAAGGCTTCTCCGATAAGCATTGCAGAAGCATAATTAGCCTTGTGTTCATTATCCACATGAGAAATACGAAATACTTTCTATGTGTTCTAAATCCAAGTTGGAATAACTATGGTATTAAGGACACCAGAAAACTCCGTAGCACCACTACTGTTGAAATCTTTGAACGTGGGAAGCTTCACCTCCCCTTTTGAAAATTCTCCAGTGGCTTTCTCTTTGCCTTTATCATTATTCTTCTTGTGTTCTTCTAGAGTCTGCCGAATAATACAAGTAAGTTTACCCAAGATTCGCTCCTCACGAGGGGATACTGGAGTATTTACTTCACCAGTTTTAGGATCTCCACCCACTTCTGGTGTATGGCTACCTTCCTGCTCAACCATTCTTCTGAAAATTTGGAGCAACATAGTATTTTAGAATATTAGGATTTATTATTACCTAATACTTTTACTTAAATATTTCATATGGTTTGTATCCATATACTTACAATGAATCCGTTCATATATTGAACTTCTGACAGTTTAAGTCTAAATACCAGTCCGTGGTATTTAGTTCACTTAAACTACCGCTCTGATACGATGATTTAAAGAACCCCTTTCTAAACTTTCGTATTTCTGAAAGACCCAAACTTTCATACTTCACAATATTGTTACTCCAAAACATTTTACATGCATATTTAATAATAATATTTTACATTGATAATGTTATTACAAAAGACTGGATACAAACCGACTAAGTTTTAGTATATTACAAAGTGTGATACTTATTACATAACTACCCAGGATTTATAGTTTTATACATACGTAAACCCAAGTACAAAAATAATAGTATAAACTATTTTAAATCTTCCAACAGTATATGACTACACTGGATTCTCATTACCTGGAATTGTTAAACACTAAGAGGGGTAAGCGCTGACGCTTAGTGAGTTCAATAATAGATACAATATAACGTTATGCCATATATACTTTAATATGGCAGAAGCAAAGGGGTACAAGGAACAACAAAGGCATATGTGAAATGCGACAAGCTTTCCATATCAATCAATGATTTGATTCAATGATATACAATCAATGAGACATAAAAATTTCAATACTTGATATACATCAATAACACTTTGGCACAAATGGCACAGAAGACATACGATTTTTGATTAAACATTTTGGTAGATTTCAGGCTTTTAGCCTTATCTAACCTTCTGCCAATGCCATAGAATAGAAGTCATTCTCTTATGAGACATGCTCTACATGGCCAGAGGCTACATACCAGTACCACCGTAAATCTAAGTCCTTTCACTGATCACATGGTTAAAGGTACAACTTTGCTACCATAATAGAGGAAATAATAACACGAGATGATAACACGGAAAAGCACATACCACATATAACACATAACATACAATTGTTCCTATATATTGAACTCACAGTGAATTAACTGGAGGTTAAAATAGTAATTTGGGCAGCACTTCGTAACTATAATTAACTTTCTTCGATGAAAACCGGGAGCTTTATCGAAAACTCACTTTTTATGTCATACGACGTCGTGCCGGTTTCGTCGTGAAACTTCAATAAGTCATAACTTCTTCGTTATAACTCGAATTTCGATGAGGTTTTCGCCTAAATGTTTCTAAAGAAATTATCTACAACTTTCAATAATATAATTTTACTTATTTTAAACTTTATATTTTCGTTAAATTTCAATATTTGACTTTTGATTGGAATCTCATAAGACTTCCAATATTTTCCGAGTGATTCTAAACATAGTTTTACTTCATTTCTAGTAAAAACTATCTATTAAAACTCAACGCTCAAGTTCATATAATATTTCATTATATTTTTCACTTTTAAAATTACATAACACGAAAACTGAACGTGTATGTTACATGATGTGTTTATCAGTGATAGTACACTGATAAATTTGGATGAACCTAACAACTTTAAGGAAGTAATGGGAGGCCCTGAATCTACCAAATGGAAAGAGGCTATGGACAGCGAGATTCAGTGCATGTATGTCAATCAAGTTTGGAACTTGGTTGACAATGTCTTGGGTCGTAAGACAGTCGGGTGCAAATGGATCTTCAAGAAGAAGACCGACATAAATGGGAATGTACACACTTATAAGGCGCGACTAGTTGCGAAGGGCTCTACTCAAATTCCGGGAGTTGACTATGATGAGACCTTCTCACCAGTAGCGAATATTAAGTCTATTAGGGTTATGCTAGCCATTGCTGCATTTCATGATTATGAAATATGGAAAATGGATGTCAAAACCGCTTTCCTTAACGGAAAGTTGGCTGAGGATGTTTACACGAGTCAGCCAGAGGGTTTTGTCGATGCAAAGCACCCTAATAGAGTGTGTAAGCTTGAGAAATCCATCTATGGATTAAAACAAGCATCTCGCAGATGGAATCTTTTTTTCGATGATAAAGTCAAAGAGTTTGGCTTTTCGAGGAGCTAGGATGAGTCCTGTGTATATGTTAAGACTAGTGGGAGTATAATTAGCTTTTTGGTATTGTATGTGGATGACATACTACTCAAAGGAAATGACATCCCAACCTTGCAGGAGGATAAGTCCTGGCTTGGGAAGTGTTTCGCTATGAAGGACCTTGGAGAAGCTGCCTATATTTTAGGGATAAGGATATTGAGAGACAGGAGTAAAAGACTAACTAGACTTAGTCAAAGTACCTACTTGGATAAGGTGCTGAAAAGATTCAGCATGCAAGATTCCAACAAAGGTGACTTACCGATCCAGAGTAACGCCAAGTTGAGTAAGACTCGGAGCTCGAGTATAGATGTTGAGATAGCTGAGATGAGTCGAGTACCGTATGCTTCCGTTGTAGGCTTGATCATGTATGCTATGACTTGTACTCGCCTTGATGTGGCCTTTGCTTTGAGCATGGTCAGCAGATATCAAGGGAATCCTGGCAAGGCTCATTAGACTGCAGTGAAGAACATTCTCAAATACCTACGGAGGACTAGGGACTGGGACCTTACCCTTGGTGGGAGTGATGACTTGAGAGTAGTGGGGTACAGTGATGCTAGCTTCCAAACTGATAGGGATAATTTCCGCTCTCAATCGGTGTGATAACCGTCAATTTCTGGTCAAGTCAAAGTCAAATAAAGTCAACAAGTCAAACCGGTCAACTCAATTAACCTTCGTATATTAGGGTTTACATTATGCTTACAATTGTACAATTCACTATCTAAATGAAAATTATCACTTAGGGTGATCACGTGTTTGGAAAATATAAACCCTAATCAGGGTAAAATGAAGTAACTACTCGCTAAAATACTATTACATACCCTACGGGGGCGTATAACACTCATAACAAGGTTTATCGGGGCTTACGAACCTTGCATTTCGAGGCTAAACACTCACAAAGGTCACAAACAAAGTCTCTCTAAATCTCTCTCACTCTCTCTCTCTCTCTCTCTCTCTCCCCCAAATCTCTCTCAAAATCTCTTTCAACTTTTTGTAATCACTCGGGGCATCCCGACCCTTAATTTAGTCGAAAACCACTCGAAACGGGAAGATTAATGGAAAAACCGCCTTAAAGGACCGAAACCCCTCTTAGGAACCGAAACCTCTTAAGAACCGAAACCCCTCTTTGGAACCAAAACCTCTTAAGAACCGAAAACCCTCTTAGGAACCGAAACCTCTTAAGAACCGAAACCCCTCTTAGGAACCGAACCTGCCAAGAACCGAAACAACCCTTAAGGACCGAACTCACCCTTCGGTTCAGATCAGACCCTTCGGACCGAAGCTCCCTCTGCTCTCGGTTCATTTCGCTTTCGGTTCCCTTTTGACGATTTCGCCTGTAAGCTTCTCAGACTGAACCCACTTTCGGTCCTCAGCAACATTAACCGAACCCTCGCAGGTTCGCTCGTTACTTCCCGGTTTTCGATCATTTTCAAGTTTTAAGCTCGTTTTTCATGATTTTAACATGAGATTTTCACCCAAACTCATATTTTGATTTTTAAGACCCTATATATTCATATTTAATCACATTTTGGGGGAAATCCTAATCTAAGAACAATATCTATTGTGTAAGATATGGATGTGGAGTGTTGACTTTTCATAAAGTTTGACACAAGCTATCCCCTATACCCACTTATGAAAAGCTCCAGTCACTATTCCTCCCTACCTAGTCAACTATTTGTCCTCTCACACACCCCTCCAGCAAGATATCTTGATCAAAAGCTGGAAAACTCTCATCTCTCCTTCCACTTTACTCACTCTCTCACCAAAAAGCAAAACAACTCTCTCTCACTTTCTCTCTCTAAAAACTCGAGACTCTAAGGCTGATATTGAGATTTTCACTCACTTTTGGTAAGTATTCTCATCCTACATTTGAACATTCTTCATACCTTCACTCAAATTATGGATCTCTCATAACAAATATTGCCATATTTGTTCTTAGATCTTCAACTCTCCAAGCATTTACCAAGTGCTCTTGACTTGGAAACCTCTTTTCTCTAGCATTCATCTAAGGAAATCACTCAAGGTGAGTTCATACCCCTACATTTTCATGTTTTGTTCAAGTATTAGGGGGGGGGGGATACAAGTTAACACACCTTAATATAACTCAAACTCATACTTCAGCTTTTCACAGAAAAGTTGAGTCCTATTCACGGACTGTTTTGACCAGCTTAAACTGAATATCTATCAAAACTGTTTAATATGGAAGTAGTTCAGGTTTATACCTTTCTAATGACTACTTGCGCATCTCCATACGATTTTTCTACAATTTATGGTGATTTTGTATAAAACTGTCTATCATTTCAGAAACGAATTCGGACCAATCTGTGAATATGAACATTTTCACACAAGTTAGAGACTTGTAAAAATAATAATAAAAATTATGAATAAACTAGACATATTTTCTAAACTCTCAGAGTTTACGGATTCAGTTTTCGACTTCGTATGATTTTTCTAAAACAATGAAGAAAGGTTAAAAACTAGTTAACAACTTACAACTTTCATAACACTTTGTAACATGTTGAGCAAAGTGTTTATCTTTGATGACTTCATATTTTACATGTGTTTTCTGTTAAGTTACATTTAAATAACAGAAATTACTCACTGAATTGTAAGGGTCCTTTTTCATTACAAACATACAAGATGAAACATAAGAAGTATATTTATGCTTTACTAAACATACTACATGAAAAGGGGATTTCAATTCCACCATACAAAAGGTTTTACTCGCATACTACACGTAAACTCGTTATCGTAAATTTTAAGACACGTCTTGATTGTACTCTTAGAGTACGGGTTAAAATTCCTGCAAGTTATAACCATAGACTCTTGTAGGGAGAGCGTGATAATTATATATAGATCTATATTGGGATTGACACCCCACACCTTGCTGCTAGCTACAGCGGGACCTGCAGGTCTACGGGTGACAAAAGTCATAAAAAATTCTAACGTCTGAAAAACGTTGTAGCAGGTCATCCAGTTGTAGTATGGTTATAGCGACTCACATAGGGAGTGAACAACACTTAAAGTTTACGGGAAATTCTACTATAAAAAGGGTTTTATCTATTTAAAACTACATTCTTCGTTACAATTACGAAACACACTCATACATTCGGTCTTGGGATTTAAGACTACATAACATTTTATAAGGAGAAATATTTGGTTTTTCTTGTGTATACATGACATTTACAAACAAGGGTTTTTCCAACACTACATCCAACAGCTTATGAACTCACCAACTTAATTGTTGACACTTTTTCGAAATACTTGTATTCTCAGGAAATCAGTGAAATAGGAAATCAACAGCTTTTGAGGATAGGACATTAAATCGTCAAACATTTCATTTTTGTCATCATAGTGTAATTGATTTTGAAGCATGTAAACTCATACTATGGTGTAACTTTTTGCAATTATATTTATGATGATTGTATTTACTTTGAGCACTATTATACTCGTTGTTGTGTTACTATACATGAAGTCCGCCACCCCGGATGTTTCTGCCATCCTTGGTTTGGGGGTGTGATAGATTGGTATCAGAGCATTGTTTATAGTGAACTAAGTATATCGAACCACATAAGATATACCAACTATGAACACATTGGGACTAAAACTCTCTGATTTAACATTTTCATACAACTATACTTTAGAAATAAAATATATTTATTTATTCTTTTTAAAGTATAAGAACATGCATACATACTAGTATAGTGTCGTAACTAGGACAAATACAAAGTTAAGAAAAAATAGAGGAGTTGTGCGCTGTGATTATGCCTTGGGATATGTAGTCAAGTCTGGGAGGAATATAGCCTGATCAACTATATTCGTCCGAGAAGTGACTAGTATATGCCGGGGATAGTCATTGTGGAGAACAAGTCTATTAACTTACCAATATCCATACAAGAAACGCGTTAAGAATCAAACGCAACTGTTAAAATACTATAGGAGTATTTTATGTTGCTTAAGCACAATATTTCTAGATTCATTATGTGCCTCTTACACCCCTATTCTCGTACAGACATCATGGCAGGATTTCATTTATCCGGAGACCCCTACTTTCCGAACCAGGGGAACGGTGGTTGGTTAGAAGCAGAACCGAAAGAGGATCCCGAGGAAGTATTCGAGGAGGAGCCCGAAGAATACCCCAAAGAGGCCGAAGAAGAAGAAGAACCCAAAGAGGAAGAAGAAATTGACGAAGAAGAACTCGAAGAAGAATTGGAGGATGAAGAAGAAGAGGAGGAGCCGGAGGAGGAAGTCATCAACCCTCCTTACATCGCCAGGGTGCCTGCGAACTGTTTTGGCTACAACGGGCCTGAGCCCCGTTGGGCAACAGTGATCGAGAGATGGAGCCGTCAACAACGACAAAGATCACCATTTGGTGATCAACGGGGTTACTACGACCTCATTCATGGGGGACCGGCTGACAGAGCCCTCCTCGTCGTGGTCCAGCAAATCACGAACCTGGGGGACCAGAACAGGGAAATGGCAGATGGAGTTCGGGATGTCAACGTTGTTGTAGAAGCCACTGATGCACGTACTAGGGACTTAGAAAGAGACTTCTGTCCCATGGACCAACTCATCGAGGACCTTACCACCACTCGGGCGGAGGTAAGGGAGTACCAGGAAAGGCACGTGGCTCTCGAGGAGAGAGTGATCGCGGCCGAACGCCGAATTATGGAGCTACAGGGAGCCTCGACCTCGTCTCAAGGCCCGCAAGGGACCAGCTGATACCACCCGCCTCGAGTAGTGCTTGCACTACTCATATTTTGTTATAAATTAGGTTTACGAGTATGCGTTGGGGCTACGCTTTCTTGCAAGTAGTTTTGACCCCGCGTCTAAGTGACTACACTAGTCGAAGGGTCCATGTGCTGTCAAAATTTTCCGTTACGTTGATATAATGTAGACCTTCTATAAGGTCAAATTTTCCTAAAAACATGTACTAAATTGTATCAATGAAAATTGGCATGCATTTTATTTTATTGGGAGTTTACCTCAGATTTCATAACATAGCATTACAAACGAATTGCTTATGGTAACTCTGAGATCATTTAATATATACCTCGAGGTTATATGTAATTAAGAGGCGATCGACTTAGAAATGGTGAGTCCGCCTCGGGTCCTGGTCCTTGTCTGGTTGTGGACTTAGGGCCGACTCATAAAGTTCGACGGTCTATTGAACCTTAGTTACACACAACTAGTATACATCGAGTGGTCTTATGAGTGGATCAGGCATGGAACAAAGATTACAGGATTACATTTGAATCATTACTAATAAATTCATAATTTTATTTATATAGACTCCTACTATGAATTGTTTGCAAACATTTGAAAGTCGGGAAATACTATACTTGAAAACTAATAACCTAGTTCTACGACACCCGACTTATAACCATTACTAAAACACTTATACTCATTTCGTCTTAAAATTCTATGACAGAAAGATGCCACCTCGTAGGTCTGCTAGACGTGTTGGCAGAACACAGACAAATCCACCACCGCCACCTCCCCAATATGATCCTGCTATGTTCCAGGCTGCGGTTACGGCCGCAGTGGCAGCGATTATGTCCCAAATCAACACTGACGGTGCCAGGAGGACAGGGAGTGGTACTAATAACTCCACTCAAGGAGATAGCCAAGGGCGTTCGAGAGAATGTTCCTATAAGGACTTCACAAATGGCAAACCCGATCCTTTCAATGGAAGCGGGGGCGTCATCGCCTTGATCTAATGGTTCGAGAAGACTGAATCCGTCTTCGAGATCTGTGCATGTCCCGAAGCAAGCAAAGTCAAATTCGCAGCTTGCACTTTCACCGACAGGGCCCTTACTTGGTGGAACGGCCACGTAAAATCACTGACACTCGCCGTGGCTAATTCGATAAGCTGGGAAGACTTGAAAACCATGGTGCTGAAGGCGTATTGCCCAAGGGGTGAAGTGAAAAAATTAGAGCAAGAACTGTGGAGTCTCAAGATGATGGGCTCTGACCTTGCAACTTACACTGCCCGATTTAGTGATCTAACACTCCTCTGTCCGGCAATGGTCACCCTGGAATGCAAGAAGGTGGAGCGATACCTCTGGGGACTATCTCCCCAGATTCAAAATAGCATGTTGGCCTCAAGGCCAACTACCTTTGACAGTGCCAAGGAGTTGGCACAACAACTTATTGATCATCGGGCCAGCCATGTCACTGTGACAACCACCTCCGATCAAGCAAAAGGGGGAACAACAAGAGGAAGTTCTGGAACAATAAAAAGAAGCAACCGGCACAGGACCCCACAAGGAGGCACCAAACTGTTACCATCCATGCTGCCACTATTCCTTCCACTCCAGCACCACTGAGACAATATGCTGGAACCCTTCCCAAGTGCAACAAATGCAACTTTCACCACAACGGTCCTTGTCGAGAAATGCACTGCAACAGTTGTAACAAAAAGTGGCATACCGCCCGTTTCTGTAAGGCGTCTGTGTAACAAGCCAACCCGGCCGCCAATGCTGGAGCAAACCGAGCCTGTTACGGCTGTGGGGAAACTGGGCACTACAAGAGGGACTACCCAAAAGCTAGAAACGCAAACACCGAAGGTGTCGGAAGGATCTTGGCTTTAGGGCAGGGATAATCAAGGGAAGATCCCACGGTGGTTACCGGTACGTTTCTCCTCAATAACTTGTAGGCATGCATATTATTCGATAGTGGAGCAGAGAGGAGTTTTGTTAGCCACAAATTCAAAAAATTATTAAAACAAAATCCCCAATCACTAAAAGATACATATGTCGTAGAAATGGCTAATGGAAAAATAGAAAGCACTAACGACATATACTCAGGGTGTACCCTCACTCTAGAAAATCACTCATTCAAAATTAATCTATTGCCGGTTTCAATAAAAAGCTTTGACATCATCATTGGTATGGATTGGTTAAGCTCAAATCGTGTTGACATTCTGTGTTACGAAAGGGTCGTATGCCTTAATCTGCCGAGTGGCGAAACTCTTGTCGTCTACGGCGACAAACCTAGTGCCAACCTACAAATCATCTCTTGCTCCAAAGCCAAAAAGTATCTCCGCAAGGAATACCATGCCTTCTTAGCCCACGTAGTGGATAAGAAACAAGAGGTGAAGAACGTCAAGGACATTCCGGAGGTCTGTAATTTCCCTGGCGTATTCCCAGAAGACCTTCCCGGAGTTCCACCCGCATGACAAGTCGAATTCCGAATCGACCTAATCCCCGGAGCTACCCCCGTAGCCAAAACGCCCTATCGTGTAGCACCATCCGAGATGCAAGAACTATCCAGCCAACTAAACGAACTACTGAGCAAAGGGTTCATTAGACCCAACTTCTCGCCTTGGGGAGCACCAGTTCTGTTTGTGAAAAAGAAGGATGGATCGTTTCGCATTTGCGTCGACTACCGCGAGCTAAATAAGCTTACCATCAAAAACCGATACCCTTTACCCTGAATCGAAGACCTATTTGACCAACTCCAAGGAGCATCTTACTTCTCAAAGATCGATCTGAGATCGGGATACCATCAAATACGGGTTCAGGAGGAGGATGTTCCTAAAACGGCGTTCAGGACTTGGTATGGTCACTACGAGTTTGTAGTGATGCCCTTTGGGTTAACGAACGCACCCGCAATGTTCATGGATCTAATGAACCGGGTGTGCCGGCCTTACCTAGACAAGTTCGTGATTGTCTTCATAGACGACATCCTAGTCTATTCAAGGAGTAAAGAAGAGCATAGCCAACATCTACGATAGGTATGGGAGCCACTAAGGGCGGAGAAATTATATGCAAAATTTTTGAAGTGTGAGTTTTGGATCCGAGAAGTGGACTTCCTCGGTCATGTGGTTAGCAAGAAAGGGATACACGTGGATCTCTCCAAAATCAAGGCGATCGAGAACTGGTCAGCACCAAGGACACCTACAGAAATCCGCCAATTCTTAGGCATCGCTGGCTACTACCGGAGGTTCATCCAAAACTTCTCCAAGATTGCCAAACCACTTACCATCCTAACCCAAAACTATGTGACTTTCAACTGGGGAGAGAAACAAGAAAATGCTTTCCAAACACTAAAGCAGGCCCTGTGCAGCGCCTCGATTTTATCCCTACCAGAGGGAACCGAAGGCTTTGTGGTCTGCTGCGACGTATCAAAACAGGGTCTTGGATGTGTGTTAAATTAATGAGGAAAGGTCATTGCCTATGCATCGAGGCAATTAAAACGCACGAGGTCAACTACGCCACACATGCCTCGAATTGGGGGTAGTAGTATTCGCCCTAAAGATCTGGAGGCACTACCTTTACAGAATAAAGTGTACTATCTTTACCGATCACAAAAGGCTTCAACACATGCTCAATCAAAAAGAGCTCAACATGAGGCAGAGACGATGGGTAGAACTACTGAATGATTACGAGTGTGAGATTCTTTATCACCCAGGTAAAGCCAACGTGGTAGCTGACGCCTTAATTCGAAAGAATACTCGGGTCGCCGAGTAAAGTCATTAACCATGACAATCCATTCGCACCTGTCCATGCAAATCAAAGAGGCCCAGCTGGAAGCTTTGAAGCCTGAGAATGTGACAGGTGAGGCATTAAGAGGAATGGATAAGAATCTATAAGTCAAGGACGGCGGAGCTCGTTATCTCATGAACCGAATTTGGACACCGAAATTCGGCGGGTTCAGGGACGTCGTCCTGAACGAAGCACACAAAACACGATACTCCGTACATCCCAGTTCCGACAAGATGTACCTGGACCTGAAAAAGCTCTACTGGTGGCCGAACATGAAAGCCGAAATCGCTACCTACGTGAGCAAGTGTCTAACTTGCGCCAAAGTTAAGGTAGAGTACCAAAAGCCTTCGGGTCTTCTGCAGCAACCTGCGATACCCGAATGGAAGTGGGAACAAATAACCATGGACTTCATAACCAAACTGCCTAAGACAACAGGTGGTCTTGATACCATTTGAGTAATCGTCGATATATTGACCAAATCCGCGCACTTCCCGCCAATAAGGGAGACCGACAAGATGGAAAAATTGACTAGGACGTACATCAAAGAGATTGTACGACTACATGGTGTGCCGATATCCATTATCTCTGACAAGGATAGTAGATACGCTTCACGGTTCTGGCAGTCCTTACAGAAATCCCTAGGGACCAGGCTAGACATGAGTACGACCTACCACCCACAAACCGATGGGCAGAGCGGAAGAACTATTCAAACCTTGGAAGATATGCTAAGAGCTTGTGTTATTGACTTCGGTAAAGCGTGGGATATCCACTTACCACTCATTGAATTCTTGTACTACAACAGGTATCATACTAGCATCAAGGTCGTGCCATTCGAAGCTCTAAATGGCCGCAAGTGCAGATCACCACTGTGCTGGGCTTAAGTGGGAGATACATAGTTATCAAAAGGGCAAGTCCCTAACAGCACCCTCACTGGCCCTGAAATCATAAGGGAGACTACGGAAAAAGATCGTACAAATTCGAGAAAGACTGAAAGCATCTCGAGATCGACAAAAGAGCTACGCCGATAAGAGAAGCAAACCCTTGGAATTCCAGGTTGGGGACCGGGTGCTACTGAAGGTCTCACCATGGGAAGGAACGATACATTTTGGTAAACGTGGTAAACTAAATCCAAGGTACATCGGGCCGTTTGAAATCCTTGCCAGGATTGGCCCAGTGACATACAAACTTTGACTACCCCAAGAACTTAATAGTTTACATCCTATCTTCCATGTGTCCAACTTGTGCTTGTCTGAGGAAACTCTTGTTATTCCTCTTGACGAGATTGAAATCAACGAGAGTCTCCACTTCGTGGAAGAACCGGTGGAAATCATGGATCGAGAGATCAAGAGAACAAAACAGAGTTGCATCCCTATTGTGAAGGTCCGTTGAAAAGCTAAACGAGGACCCGATTTCACCTGGGAACGCGAAGATCAGATGAAACAAAAATACCCACACCTCTTCCCCAACGCCTGATGTCCCAGTCGAAATGCTAATTTCGGACGAAATTCCTTCTAACGGGGGGATGATGTGACAACCGTCAATTTCTGGTCAAGTCAAAGTCAAATAAAGTCAACAAGTCAAACCGGTCAACTCAATTAACCTTCTTATATTAGGTTTTACATTATGCTTACTATTGTAGAACTCACTATCTTAATGAAAATTATCACTTAGGGTTATCACGTGTTTGGAGAATCTAAACCCTAATCAGGGTAAAATGAAGTAACTACTCGCTAAAATACTATTACATACCCTACGGGGGCGTATAACACTCATAACAAGGTTTATTGGGGCTTACGTACCTTGCATTTCGAGGCTAAACACTCACAAAGGTCACAAACAAAGTCTCTCTAAATCTCTCTCACTCTATCTCTCTCTCTCCCAAATCTCTCCCAAATCTCTCTCAAAATCTCTTTTAACTTTTTATAATCACTCGGGGCATCCCAACCCTTAATTTAGTCGAAAACCACTCGAAACGGGAAGATTAATGGAAAAACCGCCTTAAAGGACCGAAACCCCTCTTAGGAACCGAAACCTCTTAGGAACCGAAGCCTCTTAAGAACCGAAAACCCCCTTAGGAACCGAAACCTCTTAAGAACCGAAATCCCTCTTAGTAACTTAAACCTCTTAAGAACCAAAATCCCTCTTAGGAACTGAAACCTCTTAGGAACCGAACCTGCCAAGAACCGAAACAACCCTTAAGGACCGAACTCACCCTTCGGTTCGGATCAGACCCTTCGGACCGAAGCTCCCTCTGCTCTCGGTTCATTTCGCTTTCAGTTCCCTTCTGACGAGTTTGCCTGTAAGCTTCTCAGACTAAACCCACTTTCGGTCCTCAACAACATGAACGGAACCCTCGCAGGTTCGCTCCTCACTTCCTGGTTTTCGATCATTTTCGAGTTTTAAGCTTGTTTTTCATGATTTTAACATGGGATTTTCACCCAAACTCATATTTTGGCTTTTAAGACCCTATGTATTCATATTTAATAACATTTTGGGGGAAATCTTAATCTAAGAACAATATCTATTGTGTAAGATATGGATGTGGAGTGTTGACTTTTCATAAAGTATGACACAGGCTATCCCCCATACCCACTTATGACAACCTCCTGTCACTATTCCTCCCTACGTAGTCAACTATTTGTCCTCTCACACTCCCCTCCAGCAAGATATCTTGATCAAAAGCTAGAAAACCCTCATCTCACCTTCCACTTTACTCACTCTCTCACCAAAAAGCAAAACAACTCTCTCTCACTTTCTCTCTCTAAAAACTCGAGACTCAAAGGATGATATTGAGATTTTCACTCACTTTTGGTAAGTATTCTCATCCTACATTTAAACAGTCTTCACACCTTCACTCAAATTATGGATCTCTCATAACAACTATCGCCAAATTTGTTCTTAGATCTTCAACTCTCCAAGCATTTACCAAGTGCTCTTGACTTGGAAACCTCTTTTCTCTAGTATTCATGTAAGGAAATCACTCAAGGTGAGTTCATACCCTTAATTTTTCATGTTTTCTTCAAGTTTTAGGGGGGGGGGGAATACAAGTTAACACACCTTAGTATAACTCAAACTCATACATCAGCTTTTCACAGAAACGTTGAGTCCTATTCATGGACTGTTTTGACCATCTTAAACTGAATATCTTTCAAAACTGTTTAATATGCAAGTAGTTCAGGTTTATACCTTTCTAATGACTACTTGCACATCTCCATACGATTTTTCTACAATTTATGGTTATTTTTATAAAACTATCTATCATTTCAGAAACGAATTCAGACCAATCTGTGAATATGAACATTTTCACACAAGTTAGAGACTTCTAAAAATCATAATAAAAATTATGAATAAACTAGACAAAATTTCTAAACTCCCAGAGTTTACGGATTCAATTTTTCGACTTCGTATGATTTTTCTATGATTTTTCTAAAACAGTGCAGAAAGGTTAAAAACTAGTTAACAGCTTACAACTTTCATAACACTTTGTAACATGTTGAGCAAAGTGTTTATCTTTGATGACTTCATATTTTACATGTGTTTTTTTTTGTTAATTTGCATTTAAATAACAGAAATTACTCACTGAATTGTAAGAGTCCTTTATCATTACAAACATACAAGATGAAACATAAGAAGTATATTTATGCTTTACTAAACATACTACACGAAAAGGGGATTTCAATTCCATCATACAAAAGGTTTTACTCGCATAATACACGTAAACTCGTTATTGTAAATTGTGAGACACGTCTTCATTGTACTCTTGAGTACGGGTTAAAATTCCTGCAAGTTATTGTTGGATTAATGTCTAAGTCCATAACTATAATTGGTAAGACTTGACCCGACCCGGCATGGTCCATTTAGGTTGCATGGCATCATGCATTTGGATAGACTATAATGAGAGAAATAACACTTAAGGTTGGTTAATATATTATAAGTTCTAATATATTAATAAGGTTATTTAATTAGTATTGATCAAGAATTAATTTGGAATTAATTAAGTGATCAAAAGGAGACTAATTAAATATATGGGTTGATTGTGTAAATCATTCATTCTTATATATGTGGGCTTGTGATCCAAGATTCCTTATGTTGGACTAAGTCCATGGGGTGACCCATGGATCCTCTATGGAGGTTAAAATCCATGGAGCATAAGGAATGGGTGAAGTTATGAGTTACATGGTGTAACCCTAATAGCCACCATATAAAAGAATCCCATGGCTCAAGAAATCGTGCACTAATGTGTGAGTGTGAGGGCTAGACGATTTCAAGGAGTGTTCAAGTTTCTCTCAAGTTATTCCAAGTGTATTTGGTGTTGTGTGAACCATTTGAGGTGTCACACTTGGGGCACTAGGCACTCAAGCTTCATAAAGACATTCTACATCAAAGAGGTATGTATTCTATCTTGTTATATTTATTATTTTGTATGCTAGATTAGGATAATACATTGGATGTTCATAATTGTATGTATAATAGAGAAAACATAGATCCAAGCTATTTAGGGTTGCATGTACACTTAGGAGTGTTAGAATGCTCATAACCCAACAGTGGTGTCAGAGCCTAGGCTTGTTTTCTTGTTATACTTGCAAAAGTAGCTGAAAAATCGAGTTGGATGCATATATTCGATTGTTTTGGCTGGAATTGGACTAGGAACATTACCCTAAGATGTTTTTGGACTTATAAACTTGTTTTTGATGTGGTAATGTTCATGCTAATCCAATTTCTAAGATAATTGTCATAATTTCAAGATTTGTATTAGTTTGTATGTTCATGCTAATTTCTTGAAGATTGATGATTTGAATTATCTTGTTCTTATGAGGTTCTTAGATTAATAGAAAAATTGTGTGAAATAGTTGTTTTCAATCCATTTTAATCTAAGAGTTGATTCCAAAGTGTGTTTTTGTAACTTGTCCTCAAGTTATATGAAAAGTCACATTTAAGAATCATAAAACTCATAAAAGTTGGCAAAGGTTACAAAATGAAGAGTCTAGTTCTAATTAAATGGTTTTATGACTCCATAACTTGTCCTCAAGTTATGGAGGTTCAAGAGTCTCTTCATTAAATTAAAAAAAAAGTGTAACCTTAATTAGTTCCATAAGTTACAATAAAAAAAATTATTTTTTTATTAATTAGTTTAAAGTCTTCCATAACTTGTCCTCATGTTATGGAACTTGAAGAGTTTTTTTTTTATTTTTATTTATTTTTATTTTATTTTTTTTAATTAAAACTACTTTAAACTCATAAGTTATGGAATTAATTAGTTTTGAATAGTTTCAAAACTTGCCCTCAAGTTTTGGAATTTGAAAAGTGTTCACTTATGAATACTTTAATTCCAAGTTAGCCCTTAGAATTTTAAAAGTTAAAATTCAACCCTTATACTTTATAATATTATAAGTTAATAATATTTATATATATGTATAAGATTAAAGTCAGTCTTACCGTTAGTAGGCCTCATTCACGAAGCCGGTCTATAAGGGGGTATAAGGTTACTGCCTATAAAATGGCAGTTTAATGGGTGTCCACTCTCACCCACCGCTTCCTTGACTGGTGGAGGGTCGTTAGCCGAACGGGTAGGACAATGACTATAATTCTCCTTTCATTAAAAGTATTAATGATAAATACTAAGTAACTAAACACTTATAAACTCCCAATCTTAGTTACTTAGGAAAATGTGAATAAGGTGCTAATCCATGAAATTACACTTTGCACTTTGTTTAAACCGTTAGTGGAGCGTGTGTGGTTAACCGGCACACTAACCTGGATTTAACAAAGTAGGCAAAGGGTAACTTAATATTTATCATAGTATCGGTGGAGCTCGTGTGGTTAACCGACACATCGATTGAGGGGTAAATATTAAGGGTACCAAGTATATTTGCATGGTTACTTCACACCTTGTTTTGTGATCCTCGGCATCCCAGTCACAAAACCTGAAGGGCACACTCGAGATTGAAACATGCCATTGAAAAGTTCAATGAATCTCAAAAGATCTAGGAGTTTCAAATCCAATTAAAAACCTAATTACATTATTTCGTTTTTCATGGTGGAAATTGGTAAATCGTCATTTACCTACCTTCAACTATTTTATAACTCGGATTACGGCATCCCTCTTCCAGTTATAAATAGGTTGTTGGATCCTAGCCTTAATATTTCATATTGGGTGTTATATTAAGGACTTTAGATCAACTATCTTGAATATCTCCCAAAAGATGTCTAGTTCAGACATCTATGATCTTCCCAAATCTCTTGGAACTTTACTTCCTCCACCTCCTCCAATTATTCTCCCTAACCCACAAGTTCAAGGTCACTCAAGCCCTAATGGCAAGCAAGGTCTATGTGTGATCACATCTTAGAGATGAAGTCACATATTGACAAGCCGAGAGAGTTGGGTGTCAAAGTCTTGAGAAAGTTGGATGTTCAATCACTTTCTAAGTCACATAGTGAGTTCCTTTGGGACTACTATGAAACAGACTATGACATGAACCTTAATGATCATATCTATTTGCTTGGAGCTGCTGAATCAGCAATGATTTGGAACGATAGTAAAGCAAATTTGATTAGAAGATCAACTTCCCAAAAACTTTATGGACAGTGACAATGGTGACACTGGAAATCCAGAAAAAGCATTCTCTTCCCAATGGAAAGGGATTCGCCATAGTCAACTCGGTTGACCAAATGGTAAAGAGAAAGGCTAAGTCTGAGATAGTCCCATTACCAAAGGGTCCATATGTTTATTTTGCCAAAGGAAGGGGCGTTGATTGCAAAGCTGCCAAATTTACCTAAGGATGTTAAAGTCAATAAGTTTGACTCTACATCAGGTAGAGCCCATTATCTAACTCTGTAAAGTTCTATTCTGAGATCCTCATTACATGATGTGACTGGGTCACATGTTGATGTTTTAAGAATCAAAGAATAGAGAGAAATCTTAAAGGAAGTATATGTTGATTCTGATCGCGAAGGTGGATTTCGATCGCATCAGAATTTTGAGCAAGGAATAGATAACAACAATTTTCCATGTGGATTGTAAGGATAAGTTTTTCCGCAAAGTTTTAAAATAAAAGAAAATTGTTTAATTTTATTTATTTGAAGTATCCTTACAATGACATTTGTGGAAAATTGTTGCTTATATGATTCCACTGACAGCAATATTGAAAAATGGATTTGATTCTTTCGGTTGTGGTAGTGTCTAATATTACCAAATAAGGAAAGATTCTGATCACCCAAGGTTCAATTGGACCGAAACTTGGAATCATGCAAGTTGTATAGTATGATGAATGAGAACTTTCAGCTTGGAAAATTAACACTAATTCCTTATGTGAATAAGGAAAGGACTAAGGGATCGAGTACACATTCTTGTGCACTGGTCAAGTCCACCACACAAGATCAAGAAGACTATTCGTCATGATTTACTTAAGTTCAGTAAATATGGTTATACTTATAAGTTTAAGTATAAGTCTGTAGCATTGGAGAAGTTTCAATGTGAGACAGAACGAATAAGAAGAATCAAAGTATGGCAGAAAGATAAAAGTTTCTCAAATCTGAAAAGATGGGAGAGTACTTTAGTATCATGTTTATGATCATCTTAATGATTAAGATACCGTATCACAATTGGTCCTCTAAAGTCATCTTAGTGCATTCTTATGACTAAGAAGAGGATTCATGAATTGTTGAAATGGTTAAATCAAAAAGATGAGTCATATTTTGTTCCAAAACAATTCTTAGAGTCATACTCCAAGATTGTAACTTGAGTGACATATCTTAAAGAGGGTTTGTTAACACTAGTCAAAAGTAAGAGTAAAAGGTTATATACTCTTGTACATTTGAAATTGGTAAGTTGTGATGTTTTGGATAAAACAGAGACCACCTTAGGCCAATTGTGTAGAGTGTTAGTCTTGATAAAGAATCCGCACTATCTCTTGAATGTTTGACAAGGGAGTCTTATATGTCAAGAGGACAGTGGGAGTCTTAAAGGTCTTGAAAGTCTCAAGAACTAATCAAGAATAAAACCTGAGATTCTTCACTAGCACACGACTTGAGGTTTATAACCTATCGTGTTGACATATTCTGTGCCCATTCCAGTTAAAGTTGGCTTTGCATAGGAGTTCTGAAAGTTCTCAATTGGTTGCATAACAACTTGGAAGCAATGGCAGGCCCTGTACTGCCAGGTGGCAAGAAGTTAAGATTGCATAAGTTCAGTCCATATGTGTTTGGATTTGTCATTAACCTTGTTTTGTGATTATGGTTTTGACAAATTCACATAGATAAGAACACATACACTATTAAATCTAAGTGGCATAAGGTTTCTCTCCGATTCATGAAAATGATGGTGAGGAAACACTTTCACTAAGTAGATTTTAGCTAGATAGCAATTGTGATATTTGCATTCTCAAAGTCGTTAGTGGAGCGTGTGTGGTTTACCGGCACACTAACATGGACTTGTGAGAAGTGGCAAAGGTCTAAACAATTGAGACTATGATTACGGCATCCCTTTTCATAGTTCTAAAATTGTTTAGACACACATGTGAGCTATCTAAGAGAGGTGTATGATTTTGATAAAGTTTTATCAAAACAATCTAGTATCAGAAATGTGAACTTTGGTAAGAAAGTCAGCTGATTTCTGAGTACATGTCAAAGCTAGTGGGAGCATAAGTGTTATGCTAGTAATCATCATGTTAGTGGGAGCATGATAATTATGAAAAAGGTTGCAAGTTAGCAATGTTAATTATAGAAAACAAAAGTTTCAATTCGTGAGGTTGTAGGGGTTGAAAAAGTTGTTTTGCTATAATTAAGGGAGAGGAAATTATACTTCATTTCAATTCTAAAAGCTTAGATTGAGATTTTAATCGTATTTAATCAAGGATATATATATATGAATTTCATGTTGGAATGGCTCAACATAAGGAAATTCTATATATGGGTTCATTATTTGCATTCTAAAATTCGATTATGATTACGGCATCCCTTTTCATAATCTAAATTTTGAGAACTTGGCAAATTGAAATGGAAATATTATAGCAAAAGACTGGTTTAGTCTTTATGTGAGACATCATGAATCTTGTCCCATATGCTTCGGATATAGGATCGATTACATGTGCTATATTCATCCTTTCTAAAATTTTCCAAATGCCTGGGGCATTATGAAGGGAAAAGGTCTAGAATTGGATATGACTAAAATGATTAAGCAATTGTCGAGGACAATCTAAGGTTTACCAAAGATTGGTTGCTCAAGGACAGTTGGAAGTATAATGTTAATTCTGGAAGGACCATATTGACATAATCTGTAAGGAGGCAACTCTTGTTCAGAAGTGATAGTCAAAATGGAATATGGAAATGTTTCAAAGTTAGAAATTATTCAATCTGTGTAAGATTAGGAAACTTAATGAAAGAAGGATGTTTCCAAGGAGCTGATCTCCTTTGGAATGCTCTGTAATGATTGTTGTCAAGTCTTTCTGACTTTGTGCATAATCATTAAGAGGATCAATGCATATAAGTTTAGAATCTAACAGATTTCAGTAAATGGCATGAATTTGGAATTCTTGCATTTGCAGTAAGGATTTGGGACTGTGAAAAGAGGATCATTGGAGTGATGTTCAATTGATCTATTTTACAAAGTAAAGATCATAGACAAACATAGTATGCATACTTGGTGTATGGCATGACTAGTGTTTAGAAAACATAGTGTACATGCTTGGAGCATGGGACAACTATTGTTTTAAATTCAAGTATAAAGTTGATAAAACCGAAACAATGAATAATGAGTAATCAGTATGGTGATAAATAAAAGTGTTTATTTATATTCATAGGGTTTGATACCATATTTGATTCATTTATTCTTGTGTTTCACTTTGCATGTTTTGACTTCCAGAATAACTAAGTCGCTCTTCCTGAATGATTAAGTTATTCAAACCATCCACAGTCGGTCATATGTTGGAAGTAGATATGAATCAAGACTGTCATGGGTTGGTTTGTAGAGGTCCAAGTTGGTGGACAAAGTGGTGCTACAACACTCATGAGTGCTCATAAGTTCTGAGTATTGGATTCAACCCGCGCTCATTTGAATCACTTCATGGATTTTATCACGAGTGATCATGAGACGATAATATCTTATATTCTTCAAACCTAGAGATATGAGTTGTTACTATGAGTTGGTTATACATTGATTGCACGAAAACGCATTGGTAACTCGATGTTATAAAACGTGCCTTTGTGTATGATTCAATAAGTAGTAGAACAAGCCATATGAGTCGAAGTTTATCCATTCCTTTTACCTTCGGGATAAAAGCGATATATGTGGGCCCCTCGATGATTTAAAGATGATACATGTGAGTGCTTGGCCCAGCCAGGACTGATTTGATTTGTTCAATCAGTCAGTCATCATGAATCAGAAATCGGGAAACAACAAATGGACAGAGAGAATGATTGATAATCCATGTCTCAGTCCATATGATATCTAGAATGGAGGAATATATGATCCCTTATCTAATGGACAAGTCATTGACAAAGGTCAGAGTTCATCGACAAGGTCAGAGTTCGACAGAAGCTTTTGAGAGCTACGATTGCTGATCGGTTCCTGAAGTCATACGCAATAATAGTTTTAGACTTATCCAAGTGGGAGACTGTTGGATTAATGTCTAAGTCCATAACTATAATTGGTAAGACTTGACCCGACCCGGCATGGTCCATTTGGGTTGCATGGCATCATGCATTTGGATAGACTATAATGAGAGAAATAGCACTTAAGGTTGGTTAATATATTATAAGTTCTAATATATTAATAAGGTTATTTAATTAGTATTGATCAAGAATTAATTTGGAATTAATTAAGTGATCAAAAGGAGACTAATTAAATATATGGGTTGATTGTGTAAATCATTCATTCTTATATATGTGGGCTTGTGATCCAAGATTCCTTATGTTGGACTAAGTCCATGGGGTGACCCATGGATACTCCATGGAGGTTAAAATCCATGGAGCATAAGGAATGGGTAAAGTTATGAATTACATGGTGTAACCCTAATAGCCACCATATAAAAGAATCCCATGGCTCAAGAAATCGTGCACTAATGTGTGAGTGTGAGGGCTAGACGATTTCAAGGAGTGTTCAAGTTTCTCTCAAGTTATTCCAAGTGTATTTGGTGTTGTGTGAACCATTTGAGGTGTCACACTTGGGGCACTAGGCACTCAAGCTTCATGAAGACATTCTACAACAAAGAGGTATGTATTCTATCTTGTTATATTTATTATTCTGTATGCTAGATTAGGATAATACCTTGGATGTTCATAATTGTATGTATAATAGAGAAAACATAGATCCAAGGTATTTAGGGTTGCATGTACACTTAGGAGTGTTAGAATGCTCATAACCCAACAGTTATAACCAGAGACTCTTGTAGGGAGAGCGTGATAATTGTATATAGATCTATATTGCGATTGACACCCCCACACCTTGCTGCTAGCTACAGCGTGACCTGCAGGTGTACGAGTGACAAAAGTCATAACAAAATCTAACGTCTGAAAAACGTTGTAGTAGGTCATCCAGTTGTAGTATGGTTATAGCGACTCACATAGGGAGTTAACAACACTTAAAGTTTATGGGAAATTCTACTATTAAAAGGGTTTTATCTATTTAAAACTGCATTCTTTGATACAATTACGAAACACACTCATACATTCGGTTTTAGGATTTAAGACTACATTACATTTTATAAGGAAAAATATTAGGATTTTGTTGTGTATACATGACATTTACAAACAAGGGTTTTTCCAACACTACATCCAAAAGCTTATGAACTCACCAACTTAAATGTTGACACTTTTTTCGAAATTACTTGTATTCTCAGGAAATCAGTGAAACAGGAAATCAACAGCTTTTGAAGATGGGACGTTAAATCGTTAAACATTTCATTCTTGTCATCATAGTGTAATTGATTTTGAAACATGTAAACTCGTGCTATGGTGTAACTTTTTTAATTATATTTATGATGGTTGTATTTACTTTGAGCACTATTATACTCGTTGTTGTGATACTATACATGAAGTTCGCCACCCCCGGACGTTTTTTCCATCCTTGGTTTGGGGGTGTGATAGTCGGGTTGGGTCTTTACCCTAAATGGAGGAGCAATTACTTGGAAAAGTTCCAAGCAGGAGACAGTTGCTGATTCAACTTGCGAATCAGAGTACATAGCAGCAAGCGAAGCAATAAAGGAGGCGATATGGCTGAAGAACGTCATTGGATACCTTGGAGTTGTACCAGCTATAAAGGAGTCTTTGGAGATTTTTTGTGATAATGAGAGTGCAGTTGCCTTAAACAAGGAACCAATGGATCACAGGAGATCCAGGCATATCGACAGAAAATACCACTTCATTAGACATCGAATAGAAGGACTCCTCGTGGCAAAGAGGGTATCTGTTGGATTAATGTCTAAGTCCATAACTATATTTGGTATGTACTTGACCCGACCCGGCATGGTCCATTTGGGTTGTACTTCACCGGCACAATTTATATGGATAGTCTTTTGAGAATAGTATATTTATGATTTATATTAATATATTATAAGTTCTAATATATTAATATGGAATCATATTATTTAATTAGTATTGATCAAGAATTAATTTAGAATTAATTAAGTGATCAGAAAGAACTAATTAAATATGGACTCTTATATATATGGAATGGGCCAAGTTCATTTAGGTTGGGCTAAGCTTTCATGGATGGTCCATGGAGCTTTTAACCCATGGATCCTATGTAAATGAAAGGTCATGGGTATTGGGGTTTACATGGATGTAACCCTAATCCTCCATAATATATAAAGGGGTCCTTGGCTCATAAAATTGGAACAAGTGTGTGAAAATAAGAGTGGGCCGATTTTAGTGTGCATACATATTCTCTCAAGTTCTTCCAAGATGTTTTGGTGATTTGTGATTCCATTTGAGGCTTCCACACTATTGGGGCTAAGCTCTTAAAGCTTGAAGACATCAAGCTACATCAAAAGGTATGTCATCTAACTAGAACTTTGTAGTATAGGTGCTTCATAATATGCTAGTTAGGATGAAACCTTGGAATAGTTAATATTTGCATGTATAATAGAGAAAACATAGATCCAAGGTTTATAGGGTTGCATGTACACCATAGGAGTGTTAGAATGCTCAAAACCCAAATTATAGCCTTTAGAACTGAAATGAAGTATATCCTCTCCCTTAATTATAGCAAAACAACTTTTTCAATCCCTACAGCCTCACGAATTGAAACTTTTGTTGTCTATAATTAACATTGCTAACTTGCAACACTAACAATAATTATCATGCTCCCACTAACATGATGATTATTAGCATAACACTTATGCTCCCACTAGCTTTGACATGTACTCAGAAATCAGCTGGACTTCTAGAAATCAATACTTTATTGACTTTCTTACCAAAGTTCAGATTTCTGATACGAGATGCTTTGATAAAACTTTATCAAAATCATACACCTTTACTTAGATAGCATGCATGTGTGTCTAAACAATTTTAAAACTATGAAAAGGGATGTCGTAATCATAGTCTCATATGAGTTTGGATTTGTCATTATCTTTGTCTTATGACAATGGTTTTGACGATTCACATGGATAAGAACACATACACCATAAAATCTAAGGGTCATAAGGTTTCTCTCCGATTCATGAAAATGATGGTGAGGAAACACTTCCACCAAGTGACAATGGATTTGAAGTAGATTTGGCAGTACAGGGCCTGCCATTGCTTCCAAGTTGTTACGCAACCAATTAAGAACTTTTAGAACTCCTATGCAAAGCCAACTTTAACTGGAATGGGCACAGAATATGTCAACACGATAGGTTATAAACCTCAAGTCGTGTGCTAGTGAAGAACCTCAGGTTTTATTCTTGATTAGTTCTTGAAATTCTTTTTAGGATATCTTGCCAAATATTCAAGAGATAGTGCGAATTCTTTATCAAGACAAACACTTCACACAATTGGCCTTAGTTGGTCTTCGTTTTATCCAAAACATCACAACTTACCAATTTCAAATGTACAAGAGTAGGACACTTTTACTCTTACATTTGACAAGTGTTTTAAACCTTTCTTTAAGATATGTCACTCAAGCTACAATCTTGGAGTATGACTCTAAGAATTGTTTTGGAACGAAGTATGACTCATCTTCCTGATCTAACCATTTCAACAATTCATGACTCCTCTTCTTAGTCATAAGAATGCACTAAGATGACCTTTGGAGGACTAATTGTGATATGATTTCTAAATCATTAAGATGATCACAAACATGATACTAAAGTACTCTCCCATCTTTTCAGATTTGAGAAACCTTTATCTTTCTGCCTAATTTGATTCTTCCCATTCGTTCTGCCATACATTGATACTTTTCCAATGTTTCAGAATTATACTTAAACTTGTAAGTATAACCATATTTACTAAACTTTAGTAAATCAAATAGTCTTAACGAGCTTTGTGGTGGACATGACCAGTGCACAAGAATGTGTACTCGATCCCTTTAGTCCTTCACTTGACTCACACATCCATGTGAACAAGTAATTAGTCTTGATTTTCCAATGCTTGAAAGTTCTAATTCATCATACTATTCAACTTGCATGATTCCAAGTTTCGGTCCAATTAAAACTTGGGTGATGAGGAACTTTCCTGATTTGGTAAATTTAGACACTACCATAGATGAAAGATTCAAATCCATTTTCCAATATTGTTGTCAGTGGAATCATATAAGCAACAATTTTCCACAAATGCCATTGTAAGGATACTTCAAATAAATAAAATTAAACAATTTTCTTTAATTTTAACACTTTGCGGAAAAACTTATCCTTACAATCCACATGGAAAATTGTTGTTATCTATTCCTTAGCAATATATCATAACTTCTTAAGCAACTACTCAAAATTCTGATGCGATCGAAATCCACCTTCGCGATCAGAATCAGCATATACTTCCTTTAAGATTTCTCTCTATTCTTTGATTCTTAAAACATCAACATGTGACCCAGTCACATCATGTAATGAAGATCTCAGAATAGAACTTAACAGAGTTAGATAATGGGCTCTACGTGATGTAGAGTCAAACTTATTGACTTTAACATCCTTAGGTAAATTTGGCAGCTTTGCAATCAACGCCCCTTCCTTTGGCAAAATAAACATATGGACCCTTTGGTAATGGGACTATCTCAGACTTAGCCTTTCTCCTTACCATTTGGTCAACCGAGTTGACTATGGCCAATCCCTTTCCATTGGGAAGAGAATGCTTTTTCTGGATTTCCAGTGTCACCATTGTCACTGTCCATAAAGTTTTTGGGAAGTTGATCTTCTAATCAAATTTGCTTTACTATCGTTCCAAATCATTGCTGATTCAGCAGCACCAAGCAAATAGATATGATCATTAAGGTTCATGTCATACTCTGTTTCATAGTAGTCCCAAAGGAACTCACTATGTGACTTAGAAAGTGATTGAACATCCAAATTTCTCAAGACTTTGACACCCAACTCTCCCGGCTTGTCAATATGTGACTTCATCTCTAAGATGTGATCACACATAGACCTTGCTTGCCATTAGGGCTTGAGTGACCTTCAACTTGTGGGTTAGGGAGAATAATTGGAGGAGGTGGAGGGAGAGAAGTATGACTTCCATGAGCCAAACTCGGGAAGTCATATTCATTAGGACAACTTCGTTTGGGAAGATCATTGTTGTCTAAACCAGACATCAACAATAGGAGAAATTCACGTAAAGTTGATTTAAGTCCTTAATATAACACCCACTATGATATATTAAGGCTAGGACCCAACAAACTATTTTATAACTTGGAAGAGGGATGCCGTAATCCAAGCTATAAAATATTTGAAGGTAGGTGAATGACGATTCACCAATTTCCACCAAGATAAACGAAATGTATTATTAGGTTTTAATTGGTTTTGAAACTCCTAGATTCTTTTGAGATTAATTGAACTTTTCAATGACATGTTTCAATCTCGAGTGTGCCCTTCAGGTTTTGTGACTGGGATGCCGAGGATCACAAAACAAGGTGTGAAGTAACCATGCAAATATACTTGGTACACTTAATATTTACCCCTCAATCGATGTGCCGGTTAACCACACATACTCCAACGATACTATGATAAACATTAAGTTACCCTTTGCCTACCTTGTTAAGTCCAGGTTAGTGTGCCGGTTAACCACACACGCTCCACTAACAGCTTAAACAAAGTGCAAAGTGTAATTTCATGGATTAGCACCTTATTCACATTTTCCTAAGTAACTAAGATTGGGAATTTATAAGTGTTTAGTTACTTAGTATTTATCATTATACTTATAATGAAGGGAGAATTATAGTCCTTGTCCTACCTGTTCGGCTAACGACCCTCCACCGGTCAAGGAAGCGGTGAGTGAGAGTGGACACCCATTAAACTGCCATTTTATAGGCAGTAACCTTATACCCCCCATTAAACTCGTGAATGAGGCCTACTAATGGTAAGACGACTTGTTCTTATACATATAATATATTAAACTTTTAATATTATAATAGTATAAAGGTGTATTTTAGACATTTAAAATACATGGTGGTTTAATCTATTAATTAAACTAGACTTTTAATTTAATTAAACTCAAACCCTATATTTATGGATCAATAATACTCTTTTAATTAAACACTTTAATTAACTATTAATAAAGTCCATAAGAGTTAATTTGAACTATTCAACAAAACATCATAATTCCAATTATTAAACTCAAAATTAAAACCATTTAATTAATTGTTTAAGTTATGAACCCAAGAGTTTTAGAATTCAATTCTTATTTTCATAAAAAACTTTTCTCAAATTCCAAAACTTTAGGACAAGTTTTGTAATTCTTGAAAACCTTTGGATTCCATAACTTATGGAATTAATGGTATTTTATGATGAAACTTTCCATGTTCCATAACTTAAGAACAAGTTATGGAATTCTTTAAAACATTAACACCAAATTTTGTCACTCCATAAAAACTTTGAATCAATTTTTTTTTTTAAAAAAAACTTTCATATCCATAACTTATGGAAGTTTCAAAAACCCTTAAGATCACAACTTTAAAAAAAACATTTGAGCTCCAAAATTTTATGACAAAATATGTAACTCCTTAAAACATTTAGATCAAACTTTTAAAACTAATAAAATAATCATATCATTTTATCTTTTACTAAATTTGACCTAATTCAACTCATATAACAAATGATTCAAATTTTACAAATAATTCGTTTTTCACAAAACAAGTAATTCTCTTAAAATTTGACAAACGTCATGTTTTTTTTTCCTTTTTTTTCAACTTGAAGATAAAACATTTGCATCAATATAACAGAAAACAACCAGTCTCTGATACCACTGTTGGGATTTTCAACATTCTAACACTCCTATGGTGTACATGCAACCCTATAAACCTTGTATCTATGTATTCTCTATTATACATGCAAATATTAACTATTCCAAGGTTTCATCCTAACTAGCATATTATGAAGCACCTATACTACAAAGTTCTAGTTAGATGACATACCTTTTGATGTAGCTTGATGTCTTCAAGCTTTAAGAGCTTAGCCCCAATAGTGTGGAAGCCTCAAATGGAATCACAGATCACCAAAACACCTTGGAAGAACTTGAGAGAATATGTATGCACACTAAAATCGGCCCACTCTTATTTTCACACACTTGTTCCAATTTTGTGAGCCAAGGACCCCTTTATATATTATGGAGGATTAGGGTTACATCCATGTAAACCCTAATACCCATGACCTTTCATTTACATAGGATCCATGGGTTAAAAGCTCCATGGACCATCCATGAAAGCTTAGCCCAACCTAAATGAACTTGGCCCATTCCATATATATAAGAGTCCATATTTAATTAGTTCTTTTTGATCACTTAATTAATTCTAAATTAATTCTTGATCAATACTAATTAAATAATATGATTCCATATTAATATATTAGAACTTATAATATATTAATATAAATCATAAATATACTATTCTCAAAAGACTATCCATATAAATTGTGCCGGTGAAGTGCAACCAAAATGGACCATGCCGGGTCGGGTCAAGTACATACCAAATATAGTTATGGACTTAGACATTAATCCAACATGTACTTGACCCGATTTTGCATGGTCGATTTGGGTTGCATGGCATCGCAACAATTGGATAGACAAAATGAGAAAAGGACACTTATGATTTATTAATATATTATAAGTTCTAATATATTAATATGAAATCATATTATTTGATTAGTATTGATCAAGAATTAATTTGGAATTAATTTTGTGATCAAAAGAGACTAATTAAATATATGGGGATTGATTACGTAAATCATTCATTCTTGTATAGTGGGCTCATGATCCGTGATTCACTAGATTGGGCTAAGTCTCATTGGGTGCTCCATGGATGCTCCATGGAGGTTAAAACCCATGGGTCATGGAGGAAATGAAAAAGCCATATAGAACCCTACATGAGGCACACTATATATAGAACCCCATGGCTAGCAAAAATCGGTACTACGACTAAAGAAGGAGGGCTAGCCGATTTTGAGCTCAAGTGTACTTCTCTCAAGTTATTCCAAGAGTTGTGGTGTTGTATGAAGCATTTGAGGAATCACATTTAAGGTGCTAGGCTCACAAGGTCTTAAGGAATTAAAGCAAAAAGAAAGGTATGTCATTCTACTAGTTTTTATATTACATGTACCCCAATCACATGCTAGTTAGGATGAGAACCTTGGAAAAATCAAATTTGCATGTATATTAGAGAAAACATAGATCCAAGGTTTCTAGGGTTGCATGTACACCATAGGAGTGTTAGAATGCTCAAAACCCATAAGTAAGTTATGCTTACATCTAAGTGTGTTCCCAAGGATTTTTGTAATGATTGCCAAAACTACAAGGTGAATCTACTATCTATGTCACAGATAATAGAAACCGACACACCATGTAATTTGAAGATTTCCTTGAGATAGGTTCTGGTCAACTTTTCCATCTTGTATGTTTCTTTGATTGAAAAGAAGTGGGTGGGCTTAGTTAATTTGTCGATTACTACCCAAATAGTGTCAAAACCAGTTCGCTTCTTGGGTAGTTTTGTGATGACGTCCATCGAGATCTGCCCCCACATCCACTCGACTATTTTCGGATGTTGGAGTAAACCCGATGGCTTTTGATGCTCTTCATTGACTTTAGAACTGGTCAGGAATTTCCCCATATAGTGTCAATCTCAACTTTCATGTTTGGCCACCAATATAGTTTTTTCAAAGCCACATACATTTTGTCAAAGACTGGATGGGCGAAATAACTTTATCTGTCAGCTTTGTCCAAGACTAAGCTTCTAATATCACCAAACTTAGGAATGCAAATTATGATCATTAGGTACTGTGTTCCGTCATCCCCAATATCAAATTATTTATCCATTCCCCGTAAAGCTTCACTCAAGATCTTATCTTCTTTCAAAGCCTTGAGTTGTGCTTCTTGTATCTGCATGGTATGGTTGGAATGGATCATCATGGTTAACGCTCGTACCCGAGGGGGTTTGATGTGTTCTTTTTGGATCAAGACATCTGCTATTACGTTAGCCTTGTCGGGATGAAAATAAATTTCACACTCATAAACAATCAGTAGTTCAACCCATCTTCTTTGTCTCATGTTAAGTTCATTTTGGTCGAAGATGTGTTGGAGACTTTTCTAATCATATAAGATGGTACACTTCGTACCGTACAAGTAGTGTCTTTAAATTTTTAGCGCAAAAACTACATCTCCTAGTTCAAGGTCATGGGTAGTGTAGTTGTTTTCGTGCACCTTGAGTTGTCTTGATACATAGCCAATGCCTTTGTTTATTTTCAACAATATGCACCATAATCCTTGATGTGAAGCATCACAGTATACGATGAAGTCTTGAGTTACTTCTGGAAGAGACAGGATTGGTGCGCTGCACATCATTTGTTTTAACTTATGGAATGCATTCTCTTTCCTGTCTTCCCAGTTGAGCTTTGTTTCCTTCTGAGTTAATGCGATGAGGGGTTTGGCTATCTTGGAGAAGTTCTCAATGAATCTCCTGTAGTAGCCAACAAGGCTGAAGAATTGGCGCACTTTTGTTGGTGTATTTGGCGCTTCCTAATTCTTGATTGCTACAATTTTTAAGGGGTCAACATGAATCCACTTGTTGTTGACCACATACCCAAGAAATTGTACTTCTCTAATCCAAAACCCAGATTTGGAGAATTTGGCATACAACTTTTCCTTTTGAAGTAGTTCCAGGATTAGATGTAAGTGTTGGCCCTGCTCTTCCTTTGTTCGTGAGTATATGCATGAATACTGTTGGGGCATTGGTCAATCCAATAAGCATAAAAAGAAACTAGTAATAACCATAATGATTCCTAAACATCATGTTTGGAAAATATCCTTCTTGTACTCGAAGTTGATGATATCATGATATGTGATTTATTTTTGAGTAGTAGTTGGATCCTTGTAATCGATCGAACAGATCATCGATTCTTGGAGTGGGTGTAAGTTCTTTATTGTTAGCTTTTTGAACTGCGAATAATCGATGCACATCCGAAAGGATCCTTCCTTTTTATTAACAAACAGAACTGATGCTCCCTAAGGCAAGAAGCTTGGTTGGATAAAGCCTTTTTCAAGAAACTCTTGTAGTTGGCTTGATAGTTCTTGCATCTCAGATGAACCCAACTGATAATGAGATTTTTTTATTGCAGCTACTCCTGCGGCTAAATCGACTTGGAACTCGACTTGTTGAACATGTGGTATCCCAGGTTGATCTTCAAGAAACACATCGTAGGTAATCGCACACCTAAGGTATGTCTTTGATCTCTTTTGATTTGCTCTTCTTGTCTACAATGCGAGTAAAGAATGTGTAGCATTTATTATGAAGATATTTTTAAGATTTAGTGCAAGAGATGACCATAAAATGTTTCCTAGACTTGTCGCCATAAATGATTAGGGCTTCGCCATTAGGCAAGGGAAATCATACAACTTTTCATAGCACATGATTTTGGGGTGGTAAGGATATAACCAATCCATGCCGATAATGACATTAAAGCTTCCGATGGTCATAGGCATAAGGTTGATGTGGAAGGTCTGATTATTTAGAGTTAACATGTAGTTTTCTAATATTTCCCATGTGATTCCGGTTTGACCATTATCCATTTCTACTTCTTATGCTATATCTAATTTTCTAGACTCATGATTTAATAGTTTCCTAAACATTGGGGTTATAAAAGTCCTATCGACACCAGAGTCAAAGAGTATCATAGTATATGAATTTATTAATGAGGAACATACCAGTCACCACAGAAGAGTCATGGATGGTGTCCCTGTTTCCAATCCCAAATGATCGATCGCGAGCGTTCCCTTCCCGATTCTTCAACTTGTGACAATCCCTTTTGAAATTTACCGCTTCCCCATACTCATAACATGTCGTTCCTCCGCCAGTGCCTGATCCTGTACCCGTACTCCGGTTCACTGTTGTAAGTGTTGAGTTGATGTAATAGTTGGCAGTATGACCATTCTTTTTTACACTTATTGCAGGTGAAACATTTACCCGGGTGATCTCGGTTGCACTGATTACAAGACGAATGCTTCCCCGCATAATGTTTTTTTTGCGTTGGTGTTGTTGATGTTATTGTGGTTGTGGCTGTATAAACTGGTCCAACATCTTGCTTCTTCCCTGATGACTTCCTTGAATTTCTTCCACCAGACTTTTGCTTGTGAGCTCCAGACTAAGGAGGTTCAACCTTAGCTTCTATAGTTCCTTGTCGGACTTCGTTGGTGGTCAACCGAAAGGTTATTCGCTTGTCACTATCGTAAATTGTCTGTCTCGAAGAGATGACCATTCCCTAGCTATGAGGTGCCAACCCCTAAATATACAGCTCCACCTTTTTAATATTTTGGAGTCACAAATCCCAGACACAAGAAGGCAAGGTCATTAAACCATTTATAGTTAAGTTCCAGAGTTCCTGATCTAGGGTCTACATCTCATCCTTATGACATTATTCCTCTATCAGTAACACTTTCCAGTCTTCCCAAGAAATAGAGTTTGCAACGCCGACACCCATTATCTTTCCATGGTCGTTCCACCATGTTCGGGTTGCATCCATAAATGTGCAGGTGGAAAATCAGACTTTGTAATCATCAGAACAAAAGCTTATTTGGAAGACTGACTCCATCTTCTTAATCCATCTTGGCAGACCAATAAATCCTTTTATCCCATAAAAGTTCTTTGGTTAAAATTCATGAAGTCTTTGTATATGTAGGGCTTGGTGGGTCAAACACTGTCTCCATGAGAGCTACTTCCATGACCATTTCTAGTGCCACCATGATCCCCTCCGGATGTTGTATTCTACATCGTCTCGTAGTTAGCTATCGCATCAGTAACGTGTTGAGCTATGATTTGTTCAATTTCTGCTGAGTTCATAGGTGGGTTCGTTATTGGTGGTGGTTATTCTGGTTGCACTGTTTATTCAGGTGGCATTTGTTCGAGGTAAAGCCACATGCTTCTTATTGTGGTAGGCATTATGTTCGTCCTATCATAGTTAGTAAGAAGAGTGTAAGTTTTACGAAGCATTTTTTTGGTCATTTGAATACAAGTGTTAATGACTTTATTGTTTAAAGGATTTCATAGTTTTTCAAGAATATTAGGGATTTTTAAGTTGGAAGCAAAAAATAATAGATCATATAGTTTTTCATAGTGTTCAAGATATATTATAAACATATGCATCATTATATATATATATATATATATGTATGTGTGTGTGTGTATATATATATACATATATATATATATATATATATATATATATATATATATATATATATATATATATATATATATATATATATATATATATCATATTTTGTTACATTTGGTTTTCGCATTTACAAAAAGGTGTGCGCATGTTATGGGTGGAAAGCCCTAAACATGTATGTACAAGAGTCAATGACTAAAGATTTGCAAGGCCTACTATACATATTCATATCTACTTTACCCCACTAACATGTAACCTTGGACACTAATTGCCCTCCCATTCTACCACTTCCAAAATGATAGTCCTAAACATGGATTTACAAAAGTTCTATTACAAAATCTAGCAAGATACAATATACTCTACCCTATAACTTCTCCGAACTATAGTATACTATATTTACATACCATCTTCCCCAAACACAACTACCAGATGCCAAGATATCAACCGAAGACATAGGCTAACTCATGCATATTCCCCTCATGTTCCATTTTCCTCTTCTCAATCACTATGGTTTGATCATCTGCACCAGTTGCTCATAGGACAACAGTGCGTGCTTGGAGTTCCAACTCTCAAATCCGACTATCGTGAGTTATCATTGTTGGATATAGTGTCTAAGTCCATAACTTTATTTGGTATGTACTTGACCCGACCCGACATGGTCCATTTGGGTTGCATGGCATTGCAATACTTGAATAGACTAAATGAGAGAATAAGGCACTTATGATTATTAATATATTATAAGTTCTAATATATTAATAATAGTATTATTTAATTAGTATTGGTCAAGTATTAATCTAGTATTAATTTGGTGATCAAAGTGAGACTAATTAAATATATAGGGTTGATTATGACAATCATCAATTCTTTTATCGTGGATTAATGATCCATGGTTTATGGGTTTGGTTATAACCATATGGAGCTCCATGGATAGTCCATGGGAGTTACAAACCCATGGGTCATGAGAAATCAAGAGTCATGACAATTAAGGGCATTCATGTGTAAACCCTAATTGTGACAACACTATAAAAGGAACCCTATGGCTAGCAAAATCGTGACCTAGTGGACCTAGTGTTACTAGAGAGGGCATAACCGATTTTGAGGCTAAGTGACATTCTCTCAAGTTATTCCAAGTCTTGTGGTGCTGTGTGAAGCATTTGAGGCACAACATTTGGGGTGCAAGGCTCACAAAGTCTTGAAGGAATCCAAGCAACAACAAGGTATGTATTTCTACTAGTTTTTATGGTTTATGTAATCCCCATGCCATGCTAGTTAGGAAATAACCTTGAAAAAGAAATTTGCATGTATATAGAGAAAACATAGATTCAAGGTTATTAGGGTTGCATGTACACTTAGGAAGTGTTAAAATGCTCAAAAACCAATCAATCATATCGTTGTAATCATAGTTGATATGGTTGTGAACATCCACGATTGACACCTAGTCCTGAGTTCGTTGTCCCTCTGGGCTCTGTACTAGCCTAGACAGTTACGATTCATTCCCTTTGATGATACTCAGTTCATAGCTCACATCCAGAGCTGGTAGACGAGTCTGAAACTTCGCTCGAACAACTGAGATAAGGTATCAATATATGTAGGAGGCATGGGACATGCTCTAGATGTCTACTCTATCTCGAAACTTTAGGTAACTCTTTCCTCAGTAACCCAATCATCCACGATGCTTGCAAGCCAGGCAGCGTTGTCTCGAAGTCTGTGGAGGTCAGAAGATTTCTCTCTATAGGTCTTCTTGATCTTTCCATGCATGGGAATGGATTTTCAAGCAGTTTGCTTCATCTAGAACACTCCAAGAACTGGGCGGTATGGGGTGTTGATTTTTAGGAGAAGAGGTATAATTTTCTTAGTCTCGTCCATGGATTCGATCTCCTCTGATGGATCGATCTCCTCTGAAGGTTGATCTTATTTGGATGGTTCTTCCTCTGTCTCGTCACTCTTAGAAGTTATAGGAGCTCCATCATCTGATGGTATCAGTTTGAACAATTTCGGGACCTTCGGGAAGTATGGGTCACCAAGTAGTGGAAGGAAAGGACTACTTGTTCATATCCAGGTTCTTCTAAGTACATCCACTCATGTAAATCAACCATGTTGGGTTCCTATATGAAACATGGTAGATTTATCAGTACAACGTTTTATGATTATCACATATGAGAATTTTACGGTTTTATCAAGTTTTCTTGTGATTTATGTGTTGCTAAATGTGATATGGTTTTAGAATCTCCAAGTGTTTAGTCTATCAAATATTATATACAAGTTTAACAGTGCATGAGACCTGAACATAATAAAATGTATTTGCGCACCTACACTTAGTTGCGGTACGATCCATGTGCTTATAAAATTTTACTCAGAGTATTTGATCTAAATCCTTGAGTTCTAGACCGTTCTAGGTTATCGATATGTATTCTCATCGCGGGTCTGAGTCTTTGTATATATGACTCTATATCTTCTATTTTTTGTGTTTTTGTGTTTTAGTAATTAACGTCTGATACTTCAAGGCTAGCTGATAAGGTTCGGCCAGCGAAGAAAATCGGAGGGCATGATCATTTCGGCGTATAGCTTTTTCAGAAATGCAACAACCCTACACCATGTCCATCCTAGACACCTTTCCCATAAGTAGCCCGTCGGTAATATAATCAATAATACTTTTTATTTGTAGGTTAAGGGATAAACCTAACCTAAGAGTGTAATCCCTAAACTATAGCCGCGATTTCCAAAGAAAGTAGTAATTTATTATAGTCAATAGCTCCGATACAAATCTGTCACACCCCCGACCAGTGGTAAAAACGTCGGGCTGTGTGAATTATTCATGGATCACAATTAGTGAACATACATTGAATAGTACAAAAGTAACATGGAAACAAAATACATATTTCTATAAATATCGAGTAAAGGTTACATTGTTTTGTACTTCCAGTACATCATTACATAATAACTAAAATGTAATACGTGCCTTGACAGATAGGTGTTAAACACAAACAAAAGGAACAATGATTGATAAAAAGACTTCCATCTGTTTGACATTCCGGCTCTTAAGATCCTGAGAATACATGCGTTTTTAAGATACATCAACATAAAGTTGGTGAGCTCACTAGTTTTGACTTTGTGTACTTTGATAACAAAAATACGTTTATATAGTATATAGACGTTTCACCAGAAAATATATATATATATATATATATATATATATATATATATATATATATATATATATATATATATATATATATATATATAACCAATACCGGGAACCAAAACCAAGTTTTAAACAACATAAATCCCAACAATTCCAAATACTCAAATAAGCCTAAATAGATGTATAATGATTGTTAGTAATAATACGATATTTATTTAGTATTTTATAAACTATATAACTGTAACAATTTAATCATTCGTAATCATAGTCTATAATAAGTATATAATGTTTATTTTACTAATAAACATCAAATAAAGTATATGATTTGAACAAAAACTAATGTTATATTTTTAATAACTAGTTTTTTTATCAACTATATATAACCATTTTTAATAAAAACATTTAGATAATAAATCAAACGCTTATATAAAATCACAACGATTATTTTGCACATATTCTCCCCCGAAATCATTAAAGAGTTTCAAATGGGGTTGTGAACACACTTTCGTAGCGTGTGGAGTTACCGTTGTCGAGTTCGGGAACCGTTTCAAGATTTCTAACTTTTCACCCGCCACACATTTGGAGCAAAACGACACCGAAGGGTTGTAGATCGGGTCGAGAAGAGTCGGGAAAAAAACGTTTCGCGGCTATTCAGGATCTTCGTAATGTCGCCAAAGGGTTGCCGGAACTTCACTGCCAGCGACGGTTTGCATCGGTTCAAGGCGGCAACAGGGTTGTCGGAGGGGGCTGATCAGAGCGGCTGCTATTTGGTTGGTGTCTCATTGACATGAGGTGGCATCAGAGGGTGGTGCACTGCCGAGCAAAGCAGAGGAGGGCAGTGGCGCACGTTGGCCGGTCGTCAGAAAATGAAGCAGAGAGAAAAAAAGATCGCTGGAGGGAGAAAGACAGGCATCGAGGAGTGTGGACTCCTCCTCCTTTTATAGGAAGATGGGAGGTACTTGTCCATCCATTTTTTGACACATGAAACCATAGCTATATGAAAAGTGTCACCACATAGGTGTAGGTGTTGACACGTGTCATCTCCACCTATAATACAAAAAGGTGTTCATAGTTTTCACTCATATATATATATATATATATATATATATATATATATATATATATATATATATATATATATATATTTATATATAGTTTTTGCGCTTCGACTGATTTCTTTAAACAACTATATCATAGTAATAAAATACCCCGAGAATGAAATCAAATAATAGGTTCTAGTCTGAGTTAAACAACGTGTTCATAAATACTTAACAAAATGTGTAGCTATCCCAACGAATCGATTTGACGTTCGTTTCCTGGAAAATCAGTTATATAACGGATTTTATTTCTTAAAAATGGTGCAACATTTGCCTACGATCTCTGTTTTCGACGTTCTTTATATGCACAAAATCATGTTAACATGTTCTATCCATTTAGAGTATCATTTGTTCATAAGTATACTTAACACACAATTCTTAATTTTAATGCATTATTAATACTTATATAATATGAATAGTGTTTATGTTCGTCAAGATCTACATTCAGCGATTGACACGATGTGGTAGACACTTTCCCACGCCATGGGGGAGTTTTTCATCGCGATGATGAGTTCCTATACAAGACGCCACGACGTGGTTGACAATTTCCCATGTTGTGACTACTGTTCAGGTCAGTAATCTTGATTCACTTTTCGGCACATTAAGCAACATAGATCCAGTTTCCACCTTACATCATGAGATGTCGAAGCGATTCCCACAAAAATCAAGTCGATCTCGCCATTACTACCCCAGTGGAGTCTGTTCCTTTTTCTCTCTTTTACTTGATTCATTGTCTTTATGCATAAAATGAGGTCATTGTATGAAATTAGTGTGGGGTAGGGGTCGAAAAGGATTTCAAGCATACAAAGTTTTTATTGAAAGATGCTAGATTTTTAAAATTTTAGGTATATTATATAGATTTGAAAAAAATGGTCTAACTTAGAAAAATCTAGTACATTTTAAATTTTTAATATTATTGCGTTGGGACCAGTTTGCAAGTGTTGTGTGGGATAATTTGGTGATAACTCTAAGATTTAGTTAAGCTAATATGTTTTAGTGTATTTGTGGCTTCCAAGTAATAAAGTAAAGTTATTTGTTTTCTTATTTACGAGAAAGTTGAAGATGAAGTTAATGGAAATAACTATAAAAAATTATGAGAAATATAAAAAAATGAAAAAGAAAAAATGTTTCAGAAAAAATATAAAGAAATTGCAATAAGAGTGTAGTTATATTTTTAGGTCAATTATATAACATAATATTTTTCTTTTTAAAGTCGTGTCACTTTGAATTTGGCAATACTTTTTGAAACGAAAGAGGGTAAATAAAAGGGAATAGGTGGTAGGAAAACTAACAATGAATGGTCTTCAAAATAATTAGGAAACATTTATGAGGATTTTGAGTATTTAGGGCTTAGGAAGTACTTAGGATATTTTAGACACAAATATATGCATTGAGGCGAGACACAATTAGTGAGCTGAAGTTGAATTGTTTTGTACGATATTGGTATGCCATGTTTTGATGTGATGTATTGAAATAAAATTTTTCTTGTGGACAATCAAAAGATAAGTGTGACGTATTTTATTTTTGCCATATATATATATATATATATATATATATATATATATATATATATATATATATATATATATATATATATATTATCTTTTGGTTAAATACAAATATATTGGGTACTTATTAGTTTAAATTCTATTTTGTAGCCAAAATGAACTATCTCAAGGAAAACGGCCTAAAATTGAAGAGACTGAAAACTTGGAGGTTTAAGCATGCATAAAGATAGAAAAGAGAAGAGAAGGGCATGCATAATGAAGACTTGACGACATGGAGTGGTTGACAATTTCCCATCTAGTGGAGGAGTTTTTCATCGCGATGATGAGTTCATGTACTCGACGCCACGACGTGGTTGACACTTTCCCACGTCGTCACTACTGTTCATTGCCGCTTATTGAAATCTTATGCACTACACTTCAGAAGTCATTGATCTTGATTCATTTTTGTCACATTAAGTAGCAGAGATCTAGTTTCCAGCTTACATCAAGAGATGTCAAAGCTATTCCCCCAACAATCAAGTCGATCTTGCTACTACTACCCTAGGGGAGTCTACTCCTGTTAGGACATAAATTTGTGGTTTATACTTTGCTTCTCAAGGCTTTTAGAGCTCTTGGTTTAGGACCAAAATCACTATGATCTCGATGGTACTTGGACCGAAATCAACATGTGATTTTCGTGGGCTTAATGATGTTTTCGGTTGGGCTGGGATTTAGTAATTAGGTATTAGTATATATTGTGTTATTTTCATCCATGAAGAGAGTTAGTTATTTGGTTTTATCAGAGAGAGATTTAGAGAGAATTATCAATTAGAGAGAAATCGTTTGATCTTATGTACCCGACTATTAATGAATAATAGTGTGCATTGAAGATTCATGTTGGTGTTCTTGTTTTGTATTTATTGTTTTGTGTTTATCACTTGATTAGGATTCCGCACTAATTTCGTGTTTTAGATTGATACCTAGATTAGGGTTTTACAATTGGTATCAGAGCTTGAAAACGGATTAAAGCTGTTTTGGTATCAATCAGTTTTCAAAACAGTCCATAAATTTTTTTGATGTTTTTGGTGTTTTTGGGTCTCCTTTGGCGAAAAATCACATTTGCTGCACATAAGTGTTCATCGTGTTCTTTGTTTATTTGGAAATTGAGATCAGAATCATCGATTTCGGTTTATCCTGGGTGATTTCGGCGGTACACTTGAGTTCTCGGCTAGGTCAAAGTGATTTCGGTGGCTACTAGAGTTCTCGGTCAGCAACTAGGTCAAACATCTAGTTTTCGGTCAGACATGGTTTCAGATCAGAGTTTTCGGTCCGACATTGTGTTCGGTCAATCATCTCGGTCAAACTGGTTGACTTTCAAGGTTTTCGGTCAAAGGGCATTTATCTTGGACTTCGGTCAAAATCAAATTGCACAATCATATTTTTACCATTGGTAAATAATGAGCTATTACAACAGTTCAATCACCACTTTTAGTACCAAGGAGGTAAGTGAAACCTCATGCTCTCAGTCCTATGAAGATAAAATAAATAAATACCATGATCAAAATGAATTATTAGTTAGAGAGGTTTTTGATCTTAGAAATGAAATATATGAAATTAAGAAGGTCAATAAACCGCTTAAAGAAAAACTAGAAACCCTAGCCGCCCAACTCCATTTCTTGACCTTTGTGCAGATAAAGGTTCATTTGGAGTGCACATATTGGAAGATTGGAAGCAAGGATCAAGGAATGAAATGTAGATCCAACTTTTATTCCAGTTTGGAAGCTAATAGAAGGTAACAAGTCATTACCTTGAGTTTTCATTTGATAGATCCCTTCATCTTGAGCTTTATGGCCATTCTTAGCACATTTGTGGTGTAGTGCTTGCATGGAACACGATCTGAGGTTGCAACTTCAGATCTAGACTCTCCAAGGTCCCTAATGTATTAAAGTCGCAAGCTTTTGAGGCTTGAAGCCCTCCTCCATAGCAAAAACCTTCTTTTTAGCTTAGTTTGGGCTTTTGGAACTTATTGACACGTAAAGGTTGCAACTTTACGTGGAAAGCATGCTCTAGGAGGTTGGATCTACCTTTGGGAGCATTATCTTGGCTTAGAACCGTCTGAATGAAAAGTGAACTGAAGGAACTCGACGAGTTGGATAGCCAACTCGGCGAGTTGAAGAGAGTTTCCTCGTTTTTTGTTTCTGCGTGAACTCGGCGAGTCGATAGGGTAACTCGATGAGTAGATAGGGTTTTCTTGATTATGGATTGTGCATGTACTCGACGAGTTGACGGAGCAACTCAGCGAGTTGACCAAGGTTTTGCATGGTTCTGAATTCTAAGGAACTCGAAGAGTCAGGGGATGACTCGACGACTTGACTCGGTTTATTGCTAGTCTGAGTTGCCAGGGAACTCGGCGAGTCAGGATTGGACCCGACGAGTTGGTTCAGGATTTCAGAGTTCTGAGTCTTAGAAATCGACGAGTTGATGGAGAAACTCGGTGAGTTGAGTCATCTCGGAGTTTTTTCTTTGACCATTGACCGTTGACTTTGAGTTGGACCAAGGTTGACCTAGTTTGACTATTGACGGTATTGTGGCCTAAGTGTTATTTTGATATTAGTAGCTCTGGGAGCCGAAAGGAAGCAATTCGGGAATTTCCAACTAGCAGCCAGAAGAGTATCATCAGGTATTCAGTAATGCGAGGTTATTCTCGTCACTGTGTGCATGGGTCTACAGCTATAATGCCGACCCATTTAGTTTGTGTATGATAGAAGACCCGGGGGTTAGCCCTAGGCATTGCATGATAGTATGTTTCCGGACCAAGGTCCGATACCGGGTGAGGCCCGAGGATAGATATATGTATGTTATTCTGGACCAAGTACCGATGCCGGGGCAAGCCCGAGGAATGCTTGCATGTTAGTTTATACTTGTTGTCTTTATGATACTTGTATGTGCCTTGTAGGGAGGAGAGTGTGGGCGAGGTCCCGTATCTCATCACTAGCCGAGTATTGTGGGGGTTCCGTATCTCATTATTAGCATATCAGGGGGAGGGGCCTGAGACAGGAGAGAAGTGAGTGTGGGTGGGGGCCCGTATCCCGCTATCAACAGGAGTATGGATGGGGTTCCATGACTCATCAGTAGCAAGACAGGGGCGAGGCCCAAGATAGGCATGGCCTTAGATCAGGAGTACAATCGAGTATGTTTAGCATATATGTTATGTGTTATGTATATGCTTGTACGTGTTTAGCGGGCAAGGCCCAGTGACAGGCGGGGCCTATGTATATGCTTGTACGTGTTTAGCGGGCGGGGCCCGATGCCGGGCAGGGACTAGTCCCGATGCAGCGGGCGGGGCCCAGTATGTGGTTATGTGTATGGTATGTGGTAGTATGGGGAACTCACTAAGCTTCGTGCTTACGGTTTTCAGTTTTGTTTTCAGGTACATCCGGTAGCGGAGGGAGGAGCTCGGGATGACTGCATGGCACACACACCATAGTGTTTACTATGGGACGTTTTACTATGATATATTGATACTCTGATTATGATGTTTTGAGATATTGATTATGGTTGATGAAAAGATTTGATAAACATGGTTTTACTTATTGATTTAAAATGAAATTTTTGGTCATGATTTTTGGGTTGTTACAAGTTGGTATCAGAGCCTTGGTTTGAGGGATTCAGGTACACTCTCGAGTTTGTCTGGACTCAAACTGAGGACGTGGTATGAAATTTTTTCAAAAGAAAATCATTTTTATAAGATCTTTGAGGAAAAGAAAAGAATTTTGAAAAGAGAAAAGAACTTCGAAAAGAGATAAGGGTGTGTTGCATGCAATCAACCGAGCTCAAGTAAGTCCTCCCAAATTACCCATACATGTTTGTTTAGATATGATATGCTTAAGAGAACTGCATTCTAGATTAGGGATAAGGATCTAGGAAGGATACCATATGTGCCTGTTATGTGTATAAGCTTTATAAGTTGCATGCTAGTACAGATTCCTGATATGTGAATAAAATTGCTTGATTATGTTTATGGTCAGATTTGTTGGGTTATGAGCATTCTAACACTCCTAAGTGTACATGCAACCCTAAATACCTTGGATCTATGTTTTCTCCATTATACATACAATTATGAACATCCAAGGTATTATCCTAATCTAGCATACAAAATAATAAATATAACAAGATAGAATACATACCTCTTTGATGTAGAATGTCTTCATGAAGCTTGAGTGCCTAGTGCCCCAAGTGTGACACCTCAAGTGGTTCACACAACACCAAATACACTTGAAATAACTTGAGAGAAACTTGAACACTCCTTGAAATCGTCTAGCCCTCACACTCACACATTAGTGCACGATTTCTTGAGCCATGGGATTCTTTTATATGGTGGCTATTAGGGTTACACCATGTAACTCATAACTTTACCGATTCCTTATGCTCCATGGATTTTAACCTCCATGGAGTATCCATGGGTCACCCCATGGACTTAGTCCAACATAAGGAATCTTGGATCACAATCAACCCATGGACTTAGTCCAACATAAGAATGAATGATTTACACAATCAACCCATATATTTAATTAGTCTCCTTTTGATCACTTAATTAATTCCAAATTAATTCTTGATCAATACTAATTAAATAACCTTATTAATATATTAGAACTTATAATATATTACCCAACCTTAAGTGTTATTTCTCTCATTATAGTCTATCCAAATGCATGATGTCATGCAACCCAAATGGACCATGCTGGGTCGGGTCAAGTCTTACCAATTATAGTTATGGACTTAGACATTAATCCAACAGTCTCCCACTTGGATAAGTCTAAAACTATTATTGCGTATGACTTCAGGAACCGATCAGCAATCATAGCTCTCAAAAGCTTCTGTCGAACTCTGACCTTGTCGATGAACTCTGACCTTTGTCAATGACTTGTCCATTAGATAAGGGATCATATATTCCTCCATTCTAGATATCATATGGACTGAGACATGGATTATCAATCATTCTCTCTGTCCATTTGTTGTTTCCCGATTTCCGATTCATGATGATTGACTGATTGAACAAATCAAATTAGTCCTGGCTTGGCCAAGCACTCACATGTATCATCTTTAAATCATCGAGGGGCCCACAGATATCGCTTTTATCCCGAAGGTAAAAGGAATGGATAAACTTCGACTCATATGGCTTGTTCTACTACTTGTTGAATCATACACAAAGGCATGTTTTATAACATCGAGTTACCAATGCGTTTTCGTGTAATCAATGTATAACCAACTCATAGTAACAACTCATATATCTAGGTTTGAAGAATATAAGATATTATCGTCTCATGATCACTCGTGATAAAATCCATGAAGTGATTCAAATGAGCGCGGGTTGAATCCAATACTCAGAACTTATGAGCACTCATGAGTGTTGTAGCACCACTTTGTCCACCAACTTGGACCTCTACAAACCAACCCATGACAGTCTTGATTCATATCTACTTCCAACATATGACCGACTGTGGATGGTTTGAATAACTTAATCATTCAGGAAGAGCGACTTAGTTATTCTGGAAGTCAAAACTTGCAAAGTGAAACACAAGAATAAATGAATCAAATATGGTATCAAACCCTATGAATATAAATAAACACTTTTATTTATCACCATACTGATTACTCATTATTCATTGTTTCGGTTTTATCAACTTTATACTTGAATTTAAAACAATAGTTGTCCCATGCTCCAAGCATGTACACTATGTTTTCTAAACACTAGTCATGCCATACACCAAGTATGCATACTATGTTTGTCTATGATCTTTACTTTGTAAAATAGATCAATTGAACATCACTCCAATGATCCTCTTTTCACAGTCCCAAATCCTTACTGCAAATGCAAGAATTCCAAATTCATGCCATTTACTGAAATCTGTTAGATTCTAAACTTATATGCATTGATCCTCTTAATGATTATGCACGAAGTCAGAAAGACTTGACAACAATCATTACAGAGCATTCCAAAGGAGATCAGCTCCTTGGAAACATCCTTCTTTCATTAAGTTTCCTAATCTTACACAGATTGAATAATTTCTAACTTTGAAACATTTCCATATTCCATTTTGACTATCACTTCTGAACAAGAGTTGCCTCCTTACAGATTATGTCAATATGTTCCTTCCAGAATTAACATTATACTTCCAACTGTCCTTGAGCAACCAATCTTTGGTAAACCTTAGATTGTCCTCGACAATTGCTTAATCATTTTAGTCATATCCAATTCTAGACCATTTCCCTTCATAATGCCCCAGGCATTTGGAAAATTTTAGAAAGGATGAATATAGCACATGTAATCGATCCTATATCCGAAGCATATGGGACACGATTCATGATGTCTCACATAAAGACTAAACCAGTCTTTCGCTATAATATTTCCATTTCAATTTGCCAAGTTTTCAAAATTCAGATTATGAAAAGAGATGCCGTAATCATAATCGAATTTTAGAAAGCAAATAATGGACCCATATATAGAATTTCCTTATGTTGAGCCATTCCAACATGAAATTCATATATATATATATATATATATATATATATATATATATATATATATATATATATATATATATCTTTGATTAAATACGATTAAAATCTCAATCTAAGCTTTTAGAATTGAAATGAAGTATAATTTCCTCTCCCTTAATTATAGCAAAACAACTTTTTCAACCCCTGCAACCTCACGAATTGAAACTTTTGTTTTCTATAATTAACATTGCTAACTTGCAACCATTGTCATAATTATCATGCTCCCACTAACATGATGATTATTAGCATAACACTTATGCTCCCACTAGATTTGACATGTACTCAGAAATCAGCTGACTTTCTTACCAAAGTTCAGATTTCTGATACTAGATTGTTTTGATAAAACTTTATCAAAATCATACACCTCTCTTAGATAGCTCACATGTGTGTCTAAACAATTTTAGAACTATGAAAAGGGATGTCGTAATCATAGTCTCAATTGTTTAGACCTTTGCCACTTCTCACAAGTCCATGTTAGTGTGCCGGTAAACCACACACGCTCCACTAACGACTTTGAGAATGCAAATATCACAATTGCTATCTAGCTAAAATCTACTTAGTGAAAGTGTTTCCTCACCATCATTTTCATGAATCGGAGAGAAACCTTATGACACTTAGATTTAATAGTGTATGTGTTCTTATCCATGTGAATTTGTCAAAACCATAATCACAAGACAAGGTTAGTGACAAATCCAAACTCATATTGATTAAACTTGTGCAATCTTAAATTCTTGCCATTTGGCAGCTCAGGTGCCTGCCATTGCTTCCAAGTAGTTGTGCAACCAATTGAGAACTCTCAGAACTCCTATGCAAAGCCAACTTGAATAGGCACAAAAATTTCAACACGATAGGTTATAAACCTCAAGTCGTGTGCTAGTGAAGGACTTTAGGTTTTATTCTTGATTAAGTCTTGAAACTTTCAAGAGCTTTAAGACTCCCACTGTCCTCTTGACATATAAGACTCCCTTGTCAAATATTCAAGAGATAGTGCGGATTCTTTATCAAGACTAACACTTTACACAATTGGCCTAAGTTGGTCTCTGTTTTATCCAAAACATCACAACTTACCAATTTCAAATGTACAAGAGTAGATAACCTTTTACTCTTACATTTGACTAGTGTTAACAAACCCTCTTTAAGATATGTCACTCAAGTTGATCTTAATCATTAAGATGATCATAAACATGATACTAAAGTACTCTCCCATCTTTTCAGATTTGAGAAACTTTTATCTTCCTGCCATACTTTGATTCTTCTTATTCGTTCTGTCTCACATTGAAACTTCTCCAATGCTACAGACTTATACTTAAACTTATAAGTATAACCATATTTACTGAACTTAAGTAAATCATCACGAATAGTCTTATTGATATTTTATGGTGGACTTGACCAGTGCACAAGAATGTGTACTCGATCCCTTAGTCCTTTCCTTATTCACATAAGGAATTAGTCTTAATTTTCCAAGCTGAAAGTTCTCATTCATCATACTATACAACTTGCATGATTCCAAGTTTCGGTCCAATTGAACCTTCGGTGATGAGAATCTTTCCTTATTTGGTAATATTTGACACTACCACAACCGAAAGAATCAAATCCATTTTTCCAATATTGCTATCAATGGAATCTTATAAGCAACAACTTTTCACAAATGCCATTGTAAGGATACTTAAAATAAATAAAATCAAAACCTTTTTCTTTTATTTTAAAACTTTGCGGAAAAACTTATCCTTACAATCGATATGAAAACCTTGTTGTTATCTATTCCTAAGCAATATAAATATCATAACTCTTAAGTAATAGCCCAAAATTCTGATCACCGAACCATGCGATTGAAATCCATCTTCGCGATAAGAATCAGCATGTACTTAATAGAGTTAGACAATGGACTTTACCTGAAGTAGAGCCAAACTTATTGACTTTAACATCCTTAGGCAGCTTCGTAACCAATGCCCCTTCCTTTGGCAATAGTTACCTATGGACCCTTGATAATGGGACTATCTCAGACTTCGCCTCTCTCTTTACCATTGGGTCAACCGAGTTGACTATGGCCGATCCCTTTCCATTGGGAAGAGAGAGCTTTACTGGATATCCAATGTCATCATTGTCAATGTCCATAGCGTTTTAGGAAGTTGATCTTAGCAAATAGATAAGATCATTAAGGGTCTTGTCTTAGTCTGTTTCATAGGATTCCCAAAAGAACTCACTATGTGACTTAGAAAGTAGTTGAGCCACCAACTTTCTCAAGACTTTGACACCCAACTCTCCCGGCTTGTCAATATGTGACTACATCTCCAAGATGTGATCACACCTAGACCTTGCCTTGCCAATAGGGCTTGAGTGACCTTAAACTTTTTAGGAACTTGTGGGTTAGGGAGAATAATTGGAGGAGGTGAAAGAAGTATGATATCCATGGGACATCATCTTCATTTAGGAAAGCTTGTTTCAAGAGATTTGGGAAGATCATAAATGTCTAGACCAGACATCTTTTTGGGAGATATTCAAGATAGTTGATTTAAAGTCCATAATATGACACCCAATATGAAATATTAAGGCTAGGACCCAACAAGCTATTTTATAACTTAGAAGAGGGATGCCGTAATCCAAGCTATAAAATATTTGAAGGTAGGTGAATGACGATTCACCAATTTCCACCATGAAAAACAAAATAATTTATTAGGTTTTAATTGGATTTGAAAGTCCTAGATCTTTGAGATTCATTGAACTGTTCAAAGGCATGTTTCAATCTCGAGTGTGCCCTTCAGGTTTTGTGACTGGGATGCCGAGGATCACAAAACAAGGTGTGAATAACCATGCAAATATACTTGGTACCCTTAATATTTACCCCTTAATCAGTGTGCCGGTTAACCACACACGCTCCACCGATACTATGATAAATATTAAGTTAACCTTTGCCTACCTTGTTAAGTCCAGGTTACTGTGCCGGTTAACCACACACGCTCCACTAACGACTTAAGCAAAGTGCAAAGTGTAATTTCATGGGTTAGCACCAAATTCACATTTTCCTAAGTAACTAAGATTTGGTATTAATAAGAGTTTAGTTACTTAGTATTTATCATTAATACTTTTAATGAAAGGAGAATTATAGTCCTTGTCCTACCCGTTCGGCTAACGACCCTCCACCAGTCAAGGAAGCGGTGGGTGAGAGTGGACACCCATTAAACTGCCATTTTATAGGTAGTAACCTTATACCCCCCTTATAGACCGGCTTCGTGAATGAGGCCTACTAACGGTAAGACTGACTTTACTCTTATACATATATATAAATATTACTAACTTATAATATTATAAAGTATAAGGGTTGAATTTTAACTTTTAAAATTCTAAGGGCTAACTTGGAATTAAAGTATTCATAAGTGAAAACTTTTCAAATTCCAAAACTTGAGGGCAAGTTTTGAAACTATTCAAAACTAATTAATTCCATAACTTATGAGTTTAAAGTAGTTTTAATTATAAAAAAAAAATAAATAAAAAAAAAACTCTTCAAGTTCCATAACTTGAGGACAAGTTATGGAAGACTTTAAACTAATTAATAAAAAAAATAACTTTTTTTTTATTGTAACTTATGGAACTAATTAAGGTTACATTTTTTTTTAATTTAATGAAGAGACTCTTGAAACTCCATAACTTGAGGACAAGTTATGGAGTCATAAAACCATTTAATTAGAACTAGACTCTTCATTTTGTAACCTTTGCCAACTTTTATGAGTTTTATGATTCTTAAATGTGACTTTTCATATAACTTGAGGACAAGTTACAAAAACATACTTTGGAATCAACTCTTAGATTAAAATGGATTGAAAACAACTATTTCACACAACTTTTCTATTAATCTAAGAACCTCATAAGAACAAGATAATTCAAATCATCAATCTTCAAGAAATTAGCATGAACATACAAACTAATACAAATCTTGAAATTATGACAATTATCTTAGAAATTGGATTAACATGAACATTACCACATCAAAAACAAGTTTACAAGTCCAAAAACATCTTAGGGTAATGTTCCTAGTCCAATTCCATCCAAAACAATCGAATATATGCATCCAACTCGATTTTTCAGCTACTTTTGCAAGTATAACAAGAAAACAAGCCTAGGCTCTGATACCACTGTTGGGTTATGAGCATTCTAACACTCCTAAGTGTACATGCAACCCTAAATACCTTGGATCTATGTTTTCTCTATTATACATACAATTATGAACATCCAAGGTATTATCCTAATCTAGCATACAAAATAATAAATATAACAAGATAGAATACATACCTCTTTGATGTAGAATGTCTTCATGAAGCTTGAGTGCCTAGTGCCCCAAGTGTGACACCTCAAATGGTTCACACAACACCAAATACACTTGGAATAACTTGAGAGAAACTTGAACACTCCTTGAAATCGTCTAGCCCTCACACTCACACATTAGTGCACGATTTCTTGAGCCATGGGATTCTTTTATATGGTGGCTATTAGGGTTACACCATGTAACTCATAATTTTACCCATTCCTTATGCTCCATGGATTTTAACCTCCATGGAGTATCCATGGGTCACCCCATGGACTTAGTCCAACATAAGGAATCTTGGATCACAAGCCCACATATATAAGAATGAATGATTTACACAATCAACCCATATATTTAATTAGTCTCCTTTTGATCACTTAATTAATTCCAAATTAATTCTTGATCAATACTAATTAAATAACCTTATTAATATATTAGAACTTATAATATATTACCCAACCTTAAGTGTTATTTCTCTCATTATAGTCTATCCAAATGCATGATGCCATGCAACCCAAATGGACCATGCCGGGTCGGGTCAAGTCTTACCAATTATAGTTATGGACTTAGACATTAATCCAACAGTCTCCCACTTGGATAAGTCTAAAACTATTATTGCGTATGACTTCAGGAACCGATCAGCAATCATAGCTCTTAAAAGCTTCTGTCGAACTCTGACCTTGTCGATGAACTCTGACCTTTGTCAATGACTTGTCCATTAGATAAGGGATCATATATTCCTCCATTCTAGATATCATATGGACTGAGACATGGATTATCAATCATTCTCTCTGTCCATTTGTTGTTTCCCGATTTCCGATTCATGATGATTGACTGATTGAACAAATCAAATCAGTCCTGGCTTGGCCAAGCACTCACATGTATCATCTTTAAATCATCGAGGGGCCCACATATATCGCTTTTATCCCGAAGGTAAAAGGAATGGATAAACTTCGACTCATATGGCTTGTTCTACTACTTGTTGAATCATACACAAAGGCATGTTTTATAACATCGAGTTACCAATGCGTTTTCGTGCAATCAATGTATAACCAACTCATAGTAACAACTCATATCTCTAGGTTTGAAGAATATAAGATATTATCGTCTCATGATCACTCGTTATAAAATCCGTGAAGTGATTCAAATGAGCGCGGGTTGAATCCAATACTCAGAACTTATGAGCACTCATGAGTGTTGTAGCACCACTTTGTCCACCAACTTGGACCTCTACAAACCAACCCATGACAGTCTTGATTCATATCTACTTCCAACATATGACCGACTGTGGATGGTTTGAATAACTTAATCATTCAGGAAGAGCGACTTAGTTATTCTGGAAGTCAAAACTTGCAAAGTGAAACACAAGAATAAATGAATCAAATATGGTATCAAACCCTATGAATATAAATAAACACTTTTATTTATCACCATACTGATTACTCATTATTCATTGTTTCGGTTTTATCAACTTTATACTTGAATTTAAAACAATAGTTGTCCCATGCTCCAAGCATGTACACTATGTTTTCTAAACACTAGTCATGCCATACACCAAGTATGCATACTATGTTTTTCTATGATCTTTACTTTGTAAAATAGATCAATTGAACATCACTCCAATGATCCTCTTTTCACAGTCCCAAATCCTTACTGCAAATGCAAGAATTCCAAATTCATGCCATTTACTAAAATCTGTTAGATTCTAAACGTATATCCATTGATCCTCTTAATGATTATGCACGAAGTCAGAAAGACTTGACAACAATCATTACAGAGCATTCCAAAGGAGATCAGCTCCTTGGAAACATCCTTCTTTCATTAAGTTTCCTAATCTTACACAGATTGAATAATTTCTAACTTTGAAACATTTCCATATTCCATTTTGACTATCACTTCTGAACAAGAGTTGCCTCTTTACAGATTATGTCAATATGGTCCTTCCAGAATTAACATTATACTTCCAACTGTCCTTGAGCAACCAATCTTTGGTAAACCTTAGATTGTCCTCGACAATTGCTTAATCATTTTAGTCATATCCAATTCTAGACCTTTTCCCTTCATAATGCCCCAGGAATTTGGAAAATTTTAGAAAGGATGAATATAGCACATGTAATCGATCCTATATCCGAAGCATATGGGACACGATTCATGATGTCTCACATAAAGACTAAACCAGTCTTTTGCTATAATATTTCCATTTCAATTTGCCAAGTTTTCAAAATTCAGATTATGAAAAGGGATGCCGTAATCATAATCGAATTTTAGAATGCAAATAATGGACCCATATATAGAATTTCCTTATGTTGAGCCATTCCAACATGAAATTCATATATATATATATATATATATATATATATATATATATATATATATATATATATATATATCTTTGATTAAATACGATTAAAATCTCAATCTAAGCTTTTAGAATTGAAATGAAGTATAATTTCCTCTCCCTTAATTATAGCAAAACAACTTTTTCAACCCCTGCACCTCACGAATTGAAACTTTTGTTTTCTATAATTAACATTGCTAACTTGCAACCATTGTCATAATTATCATGCTCCCACTAACATGATGATTATTAGCATAACAGTTATGCTCCCACTAGATTTGACATGTACTCAGAAATCAGCTGACTTTCTTACCAAAGTTCAGATTTCTGATACTAGATTGTTTTGATAAAACTTTATCAAAATCATACACCTCTCTTAGATAGCTCACATGTGTGTCTAAACAATTTTAGAACTATGAAAAGGGATGCCGTAATCATAGTCTCAATTGTTTAGACCTTTGCCACTTCTCACAAGTCCATGTTAGTGTGCCGGTAAACCACACACGCTCCACTAACGACTTTGAGAATGCAAATATCACAATTGCTATCTAGCTAAAATCTACTTAGTGAAAGTGTTTCCTCACCATCATTTTCATGAATCGGAGAGAAACCTTATGACACTTAGATTTAATAGTGTATGTGTTCTTATCCATGTGAATTTGTCAAAACCATAATCACAAGACAAGGTTAGTGACAAATCCAAACTCATATTGATTAAACTTGTGCAATCTTAAATTCTTGCCATTTGGCAGCTCAGGTGCCTGCCATTGCTTCCAAGTAGTTGTGCAACCAATTGAGAACTCTCAGAACTCCTATGCAAAGCCAACTTGAATAGGCACAAAAATTTCAACACGATAGGTTATAAACCTCAAGTCGTGTGCTAGTGAAGGACTTTAGGTTTTATTCTTGATTAAGTCTTGAAACTTTCAAGAGCTTTAAGACTCCCACTGTCCTCTTGACATATAAGACTCCCTTGTCAAATATTCAAGAGATAGTGCGGATTCTTTATCAAGACTAACACTTTACACAATTGGCCTAAGTTGGTCTCTGTTTTATCCAAAACATCACAACTTACCAATTTCAAATGTACAAGAGTAGATAACCTTTTACTCTTACATTTGACTAGTGTTAACAAACCCTCTTTAAGATATGTCACTCAAGTTGATCTTAATCATTAAGATGATCATAAACATGATACTAAAGTACTCTCCCATCTTTTCAGATTTGAGAAACTTTTATCTTTCTGCCATACTTTGATTCTTCTTATTCGTTCTGTCTCACATTGAAACTTCTCCAATGCTACAGACTTATACTTAAACTTATAAGTATAACCATATTTACTGAACTTTAGTAAATCATGACAAATAGTCTTCTTGATCTTTTATGGTGGACTTGCCCAGTGCACAAGAATGTGTACTCGATCCCTTAGTCCTTTCCTTATTCACATAAGGAATTAGTCTTAATTTTCCAAGCTGAAAGTTCTCATTCATCATACTATACAACTTGCATGATTTCAAGTTTCGGTCCAATTGAACATTCGGTGATGAGAATCTTTCCTTATTTGGTAATATTAGACACTACCACAACCGAAAGAATCAAATCCATTTTTCCAATATTACTATCAATGGAATCTTATAAGCAACAACTTTTCACAAATGCCATTGTAAGGATACTTAAAATAAATAAAATCAAAACCTTATTCTTTTATTTTAAAACTTTGCGGAAAACTTATCCTTACAATCTATATGAAAACCTTGTTGTTATCTATTCCTAAGCAATATAAATATCATAACTCTTAAGTAATAGCCCAAAATTCTGATCACCGAACCATGCGATTGAAATCCATCTCCGCGATAAGAATCAGCATGTACTTAATAGAGTTAGACAATGGACTTTACCTGAAGTAGAGCCAAACTTATTGACTTTAACATCCTTAGGCAGCTTCGTAACCAATGCCCCTTCCTTTGGCAATAGTTACCTATGGACCCTTGATAATGGGACTATCTCTGACTTCGCCTCTCTCTTTACCATTGGGTCAACCGAGTTGACTATGGCCGATCTCTTTCCATTGGGAAGAGAGTGCTTTACTGGATATCAAATGTCATCATTGTCAATGTCCATAGCGTTTTAGGAAGTTGATCTTAGCAAATAGATAAGATCATTAAGGGTCTTGTCTTAGTCTGTTTCATAGGATTCCCAAAAGAACTCACTATGTGACTTAGAAAGTAGTTGAGCCACCAACTTTCTCAAGACTTTGACACCCAACTCTCCCGGCTTGTCAATATGTGACTACATCTCCAAGATGTGATCACACCTAGACCTTGCCTTGCCAATAGGGCTTGAGTGACCTTAAACTTTTTAGGAACTTGTGGGTTAGGGAGAATAATTGGAGGAGGTGAAAGAAGTATGATATCCATGGGACATCATCTTCATTTAGGAAAGCTTGTTTCAAGAGATTTGGGAAGATCATAAATGTCTAGACCAGACATCTTTTTGGGAGATATTCAAGATAGTTGATTTAAAGTCCTTAATATGACACCCAATATGAAATATTAAGGCTAGGACCCAACAAGCTATTTTATAACTTAGAAGAGGGATGCCGTAATCGAAGCTATAAAATATTTGAAGGTAGGTGAATGACGATTCACCAATTTCCACCATGAAAAACGAAATAATTTATTAGGTTTTAATTGGATTTGAAAGTCCTTGATCTTTGAGATTCGTTGAACTGTTCAAAGGCATGTTTCAATCTCGAGTGTGCCCTTCAGGTTTTGTGACTGGGATGCCGAGGATCACAAAACAAGGTGTGAATAACCATGCAAATATACTTGGTACCCTTAATATTTACCCCTTAATCAGTGTGCCGGTTAACCACACACGCTCCACCGATACTATGATAAATATTAAGTTACCCTTTGCCTACCTTGTTAAGTCCAGGTTACTGTGCCGGTTAACCACACACGCTCCACTAACGACTTAAGCAAAGTGCAAAGTGTAATTTCATGGGTTAGCACCAAATTCACATTTTCCTAAGTAACTAAGATTTGGTATTAATAAGAGTTTAGTTACTTAGTATTTATCATTAATACTTTTAATGAAAGGAGAATTATAGTCCTTGTCCTACCCGTTCGGCTAACGACCCTCCACCAGTCAAGGAAGCGATGGGTGAGAGTGGACACCCATTAAACTGCCATTTTATAGGTAGTAACCTTATACCCCCCTTATAGACCGGCTTCGTGAATGAGGCCTACTAACGGTAAGACTGACTTTACTCTTATACATATATATAAATATTATTAACTTATAATATTATAAAGTATAAGGGTTGAATTTTAACTTTTAAAATTCTAAGGGCTAACTTGGAATTAAAGTATTCATAAGTGAAAACTTTTCAAATTCCAAAACTTGAGGGCAAGTTTTGAAACTATTCAAAACTAATTAATTCCATAACTTATGAGTTTAAAGTAGTTTTAATTATATAAAAAAAATAAATAAAAAAAAAACTCTTCAAGTTCCATAACTTGAGGACAAGTTATGGAAGACTTTAAACTAATTAATAAAAAAAATAACTTTTTTTTTATTGTAACTTATGGAACTAATTAAGGTTACATTTTTTTTTTAATTTAATGAAGAGACTCTTGAAACTCCATAACTTGAGGACAAGTTATGGAGTCATAAAACCATTTAATTAGAACTAGACTCTTCATTTTGTAACCTTTGCCAACTTTTATGAGTTTTATGATTCTTAAATGTGACTTTTCATATAACTTGAGGACAAGTTACAAAAACATACTTTGGAATCAACTCTTAGATTAAAATGGATTGAAAACAACTATTTCACACAACTTTTCTATTAATCTAAGAACCTCATAAGAACAAGATAATTCAAATCATCAATCTTCAAGAAATTAGCATGAACATACAAACTAATACAAATCTTGAAATTATGACAATTATCTTAGAAATTGGATTAACATGAACATTACCACATCAAAAACAAGTTTACAAGTCCAAAAACATCTTAGGGTAATGTTCCTAGTCCAATTCCATCCAAAACAATCGAATATATGCATCCAACTCGATTTTTCAGCTACTTTTGCAAGTATAACAAGAAAACAAGCCTAGGCTCTGATACCACTGTTGGGTTATGAGCATTCTAACACTCCTAAGTGTACATGCAACCCTAAATACCTTGGATCTATGTTTTCTCTATTATATATACAATTATGAACATCCAAGGTATTATCCTAATCTAGCATACAAAATAATAAATATAACAAGATAGAATACATACCTCTTTGATGTAGAATGTCTTCATGAAGCTTGAGTGCCTAGTGCCCCAAGTGTGACACCTCAAATGGTTCACACAACACCAAATACACTTGGAATAACTTGAGAGAAACTTGAACACTCCTTGAAATCGTCTAGCCCTCACACTCACACATTAGTGCACGATTTCTTGAGCCATGAGATTCTTTTATATGGTGGCTATTAGGGTTACACCATGTAACTCATAATTTTACCCATTCCTTATGCTCCATGGATTTTAACCTCCATGGAGTATCCATGGGTCACCCCATGGACTTAGTCCAACATAGGGAATCTTGGATCACAAGCCCACATATATAAGAATGAATGATTTACACAATCAACCCATATATTTAATTAGTCTCCTTTTGATCACTTAATTAATTCCAAATTAATTCTTGATCAATACTAATTAAATAACCTTATTAATATATTAGAACTTATAATATATTACCCAACCTTAAGTGTTATTTCTCTCATTATAGTCTATCCAAATGCATGATGCCATGCAACCCAAATGGACCATGCCAGGTCGGGTCAAGTCTTACCAATTATAGTTATGGACTTAGACATTAATCCAACAGTCTCCCACTTGGATAAGTCTAAAACTATTATTGCGTATGACTTCAGGAACCGATCAACAATCATAGCTCTTAAAAGCTTCTGTCGAACTCTGACCTTGTCGATGAACTCTGACCTTTGTCAATGACTTGTCCATTAGATAAGGGATCATATATTCCTCCATTCTAGATATCATATGGACTGAGACATGGATTATCAATCATTCTCTCTGTCCATTTGTTGTTTCCCGATTTCCGATTCATGATGATTGACTGATTGAACAAATCAAATCAGTCCTGGTTTGGCCAAGCACTCACATGTATCATCTTTAAATCATCGAGGGGCCCACAGATATCGCTTTTATCCCGAAGGTAAAAGGAATGGATAAACTTCGACTCATATGGCTTGTTCTACTACTTGTTGAATCATACACAAAGGCATGTTTTATAACATCGAGTTACCAATGCGTTTTCGTGCAATCAATGTATAACCAACTCATAGTAACAACTCATATCTCTAGGTTTGAAGAATATAAGATATTATCGTCTCATGATCACTCGTGATAAAATCCATGAAGTGATTCAAATGAGCGCGGGTTGAATCCAATACTCAGAACTTATGAGCACTCATGAGTGTTGTAGCACCACTTTGTCCACCAACTTGGACCTCTACAAACCAACCCATGACAGTCTTGATTCATATCTACTTCCAACATATGACCGACTGTGGATGGTTTGAATAACTTAATCATTCAGGAAGAGCGACTTAGTTATTCTGGAAGTCAAAACTTGCAAAGTGAAACACAAGAATAAATGAATCAAATATGGTATCAAACCCTATGAATATAAATAAACACTTTTATTTATCACCATACTGATTACTCATTATTCATTGTTTCTGTTTTATCAACTTTATACTTGAATTTAAAACAATAGTTGTCCCATGCTCCAAGCATGTACACTATGTTTTCTAAACACTAGTCATGCCATACACCAAGTATGCATACTATGTTTGTCTATGATCTTTACTTTGTAAAATAGATCAATTGAACATCACTCCAATGATCCTCTTTTCACAGTCCCAAATCCTTACTGCAAATGCAAGAATTCCAAATTCATGCCATTTACTAAAATCTGTTAGATTCTAAACTTATATGCATTGATCCTCTTAATGATTATGCACGAAGTCATAAAGACTTGACAACAATCATTACAGAGCATTCCAAAGGAGATCAGCTCCTTGGAAACATCCTTCTTTCATTAAGTTTCCTAATCTTACACAGATTGAATAATTTCTAACTTTGAAACATTTCCATATTCCATTTTGACTATCACTTCTGAACAAGAGTTGCCTCCTTACAGATTATGTCAATATGGTCCTTCCAGAATTAACAATATACTTCCAACTGTCCTTGAGCAACCAATCTTTGGTAAACCTTAGATTGTCCTCGACAATTGCTTAATCATTTTAGTCATATCCAATTCTAGACCTTTTCCCTTCATAATGCCCCAGGCATTTGGAAAATTTTAGAAAGGATGAATATAGCACATGTAATCGATCCTATATCCGAACCATATGGGACACGATTCATGATGTCTCACATAAAGACTAAACCAGTCTTTTGCTATAATATTTCCATTTCAATTTGCCAAGTTTTCAAAATTCAGATTATGAAAAGGGATGCCGTAATCATAATCGAATTTTAGAATGCAAATAATGGACCCATATATAGAATTTCCTTATGTTGAGCCATTCCAACATGAAATTCATATATATATATATATATATATATATATATATATATATATATATATATATATATATATATATATATATATATATCTTTGATTAAATACGATTAAAATCTCAATCTAAGCTTTTAGAATTGAAATGAAGTATAATTTCCTCTCCCTTAATTATAGCAAAACAACTTTTTCAACCCCCGCACCTCACGAATTGAAACTTTTGTTTTCTATAATTAACATTGCTAACTTGCAACCATTGTCATAATTATCATGCTCCCACTAACATGATGATTATTAGCATAACAGTTATGCTCCCACTAGATTTGACATGTACTCAGAAATCAGCTGACTTTCTTACCAAAGTTCAGATTTCTGATACTAGATTGTTTTGATAAAACTTTATCAAAATCATACACCTCTCTTAGATAGCTCACATGTGTGTCTAAACAATTTTAGAACTATGAAAAGGGATGTCGTAATCATAGTCTCAATTGTTTAGACCTTTGCCACTTCTCACAAGTCCATGTTAGTGTGCCGGTAAACCACACACGCTCCACTAACGACTTTGAGAATGCAAATATCACAATTGCTATCTAGCTAAAATCTACTTAGTGAAAGTGTTTCCTCTCCATCATTTTCATGAATCGGAGAGAAACCTTATGACACTTAGATTTAATAGTGTATGTGTTCTTATCCATGTGAATTTGTCAAAACCATAATCACAAGACAAGGTTAGTGACAAATCCAAACTCATATTGATTAAACTTGTGCAATCTTAAATTCTTGCCATTTGGCAGCTCAGGTGCCTGCCATTGCTTCCAAGTAGTTGTGCAACCAATTAAGAACTCTCAGAACTCCTATGCAAAGCCAACTTGAATAGGCACAAAAATTTCAACACGATAGGTTATAAACCTCAAGTCGTGTGCTAGTGAAGGACTTTAGGTTTTATTCTTGATTAAGTCTTGAAACTTTCAAGAGCTTTAAGACTCCCACTGTCCTCTTGACATATAAGACTCCCTTGTCAAATATTCAAAAGATAGTGCGGATTCTTTATCAAGACTAACACTTTACACAATTGGCCTAAGTTGGTCTCTGTTTTATCCAAAACATCACAACTTACCAATTTCAAATGTACAAGAGTAGATAACCTTTTACTCTTACATTTGACTAGTGTTAACAAACCCACTTTAAGATATGTTACTCAAGTTGATCTTAATCATTAAGATGATCATAAACATGATACTAAAGTACTCTCCCATCTTTTCAGATTTGAGAAACTTTTATCTTTCTGCCATACTTTGATTCTTCTTATTTGTTCTGTCTCACATTGAAACTTCTCCAATGCTACAGACTTATACTTAAACTTATAAGTATAACCATATTTACTGAACTTAAGTAAATCATGACAAATAGTCTTCTTGATCTTTTATGGTGGACTTGCCCAGTGCACAAGAATGTGTACTCGATCCCTTAGTCCTTTCCTTATTCACATAAGGAATTAGTCTTAATTTTCCAAGCTGAAAGTTCTCATTCATCATACTATACAACTTGCATGATTCCAAGTTTCGGTCCAATTGAACATTCGGTGATGAGAATCTTTCCTTATTTGGTAATATTAGACACTACCACAACCGAAAGAATCAAATCCATTTTTCCAATATTACTATCAATGGAATCTTATAAGCAACAACTTTTCACAAATGCCATTGTAAGGATACTTAAAATAAATAAAATCAAAACCTTTTTCTTTTATTTTAAAACTTTGCGGAAAAACTTATCCTTACAATCTATATGAAAACCTTGTTGTTATCTATTCCTAAGCAATATAAATATCATAACTCTTAAGTAATAGCCCAAAATTCTGATCACCGAACCATGCGATTGAAATCCATCTCCGCGATAAGAATCAGCATGTACTTAATAGAGTTAGACAATGGACTTTACCTGAAGTAGAGCCAAACTTATTGACTTTAACATCCTTAGGCAGCTTCGTAACAAATGCCCCTTCCTTTGGCAATAGTTACCTATGGACCCTTGATAATGGGACTATCTCTGACTTCGCCTCTCTCTTTACCATTGGGTCAACCGAGTTGACTATGGCCGATCTCTTTCCATTGGGAAGAGAGAGCTTTACTGGATATCAAATGTCATCATTGTCAATGTCCATAGCGTTTTAGGAAGTTGATCTTAGCAAATAGATAAGATCATTAAGGGTCTTGTCTTACTCTGTTTCATAGGATTCCCAAAAGAACTCACTATGTGACTTAGAAAGTAGTTGAGCCACCAACTTTCTCAAGACTTTGACACCCAACTCTCCCGGCTTGTCAGTATGTGACTACATCTCCAAGATGTGATCACACCTAGACCTTGCCTTGCCAATAGGGCTTGAGTGACCTTAAACTTTTTAGGAACTTGTGGGTTAGGGAGAATAATTGGAGGAGGTGAAAGAAGTATGATATCCATGGGACATCATCTTCATTTAGGAAAGCTTGTTTCAAGAGATTTGGGAAGATCATAAATGTCTAGACCAGACATCTTTTTGGGAGATATTCAAGATAGTTGATTTAAAGTCCTTAATATGACACCCAATATGAAATATTAAAGCTAGGACCCAACAAGCTATTTTATAACTTAGAAGAGGGATGCCGTAATCGAAGCTATAAAATATTTGAAGGTAGGTGAATGACGATTCACCAATTTCCACCATGAAAAACAAAATAATTTATTAGGTTTTAATTGGATTTGAAAGTCCTAGATCTTTGAGATTCATTGAACTGTTCAAAGGCATGTTTCAATCTCGAGTGTGCCCTTCAGGTTTTGTGACTGGGATGCCGAGGATCACAAAACAAGGTGTGAATAACCATGCAAATATACTTGGTACCCTTAATATTTACCCCTTAATCAGTGTGCCGGTTAACCACACACGCTCCACCGATACTATGATAAATATTAAGTTACCCTTTGCCTACCTTGTTAAGTCCAGGTTACTGTGCCGGTTAACCACACACGCTCCACTAACGACTTAAGCAAAGTGCAAAGTGTAATTTCATGGGTTAGCACCAAATTCACATTTTCCTAAGTAACTAAGATTTGGTATTAATAAGAGTTTAGTTACTTAGTATTTATCATTAATACTTTTAATGAAAGGAGAATTATAGTCCTTGTCCTACCCGTTCGGCTAACGACCCTTCACCAGTCAAGGAAGCGGTGGGTGAGAGTGGACACCCATTAAACTGCCATTTTATAGGTAGTAACCTTATACCCCCCTTATAGACCGGCTTCGTGAATGAGGCCTACTAACGGTAAGACTGACTTTACTCTTATACATATATATAAATATTATTAACTTATAATATTATAAAGTATAAGGGTTGAATTTTAACTTTTAAAATTCTAAGGGCTAACTTGGAATTAAAGTATTCATAAGTGAAAACTTTTCAAATTCCAAAACTTGAGGGCAAGTTTTGAAACTATTCAAAACTAATTAATTCCATAACTTATGAGTTTAAAGTAGTTTTAATTATATAAAAAAAATGAATAAAAAAAAAACTCTTCAAGTTCCATAACTTGAGGACAAGTTATGGAAGACTTTAAATTAATTAATAAAAAAAATAACTTTTTTTTTTATTGTAACTTATGGAACTAATTAAGGTTACATTTTTTTTTTAATTTAATGAAGAGACTCTTGAAACTCCATAACTTGAGGACAAGTTATGGAGTCATAAAACCATTTAATTAGAACTAGACTCTTCATTTTGTAACCTTTGCCAACTTTTATGAGTTTTATGATTCTTAAATGTGACTTTTCATATAACTTGAGGACAAGTTACAAAAACATACTTTGGAATCAACTCTTAGATTAAAATGGATTGAAAACAACTATTTCACACAACTTTTCTATTAATCTAAGAACCTCATAAGAACAAGATAATTCAAATCATCAATCTTCAAGAAATTAGCATGAACATACAAACTAATACAAATCTTGAAATTATGACAATTATCTTAGAAATTGGATTAACATGAACATTACCACATCAAAAACAAGTTTACAAGTCCAAAAACATCTTAGGGTAATGTTCCTAGTCCAATTCCATCCAAAACAATCGAATATATGCATCCAACTCGATTTTTCAGCTACTTTTGCAAGTATAACAAGAAAACAAGCCTAGGCTCTGATACCACTGTTGGGTTATGAGCATTCTAACACTCCTAAGTGTACATGCAACCCTAAATACCTTGGATCTATGTTTTCTCTATTATACATACAATTATGAACATCCAAGGTATTATCCTAATCTAGCATACAAAATAATAAATATAACAAGATAGAATACATACCTCTTTGATGTAGAATGTCTTCATGAAGCTTGAGTGCCTAGTGCCCCAAGTGTGACACCTCAAATGGTTCACACAACACCAAATACACTTGGAATAACTTGAGAGAAACTTGAACACTCCTTGAAATCGTCTAGCCCTCACACTCACACATTAGTGCACGATTTCTTGAGCCATGGGATTCTTTTATATGGTGGCTATTAGGGTTACACCATGTAACTCATAATTTTACCCATTCCTTATGCTCCATGGATTTTAACCTCCATGGAGTATCCATGGGTCACCCCATGGACTTAGTCCAACATAAGGAATCTTGGATCACAAGCCCACATATATAAGAATGAATGATTTACACAATCAACCCATATATTTAATTAGTCTCCTTTTGATCACTTAATTAATTCCAAATTAATTCTTGATCAATACTAATTAAATAACCTTATTAATATATTAGAACTTATAATATATTACCCAACCTTAAGTGTTATTTCTCTCATTATAGTCTATCCAAATGCATGATGCCATGCAACCCAAATGGACCATGCCGGGTCGGGTCAAGTCTTACCAATTATAGTTATGGACTTAGACATTAATCCAACAGTCTCCCACTTGGATAAGTCTAAAACTATTATTGCGTATGACTTCAGGAACCGATCAGCAATCATAGCTCTTAAAAGCTTCTGTCGAACTCTGACCTTGTCGATGAACTCTGACCTTTGTCAATGACTTGTCCATTAGATAAGGGATCATATATTCCTCCATTCTAGATATCATATGGACTGAGACATGGATTATCAATCATTCTCTCTGTCCATTTGTTGTTTCCCGATTTCCGATTCATGATGATTGACTGATTGAACAAATCAAATCAGTCCTGGCTTGGCCAAGCACTCACATGTATCATCTTTAAATCATCGAGGGGCCCACAGATATCGCTTTTATCCCGAAGGTAAAAGGAATGGATAAACTTCGACTCATATGGCTTGTTCTACTACTTGTTGAATCATACACAAAGGCATGTTTTATAACATCGAGTTACCAATGCGTTTTCGTGCAATCAATGTATAACCAACTCATAGTAACAACTCATATCTCTAGGTTTGAAGAATATAAGATATTATCGTCTCATGATCACTCGTGATAAAATCCATGAAGTGATTCAAATGAGCGCGGGTTGAATCCAATACTCAGAACTTATGAGCACTCATGAGTGTTGTAGCACCACTTTGTCCACCAACTTGGACCTCTACAAACCAACCCATGACAGTCTTGATTCATATCTACTTCCAACATATGACCGACTGTGGATGGTTTGAATAACTTAATCATTCAGGAAGAGCGACTTAGTTATTCTGGAAGTCAAAACTTGCAAAGTGAAACACAAGAATAAATGAATCAAATATGGTATCAAACCCTATGAATATAAATAAACACTTTTATTTATCACCATACTGATTACTCATTATTCATTGTTTCTGTTTTATCAACTTTATACTTGAATTTAAAACAATAGTTGTCCCATGCTCCAAGCATGTACACTATGTTTTCTAAACACTAGTCATGCCATACACCAAGTATGCATACTATGTTTTTCTATGATCTTTACTTTGTAAAATAGATCAATTGAACATCACTCCAATGATCCTCTTTTCACAGTCCCAAATCCTTACTGCAAATGCAAGAATTCCAAATTCATGCCATTTACTGAAATCTGTTAGATTCTAAACTTATATGCATTGATCCTCTTAATGATTATGCACGAAGTCAGAAAGACTTGACAACAATCATTACAGAGCATTCCAAAGGAGATCAGCTCCTTGGAAACATCCTTCTTTCATTAAGTTTCCTAATCTTACACAGATTGAATAATTTCTAACTTTGAAACATTTCCATATTCCATTTTGACTATCACTTCTGAACAAGAGTTGCCTCCTTACAGATTATGTCAATATGGTCCTTCCAGAATTAACATTATACTTCCAACTGTCCTTGAGCAACCAATCTTTGGTAAACCTTAGATTGTCCTCGACAATGGCTTAATCATTTTAGTCATATCCAATTCTAGACCTTTTCCCTTCATAATGCCCCAGGCATTTGGAAAATTTTAGAAAGGATGAATATAGCACATGTAATCGATCCTATATCCGAAGCATATGGGACACGATTCATGATGTCTCACATAAAGACTAAACCAGTCTTTTGCTATAATATTTCCATTTCAATTTGCCAAGTTTTCAAAATTCAGATTATGAAAAGGGATGCCGTAATCATAATCGAATTTTAGAATGCAAATAATGGACCCATATATAGAATTTCCTTATGTTGAGCCATTCCAACATGAAATTCATATATATATATATATATATATATATATATATATATATATCTTTGATTAAATACGATTAAAATCTCAATCTAAGCTTTTAGAATTGAAATGAAGTATAATTTCCTCTCCCTTAATTATAGCAAAACAACTTTTTCAACCCCTGCAACCTCACGAATTGAAACTTTTGTTTTCTATAATTAACATTGCTAACTTGCAACCATTGTCATAATTATCATGCTCCCACTAACATGATGATTATTAGCATAACACTTATGCTCCCACTAGATTTGACATGTACTCAGAAATCAGCTGACTTTCTTACCAAAGTTCAGATTTCTGATACTAGATTGTTTTGATAAAACTTTATCAAAATCATACACCTCTCTTAGATAGCTCACATGTGTGTCTAAACAATTTTAGAACTATGAAAAGGGATGCCGTAATCATAGTCTCAATTGTTTAGACCTTTGCCACTTCTCACAAGTCCATGTTAGTGTGCCGGTAAACCACACACGCTCCACTAACGACTTTGAGAATGCAAATATCACAATTGCTATCTAGCTAAAATCTACTTAGTGAAAGTGTTTCCTCACCATCATTTTCATGAATCGGAGAGAAACCTTATGACACTTAGATTTAATAGTGTATGTGTTCTTATTCATGTGAATTTGTCAAAACCATAATCACAAGACAAGGTTAGTGACAAATCCAAACTCATATTGATTAAACTTGTGCAATCTTAAATTCTTGCCATTTGGCAGCTCAGGTGCCTGCCATTGCTTCCAAGTAGTTGTGCAACCAATTGAGAACTCTCAGAACTCCTATGCAAAGCCAACTTGAATAGGCACAAAAATTTCAACACGATAGGTTATAAACCTCAAATCGTGTGCTAGTGAAGGACTTTAGGTTTTATTCTTGATTAAGTCTTGAAACTTTCAAGAGCTTTAAGACTCCCACTGTCCTCTTGACATATAAGACTCCCTTGTCAAATATTCAAGAGATAGTGCGGATTCTTTATCAAGACTAACACTTTACACAATTGGCCTAAGTTGGTCTCTGTTTTATCCAAAACATCACAACTTACCAATTTCAAATGTACAAGAGTAGATAACCTTTTACTCTTACATTTGACTAGTGTTAACAAACCCTCTTTAAGATATGTCACTCAAGTTGATCTTAATCATTAAGATGATCATAAACATGATACTAAAGTACTCTCCCATCTTTTCAGATTTGAGAAACTTTTATCTTTCTGCCATACTTTGATTCTTCTTATTCGTTCTGTCTCACATTGAAACTTCTCCAATGCTACAGACTTATACTTAAACTTATAAGTATAACCATATTTACTGAACATAAGTAAATCATGACGAATAGTCTTATTGATCTTTTATGGTGGACTTGACCAGTGCACAAGAATGTGTACTCGATCCCTTAGTCCTTTCTTTATTCACATAAGGAATTAGTCTTAATTTTCCAAGCTGAAAGTTCTCATTCATCATACTATACAACTTGCATGATTCCAAGTTTCGGTCCAATTGAACCTTCGGTGATGAGAATCTTTCCTTATTTGGTAATATTAGACACTACCACAACCGAAAGAATCAAATCCATTTTTCCAATATTGCTATCAATGGAATCTTATAAGCAACAACTTTTCACAAATGCCATTGTAAGGATACTTAAAATAAATAAAATCAAAACCTTTTTCTTTTATTTTAAAACTTTGCGGAAAAACTTATCCTTACAATCCATATGAAAACCTTGTTGTTATCTATTCCTAAGCAATATAAATATCATAACTCTTAAGTAAAAGCCCAAAATTCTGATCACCGAACCATGCGATTGAAATCCATCCTCGCGATAAGAATCAGCATGTACTTAATAGAGTTAGACAATGGACTTTACCTGAAGTAGAGCCAAACTTATTGACTTTAACATCCTTAGGCAGCTTCGTAACCAATGCCCCTTCCTTTGGCAATAGTTACCTATGGACCCTTGATAATGGGACTATCTCAGACTTCGCCTCTCTCTTTACCATTGGGTCAACCGAGTTGACTATGGCCGATCCCTTTCCATTGGGAAGAGAGAGCTTTACTGGATATCCAATGTCATCATTGTCAATGTCCATAGCGTTTTAGGAAGTTGATCTTAGCAAATAGATAAGATCATTAAGGGTCTTGTCTTAGTCTGTTTCATAGGATTCCCAAAAGAACTCACTATGTGACTTAGAAAGTAGTTGAGCCACCAACTTTCTCAAGACTTTGACACCCAACTCTCCCGGCTTGTCAATATGTGACTACATCTCCAAGATGTGATCACACCTAGACCTTGCCTTGCCAATAGGGCTTGAGTGACCTTAAACTTTTTAGGAACTTGTGGGTTAGGGAGAATAATTGGAGGAGGTGAAAGAAGTATGATATCCATGGGACATCATCTTCATTTAGGAAAGCTTGTTTGAAGAGATTTGGGAAGATCATAAATGTCTAGACAAGACATCTTTTTGGGAGATATTCAAGATAGTTGATTTAAAGTCCTTAATATGACACCCAATATGAAATATTAAGGCTAGGACCCAACAAGCTATTTTATAACTTAGAAGAGGGATGCCGTAATCCAAGCTATAAAATATTTGAAGGTAGGTGAATGACGATTCACCAATTTCCACCATGAAAAACGAAATAATTTATTAGGTTTTAATTGGATTTGAAAGTCCTAGATCTTTGAGATTCATTGAACTGTTCAAAGGCATGTTTCAATCTCGAGTGTGCCCTTCAGGTTTTGTGACTGGGATGCCGAGGATCACAAAACAAGGTGTGAATAACCATGCAAATATACTTGGTACCCTTAATATTTACCCCTTAATCAGTGTGCCGGTTAACCACACACGCTCCACCGATACTATGATAAATATTAAGTTACCCTTTGCCTACCTTGTTAAGTCCAGGTTACTGTGCCGGTTAACCACACACGCTCCACTAACGACTTAAGCAAAGTGCAAAGTGTAATTTCATGGGTTAGCACCAAATTCACATTTTCCTAAGTAACTAAGATTTGGTATTAATAAGAGTTTAGTTACTTAGTATTTATCATTAATACTTTTAATGAAAGGAGAATTATAGTCCTTGTCCTACCCGTTCGGCTAACGACCCTCCACCAGTCAAGGAAGCGGTGGGTGAGAGTGGACACCCATTAAACTGCCATTTTATAGGTAGTAACCTTATACCCCCCTTATAGACCGGCTTCGTGAATGAGGCCTACTAACGGTAAGACTGACTTTACTCTTATACATATATATAAATATTATTAACTTATAATATTATAAAGTATAAGGGTTGAATTTTAACTTTTAAAATTCTAAGGGCTAACTTGGAATTAAAGTATTCATAAGTGAAAACTTTTCAAATTCCAAAACTTGAGGGCAAGTTTTGAAACTATTCAAAACTAATTAATTCCATAACTTATGAGTTTAAAGTAATTTTAATTAAAAATAAAATAAAATAAAATAAAATAAAAAAACTCTTCAAGTTCCATAACTTGAGGACAAGTTATGGAAGATTTTAAACTAATTAATAAAAAAAATAACTTTTTTTTATTGTAACTTATGGAACTAATTAAGGTTACATTTTTTTTTAATTTAATGAAGAGACTCTTGAAACTCCATAACTTGAGGACAAGTTATGGAGTCATAAAACCATTTAATTAGAACTAGACTCTTTATTTTGTAACCTTTGCCAACTTTTATGAGTTTTATGATTCTTAAATGTGACTTTTCATATAACTTGAGGACAAGTTACAAAAACATACTTTGGAATCAACTCTTAGATTAAAATGGATTGAAAAAAACTATTTCACACAACATTTCTATTAATCTAAGAACCTCATAAGAACAAGATAATTCAAATCATCAATCTTCAAGAAATTAGCATGAACATACAAACTAATACAAATCTTGAAATTATGACAATTATCTTAGAAATTGGATTAACATGAACCTTACCACATCAAAAACAAGTTTACAAGTCCAAAAACATCTTAGGGTAATGTTCCTAGTCCAATTCCATCCAAAACAATCGAATATATGCATCCAACTCGATTTTTCAGCTACTTTTGCAAGTATAACAAGAAAACAAGCCTAGGCTCTAATACCACTGTTGGGTTATGAGGATTCTAACACTCCTAAGTGTACATGCAACCCTAAATACCTTGGATCTATGTTTTCTCTATTATACATACAATTATGAACATCCGAGGTATTATCCTAATCTAGCATACAAAATAATAAATATAACAAGATAAAATACATACCTCTTTGATGTAGAATGTCTTCATGAAGCTTGAGTGCCTAGTGCCCCAAGTGTGACACCTCAAATGGTTCACACAACACCAAATACACTTGGAATAACTTGAGAGAAACTTGAACACTCCTTGAAATCGTCTAGCCCTCACACTCACACATTAGTGCACGATTTCTTGAGCCATGGGATTCTTTTATATGGTGGCTATTAGGGTTACACCATGTAACTCATAATTTTACCCATTCCTTATGCTCCATGGATTTTAACCTCCATGGAGTATCCATGGGTCACCCCATGGACTTAGTCCAACATAAGGAATCTTGGATCACAAGCCCACATATATAAGAATGAATGATTTACACAATCAACCCATATATTTAATTAGTCTCATTTTGATCACTTAATTAATTCCAAATTAATTCTTGATCAATACTAATTAAATAACCTTATTAATATATTAGAACTTATAATATATTAACCAACCTTAAGTGTTATTTCTCTCATTATAGTCTATCCAAATGCATGATGCCATGCAACCCAAATAGACCATGCCGGGTCGGGTCAAGTCTTACCAATTATAGTTATGGACTTAGACATTAATCCAACAAGATTTTCCGTTGTTCTGAATGCTGCTTGCTTTGTGCTTAGTAGGACTTTGAGTGATGGCAGTTAGCTACTAGGTGAATACGTTAAGTCACATGTGGTCTGGGTTGAATAATCCCAGAGTGCTGGATTTGACCCTACTGCGCAGCTCTTGTCTGAGTCCAACCATTGTAGGGATGAGTCCTTTACTCGAAGGATTATCCAAGCCTCGTTACATGTGATGGTATTCACGTAATGGCTAATTCGCATTATGAAGAGTCCTTCAGCAGCTGAGGACTGGGTTCGGTTATAGATTTCCATAGGGTAAGCCTAGGATGAGATTAGTGCTGGGAGCAGTAGTAGTAGTGCAAGGGATTTGGTGGAGTCAAGGAAATCTTTGAAGAATGTACGGATAGATGTGGAAGGTAGTAGGGGGCCATACTACTAAAAGCAGAGGATCTGTACTCGAATCAAGTAGGGCTAAGATAAAACCAGGGAAATTGTAGTGCGTGTGTGATCCCTCAGAAGTGACGAGTATTGTAATGATTATTATGATTTGTTGCAGAATGGTGACGCTATGGGGTAGACCAGTTGGCGATTCAGGCGCCAGTGAGGGATCAGGCTCGGGCTCAGGAATCGAGCAGCTCGGGGAGCAGATGAGAGAGTTTATTTCAACAGAGATTGGGCGCAGTATTCTAGACCAGACTCCTGTGATATTTGGTTCGGTCAAGGAGGGTATTTTAGAGCTTCTGGATGAGAAGGTGGGAGTTTTCCGTACTGATATGATGGCCATGATGGGGGCGCGTACCATGACATTTCGAGAGTTAAGAGCTTGTGGAACTCCAGATTATCATGGGGCTCGGGACCCCATCGCTAGCAGTAGGTGGTTGGCCGATGTTGCCAACGCTTTCCGTACGAGCCGATGTCCCGAGGGGGACAAGGTTCAACTTGCCTCCTGTCTTCTAAAGGACAGAGCATGAGATTGGTGGGAGGAGGTTGGACACGCCATTGGGGATGATGTCGCGTTGGACGCAATGACATGGAGTGATTTCTCAGCCAGGTTCAAGGCCGAGTTTGCACCGGTGATTGAGGTGCAACAGTTAGCGCGGGAGTTTTAGGACCTCTGGCAGACGAATGAGACTGTGGCGGAGATTACCGCCAAGTTCAGGGAGAGGGCCTTTCTTGTTCTGCAGTATGTGGCAGACGAGGAGATGAAGAAGGCCCGATATCACGAGATGTTGAGGGATGACATCAGGCAGTTTGTGAGCAGGTCTAGCTGCAAGACACTGGAGGATATGATTGCTCGAGCCTGGGAGAGGGAGGTCGACCTGGAGCACCTCAGGAAGAGAAATCCGTATGAGATCTAGGTAGCCACGGATTCGGGCAAGAGACCCAAGGGGTCAGACTCGAGATCGAGGGACTATCAGAGTCGTAGCCGATGTGGCAGGATGCACGAGGGTGTATGCATGAGTGGTAGTGGTGGTGATTCTGGCTGCTTCAAGTGCGGCCGGATTGGTCATTTTAGTAGAGATTGTACAGCTACCACCACCCAGGGATCAGACCTGATCTGCTTCCATTGCAGTCAACGGGGCCACAAGAACGCCCAGTGTCTAAGTGTTGTTTCTACGGGACAGGTGATAGCACCTGCCCCTACGACGTTGAGGATCACAGATGGTTGTCAGGGCTGGGCAGAGGCACCTACGGTGAGGAGCAGGGCTTTCCAGCTGAGCACGGAGGAGGCACGAGCAGCTTCCGGTGTTGCAGGTGCATATCTTTTGCTTTCCTAACATCTTTTATTTATGATTTTATTGTTATTTATATAGTACTGCATCGATATTAAGTTATATGCCATTTGCATACCTTGGATGTTAGAATAGTAGTTAGAGGTTGTTCCCTTTTCGAGAAGGTGATCAGGATCCAGTAAATGTAGCAAGTGCGACTAGAACTTGGGATATGTATCGTTAGTATTTCGAGGGAGGTATTGATTGGTACTGGACAGTTAGAACACTAACAGTGTGAGCGTTAGATTACGAGCGTATCGATCGTTAGACGATCGGAAGGATGGAGAAACCTTCAAAGGCTGTGAGTTGTAAGGAGTTAGCTGAATCGAAGTGGGGGAGAACCATCCGAGTATTCAGGAGCAGAAGTAAGTGTGAGTCGGTATAAGTTTGCATCATGTTGAGTATGGAAGCAGCCTGATTGGCCTTGTGGATAAAGTAGTGCATGAATTTGAAAGTTTGGGAAACTTCCCGATGTTGGGTTCGTGTATTCATGATTAGTTGATGACTAGTTTAGGAAACCAGGATGGAGAGTTGGCAGGCAGTACGCTAGCTTATTTAGGATGCAATACTACGGGATAGTCGTAGCATTCACCAGCAGTTGGATAGTGTGGAGGAGTGTTGTAAGACTATGGGATAACCGTAGCATTCGTTAGCAGCTAAATAGAGGATTGTGGGAGAGGTTCCGTATCTCCTAATTAGCAGAGGGTGGACGAGGCCCTTATCTCCTAGTTAGCATGATAGAGATCGAGAAAGGATAGTTCGTTGAGTTTCAGGATGGAGTTGGTCCTGCATAGCCCTAGATAGGTGCGACATGTGGGAGTGGCCACTTCGAGATATAGTTTGGGTGAGACACGTGGGCAAGGCCCGTATGATTATAGCAGCGCAGGTGGGACCTGGTAGAGACCTTAGGGTCAAGATAGGGGATCGAGGATCCCAGGACTTAGGCAGCCAGAGTGGCAAGGTAGATGGAGCAGTTTTAGATAACCGGAGTTTATTCGGACGTCGTTGGGAGCCACTGAGAGTTCGAGCTTGGGTTTATTAACCGGTGGGATCCGGTAACCCAGATAAAGGCAGATTAGTTGGGACCAGTATGGTCTCGGTTTATCCGGAAAGCGGATAAGAGATAGCAGGATCTTCGGGCAGGGATAACGATAAGAGAACCCTTTCGTGGAGCAGCCAGCTGACCGAGTAGTGCTACACCCCTCACACCGGGGTCGAATAATCTCAGAGGGACGGATTTGACTCTGTTGCAAAACTCTTGTCTGAGTCTAACCATTGCAGGGATGAGTCTTTTACTCGAAGGATTATCTGATCCATTCGATGGGATGGGTGTTCAGCGATGGTATATAGTAAGAGAAAGCATTCAGTGAGTATCAGTGAAGTGACCAACACTGGGAGTGGCTGGAGATGTAGTTACAACGAAGGGTCTATCCTTTACAGAGATAGGAAAGGTTATTGCTTAAGTTCAGTTGCCTTGGGAAGCCCGTGGATTGTGCAGGGTTGAGGGTGAGCCCTTGGATGGCAAGTGTAAGTTCTGGGGGAGATCGGAAGGATCGTTGGTTTGGGTAAGAGCCATGTTATCAGAATTGTTAGTGATTAGAAGTGCTCTTGAGATTTTTACCTCCATGGATTTGCATATGTGGAAGACCGGAAGAAAGGCCAACAGAAGTGGCCCTCCGAGGATTGGGCGAACAGGCGAAGCATGCATCATATAGGTATGTTGTGAGAGGTTACAAGGTAGTAGACGTGGCGGATTTCGAGGACGAAGTCTAGTTTAAGAGGGGGAGAGTTGTAACACCCGGAATCCAGAAGGTTGAGAAAAGAAAGAAAAACTCCAAGTCAAGAGGTCTACTCGACGAGTCCAAGGAAGAACTCGACGAGTAGGAGCTGACTTTTATGTCGCGGATTAAGTGACCGACTCGGCGAGTCGGGGGACCAACTGTTGGATTAATGTCTAAGTCCATAACTATAATTGGTAAGACTTGACCCGACCCGGCATGGTCCATTTGGGTTGCATGGCATCATGCATTTGGATAGACTATAATGAGAGAAATAACACTTAAGGTTGGTTAATATATTATAAGTTCTAATATATTAATAAGGTTATTTAATTAGTATTGATCAAGAATTAATTTGGAATTAATTAAGTGATCAAAATGAGACTAATTAAATATATGGGTTGATTGTGTAAATCATTCATTCTTATATATGTGGGCTTGTGATCCAAGATTCCTTATGTTGGACTAAGTCCATGGGGTGACCCATGGATACTCCATGGAGGTTAAAATCCATGGAGCATAAGGAATGGGTAAAGTTATGAGTTACATGGTGTAACCCTAATAGCCACCATATAAAAGAATCCCATGGCTCAAGAAATCGTGCACTAATGTGTGAGTGTGAGGGCTAGACGATTTCAAGGAGTGTTCAAGTTTCTCTCAAGTTATTCCAAGTGTATTTGGTGTTGTGTGAACCATTTGAGGTGTCACACTTGGGGCACTAGGCACTCAAGCTTCATGAAGACATTCTACATCAAAGAGGTATGTATTCTATCTTGTTATAACTATTATTTTGTATGCTAGATTAGGATAATACCTTGGATGTTCATAATTGTATGTATAATAGAGAAAACATAGATCCAAGGTATTTAGGGTTGCATGTACACTTAGGAGTGTTAGAATGCTCATAACCCAATAGTGGTATCAGAGCCTAGGCTTGTTTTCTTGTTATACTTGCAAAAGTAGCTGAAAAATCGAGTTGGATGCATATATTCGATTGTTTTGGCTGGAATTGGACTAGGAACATTACCCTAAGATGTTTTTGGACTTATAAACTTGTTTTTGATGTGGTAATGTTCATGCTAATCCAATTTCTAAGATAATTGTCATAATTTCAAGATTTGTATTAGTTTGTATGTTCATGCTAATTTCTTGAAGATTGATGATTTGAATTATCTTGTTCTTATGAGGTTCTTAGATTAATAGAAAAGTTGTGTGAAATAGTTGTTTTCAATCCATTTTAATCTAAGAGTTGATTCCAAAGTGTGTTTTTGTAACTTGTCCTCAAGTTATATGAAAAGTCACATTTAAGAATCATAAAACTCATAAAAGTTGGCAAAGGTTACAAAATGAAGAGTCTAGTTCTAATTAAATGGTTTTATGACTCCATAACTTGTCCTCAAGTTATGGAGGTTCAAGAGTCTCTTCATTAAATTAAAAAAAAAGTGTAACCTTAATTAGTTCCATAAGTTACACTAAAAAAAAGTTATTTTTTTTATTAATTAGTTTAAAGTCTTCCATAACTTGTCCTCAAGTTATGGAACTTGAAGAGTGTTTTTTTTAATTAAAACTACTTTAAACTCATAAGTTATGGAATTAATTAGTTTTGAATAGTTTCAAAACTTGCCCTCAAGTTTTGGAATTTGAAAAGTTTTCACTTATGAATACATTAATTCCAAGTTAGCCCTTAGAATTTTAAAAGTTAAAATTCAACCCTTATACTTTATAATATTATAAGTTAATAATATATATATATATATATATATATATATATATATATATATATATATATATATATATATGTATAAGAGCAAAGTCAGTCTTACCGTTAGTAGGCCTCATTCACGAAGCCGGTCTATAAGGGGGGTATAAGGTTACTGCCTATAAAATGGCAGTTTAATGGGTGTCCACTCTCACCCACCGCTTCCTTGACTGGTGGAGGGTCGTTAGCCGAACGGGTAGGACAAGGACTATAATTCTCCTTTCATTAAAAGTATTAATGATAAATACTAAGTAACTAAACTCTTATTAATACCCAATCTTAGTTACTTAGGAAAGTGTGAATTTGGTGCTAACCCATGAAATTACACTTTGCACTTTGCTTAAGTCGTTAGTGGAGCGTGTGTGGTTAACCGGCACACTAACCTGGACTTAACAAGGTAGGCAAAGGGTAACTTAATATTTATCATAGTATCGGTGGAGCATGTGTGGTTAACCGGCACACTGATTAAGGGGTAAATATTAAGGGTACCAAGTATATTTGCATGGTTATTCACACCTTGTTTTGTGATCCTCGGCATCCCAGTCACAAAACCTGAAGGGCACACTCGAGATTGAAACATGCCTTTGAACAGTTCAATGAATCTCAAAGATCTAGGACTTTCAAATCCAATTAAAACCTAATAAATTATTTCGTTTTTCATGGTGGAAATTGGTGAATCGTCATTCACCTACCTTCAAATATTTTATAGCTTGGATTACGTGTGACAACTGTCAATTCAGGTCATTCTCGGACTCATGCATCTTTATAAAAACCATTCATGCACAACATGCCATGGCCTAGTAGTATAAATTAGGTCAAAATCTTGCATAAACTAGGACCCAATTGAGATCTAGGACTAATATACTTGACACTTACGATTCTAGTAAGTTGCTTAACTACAATAGGAAATGCCAATGCTATAATTAGAATAAACTTCAAACCTTGCTACAATTGAAAAAGGGTATAAAACCCTAAAAATAAATTAAAATATTCTAATTTCATTTCAATATGATGGTGAATATCAAACAATGTTCCAAAAACCCTAAAGAGCCCAAAAATCCAAATTTATAAACTTTAAAACCTAAAAACTCTATAAGATTTGTTATGAACCTCATTAGATAAAATTTAAATAATTAAGTCATAAGGATATAATCAAAGATATAAAGATTTAATTATCAAACATAAATCATATTTTATGAGCTAAAAACAAAGATTCTTAAATAAATCATGAATTACATAAAGAGGCATTTTTATAAAAATTTGGGTTTTATAAAAATTGAAGGGAAATTTATTTAGTTTGAATTAGGAGAGAGAGGGCCTCTCTTACACTCATAAAATCTGCCACCCTCTCCCCCATGCTTCATTTTTCCCCAAAAATTCTTAATCATTTTATTCTTCTCTTACACTTCAACTTCCCATACACACTCTCTCTCTCTCACTCCTTCTCCAAGAAGATTCCCCACCTCAAAAACCTCTCCTACATCTCCAGGAAATCCTCCATTCTCTGCCATAATTTCGAAATTGAGAAGGTCTTGAAGTGTTCTTGCTTCTCTCAAGATCAAAACCAAGGTAAACAACACAATCCTCCCTTATAGTTTTATGATTTTACTTCCTCTTCTTCATGGTTTTCTCTACTCTTCGGATTCTATGCCCTTCCATGGCTAGAAATCCTTACTTTTCCCTTGTGGTTTGTAGATTCTCACCATAACACAATGTATGTGTTTGAGGTGGTGAAAATCCGGGATCAAACCCATGCAAGGAGTGAAAAAGATGCACATGTGTTCATGTGACTTCAAAACCGAGTATTACATCTTCTTCTCCATTTCTTTTGTGTTCTTGCATGACCAAAAGCATTTAAACCATTTCTAGTACATCTTGGATGCTCATTCACTCCATGCACGTGCTAGAAATCGGACCTTAACCGAAGCATGCATGTTGTTCTTGTCAAAATGCCCTAAGAATGCACTCAAAGCAAACATGCAATCTGCCAGATTACATTGTTCAGCTTTGAACGGCCATACCTCGGTCATTTCTTAACCAAATCCTGATATTCTTTTTGTATTGGATAGTTCCACGAGTTAACTTTCAAACTCAACTGGTCTCACTGTAAAATATTAAATATCCGATTTTTGGCAATTTTTACAAAATGGTTGCGCAAACAGCTCTTTTTCTGTGATCACCATTTTTGCTTTGCGTGATCAATGACCTTAAACCCAACCATAAATCTGGGGAAAAATAATTTAGAAACTTAACATATCCAGTGAATGATGGCTGAAATTTCGTGGCTTAAAACCCCACTGAATGGGCTACTCAAATTCATGAACTTCAGCCACATTTACATCTCATGCACCATTATATGCAACATTTCTTAACTTGTTTGGGTTCAAAACCCATATTTCCCTTCTGAATAAAATTTGAACATTTTTCCTTTTGAAAGCCCTCACATGCATGTGATAATCTGGAAAATTTCAAGAGCTTTTATCATATCTTTGATTTATTAAAATTATTGCAAGAAAACAAGGGCATAAATCACGTAAAATACTTCCAGAGGTCTATAAATCCGGAATAAATTCATGGATGACCCCTATGGTGAATAATAACCCCTCACTAAATTTCATCGATTGTTGTTGCTGTTTGGTATGATTTCCGATTTTCTTTTTGTTTGGGTATAATAAATCACAAAACCACTTTAGAGAGTGTGAAAATTGTATCTAACTATTTTCGCAGCCCTTACCTGTGGTGGGTGACTCAGAAAAATACTTTCAGAATTTTTCATCATGCCTTACTATTTTTCCCAATTTTTGGTAATTATAATGGCCTAAAAATAGGAAAAATAGTTCTGATTATCCAAAATTCATGAAAATTTACCAGAACATCATGTTGTACAGTAGGAGATTACATAAAAATTTTGATGATTTTTCTCTACTGTAAACTATTTTTCTTCTATTTTCTAAAGTTAAATACACTTAAATACACATAAATACCCAAAACCAGACTATACAATATGAAAACCACTTTTGGTATTTTTCCCAGATTACTTACACTGTAAATGATGTTACAAAAATTTTTGGTAATTTATTTTAACTGTTTGTTATTTATTCTTCAATTAATGGTTATTTATGGGGATAAAACAAGGAAAAATAGAAATACCCACTGAAAAATATCTTTTATATTTTTCCCAGCCTAGTTATGTATAATAACAGTTAAATAAAAAGTTTGGGTAATTTTGGAAACTGTTTTCTATTTATTTCAATTTTTATTGGAATAAATGCTCAAAAATCGTAAAATATAATTAAACAGCTTGGAAATCCATTTTTATATTTTTCTCAGCTTAGTAATGTGTAATAACAGTAAAATAAAAAGTTTGAGAGTTTTTATCCTTTGAATGCTATTTTTCGTGAATTTATGTTGTTATGAAGGCTTAAAAATTTGGAAAGTAGATAACCATATCAAAAATTCAAGGAAAATTTTCTGGAAAACCTCTATTGTATTTAGAATGAAAAATACAAGGTTTGACAATTTTTGGAAACTATTTGATAATATCTTACATTTTTAGGAATTTAAAACACCTTTAAATGTGTTGAAACACCCTTAAATTTATATTACTAAATCTGGAAAATTAATATCCCAAAGTTGTATTTATCACATGACTTGTAGAATTTCATCATTTCAGAAAAAGTGTAACCAATTAATATAAAATCCAATATTAGAACATACATTGGCATTTCACTATATGTAGAGTTTAGTATATTAGCATTAGATTTCGACATGGAAACTCACTAGTGTGTGTTTGATATCGTAGGATCCCGGCATTAAGACGTTGGTGTATTCCAAGGCACCACTTGTATCTACTCGAAACATTGTGAGTATTCACGCACTCCCCTATTTTCAGTTTTTATGTTTTGGGGTGGAAAAGCATGTCCAGAAAAACTATTATTTGCTTGTTGTATTTAAATTGAATTGTATCAAACACGATTGCTATTGTATTGCTATGTTTCTTTATGTATGTCTATGCAACACGGAACATGAGAACTTATCGTACTAAGGCCCTTCCCTTATCTCTAACCATTAACTCTTTGAGCCAATGGTCATTATGGATAGCGCTATTAGGAATTGACAACTCCTCACTCGCCCTATTGCTGGAGTGCATGATACCATATTCATCTATGGAACGATAAGCATAGATCTCGATAGGGCTTCAGTCATAGGTTTGGTTGAGACTCATTGTTTTCTCATACACATACAAACTCGTTTCTCGTTATAGCAATAAACTTGTATTCATTAATAGCAATCAACTTGGTTTATCATTAAAGCAATGTACTTGTAATTACGAAAAGCCTTATTTCAAGCACGATTTTATATACTTGTGAACTCACCAACTATTTTCATAGTTGACGCTCGTTTTACATGCTTTTTCAGGAAATAATTAGTAAGTGGATATAGAGATTCATCATCATAGAGCATGCTGCATCGTGTGGAAGTTATTTTATGAAGTTATATATTTTGAACAATGTCATTTTGGAAAACTTGTACTTTGTTTTGTTTAAGCTATGGGTTGTAAACTTTTTAATATTGCTATGGTGATGTATCTTTATCTTTTGCAATGAAACCTTTGTCGCTGTCATACCTTGCGTTTCCGCTTTAGCGGGGTGTGACAGAAGTGGTATCAGAGCTAAAGTTATAGAGAACATCAGTTTTCCTTTAAGAAAACACAAACTATAACCAAAACTTATAAAAATTCTTTTTTTACATCAAACATATTATTAATATAATTAGGTTAGGAATTGTATCGTTGGACCTCAATTAAACATAGCCTGATCACCTATGTTTAATTAAGGAAAGATTTATACAAAGCTTGAGCTAATTATAATGGGAATATGTTCAACAAAATTTTTGAGAAAACTTTATTTCAAAAATTCAAAAAGGTTAATTTTTGGTGTGTGTAAGCATTGCATATTATAGGCATGCATTGTCATTTATTTTATATCTCATTGAATCTATGTCTCAGTCCCCTATGTCGACATCATCATCTTCTCACGCTACCGCCTCAGCTGATGAGTCCGGCTACGTCACTGTTATCCCTCGACGTAACCCCCCGCCTTGGTAGAAGAAGACCTATCGGAGGATACGGAAGATACAGGAAACTCGGTGGAGATCAGCAATGACAACGCCCCGAGTCAACGACGCGAGGCATCGCCTTCATCGGTGTTGCCACAGCCACCACTTTATGGGCTTCGTATTCGGAGGACGGCGAGGAAGAGTGTTCCTATTCCAGGAAGGATAGCCACCAGCACAGCAGGACTTGGCACGGCAGGACCTAGCGGGGTAGGACCCAGCGTTGCAGGACCGAGAGCACCCTCACCACAGCAAGTCATAGGGATACCTGTCAGGCAGCCAGGTATGACCCCGGAGGAGTCCCAGAGATTGCAGTCGATGGCAGCGGGCCTACGTCACAGTCTCGCTGTGATAGCTGGGCATCGGGAAGTTTTGGATGAAGTCTTGACAAGGATGGAAATCCTGTTTCAGCATTCGATGGAGGCTGCTGACACTGCTAGTGCTGCTAGACGAGTGGCATGTCGTCCGATGACCGCATATTATGTGCTTGTTGGGCTATTACTGATTGTGGTGCTGATGATTCTTGTTGGGATAGCGATTAGTGTTTGGTTCTGATTTCAGTATTTTATTTTATTTTGTCATGAAATGAAAACCCATGTTGGGTGTCTTTTGGGAAAGACATTTAAAACTTTATTTTGGGATTGATGTATTGGTTTGGTTTTAAGACAATTTCAAATGGTAATGAAGAATTTTATTTTATGTTTGAAAACTTTTACTATGAGGTCAAACCCTAGAATTTAATTGGTAAATGGTCGAATAAAGAGATTTTTCTTTTCTTTTCTTTCTAAAATATATATGCCTAGTATTAATGCAAACCAATGATTTGACAACACTTACGGTTTTCAAAATAGTAGTGAACTAAATATTATACATTATTTTATGTATTTATACGTATTCCTTCTCCTGTGTAATAGAACCATGTCAGGAAGGCCTAATCGCGGGCGCCCACAGAACGAAACACCCGATGTTGCTCAAATTGTAGCACAACAACTCATGGAAGCAATCCCAAACATTGTTACTCAAGTAACTGCAGGACTTAATGCTAACCAAGGAAGTAGTGGAGGAAATCGGGGAAACAATGAAAGAGAATGCAACTACAAGTCCTTTATGGCCTGTAAACCTAAGGAATTCCACGGAAAGGAAGGTGCGGTCGGGTTGCTGAAATGGATTGACAGTATGGAGTCGATCCTTCACATTAGCAAATGTCTCGAATGCAACAAAGTGGAGTATGCAACTTGTCTACTTCATGATAGGGCATTGACCTGGTGGAATACTTTAGTGCAAACCCGAGGTCGTGCAGCGGCATATCAGCTAACTTGGGAAGACCTAAAGAAGCTGCTGATAGAGGAGTATTGTCCCAAGGATGAAATTCAGAAGCTTGAATCTGAGTTCTGGAACCATTCTATGGTTGGAACCATTCTGATAGAGTACACAGTCCGATTTCATGAACTAGCAAAACTGGTACCTCACATGGTTACTCCTGAGGAGAAACGGATAGATCGTTACATCTGGGGTCTGGCACCAGAGATTCGGGGAATGGTTACTTCAGTAAACCCAACTACCATTCAAAGTGCAGTAAGTCTAGCAAATCGACTAACCAATGATGTGATAAGGATGGGAGCATCGACAAAGGAAAACTCTAGTAGCAAGAGGAAGCCAGCAGATCAGGGAGAGAAGAAGTATGGAGGCAAGTCAGGGAGAAAGCAGAAAGTCTCAAGAAACTTTATGGTAAGAGCCCAGGAGCAAGAACCAGTGAAAACTCAGGAACCGGAAGTCATGGAAGTGCAGGAGCGAAAGCAGTACTCAGGACCGCTTCCGAAGTGCAATAAGTGTAACTTCCATCACAAGGGAGCTTGCCCAGTGTGCCAAAACTGTAAACAAACAGGCCATTACCCGAAGTATTGTAAGCTAAATAAGGATGGAAAAAGGGCATGTTACGAGTTTGGGAGTACTGATCATCTGCGTAGTGCTTGTCCCAAACTGAACAAGGGGCCTGGTAACAATGGACAAGGCCAAGCTAGGCAAAATTTCCAAGGAAATCAAGGTCGGCGGCCAAGAGGTGTAGCCTTTGTGATTGATGCAGAAGAAGCTCGTCAGAACCCTGAAGTGATAACAGGTACGTTTCTCCTGAACAATCATTTTGCATCAGTAATATTCGATGCGGGAGCAGATAGGAGTTTCGTTTCTTTAGCATTTAGACCGGTACTCGACTTGAAATCAAGAAAGATGAGGAATACTCATACTATTGAACTTGCTGATGGGTATGAAATTAGGGCTAATGAAATAATTCATGGCTGTACTCTGAATTTAGCTGATAAACTCTTTAACATTGACCTAATTCCTATCGAGCTAGGTAGTTTTGATGTAATAGTAGGAATGGATTGGTTATCCAAGAATAGAGCGGACATTGGTTGTTACGAGAAAGTCATTAGGATACCTCTCCCCAATGGAGAAACCCTTATCATACACGGTGAGAAGCCAGGAAGAAGTTTAAACATTGTATCAAGCATGAAGATTCACAAGTACCTGAAGAAGAATTGTATTGCATTCATGGCCCACGTGCTAGAAAGAGAACCCGAAGCTAAGCAACTCAAGGAGATTCCAGTGGTTCAAAACTATCCCGAAGTGTTTCCGGAGGAATTACCCGGTCTACCCCCTCACAGACAGGTCGAATTTCGGATAGACTTAATTCTCGGAGCGGCACCGATAGCAAAAGCACCATATCGCCTCGCGCCATCCGAGATGCAAGAACTGTCCGGACAACTTCAAGAACTTCTAGACAAAGGGTTTATTCGACCAAGCTCTTCACCTTGGGGAGCCCCAGTGTTATTCGTCAAAAAGAAAGACTGGTCATTCCGAATGTGTATTGATTATAGAGAACTGAACAAGTTGACAATCAAGAATCGATATCCTCTCCCTCGAATAGATGACTTGTTCGATCAGTTGCAGGGCGCTTCATACTTCTCAAAGATCGACCTCCGATCAGGATACCATCAACTAAGAGTTCACGAAGGAGACATTCACAAAACAGCATTTAGAACCCGTTATGGAAATTATGAGTTCTTAGTCATGCCTTTTGGACTAACGAACGCACCCGCTGTTTTCATGGATTTGATGAATATGGTCTGTAAACCATACCTAGACAAGTTTGTAATTGTATTTATCGATGACATACTTGTTTACTCACAAACCAAAGAAGATCATGAGAGACATCTGAAGCTAGTGTTGGAGCTGCTAAAGGAGCAGAAATTGTATGCCAAGTTCACTAAGTGTGAATTTTGGATTCGGGAAGTACATTTCCTTGGTCATGTGATCGGCGAAAGAGGAATTCATGTAGATCCAGCTAAGATCGAGGCAATCAAGAAATGGGAAGCCCGCAAAACCCCGACAGAAATACGACAGTTCCTAGGATTAGCTGGGTACTACAGACGCTTCATTGAGAATTTCTCTAGTATTGCTCAACCATTAACATCTTTGACTCAAAAAGACAGAAAATTTCTCTGGGAAGAGAAACACGAAGAGGCGTTTCAAATCCTGAAAAACAAGTTGTGTAATGCACCAATTCTGGCTTTACCAGAGGGATCAGAGAACTTTGTAGTGTATTGTGATGTGTGTCATCAAGGATTAGGATGTGTGTTAATGCAAAAAGATAAGGTCATTGTGTATGCTTCTAGACAACTCAAACCGCATGAGAAGAATTATACCACCCATGATCTAGAACTAGGAGCAATAGTTTTCGCTCTTAAAATATGGAGGCATTATTTGTACGGAACCAAGTGCACCATTTTTACCGATCACAAAGCCTTCAGCACATCCTAGATCAGAAAATGTTAAACATGCGGCAGAGGAGACGGGTAGAGTTGTTTAGTGATTATGACTGTGAGATACGATATCACCCAGGGAAGGCTAACGTAGTAGCCGACGCTCTTAGTAGAAAAGAAAGGGTGAAACCTTCCCGTGTGAGAGCTTTGGGAATGGTAATTCAGACAAACTTGAAATCTCAAATCATTGATGCCCAGGAGAAAGCTTTATTTAAGGAAAATCTTCCAGGTGAAACTTAACATGGTTTGGAAGTGAGATTTGAAACCAAACCTGATGGAGTTCGTTATTTTAAGGACAGGGTCTGGATTCCAAGGGTTAACGATCTGAGAGACATGGTACTAGAGGAGTCTCATCGATCTAAATACTCAATCCACCCTGGAGCGGATAAGATGTACAAGGATCTTAAAGAATACTATTGGTGGCCTGGAATGAAAAGGGATATTGCCTTATATGTTGGGAAGTGTTTAACTTGCTCAATAGTCAAAGCAGAACATCAAAAACCATCCGGCTTATTGCAACAACCCGAAATTCCCCAATGGAAATGGGAGCAGATATCCATGGATTTCGTTACCAAACTTCCTAGAACTTCTAAAGGTCACGACTCAATTTGGGTCATAGTGGATCGACTGACGAAATCTGCTCACTTTCTCCCCATTCGGGAAGACTTCAAGATGGAAAAATTGGCCCAAATCTACATCGACAAAATTATTTCTCTGCATGGTGTACCCCTATCAATCATTTCTGATAGAGATAGTCGTTTTACATCACGATTTTGGTGGATGTTACAGAAGGCACTAGGAACCAAGATAAATTTGAGCACAGCTTACCACCCTCAGACAGATGGGCAGACAGAGAGAACAATACAAACATTGGAAGACATGCTACGGGCGTGTGTCATTGAGTTCAAAGGAAATTGGGATACTCATTTGCCTCTAATTGAGTTTTCCTACAATAACAGTTACCACACGAGTATCCAATGTGCCCCATACGAAGCATTGTATGGACGCACGTGTCGTTCTCCATTGTGTTGGACAGAAATCGGAGACAGACAATTGACTAGACTCGACCTTATCCAGGAAACAACTGACAAGATTGCTATCATCAAAGATAGGCTTAAAGCCGCCAGAGATCGTCAGAAAAGTTATGCGGATAATCGTCGAAAACCATTAGAATTCCAAGTTGGAGACATGGTACTTCTAAAGGTGTCGCTTTGGAAAGGGCTTGTACGTTTTGGTAAGAAAGGAAAACTAAGCCCAAGATATGTTGGACCCTTCGAGATCATTGAAAGGATTGGTCCGGTGGCATATAAACTCCGATTACCCCAAGAGTTAAGCGCCATTCACGACACATTCCACGTCTCCAATCTTAAGAAATGTTTAGCCGACGAAGCATTGATAGTACCCCTCGAGGAATTCAAGATCAATGATAAGCTAAACTTTGTTGAGGAACCGATAGAAATCCTTGACAGGGAGGTAAAACGACTCAAGCGGAGTAAGATTCCGATTGTAAAAGTTCGATGGAACTCAAAACGCGGGCCGGAGTACACCTGGGAGCGTGAGGACTTCATGAAGGAAAAGTATCATTAAAGCAATGTACTTGTAATTACGAAAAGCCTTATTTCAAGCACGATTTTATATACTTGTGAACTCACCAACTATTTTCATAGTTGACGCTCGTTTTACATGCTTTTTCAGGAAATAATTAGTAAGTGGATATAGAGATTCATCATCATAGAGCATGCTGCATCGTGTGGAAGTTATTTTATGAAGTTATATATTTTGAACAATGTCATTTTGGAAAACTTGTACTTTGTTTTGTTTAAGCTATGGGTTGTAAACTTTTTAATATTGCTATGGTGATGTATCTTTATCTTTTGCAATGAAACCTTTGTCGCTGTCATACCTTGCGTTTCCGCTTTAGCGGGGTGTGACATTACGGCATCCCTCTTCTAAGTTATAAAATAGTTTGTTGGGTCCTAGCCTTAATAATTCATATTGGGTGTCATATTAAGGACTTTAAATCAACTATCTTGAATATCTCCCAAAAAAATGTCTGGTCTAGACATTTATGATCTTCCCAAATCTCTTGAAACAAGCTTTCCTAAATGAAGATGATGTCCCATGGATATCATACTTCTTTCACCTCCTCCAATTATTCTCCCTAACCCACAAGTTCCTAAAAAGTTTAAGGTCACTCAAGCCCTATTAGCAAGGCAAGGTCTAGGTGTGATCACATCTTGGAGATGTAGTCACATATTGACAAGCCGGGAGAGTTGGGTGTCAAAGTCTTGAGAAAGTTGGTGGCTCAACTACTTTCTAAGTCACATAGTGAGTTCTTTTGGGAATCCTATGAAACAGACTAAGACAAGACCCTTAATGATCTTATCTATTTGCTAAGATCAACTTCCTAAAACGCTATGGACATTGACAATGATGACATTGGATATCCAGTAAAGCTCTCTCTTCCCAATGGAAAGGGATCGGCCATAGTCAACTCGGTTGACCCAATGGTAAAGAGAGAGGCGAAGTCTGAGATAGTCCCATTATCAAGGGTCCATAGGTAACTATTGCCAACGGAAGGGGCATTGGTTACGAAGCTGCCAAATTTACCTATGGATGTTAAAGTCAATAACTTTGGCTCTACTTTAGGTAAAGTCCATTGTCTAACTCTATTAAGTACATGCTGATTCTGATCGCGAAGATGGATTTCAATCGCATGGTTCGGTGATCAGAATTTTGGGCTATTACTTAAGAGTTATGATATTTATATTGCTTAGGAATAGATAACAACAAGGTTTTCATATGGATTGTAAGGATAAGTTTTTCCGCAAAGTTTTAAAATAAAAGAAAAAGGTTTTGATTTTATTTATTTTAAGTATCCTTACAATGGCATTTGTGAAAAGTTGTTGCTTATAAGATTCCATTGATAGCAATATTGGAAAAATGGATTTGATTCTTTCGGTTGTGGTAGTGTCTAATATTACCAAATAAGGAAAGATTCGCATCACCGAAGGTTCAATTGGACCGAAACTTGGAATCATGCAAGTTGTATAGTATGATGAATGAGAACTTTCAGCTTGGAAAATTAAGACTAATTCCTTATGTGAATAAGGAAAGGACTAAGGGATCGAGTACACATTCTTGTGCACTGGTCAAGTCCACCACAAAAGATCAAGAAGACTATTCGTCATGATTTACTTAAGTTCAGTAAATATGGTTATACTTATAAGTTTAAGTATAAGTCTGTAGCATTGGAGAAGTTTCAATGTGAGACAGAACGAATAAGAAGAATCAAAGAATGGCAGAAAGATAAAAGTTTCTCAAATCTGAAAAGATGGGAGAGTACTTTAGTATCATGTTTATGATCATCTTAATGATTAAGATACCATATCACAATTGGTCCTCTAAAGCCATCTTAGTGCATTCTTATGACTAAGAAGAGGAGTCATGAATTGTTGAAATGGTTAAATCAAAAAGATGAGTCATACTTCGTTCCAAAACAATTCTTAGAGTCATACTCCAAGATTGTAACATGAGTGACATATCTTAAAGAGGGTTTGTTAACACTAGTCAAATGTAAGAGTAAAAGGTTATCTACTCTTGTACATTTGAAATTGGTAAGTTGTGATGTTTTGGATAAAATAGAGACCAACTTAGGCCAATTGTGTAAAGTGTTAGTCTTGATAAAGAATCCGCACTATCTCTTGAATATTTGACAAGGGAGTCTTATATGTCAAGAGGACAGTGGGAGTCTTAAAGCTCTTGAAAGTTTCAAGACTTAATCAAGAATAAAACCTAAAGTCCTTCACTAGCACACGACTTGAGGTTTATAACCTATCGTGTTGAAATTTTTGTGCCTATTCAAGTTGGCTTTGCATAGGAGTTCAGAGAGTTCTCAATTGGTTGCACAACTACTTGGAAGCAATGGCAGGCACCTGAGCTGCCAAATGGCAAGAATTTAAGATTGCACAAGTTTAATCAATATGAGTTTGGATTTGTCACTAACCTTGTCTTGTGATTATGGTTTTGACAAATCCACATGGATAAGAACACATACACTATTAAATCTAAGTTTCATAAGTTTTCTCTCCGATTCATGAAAATGATGGTGAGGAAACACTTTCACTAAGTAGATTTTAGCTAGATAGCAATTGTGATATTTGCATTCTCAAAGTCGTTAGTGGAGCGTGTGTGGTTTACCGGCACACTAACATGGACTTGTGAGAAGTGGCAAAGGTCTAAACAAATGAGACTATGATTACGGCATCCCTTTTCATAGTTCTAAAATTGTTTAGACACACATGTGAGCTATCTAAGAGAGGTGTATGATTTTGATAAAGTTTTATCAAAACAATCTAGGTTCAGAAATCTGAACTTTGGTAAGAAAGTCAGCTGATTTCTGAGTACATGTCAAAGCTAGTGGGAGCATAAGTGTTATGCTAATAATCATCATGTTAGTGGGAGCATGATAATTATGACAAAGGTTTCAAGTTAGCAATGTTAATTATAGAAAACAAAAGTTTCAATTCGTGAGGTTGCAGGGGTTGAAAAAGTTGTTTTGCTATAATTAAGGGAGAGGAAATTATACTTTATTTCAATTCTAAAAGCTTAGATTGAGATTTTAATCGTATTTAATCAAGGATATATATATATGAATTTCATGTTGGAATGGCTCAACATAAGGAAATTCTATATATGGGTCCATTATTTGCGTTCTAAAATTCGATTATGATTACGGCATCCCTTTTCATAATCTGAATTTTGAGAACTTGGCAAATTGAAATGGAAATATTATAGCAAAAGACTGGTTTAGTCTTTATGTGAGACATCATGAATCGTGTCCCATATGCTTCGGATATAGGATCGATTACATGTGCTATATTCATCCTTTCTAAAATTTTCCAAATGCCTGGGGCAGTATGAAGGGAAAAGGTCTAGAATTGGATATGACTAAAATGATTAAGCAATTGTCGAGGAAAATCTAAGGTTTACCAAAGATTGGTTGCTCAAGGACAGTTGGAAGTATAATGTTAATTCTGGAAGGACAATATTGACATAATCTGTAAGGAGGCAACTCTTGTTCAGAAGTGATAGTCAAAATGGAATATGGAAATGTTTCAAAGTTAGAAATTATTCAATCTGTGTAAGATTAGGAAACTTAATGAAAGAAGGATGTTTCCAAGGAGTTGATCTCCTTTGGAATGCTCTGTAATGATTCTTGTCAAGTCTTTCTGACTTCGTGCATAATCATTAAAAGGATCAATGCATATAAGTTTAGAATCTAACAGATTTCAGTAAATGGCATGAATTTGGAATTCTTGCATTTGCAGTAAGGATTTGGGACTGTGAAAAGAGGATCATTGGAGTGATGTTCAATTGATCTATTTTACAAAGTAAAGATCATAGACAAACATAGTATGCATACTTGGTGTATGGCATGACTAGTGTTTAGAAAACATAGTGTACATGCTTGGAGCATGGGACAACTATTGTTTTAAATTCAAGTATAAAGTTGATAAAACCGAAACAATGAATAATGAGTAAAGAGAGAGGCGAAGTCTGAGATAGTCCCATTATCAAGGGTCCATAGGTAACTATTGCCAAAGGAAGGGGCATTGGTTACGAAGCTGCCTAAGGATGTTAAAGTCAATAAGTTTGGCTCTACTTCAGGTAAAGTCCATTGTCTAACTCTATTAAGTACATGCTGATTCTGATCGCGAAGATGGATTTCAATCGCATGGTTTGGTGATCAGAATTTTGGGCTATTACTTAAGAGTTATGATATTTATATTGCTTAGGATTAGATAACAACAAGGTTTTCATATGGATTGTAAGGATAAGTTTTTCCGCAAAGTTTTAAAATAAAAGAAAAAGGTTTTGATTTTATTTATTTTAAGTATCCTTACAATGGCATTTGTGAAAAGTTGTTGCTTATAAGATTCCATTGATAGCAATATTGGAAAAATGGATTTGATTCTTTCGGTTGTGGTAGTGTCTAATATTACCAAATAAGGAAAGATTCTCATCACCGAAGGTTCAATTGGACCGAAACTTGGAATAATGCAAGTTGTATAGTATGATGAATGAGAACTTTCAGCTTGGAAAATTAAGACTAATTCCTTTTGTGAATAAGGAAAGGACAAAGGGATCGAGTACACATTCTTGTGCACTGGTCAAGTCCACCATAAAAGATCAAGAAGACTATCCGTCATGATTTACTTAAGTTCAGTAAATATGGTTATACTTATAAGTTTAAGTATAAGCCTGTAGCATTGGAGAAGTTTCAATGTGAGACAGAACGAATAAGAAGAATCAAAGTATGGCAGAAAGATAAAAGTTTCTCAAATCTGAAAAGATGGGAGAGTACTTTAGTATCATGTTTATGATCATCTTAATGATTAAGATCAACTTGAGTGACATATCTTAAAGAGGGTTTGTTAACACTAGTCAAATGTAAGAGTAAAAGGTTATCTACTCTTGTACATTTGAAATTGGTAAGTTGTCATGTTTTGGATAAAACAGAGACCAACTTAAGCCAATTGTGTAAAGTGTTAGTCTTGATAAAGAATCCGCACTATCTCTTGAATATTTGACAAGGGAGTCTTATATGTCAAGAGGACAGTGGGAGTCTTAAAGCTCTTGAAAGTTTCAAGACTTAATCAAGAATAAAACCTAAAGTCCTTCACTAGCACACGACTTAAGGTTTATAACCTATCGTGTTGAAATTTTTGTGCCTATTCAAGTTGGCTTTGCATAGGAGTTCTGAGAGTTCTCAATTGGTTGCACAACTACTTGGAAGCAATGGCAGGCACCTGAGCTGCCAAATGGCAAGAATTTAAGATTGCACAAGTTTAATCAATATGAGTTTGGATTTGTCACTAACCTTGTCTTGTGATTATGGTTTTGACAAATTCACATGGATAAGAACACATACACTATTAAATCTAAGTGTCATAAGGTTTCTCTCCGATTCATGAAAATGATGGTGAGGAAACACTTTCACTAAGTAGATTTTAGCTAGATAGCAATTGTGATATTTGCATTCTCAAAGTCGTTAGTGGAGCGTGTGTGGTTTACCGGCACACTAACATGGACTTGTGAGAAGTGGCAAAGGTCTAAACAATTGAGACTATGATTACGACATCCCTTTTCATAGTTCTAAAATTGTTTAGACACACATGTGAGCTATCTAAGAGAGGTGTATGATTTTGATAAAGTTTTATCAAAACAATCTAGTATCAGAAATCTGAACTTTGGTAAGAAAGTCAGCTGATTTCTAAGTACATGTCAAATCTAGTGGGAGCATAAGTGTTATGCTAATAATCATCATGTTAGTGGGAGCATGATAATTATGACAAAGGTTGCAAGTTAGCAATGTTAATTATAGAAAACAAAAGTTTCAATTCGTGAGGTTGCAGGGGTTGAAAAAGTTGTTTTGCTATAATTAAGGGAGAGGAAATTATACTTCATTTCAATTCTAAAAGCTTAGATTGAGATTTTAATCGTATTTAATCAGGGATATATATATATATATATATATATATATATATATATATATATATATATATGAATTTCATGTTGGAATGGCTCAACATAAGGAAATTCTATATATGGGTCCATTATTTGCATTCTAAAATTCGATTATGATTACGACATCCCTTTTCATAATCTGAATTTTGAGAACTTGGCAAATTGAAATGGAAATATTATAGCAAAAGACTAGTTTAGTCTTTATGTGAGACATCATGAATCGTGTCCCATATGCTTCGGATATAGGATCGATTACATGTGCTATATTCATCCTTTCTAAAATTTTCCAAATGCCTGGGGCATTATGAAGGGAAAAGGTCTAGAATTGGATATGACTAAAATGATTAAGCAATTGTCGAGGACAATCTAAGGTTTACCAAAGATTGGTTGCTCAAGGACAGTTGGAAGTATAATGTTAATTCTGGAAGGACCATATTGACATAATCTGTAAGGAGGCAACTCTTGTTCAGAAGTGATAGTCAAAATGGAATATGGAAATGTTTCAAAGTTAGAAATTATTCAATTTGTGTAAGATTAGGAAACTTAATGAAAGAAGGATGTTTCTAAGGAGCTGATCTCCTTTGGAATGCTCTGTAATGATTCTTGTCAAGTCTTTCTGACTTTGTGCATAATCATTAAGAGGATCAATGCATATAAGTTTAGAATCTAACAGATTTCAGTAAATGGCATGAATTTGGAATTCTTGCATTTGCAGTAAGGATTTGGGACTGTGAAAAGAGGATCATTGGAGTGATGTTCAATTGATCTATTTTACAAAGTAAAGATCATAGACAAACATAGTATGCATACTTGGTGTATGGCATGACTAGTGTTTAGAAAACATAGTGTACATGCTTGGAGCATGGGACAACTATTCTTTTAAATTCAAGTATAAAGTTAATAAAACCGAAACAATGAATAATGAGTAATCAGTATGGTGATAAATAAAAGTGTTTATTTATATTCATAGGGTTTGATACCATATTTGATTCATTTATTCTTGTGTTTCAATTTGCATGTTTTGACTTCCAGAATAACTAAGTCGCTCTTCCTGAATGATTAAGTTATTCAAACCATCCACAGTCGGTCATATGTTGGAAGTAGATATGAATCAATATTTTCATGGGTTGGTTTGTAGAGGTCCAAGTTGGTGGACAAAGTGGTGCTACAACACTCATGAGTGCTCATAAGTTCTGAGTATTGGATTCAACCCACGCTCATTTGAATCACTTCATGGATTTTATCACGAGTGATCATGAGACGATAATATCTTATATTCTTCAAACCTAGAGATATGAGTTGTTACTATGAGTTGGTTATACATTGATTGCACGAAAACGCATTGGTAACTCGATGTTATAAAACGTGCCTTTGTGTATGATTCAACAAGTAGTAGAACAAGCCATATGAGTCGATGTTTATCCATTCCTTTTACCTTCGGGATAAAAGCAATATCTGTGGGCCCCTCGATGATTTAAAGATGATACATGTGAGTACTTGGCCAAGCCAGGACTGATTTGATTTGTTCAATCAGTCAGTCATCATGAATCGGAAATCGGGAAACAACAAATGGACAGAGAGAATGATTGATAATCCATGTCTCAGTCCATATGATATCTAGAATGGAGGAATATATGATCCCTTATCTAATGGACAAGTCATTGACAAAGGTCAGAGTTCATCGACAAGGTCAGAGTTCGACAGAAGCTTTTGAGAGCTACGATTGCTGATCGGTTCCTGAAGTCATACGCAATAATAGTTTTAGACTTATCCAAGTGGCTGTCCGGGCTGGGCAGAGGCACCTACGGTGAGGAGCAGGGCTTTCCAGCTGACCACGGAGAAGGCACGAGCAGCTTCCGGTGTTGCAGGTGCATATCTTTTGCTTTCCTAACATCTTTTATTTATGATTTTATTGTTATTTATATAGTACTGCATCGATATTAAGTTATATGCCATTTGCATACCTTGGATGTTAGAATAGTAGTTAGAGGTCGTTCCCTTTTCGAGAAGGTGATCAGGATCCAGTAAATGTAGCAAGTGCGACTAGAACTTGGGATATGTGTCGTTAGTATTTCGAGGGAGGTATTGATTGGTACTGGACAGTTAGAACACTAACAGTGTGAGCGTCAGATTGCGAGCATATCGATCGTTAGACGATCGGAAGGATGGGGAAACCTTCAAAGGCTGTGAGTTGTAAGGAGTTAGCTGAATCGAAGTGGGGGAGAACCATCCGAGTATTCAGGAGCAGAAGTAAGTGTGAGTCGGTATAAGTTTGCATCATGTTGAGTATGGAAGCAGCCTGATTGGCCTTGTGGATAAAGTAGTGCATGAATTTGAAAGTTTGGGAAACTTCCCGATGTTGGGTTCGTGTATTCATGATTAGTTGATGACTAGTTTAGGAAACCAGGATGGAGAGTTGGCAGGCAGTACGCTAGCTTATTTAGGATGCAATACTACGGGATAGCCGTAGCATTCACCAGCAGTTGGATAGTGTGGAGGAGTGTTGTAAGACTATGGGATAACCGTAGCATTCGTTAGCAGCTAAATAGAGGATTGTGGGAGAGGTTCCGTATCTCCTAATTAGCAGAGGGTGGACGAGGCCCTTATCTCCTAGTTAGCATGATAGAGATCGAGAAAGGATAGTTCGTTGAGTTTCAGGATGGAGTTGGTCCTGCATAGCCCTAGATAGGTGCGACATGTGGGAGTGGCCACTTCGAGATATAGTTTGGGTGAGACACGTGGGCAAGGCCCGTATGATTATAGCAGCGCAGGTGGGACCTGGTAGAGACCTTAGGGTCAAGATAGGGGATCGAGGATCCCAGGACTTAGGCAGCCAGAGTGGCAAGGTAGATGGAGCAGTTTTAGATAACCGGAGTTTATTCGGACGTCGTTGGGAGCCACTGAGAGTTCGAGCTTGGGTTTAGTAACCGGTGGGATCCGGTAACCCAGATAAAGGCAGATTAGTTGGGACCAGTGTGATCTCGGTTTATCCGGAAAGCGGATAAGAGATAGCAGGATCTTCGGGCAGGGATAACGATAAGAGAACCCTTTCGTGGAGCAGCCAGCTGACCGAGTAGTGCTACACCCCTCACACCGGGGTCGAATAATCTCAGAGGGACAGATTTGACTCTGTTGCAAAACTCTTGTCTGAGTCTAACCATTGCAGGGATGAGTCTTTTACTCGAAGGATTATCTGATCCATTCGATGGGATGGGTGTTCAGCGATGGTATATAGTAAGAGAAAGCATTCAGTGAGTATCAGTGAAGTGACCAACACTGGGAGTGGCTGGAGATGTAGTTACAACGAAGGGTCTATCCTTTACAGAGATAGGAAAGGTTATTGCTTAAGTTCAGTTGCCTTGGGAAGCCCGTGGATTGTGCAGGGTTGAGGGTGAGCCCTTGGATGGCAAGTGTAAGTTCTGGGGGAGATCGGAAGGATCGTTGGTTTGGGTAAGAGCCATGTTATCGGAATTGTTAGTGATTAGAAGTGCTCTTGAGATTTTTACCTCCATGGATTTGCATATGTGGAAGACCGGAAGAAAGGCCAACAGAAGCGGCCCTCCGAGGATTGGGCGAACAGGCGAAGCATGCATCATATAGGTATGTTGTGAGAGGTTACAAGGTAGTAGACGTGGCGGATTTCGAGGACGAAGTCTAGTTTAAGAGGGGGAGAGTTGTAACACCCGGAATCCAGAAGGTTGAGAAAAGAAAGAAAAACTCCAAGTCAAGAGGTCTACTCGACGAGTCCAAGGAAGAACTCGACGAGTAGGAGCTGACTTTTATGTCGCGGATTAAGTGACCGACTCGGCGAGTCGGGGGACCAACTGTTGGATTAATGTCTAAGTCCATAACTATAATTGGTAAGACTTGACCCGACCCGGCATGGTCCATTTGGGTTGCATGGCATCATGCATTTGGATAGACTATAATGAGAGAAATAACACTTAAGGTTGGTTAATATAGTATAAGTTCTAATATATTAATAAGGTTATTTAATTAGTATTGATCAAGAATTAATTTGGAATTAATTAAGTGATCAAAAGGAGACTAATTAAATATATGGGTTGATTGTGTAAATCATTCATTCTTATATATGTGGGCTTATGATCCAAGATTCCTTATGTTGGACTAAGTCCATGGGGTGACCCATGGATACTCCATGGAGGTTAAAATCCATGGAGCATAAGGAATGGGTAAAGTTATGAGTTACATGGTGTAACCCTAATAGCCACCATATAAAAGAATCCCATGGCTCAAGAAATCGTGCACTAATGTGTGAGTGTGAGGGCTAGACGATTTCAAGGAGTGTTCAAGTTTCTCTCAAGTTATTCCAAGTGTATTTGGTGTTGTGTGAACCATTTGAGGTGTCACACTTGGGGCACTAGGCACTCAAGCTTCATGAAGACATTCTACATCAAAGAGGTATGTATTCTATCTTGTTATAACTATTATTTTGTATGCTAGATTAGGATAATACCTTGGATGTTCATAATTGTATGTATAATAGAGAAAACATAGATCCAAGGTATTTAGGGTTGCATGTACACTTAGGAGTGTTAGAATGCTCATAACCCAACACCAACTTGGCGAGTTTGTCAGGGTTTGGGAAACCCTAAATTCGGGCTTTGTACCCTATTTAAATAACATGAGGCTTTTCACTCAGCCCCCTTACTACCCTCTCAAGTCCATAAACAAAACCCTAGCCACCCAACTCCATTTCTTGAGCTTTGTGAAGATAAAGGTTCATTTTTAGTGCACATCTTGGAAGATTGGAAGCAAGGATCAAGGAAGGAGGTGTAGATCTAGCTTTTATTTCAGTTTGGAAGCTAATAGAAGGTAACAAGTTATTACCTTGAGTGTTCATTTGATAGATCCCTTCATCCTGAGCTTTATGGCCATTCTTAGCACATTTGTGGTCTAGTGCTTGCATGGAACACAATCTGAGGTTGCAACTTTAGACCTGGACTCTCCAAGGTCCCTAATGTATGAAAGTCTCAAGATTTTAAGGCTTGAAGCCCTCCTCAATAGCAAAACCCTTCTTTTTAGCTTAGTTTTGGCTTTTGGAACTTATTGACATGTAAAGGTTGCAACTTTATGTGGAAAGCATGCTCTAGGAGATTGGATCTACCTTTGGGAGAATTAGTTTGGCTTAGAACTGTCTAAATGAAAAGTGAACTGAAGGAACTCGGCGAGTTGGATAGCCAAATCGGCGAGTTGAAGAGAGTTTCTCCATTTTTGGTTTCTGTGTGAACTCGGAGAGTCGATAGGGTCACTCGATGAGTAGACAGGCTTTTCTCCATTATGGATTCCGCATGTGCTCGACGAGTTGATGGAGCAACTCGGCGAGTTGACCAAGGTTTTGCATGGTTCTGAATTCTAAGGAACTCGACGAGTCTGGGGATGACTCGACAAGTTGACTCGGTTTATCACTAGTCTGACTTGCCAGGGAACTCGACGAGTCAAGGGTGGAGTCGATGAGTTGGTTCAGGATTTCAGAGTTCTGAGTCTTAGAACTCAACGAGTTGATGGATCAACTCGGTGAGTTTAGTCAACTAGGAGCGTTGACTTTGACCATTGACCGTTGACTTTGACTTGGACCAAGGTTGACTTAGTTTGAATGTTGAGGGTATTGTGGCCTAAGTGTTATTTTGATATTAGTAGCTCGGGGAGCCGAAGGAGCACCAGTTCGGGAATTTCAACCTAGCAGCCAGAACAGTATCATCAGGTCCTTAGCAGTGCGAGGTGAGTCTCCTCACTGTGTGCATGGGTCTACGACCACGATGCCGACCCATTTAGTTTATGTATGATAGAAGACTCGGGGTTAGCCCTAGGAATTGTATGATAGTATGTTTCCGGACCAAGGTCCGATGCCGGGTGAGGCCCGAGGATAGATATATGTATGTTATTTCGGACCAAGGACCGATGTCGGGGCAAGCCCGGGGAATGTTTGCATGTTAGTTTATGCTTGTTGTCTTTGTGATACTTGTATGTGCCTGGTAGGGAGGTGAGTGTGGGCGAGGTCCTGTATCCCATCACTAGCCGAGTATGGACGAGGTTCCGTATCTTATTATTAGCAGAGCAGGGGCGGGGGCCGAGACAGGAGAGAAGTGAGTGTCGGCGGGGGCCCGCATCTCACTATCAGCAGGAGTATGGGAAGGGTTCCATGACTCATCAGTAGCGGGACAGGGGCGAGGCCCAAGATATGTAGGGCCTTAGATCAGGAGTATAGTCTAGTATGTTTAACTTATATGTTATGTGTTATGTTATATGCTTGTACGTGTTTAGTGGGTGAGGCCCAGTGACAGGCGGGGCCTAGGAGAGACAAATATGCATACTGAGCGGGGCTCGATGCTAGGCGGGGCCTGATGCCGGGCGGGGCCCGATGCCGAAACGAATGCTATGCCGGGACTAGTCCCGATGCAGTGGGCGGGGGCCCAGTATGTGGTTATGTGTATGGTATGTGGTAGTATAGGGAAATCACTAAGCTTCGTGCTTACGCTTTTCAGTTTTAGTTCCAGGTACTTCCGCTAGCGGAGGGAGGAGCTCGGGATGACTGCATGGCACACATACAATAGTGTTTAGTCTGGGACGTTTTACTCTGATATGTTGATACTCTGATTATGATGTTTTGAGATATTGATTATGGTTGATGAAAAGATTTGATAAACATGGTTTTACTTATTGATTTAAAATGAAATTTTTGGTCATGATTTTTGGGTTGTTACATGACTGGAATACTGCGAAGACCAAAAATTAGACTCTCAAGAGCAAAAAGGTCATGTCTGACAAGAGATCTGATTTGAGAAATAGTTCAGTCAAACCATGATCGTAAGGTCGAAGTCATCTCGGCGATCGGTCTCAACCTCCAAAACAAGTGTTGAAGCATCCATCCGATTAAACAAGAAAATGTTTAAACCTAACTACAGATGGGTACCAAAAATTCCCACTCCCAAATCACCTAAAAATTTTAACATCTCTTGATTTTGTGTGTTTGATAAACAGGATATGACTTGGGAACGCGTATCACGCGTAGATGGCAAAGGTCAACCCAGTTTCAAAATGAACTGGGATCCCAAAACCAATTAATCATACACTATGTGCCGAAGCAGCTATGGAGGAATATCATCAGACTTCGGTATTTTGATTGTGGCTGTTCCAGGCACATGATAGGAGACATCTCTCATCTGCATGACATTCAAAATTTTAGTGGAGAGCATGTGTCTTTTGCAGGAAAGGAAAAGGAAAGATCACAAATAGGGATTACATCAATTGCTGAATTACGGTTTGAATTTTCTGACTCTTCTATTCTCTGTGATAATAGCTGATTTTTAATCTTCCAAAAAAACCTATTTTTTTTTTCTAAAACCAAGCTCGTGCTCGTAGGATTTCTTAAGATGATACGTTTTGAAGACTGAAATTTCTTTTCATTTTATTTAATATTTCTTATTTTCTTTCATTTTGTTTTACTTTTAGAAAAAGAAATTTATGACAATCTTTTGGGAAGTGATATGAGTTAGTGATAAAGGGCAAACAAAATACGTGTAATGAACTAAAGCTGAATTGTCTACACTCTGTGTTCAATGTGTTGGTAGGCATAAAGGACTAAGACTAATAGACTAGACAATGTGGACTCATTCGGACTTAGAAAACCTCATTTGGACTAACAATACGACGCTTGGATAGATTTATCAATAAAATAGAAAAGGAGGCCTATGACATAAATTGACGCTAACCATCATCTAGATCTATGGCTCAACACTTCATTGGTGTATGGACTTGTGTCCTTAATTCTTGTATTAACAGGGGGTGACTAAGGGGTTCTGATAAATTGGGTCTGTTTAAAATCGTTATTCTTTCTTTCTTAGTCAGCCATTTGTTGTCCCCTTTGCGTGATCGGAAGATTCGACCTGGGACACAATATATGCACTCAAATGATGTTCATTGCTTTTAAGTTAGTATATTGTCTCCTACATATATCCTACTCTCTATGTTAGTCATAGGTTGTCCCCTCTGCGTGATCGGTAGATCCGACCTGGGACACAAGATATGCATTCCACAATGATTATTTACTCACCTAAAGTAAATGATTCAGAGGAAATTTCTCTATTACCGGGGTATGCCATGAAGTGGGGAACATGTTCCAGTGTACTAACATTAACTGCACTCATAACTAAAGGCTGACTGGTAGATTTTACTGGCTAAATTTAAGTGGACAACAATATCACTGGTCGTCGTCAGACAAAATGGTCTATCTAGGAATATAGTAGCTATATATCGTTACTCGTGATCTGTCCTGAAAAATGTCCTTTGTGCTTAAGTGGATCACAATATCAATGATTGACGAGAGCTTTTCATGAACGTGTGTGCTGATAAACCTCATTAATTTGCTTCATCACGTTTGATCCCAAAATTTTTTGTTTTATTAGAATCTGTTTGTTACATTTTTGTTTTTATTTAAATTTGTACATATTTTCACTGTTATGCACAAATTTAGGGGGAAAAATTATTAAAAAAAAATGTTTAATTTTATTTTTATTTTCATATTTGGTTTTTGAAATGTAAAATCGAAAGAAATCTTTTTATTAAAAAAAAGTATTTTTTTCATTGGGCCGAAATCATTTTGGTGGGCCATCTGGGCCAATTTTTCGGTCACACACACACACATACACACACACACACATATATATATATATATATATATATATATATATATATATATATATATATATATATATATATATATATATATATATCTTGTTTTCGGCTGGTTAGGGTTTCTCACCGAAAAACCCCCAAACAACCGTCGTTGTTTTCTCTCCAAATATCTTCGAGATTTTCTGCTAAAATCTACCCATTCGTTGTTTCTATCCAATTGTTCGGTGAATCAGGTGGCTTTTTGGTTTTCGATCATGGCAATGGTATTTAAGTTGTTTTTGGTGTATTCGGTTTCACAGATTTGTAGGTTTTCGAATGGATTTTACGAGGTTTCCGACGAACTGCGTTGGAACAGTTTCCGATGAGATTTTGGGTTATCGGTTCAACCTAGATTCGGTCGAGATCCGATGAAGATCTGACCGAATCTGACCGAAATCTGGATTTTCGGCCGAAATCAATCAACGTTGACCGAAATCGTCTGGTCAACAAGTGATTTCGACCGAAATCGATCATCTTTGACCGAAATCGACTGAATTTTTGACTTTGACCTTGACTTTAACCGAAATCAGATTTCAGACTCAATTTAATTAATTTTAAATTAGTTCTCACTTGGCTAGTTTGGTGCAGATAAATGGCAGAGCAACTTAAATTCGTAGACTCTCACAACGTTGTTGGATATCTCATGGGTCCTCCTGCTACTCTTCAAAAATTCAAATCCATGATGGTGGGTTTGAACAACTGTAGGATCTCTCTAACCCTTCGTGCCAATCCAGTTATTCACAAAGACCTGATCACTGATTTCTGGAAAAATGCTTCGATCAACAAGCTAGGAGAAAATGGAGCTGGTACAGTGGAATCTATGGTTAAAGGAACACAACTGATTATCTCTGAACAAATTATCCGTGAGGTACTTGAATTTGGTGATGCATCCGCATTCCCAATTGAGTACTCTGCTGATCGTGTCAAGGAAGTTCTAGAGAAAATGTATTATGAAGAAAACTATCCTCCCACTATCAAGAAGCTACCGCCACCCTACTGGAGGTTCCTGCCACACACCTTCGTGAGTTGCATTTCCGGAAGAAGGGGAGGCTCTGACGAAATCAGTCAGACTGTGACCTCATCAATTGTTGCTCTAGCTATGGATTGGGATTACAACTTCTCAAAGTTCACCTTCGAAGAAATGAAGAGCAACCTCCTGGGAAATAAAAAGGACCTATTTTTCATGTACCCCAAGTTCTTTCAAATGATTTTTAATGAAAAATATCCTCAAATCGAAAGGACGCCCGATACATTGGATATGAAAGCTTTGGGTCCCAACACTTTTGGACTCATGAAGCAATCGAGACAGTCTGGCAAAGTTGCTTATCAAGGATTAAAGGAGTTAGTTAAATTTGGAAAGTTTGCTGAAATTAAAGACACTCCTGTTGTTGGTTCAATAAATGTTGAGGTTGCCGACGAACACATGGCGCCCAAACCAAAGTTTGAATTCGCCATTGAAGAGATTGAATTATCTGACGATGAAGAAGATCAAGACGATCAACAAAATGAATTGGCAGAAAAAGAGTTTGAAGACTTGATTCAGCAAAGTATCTCAAACCCAGAGAAGGATGCAGTTGTCACACTACCGATTGTGACTGAAAGGGAAAGTGACACAACGGTGCAATCTTCCATATCCACACCCGAACAGATGGTTTCTCTCATAGCAGAATTTCAGCGAACTGCAAGGAAGCCTCCCCCAAGCAGTTCCTGTTGCTACTGAACCTCCATCTAAAAGTGATCCAGAAGACTCAGCCTACGCTTTACTCCCAAGGAAGCGAAAAAGAAGAGATCCAAGCCCGGGATTGTCTATAACGGACCCAGTTCAAAAGAAATCTACACCGATTGAGCCTGGTTCTATGGCTCAAAACATAGAAAGCACATTCACTGAGACCTCTCCAGTGATTCAAGAAATACCAAGCCCGTTCCTTGAGCCCATTCCTATGGATCAGGATTTTCGAAGCCTAATTATTGAAGAAGAAGTCATACCTTCAGAAGGAGCTCAAACTTCAGGAAGCTCATTTGAAACACCCGAGCTGGACATCTCCAAAGGCAAAAGCAAGTTGTCTAAATTCTGATTCAGAATAGAGTCTTTGATCTGGAACAAGACTCTAATGAAAAAGATTTGGTAATTGGAAAGTAGGATATTCAAATCAGGGAGCTTGAGCAAGAGAACTCCGATAAAGATTCAAAGATCTCAGAGCTTCAAGCGAATCTCGGTGGTTTAACTGATCTATTCTTTGATCTGAAAGAACTCCTATTTCAGAAGTTTGGTGATGAATTTCAACCCTTGAGTGTTGAAGGAGAAAAGTGTTGGGTTTTAAGTACTATAACACTCCTATGGTGCACATACAACCCTAGATGCTTTGGATCTAAGTTTTCTCTAATTATACATGCAATTTCTTTTTCCAAAGCATGAAGCCTAACTAGCATGCAAATTTCATATTTGAATCATAAAAACTAGTTAGGTGATTACCTCTTATTGTAGCATGTAGAATTTGGCCTTTCAAGTGCTTAGCACCTCAAGTGTGATACCTCAAATATTTCACAAAACACCATCAACAATTGGATGACAATGAGAGATAGAGAGAGCTTGGAGCACTAAAAGCGGCTATATCATACTCTTGGTATCCAATTTTAGGGCTTAGGGGTTACATATATAGTGTAGAATTCCAAGAGTCATTTATAAACCCTAATTCTTATACTTAGGCTTATGATCCAACAATTGATTTAGACTAACACTTCATGGACTATCTCATAAGCTTAGTCCATCACAAATCAATCATTGATCATTTGCCCAAACCATATGTATTACGAATTTATATAATCAGTCCCTGTTAATTTAATTAGTCTCTCTTGATCACAAAATTAATTCAAAATTAATTCCTAATCAATACTAATTAAATAATATGATTTCTCAATTAATATATTATACTTATAATATATTAATAAATCACAAATAACCTCTTTCTCAAATATCCATCCTATCAAATTGTTCTGATGAATGCAACCCAAAATGGACCATGCTACTATCGGGTCAAGTACATACCAGTTATGGTTATGGGCTTAGACACTTAATCCAACAGTCTCCCACTTGGATAAGTCTAATAACTATAACTGCCAATGCAACTTCAAAATCCGATTAGAAATCGTAGCTCTCGAAAAGCCACTGTCGAATACTGACGTGTCCTTTAGATAAGGGATCATATAAGTCTCTGTTCTTCAAGATATCATGTGGACAAATACATGGAACATAGTCATACTTATTGTCCAACAATCTGTTTCCCGAATTCTGATTTGTTTGACATAGAACTTAATTGAACGCATCAATTTAGTCCTGACCGGGCCCGACACATAAGTCAAAACAAAATCATCGAGGGGCCCAAGATATCGCTTTTAATCCTCTTAGGATAAAAGGAACATATAAACTTCGACTTATATGCTTGTGCTAACTACTCGTCAAATCATGCACAACAATACGTTTTATAACATCAAGTTACTGATGCATTTTCGCATTATCAATGCACAACCAACTCGTAATCAACAATTCATATATCTCCGTTTGAAGACTATACAATATTATCTTCTCACAATCACTCGTGATAAATTCCATGAAGCGATTCATGTAAGCGTGGGTTTAATCCAATACTCAAATCTTATTTCAAGAGAACTCCTGAATGTTGTGGTAAACTTTTGCTACGTCTAACACCTTAGACAATCTTACAAACCCATTCATGACAGTCTAGCCTCATAACCTACTTCCAAAGTATGATCGACTGTGGATAGTTTGAATAATCTTATTATTCTGGAAGTCAAAACATGCAAAAGTGAAACAATAGTAAGCAATTGACACAAGATAGTAACTTTACTTATAAATAAAAATCCTTTTATTCAATCATAAAATGTCAATTACATTTTAGCTATTACAAGTTTGTAAATATCTATCTAATCACTAAAACTAATATCGTCCTTCAGCCCGATACTTCTAGCGTGCTACAAGTGCTTAACCCTACTCAGTCCCTTCGTAAAGGGATCTGCTGGTTTCTCCTGTGACGATACCCTCTTTACTACGAGGAGTCCTTCTTCTATCCGATGTCTTATGAAGTGATAATTTCTGTAGATGTGCCTGGATCTGCCATGATCCCTTGGTTCCTTGGTTAAGGCGACCGCACTCTCGCTATCATAGAAAATCTCCATAGGATCCTTTACAGCTGGTATATCTCCAAGGTCCCCGATGAAGTTCTTTAGCCATATCGCATCCTTCGACGCTTCGCTTGCCGATATGTACTCTGATTCGCACGTTGAATCAACTACAGTCTCCTGTTTGGAACTTTTCCATGTTACTGCTCCTCCATTTAGAGTAAATACCCAGCCCGACTGAGAGCGGAAATTATCTCTATCGGTCTGAAAGCTGGCGTCACTATACCCTGTCACTCTTAGGTCATCGCTCCCACCGAGGGTAAGGACCCAGTCCTTAGTCCTTCACAGGTACATAAGAATGTTCTTAACTACCGTCTAGTAAGCTTTACCAGGATTCCCTTGATATCGACTAACCATGCTCAAAGCAAAGGCTACATCGGGCGAGTACATGTGATAGCATACATGATCGAGCCAACTGTAGAAGCATATGGTATTTGACTCATTTCTGCTATCTCAGCATCGGTACACATACTCTGAGTCTTACTCAGTTTGGTACTGCTCAGGATAGGCAATTCACCTTTCTTGGAATTCTCCATGCTGAAACGTTTCAACACCTTGTCCAAGTAGATACTTTGGATATGTCCTTTTAGTCTTTTACTCCTATTTCTCAATATCCTTATCCCTAGAATGTAATTAGCTTCCACAAAGTCCTTCATAGCAAAACACTTCCCAAGCCAGGACTTAACCTCCTGCAAGGTTGGGATGTCATTTCCTATGAGCAGTATGTCATCTACATACAATACAAGGAAGCTAACTATACTCCCACTAGCCTTGACATATACGCAGGACTCATCCTCGCTTCTCGAAAAACCAAACTGTTTGACTTTCTCATCGAAACAAAGATTCCATCTGTGAGATGCTTGTTTCAATCCACAAATGGATTTCTCAAACTTACACACTCTATTAGGGTACTTTGCATCGACAAAACCCTCTGGCTGACTCATGTAAACATCTTTAGCCAACTTCCCATTAAGGAAAGCGGTTTTGACATCCATTTGCCATATTTCATAATCATGAAATGCAACTATGGCTAGCATAACCCTTATAGATTTAATCTTGGCCACTGGTGAGAAGGTCACGTCATAGTCAACTCTAGGAGTTAGAGTAAAGCCCTTTGCAACCAATCGCTCCTTATATGTGTGTACTTTCCCATCCATGTCGGTCTACTTCTTGAAGATCCATTTGAACCCGACCGTCATACGACCTGGTACATGTCAACCAAGTTCCAAACTTGATTGTCATACATAGACTGAATCTCACTGTCCATAGCCTATTTCCATTTTGCAGACTCGGGGCCTGCCATGGCTTCCTTGTAGTTAGATGGCTCATCCAAATTTACTAGTGTACTATCCCTAATAAACGTATCACCTTTCGTAGTAATATGAAAACCATAAAACTCCGGTGCTTTCCTAACTCGAGAGGAACGTCGAAGAGGTAATGACTCATCAACTGGTTCAACAGGAGTTTCCACCTCGGGTTGAGCGCTAGTGTTTGAGGTTCCTTCATCACCTAACTCTTGAAGCTCTTCAAGGTCAATTTGCCTTCCACTGTCCTCTTGACATATGAGTTATCTTTCACAGAAAACTCCTCTCCTCGCAATGAAGACAACATTGTCACTCGGTCTATAGAAGAGATATCCAAAGGATTTATGTGGGTAGCCGATGAAAATACAACGCTCATTACGAGGTTCGAGCTTGTCGTGAGTCTCTAGTCTTACGGAAGCCTCACAACCCCAAAACTTGATATGTGCTAACGAGGGAACCTTCCCTGTCCACATTTCGTAAGGTGTTTTGTCAACCTTCTTAGTTGGGACTAGATTATGGATATGGGCGGCAATCTCTAAGGCATACCCCCAGAATGAGATAGGTAATGAAGGTCCAATCATCATGGAGCAAACCATATCCAATAAGGTTCGATTGCGCCTTTCAGCCATACCATTAAGCTGCGGTGTCCTAGGCGGCGTCAATTTTGAAATAATTCCACATTCCTTAAGATAGTCGTGGAACTCGATACTAAGATACTCACCACCTCAATCGTATCGGAGCATCTTTATCTTCCTGCCCAGCTGATTCTCCACTTCTTGTTTAAACTCTTTCAACTTTTTAAAGGTTTCTGACTTATGCTTGATTAAGTAGATATACCCATATCTGCTATAACCATCGGTAAAAGTCACATGGAAGCGGTTAGCATCCCTTGTGGCGGATCTGAAGGGTCCACACACATCGGTGTGTATAAGATCCAAAAAACCCTCACCTCTTTCACAAGAACTAGTGAAAGGTGACTTGGTCATCTTTCCAAGCAAACAAGATTCGCATGTGTCATCCGAATTTAAGTCAAATGACTCCAACACTCCATCCTTTTGGAGTTAGGCTATGAGCTTCTTGTTAACATGTCCAAGACGACAATGCCATAAGCATACTTTGTCCAAACCATTGGACGAATCAATATGCAATACATTATTTCTTAAGTTGTCTACAACCATCATAGTTTCATATATACCATTACAAGGCAATGCTTCAAAATAAAACTTACCATTATAATAAGCATTAATACTACCAATATCATTATTAAATGAAAAAGTAAAACCTTGTTTACACAAACCATGAAAAGAAATAATATTTTCCCCATATCAGACGAGTAGCAACAATTATTCAACTCTAAATTTAACCCACTACTAAGCAATAAAGAATAAACTCCAATCTTGGTGACATGCGACACTTTCCTATTCCTCATAATCAAGTTCATCTTTCCGTGCTCCACATCCGTACTTCTTTTTAGACCCTGCAAATTAGAACAAATGTGAAGACCACATCCTGTATCAAGGACCCAAGAATTAGCATGTGATGAGTTGTTAGATAATATAGTGTAAATACCTGCGAAGGTGGGTTTGATCTTCCCATCCTTTATCACCTGCAAGTATTTGGGGCAGCTTCATTTCCAGTGCCCTTTTTCATGACAATGGAAGCACTCTGCTTCCGTTGGATTGGAAGAGAGTTTAGCAGAACCAACTATGGTCCCACTAGAAGAGGATCAATCATGGGAATTTCCCTTGTGGCACTTAGAAGGAGCCTTCCTCTTGTCTCCCTTCCCATGTCCAATTGCCAAGACAGGGGCAGCATCAGTAGGAGTAGGTACAACAGACTTGCCTTTCAAACTACTTTCAATAGTTCTCAGAAGGCCTTGAAGCTTGTTTAGAGTGACCTCCTCCTTGTTCATATGATAAGTCATGAAACTGATCATAACAAGAAGGCAAAGAGTGTAGGATAATGTCAATGGGCAACTTTTCATCGATGTTGACATTAAATTTCAACAAGTGGTCCACAAACCTTTGCATCTTTTGCAAGTGGGTTGTGATGGACTCTCCATCCTTCATTTTTGTTGTGATCATGGATGCAATGATTTCATACCTTTCATGTCGAGCACTTTGATGGTACCTTTCCATCAAGTCTTGGTGCATCTCATAGGACCAAAAGTCCTCATAGGACTTTTGAAGCTCAGCAGTCATGGTAGCAATCATGATACATGACACCTTTGTCACATTCCTCTCATGAGCCTTATATTCAACAATCTATTCAGGAGTGGCAGTGTTTTCATCAATCTCCTTTAGCTCTTTATCGAGGACATATTCATTTTCCTCGTATTGAATGGCCATGCGATTGTTTCGAATCCAGTCATTGAAGTTCGATCCATCAAAAATGACCCTCCCACATAAGTTCATGAGGGAGAAAGAGCTGGAAGAGTTTGGGTTTGAAACAGTGTTTGAAGTAGACATCTGAAAAGAAAGACAAAGTTTAGATGAGATAAGTATCCTTAATATAACATCCAAATGAAATATTAAGGCTAGGACCCAACACAATATTTCACAATTCGGAAGAGGGATGCCGTAATCCAATTACAAAATATTTGAAGGTAGGTAAATGATGATTTACCAATTTCCACCATGAAAAACAAAAATGAAGATTAAGTTTTAAATGAATTGAAATACGTAGATTCTTTGAGATTCATTGAACTTTTTCAATGGCATATTTAAATCTTGATTATTCCCTTCAAGTTTGTGACTGGGATACTGAGGATCACAAACAAGGTGTGAATAACCGTGCAAATGTTCTTGGTACTCTTGATGTTGCTTATCACCTAATCAATGTGTCGGTTAACCACACATGCTCCATTGATCTATGATAAACATCAAGTTACCCTTTGCCACCCTTGTTAGTCCCAAATTAGCGTGCCGGTTAACCACACATGCTCCACTAACGACTTGGCAAGGTGTAAAGTGCATTTTCGTGGAATAACACCATTTTTACATTTTTCCTAAAGTAACTAAGATTGGGAATTTATAAAGGTTTAGTTACTTTATAATATCATTATACTTTTTAATGAGAAGTAAGGTCCTATACTACCCGTTCGGCTAACGACCCTCCACTAGTCAAGAGTGCGGTGGGTAAGAGTAGATACCCAATGGCGGTCATATTATAGGTCGCTTCCTTAAACATCCCTTATAGACTAGCTTCATGAATGAGGCGTACTAATTGTAAGATTGACTTGTCTTATACATACATACATATATATATATATATATATATATATATATATATATATATATGTATTAATCTTTTAATAATATTGTAATAGTATGAGGGTTGAATGTTAAACTTATAAAATTCTAGGGTTTAGGGCTAAAGTTTCATAAATGAGACTTTTCAAGTTCCAAAACTTGAGGGCATGTTTTGTAACTCTTGAAGACCTTTTGAATTCCATAACTTATGGATTTAATGTTTCATGAATGAGACTTTTCACATTCCATAACTTGAGGACAAGTTATGAAACTCTTCAAAACATTTAGATCAAATTTTAAACTAATACAATTATCAAATAATTTATCATTTACCAATTTGACCTAATTTAATTCATATAGAAAGATAATTTCAAATTCTACAAATAATTAGTTTTTTACAAAATCAAGTAATTATCTTAAAATTTGACAATCATCATGTTATTGGATGGGGATAATCATTACCATATCAGTAAAATCGAATTTAAGGAGCCAAAACAGTTTGTGGTAATGATCCTAATCCAAAATAGGCCAAATGTTGGGTTTTGAGCATTCTAACACTTCCTAAGTGTACATGCAACCCTAATAAACCTTGGATCTATGTTTGTCTAAGGTACATGCAAAATATTATTTTCCAAGGTTTATAACCTATCTAGCATGGCATGGGGTACTTTTAAACATAAAAGAACTAGATGAATTACATACCTTTTGTTGATTGTTGATTCCTTGGAGTTTGAGAGCCAAGCACCAATAATGTGAATGCCTCAAATGGAAATCACAAATCACCACAAACTTGGAAAATGTATGAGAGAGTATACTAACTCTTGATTTTGGCCACCAAACTTACACACACACTTGGGTGTTATTTCATGCAACATGAGCTTGTTTATATAGTGTGCATGGTTAGGGTGAAACCCTAATAACCCATGTCTTTTCCTTTCCAAGGATCCATGGGTTAAAAGCTCCATGGATCATCCATGGACTTCCATATAAGCTTAGCCCATTAACAAATGAGTATTAGCCCACACCGTATAAATATAATAGCCCATGATTTAATTAGTCTTCCTTTTAATCACTAAATTAATTCATAATTAATTCAAGATTAAAACTAATTAAATAACATGACTTTATATTAATATATTATAACTTATAATATATTAATAAATAGTAAGTATACAATTCTCATAAAATTATCCATATACAGTTTGGGTAGTGCAACCCAAATGGACCATGCCGGGTCGGGTCAAGTATATACCAAATAAGTTATGGACTTAGACACCTTATCCAACAGTCTCCCACTTGGATAAGTCTAATAACTGTATTTGCGTATGTTACTTCAGGAACCAACCAGCAATTGTAGCTCTCGAAAACTCTATTGAACTATGAAGCGCCATTTTAGATAAGTGATCATATAATCCCCTGTTCTCATGATATCAGCCGGACAAATACATGCAACAACGTCGTACTTATTGTCCAGCAGTTTGTTTCCCGATTTCCGATTTGTTTGACAAAGAACTAAATTGAACACATCAATTAGGTTCTGACCGGGCCCGGTATATAGGTCAAAACAAAATCATCGAGGGGCCCAGATATCGCTTCTAATCCTCCAAGGACTAGAAGGAACAGATAAACTTCGACTCATATACTTGTTTCTACTACTTGTTGAATTATACACAAAGGCACGTTTTATAACATCAAGTTACTGATGCGTTTACGTGCAATCAATGCACAACCAACTCATAGGTAACAACTCCTATCTCTAGGTTTGAAGACTTATATGATATTACCGTCTCACGATCACTCGAGATAAATTCCATGAAGTGATACAAGTGAGCGTGGGTGGAATCCAATACTCATAACTTATGAGCACTCATGAGTGTTGTAGCCATGTCCAACATCTTAGACCTCTACAACCAACTCATGACAGTCTTGATTCATATCTACTTCCAACATATGACCGAATGTGGATGGTTTGAATAACTTAATCATTCGGAAAGAATAACCTAGTTATTATGGAAGTCAAAACATGCAAAGTGAAACACAATAATAATCGAATCCAATATGGTCTCAGAACCCTTTTGAATATAAATAAAACCACCTTTTATTTATCACCATATTGATTGCACATTATTCATTGTATAATGTTTCAAATAATCAACTTAATACTTGAACAAAAACAACAGTCGTCCCATGCTCCTAGCATGTACACTTTGTTTTTCTAAACAATAGTTATGCCATTCTCCAAGTATGCACACTATGTTTGTCTATGATCTTTACTTTGTGAAATAGATCAATTGAACATGATTTCAATGATGCTCATTTCACAATCCCAAATCCTTATTGTAAATGTTAGAATTCCTAATTCCTACCATTTACCAAAAAAACTGTTAGATTTTAAACTTATATGCACTGATCCTCTCGTAATGATTATGCACAAGGTCACCAAAACCTTGTCATCAGTCATTACACAGGATTCCAAAGGAGATCAACTCTATGGAAACGAACTCTCATATTCAAAGTACATTGCTTTGAGCATCCTTCTTGCATAAAAGTTTCTAACTTTCTCATAGATTCTTAATATCCAACTCCCAATATGGAAAATTTCCATATTCCTATTTTGATTATCATATCTGAACAAGAGCTACCTCTTTTTTAGAATATATCCATATGGTCTTTCCAAAATTTAACACTATACTTCCAACTGTCCCTGAGCAACCAATCTTTGGTGAGCCTTAGATAGTCCTCGACAATTGCTTAATCATTTTAGTCTTATCCAATTCTAGAATTTTCCCTTCTTAATGCTCTGAGCATTTGGAAAATTTAGAAAGGATGAATATTATAGCACATGTGACCGATCCTATACCCGAAGCATATGGGACACGATTCACGATGTCTCACATAAAGACCTGATACTGGATCAGTCTTTTGCTACAATATTTTTTTTATTTTCCATGTTTTCAAAAATCGACTATGAAGAGGGATGTCGTGATCATAATCGAATTTGAGAACGCAATATATATAGAATTTCCTTATGTTGAACCATTCCAACATAAAATTCATATATATATCCTTGACTAAAGATGATTAAAACCTCAATCTAAGCTTTTAGAATTGAAATGAAGTATAATTTCCTCTCCCTTAATTATAGCAAAACAACTTTTTCAACCCCTACAACTTTACGAATTGAAACTTTTTTTTCTATAATTAACATTGCTAACTTGCAACACTAAACATAATAATCATGATCCCACTAACATGATGATTATCAGCATAACACTTATGCTCCCACTAGCTCTGACATATTTCCAGAAATCAGCTGGACTTCTGAAATTTAGATTCGTACACCCTTTCTTAGATAGCTCACATGTGTGTCTAAACAATTTCCAGAACTATGAAAAGGGATGCCGTAATCATAGTCTTAATTGTTTAGACCTTTGCCATTTCTCACAAGTCCATGTTAGTGTGCCGGTTAACCACACACGCTCCACTAACGACTTTGAGAATGCAAACATCACAATTGTTATCTACTTAAAATCTTCTTAGTGAAAGCATTTCCTCACCATCATTTTCATGAATCGGAGAGAAACCTTATGACACTTAGATTTTATAGTGTATGAGTGAATTTGTCAAAACCATAATCACAAGACAAGGTTAGTAACAAATTCAGCCTTACATGGATTGAACTTGTTCAATCTTAATTTCTTGTCATCTGGTAGCACAAGGCCCACCAATGCTTCCAAGCTGTTATGCACACAGTTTAGAACTAACAGAACTCATATGCATAGACAACTTAATAGGAACAGACACAGAAACAAGAATTATGTCAACTTAATAGGTTTCAAACCTTAAGTCGTGTGCTAGTGATAAAACTCAGGTTTTACTCTTGATTAAATCTTGAAATCCTTTCAGGATCTTTAAGACTCCCACTGTCCTCTTGACATATAAGTTTCCCTAGTCAAGAACCATTCCTTAACAAAACAAATATTCAAGGGATAGTGCAGATTCTTATCAAGATAAACACTTCACACAATTGGTCTTAGTTGGTCTTTGTCTTATCCAAGACATCACAACTTACCAATTTCAAATGTACAGGAGTAGAAAACATTTTACACTACATTTGATAAGTGTTTTAAACCTTACTTTATGTCACTCAATGTTACAATCTTGGAGTATGACTCTAAGAGTTGTTTTTGGAACGAAGTATGATCCATCTTCTTGATTTTAACCATTCCAACAATTCACGACCCCTCATCTTAGTCATAACAATGCACTAAGATGTCCTTAGAGTATGAATTTGTGATATGGTTTCATACTCATTAAGATGATCATAAAACATGATACTAAAGTACTCTCCCATCTTTTCAGATTTGAGAAACTTTTTATCTCTCTGCCAAATTTGATTCTTCTCATCCGTTCTGCCATACATTGAAACTTTTCCAATGTTACAGAATTATACTTAACCTTATAAGTATAACCATATTTACTATTCTATAGTAAATCATGACGAATCGATCTTTGTGGTGGACCTTGACCAGCACACACCAGTGTGCCTAACTCCTTAGTCCTTCAATTGGCTCACATATGCATGTGATCAATGAATTAGTCTCAATTTTACAAAGATAAGAATTCTCATTCATCATACAATACAACTTGTATGATTCCAAGTTTCTGTCTAACTGAAGCTTGGGTGATGAGAACCTTTCCTCATTTGGTAAATTCAGACACTACCACAAATGAGAGAATCAAACTCATATTTCCAATATTGCTACAAACATACAAACATCAATTTTCCATAAATGCCATTGTAAGGGGATATAATATAAAATAAACTAAACAAAACTTTTATTTCTTTATAAAATGCGGAAAAATATTCCTTACAATGCATCTTCAAATGAAAACTATGATATTACATATTTCCTAGCAATCTATCATAACTTTTAAGTAGTAGCTTAAAAATCCGATCCTCGAACCATGCGATAGAAATCCATCTTCGTGATCAGATTTAGCACACTCTTCTTTTAACCTTCCTTTTGCTCAATCCTGCTAAACATCAAGATGCAACCTAGTCACATCATGTAATAAGAATCAACAATTAGGAACTTTAACAAAGTTAGATAGTGGACTTACCTGAAGTCGAGTCAAACATTTTGTCTCTACTTGCTTTCAAATATTTCAGGTATTCAGGGCAGCTTCGCTTCCAATGTCCCTTCTCATGACAATAAAAACATATAGACTCTTTGGGAATGGTACACGAGACAATCACAGACTTAGCCTTTCCCTTTACCTTTTGGTCAACCGGGTTGACCAAGGCCGATCCCTTTCCATTGGGACGAGAAAGCTTTTCTGGACTTCCAATGTTACCATTCTCCATGTCCATGGAAGTTTGAGAATTAGACCTTCCATCAATATTTGCTTGACCATTGCGCCAAATCATTGCTGATTCAACAGCAACAAGCAAATAAGAAAGATCTATTAGGGTTATGTCAGGATCTGTCATATGGTAGTCTTTAATAAACTCACCATACGACTCAGGAAGTGACTGAAGAACCCAGTCAACAGCGAACTTCCTTGAAATAACAGCACCCAACATTCTCAACCTGTAAATGTGTGACTTCATTCCTAAGACATGAGTGCACACAGGTCTTCCATCTTTATGTTTCGTTTCTAGTAGAGCTTGAGTGACCTTGAACCTTTCAAGTCTTCGGGCTTGTGGGTCAGGGAGAATAATGGAGGAGGTGGGGGGAGTGAAGCATGATGTTGAGGGACATCATCTTCAGGAGGAAAGCTTGTTTCAAGTGATTTGGGAAGATCATAGTTGACTGAACCAGACATCTACAATGGGAGAAAATCAAGTTAGTTGATTCAAGTCCTTAATATAACACCCAATATGAAATATTAAGGCTAGGACCCAACACAATATTTTATAACTTGGAAGAGGGATGCCGTAATCCAAGCTATAAAATATTTGAAGGTAGGCGAATGACGATTCACCAATTTCCACCATGAAAAACGAAATAATTTATTAGGTTTTAATTGGATTTGAAACTCCTAGATCTTTTGAGATTCATTGAACTTTTCAATGGCATGTTTCAATCTCGATTGTGCCCTCTCAAGTTTTGTGACTGGGATGCCGAGGATCACAAAACAAGGTGTGAATAACCATGCAAACTCACTTGGTACCCTTAATATTATCACCTAATCGATATGCCGGTTAACCACACACGCTCCACCGATCTATGATAAACATTAAGTCACCCTTCATGATCCTTACTAGTCCAAGTTAGTGTGCCGGTTAACCACACACGCTCCACCAACGACTTGGTAAGGTACAAAGTGTGAATTTCATGGGTTAACACCATATTCACATTTTCCTAAAGTAACTAAGATTGGGAATTTATAAAAGGTTTAGTTACTTTATAATATTCATTATACTTTTAATGAGAATTTAAAGTCATTGTCCTACCCGTTCGGCTAACGACCCTCCACCGATCAAGGAAGCGGTGGGTGAGAATGGACACCCATTAAGTTGCCATTTTATAGGCAACAACCTTATACCCCCCTTATAGACCGGCTTCGTGAATGAGGCCTACTAACGGTAAAACGACTTGATCTTATACACATATATAATAATTAACCATTAATGTTATAAATAGTATAAGGGTTGAATTTTAACTTTTAAAACTCTAAGGGTTTGGAATTAAAGTTTATTAAAGTGTGTGAAACTTTACAAATTCCAAAACTTGAGGACAAGTTTTGTAACTATCAAAAACTTTTCATTTCATAACTTATGAATTAAAGGTTCATAAAAATGAAGACTCTTCATTTTATGTAACTTATGTGTTTTAAATGTGTGTTTAAAAGAAGTGACCTTTGGAAATCCATAACTTGAGGACAAATTATGGATTCCATTAAAACACATAAATGATCAAGAATTAATCCTAAACAATTCAGCAAATAATTTCTATCATCTTCTAAATTCATAAGAACATGAACATGATCATCAAAGTTTCAAGAATTATATGAACCCATACAAAGCATGAAATTTTGATATAAGCTATTGTAAATGGATTAGAACAACCATTACACCAACTAAAACAAGTTTTAAAACACTAGAACAATTTAGGGTAATGTTTCTAGTCCATTTCCAGCAGCAAAAGTCTAAAATCTGCATTCTGAGGCTCCTACTCGCCGAGTGCACGAACCTACTCGGCGAGTAGGATGAGTTTACACATGAACTCGGCGAGTCCCCCCATGGACTCGGCGAGTTCATCAGTCAGACAGCAAAAAATCGACTTTTTATCACTATTTTGCATCAAGTATCAAACAAACAAGCCTATGCTCTGATACCACTGTTGGGTTTTGAGCATTCTAACACTTCCTAAGTGTACATGCAACCCTAATAAACATTGGATCTATGTTTGTCTAAGGTACATGCAAAATATTATTTTCCAAGGTTTATAACCTATCTAGCATGGCATGGGGTACTTTTAAACATAAAAGAACTAGATGAATTACATACCTTTTGTTGATTGTTGATTCCTTGGAGTTTGAGAGCCAAGCACCAATAATGTGAATGCCTCAAATGGAAATCACAAATCACCACAAACTTGGAAAATGTATGAGAGAGTATACTAACTCTTGATTTTGGCCACCACACTTACACACACACTTTGGTGTTATTTCATGCAACATGAGCTTGTTTATATAGTGTGCATGGTTAGGGTGAAACCCTAATAACCCATGTCTTTTCCTTTCCAAGGATCCATGGGTTAAAAGCTCCATGGATCATCCATGGACTTCGATATAAGCTTAGCCCATTAACAAATGAGTATTAGCCCACACCATATAAATATAATAGCCCATGATTTAATTAGTCTTCCTTTTAATCACTAAATTAATTCATAATTAATTCAAGATTAAAACTAATTAAATAACATGACTTTATATTAATATATTATAACTTATAATATATTAATAAATCGTAAGTATACAATTCTCATAAAATTATCCATAAACAGTTTGGGTGAAGTGCAACCCAAATGGACCATGCCGGGTCGGGTCAAGTATATACCAAATAAGTTATAGACTTAGACACCTTATCCAACACCAAAAACTTGGAAAAATTACCATCTGATGATCCAACTCGTCGAGTCAGGCAATGGACTCGTCAAGTTCATCACCAAATTATCCAACTCATCGAGTCCAATCATAGGACTCGTCGAGTCCAGCAGTCAGAGTCCAGAATTGTAATTTTTTTATCTTTGAAAATAACACAATTGCATCAATATAATAGAAAACACCTTAGGCTCTAATACCACTGTTGGGTTTTAAGTACTATAACATTCCTATGGTGCACATACAACCCTAGATGCTTTGGAGCTAAGTTTTATCTAATTATACATGCAATTTCTTTTTCCAAAGCATGAATCCTAACTAGCATGAAAATTTTATATTTGAATCATAAAAACTAGTTAGATGATTACCTCTTATAGTAGCTTGTAGAATTTGGCCTTTTCAAGAGCTTAGCACCTCAAGTGTGATGCCTCAAATGTTTCACAAAACACCACCAACAATTGGATGAGAATGAGAGAGAGAGAGAGAGAGAGAGAGCTTGGAGTACTAAAATCGTCTATATCCTCTTAGAATACTCTTGGTATCCGATTTTAGGGCTTGGGGTTACATATATAGTGTTGAATTCCAAGAGTCATTTGTAAACCCTAATTCTTACACTTAGGCTTATGATCCAACAATTGATTTGGACTAACACTTCATATACTATCTCATAAGCTTAGTCCATCACAAATGAATCATGGATCATTAGGTCAAACCATATGTATCACTGATTTACATAATCAGTCCCCGTTAATTTAATTAGTCTCTCTTGATCACAAAAATAATTCCAAATTAATTCTTGATCAATACTAATTAAATAATATAATTTATCAATTAATATATTATACTTATAATATATTAATAAATCACTAATAACCTCTTTCTTAAATATACATCCTATCAAATTGTTCTGATGAATGCAACCCAAAATGGACCATGCTACTATCGGGTCAAGTATATACCAATTATACTTATGGGCTTAGACACTTAATCCAACAAAAAGATCACTGCTTCTAGTTCAGGTACCACCAATCCAACTTCACAATCTTCAAGTGAAAGAGCTGCAAGACCTGCTCCAGATGCTATCCTTGATACATTCTTATATTTTGGTTCTCTTTCTTCTCAAGAAAGAAGAGAGAAGCAAATTAGGGTTGAGCACCTGAAAGGGAAAATGCTCTTGATGAAGAATTCAGATCAAAATGTTCTGGGTGATCACCCTAAAATGTTCTTCAAGGAAACTGGGAAGAAGTTCACAGACAAATATAGTGATCGTTCTGGCATCATCATGTGGGGATACGATGTTGAAAAGAAGATGTGGATCATGAAGCGAAAAAGTGGAAGAATTAAATATTATGAGTGGAAAGTCGACTTCATGTCCTGGACAAAAGTTTATCTTTCATAACTCATCCACGTACCTTTCCATAATCCAACCAATGATACCATGGCATGGTCCTTTAAGAATTTTCTTGAGATTAAAGCGAAAAGTAACTTTGAAGACTTAAAGACTACTTCATCGTTTACTAAGAAGGCCAAGGGTTTCATTGATCCACGCACAAACAAAAGAATGGTGAATTTCTTGTGGCCACCCACATAGCAAGCCAAAAGGATTCCTCTTCCCAAGTGCTTACCTGAAGGCACTTTGGATACAATACAATTCTGGGTTTATGATGAGGCTACTGCATCGGTGGTGATCAAGTTGTAGAAAAACCATTTTCGTATTGTTGATCCCAAAGATTTGTTGATGTTTGGAGAACGTGATATCCATACTTTATCAAACTTTCAGATTATCGTAGAGAATGAACTATTTGAAGCTGCCGCGAAAGCTTTCACTGGAATGGTAGCTACAATTATCAAGAAGAAGTTGTGGGCAGGGGCATTTGACCAAGCAGATGTACATCTTGTAGAGAAACCTTGAAGAGAACCGAAAGCAATAAACCAAGAGGGAGATTTTTGGGCTATATTTAGTGGTTTATGCTTTGTTTTGAATGTATTATGTTGTTCTCGGTTTTGGACCGAAATCACCTAATGATTTCGATGGGCTTTGTGTGTTCTCGGTGGGCTTATTATGTATGAGCTTTAGGTTATTGGTTTAGTATATATATGGTTTGTGTATAACCGTTCAAAAGGAATGCGTTTTTGGTGAATACTAGTGATTCACGGCTGAAGTGTGATTGAGTGTACTTGACAGTTATTCAATAGAATTGTGTGCATTCATGTTATTACAACGTGTTCTTGATATATCTAATTGATCGTTTTGTATCATTGTTTGATTAAGATTCCACATTAAATCAAACGATTGCATTGATACTTTGATAGATCCGAATTCAGGGACTTACAAGTGGTATCCTAAAAATTGTGAATTTAATCTTTATGCTTTTGCTGACAGCAACTATGGAGGATGTGACATTGACAGGAAATTTAGAAGCACTGGATGTCAGTTCTTGGGAGACCGACTGATCTCGTGGCAGTGCAAGAAACAACAAATTATGTTCACTTCCACAGCTGAGGCTGAATAAGTTGATGCATCTGCTTGCTGTTCTCAGGTCATCTAGATGCAATATCAACTGCTGGATTATGGCTTGAATTTTCTTGACACTCCTATCTTCTGTGATAATGATTTGGCTATTCAAATTGTTAAAAATCCATTTCAGCATTCTAAAACCAAGCACATAGATATTAAAGTTCATTTTATACGAGATTTTTTTGAGCATAAACTTGTTCATTTGGAACAAATCCACATTGATAATAATGTGGCCTATTTGTTTACAAAACCTTTTGGAAAAGCTCGTTTTGATGTGCTTGTGAGGTTTCTTAAAATGATTCGTTTTGAAGACTGACAATTTTTTTTGTACATTTTGTATTTTATTATTGTTTTCGTTAAATTTGTTCATATTTGTTTTCTTTCTCCTCTATGCACAAATTTAGGGGAGAATTAAAACCAAACAAAAATCATAAAAATAAGAATTCCAAAAATATTGTATTGTTTTTGAGCATATTTTAATTTTATTTAATATTCTTATTTATTTTAATTTTTATTTTTAAAATTTCTTTGTCTTGAAATGTGGATGAGCAAGGAGAAGAGACCTGGAACGGAATTGACGGACATTACACTTCACACTACTTTCACAAGGAATTGACGGCTTGTAGATCTAAACTGTTTAAGTTTCTTGATCTCATTGTTACAAATTGCTCTGGATGTCCGAGCTTAATTGTCTTGGTTAATCCAATGCATCCGAAAGGCACTCCCTCACTCTAAATAAACGAGAGAAGATGGGAACCTTTTATGTTCAAGTCGGTTTTGGCAGTATCTTCGTAAGAAATGTTATATTTAAGGAATTAAAGGCATGAAACTGTACAAATTGTCATGTCATACCCTGTTAAGACAGGTTTTGTCCTTTACAGGCTGACCATGTTCATTTAACGAGCGGTGGTTAGGAGTTACGTCTCCATGTCGGTCTTGTCAGTTCATGTAACATAAGAACTGTCGTGGCACTAGGGCGATTCACACAACCGAGAAATAGATATCGCTGAACATCCCGCCTAGGGTCTTGACATTCTTTTTGTCATGCAAAACTGCGGAGACTCAAATGTATTCTCGGATACATTCTCTGCAGGTAAGGAACTAATAGTATTGGCACCAGGGCGATGCACCTCGCAAGGCACAATTATCACTGAATGTCTCGCAAAGGGCATTGAACTCGTGTCATGCTAAACTGTGGAAATATCTCTTCGGATACATTTATCGCGGGAATGGTTTTGTGAATGATTCCTCATTAACTCTCACTGGAACTACCATGGTACACTCAGTTGAGATTGAGAAACCATTTAACGTCTCACCAAGGTCCAAGTTACCCTGTTAACTTGAAAAAACTGTATTGAGATCTTTGATCGAGGATATGCAGGGGCTAACATCAAAAATAGCCATGAGTAGTTCTCTGATACTCAAAAAATCATAGTGCGTTCCTCCGTGTTCACACAGATACTGCCAGTAGTCTCCATCTGAGCCAAGGCTGGGTACTTGAACAACTGTGGTGAGAAGGGTCTTTATGACTCTGTGATCCACATAAACTTTTAGTCAAGGTTCCTTTTCAATACGTATCTGTGATCGATGAAGAATATTCATTCGAAGGAACAAGACGTGAAAATTATTTTTCAACACACAACCTTTCAACCCCAGAAGTAAGGTGAAGCTGTATTTGAAGTTATGTGACGAATTGCATTGAAGCCTCCTCAATCAATTTGCTACTATCTATAAACATGCTGAAGTGATCAAGAAGCATCGAACTCTATGTAATTATCAAGGAAGAATTTTAAAGCTGAACATGCTGATCTTGAAGAACCAATACAAGAAGCCTCTACGCCCAGTGTGTATTAAAAGTCAAATTTTGAAGGAAGTCCAACTACTAAATATGAAGTTATTTCCTGTAGAAGATTCATATTTACATCTTGTAGTCAAGTCGTGAAGAGATTGAGGAAAGAGCTGAAAGTCAAGATCAATGAAGACTGAAAAGAAAAGAAAGCTATAAACCAAGGGGGAGATTGTTAGGACATAAATATGTGGCTTTTACTTTGCTCCTCAAGGCTTTTAGAGTTCGCGGTTTAGGACCGAAATCACTATGATCTCGGTGGTACTTGGACCGAAATCACCATGTGATTTCGGTGGGCTTAATGATGTTTTCGGTTGGGCTGGGCTTTAGTAATTAGGTATTGGTATATAATGTGTTATTTTCAGCCATGAAGAGAGTTAGTAATTTAGTTTTATTAGAGAGAGATTTAGAGAGCATTAGCAATTAGAGATCAATCGTTTGATCTTGTGTTCTTGTTTCGTATTTATTGTTTTGTGTTTATCACTTGATTAGGATTCCACACTAATCTCGTGTTTTAGATTGATACCTAGATCGGGGTTTTACAACTTCTTTTTCTCTCCTTTACATGCTTTATTGGTTTTACGCATATAATGGGGGAATTGAATGAAATAAGTGTGGGGTAGGGGGTCGAAAATAGATTTCAAGCATACAAAGTTTTTATTAAAAAAAGATAGATTTTAAAAATTTTGTGTATATTATATAGACTTGAAAAAAATAGTCTAACATAGAAAAATCTAGTACATTTTAAATTTTTAATATTACTGCATTGGGACTAGTTTGCTAGTGTTGTGTGGGATGATTTGATGAGAACTGTAAGATTTAGTAAAGCTAATATGTTATAGTGTATTTGTGGCTTCCAAGTCCTACTAAAATAATGAGACAAAAATGTGACTTTATGTAGTTAGAGGGACATAATAAGTTTTGCTTTGTGAATACCTAGTCCCAATAAAAAGCCTACAAGTGGCGGTTTATCTCCTTGGAACTTTCTATTAAAATAAAGCGAGTCAAGTTTGTGACAACCCGAAATTTCTATTTTGTACAATCATTCACTTCAATAGAAGTCAGAACAGTTTTTGCTAACTTTTGACCTGTGTAGAGTCAGTTTGAGTATTCTAAAGCCTAGTACTTCAGGAGATAACAGGAGAGAGGATGCCCTAGGGTTTATTGTGTAGCAATAATGTCCCAAAACTCCAAGAGTTTGGAGTTTACGGCCTAAACAAGGTGTTTACGGCCGTAAACCCCACGGGTATAAATATGGCACTTAGCCATTTTAATCACTTTTTCACTTTTCAAGATCCAAAACTCAAATCCTCTCAAGTATCATCCGAATTTTCTTCTTGATCTTCAACTTTGTAAGTGTTTCTAGCCCTAATAAGTTGATATCTTACTTAATCTAGTGATCTTACATGATTCCATCCGTGAAATCATTCCAAATGTGTAGATCTTCAAGTTTCACCAAGAACACCAAGAACACACACTAGTGTTCTTGGACTTTTAGCACCTTTTCAAGCTTCTACATAGTAAGTACTCTTACCTAGGCTTGTTATAAGACTTGTTACACTTCTAATCATCTAGAAAACACCAAGGAAACACAAGATCGAAGGTGTTTACGGTCCAAGATGTTCTTGGACCGTAAACCCTAATAAAGGGGCCAAAGTGTGCCCTAGTCCCTTACCAAGCCTTGGATACTAGTTTAGAACATAACCTTAAAGTGCTTAGGACCTTAAACATCAAAAAGACCATAAACCATATGGGTTTACGGTCGTAAACCCAAGGAGAAATGGTCCAAGGACCGTAAACTCCACAAAGGAGTGAAATGGTGCCCTAATCTCTTCCTAAGGCTTAAACATGAAGTAGGAATGCTTCTTATGATATTTAAAGCTTCAAAAAACAAAATGGTCAAAGTACCATGAGTTTACGGCCATAAACTCATGGGTTTACGACCGTAAACTCAATGTGAGTTGGTCCCAAAACCGTAAACTCCAAAGGAGTTTACCCTTGGACCGCAAACTCAATAGTAATGTCCTACCACCCTTAGATGCAATCCTTAGTACTTGTAACACTTAAATAAGGTGTTTTACATGTCCTAGGATGTCTTAACTTGGTTAATTAGTTGTTTAATGACTAATTGGATACATATATGTGTTATTCTATGTTAACTAGGATCCTTGTGTGTGTTCAAGTCTTCACTTGACACTTAGCATCCTATACAATCCGTACATCCAAACCACTCACTACAGGTGAGTTCATACCCCTTAATTAACCTTTTAAATGTTTTTAAATGCTTTTATGGGGGGGATACAAGTTGAACTATTATAGTTATTATATCAATCACATGTGATTAATAACTACCAAACAAGTGGATTTCTTAATTTTCAAACTGTGTTACCAAACTGTTTTACTTCAAACTGTTTTATAAACTCTTTTTCATATCAAATACTTTTATTAAACTCTTTTAACTTATATTCTATGTAAATATAGTTATATAAGTAGGATTGAAAGGACTTAGGACAGATAACTCACCTTACTTCCTGTTCCTTGTTTAGTTGTAGACTTAGGGTATTCAGGTTATTTGTCCGAAGGTCGTTTGAATCCTAGTTATATATCATGTATATCTGTATAGATATAAAAGGTTACTTCATACAGTTCAATACCTTTGGGTAGAAAAGGTATACAAACATGTTCATACATTCAAACAACATTACTAGTAAACTATAATAGATATAGTTTAGGGAGATACTAATACTATTACTAGAACAGTGAAACATACAATGAGTCAGTTCATACATGAGTCAATAACAAACAAACAATAGATACTATGATGAGAAACAAACAATGGAATACTATGATGAGAAACAAACAATAGATACTATGATGAGAAACAAACAATATAATACTATTTGCTTAAACTCTAATTTCAGGACGAAATTCCTTCTAACGGGGGGATGATGTGACAACCCGAAATTTCTATTCTGTACAATCATTCACTTCAATAGAAGTCAGAACAGTTTTTGCTAACTTTTGAGCTGTGTAGAGTCAGTTTGAGTATTCTAAAGCCTAGTACTTCAGGAGATAACAGGAGAGAGGATGCCCTAGGGTTTATTGTGTAGCAATAATGTCCCAAAACTCCAAGAGTTTGGAGTTTACGGCCTAAACAAGGTGTTTACCGCCATAAACCCCAAGGGTATAAATATGGCACTTAGCCATTTTTAATCACTTTTTCACTTTTCAAGATCCAAAACTCAAATCCTCTCAAGTATCATCCGAATTTTCTTCTTGATCTTTAACTTTGTAAGTGTTTCTAGCCCTAATAAGTTGATATCTTACTTAATCTAGTGATCTTACATGATTCCATCCGTGAAATCATTCCAAATGTGTAGATCTTCAAGTTTCACCAAGAACACCAAGAACACACACTAGTGTTCTTGGACTTTTAGCACCTTTTCAAGCTTCTACATAGTAATTACTCTTACCTAGGCTTGTTATAAGACTTGTTACACTTCTAATTATCTAGAAAACACCAAGGAAACACAAGATCGAAGGTGTTTACGATCCAAGATGTTCTTGGACCGTAAACCCTAATAAAGGGGCCAAAGTGTGCCTTAGTCCCTTACCAAGCCTTGGATACTAGTTTAGAACATAACCTTAAAGTGCTTAGGACCTTACACATCAAAAAGACCATAAACCATATGGGTTTACGGCCGTAAACCCAAGGAGAAATGGTCCAAGGACCGTAAGCTCCACAAAGGAGTGAAATGGTGCCCTAATCTCTTCCTAAGGCTTAAACATGAAGTAGGAATGCTTCTTATGATCTTTAAAGCTTCAAAAAACAAAATGGTCAAAGTACCATGAGTTTACGGCCATAAACTCATGGGTTTACGACCGTAAACTCAATGTGAGTTGGTCCCAAAACCGTAAACTCCAAAGGAGTTTACCCTTGGACCCCAAATTCAATAGTAATGTCCTACCACCCTTAGATGCAATCCTTAGTACTTGTAACACTTAAATAAGGTGTTTTACATGTCCTAGGATGTCTTAACTTGGTTAATTGGTTGTTTAATGACTAATTGGATACATATATGTGTTATTCTATGTTAACTAGGATCCTTGTGTGTGTTCAAGTCTTCACTTGACACTTAGCATCCTATACAATCCGTACATCCAAACCACTCACTATAGGTGAGTTCATACCCCTTAATTAACCTTTTAAATGTTTTTAAATGCTTTTATGGGGGAATACAAGTTGAACTATTATAGTTATTATATCAATCACATGTGATTAATAACTACCAAACAAGTGGATTTCTTACTTTTCAAACTGTGTTACCAAACTGTTTTACTTCAAACTGTTTTATAAACTCTTTTTCATATCAAATACTTTTATTAAACTCTTTTAACTTATATTCTATGTAAATATAGTTATATAAGTAGGTTTGAAAGAACTTAGGACAGATAACTCACCTTACTTCCTGTTTCTTGTTTAGTTGTAGACTTAGGGTATTCAGGTTATTTGTCCGAAGGTCGTTTGAATCCTAGTTATATATCATGTATATCTGTATAGATATAAAAGGTTACTTCATACAGTTCAATACCTTTGGGTAGCAAAGGTATACAAACATGTTCATACATTCAAACAACATTACTAGTAAACTATAATAGATATATTTTAGGGAGATACTAATACTATTACTAGAACAGTGAAACATACAATGACTCAGTTCATACATGAGTCAATAACAAACAAACAACAGATACTATGATGAGAAACAAACAATGGAATACTATGATGAGAAACAAACAATAGATACTATGATGAGAAACAGACAATAGAATACTATGATGAGAAACAAACAATAGAATACTATGATGAGAAACAAACAAAAGAATACTATGATGAGAAACAAACAATACATGCTAGACAGGGAGAGAACACAAAATACAGCTAGCACATACATATACTAGAACATTACTACATTTATGTGAGCCACGTAACAGGGCATGACACTACCTGTCATGACCGTTTTGTATCCAGAATCTCCTTAAGTGGGGAGCGTATGAGTTTGTGTATAGATCTATACTGGATTGACTATCCTATACCTTGCTGCACGCTACAGTGGGACTTGCAAGTCTACGGGTGCCAAACGTCATTTCTTACGACATCTTACATCGTAGTTTTTCTATGAGTCGGTAGCAGGATACAGGCCGATCACATGGTACTTTAAATAACAATTGGTTTAAGGTAGTTAGTACAGCAGTAGTTACTTAATACAACACTACAGTACTATTTCATTTTCCCATTACATTTACTTTGTGATCTTCACACAATAAACAATAATGTAAAAACTATATTTTTGGTTAATGATAGTCGGATTTGGGAAAATACACACTCTTACAAGAGACACACACGGATACTAGATGCCTTTGGTAGAAGGCTACTTTTAGTAGGAAACATAGGGTTTTCTAGGGGAGTTCAAACAATTACAAGCTCTTACAAACCTATTCAATTACTGACTTACAAACGCTTTCATACAAATACAGACATTAATATACTTATGATCTCACCAGCTTTAAAGCTGATACTCGCTTTCAAAATAACTTGTATTCTCAGGTCACCAGTAAACAGGTACCGGTGCCAGGTTTTGAGAAGATGGAGCTAGTTCAAGACTCATCTTTTATTTTGATGTATATTTTTGGTGTCTATATAACTTGACAGAACACACTTGTATGAAATTATATTATTAATGCAATGGATGATGTTGTTACTTGTTTACTACTTTGCATTGTTGTGATACTGAACATGACGTCCTCCACCCCCGAACGTTTCTGCTGTTCCGGTTTTGGGGCGTGACAGATTGGTATCAGAGCATTGTTTATAGTGAATCGAGTGTATCAACCCATAAAAGATATACGAACTATAAACACAGCGGGATTAAAATACTCTGATAAAGAGTTTATACTTTTAAATAATAAAATATTTAACCAAGTATACATACCTGCATTCATACTAAAATCAGTGTCACTAGGACAGAACAAAAGTATTACGATTGTTGGGCAGCACAAGTAGACTTAGAGACATATGGTCAACCCTGGGAAGATGTAGCCTGATCAACTACATTATCCGAGGAGTGATTAGCACGTTCCTAAGTGTGGTTGTGAGGTTGCAACAAGTCTAAAAACTTACCAACACTACTACAACGAGAACAGTAGAACAGAACATAAACTTAAAATACTATAGGAGTATTTTGTGTTACTATTAATTTCTTATCTGAGAACTAAAGGTCTTTATTAGTATATCAATAGTTGCTGAGTGGATACGCTAAGGTTATATGTATCTAGGATGTCATAGACTTAGAATCTGTGATCTTTGCTTTACTTCCTGTTCCTTGTTTGGTTGTGGGCTTAGAGTTAGGGTCACTTATTCGAAGGTCTATCCTGTCTTGGTTACATATGACTGGTATGCACTACGTAAATGTTGAAGTAACTGATAAAGATCACCTTATAATTATCTAATTAGTGCGTCTATTTAGTTATTTCTTTATCCCTTTTCTCGCGTAGATATCATGGCTGGATTCCATATCCCCGGAGACCCGTACTACCCCAACAACGGCAATGCGGGATGGCTGGGAGAAGAGCCAGAAGATGATCACCCAATCCCATTGGATGATCACGAAGCTGAAGGCCTTTCTGAGGATTCTGACTCAGAGCCAGAAGTCAACAACCTACCCCCAGCGGCTCAAGACCCAAAACTGAACCCTCGTCCAGCATTTCAAGGACCCACACCCCTATGGGCCACAAACTTGAACAGATGGAGTCAGGAACAGGGTCAACCTATTCCCTACAATGGAGACAAAAGTTTCTACAACCTCACCGAAGGAGGTTCAGCTGATAGGGTCCTGCCCATCATGGTTCGTAGGATTTCTTGGAACACAGTACAGGGTCCAGAAACTATCGATCGAGTCATAGAGATTGACGCCAACTCTGGCGTTAACACAGTCCACATTCGCCAGCTAGATTCTTCTCATGAAAGGACTCAGGTCCGCAATGCAGTTCTGCAGAGGGAGCTTGCTGAAACCCAAGCTAAAGTCAGGGAACTTCAAGCTCAGCAAGAAAGGTCTGATAGGCGCGTGAGGGACATAGAACGTCTTCTATCGGATTCAAGAACTCACTCTAGTAGTTCTCGTCGCCGATAGAATCTCATCGACTTATCTTTTGGATATAACCTAGTTTGTGTAAACACTCTAGTCTAATTTCCTAACTTTGTAAATCTTAGACCCGTTAGGTCTTGATTAGGTTGTAGTCTGTCAAAATTTTCCCATCTTGGTTGATGTAAGACCTACTTCTAGGTCATTTTTCCCGAACTCATTACATATGTAATTCTAGTATTATTGACAGATATCTAATCTCATGGAAATTATTATCCAAATGCTATCATCTGTTAGTTCTAGATCTACATTCAATCGTGCTATTCAATTGTGCTGTTGGACTATGGAGAGTTAGTCCATGAGTCATTCTCCTCAATTTTCCTACTAAATTATCATCAATATCTGCATCTTTGTAAACTTATAGTTGAAAGATGCCTCCTCGTAAATCAACAAGACGCGATCCTCCCGCACCGACGCCACCTGCTCCTCAAATCGATACGGCAGCTCTAAATGCTGCTGTAGCTGCGGCTGTGGCTACAGCCATGGCTCAATATCATTCTTCGGGTTCCACTGGAGGAGGAACTCCTATTCAATCTACTCATGGTGAAATCCCTGTGCGCTTGAGAGAGTGCTCCTACAAGGACTTCACCAACTGCAAGCCCAAGTCCTTTAGAGGGACTGGCAGAGTCATTTCCCTCTCGCAATGGTTCGAGAAAACCGAATCGGTTTTCGAAATCTGCTCCTGTCCAGAGGGGAGCAAGGTCAAGTTCGCCGCTTGTACCTTTGAAGACAAGGCCCTGACATGGTGGAATAGCCATGTCAAGTCACTATCCCTAATAGTGGCTAATGCTATGGGCTAGGAAGCTCTGAGAGAGCTGATGATTGAGGAGTACTGCCCGAGGGGCGAAATCCAAAAACTGGAGGAGGAACTGTGGAGCCTAACCATGAAGGGCTCCGACATAGACTCTTATACCGCCAGGTTCTGTGAACTGGTGGCCCTCTGTCCCAACATGGTTCATACAGAGGGAAAGAAGATAGAGAGATACATATGGGGGCTGATGCCACCATTCTAGGGAAATGTTTTGGCTTCAATCCCCACTACATTTGATAGTGCCAAGCGATTGGCACAACGGCTTATCGACCATGGGGTTCGTACCCCGGCCGCAACGACAACCCTGGTCATCTCAGAACCCGCCAGAACCGTTGATTCCAAGCGGAAGTTCTGGGATGACAAAAAGAAGAAGAAGGCTGCTAAAAAGCAGCAGATCGTGGCAGTACATGCTGCGATAACACCTGCCATTGCTACTGCTCCGATAAAGAAGTACGCTGGAAGTTTGCCCAAGTGCAACAAGTGCAACTTCCACCACGCAGGAACCTGTCGGGAAATGCAGTGTTTGAACTGCAACAGGAAGGGGCACACTGCCCGTTTCTGCAAAGCTCCGGCGAGGCTAATCACCCAAGTCCCCGGCGCTGGTGTGGGCCAAGCTTGCTGCGGTTGTGGCGAGGTGGGCCACTACAAAAGGAACTGCCCGAAGGCAGGGAATACCGGTGGAGTGGGAAGAGTTCTGGTCATAGGCCACGAGGAAGCAGTTGTCGACCCCACAGTGGTCACTGGTACTTTTCTCCTCGATAACTCTTATGCATGCATACTATTTGATAGTGGAGCGGAGAGGAGTTTCGTGAACCAAAAATTTGCTCATTTTCTCAAGCAAAAATCACGAACACTTAAAGAACCGTTCACTATAGAAATGGCTAACGGAAAGACGGAGAGCACTAGCAGTTTATACATAGGGTGTACCCTAACACTAGATAGCCATTCATTTTCGATTGACCTCATGCCGGTCTCAATTAAAAGTTTCGACGTCATTATCGGCATGGATTGGTTGAGTCTTCATCGTGCCGACATCATGTGTTACGAAAAGGTTGTATGCCTTAATCTTCCGTCTGGCGAAACTCTAGTAGTTTATGGCGACAAACGCAGCACGAACCTTCGTATCATCTCGAGCATTCAAGCTCAGAAATTCTTGCGAAAGGAATGTCGCACATTCCTTGCTCATGTGGTCGATGTGAGCCAAGAAGCGAAAGACATTCAAAACATTCCAGTAGTACGCGACTTTCCCGACATCTTTCTGGAAGAGCTCCCAGGATTGCCTCCGCAACGTCAAGTCGAGTTCAGAATCGAATTAGTTCCAGGGGCTACTCCCGTAGCCAAATCGTCCTATCGTCTAGCACCTGCAGAGATGCAAGAAATGTCCTGTCAACTTAACGAACTGCTCAGCGAGGGCTTTATAAGACCAAGCTTCTCACCCTAGGGAGCTCCAGTCTTGTTCGTCAAGAAGAAAGACGGATCGTTTCGTATGTGCATCGACTACAGGGAGCTCAACAAACTGACCGTCAAAAATCGTTATCCTTTGCCTCGTATTGACAATTTATTTGACCAACTTCAAGGGGAGAATTTCTTTTCAAAAATCGACTTAAGATCCGGATATCACCAGCTACGAGTGCTAGGGGAGGATGTTCCGAAGACAGCCTTCCGAACTCGTTATGGGCACTAGGAATTCGTAGTGATGCCGTTCGGATTAACAAACGCGCCCGCGGTATTCATGGTTTTAATGAATAGGGTGTTTCGCCCTTACTTGAATCAGTTCGTCATCGTCTTCATCGATGACATACTCATCTACTCTCGTAGTGAGGAGGAACATAGTCAACATCTGCGACTAGTCTTAGAAACATTACGTTCGGAGAAGCTCTATGCGAAGTTCTCGAAATGCGAATTTTGGATCCGAAGAGTCGAATTCTTAGGGCATGTGGTTAGCGAAGAGGGAATACACGTGGACCCTTCCAAAATCAAGGCCATTGAGAACTGGTCAGCACCGAAGACGCCTACAGAAATTCGTCAATTTCTAGGCCTCGCTGGCTACTATCGCAGGTTCATTCAGTACTTCTCCCGCATTGCGAAACCTCTTACAACACTGACCCAGAAAGGCGTGGCCTTTGACTAGGAAGAGAAGCAGGAGAGAGCGTTCCAAACGCTCAAGCGGGCCTTGTGCACCGCACCAATACTATCCCTCCCTGAAGGGATAGAAGACTTCGTTGTCTACTGCGATGCGTCAAATCAAGGACTCGGATGTGTTCTGATGCAGTGAGGTAAGGTCATCGCCTACGCCTCGAGACAGCTGAAGACACATGAGGTCAACTACACCACACACGATCTTGAACTAGGAGCAGTTGTGTTTGCTCTGAAGATCTGGAGACACTACCTGTATGGAACAAAAAGCACTATCTTTACAGACCACAAAAGCCTACAACACATATTCGACCAGAAGGAGCTCAACATGAGACAACGACGGTGGGTCGAACTACTCAGTGATTACGAATGTGAAATTCGTTATCATCCGGGTAAAGCCAACATAGTAGCTGACGCCCTAAGTGGGAAAGAATATTTTGGTCGTAGAGTCAAATCATTGACTATGACTATCCATTCACACTTGTCCACACAAATTAAGGAGGCTCAGCTCGACGCTTTGAAACCTGAAAATGTGGCGAGTGAATCCCTGAGAGGGATGGATAAGAACTTGGATGTCAAGGGTGGCGAAGCTTATTATCTCATGGATCGGATCTGGACCCCGAAACTTGGTGGTTTCAGAGACTTGGTCATGAACGAGGCGCACAACACTCGTTATTCCGTCCACCCAGGTTCAGATAAGATGTATCTGGATCTTAAAAAGCTATACTGGTGGCCTAACATGAAAGCAGAGATTTCTACCTTCGTAAGTAAATGCCTTACTTGCGCAAAGGTCAAGGTCGAATACCAGAAACCCTCCGGTTTACTACAACAGCCGGAGATACCGGAATGGAAGTGGGAGCGGATCACTATGGATTTCATAACCAAGTTGCCCAAGACAACGAGTGGACTTGATACCATATGGGTCATCGTTGATAGATTGACCAAGTCCGCACACTTCCTGCCTATCAAGGAAACAGACAAGATGGAGAAGCTTACAAGAACTTACATTAGGGAGATTGTACGACTGCACGGTGTTCCCATATCCATTATCTCGGACAGAAATAGTAGATTCACTTCGAGGTTCTGGCAGTCGCTACAAAGTTCCCTAGGAACTAGGTTGGACATGAGTACAGCCTACCATCCACAGACAGACGGGCAAAGTGAGAGGACTATCCAAACCTTGGAAGATATGTTGCGAGCCTATGTGATCGACTTTGGGAAAGCATGGGATACTCATTTAACCCTTGTAGAATTTTCCTACAACAACAGTTATCACACGAGCATAAAGGCTGCTCCATTCGAGGCCCTCTATGGCCAAAAGTGCAGATCCCCTCTGTGCTGGGCTGAGGTGGGTGATACCCAGTTAGCTAAAGGACGAGTTCCTGAAAGCACTCTCACAGGTCCGGATATCATTCGGGAAACGACAGAGAAGATCATTCAGATTCGTGAACGATTGAAAGCCTCTAGAGACCGACAGAAAAGCTACGCTGATAAACGAAGCAAACCGTTGGAATTCCAGGTGGGCGACCGTGTTCTATTGAAGGTCTCACCTTGGAAGGGCTTGATATGCTTCGGAAAGCGTGGAAAGCTAAATCCAAGGTACATAGGGCCTTTCGAGATTCTCGCCAGAATCGACCCTGTAGCTTACAAACTTAACTTACCACGCGAACTCAGTAAGATACATTCTACTTTCCACGTCTCGAACTTGAAAAAGTGTCTGTCCGACGAGACTCTTGTAATCCCACTCGACGAGATCGAGATCAACAAGAGCCTCAACTTCGTGGAAGAACCTGTAGAGATCATGGACCGGGAGGTCAAGCAAACGAAACAAAGCCGTATCCCGACAGTGAAGGTTCGTTGGAACGCCAAGCGAGGACCGGAATTCACTTGGGAACGAGAGGATCAGATGAAACTGAAATATCCTCGTCTTTTTACTTAGTTATTTGTAACTACTTATTTGCTTAAACTCTAATTTCAGGACGAAATTCCTTCTAACGGGGGGATGATGTGACAACCCGAAATTTCTATTATGTACAATCATTCACTTCAATAGAAGTCAGAACAGTTTTTGCTAACTTTTGAGCTGTGTAGAGTCAGTTTGAGTATTCTAAAGCCTAGTACTTCAGGAGATAACAGGAGAGAGGATGCCCTAGGGTTTATTGTGTAGCAATAATGTCCCAAAACTCCAAGAGTTTGGAGTTTACGGCCTAAACAAGGTGTTTACCGCCATAAACCCCAAGGGTATAAATATGGCACTTAGCCATTTTTAATCACTTTTTCATTTTTCAAGATCCAAAACTCAAATCCTCTCAAGTATCATCCGAATTTTCTTCTTGATCTTTAACTTTGTAAGTGTTTCTAGCCCTAATAAGTTGATACCTTACTTAATCTAGTGATCTTACATGATTCCATCCGTGAAATCATTCCAAATGTGTAGATCTTCAAGTTTCACCAAGAACACACACTAGTGTTCTTGGACTTTTAGCACCTTTTCAAGCTTCTACATAGTAAGTACTCTTACCTAGGCTTGTTATAAGACTTGTTACACTTCTAATCATCTAGAAAACACCAAGGAAACACAAGATCAAAGGTGTTTACGATCCAAGATGTTCTTGGACCGTAAACCCTAATAAAGGGGCCAAAGTGTGCGCTAGTCCCTTACCAAGCCTTGGATACTAGTTTAGAACATAACCTTAAAGTGCTTAGGACCTTAAACATCAAAAAGACCACAAACCATATGGGTTTACGGCCGTAAACCCAAGGAGAAATTGTCCAAAGACCGTAAACTCCACAAAGGAGTGAAATGGTGCCCTAATCTCTTCCTAAGGCTTAAACATGAAGTAGGAATGCTTCTTATGATCTTTAAAGCTTCAAAACACAAAATGGTCAAAGTACCTTGAGTTTACGGCCGTAAACTCATGGGTTTACGACCGTAAACTCAATGTGAGTTGGTCCAAAAACCGTAAACTCCAAAGGAGTTTACCCTTGGACCCCAAACTCAATAGCAATGTCCTACCACCCTTAGATGCAATCCTTAGTACTTGTAACACTTAAAAAAGGTGTTTTACATGTCCTAGTATGTTTTAACTTGGTTAATTAGTTGTTTAATGACTAATTGGATACATATATGTGTTATTATATGTTAACTAGGATCCTTGTGTGTGTTCAAGTCTTCACTTGACACTTAGCATCCTATACAATCCGTACATCCAAACCACTCACTACAGGTGAGTTCATACCCCTTAATTAACCTTTTAAATGTTTTTAAATGCTTTTATGGGGGGATACAAGTTGAACTATTATAGTTATTATATCAATCACATGTGATTAATAACTACCAAACAAGTGGATTTCTTACTTTTCAAACTGTGTTACCAAACTGTTTTACTTCAAACTGTTTTATAAACTCTTTTTCATATCAAATACTTTTATTAAACTCTTTTAACTTATATTCTGTGTATCTATATAAATATAGTTATATAAGTAGGATTGAAAGGACTTAGGACTGATAACTCACCTTACTTCATGTTCCTTGTTTGGTTGTGGACTTAGGGTATTCAGGTTATTTGTCCGAAGGTCGTTTGAATCCTAGTTATATATCATGTATATGTGTATAGATATAAAAGGTTACTTCATATAGTTTAATACCTTTGGGTAGCAAAGGTATACAAACATGTTCATACATTCAAACAGCATTACTAGTAAACTATAATAGGTATAGTTTAGGGAGATACTCATACTATTACTAGAACAGTGAAACATACAATGAGTCAGTTCATACATGAGTCAATAACAAACAAACACTAGATACTATGATGAGAAACAAACAATGGAATACTATGATGAGAAACAAAAAATAGATACTATGATTAGAAACAAACAATAGAATACTATGATGAGAAACAAACAATAGAATACTATGATGAGAAACAAACAAAAGAATACTATGATGAGAAACAAACAATACATGCTAGACAGGGAGAGAACACACAATACAGCTAGCACATACATATACTAGAACATTACTACATTTATGTGAGCCACGTAATGGGGCATGGCACTACCTGTCATGACCGTTTTGTATCCAAAATCTCCTTAAGTGGGGAGCGTATGATTTTGTGTATAGATCTATACTGCATTGACTATCCTACACCTTGTTGCTCGCTACAGTGGGACTTGCAAGTCTACGGGTGCCAAACATCATTTCTTACGACGTCTTACATCGTCCTTTTTCTATGAGTCGGTAGCAGGATACAGGCCGATCACATGGTACTTTAAATAACAATTGGTTTAAGGTAGTTAGTACAACAGTAGTTACTTAATACAACACGACATTACTATTTCATTTTCCCATTACATTTACTTTGTGATCTTCACACAATAAACAATAATGTAAAAACTATATTTTTGGTTAATGATAGTCGGATTTGGGAAAATACACACTCTTACAAGAGACACACACAGATATTAGATGCCTTGGTAGAAGGCTACTTTTAGTAGGACACATAGGGTTTTCTAGGGGAGTTCAAACAATTACAAACTTTTACAAACTTATTCAATTACAGACTTACAAACGCTTTCATACAAATACATACATTAATATACTTATGATCTCACCAGCTTTAAAGCTGATACTCGCTTTCAAAATAACTTGTATTCTCAGGTCACCAGTAGACAGGTACCGGTGCCAGGTTTTGAGAAGATGGAGCTAGTTCAAGACTCATCTTTTATTTTGATGTATATTTTTGGTGTCTATATAACTTGACAGAACACACTTGTATGAAATTATATTATTAATGCAATGGATGATGTTGTTACTTGTTTACTACTTTGCATTGTTGTGATACTGAACATGACGTCCTCCACCCCCGAACGTTTCCGCCGTTCCGGTTTTGGGGTGTGACAAAGTTCCAAGTGTATCTGTTTAATTTTTTCATTTTTAGTCTAGTTATATATGAAAAATAAGTAACATTTCAGGAGTGGAACCAACATGTGGCCTGTGAGACTCGGTGAGTATTCCCCCTGGGGATATTTATATCTATCCACCTAATTATAAAAGCTTGTATGGTTAAGAAGAAAATCGCTACATGGGTTTCATCGAAAGCCATGGTTTCCATTAGTGGCCTTTGTAGGGATGTCAAAAAGTCCTATGGGACCCAGTTAATAAATTATACATATATTTACACATATTAGTTATATAAATATAATAAACAATAACATGATTTTGAGCTTCCAAAATTCAACAAGAAACATGTTTTTAAGTCTTAGTAACCAACTATGTCTCCATAAATGCTCGCAAATGATGAGGGATAAAAATACAGTGATAAAAGGATAAAATACATAGTAACCAACTAGCAAGTGCGGTAATAAAAATCAAATAGAATGAGAACCAAATGCTGAAATGTCTCTGAAACTCTTAAGTGTATGTGATCTCTGATACTGGCCATGAATCTCTAATCGGTAAAGGTCTTCGGCTTCAAGGTCATCACTCTTGAGGCAGAAAAATAAGATACAAATCTTCAAACTCGTCACAAGCCCAATGATCAAGTTCAAGACCCAATCAAGTCACACTTCGGCTTCAAGAAGTCTAAAAAAACATCTCTAGTTCTCGAATCATAATACACCCAAATTCTTCAAAAGAATAACTTGTTAAAAATATGAAACATCCTCAGATAGAGTCTGAATAATAAATAATCTGGATCCGGGAAATATCTAGTGAAGCCAAAATTTTGATCAACATGACCAAAAATTAGTGCCACGTCGCATCACTAAATAAATCATCGTCTTCAGAAGTCTTAAAAATCCAATCTCAAACAATCATAAAATCATATTTGAATGATAACATAATATTCTCTCCCTATTTTTGATAACCGATGACCGGATGTCAAAAATAAATAAATCATTCTGGATGGAGAGTGTCAAATACCAAGGGCTTCACATGCACTCCCAGATGAATGAAGGGTCTCGATAAAACACGAGAATGAGAGTAAAATAAATACTCTCCGGTCATAAGTAGTCGGTTGATTCTGTCGCTGAAAACTGCTCGAACAAATACCAAAGTAACAATAAGAATTTTGCATGAAAAATCTCTGCTTTGCTGAAAAATACTGATGTACCCAAACTGCAGCGCCAGAACTCCTGAAGTCGTCTTCAATAAATAAATTCCATATGCTCAAGATAAAAGTTTCATCAACCGAAGATCAAGAGCGACAAGTGGTAAAAATTCTTCATGAAGCGAAGATTGTGAAACAACTTTGTTGATCAGACGCCGCTGCAGTGCAAACATCGCAAAGAAAAATATGATGTCTGACTGCGCTATAGAGGATAACCGGTCCAAAGACACTGATCCAAGGACTGCTAGTCGATGGACCTTGATTAAAGAGCAATCCTCATGGAAAGAATAAAATTCTTCCAGTATAATAAGCAACAAGTAATCCAATGTGACGATCGAAGCTTGAATAAATCTTCAATAATAATCTCTTTCATAAAGACAATAAATCTAGTCATGTAAAAATTATTCTTTACAAAAGTGCTTCCGATCATGGGTTGGGTTGCGGCAAACTTTGGTATTAAAAAATAATTGGTTTTAAAATAAAATAAAGAAATAAATTGGTTTTAATAAAAAAAGGCTAAGGTATTTGTTGGGTTTCAGCAAAAAAAAGGATAATAAAAAAATTTGCTAAAAAAATTGGTGTTAAAAAAATAAATGAGTGTTAATTAAAAAAATATGGTTGAGAGGGGCTGGTTCAGAGGGGAGCTGAAATGAGAGGGGAGGGGGAGGGAACACGAGGAGGGAGGAGGAAGGAGGTTGAATGCTAAAGGGTGAGGAGGAGAAGGATAACGAGGAGGAGATAACGATGAGGGTTAAGTACCGAGGAGGGGGTACTGGGGAGGGAAGGCTACCGAGGAGTGTTGAGAGGGGATACCGAAGATTGAAGTCTCCGGGTTGAGAAGGGTAAGGGCTGAGGAGTTGATAGGCGAGAAGGGCTAAAAGGAGAGGATGATTAAGTGTAGAGAACCGAGGACTTGTAAGTCTCCGGGTAAGGTAAGGGAAGATAATCGAATACTTGGAGGTCTCAAGGTAAGGGAGGGTCTGTGGGTAGTCGAAGAGTGGTCAGGTTGCGAGTTATGTGAAGAGTAGGAAGGAGTAGCGAGGAGCGGATATTGCGAAGAGTGAGGGTTGTGCTATGCTTCAGTGAGGATTAACATGGAACACGAAAGGGTCATGTCTTCGGTACTAGGTTTGCGGTACGAGGACTGAGAGGGTCTCCGGTCTGTGAGGACCGTAGTGGCCTCGCATGAGAATACCTTCAGTATACTTCAGTGTGGCCTTTAGCTCCTCGGGTAGGGCATTTTTTTGTCAATTTTTGGTCCTCAGTATTGAGCTCCGAGGATGAGAGGGCTGACGACGAAAAGAGCTTTTTTTAATGAAATTTTGATACCGAGGAGGCTATTTCTTCGTGTTTATCAAAGGGAATCTTTCTTAAAGCATATGGTGACGAAATAGAATGTTGGGAAGGGCAAAAGGTGGCAGAAAGTAGGAGATAGAAAGGCAAAAGGTGAGGGGACACCGCATGGGTTAAAGTAAAATGTGGAGTGTGCAGGAGAAATAGGTGAGGAATAAGGTTGCTCATGGTTTTGCCAGGAAGTCAAAGGGCAATGTAATACATGGTGGAGTAAAGGACACATGCTTTGTATAAACAACTTGGCATACGTGCAAGTTACTTTTGAAGGATCTATCAGCAACAATTTAAAGATCAAAGAACTTCATACCTTCTTATGATGAACTCAAAAAAAAATATGCTGATAAAATCTTCAAAAAGAAATCTTCTCCACTCTCTTCAATAAAACCCAAGACATTGTGTCTTCATTCCATAGCAAATGAAAAATGTATGGAGCAAATTCTTCAAATATTTTAGACAACAAATATCTTCTCCCTTTTTCTTCTTCTTCTCCAACAGCTAAATAAAACTTCGTAAACCTGAATTTTTAACAGAAAAAATATTAACGAACAGCAGCAACATTTTTATTTCGAGATAGCTTGAATCAACACTCAAAAATCAGAAACTCATCATTAGAATATCCGGTTGAGAACCCAAAAATTCTTGGTAGAAAATCGAAAAATCATCAAGATAAGATAACCGATCGGGAGTCGTTCCATTAAAATAATCACTTAGATCTTCAATGTACGAGTCTGATACCAATTGTTGTTGCCCATTTTGACGATCGACTTGTGCGGAATAATAAGAACATCTTGATATTTAACGATAAAAATATGAAGAACATGACAGTGATGATTAATCTGATAGTTTTACTAGAAAGAAAGATAAAGTATTACAATGAAGAACACTTGGTGGGAGAAATCCCACCACACTCTCTCTAACTAGAGAACTATATTTTTGTGTACTAACTTAGAAACAATGACCATCCCTCCCTATTTATAGAGAGATACCTTACAATATAATAAAAGGGAAATAAAATAAACTAACTATCACTTATAATTTGTAGAGAATTTCCGTGCTCCAACAATGAGAAAAAAAACATAAAGAATTTGTGAAAAATATAAAAAAAAAGTGAAAAAGATAAAAAGTTCCACAAAAATATAAAGAAATTGCAATAAGAGTGTATTTATACTTTTAGGTCAATTATATAATATAGTAGTTTTCTTTTTAAAGTCATGTCACTTAGAATTTGACAATAACTTTTGAAATGAAAGAGAGTAAATAAAAGGGCATAGTTGGTAGGAGAACCAAAAATGAATGTTGTTTAAAATAAGTGGGAAACATTATTAGAATTGCGAGTATTTAAGGCTTAGGGGGTACTTATGATTATTTAGACACAAATATATGCATTGAGGTGATACATAATTAGTGAGTTCAAGTTGAATTGTTTTGTACTATATTGGTAGGCCATGTTTTGATGTGATGTATTGAAATAAAGTTTTGCTTGGAGACAATCAAGAAAATAGTATGGGGTGTTTGATTTTGCCATATATATATATATATATATATATATATATATATATATATATATATATATATATATATATATATATATATATATATATATATATATATGACCATTGACGGCTAGAAAACCCTTTTGAAGCCTTTGGAGAAGCTAGCTTTGAAGAGATTAATAGCACAATCACGTTTAATTACTCGGTTTGCTTTGTTTTTTATCATGAATTTCTAAGTTTACTTTGTTTTTACTTGTTTTTCTAATGTAGTTATTTTCTAAAAACCCTATCTTTTGTTTAGCGTAGAGAAGCTTTCAACCTATGTGTTGATTTTATGATGTTGGATTTTAATCTAGTTGATTATTAGTAGTGCTTACTTGTTAAAGATTAGATGAACTATCTATCTGGATGTGCTTGAAGCATATGAATTTATAAACCATAAAATTATACGACTAGGATTTTGACAAAAACCCATGGTTAAATAAAAAAGTTCGTAACTTTAATGTGTGATCTTATATGTGAAGAACATTCATATATATATATATATATATATATATATATATATATATATATATATATATATATATATATATATATATAATTGGTGTTTAGTATCATAAATATTAGTTTGTAATTCAAGTCTTGCACAATTCGAACGTAACACTGATTTATATGATTATTTGTTCACTTGATCACTGAGTTAATAATTGTATTAATCAAAAAATTGGTAATTTGACCGTTATTACTTGTCGCTATACGAATCGGTAATCGAAAAGATTAAATCCATTGTACTATCAATAGAATCAACCATAGGTATTAAGCTAATCGAACCTAAACGAAAGTTATCTTTAATTCTTGTCTTCAAAAGCATTTTCTTCTTGTATTTAGTTTGAGTTACTTTTTGTTTTATGATAGTTGCATGCTACTAAGTTTTCTGAACTTGTAAAATCAGCACTAAACCCTCAAATTTTTTTTAATTAGTTATCTATTAGCAGTTATTTTAATCTATAATCATTCTCGTTCCTCAAGTGTTTGATAACTTGTACTTACTGTCTCTATATTCTCAAATGAATATGTACACTTGTCTAATTGTGTATCAATTTTATTGGACAATATGTGCAATATATATATATATATATATATATATATATATATATATATATATATATATATATATATATATATATATATATATATAGGGATGAGTTATATTGAGAACACTAAAAGGTTGAGAAACGCGAGAACAAATGTGGGCCAATCGTTTAATAAGGGTCAAAAATAGGAAAGTACATACTTACGTGAACAGTAAATAGGCAACATAAACATAACATAAACGTATTTAATAACACGTAACAGACGTTTTCCATGATTGAAGCCAGAACGAATGAAGAACGTTAATTGGATAAAAGTTATTGAAACCATATTCGTTATTGCTGCAATCCATAATGCCGACATCAGTCATGTAATCAAAATCTGCAAAATATTACATCAATACTGTTGTCGTCATCTGGAATCAAATTACGATTCGTTGATTGAATTCGGCTGTGATGAAGCACACCGGATGTGGGGATTGTTATGGCGATGAAAGTTACTTCAATTCACTTATCGATATTGTTGATGAAGGTGAAGGTACGTATGCTTGATTTCAGAAATTAGTATTTGAATGTAATCATATAGTGAAACGAAAAAGGTCTGTTAGTTTATGCTAAAACGAAATAGAGCTGTTCAATTCGATGGAATTGATTTATGCTGATGAATTATACAGATGTGAAGTATATGTATATTACCAGTAAAAGCAGTAGCGATTGATTTAGATGTTGTATTGGAATTAGATGTTGTAATATGATAATCATAGATGAATAGGTTGACTAACACTTAGACCCTTATTCAATGATGATTATAAGGTGTTGTAAGTACATATATAATTTACCAGTGAAAAGTATGTACTTGTTATTCCATTAATTTGTGTAATCTTGATTATATATGAATCATTGCTTGAGTTATGTAATTATGTTGTTTTACGTTGAAACATATTTGAATAGGTGTGTAATCACTAATGATTTAATATATTTGTTATGGAATTGTGGGTATCTATAAATCTTGTTGTAGTCACAAATGATTTAATGTAGTTGTAATCAAAATTGAATTATTCAATGATCTCAATGCAACCTCAGATATACATAAATTGAGTTCAAATCAAATCAATTGTTTTCAATCATGAATGAAACAACATCTTGTAGATACCCCTTTTCCATCACAACTACATTAAATCATTTGTGGGTACAATCCTATTCAAATATGTTGCATAGTCTTGTTTATCAGGCAAAACAGTTATGTTTATTTCAATTTTAGACTTTTTATTCCATTAGGTTGCATATTCGTGGTTATATGTGAATCATTGCTTATTTTAAGGGGGTATGTGGTTTTAGGTTGAAACAGTTATGAATAGATGTGAAATCATCAATGATTTATTGTATTTGGGATGGAAGAGGGGGTATTTATAAATGGTATTGTTTCAATCATCATTGAACACAATTGTTGTTTATGGAATTCTATGGGATTATGTTGAAACATTGTTGAATATGGTTGCAATCACAAATGATTTAACGTATTTGTGATTGTACTGGGGTATCTATAAGTGTTAGTGTTTCAATATACAATTTAATTGAATTGAATTCCATTTGTTGTGTATTTGTACTTGTATTGAAATCATTGAAGAATATATGTTGAGACCATCATTAATGTTTGCAGCTATTTATTATGCAACACGGCTTTTTTATGTCATGGAATTTGATATTCAACGGTGGTTGTTAATGTTTAATAAATAATATAACAAAATGGTAGTGTTATAAGGTCAATATTTGATATATTTGTTGTGGTGGAACAGATAATGCTACACAAGAAGTTGAAGGTGGCTACGAAGATACATATGATGAAAATGAGAGTGACAATGAATCAGGTCAAAGTCTTGATGATTGTGATGGTAGTGAAATCTGGTTAGTGTTTAAAAAAAGTATTATTTTTTATAAATATAAGTTATTTGGAACTGTTTGGATCATGTACGGAATCTGATGAAAATGAAAGTGTCAACCATAGCATTCTATATTCACCTGGTGGATCTAATAAGCTGTGGAAACCTAGTGTCGCGAAAGAATTTATGCCTGATGATGAGGTTACATTCGAATCACTAACACATGCAATCAATATGTATAGAAAATATGCAGAACATGCTGGGTTTGATGTTCGGTTGAACACAACTACAAGGTTTCGGCATGACAAATCAATAAAGATAAAGTATGTTGTTTGCAATCGCGCTGGGAAAATACCAGATAGAAGCGTGGATACAATGGATACAAATAATGGTGGAAGGAAACATAGGAATTCAAACTTTATTGTAACGGATTGTAGAGCATTGATAAAGTTTGAACGTCTTAGTGTTGGAACAAGTGAGTTTCAAATTAGAGAGTTTCAAGAGCTGCACAACCACCCTCTTTATACCACAGAAGAGCGCAGACATTAAAAAAAAGCTAGGAAATTAAATTATGCAGACAAGGAGTTTATTATACGCGCAGCAACAGCAAACGTGGGTGCAACAAAGGCGCATAAACTTCGTGCTGCGTTAAAAGGTGGATATGAGTGTGTTGGTCCTGAAGAGAGTGATTACAAAAATTTTAGGAAAAAATAGGGTAACATTATAGGCAACAAGGATGCGCATTGGTAGTGAATAAAATGAATGAGAGGAAAACATTTTATCTAGATTATTCCTTTGAGTATAAATGTGTCGATAGCGTGTTAAATGCTATGTTCTGGGCTGATGAAACAGATAAGGTATTCTACAAGGAGTTTGGAGATATGATATCTTTTGACGCTACCTTTCGAATAAATAACTAAGTGTTATGCTGCGTTTTATTTTGGTTGATGTGTATTCTGGATTAATTTGTTTGTACGATGTCATTAATGATGACAAATATTATTATTTAGGTATGGAATGGTATTTGTCCCTTTTACAGCTATTGATAATCACAAAAGATCTGTTATTGTTGGTGTTGGCCTACTTAGTAATGAGAAAATAGAGTCTTATTGTTGGTTGCTTGAAGCTTTTTTAAAAGCTCATGGAAAAGAACCAACATTGGTGTTAACAGACCAGGATCCAGCGATTCTGCAGGCAGTTGAGGCTGTATTCCCAAACGCAAAGCATAGACTATGTTTATGGCATATAACGAAAAAACTACAGGCGAAGGTAAGTTGATTGGTTATTTGAATTACATCAGGTGAATATGTAATGAGATTTGAATTTTGTTGATGAAAGTACATTTATTTGTTAAAATATATGTGTAATTTGAAGTTTAAAATGGATGTGTATCAGGTTAGTGGGGATGTTTTGAAAAACACGGATTTCAGAAAACGCTTCAACAAACTAGTATGGAATATATATATATATATATATATATATATATATATATATATATATATATATATATATATATATATATATATATATATATGGATCCCATTGAGTTTGAAACATCGTGGAAGTCATTGATGAAGGATCACAATCTGCAAGATAAACAATGGTTTAAAGACATGTATCGTAGGCGGACTTCATGGATACCTGCTTATTTTAAGGACATGCCAATGCATGGACTGATGAAAACAACTTCCAGGTCTGAAAGTGTAAATTCATTCTTTAATAAGTACTCGCAGCATGAGAATTTCCTTTTGTATTTCATGGTGAACTATGACACGGCGATTGGAAAACAACGTAACACGCAACGTCGTCTTGATAATGAAACTAAGAGAACCAGGCATAAATTTGGGATGGGCACAGGATTAGAGCAACATGCAGCAAAAGTGTATACAACTACAGTTTTTGCAGAAGTTCGAAAGGAGATATACAAAGGAGCATGGAATTGTTCAATTGATAGTGTAGAAAATATGAACGGGTGGCAGGTAGTAATGATTACACATTTGGACAAAAGAAGACAAGTGAAAACAAAGTTTAAGGTTAGTTCCTAAAATTCAAATGATTGTAAAAGCATCAGTAATGTTTATACGAATCCAAACAAATAAATATGTTTTTTAAAAAAATGTGTCTAAAGTATGAATTAAAATTTTGATGTAGGTGGAACTGAAGTTGCCAGAAAAGGAAATAAATTGTACATGCGAACTCTTCAAGCGAATGGGTATTTTGTGTCGACATGTGTTTGCAGTTCTGAAGAATAATCACATTGAGGAGATACCCGAGAAATATATTCTACGGAGGTGGAGAAGGGATATTATTTCTAGCCATTTGTTGGTCAGTAAGAATGGGCTTGCTGAAATGGAAGATGAAACTTTTAAATTGTTAACCGAAGCATATAGTAACATGGAGTACTGTCTGGAGTGTCTTCAGAATGATAAGGAAAAATTAGAAGATTTTGTGAAGACAACTCGTGCGATGAGGAGGGTGTTTGAGCAAGATCCGGTTAATACTATTGCGTTTGATGATAGTGATGAAGCTGTGTTTAGGCTATTTGGGGTTAGTATTCCAAAACAAATTGAAGTTAATATCCCACCAGTGATACATAATAAAGGGAGTGGGACTTAGAAATGGATGGTTAGTGCAACGGAGAGGGCAACTGCATCTTCAAAAAGTGGTTCACGAAAGTGCACATGATGCAACTTATATGTGAATCATAATTGGAGGATTTGCAAAGTAAGAATTGCGCGTGATAAATCCAATTGTAGTTAGAATAATTGTTAGTTTACTGATGGTTTTGTTTATCATTAATAATTTGTTGACTTATGTTTGCACATCTGCATTTGGGTTTTTTTAAATTTAATAACATCATTTTGTTTTGTTTGTTGATTTTGTTTTTTGTATCAGAAATTTTTTTGATGCAATGTATTCGAGATAGTATGATGATGATGATGTTTGTGTCGATTGTATACAACCATGGTATTAACGTAGATGGTGATGGGTGTGTTAATTATGTACGTCTATCATGTATGATCATATGTTTTGATGCTTGTAAGATTTGTTTAGTTTTTGTATGTTAGTTTGTAGAATGGTGGAGGTCTGTATGGTTTATTGGAGTAAAATGAAATAGGAAAAGGCTATGCAGGGTACATGTGTATTGATGTGTAAATTGGGTAGGCACATCATTTATGATTGATTATTACAAAATTAAGTGGGGTTGTTACTAATTAAATAAAATTACATAAATTAATATCACACGTGTATCCTGTGATGTCAAAATCTGAAACATTAAGATATCAGTTTCGAGTAACATGTCGAAACAAATTGGGTATGTAATATAGAAGCCAACTATAAAGGGTAAAACTTAACAGTTTCGATTAACAATAACCATAAGAGACATTCATGTAAGATTTAGAAACGACATTTTAATATAATATGAAGACAAAAGGGAGGTACATAATCAAAAAACAAAGTAGTGACAGGTTTGCTTCATTGAGCCATCTACATAATAGAGTAAAAGTAAATAGCATATTATTCTTCCCAGAAGGTAAACAAAAAAGTCTTATTAATCCAACATTCTTTAACCAAATTCGGTCAGCCTGGCATGTATCCTGGTTGCAGCATCCTTCAATAGTTGATTTCGATTAGATACAGTCAGCTTTTGGAATTCTGCTACCTGATGAAGGATTGAATCCTTCAGCAGGTTGTAGTCTGAATTTAATATTTTGCAAAGATAGATGACCCGTAGTCTAGATAATTGGTTTTCCTGTGCAAGCGACTCTGACTTGAATCCAGATTGGAAATCTCTAATGTTTCTACCCATGAACGTCTCCATGTGACGCATAGTAAATATACCACAGTCAGTGGTATTGTTTACTGTTGACCAAGTTAGTTGGGGGATTTGTCTTGGGACATGTGAAAATGCTTCAGCGTTTGGATGGTGAACAGACCGCAAGTATTGAGTCATGTATGAATGCTGGAAATGATATAGGATTATATGTTAAAACAAATTGATTTATATATAAAAAAATGTCAATCTGTATTAGTATATTACAATGATATCTGGTAGAAGACCATATGTGTGTTGGGTGTCGTCATCTCTTTTGATGTTGTCAATGATCCAAAAGGCTGGTTGTTGAAAGTCGAGTACGACAAGGAAAATATGAAAATCACGGACGACTGGCAGGAATAGCTGAAACAAATACCAAGAATATGATTTAAAATAATTTAGTGTTGGTATTGTGAATGCACTCACTAAAGCTTACATCAAGATCTAATAAATTATAAAAAACAATCTGCTTATATGAAAAATAGGTATAGAAGCATACTAATTGCACATCGCGGAGTGTTGCATCAAAATCGTCAATGGATAGGCTCAAATTTTCATAAAAAAATTTCAGACGATCTTCCTCTGTCAACACAGTATTTTCGAGATACAAACTCTGTGAAGAAGATAAATGATGTAATTACAGGGGTAGTTAACAATGTTTGTGAGTAGTGTAATATGAAGATGGAATTGAAGGTGTATTCTGAGAATGTGGAAGTCATGTATGTGCAAAACTTAGGAGATTATATTATGACATTGTTAATGAATGCTAATGATTATTAATATTGTACCGTCAACGTGGTAGTGGCGAATAGTCTGCGAGGAGATATATTGGAACGCAAGTCTTCATCGAAATTTAACAGATGGCTCCAGCAATCTAGTACGTGTCCAAAAAGTTCACATTTGGGGAAGAAGCTTTCCATGTGAAAGCGTTCAGCAGCTACACCAGCACAAGTCCGGAAAAGTTCGTCACTGCATAGAATAACATGTGAAAACTTAGATAATCTTTGTAAATTTTTTTTTTGATCTATCAGTAATGTATAAATTTGTATATACCTTAGATGACCTTGTGTTGAGAAAACCCATTCAGATAGGTCCTTCTGAGCACGTGATATACGTTTAGTTATGTCAACTGGCCGTACAATGAACGGGGAACGTAGTTTAGGGGGCTTATTTCTTGTCCTTAACTCTCTTGCGCGGACAACACCGTAATCACTGTGAATAGGAACAATTGATAATGGAAGAGGGCTTGGACATTGTTCTTTTGGAGTTTTCATGATATCTTTCAGTGGTGAATTGCTAATGATATCAACAAACTCCTGTGTCATCCCGATGCTCCAGTTTGGAAAAGGTGAGTTGTGGAACGATTTAACAGAATTTTCTGCAAATTAACAGGACCTGTTTATTTGTTCTGCGTTGTTTGACCACTATTGGGATAAAGGTCCGACACTGTCTGCATGAGTAGAACTGCCACTTCCATATTTCATGGATTCTTCATTGAGGACAATTCTGATCTTGGCTTGCCATTCGTAGAAATCACAAACCAGAGAATGCCTTTCGATTGCGTCTACAAGTTTTGAGTGTAACAAATGATTATCCTCAACTAGCTTGTTGAACATACTTTCAATGGTGGAAAGGTATTCCTGAAAACATTATGAGTTTTTAGTAATATGTGGTAAATATGAAAAAATGATGCGGAAATTTTCTAACCTCAACTGATCCATTTGCCGAGTTGACATTTTCGGCATTGTCATCGTGTGGTATGTAAGGATCCTGAAGTTCACCAGAACCAATTCCACCATTTCTGATTTCATACTCCTCACGTAAGCGCATGGTTTCCACATCCCAGAAACATATAGCAGGTCTTCCACGATCAATCGTAACCGCATCACATGAAACATGCTCCAGATATATAAGCTTATATGTTTAAAAAAAAGATGAGTAAATCGTTAGTGATCAAGGAGTAGTGAATAAGTCATTAAGGATGTAATATTGTAATCATAGATGACTAAGACAATAATAAATAAGTATAATTAATGTAGTAAGTTAGGTTGTAGGATAGGTACCGTCAATAGGACAATAGGGCCAACATAGTAAGATGTATCACTCGTAGAATTCCATGCATGTTTTGTATTTTTCAAACACTCTAACACGTATCAACACCAATCTATGTCGCTTAAGTCTAAATCCTCTGAAACCCTTGAAAGCATTGATACATCACATGTGCCCATGCTCTTGGATTGTCCAAGGGTGTTACAAATGAGAACCAAAAAATTGACTTTAAACAATACCCAACATCTTTTAATCTCTTAATCGCCCTTTGTACGCCTTTGGGCCTAATATCATTTTCTGACTTGAACTGTGCAGACCACAAATCAACAGTTTTGTCTTCAGCGGGTCTGAACTTTAGTGAATTGATATTGATATTTCCCAGAGGGAGACCCAACATGTCATGTATCAATTGCCTAATGATTGGTATCTCACCCCGCTCGACATTCGGTACCATGCGTTCAGGGTCAAAGTTGTTGACCGCTTAGTACCCAATTCGTGATGCCGACCCATCTACTTTTATATTTAAAAGGGGACCAAATCCAATGGATGATAAATACTCCTTCTGTCCATTCGTTAGATCGTGCATTGTGGAGAATAATATTTTTGGTGACGTACGAATATGTATTCGCCTTGGTTGTGTTGGAATACCCACATGAACTCCCTTCTTTGATTTTATGTTCTCCAGTTTCTTGACTTTAACTATTGCCTTAATTGCTTGAGGGTTGGCCACATATGCTCTAGCTTTCTTTTCCTGATGTTGCACAACTTTGGCTGTTACAAGTGGAGGTGATTTCCTCTTATTTTGGCTGATGAATGGGTTTGGGTCTTCAAAATCTGATTCATCATGTGATGGCTGCTGTTTCTCTTTAGACGTAAACAACATTTTTCTAATATCTGTGTATTTTTTGGTGGAAAATACAATACAACAGTCAAACAACAGTAAATAAAATGATTGAATTATACTAGCAATTTAAAAAAGACAGAGTTAATGAGCTACCTGATTTTGTATAATCATGCACAGGTGAATGGGGATTGGAATCTGGATCAAATTTCTGGTTTGAACGATTTCCATGAAGCACTTCAACAGAAACACTATGTCCGGAATGTTGACCTTGTATTGATAGTGAGGCATAATCAAAAAACATGAAGAATACGCTTTTTAGTGTGATAACTAATTCAAAATAAAATATACCTTCTTTCTGAATTGGTTTGACAGTTGAAACAGGTTTGGATTTTGACCTTTGAGTCATAACTCCAGCTTTAGCAATGGTTGGGATGGGGGTAATCCTGATAGAATCAGATGCATCTACATCGATATCTATTATTATTGGGTTTGAGGGATCATTCTTGTATTTCATTAGTGAGTATGTGTTTTTGATACGCTCACTCTTCATGCGTCCTATTGTAGTTCATACATGATAACAAAATTATAAGTCTAATCTTACTGTTAACTACCCCAACAAACATAATGCAAATTGACACATATGAATAAAACAAAAATAACATAGATTTATATGGAATCTAGGGTGAATAAATGTAGGGCAAACGATTTAACATGTAACACATAAGCATGATATTAGGGCAAATAATAGCATACATGATAACAAAGACATAAGGCTAATCTTACTGTTAACTACACAAATTAACATAATGCAAATTGAAACATTTTAATAAAACATAAATAATGCACATGTAAATGGAATCTATGGTTAATCAATATAATTCAAGCACTTTAGCAGCTAACACATAAGTGTGGGATAAGGGCTAATAAGACCCGTGTCAATATTTACCTAATCAAACCATCTGCATTCTAAACTCATCTGAATTGATGAGTTGTAGTTGAATTTAACAACAATTTCATGCCAGTAACATCATTCATGCTTTTGCAAATCGAATAATTTGATTAAAAAAAAGCTAACAGTGAACATATAGAGGAGAAAATAGGTCATAAATCTTCCATGAACCGTTTGACCAAATCAAAAGCATACATTGCAAACTCATATAAAAAATTGTATAGAAAGTATACAAAATCGAGCTACATGATTAAAAAAAGGAAAAAGAAAATGTAAACATTGAACGTGAAAGGAACTTACCTCTTGTGCGATTCCCGACTGCATACACTCCTTCAAATTCGACCTCCATAAACTTTTATATCGACAATCTTCAACGACAATACGCAAGTAATCTTGAAGAATCCCAATGTTCAAGCTTCACATCGCGTCGCATATCATCGAATCGCAAAAAACACAGGATTATTGATAGGTAATGTGAAGTAAACTAATGTAGATGGATCCCCCAATTCCAGCTTAAAGATTCTTGCAAATCATCGGAGAATCAAAAAAAGCCAAAACTTGAAACTGTATTGTAACTCGGATGAAGGAGGTAAGACGGATTTTTTGGGGATGAAGAAGGTAGGTACGATTAATTGGGATATGTGTTATCATTCTAATTAAAAGTAACAGATACCCTAATTTAATATTGCATAAATAAGAAATACCCTAATTTAATATTGCATGAATTAAGGGAATAAACGTATTTTAACCTTTTACACTTTAAGGACATAATTTTGAAAAATTAACAAAAATGGACTGTTCTCGCGTTCTCAACCTTTTATGTGTTCTCAATATAACTTACCTCTATATATATATATATATATATATATATATATATATATATATATATATATATATATATATGTATATATATATATATATATATATATATATATATATATATATATATATATATATATATATATATATCTTCTTAAACATTAAGTTTTTGGCGCCGTTGTCGGGGAACTATTTAATTTTAGTTAATATTATCTGTCATTAGTCATCGATCCTTTTGGTGGGGTAAAATCCACAAAAAGTTAAATTTCTGTTTTCTGTTTCCAGGTTCCACGTCGTGAAAACTACATCGTCATTTTTTTTATGTTTTGTTCATTTTACGCGTTTATTTCTTGTTTCTTAAGTTTGTACATGACTAGAGGATCATCGACCTCTAGAGTGCCTGCATTTAGCGATCCAGATTTCGAATTTCCTAGACAAAAGAAAGAGAAGAAGATCGACAAAATCAATTCAAAATCAAGTTTCAAATCCGACATGATCCCGTCGTTCAAAAGAACACCAGACAAGAAAAAAAATGGGTACGATCTAAAAACTGAGAGAAAAAGAGAGTTCGAAAGCAAAGCTAATGATATGAGTGATATTATGACCATATCAATGGAGGAGTACAACCGACGTATTGAGATGATGATGTCTACTCAAAATTCTAGCCGCGACAAACTTTGAGTTTAAGGGACACATACTCAAGATGCTCAAGGACATACAGTTCGTTGGAAAGGACCACGAGGATGCCTATAAGCACATCGATGAGGTGCTACAGATTCCAAATTACTTCAACTTTCCAAATGTGACAAAAGATGCATTTATTTTATGACTACTTCTAGTGACACTCAAAGGCACGAAAAAAGATTGCTTGAAATCACTTCCACCCTGAGCAATCACAACATGAGCTAACCTTCAAACCGAAGCGATCCAACAATTTATCCCTTCTTCGAAGATAGCAAAGCTTAAGAAGAACATCGGTAACTTCTAACAACTCGATGGGGAGTCGCTATACGAGGCATGGCAACACTACAAAGGATTGTTATGAAATTTCCCACAACATTGTCTAAATATGCAACAAGAAATTTCTACCTTCTAGAATGGAGTTAATGCTTGCATGAGACAACTCTTGGACTTATAAGGAACGATGATGAAGAAAGATTCTACTACTATTAAGGCAATAACAGAGAAATCTGCAAAACGTTTGCGAGGTTTTCATAATTCGAGGGATGATGTCACAAGAAGTAAGGGAAATGAAGATGAAGCATCGAATAATTTGGCATTCATAATCGCAAAACTCGACACAATGGACCGGAGAATTACAAAAATGGGTCAATCTATACACACAATTCAATTAGGGTGCGAAAATTGTAGCGCTCCACATTTTATTAAAGATTGTTAATTGGATGAGAATGGGAACCGAAAAGCTCAAGCTTGCTAGTCAAGTGGAGATAAGTATGACGAGGATTGGAGGAAGCCTAAAAAGGAGTGGAAACCAAACAGTGAGTACAAGAGAGAAAAGGAAGAGAAGTTTAGACAACAAGGTTAAGGATTCTACCAAAAGGAGCAATCGGCTCCCGACAAGAATACCGATTTCGAGTCAATGTTAGCCCGATTTGCAGTAGCTTCAGAGAATAGACATGACACAATTGATGCTACTTAGAATTTAGCAAGCCTCGGTTCTCAATATCGAGTAACAAGTAGGGAAACTCTCAAGATTAGTCCACGAACATCTAAGGGGAACACTTCCTAGCAGCACAGAGTCTAATCTAAAGGTACACATCAAAGCGGTGACAACTAGAAGTGGTAAAGTTATTGTTCCTTTAATTGCTTTAACTAACGATGAGTCATATAATGTGCACACACTGGAGGAAGAAAATCCAGGAAAAGACTATGTGCAGGTTCCACGGCATGGAGAGCTAACTTCCACGGCATGGGCTTCTAAAAATTCTGATGAACAACCTCCTGTTAAAACATACAAACCACTATTCCGTACCCGACTCATGCAAAGCAAGACAAGAAAGTTGAAGATTATATGAAGTTCCTCAAGCACATCAAATCGCTTCAAATCAGTATTCCTTTCGTTGAATTCGTTGCTTAAATGCCCAAATACGCAAAGTTCTTGAAAGATTTACTCACGAACCGGAAGAAATTTGAGGAAGCTTCAAGTTTCATGCTTAACGGGAATTGTTCAGCTGTTATGCTACATAAAGTACCAAAGAAGATGAGAGATTTAGGTAGCTTGACACTTTTGTGTCAATTCAGGAATCTTGAGACAAGTCACGCACTTGCCGATTCTGGAGAAAGTGTGAATCTTATTCCTACTCATTCCACAAGAAGCTAAATCTCGTGGAGTCGATACTGAGCCGAATGATGATCCACCTAGATGATAAAAATATCACATTCCTATTAGGTATTGTAGATGATCTTTTACTTAAATCTGAAAAATTTGTGTTTCCCACCGATTCGGTAGTACTCGATATGGAAGAAGACAACCAAGTGCCAATAATTCTCGGGAGACCATTCCTTATCACAACATGAGCCTCAGTTGATGTACGAGAGTCAAATTTAACACTATGAGTTGGAGATGACACAATTATGTTTAGAGTTAATCAAGCAATGAAGCACTCAAAGATTAGTGATGATGTAGTTTTCTCGATTAACATTTTCGATACATTTATAGAGAGTGAGATCAAAGAAAGGAATGAGGACAAGTCAGATGGATTCATGACATTGAAAGGGGGAGATTCTAATGCTGAAAATGAACTCGAAGAGCTGGAACAACTACTAGAAGAGAGCGAATACGAGTAGCTAAAAAAATCAAAACTCCCAGTTCCCACGGTGAAGCGATATACATGTCGTGGCGTGGACCGCTGCAAAAACACGATCTGCAGATTTTGAAAAACCTCCATTGTGTGGTACATCTTCCTGCCGTGGTTACTGAAGAAAATCTAAAAATTATATTGAAGCCATTGTCGGAGCATTTAGAATACGCCTTCTTGGAAAAGAAATAATAGAAACCGGTCATCATTTGAGTCGATCTTGCACCTACACAAAAGGAAAGTTTAGTTGAAGTTTTGAAGAAATGCAAGAATGCAATCGCATGGAGGATAACTGACATCAAGGTCATAAGCACTTATTATTTCTCTCAAAAGATCATCATGGAAGAAGATGCAAAGTTGCTTGTGCAACACCAAGGAATATGGAACCCGAAGATGCAAAATGTAGTGAAGAAAAAATTGGTAAAGTTGATGGATGTGGGAATTATATATTCCATATATGATAGTCCATGGGTGAGCCCGATAGACTTAGTGCCAAAGAAGGGAGGAATAACAGTAGTGATGAACGACAAGAACGAGCTGCGTCCTACTAGGACAGTAACCAGTTGGATGGTGTGCATCGATTATCCCAAGGTAAATGATTCCACTTGGAAAGACCATTTTCCTTTACCTTTTATTGATCAAATTCTTGAACGCTTATCTGGTCATCATTTATATTGTTTCTTATATGGGTTTTCAAAAAACTTCCAAATTTCGATCGATCTGAAAGACCAAGAGAATACGACATTCACATGTCCCTACGAGAGATTTTCCTACCATAGTATGCCTTTCGGGTTATGCAATGCCCCTTCCACTTTTCAAACATGCATGACCGCCATCTTTCACGACATGGTGGAAAAGTTAATGGAAATTTTCATGGACGAATTCTCAGTTTTTGGTTGTTCTTTTGAAAATTGTTTATCTAACCTTGATGTTATGCTTGCTAGGTCAACTTGGTCTTCAAATTGGGAAAAATGTCACTTCATGGATAAACATGGAATTGTGTTAGGACACAAACTTTCCTAAGCGGGGATAGAGGTGGACTGGGCAAAAGTTGACATAATTTGTAAATTGTTACCTCCAACTAACAAAGGGTTGAAAACCATTTTCAACCAATATTCTACGCTAGAAAAACACTCAATTTCGATCAATAGAATTACACAACGACGAAAAAAGAATTATTAGTCGTTGTTTATGTTTTTGTGAAGCCAAGATTTATTCCATGAGTGCTTTTACTACAAGAATTTAACATCGAGATCAAGAACAATAAAGGATTGGAAAATGTGGCGGCCGATCATCTCTTAATATTGAAAACCTAGAACTTGAAGTATTAAAAGAGGAAAGGATCGACAAAATTTTTATCGATGAGTATTTACTGGTCATAGCAGGAGAAGAACCTTGGTTTGCAGACATCGTGAACTTTCTAGTGAGCAACTATCTTTTGAAAGGGCTAACCCATCAACAAAAGAAGAAATCCTTTTCCAACATCAAGTATTATTTTTGGGACGGTCCATACTTATTCTGGAGTTGTACCGTCAACATTATTAGGAGGTGCGTTTTTGGAAGAGAGGCAAGGGACATCTTACAACATTGCCATAGTGAACCAACCGGAGGGAATCATGGAGCTCAATACACAAAAAAGAAGGTGTTTGATGCAAGATTCTATTGGCTTATAATTTTCAAAGACGCGACTATATTCGACAAGGCATGCAACTTATGCCAACGATCATGTAACATATCTTATCGCAATGAGATAACCCAAAATAGCATCCAAGTTTTATGATTGTTCGATATATGGGCATCAACTTTATGGCACCATTTTTGTCTTCAAGAGGTAACAAGTACATATTAGTAGCGGTCGATTACACGTTGAAGTGGGAAAAAGCGCAAGCTTTACCTAATAATGACGCACATGTTGTCGCTAGATTTCTAAAAAGTTTATTTTCTCTTTTTGGTTTGCCTAGAGCTTTAATAAGTGATAGGGGTACCCAATTTTGTATTGAAGAACTTGCTAAGGTCTTACAAAAATATGGTGTACTATACACTATAGGTTCGTGACACCTTACCACCCTCAAACAAGGGGTAAACCAAAGTTACAAATCAAGCATTAAAATGAATTTTATAGAGGTCGGTAGGAAGTAACAAAAAGAATGGTCTGAGAAGCTAGATGATGCATCGTGGTCATTTCATATCACTTTTGAAACATCTATTGGTACTACACCATATATGTTGATTTTTGGTAAAAGTTGTCATCTTCCGGTTGAAATTGAACACAAGGCATTAGGGGACCTTAAAAGAACTATGGACATTACGTACTAACCGATTAATGCAGACGTATGCCTTGGAAGAATTAAGGAACGATTAATATAATAATTCTCTTATTTATAAAGACAAAAACAAGAAATGGAATGACGCAAAATTACAAGGAAACAAAGACTTCGAAGCGAATCAAAATTCTTACCTTTTTAACTCTAGAGTGAAGCTTTTTCCGGGAAAATTGAAGACCTGGTGGTATGCACCATTTATAGTCAAAGACGCATTCCCTCATGGAGCTATTGAGCTAATCAATGAATATGGAACAACATTTGAGGTCAACAAGCATCGAGTTAAAAACTACAAAGAAGGGATGCCAAAAGAGGATAAAGAAGGGTAAGACGTGATCCTCGGGGCAGCCACTACATCATAGAGCGGGAAGGAGTCCAACACAAGACTCCTAAAAAAGAAGCAATTTCGGGAGGAAACCCGCAGTTTGGTTTATGACTTTCTTTCCTTTTAATTTTTTAATTTTCGTTTAAATTTATTTCTTTTTCGTGGTTTTTCGCTCGTCTAAGTTTTGTCTAAAGATGCTTCCTGTGAGCGAAACCAACCAACAAAGTGTGCGAGTGTGATGAATGAGGCATTTAAAAAAAAATAGTCCTACTTACCACGATATGGATGAGTAGTTCCCAAGACATGGAGAGTAACTGATTCGTGGAATCGCGAATAGGAAAAATGCCACAACGTGGAAATTAAATTTTCCACGGCATGTAGATTCACAGATGGTAGAATTTTATAAGCTTGAAAGATCAAATCAGTTTTTTCTTTTCCCCTCTACATCATCATACACAGTGTATTCGCTCCCTCGAGGTTGTTCTTCAATTTCCTCCATTTTCATCGATTTTTCAGTTTAATCTTCATCAAAGGTAAGGGATTTTTACTTTAATCTACTTAATATTGTATAAAAATAGTAGATTGCAACTTCTTTTGGCCGATTTTTGTCATGTTAGGGGTGCAATTTTTTTTTAGAGTTTTAGGGTTTGTCGATTTAGGACTCGTTTATGGATTATTTTTTGCGTTTTTGGTGCTTATTTATTTGAGACATTAGGTATGAACAAATCCTTGTGATTTGAATGAACTTAAATATGAAGAAACAAGACCGATTTTTCGAATTATACTTCAGCCATGACGTGGATGAGCAGTTCCCACGCCGTGCAAATTAGGCAGCACTTCGAAAATTTTCTTTTGTTTTATGACTCGTTTAGGATGTTTGGATGTTTTTGTTCGTTTATTTTTCCAGGTATGCCACCCAAGATACATCCATGACAGAAGGCACCACCCCAAGCTCATCAAGAAGAACAAACAATCCTCCACATTTTCATTGGTACCAATAGCCCGAGAATATTGATTCAACTACACTTCTCCAGTGGAGAAATTGCTATGGACGGCTACATACTTAACAAATTTCTTTAACCCCAAGTATAAAATGGGATTGGATTGTGGAAATGGGACTTGCTGCTCAAGTTTAAGAATAGTTTTAAAAAGTTTACATGGTTGGCGTCGATTGTTTCGACTTCATGAATCCATGTACAAGGAGCTTTATGTGGAGTTTTTTTCCACATTTCATTTTAAAATGTTGGAGGATGTGAATGGCCAGACAAATTTATCTTTCCAACTTGGTAGGATGAGCCGACAATACAATCTAGTGGAGTTACTTGGAGGCTTGACCTCTACAATCATTTCAATGCGATCACCCAAAATTTCACAAACTTTCTAAATGCAAGTCATCGAGAGTTTCCACAAAATATGGTGGATTTTTAGTAGTGGGCCATAATAGGCAACATGATTTACACACCTGCCGAAGCTCTGGAGAGTAAGATACGGTCCCCAATTTTTAGATTCATCCATAGGCTCATCACCTTCACAATTAATCAGAAGAAGGGATGAGACCGGATCCCAAATCTGTTTTTGTTTTTCATTTGGTGCATTCTCACCCTAAATGTGTTTTGTACTTCCTTATGTTGTGGCCAACTTTCTTTCCGATAGAGCAGTGAAGGGGTGAGAAGGAGCTCCAATTTTGGTGGGATGTTGGTGAGAAAATTGGGTCGTTCTTACGAAGTGTTGGAGCAGCCTGTTCCTATGATGCTCGTGAGGATCGATGGGCGTCCAATGCATCCTCGTTGGTTTAGAGATGCTAGAATTATGAGCAACTTGGGAGGAGGAAACTACTCGGAGATGTAGTTGGAACTAGCGGGACTCGTCAGTCGGATGATGACGAGTGATTTATCCTTTTTATTTTTTTTTCTCTTTTATTTGTGTAATTTTTTTAAAACTACTTTATTTTGTTTAGTTTGTTTACGATTTTGGTAATTTGTTCTGTTTTGGATTATGTTTGGATTATTTCCTTATATTGCTTGTGTTTATGATTTTGAACTCGCAGAAAGTAGTACGCTGGCAGTAAGTTTAGCGATTAGGACGAGAGGTTTTGATACAAATACCGAGATACATGACGAGATTCATATGAGGGGTGTGTCTTTATTAACTGAGATGAATTTTGAATGAAATTATTGGTTCTACAACCCATATTATGGAGAATTACGTTTCAAACAGAAAAGAATTGTGTCATCCCAACACTAATTTCTATTATCCTAAGCACCAGTAATCAGACATTTTTTTACAAAGTTCCAATATCCACGACGTGGCCATTATTATGTCACGATGTGGATATGTCAAAATTCGCGATCTAGATTCAGAAGAAGATGGGTGTGGCCATTACAATACCACAACGTGGAAATGTTTAAGACATAATTTGAGTATTTGGGTCACCATATCCTAAAGTCTGTTCTTTTGGTGCATTATTTGGTCATTCTTGTAGTAGTTTAGAGGTCGTTTTCCAGCTTATACATGAGATGTCAACGACCACACTAAGTTCAAATTTGATCTCGCCACTTCTATACCAGCGGACAGTTCCTTTTTCTCCCTTTTAGCTTTTATGTTCTTTATCTTTGTCATTCATACAGTGGGGACATTGTATGACCTAGGTGTGGGGTAGGGGTCGAATAAGGAAACAATAAACCTTGATTTAAAAAGTTGTAGAAATTGAAAAAGTTGCACAAATTGCACAAGTAATCTTTTTTTTGTCTAGATTGATAAATTAAAAAAAACAGACTTGAAAAAATAATCTTGCTTAGTAAATCTAGAAAAATAAAAAATTTGATATTATTGTGTTAGGACTAAAGTTACTTGTGTCATGTGAAATGATTTGATGCGAACTCTAAAGTTTAATGGAACCAATATATTTTAGTATATTTGTGACTTACCTATCCTAGTGAAATCATGAGACAAAAAAACAACATTGTGTAGTTAGAAGGACATTATTTTTTTTGGATTAGATATATGTTTAGACCCTATAAAAAGCCTATCTGTCAACGATTTATCTCCTGTGTCTTAAGTTAAAATAGAGAGAGTCAAGTTTCCTAGTTTGTGTGTTTAATTTATGCACTTTAAGATTATATATTAAATAAGTAACAATTCAGGAGCGGAGTCAATCTGTGACCTTTAAAACTCGACCAGTAAACCCTCGAGATATTAAAATTTTCGTCCACCTTGTAGTACATTAACGTGGATCGGACGGAGAAGAATTATGTAATATGGTTTTCATCAAAAGTCATGGACTCCATTAGTAGCATTTGAGATTCTGAGTACTTTAATGTATCTCCTAGAGAGCTTGAAAATTTATTATTAGTGAATTAATTTAAATTTGTTTGTTTCCTTATATATGGAAGTTGACAAATAAAAAAGTTTTGAAAAAAAAAAGGAAAATTTGTGGAAAATATAAAAAAGTGAAAAAGAGAAAATGTTGCAAAAAAAGATTTTTGCAATAAAGTTTCGTTATATATATATATATATATATATATGTATATATATATATATATATATAATTTTTTTTTCGTATCTCTTGGAAGCTTGTTAATAACTTTTAAAACAAAGGGGGTAATAAAAGGGTATAAATTAAAGGAATGCGAAAATGAATGCTGTTCAAAAAGGGTGAGAAGCGTTTATGGGGATTGTGAGTATTTAAGATTGAAAAGTGCTTAGAATTTCGTAGTCACAAATATATGCGTGAGAGGTAATTTGGGAGTTCAAGTTGAATTCTTTATGTGATGATGGCGACGAAGGTTTTGATGTGATGATATAAATATAAATCAAGTTTGCTTGTGGACAATCAAAAGATAAGTGTGAGGTATTTTCATATTGCTATGTTTACTCATTTCTTTTGTGCAATATCTTAGTATTTTTAGCTACATTTTTTATTATTTTAAGGTAAAAAGTGATTATAATATTAAATTTTTTTTTTGTATCCGCGAAGACATGCTCCGGAGCAAAAGGAATAAAATGTGATGTTGGAGCGGGATTGCTGGATTCAGTAAAAAAAAGTCAAAAGCTGACGATTCTGAAGGCATCACGGCGTAGACATATGTACGCCACGGCGTGGTGGATTGTTTTTGCCGGTCTGAATCTGTCAGAAGGATCGTTAAGGGAAGACATGGAGGGCACACGTAGAAGACGTTTCCATGGTTTGGATGCTTATTCGCCATGACGTGGAAGCTATTTTTGGAAACTATAAATAGATCATCTTTGCCTCTTAAGCTAATCTATGCAACATGTTTCTCTCGACCATTAACGACCAGAGAACCCTTTTTGAAGCGTTTGGAGATGAGAATTCTTAGAGAAGCTAGTTTTGATGAAATTGATAGCACAATCACGTTTAATTACTCAGTTTTCCTTGTTTTAATCATGAAGTTCAAAGTTCACTTTGTTTTTACTTGTTTTTTTGCTGTAGTGATGGGCTAAAACCCTAGCTTTCATTTAGGGTCGAGAAGCTTTGAACCTATGTGTTGATTTTATGATTTTGGATTTTAATCTAGTTGATTATTAGTTATGCTTCATTATTAAAGATCCTTATGTGTTGAAGTTGCAATCTTTTTTGTTTAATGTTGAGTCTTATTAGGATTAGAAGAGTCATCTATCTTTATGTGCTTGAGTCATATGAATTTATAAACCATAAAATTGTATGACTATGGTTTTGACCAGACACCTAGTGTTAAATATAAAAGTTGGTAACTTTAATGTGTGAGCTTATATGTGAAGAACATTCGTATATATAACTGGTGTTTACTAACATAAATATTAGTTTATAACTCAAGTCTTGCATAATTCAAATGTAAAACTAATTTATATGATTATTTGCTCAGTTGATCACTGACTTAATAACTGTATTTAATCAAAGGATTGATAATTTGCCCATTATTACTTGTCCCTCTAGGAATCGGTAATCAAAAAAATTAAATCCATTGTATTATCAATAGAATCAACCATATGGAATAAGCTAATCGGACTTAAAAGGAAGTTCTCTTTAGTTCTTGTCTTCACAACCATTTTCCGAATGTCTTTAGACCGAGTTACTTTTAGTTTTATGATATTTGTATGGTATTAAGTTTTCTAAACTTGCAAAATCAGAACAAACTCTCAATTTGCTGATTTAATTAGTTACCTTTTAGCACATATTTTAATCTATAATCATTCCCCTTTCCCGAGTGTTCGATAACCCTTACCAACCATCTCTTTATTATCAAAGGAAATATTGGGTTTTAGGTACTATAACACTCCTATGGTGCACATACAACCCTAATGCTTTGGATCTAAGTTTTCTTTAGTTATACATGCAATTTTCATTTTCCAAAGCATTAAGCCTAACTAGCATACAACTTAGATATTTGAATCATAAAATAAGTCAGAAGAATACCTCTTTGTTGCAGCTTGTAGAACTTGTGTCACACCCCAAAACCGGAACGGCGGAAACGTTCTGGGGTGGAGGACGTCATGTTTAGTATAACATCCATTGTATAATAGCAATCATAGTAACACAACCATTTCAGTGAATACATATATGAAAAATGTTTACATCTGTTTAAACCTTCTTTGGAATACATCAAAAATGTATGAAAAATAATAAGACATGACTCTTGATGCTCCAGCTTCTCAAAAATCCAGGAGGTACCTGTCTACTGATTTCCTGAGAATATAAGCAGTTTTGAAAGTGTATCAGCATAAAGCCGGTGAGTTCATAAGCGATACTTTGAAATGAAAGCTTGTTGATGACTTTGTAAAAATGTTCGCATGTTTCCAAGAAAATCCAATATTTTCTTTAATGGAGGTAGTGTTATTAGTTCTGTGTAAAACTATGAATATTCATTTCTGAAAACTTTTGTGGCATGTGAAAACACTAGTTTGTATGACTAGTTAAAACTAATCATAATATATATGTATTTTGTATGGAAATCATTGTATAATCGGTTCCGTTTGAAAACCCTGGCTATCACCAGTATGCGTAGTATGTTTTATTACTTAAAATAAAAACCATGTAATGAAATCCCTGGAATCCTCCAGTTGTAGTGTGTTGTAGTTCTATTAGTAAAAATAAAACTATTGAAGCATGAACACCCGTAAACCAAAGTAATTTATGCATATTGTGAGTCGTATAACCATGCTTGATATGACCTAGTGACCTTTTCAACGTTCTTCAGGTGTTGGTTAAATGACATATATCACCCCAGGCATGCCTGCCTAACTATAGCTAGCAGTTCAGGTGTGGGGTTGTCAATCCCAAATAGATCTATTCACAAATCTCACGCTCTCCCTCCAGGAGACTATGGTTATACTATGATAGGATTTAGCCTTGTGCACCTAAGGGTACCGTTTTGAAGTAGTGCCTCACAATGTTGTACAACCTAGTTTACATGTAGTTTTGTAGTGTTATACTGTGGTGAAATCCGTATGTATACTGTATGTAGTGACAATTATACTTAAATAATTATGAAATGCCATGCTCATGTAGTGATGTATACCATAAACTAAATCTGCCATAGTTTATATGCTTAGTAGTGAACAATCTCTGCACTTGTAAGAGTTACGTTTAGAAAATCCCTAACTATACCTATTATAGTTTGTGTGTATGAATATGTATTCACTTGTATGAATTCCCAAACTATACCTATTATAGTTTGTATGTATAGTGTAGTTGATGTGAATATTGAATCTGAAAAAAAACTATGCAATCTTTGTTGTAAGTTGAAAGTGTCCCTTATGCTCAACATGGTACAAAAGGGATAAGATATGAGAATTGCATGAGTTTTATACTTATTAAAAACCCTTTGTATTAGTTCACAAAAGCATATTTGTGTGGCTTGTATCCCCCCTGAAAACGTTTTAAAAACCAGTAAAAGCGTAGGGGTATGAACTCACCTTGAGTGAATGGTTTGCAGGAAAGACCGGTATGGGATGCTGAGGGTCAAGTGAAGCTTTGAATACAATTGGATCCTAATTATCATGTAATAACACATATATGATTTAAATTAGGGTAATTCACGACTATACATGATAGAAAACCACTCTACGAACTTGGAAACACTTGGACAAAGTGCTAAAATCACATATGATTGAGTGAGGGAGGTGTACGGCCACCCTAGGGGTGTGTACGGCCATGGGTGTGTGGCCCATGAGGTGTGCGGCCGTACACTCATGATGGAATGTGTCTTTGAGGTGTTTTCCAAGGTTTATACTAGCATCCATGAAGTGCTCAAGGTTCATGCTTAGTTGTAGTGAAAGTTTAAGGTCAATAAGTATCATGGAAGCGGGTTTGCGGTCCCATTGAGGTGTGTGCGGCTGTACATAGGGGTGTGCGGCTGTACACTCCTCATGGTTGAGTCCAAGATGTTTACTTTAAGGTGCAACAAGGCTTGGGTCATGTCCAACTAGAAGATGGGGGGACAAACTCTCACTTTGGAGAGTCTTTTAGGAGTGTACGACTGACCTTATGAGGCTGTACGACCGTACTCTTTCAAAACATGGAGAACATGACGAATCTTGTAGAATCAAGGCGTAGATAGAGTGATCTTTCAAGGATAACAAGTTAGAGGATGGATTACTCACGCACTTGAAGCTTTGGAGGGTTCACTGTTGAAGAACTTGAGAGAAAGATGTAGGTGTGCGGCCAAGGAGAGAAAGGAATGAAGGAAGGATGTCTACCCCTATATATAAGGGTGTGTGTGCGGCCAATAGGGGGTGTACATGTTGGGTTTTGAGCATTCTAAGACTTCCTAAGTGTACATGCAACCCTAATAAACCTTGGATCTATGTTTGTCTAAAATACATGCAAAATTTGTTTTCCAAGGTTTATAACTTATCTAGCATGGCATTGGGAACTTTTAAACATAAAAGAACCAGATGAATTACATACCTTTGTTTGTGAATTGATTCCTTAGGAGTGTGAGAGCCAAGAACCAATAATGTGAATGCCTCAAATGGAAATCACAAATCACCACAAACTTGGAAAACTTATGAGAGAGTATATCTATGCTCTAGAAATCGGCCACCTTTCTTCACACACACTTGGGTGTCATTTCATGCATCACAAGCTTGTTTATATAGTGCACATGATTAGGGTAAACCCTAATAACCCATGTCTTTTCCTTTCCAAGGATCCATGGGTTAAGAGCTCCATGGATCATCCATGGACTCCCATATAAGCTTAGCCCATTACCATAATGAGTGTTAGCCCGCACTATATAAATATAATAGTGTCACACCCCCAAACCAAGGATGACGGAAATGTCTGGGGGTGGAGGACTTCATGTATAGTATCATAACAACAATTGTAATAGTAATTCAAGCAAACACAACCAACATATATATAATTGAAAAAGTTACATCATTGTATGAATTACATGTTTACGAATCAATTACAATATGTTGACAAAATATGAAATAGTAGACGCCTTAGCGTCCCATCCTCAAAAGCACTTGGTTACCTGTTTAATGATTTCCTGAGAATACAAGTTGTTTGAAAAAGTGTCAACACAAAGGTTGGTGAGTTCATAAGCTTTTGTTTGGTATTATTAAAAGCCTTTCGTTTGTAAAAGTAGTATTTGTTTTAGAAAAATACAATATTTTCCTTAAAAGGTATATGTAGTCTTAAATTCAAAGATCGAAATGTATAAGTAACTTTTCTTACTTATAATAAATAATGTAAGTTTAAATCGACATAAACTCGTTTAATTTTTAATGAAGTTCCCGTAAATTCCAATGTTTATTAATACTTTATGTGAGTTTATTATAGCCTTTTCTTGTAAAAGTAGTGTTCGTTCCAGAAAATCCAATATTTTCCTTAATGTGTAAATGTAGTCTTAAAACCCAAAGACCGAAATGTACAAGTAGTGTTCGTTCCTTATAGTAAAACAATGCAAGTTTAAATCGACATAAACTCGTTTGATTTTAGTGAAGTCCCCGTAAATTCTATGTTTGTTAATACCACATGTGAGTTATTATAACCATGCTATGAACTAGTTGGCCTGAAACGACGTTCTTCAGGCGTCAGAAATGTTATGACATTTGTCACCCCAGACCTGTCGGTCTAGCTGTTGCATGCAGCTAAGGTGTGGGTTTGTCAGACCTAATATAGATCTATACACAAGTATCACGCTCTCCCTCGAGGAGACTCTGGTTATAATACAGGACTTATTTGTAAATTGAATCGAATGTCTCACAGAAGTCATTTACGAATTTACGTGTAGTGTAATGAAAACTTGGTACCGTATGGCCGTACCTTGCTTAATGAAAATATCCTTTGTATAAATGTACCATTTTTAAATGTATGTGTTATGTAATGTTTCATAAAGTCATTAACGGAATTACGTGTTATGAAAACTTGGTACCGTATGGCCGTACCTTGCTTAATGAAAATATCCTTTGTATAAATGTACACTTTTTAAATGTATGTATTATGTAATGTATCATAAACTATACCTATTATAGTTTATCAACCAAGGGTAGTACGTAGTAATGTATGCAAACTATATTCAAAATAGTTTATTAAATGTTTGAATGTATCGGTTGTACTTTGATTATAATCACTTGTTATTCTTTATATTTTATATGTCCAAATCCATTTGTAAACTGATGTGTGTCTAAATATTAAGATAAAATGTCATATATTGAAATAACATATAATCACATAAAGATATACACCTTGCTCAACATGTTACAAGGTGAAATGAAATTGACAGCAACTTTTTGTTGTATACAGTTTCTATTACTGTTCTTAGAAAATTTATAGAAAAATCATCAAAGCTCTAAATCCAAATCTGCAAATTCTGAGAGTCTGGAATATGAGTCTAGTTTGTTCGTAAATTTTATCATGATTTTTAGTGATCTCTAACAGAGGTGAAAATGTTCATAATCACAGACTGGTCAGGGTTTGCCTCTGAAATGATAGGCAGTTTTGTAAAAATCACCATAAATTGTAGAAAAATCATATGGCGATGTGCAAGTAGCCATTTTAAAGCTAAGAGTTTGAACTACTTGCACCTGGAACAGTTTTGAAAAATAAAATATTTAAGTTGACCAAAACAGTCCGTGATCGAAGTTCATCTTTTCTGATGTAATCTGATAGAAAAAGTTTAATTGTGTTCTTGATGATTTTACTTGTATTCCCCCCTTAAAACTTAAGAAAAACATGTAAATGTAGGGGTATGAACTCACCTTATGTGATTTCAGTAGATGAAAGTGAGATAGAGGAAGTGTTCAACCCAAGAACACTAAGAAGATGTCTTGATGATTCGAGAATCTAACACCGAATAAGATGGAATTTGTGTAAGATATCAATGATTTGAGTAGAATGGAGTTTAATAATTATGTGAATGATGAAGATACTTACTAATTGAAGAAAGAAATCCCTGGAGAAAGCCTTGAAGTTCTTGAAGTTGAGAGAAAAGATGAGAGAATTTTGGAGAGTGTTCTTGGTTGCTAAGTGTAGAATGAAAGGGCTTTTAAGGAGAATGAGGAGAGAGGACCAATCCTCCAGCTCTTAGAACGTGGGAAGAACTGGAGATAGGGTGTAAAGGTCCCCCAAGGAGACAAGGGGTAGTGGGAAAGAGTGGCTGATCATAGAGTGAGGTGGTGGTGGTTTGCTTTTGTCATAAAATAAGGAAAAGCAAATATTCCCTCAATAATTAGTTCATCCACTAATTCTTTTAATATATTTTTATAAAAACCCTGGGGATTTATATATTTTGGGGCCATAGTTTATAAAATAAAGTTTGGGGTGAAAATCCCACGTTAAAATAATGAAAAACGGAGTTAAAACGAAGTCGTAGTCGAAAAACCGGTAAAAAGGGGCCGTCTGCGAGACCTCTCGCATGGGCTGTCTGAGAGGCTTCTCATGTGAGGCTTCTGTCCTGAGAGGCTTCTAATGAGAGGCTTCGGTCCTGAGAGGCTTCGGTCCTGAGAGGCTTCGGTCCTGAGAGGCTTCTCATGAGAGGCTTCGGTCCTGAGAGGCTTCGGTCCTGAGAGGCTTCTCATGAGAGTTTTCGCTTCTAATAGGAGGGTTTTGGTTCCTTAAGGTTATTTTACCCGTTTTTACCCCGTTTCAATTGGTTTTTGACCCGGTTAAGGGTCGGGATGGCCCGAATGATTACAAAAAGTTAAAGTAACTTTTGAGAGAGATTTGGGAGAGATTTGGGAGAGATTTCAAATAGAAAGAGATAGAGTGAAAACGATTTAGAGAGGTTTCGTTTGTGATTAATTTGAGTGTCCGGCTTCACAACGCAAGGTTCGTAAACCCCGTTAAACCGTGTTTTAGTGTCGTACACACTCCCGATGAGTGTGCAATAATTTTTTTTATCGTTTTGGTTCAATGTTTACTGCATTTGAGACTTAGGAAATTCAACACACGAACTTTCCAAATAATGTTTCTCTCATTAAAATATTGCATTGTACAGTAATTACATAGTGTAAACCCTAATATACAAGGGTTAATTGAGTCGATTGGTTTTGACTTGTTGACTTTGTTTGACTTTGACTTGACTCAATTTTGACGGTTGTCACATCATCCCCCCGTTAGAAGGAATTTCGTCCCGAAATTTGCATTTGACTGGGACATCAAGAGTTTGGGAAAAGATGTGGGTATTTTTGTTTCATTTGATCTTCGCGTTCCCAGGTGAACTCAGGCCCTCGTTTAGCGTTCCAACGGACCTTCACGATGGGAATACGACTTTGTTTCGTTCGTTTGATTTCCCGATCCATGATTTCGACTGGTTCCTCCACGAAGTGGAGATTTTTTTTAACTTCGATTTCGTCGAGTGGTATTACGAGTGTCTCACCAGACAAACACTTCTTTAGGTTCGACACGTGAAATGTGGGATGTACTTTGTCGAGTTCCTGAGGTAATCGAAGTTTGTATGCTACTGGCCCAATCTAGCAAGGATTTCGAATGGCCCGATGTACCTTGGATTTAGCTTCCCGCGTTTGCTGAATCGTATCATTCCTTTCCAAGGGGAAACGTTTAGTAGTACACGATCACCCACCTGGAATTCCAAGGGTTTGCGTTGTTTGTCTGCGTAACTCTTTTGCCGATCTCGAGACTCTTTTCCCTTATGATTTCAAGGCCAGTGAGGGTGCTATTAGAGACTTGTCCTCTAGCTACCTGTGTATCCCCCACCTCAGCCCAACATAGGGGTGATCTGCATTTGCGACCGTAAAGAGCTTCGAATGGAGCGACTTTGATGCTAGTATGATAGGTGTTATTGTAGGAGAATTCGATAAGCAGTAGATGGGTATCCCATGCTTTACCGAAGTCTATCACACAAGCTCTTAACATGTCTTCCAACGTTTGAATGGTTCGTTCGCTCTGTCCGTCGGTTTGTGGGTGGTAGGCCATACTCATGTCAAGCCTAGTTCCCAATGATTTTTGTAGAGACTGCCAAAACCGTGAGGTAAATCTACTATCTCTATCGGAGATAATGGATATCGACACACCATGGAGTCGTACAATCTCGTTGATGTACGTTCTAGTCAGCTTTTCCATCTTGTCGGTTTCTTTTATCGGTAGGAAGTGTGCTGATTTGGTCAATCTGTCTATGATTACCCATATGGTGTCAAGCCCGCCCGATGTCTTAGGCAGCTTGGTTATGAAGTCCATGGTTATTCGTTCCCACTTCCACTCAGGTATATCCGGCTGTTGTAATAGCCCGGATGGTTTCTGGTATTCGATTTTGACCTTGGCGCAAGTCAGGCACTTGCTCACATAGGTAGCAATCTCAGCTTTCATGTTCGGCCACCAGTATAATTTCTTAAGGTCCAGATACATCTTATCCGACCCGGGATGGATGGAGTATCGAGTCTTGTGTGCTTCATTCATGACGACGTCTTGGAGTCCACCGAACTTCGGTGTCCAAATCCGGTTCATGATATAACGTGCTCCATCATCCTTGACTTCTAAGTTTTTATCCATTCCCCTTAATGTCTCTCCTGCCACCTTTTCTGGGTTCAAAGCTTCCAGTTGAGCTTCCTTGATTTGTATGGTCAGGTGGGAATGGATTGTCATTGTTAAGGATTTTACTCGGCGGCCCGAGTACTCCTTCCTGCTTAGAGCATCGGCCACTACATTGGCCTTGCCCGGATGATAACGAATTTCGCACTCGTAGTCATTCAGCAACTCTACCCATCTCCTTTGTCGCATGTTGAGCTCTTTCTGATTGAGGATATGCTGAAGACTTTTGTGATCAGTGAAGTTAGTGCATTTGGTGCCGTAGAGGTAGTGTCTCCAAATCTTCAAAGCGAATACTACTGCTCCTAATTCCAGGTCGTGCGTAGTATAATTAACCTCGTGCGTCTTAAGCTGTCTTGATGCATACGCAATAACCTTCCCTCTCTACATGAGCACACATCCGAGGCCTTGATTCGAAGCATCACAGTACACTACGAAGTCTTCGGTTCCCTCTGGGAGAGACAAGATCGGTGCTCTACATAGGGCTTGTTTTAACATTTGGAAAGCAGCTTCTTGTTTCCAAGTATATGACCGTTTGTAAAAGTTTCACACATACTAATTTAGTCGGGACATAATTAATATATTTATATTTTAAAAAGATCTTTATCGGTTACTTCATTAGTTGCAAAGTGCATACCAGTCATATGTGATTAAGATATAATAGTCCTTCGAATAGATGATCCTAACTCCAAGACCACAACCAAACAAGGACAGGAAGTGAAACAAAGCTACATAAATTCTAAGTCTATAGCATCTTAGTTACATATGACCTTAGCGCATCCACTTAGCAGCTATTGATCTATAAATAAAGACCTATTTAATTCTCAGATAATTTATTATAGTAACACAAAATACTCCTATAGTATTTGTAAATGTTTAGTTTTGAGTTGTTAAAGTATCCTTTGTAGTGTGTTATTAGGTTTGTTAGATTTGTTGCCCATCCTGACCACCCCCGGTATATGCAAGTCAATTCCCGGACAGATATAGTTGATCAGGCTATATCCTTCCCAGACTTAATCCACATATACTAAGGCATACTCAAAATGTTCAACTCTTCTTCTTTTGCTTTATGTTTTCGCTAGTTATGATACCATGCGAGCATGTAATGTATGTATGTATACTTTAATCAAGAAAATCATTTATTTTCTAAAAGTATATTTATTTGAAAAATGCACAAATCAGAGACTATTAGTCCCAATTGTGTTTATAGTTTGTATATCTTATGTGGTTTGATATACTTAATTCACTATAAACTGTGCTCTGATACCAATCTGTCACACCCCCAAACCAAGGATGGCGGAAATGTCCGGGGGTGGAGGACTTCATGTATAGTATCATAACAACAATTGTAATAGTAATTCAAGCAAACACAACCAACATATATATAATTGAAAAAGTTACATCATTGTATGAATTACATGTTTACGAATCAATTACAATATGTTGACAAAATATGAAATAGTAGACGCCTTAGCGTCCCATCCTCAAAAGCACTTGGTTAACTGTTTAATGATTTCCTGAGAATACAAGTTGTTTGAAAAAGTGTCAACACAAAGGTTGGTGAGTTCATAAGCTTTTGTTTGGTATTATTAAAAGCCTTTCGTTTGTAAAAGTAGTATTTGTTTTAGAAAAATCCAATATTTTCCTTAAAATGTATACGTAGTCTTAAATTCAAAGACCGAAATGTATAAGTAACTTTTCTTACTTATAATAAATAATGTAAGTTTAAATCGACATAAACTCGTTTAATTTTTAATGAAGTTCCCGTAAATTCCAATGTTTATTAATACTTTATGTGAGTTTATTATAGCCTTTTCTTGTAAAAGTAGTGTTCGTTCCAGAAAATCCAATATTTTCCTTAATGTGTAAATGTAGTCTTAAAACCCAAAGACCGAAATGTACAAGTAGTGTTCGTTCCTTATAGTAAAACAATGCAAGTTTAAATCGACATAAACTCATTTGATTTTAGTGAAATCCCCGTAAATTCTATGTTTGTTAATACCACATGTGAGTTATTATAACCATGCTATGACCTAGTTGGCCTGAAACGACATTCTTCAGGCGTCGGAAATGTTATGACATTTGTCACCCCAGACCTGTCGGTCTAGCTGTTGCATGCAGCTAAGGTGTGGGTTTGTCAGAACCAATATAGATCTATACACAAGTATCACGCTCTCCCTCGAGGAGACTCTGGTTATAATACAGGACTTATTTGTAAATTGAATCGAATGTCTCACAGAAGTCATTAACGAATTTACGTGTAGTGTAATGAAAACTTGGTACCGTATGGCCGTACCTTGCTTAATGAAAATATCCTTTGTATAAATGTACCATTTTTAAATGTATGTGTTATGTAATGTTTCATAAAGTCATTAACGGAATTACGTGTTATGAAAATTTGGTACCGTATGGCCGTACCTTGCTTAATGAAAATATCCTTTGTATAAATGTACCTTTTTTAAATGTATGTATTATGTAATGTATCATAAAGTATACCTATTATAGTATATCAACCAAGGGTAGTACGTAGTAATGTATGCAAACTATATTCAAAATAGTTTATTAAATGTTTGAATGTATCGGTTGTACTTTGATTATAAACACTTGTTATTCTTTATATTTTATATGTCCAAATCCATTTGTAAACTGATGTGTGTCTAAATATTAAGATAAAATGTCATATATTGCAATAACATATAATCACATAAAGATATACACCTTGCTCAACATGTTACAAGGTGAAATGAAATTGACAACAACTTTTTGTTGTATACAGTTTCTGTTACTGTTCTTAGAAAATTTATAGAAAAGTCATCAAAGCTCTAAATCCAAATCCGCAAATTCTGAGAGTTTGGAATATGAGTCTAGTTTGTTCGTAAATTTTATCATGATTTTTAGTGATCTCTAACAGAGGTGAAAATGTTCATAATCACAGACTGGTCCGGGTTTGCCTCTGAAATGATAGGCAGTTTTGTAAAAATCACCATAAATTGTAGAAAAATCATATGGCGATGTGCAAGTAGCCATTTTAAAGCTAAGAGTTTGAACTACTTGCACCTGGAACAGTTTTGAAAACTAAAATATTTAAGTTGACCAAAACAGTCCGTGAGCGAAGTTCATATTTTCTGATGTAATCTGATAGAAAAAGTTTAATTGTGTTCTTGATGATTTTACTTGTATTCCCCCCTTAAAACTTAAGAAAAACATGTAAATGTAGGGGTATGAATTCACCTTATGTGATTTCAGTAGATGAAAGTGAGATAGAGGAAGTGTTCAACCCAAGAACACTAAGAAGATGTCTTGATGATTCGAGAATCTAACACCGAATAAGATGGAATTTGTGTAAGATATCAATGATTTGAGTAGAATGGAGTTTAATAATTATGTGAATGATGAAGATACTTACTAATTGAAGAAAGAAATCCCTGGAGAAAGCCTTGAAGTTCTTGAAGTTGAGAGAAAAGATGAGAGAATTTTGGAGAGTGTTCTTGGTTGCTAAGTGTAGAATGAAAGGGCTTTTAAGGAGAATGAGGAGAGAGGACCAATCCTCCAGCTCTTAGAACGTGGGAAGAACTGGAGATAGGGTGTAAAGGTCCCCCAAGGAGACAAGGGGTAGTGGGAAAGAGTGGCTGATCATAGAGTGAGGTGGTGGTGGTTTGCTTTTGTCATAAAATAAGGAAAAGCAAATATTCCCTCAATAATTAGTTCAACCACTAATTCTTTTAATATATTTTTATAAAAACCCTGGGGATTTATATATTTTGGGGCCTTAGTTTATAAAATAAAGTTTTGGGTGAAAATCCCACGTTAAAATAATGAAAAACGGAGTTAAAACGAAGTCGTAGTCGAAAAACCGGTAAAAAGGGGCCGTCTGCGAGACCTCTCGCATGGGCTGTCTGAGAGGCTTCTCATGCGAGGCTTCTGTCCTGAGAGGCTTCTAATGAGAGGCTTCGGTCCTGAGAGGCTTCTCATGAGAGGCTTCGGTCCTGAGAGGCTTCTCATGAGAGGCTTCGGTCCTGAGAGGCTTCGGTCCTGAGAGGCTTCTCATGAGAGTTTTCGCTTCTAATAGGAGGGTTTTGGTTCCTTAAGGTTTTTTTACCCGTTTTTACCCCGTTTCAAGTGGTTTTTGACCCGGTTAAGGGTCGGGATGGCCCGAATGATTACAAAAAGTTAAAGTAACTTTTGAGAGAGATTTGGGAGAGATTTGGGAGAGATTTCAAATAGAAAGAGATAGAGTGAAAACGATTTAGAGAGGTTTCGTTTGTGATTAATTTGAGTGTCCGGCTTCACAACGCAAGGTTCGTAAACCCCGTTAAACCGTGTTTTAGTGTCGTACACACTCCCGATGAGTGTGCAATAATTTTTTTTATCGTTTTGGTTCAATGTTTACTGCATTTGAGACTTAGGAAATTCAACACACGAACTTTCCAAATAATGTTTCTCTCATTAAAATATTGCATTGTACAGTAATTACATAGTGTAAACCCTAATATACAAGGGTTAATTGAGTCGATTGGTTTTGACTTGTTGACTTTGTTTGACTTTGACTTGACTCAATTTTGACGGTTGTCACAAATAGCCCATGTTTAATTAGTCACCATTTGATCACTAAATTAATTCATAATTAATTTAAGACGAATACTAATTAAATAATACAATTTCATATTAATATATTATAACTTATAATATATTAATAAGCCGCAAATATACTCTTCTCATAATGTTATCCATATAAATAGTTCGGGTGAAGTGCAACCCAAATGGACCATGCCGGGTCGGGTCAAGTATATACCAAATAAGTTATGGACTTAGCACCTTATCCAACAGTCTCCCACTTGGATAAGTGATCATATAATCCTCTACTCTCATGATATCAGCCGGACAAATACATGGAACAATGTCTTACTTATTGTCCAGCAGTTTGTTTCCCGATTTCCGATTTGTTTGACAAAGAACTTAATCGAACACATCAATTTAGTTCTGATCGGGCTTGGTACATAGGTCAAAACAAAATCATCGAGGGGCCCAGATATCGCTTCTAATCCTCCAAGGACTAGAAGGAACATATAAACTTCGACTCATATACTTGTTTCTACTACTTGTTGAAGTATACACAAAGGCACGTTTTATAACATCAAGTTACTGATGCGTTTTCGTGCAATCAATGTACAACCAACTCATAGGTAACAACTCATATCTTTAGGTTTGAAGACTTATATGATATTACCATCTCACGATCACTCGAGATAAATTCCATGAAGTGATGCAAGTGAGCGTGGGTTGAATCCAATACTCATAACTTATGAGCACTCATGAGTGTTGTAGCCATGTCCAACATCATAGACCTCTACAACCAACTCATGACAGTCTTGATTCATATCTACTTCCAACATATGACCGACTGTGGATGGTTTGAATAACTTAATCATTCGGAAAGAATAACCTAGTTATTATGGAAGTCAAAACATGCAAAGTGAAACACAAGAATAATTGAATCCAATATGGTCTCAGCCCTTATGAATATAAATAAAACACCTTTTATTCATCACCATATTGATTCCACATTATTCTGTTTCGATTTATCAACTTAACACTTGAATTAAAACAATAGTTGTCCCATGCTCCAAGCATGTACACTATGTTTTCTAAACAATAGTCATGCCATACACCAAGTGTGCACACTATGTTTGTCTATGATCTTTACTTTGTGAAGTAGATCAATTGAACATGATTCCAATGATGCTCATTTCACAGTCCCAAATCCTTACCGTAAATGAAAGAATACCAAATTCTTGTCATTTACTGTAATCTGTTAGATTCCAAACTTATATGCATTGATCCTCTTGCAATGACTATGCACAAAAGTTTACAAAACTTGTCAACAGTCATTACAGAGTATTCCAAAGGAGGTCACTTCTATGGAAACGAACTCTCATATTCAAAGTACATTGCTTTGAACATCATTCTTGCATAAAAGTTTCTAACTTTCTCATAGATTCTTAATATCCAACTCCTAATATGGAAAATTTCCATATTCCCATTTTGATTATCATATCTGAACAAGAGCTACCTCTTTTCAGAATATATCCATATGGTCCTTCCAAAATTTAACACTATACTTCCAACTGTCCCTGAGCAACCAATCTTTGGTGAGCCTTAGATTGTCCTCCACAATTGCTTAATCATTTTAGTCTTATCCAATTCTAGACTTTTCCCTTCCTAATGCTCTGAGCATTTGGAAAATTTAGAAAGGATGAATATTATAGCACATGTGATCGATCCTATACCCGAAGCATATGGGACACGATTCACGATGTCTCACATAAAGACCTGATACTAGATCAGTCTTTTGCTAGAATATTTTTTTATTTGCCATGTTTTCAAAAATCGACTATGAAGAGGGATGTCGTAATCATAATCGAATTTGAGAACGCAATATATATAGAATTTCCTTATGTTGAACCATTCCAACATAAAATTCGTATATATATCCTTGACTAAAGATATATAGAATTTCCTTATGTTGAACCATTCCAACATAAAATTCGTATATATATATATCCTTGACTAAAGATGATTGAAATCTCAATCTAAACTTTTAGGATTGAAATGAAGTATAATCTTCTCTCCCTTAATTATAGCAAAACAACCTTTTCCAAGTGAAATTCTTGTTTTCTATAATTAACAATACTCATCATAATTGATTATGCTCCCACTAGCATAATAATTATTTACCACAACAATTATGCTCCCACTAGCTTTGACATGTACTCAGAAATCGACTTCTAGAAATCAATACTTTATTGACTTTCATCACCAAAGTTCAGACTTCTGATACGAGATGCTTCGAAAAAACTTTATCTAAGCTTCTCAGACTCATACATCTTTCTTTAGATAGCTCACATGTGTGTCTAAACAATTATGAAGAGGGATGTCGTAATCATAATGTTTAGACCTGTTTGCCATTTCTCACAAGTCCATGTTAGTGTGTCAGTTAACCACACACACTCCACTAACGACTTTGAGAATGCAAACAACACAATTACTATCTACTTAAAATCTACTTAGTGAAAGCGTTTCCTCACCATCATTTTCATGAATCGGAAAAAAACCTTATGACACTTAGATTTTATGATGTATGTGTTCCTATCCATATGAATTTGTCAAAACCGTAATCAAAAGACAAGGTTAGTGACAAACTCAAAACATATGGATTGAACTTGTTCAATCTTGATTTCTTGCCTCTTGGTAGCCCAAGGGCCCACCATTGCTTCCAAGTTGTTATGCACACAATTGAGAACTCACAGAACTCACATACATAGTCAACTTTACCGGAATAGGCACAGGAACAAGAATTATGTCAACACGATAGGTTACAAACCTCAAGTCATGTGCTAGCGATAAACTATAGGTTTTATCCTTGATTAGCTCTTGAAACTCTGAAGACCTTTAAGACTCCCACTGTCCTCTTGACATGCAAGTTTCTCTTTGTCAAGAATCATTCCTTGACAACCAAACAAACATTTAAGAGTCCGTGCGGATTCTTATCAAGATAAACACTTCACACAATTGATGTCAGTTGGTCTTTGTTTTATCCAAAACATCACAACTTACCAATTTCAAATGTACAAGAGTAGAAAACATTTTACTCTTACATTTCACAAGTGTTATAAACCTTCTTTAAGATGTGTCACTCAAGTTACAATCTTAGAGTATGACTCTAAGACTTGTTTTTGGAACGAAGTATGATTCATGTTCTTGATTTTAACCATTCCAACAATTCATGAATCCTCTTCTTAGCCATAAAATTCACTAAGATGTCCTTAGAGGATGAATTGTGACATGGTTTCTTAATCATTAAGATGATCATAAAACAAGATACTAAAGTACTCTCCCATCTTTTCAGATTTGAGAAACTTTTATCTTTCTGCCCAATTTGATTCTTCCCATTCGTCCTGCCATACATTGAAACTTTTCCAATGTTTCAGAATTGTACTTCAACTTGTAGGTACAACCATCTTTACTAAACTTTAGTAAATCATGACGAATAGTCTTATCGATCTTTGTGGTGGACTTTGACCTGCATACACCCAGTATACCCGATCCTTTAGTCTTTCACCTGTCTCACATATACATGTGGTCAGGGAATTAGTCTTAACTTTCCAAAAATGAAAATTATCATTCATCATTCAATATAACCTGCATGATTCCAAGTTTCAGTACAATTGAAACCTTGGGTGATGAGAATCTTTCCTTATTTGATAAATTTAGACACTACCACTAATGAAAGAATCAAATGCACATTTCCATTATTGCTAGAACCATACAAACATCAATTTTTCATAAAATGCCATTGCAAGGAGATATAATAAAATAAAACAAAATTTTATTTATTTATAAATGCGGAAAAACTTTTTCCTTACAATGCAACTTTAAATGAAAACTATGCTATTACATATCTTCTAGCAATCTATCATAACTCTTATGTAGCAGCTCAAGAATCCGATCTTCGAACCATCCATATTCGCTATCAGATTCAGCATACTCCTTTTATTAAGTGTCCTTCCCTTTGCTTGATCCTGCCAGACACCAAAATGTAACCGAGTCACATTTTGTATTAAGAATCATCAATAAGGAACTTAACGGAGTTAGATAGTGGACTTAGCTGAAGCAGAGTCAAACCTTTTGTTTCTACTTGCTTTCAGATCTTTTAGGTATTCAGGGCAGCTTCGCTTCCAATGACCCTTCTCATGACAACAAAAACATATAGACTCTTTGGGAATGGTACACGAGATTATCACACACTTAGCCTTTCCCTTTGCCTTTTGGTCAACAAGGTCGACCAAGGCCGATCCCTTTCCATTGGGAAGAAAAGGCTTTTCTGGACTTCCAATGTTACCAATGTCCATGTCCATGGAAGTTTGAGAAATAGACCTTCCACCCATATTTGCTTGACCATTGCGCCACATCATTTCTGACTCAGCAACAACAAGAAAATAAGATCGATCTATTAGGGTCATGTCGTGATTTATCACATAGTAGTTCTGAATGAACTCACTATATGACTCTGGAAGTGACTGAAGAACCCAGTCAATAGCCAACTTCCTTGGGACAACGACACCCAACATTCTCAACCTGTCAAAGTGTGGCTTCATTCCTAAGATATGAGTGCACACAGGTCTTCCATCCTTATGTTTCATTGCTAGTAGGGCTTGAGTGACCTTGAATTTTTCAAGTCTTCGAGCTTGTGGGTCAGGGAGAATAAATGGAGGAGGTGGAGGTAGAGAAGTATGATTTCCATGAGATGTGGGAAGATCACAGTTGTCTAAACCAGACATCTACAATGGGAGATATTCAAGTTAGTTGATTTTAAGTCCTTAATATAACACCCAATATGAAATATTAAGGCTAGGACCTAACACAATATTTTATAACTTGGAAGAGGGATGCCGTAATCCAAGCTATAAAATATTTGAAGGTAGGTGAATGACGATTCACCAATTTCCATCATGAAAAACGAAATAAATTATTAAGTTTTAATTGGATTTGAAACTCATAGATCTTTTGAGGTTTATTGAACCTTCAATGGCATGTTTCAATCTCGATTGTGCCCTTCAGGTTTTGTGACTGGGATGCCGAGGATCACAAAACAAGGTGTGAATAACCATGCAAACTCACTTGGTACCCTTAATATTATCACCTAATCGATGTGCCGGTTAACCACACACGCTCCACCGATCTATGATAAACATTAAGTCACCCTTCGTGATCCTTACTAGTCCAAGTTAGTGTGTCGGTTAACCACACACGGTCCACCAACGACTTGGTAAGGTACAAAGTGTGAATTTCATGGGTTAGCACCATATTCACATTTTCCTAAAGTAACTAAGATTGGGAATTTATAAAAGGTTTAGTTACTTTATAATATTCATTATACTTTTAATGAGAATTGAAAGTCATTGTCCTACCCGTTCGGCTAACGACCCTCCACCGATCAAGGAAGCGGTGGGTGAGAATGGACACCCATTAAGTTGCCATTTTATAGGCAACAACCTTATACCCCCCCTTATAGACCGACTTCGTGAATGAGGCCTAGTAACGGTAAAACGACTTGATCTTATACATATATATAATAATTAACCATTAATGTTATAAATAGTATAAGGGTTGAATTTTAACTTTTAAAACTCTAAGGGTTGCAATTAAAGTATATTAAAGTGTGTGTAACTTTACAAATTCCAAAACTTGAGGGCAAGTTTTGAAACTTTTCAAAACTTTTCATTTCATAACTTATGAGTTAATGGTTCATAAAAATGAAGACTCTTCATTTTTATGTAACTTATTTATTTAAATGTGTGTTTAAAATAAAGTGACCTTTGGATATCCATAACTTGAGGACAAATTATCGACTCCATTAAAACACATAAATGATCAAGAATTAATGATAAACAATTCATCAAATAATTCCTATCATTTTTCTAAACTCATAAGAACATGAACATGATCATCAAGATTTCAAGAATTATATGAGCACATAAAATCATGGAATTTTGATATAAGCCATTGTAAATAGATTAGCATAAACATTACACTATCTAAAACAGGTTTTAAAACACCAAAACAGTTTAGGGTAATGTTTCTAGTCCATTTCCAGCAACAAAAGTCGAAAATCTGCTGTCAGTTCATTCTACTCGTCGAGTGCACGAACCTACTCGACGAGTAGGATGAATTTTCAATTGGACTCGTCGAGTCCCCCCATGGACTCGGCGAGTCCACTGTTCAGACAACAAACAATTTCGATTTTTAACACAATTTTGCATCAAGTATCAACAAACAAGCCTAGGCTCTGATACCACTGTTGGATTTTGAGCATTCTAACACTTCCTAAGTGTACATGCAACCCTAATAAACCTTGGATCTATGTTTGTCTAAAATACATGCAAATTTTTTTTTCCAAGGTTTATAACTTATCTAGCATGGCATGGGGAACTTTTAAACATAAAAGAACTAGATGAATTACATACCTTTATTTGTGAATTGATTCCTTAGGAGTTTGAGAGCCAATCACCAATAATGTGAATACCTCAAATGGAAATCACAAATCACCAAAAACTTGGAAAACTTATGAGAGAGTATATCTATGCTCTAGAAATCGACCACCTTTCTTCACACACACTTGGGTGTCATTTCATGCATCACAAGCTTGTTTATATAGTGCACATGATTAGGGTAAACCCTAATAACCCATGTCTTTTCCTTTCCAAGGATCCATGGGTTAAGAGCTCCATGGATCATCCATGGACTCCCATATAAGCTTAGCCCATTACCATAATGAGTGTTAGCCCACACTATATAAATATAATAGCCCATGTTTAATTAGTCACCATTTGATCACTAAATTAATTCATAATTAATTTAAGACGAATACTAATTAAATAATACAATTTCATATTAATATATTATAACTTATAATATATTAATAAGCCGCAAATATACTCTTCTCATAATGTTATCCATATAAATAGTTCGGGTGAAGTGCAACCCAAATGGACCATGCCGGGTCGGGTCAAGTATATACCAAAGAAGTTATGGACTTAGACACCTTATCCAACAGTACGGCCGTACATCCATGTGTGCGGCCGCACACTCCTCCTAAGGGAGTGTATGGCCCGGTTTGCTACTTTGCGACATTGATAACTCATCCCTAGCTCAACCTTGGTTGCACTCAAGTTTAGAACACTCAACGAACCCTTGAACAGTGCTAGAAGTTAACAGAAACGAGTTCAACATTGATGGAATTGACTAGCTCAACCTTGGTTGTCACAACTTGGCCTTTCAAGAGCTTAGCACCTCAAATGTAATGCCTCTAATGTGTCACAAACACCATGAACAAATGGCTAATAATGAAAAAGAGGCTAGGAATCACCAAAAACGGATAGGGTTCTTCTTGGAACTCTTAGGTCCCCATTTTGGTGTGTTATGGGTTACTTTTATAGTGTGTAATTCCTAGGGTTTCAACTTGTAAACCCTAATTCACTTCATTGGGCCTATTATCCAATAATCCATATGATAAGCCCTTTGGACTAATTCTTCATGGACTCCACAAAGATTTAGTCCATCCAAATCAACATGGATCATTAGCCCAAACTATATGTATTACTGATTTACATAATCAGTCCCTGTTAATTTAATCAGTCTCTTTTGATCACCAAATTAATTCCAAATTAATTCCTGACCAGTACCAATTAAGTAATATGATTTCTTCATTAATATATTATACTTGTAATATACTAATAAATCACAATTAACCTCTTTCTCAAATATCCAATCTATCAAATTGCTCTGGTTAAGGCAACCCAAAAGGTCCGTGCTACTATCGAGTCAAGTACATACCAATTATAGTCATGGGCTTAGACACCTAATCCAAAAGTCTCCCACTTGGATAAGTCTAATAACTGTAACTGCAAGTACAACTTCAAAAACCGACTAGCAATCGCAGCTGTCAAAAGCCGTTGTCGAATTCTGATCAAGTCAATGACGCCTCCTTTAGATAAGGGATCATATAATCCTGCATTCTACAAGATATCGTATTAACTCGGACATGGATTATTATCATTCTCTTTGTTCGTGTGTTGTTTTACCGATTTCCGATTTATGACGACTGAGTAATTGAACAAATCAAATCAGTCCAGGCTTGGCCAAGCGCTTAGGGTGTCATCACTAAATCATCGAGGGGCCCACAGATATCGCATTTATCCCCTTAGGGTAAAAGGAAGGGATAAACTTTGACTTATATGCTTGATCAATTTACTCTTCAAATCACACACAACAATACGTTTTATAACACCAAGTTACTGTTTCCTTTACATATCATCAATGTGCAACCGACTTGTATACTACAACTCATATGTCTCCGTTTCAAGAATATAAGATATTATCGTCTCACAATCACGCGTGATAAAATCCATGAAGTGATTCACGTGAGCATGGGTTTAGTCCAATAATCAAATCTTATTACAGGAGTACTCATGAACACTGCAGCAAACTTTTGCTATGTCTAAGCACTTAGACAATCTACAGACAGATTCATTACAGTCTTACCTCATTACCTACTTCCAAAGTATGATTGATTGTGGATGTTTGAATAATCATATTATTCGGGAAGTCAAAACAAGCGAAGTGAAACACAAGAATAATCTAATCTAATATGGTCTCAAAACTTTTGAGTATAAATAAAAAACTTATTATTTAATCACCATATTGATTACACATTGTTCATTGTATAATGTTTCGATTAATCAACTTAATACGTGAATTAAAACAATAGTTATGCAATGCTCCAAACATGCACACTATGTTCATCTATGGTCCTTACCTTGTGAAATAGATCAATTGAAAACATTTCAATGATGCTCATTTCACAATTACAAATCCTTAGTGTAAGAATACCTAATTGTTGCCACTATAAGAATGTGTTACATTCTAAACTATCATGCAATGTACCTTTTGTAATGTCGAGGTACCAAAGTCACATAGAGTTTGCCAACGATATTACAAAGCATTCCATTGGAGATTATTACAAGACAATCCCATAGATGTGAAGTCTCACATTCGAAGTACATTCCTTCGAACATCCTTGTTGCATAAAAGTTTCTAACTTACACATAGATTCTTAATATCCAACTCCCATTATGGAAACATTTCCATATCTGTCATGTGACAATCCTATCTATTCATAAACATGTCAATATGGTTCATCCATTACTATACTTCCAACTGTCCATAAGCAACCAATCTTTGGCGAACCTTGGATTGTCCTTAACAATTGTTTAACAACTTTGGTCATATACGCTTCTGGTCCATTTTCCTTCTGAATTCCGTAGGAATTTGGAAAATTCATAACACACAAATATAATAGCATATGCAATCGATCCTATACCCGAAGCATATGGGACACGATTCATAATAAACACATGATATTTTACCAGTCTCTCGCTATAACATTTCCATATATAGAAGTTCCTTATGTTGAATCATTTCATCATAACATTCTTATATGTTCTTGACTAAATTCTATTAAAATCTCAATCTAAGCTTTTAGATTTGAAATGAAGTATGAGTTCCTCTCCCTTAATTATAGTAAAACAATTTTTTCAAACTGTGAAACTTTGCAAACTTTTGTTTTCTATAGTTAGCATTGCTAACTCGCAATACTTAATGTAATAATTGTGCTCTTACTAGCATAATAATTACATTCTCACAAGCATAACACTTATGCTCCCACTAGCTTTGACATGTACCCAGAAATCAGCTGGACTTCTAGAAATCAATGCTTATTGACTTTCTTTCCAAAGTTTAGATTTCTGATATAAGATGCTTTGATCAGATCTTATCTAGGCTTCTCAAGCTCATACACCTTTAAGTAGAAAGCTCATATGTGTGTCTAAGCAATTTTAGAACTTACAACAGTAAGTCCCGAATGTTCAAACTTTTTTCCATTTCTCACAATTCGAACTATGAAGAGGGATGCCATAATCATAATCGAATTTGAGAATGAAATTAACAGAACTGTAATCTCTTTAAAATCTACTTAGTGAATGCGCTTCCTCACAATCATTTTCATGAAGCGGAGAGAAACCTTTACCACTTAGATTTAATGGTGTATGTATTCCTATCCATGTGAATTTGTCAAAACCATAATAACAAGACAAGGTTTGTGACAAATCCAAACTCATATGGACTGAACTAGTTCAATCTTAATTTCCTGCCATCTAGTAGCACAAGGGTCCTACCATTGCTTCCATGTTGTTGAGCAGCTCACCTATACAAATCAATGTACTTTCCATTGATCAAGGTACTTTGCCTTATGCATTTAAATGATAACTCATAGAACTCACATGCATAATAAAATTAACTAGAATAGGCACAAAAACAAGAATATTGTTGGATTAGGTGTCTAAGCCCATAAATATAATTGGTATGTACTTGACCCGAGAGTAGCATGGTCCATTTCAGGTTGCCTTCACCAGAAGAATATGATAGGATGGATATTTGAGAAAGAAGTTATTTGTGATTTATTAATATACTACAAGTATAATATATTAATTGAGAAATCATATTATTTAATTAGTATTGATCAAGAATTAGTTTGGAATTAATTTAGTGATCAAAAGAGACTAATTAAATTAACGGGGACTGATTATGTAAATCAGTGATACATATGGTTTGGGCTATTGATCCATGATGGACTAAGTTTATGTGAGATTCCATGAATATTTAGTCCATATGAGTTATTGGATCATAAGCCTAAGTGTAAGAATTAGGGTTTGCATATGTATTCCCTAAACCCTTAAATCGGCACTTGTGTAATCCATGAAGAATATAGCTGATTTTTGGTGTGCCTAACCTCTCTCTCATTATCCTCCACTTGTTCATGGTGTTTGTGACTTGTTTGAGGCATCAAACTTGAGGTGCTAAGCTCTTGAAAGGCCAAATTCTACATGCTACAACTAAGAGGTATTCTTCTAATTAGTTTTTGTGTTTCAAATTTCTATGTTGTATGCTAGTTATAGCTTTCATGCTTTGGATAATTTTGTTGCTTGTAAAACTAGAGAAAACTTAGATCCAAAGCATTAGAGTTGTATGTGCACCATAGGAGTGTTATAGTACATAAAACCCAACAATGGTATCACAGACATGGGTTGTTTTTTGTTATATAGATGCATTTGTTAATTTTCAAAGCTGAAAAAAATTGAAAAACTACTTTCTGCCAGCATGAACATGAAGAGTCCACTATGGAACTCGACGAGTTCATGATGAACTCGACGAGTCCATAAGCTGACTCGACGAGTTGGCAGTCTGTTGGCAGAATTTTCGGTTTTTTGGCCTGTTTTGGATTAGGATCACTACCACAAATTGTTTTGGTTCATAAAATTTGATTTTGTAGATATGGTAATGATTATCCTCATCCATTAACACGAGGATTTCCAAATTTTAAGATAATTACTTGATTTTGTGAAAAACTAATTATTTGTAAAATTTGAATTATTTTGTTATAAGAGTTGCATTAGGTCAAATTGGCAAAAGATAAGGAATATATGATTATTTTTATTAGTTTTAAATTTGATCTAAATCTTTCAAGAGGTTACAAAACTTGTCATCATGTTTTGGAACTCAAAAGTTTTTTAAGGAGTTACAAAATTAAGTCCATAAGTTATTGAATCCAATGGTTTTCAAGAGTTTCATAACTTGCCCTCAAGTTATTGAATATGAAAAGTTTCATTCATGAAAACATTAACTCTTGTAATTGAAAGGTTTCAAAAGATGCAACTCTTAGGTTCATAACTTAAAAATTAATTAAATAGTTTTTTAATTTTGAATTTTTATATTTAGCACATTGATGTTTTGAATAATTCAAATTACATATTTATGGAGTTCATTAAATTAATTAAATGTTTAATTAAAAGAGAAGATTAATAAATCCATAATCACATGGCTTAAGTTTAATTAAATTAAGGTATAGTTTAATTAATAGATTAAACCTCAAAGTATTTTAAAAGTTGAAAATAGGCCTTTATACTATATAAAATTAAAAGTTTAATATATTATATACGTATAAGTAAAAAGTCAGTCTTACCGTTAGTAGGCCTCATTCACGAAGCTGATCTATAAGGGGTGTTTAAGGAAGTGGCCTGTAAAATGACCGCCATTAGGTATCCACTATTACCCACCGCACCCTTGACCAGTGGAGGGTCGTTAGCCGAACGGGTTTGATAGGACACTTAAATCCTCATTAAAAGTATAATGAAATACAAAGTAACTAAACACTTTACAAATTCCCAATCTTAGTTACTTTTAGGAAAAATGTGAATTTAATGCTAACCCATGAAATTGCACATTGCACCTTATTGGTCAGTTAGTGGAGCGTGTGTGGTTAACCAACACACTAATGTAGACTAATGAAGGATGGCAATGGGTTTCTCGTAAATTATCATTGATCAATGGAGCGTGTGTGGTTAACCAGCGCATTGATTAGGTGATTAATGACATCGAGAGTACCAAGCTAATTTGCATGGTTATTCACACCTTGTTTGATCCTCCGTATCCAAGTCACAAACTTGAAGGGCATAATTGAGATTAAACATGCCATTGAAAAATTCAATGAACTCAAAAGAATCTAGGAATTTCAATTCACTTAAAACCTAATACTCATTTTCGTTTTTCATGGTGGAAATTGGAAAATCATCATTTACCTACCTTCAAATATTTTGCAATTGGATTACGACATCCCTCTTCCGAATTGCAGAATATTTTGTTGGGTTTTAGCCTTAATATTTCATTTGGGTGTTATGTTAAGGACTTAAATCAATTAACTTGAATTTCTCCCTTGTAGATGTCTAGTTCTTACAACTATGCTCTACCTTATCCTTTTGGAAAATGCTTTCCTTATAAAGATGATTTTCCACAAGACGATCGAGGTGAAAGATTAATCCCTTCTTCGTGCTGTAGTGGAACTTCTCTTCCTACACCTCCTCCAATAATTCTCCCTAACCCACATGTTCATCGACTTGAAAAATTCAAGGTTACTCAAACCCTATTAGGCAAGCAAACACCAAGATGGAAGGTCTGTGTGTGCACATGTCTTGGAGATGAAGTCACACATTGACAAGTTGGGAATGTTGGGAGTCGTTGTGTCAAGGAAGTTGGCTGTTGACTTGGTTCTTTAATCACTTTCTTAGTTATATAGTGAGTTCTCTAAAGATTACTATATGACAGACCACAACGTCACCCTTATCGATCTTACCTATTTGCTAATTACTGCTGAATCAGAAATGATTTGGCGCACTGGTAATGCAAATTTGATTGGAAGATCTACTTCCCAAACTTCCATGGACATTGACAATGGAAACAATGGAAGTCCAAAAGGATTTCTCTTCCCAAGGGAAAGGGAAAGGCTAAGTCTGAGATTGTCCCGTGTGCCATTCCAAAAGGATCTGTTTGCCTCTTTTGTCAAGAGAAGGGAAATTGGATGCGAAGCTGCCGTATCTACCTGAGGGACCATAAGGATGGCAAAGTCAAAATGTATGACTCTGCTTCGATCGCATGGCTCGACGATTGGATTTTTGAGCTGCTACTTAGGAGTTATGATAGATTGCTTAGAAACTTGTAGTAACATAGTTTTCATTTGTAATTGAATTTTAAGGACAAGATTTTCCGCAATTTTTATAAATAAAGAAAAATTTTGATTTTATCTTATTTTATATTTCCTTAGAATGACATTGGTGAAAATTGATGTTTGTATGTTTGTATATGGATTGGATTCTTTCGTTTGTGGGAGTGTCTAAATTTACCAAAATAAGGAATGATTCTCATCACCCAAGTTTCAATTGGATAGATACTTGGAATCATGCGACTTGTATTGTATGATGAATGAGAACCTTCATCTTTGGGAAATTAAGACTATTTCCTTGTTCACATGTATATGTGAGTCAAGAGAAGGACTAGGGGATCTAGTACACTTTGTTGCGCACTAGTGAGGTCCACCACAAACATCAATAAGACTATTCGTCATGATTTACTAAAATTTTAGTGAATATGGTTATGCTTACAAGTTTAAGTGTAATTCTGAATCATTGAAAAAGTTTCAATGTATGGCAGAACGAATAAGAAGAATCAAATTAGGCAGAAAGAGAAAAGTTTCTCCAATCTGAAATGAAATGTGAGTACTTGAGTATCATGTTTTATGATCATCTTAATGATTATGAAAATCGTATCACAATTGTTCCTCTAAGGACACCTTAGTGCACTTGTATGGCTAAGAAGAGGAATCAGGTATTGTTAAAATGGTTAAAATAAAAAGGATGAGTCATACTTCGTTCCAAAAATCAAGTCTTAGAGTCATACTCCAAGATTGTTCCTTGAGTGACATATCTTAAGTAGGTTTATAACAAATTTAGCATTAGTAGTTGGGATGTCTTTAAGACAAAGACCAACTAAGACCAATTGTATGAAGTGTTTTTCCTTGATAAGAATCCGCACTAACTCTTAAATATTTGTTTGTCAAGGAGTGTTTCTTGACAAGAGAATCTTATATTTCAAGAAGTCAGTGGGAGTCCTAAAGATCTTGAAAAGTTTCAGGAACTAATCAAGAATAAACCTATTGTGTATCACTAGTTCATGACTTGAGGTTTGTAACCTATCGTATTGACATATTCGTGTTTCTGTGCCTATTCCAGTTAAAAGCTGACTATGCATGTGAGTTCTATGGGTTCTCAATTGTTTGCATAAGGCGAAGGACCTTGATCAGTGAAAGTTCATTGATCTATATAGGTGAGATGCTTAACAACTTGGAAGACATGGTAGGCCCTTGTGCTGCCAAGTGGCAAGAAATTAAGATTGAACAAGTTCAGTCCATATGAGCTTGAATTTTTCATAGACCTTGTCTTATGATAATGGTTGGAAACGTTAGATTCACATGGATAGGAACACATACATCATTAAATCTAAGTGGTAAGGTTTCTCTCCAATTCATGAAAATGATTGTGAGGAAACGCTTTCACTAAGTAGATTTTAAGGAGATAGCAGTTGTGTTAATTGTGTTCTCAGATTCGATTATGATTACAACATCCCTCTTCATAGTTCGAATTGTGAGAAATGAAAAATAGTTTGAACATTCAAAACTTATTGTTGTAAGTTCTGAAATAGTTTAGACACATATATGGGCTTCCTAATAAAAGGTTTATGAGCTTAGATAAAGGATTATCGAAGCTTCTCGTATCAGAAATCTGAACTTTGGTAAGAAAGTCAATAAAGTATTGATTTCTAGAAGTCCAGCTGATTTTGGATAGATGTCAAAGGTTGTGGGACCATAAATGTTATAATAGTAACAAAATAATTGTTATGCTAGTGGGAGCATAATTATTATGGTAAGTGTTGCGAGTTAGCAATACTATTTATAGGAAACAAAAATCTAATTTGCAAAGTTGCAAAGGTTGAAAAGTCGTTTCGCTATAGTAAGGGAGAGGATACTTACACATTATTTCGAATCTAAAAGTTTAGATTGAAGTATTAATCAAAATTAGTCATGGATATATATGAATACCATGTTGAAATATTTCAACATTGAAAATTCTATATATGGAAATATTATAGCAAAAGACTGGTCAAGTATCATGTCTTTATGTAAGACATTATGAATCGTGTCCCATATGCTTCAGATATAGGATCGATTGCATATGATATAATATTCACGTGTTCTAATTTTCCAAATTCCTAGGGCATTAAGAGGGAAAAGAATTAGAATCGGACATGACTAAGGTAGTTAAACAACTGTCAAGGACGATCTCAGGTTCGCTAAGGATTAGTTACTTAAGGACAGTTGGAAGTATAGTAATGGATGGACCATATTGACATTATTATGAATAGACATAATTCTATTAATAATACATTATCATATGGAAAATATGGAAATGTTTCCATAATGGGAGTTGAATATTAAGAATATATTTATGCAAGAAGGATGTTCAAAGGAATGTACTTTGAATTTGAGACTTCGCTTCCTTGGAATTGTTTTGTTATCAATCTCGAAAGGAATACTTTGTAATATCGTTGGCAAAGTCTCTATGACTTTTGTACCTCGACATTACAAAATGATCATTGCATTATAGTGGCAAGAATTAGGTATTCTTACACTAAGGATTTAAAATTGTGAAATGAGCATCATTGAAAATTTTGAATTGATCTATTTCACAAAGTAAGGATCACGGGTAAACATAGTGTGCATGCTTGGAGCATTGGATAACTATTGTTTTAATTCAAGTATTAAGTTGATTAATCGAAACATTATACAATGAATAATGTGTAATCAATATGGTGATTAAATAAAAGGTGTTTTATTTACATTCAAAAGTTTTGAGACCATATTGGATTCGATTATTCTTGTGTTTCACTTCGCATGTTTTGAGTTCCTGAATAATAAGATTATTCAAACCATCCACAGTCGATCATACTTTGGAAGTAGGTATTGAGGCAAGACTGTCATGAATCTGTATGTAGATTGTCTAAGTGTTAGACATAGCACAAGTTTGCTACAGTATTCATGAGTACTCCTGTAATAAGATTTGAGTATTGGATTAAACCCACGCTCATCTGAATCACTTCACGGATTTTATCACGAGTGATTAATGAGACGATAATATCTTATATTCTTGAAACGAAGACATATAGTTGCAGTTTACAAGTCAATTGCACATTGATGATGTGTAAACGCACCAGTAACTTGGTGTCATAAAACGCATTATTGTGTGTGATTTGATGAGTTAATAGAGCAAGCATATGAGTTGAAGTTTATCTGTTCCTTTTACCCTAAGATGGATAAAAGCGATATCTGTGGGCCCCTCGATGATTTAGTGAGGTCAACCCTAAGCGCTTGGCCATGTCTGGGCTGATTTGATTTGTTCAATTAGTCAGTCGTCATAAATCGAAAATCGGGAAACAACACCTGAACAGAGAGAATGATTATATTCCATGTCTCAGTTCATACGATATCTAGAGTGGAGGAATATACGATCCCTTATCTAATGGAATCGTCATAGTTCGACAACGGCTTTTTGAGAGCTACGATTGCTAGTGAGTGTTTAAGTTGTACATGCAGTTATAGTTATTAGACTTATCCAAGTGGGGTACTGTTGGATTAGGTGTCTAAGCCAATAACTATAATTGGTAGGTACTTGACCCAAGAGTAGAATGGTCCATTTCGGGTTGCCTTCACCAGAACAATATGATAGGATGGATATTTGAGTAAGAGGTTATTTGTGATTTATTAATATATTATAAGTATAATATATTAATTGAGAAATCATATTATTTAATTAGTATTGATCAAGAATTAGTTTGGAATTAATTTAGTGATCAAAAAAGAGTAATTAAATTAACGGGGACTGATTATGTAAATCAGTGATACATATGGTCGGGGCTATTGATCCATGATGGACTAAGTTTATGTGAGAGTCCATGAAGAGTTAGTCCATATGAGTTACTGGATCATAAGCGTAAGTGTAAGAATTAGGGTTTGCATATGACTCTTGGAATTCTACACTATATATGTATTCCCTAAACCCTAAAATCGGCAGTTGTGTATTCCATGAAGAATATAGCCGATTTTCAGTGCGCCTAACCTCTCTCTCATTACCCTCCACTTGTTCATGGTGTTTGTGACTTTTTTGAGGCACCACACTTGAGGTGCTAAGCTCTTGAAAGGCCAAATTTTACATGCTACAACTAAGAGGTATTCTTCTAATTAGTTTTTGTGTTTCAAATTTCTATGTTGTATGCTAGTTATAGCTTTCATGCTCTGAATAATTTTGTTGCATGTATGACTAGAGAAGACTTAGATCCAAATCATTAGGGTTGTATGTGAACCATAGGAGTGTTATAGTATATAAAACCCAAAAAATATGTCAACACGATAGGTTATAAACCTTAAGTCGTGTGCTAGTGGTAAACAATAGGTTTATTCTTGATTAGTTCCTGAACCTATTCAGGACCATTAAGACTCCCACTGACCTCTTGACATATTAGATTCTCCGTCAAGGAACATTTCTCGACAATCAAATATTCAAGACTCGGTGTGAGTTCTTCACATAATTGGTCTTAGTTTGTCTTTGTCTTATCGAAGACATCACAATTACCAATTTCAAATGTGCAAGAGTATGACACATTTCACATTTCATGATGTGTTATAAACGTACTTAAGATTATGTCACTGAAGGCACAATCTTGGAGTATGACTCTAATACTCGATTTTGGAAGGAAGTATGACTTACCTTTTTTATTTAACCATTTCAACAATTCTTGATTCATATTCTTAGTCATGCAAGTGCACTAAGGTGTCCTTACAGGATCAATTGAGATATGGTTTGATAATCATTAGGATGCAAATAAAACACGATACTAAAGTTCTTTCCTTTCCTTTCAGATTGGAGAAACTTTTATCTTTCTGCCTAATTGATTCTTCTTATTCGTTCTGCTATACATTGAAACTTTTTCAAGGTATTAGAATTACACTTAAACTTGTAAGCATAACCATATTTACCGAACTTTCAGTAAATCATGACGAATATACTTTATCGTCCTTTGTGGTGGACCTGACCAGTACACATCAATGTGTACTAGATCCTTTCATCATTCACTTGACTTACATACATATGTAAACAAGGAATTAGTAATAATTTCCCAAGTACCAAGATTTCCATACATCATATGATTCCAAGTTTCTATCCAATTGACACTTGGGCGATGATAATCTTTCCTTACTTAGAAAATTACAACACTAACACAATTGAAATAACTAAGAATCAAACCATTTTAAATATTGCTATTAACAGAAACATATAAACAACAATTTTCACAAAGGCCATTGCAATGAAATATAAAATAAATTCAAATTTTCTTTATTTATAAAAGTGTGGAAAAACTTGTCCTTACAATGCAAATACATACGAAAACTATGTTACTAAATATTCCTAAGCAATCTATTATAACTCCTAAGTAGTGGCTCAAAAATCCGATCATCGAACCATGCGATCGAAATCCATCTCTTCGCGATCAAACTCGACTCACTCTTCCTTTAAGCTTCCTTTCCTTTCTTAGATCCCACAAAACATCAAAATGCAATCTTATCACATCATGTATTAAGAATCTATAAGTAGGAACTTAATAGAGTTAGATAGTGAACTTACCTGAAGTAGAACCATACAATTTGATTTTACCATCTCTTAGATCTCTTAGGTAGTCAGGGCAGCTTTGCAACCAATTCCCCTTTTCTTGGCAATAGAAACAAACAGACTCTCTCGGAATGGTACACGGGACAATCACAGACTTAGCTTTTCTCTTTACCATTTGGTCAAGCGGTTTGACTTTGGCCAATACCTTTCCATTGGGAAGAGAAAGCTTTTCTGGACTTCCAATGTCGCCATTGTCAATGTCCATGGAAGTTTGGGAAGTAGATCTTTCAATCAAGTTTTCTTTACTAGTGCGCCATATCATTGTTGATTCAGCAGCAATAAGCAGATAAGTAAGATCGATAAGCGTCACGTCGTGGTCTGTCACATAGTAGTGTTTAACAAAGTCACTATATGACTTAGGAAGTGAATGAAGAACCAAGTCAACAGCCAGCTTACTTGGGAACACGACACCCAACATTCCCAGACTGTCAATATGCAGCTTTATGTCCAAGACGTGATCACATACATACGTTCCATCTTCATGTTTCTTTGCCAATAGGGCTTGAGTAATCTTGAACTTTTCAATTCGACGAACATGTGGGTCAGGGAGAACAATTGGAGGAGGTGGAGGAAGTGAAGTATGATTTCCATTTTGATGATCCAAACGTGGAACATAACCTTCATGAGGAAATCTTTTTCCAAAAGATTCTCGAAGATCATAGTTGTCAAAACTAGACATCTACAAGGGAGAAATTCAAATTAATTTATTTAAGTCCTTAATATAACACCCAAATGAAAATTTAAGGCTAGAACCCAACACAATATTCTACAATTCGAAAGAGGGAAGCCGTAATCCAATTGTAAAATATTTGAAGGTAGGTAATGACGATTTACCAATTTCCACCACGAAAAACGAAAATGAACATTAGGTTTTAAATATATTGAAATATCTAGTGTCTTTGAGATTCATTGAACTTTTCAATGGCATGTTTAATCTCGATTATGCCCTTCAAGTTTGTGACTGGGATACCGAGGATCACAAACAAGGTATGAATAACCATGCAAATTAGCTTGGTACTTTAGAAGACATTTATCACTTAATCAATGTGCCGGTTAACCACACACACTCCATTGATCTATGATAATCTACGAGCTACCCATTTTCATCCTTCATTAGTCACATATTAGTGTGCCAGTTAACCACACGCGCTCCACTAACGACCAATAAGGTGCAATGTGCAATTTCACGGATTAGCACCAAATTCATATTTTTCCTAAAGTAACTAAGATTGGGAATTTATAAATGTTTAGTTACTTGTAATTCTTTATACTTATTAATGAAATTTTGTGTCATATCCTACTCATTCGGCTAACGACCCCCCACTAGTCAAGAGTGCGGTGAGTAAGAATGGATACCCAGTGACGGTCATTTTAAAGGCCGCTTCCTTAAACACCCCTTATAGACCAACTTCGTGAATGAGGCATACTAACGGTAATACTGACCTTTTACTTATACATATATAATATATTATACTTTTAATGTTATATAGTATAAGGGTGTATTTTACACTTTTAAAATACTAAGTGGTTTAATCTATTAATAAATTAGACTTTTAATTTAATTAAACTTAAACCATATCATTATGGATTTATTAATTCTCTCTTTTAATTACACATTTAATTAACTTAATCAACTCCATAAGAGTGTAATTTGAACTATTCAAAAAAACAAACATCAAGGTTCCAAATATAAAATTCAAAATTAAAACTATTCAATTAGTTTTTAAGTTATGAAACCAAGAGTTGCACCTTTTGAAAACTTTCAATTACTAGAGTTCTAGAATTTAATGAGACTTTTCAAATTCCAAAACTTGAGGGCATGTTTTGAAACTCTTCAAAACTTTTGGATTCCAAACTTGATGGCAAGTTTTGACTCCTTAAAAAAAAATTGAGTTCCAAAACTTGATGGCAAGTTTTGTAACTCTTCAAAAACATTTAGGTCAAATTTTAAACTAATAAAATAATAATATATATTTATCTTTTACCAATTTGACCTAATCCAACTCATATATCAAGATAAAACTAAATTAAATAATACAAATAATTGGTTTATCATATAAACTAGTAATTATCTTAAAATTTGACAATTTATCTTTAATTGGATGAGGTTAATCACTACCATATCAGAAAAATCAGATTTAATGATATAAAATAGTTCATGGTAATGATCCTAATACAATTTTGGCCAAAAAAAAACCCGAAAATCTGCCAATAGATTGTCCAACTCGTCGAGTCTGGCAATGGACTCGTCGAGTTCATCATGAACTCGTCGAGTTCCATAGTGTACTGGTCGAGTTCACCCTGGAAGAAGGCAAATTTCCATTTTTTCCAGCTTTGGACAATTAACCAATGCATCTATATAACAGAAAATACCCATGGCTCTGATACCACTGTTGGGTTTTAGGTACTATAACACTCTTACGGTGCATATACAACCCTAATGCTTTGGATCTAAGTTTTCTCTAGTTATACATGCAATTTTCATTTTCCAAAGCATGAAGCCTAACTAGCATATAACTTTGATATTTGAATCATAAAATAAGATAGAAGAATACCTCTTTCTTGTAGCTTGTAGAACTTGGCCTTCCAAGAGCTTAGCACCTCAAATGTGATGCCTCTAATATGTCACAAACACCGTGAACAAATGGTGAATAATGAAAAAGAGGCTAGGAATCATCAAAAATGGCTAGGGTTCTTCTTCGAACTCTTAGGTCCCCATTTTGGTGTGTTAGGGGTTACTTTTATAGTGTGAAATTCCTAGGGTTTCAACTTGTAAACCCTAATTCACTTCCTTGTGCCTATTATCCAATAATCCATATGATAAGCCCTTTTGGACTAATTCTTCATGGAATCCACAAAGAGTTAGTCCATCCTAATCAACATGGATCATTAGCCCAAACTATATGTATTACCGATTTACCTAATCAGTCCCCGTTAATTTAATCAGTCTCTTTTGATCACCAAATTAATTCCTGATCAATACCAATTAAATAATATGATTTCTCAATTAATATATTATACTTGTAATATATTAATAAATCACAATTAATCTCTTTCTCAAATACCCATCCTATCAAATTGCTCTGGTGAAGGCAACCCAAAAGGACCATGCTATTATCGGGTCAAGTACATACCAATTATAGCTATAGGCTTAGACACCTAATCCAACTGGAACATGTATACTTTCCTAATTGTGTTCCAATTTTACTGGATAATAACTATAATTTATAAATATAAATCGAGTATCTTTTCACACATCAGATTCTTGAACGGAAAGGATAAAGGTGCTGAAATTTTGAAATATTGTAGTGAAGGACTTCATGTTCCTACTCGTCAAGCTGTTAGAGATATTGTTGCAAATCTCATGGGTCAAGAAGAAGTTCTTCATGCACCTCCAACATTGTTGGTCGAAGAAATCATACATGCAGATTATGTCGAATTTTCCGAACTTGTCTTTAGTATCCCTCCATCTTTCTTTGAACACGTTAAGTTGTATAAATCTACTAATGAGATATGGGATATGCTCAAGGACATGAATTAAATGTTGCTCAAACTCATCCTGAGTTATTTGGAGGACCACTGGCTCTTGTGAGCATTGTTAGCACATCTCCTATAAACTATGCTCCTTTGGATCCATCTCTTCTGGCTCCACTTTTCGAAGAGATCTATAATCTCGTAGCCGCGACAGAGGAACTTCGATTTCAACAAGAGTTTGCTTTACTAACCATGAACTACAACATGTGTCAATTGGTAGACAAACATAGATCCTTTATGAGTAGAACTTAACCTTCATATCTTGTTCCTCATCAAAAAATAACCAACCTTTCCAAAAGCTACCTGAACAACCCTCATACTACCTACCAGCCAATCCGAACTACCCACCTCAGGTTTCGCATCCGACCCTTCTTCTGAAAAACGTTAGATTATTTGTCACACACATGGGCTCGAAAATCACTACGCTAGGGATTGTCTGGATGATCCTTTATTTAAATCTAAGGTCAAGGAGTATGCTTATTACGCTAGAAGAGCTCAAGAGTTAGCTGAAAGGGAGAAGGCTTTCGTTGCCACTGTATCATGTAATGTTGATGGGTACTAGTTATCAGGTGATGAAAAAGAGTATGATGATGAAATAAACTTGTGTCTCATGGCTCGAAACGAAGTGGAATGTGATGAAGGATATTTGTCCTCTATCTCGGGAAATTATGATGATGTTGCTGAACCAAGCTACTGCTACATGGCCACGAATGACCTACCCGGCCGAAGCATCATGCAACAGGTACGAGATATGATGTCTAAAAAGCATTTTGATATTATTGTTTTTCATCCTTAATTGACTAAAATTCAATTAGATATGAGATTTGTCCTGAAAGCTTAAGAGATTGCCTTAGATGACAGAGAGAAGATGAACAATGAATTGATTAGGCTTAGAATGAGATTTGAAGAACGCAAGCTTAAGATAGACTCCTTTGAAAATGAACTTGTAATAACCAAGGATGAATATATTATCTTAAATGAAAAATGTGGACTTTATATTAGAGAAAGAAATGTTTTAGTTGGTGATAATATGCGTCTTAATAATGTGACTGATAAATAACATAAGTTCATTGATATGATTGTGGCCCACAAACATAACACTCACAATTTTTGTTATCACTAGTCCAAATCACCTGGTCTGAGATCTGAGTCAAAACTAGTTGCAACTCCTCTCAAGGAGCTTCATAACTTGACATCTATGGGTGACATTCTGAACCACACCTATTCGGACACCCATGTTTCTCATGTGTCATCTGCACCATCCGAGCATTTTAAATCTTTGATCCCTGACTTCACACTTATCACTGTTTCATGTCCTGATTCCATAGAACTTTCACCTATGATATCCGTGTACCCGAATCAATATTAAGAAATCCCCAATGGCACAGGAGGAACAAGAGGTTTCATTATGAAATCTCATTTTCACAACCAGTGTTGTAAAACTCGCCGAGTTTGCCGATTACTCGATCGAGTACTCCCCGATCGACCCCTTACTGAAGTAGCAGTGTTGTAAAACTTGGCCAACTCGGTGATTAATATGTATAATATATGATTTATTATTTAACACACACACATGTGAATCTTACTATATATATATATATATATATATATATATATATATATATATATATATATGTGTGTGTGTGTGTGTGTGTAAATATATATATATATATATATATATATATATATATATATATATATATATATATATATATGTATATATATATATATATATATATATATATATATATATATATATATATATATCTTAACATTTTCAGTAAGTATTCACAAAGTGTAACCATTGTGAGTTTTTTAGTTTTTATGTATTCACATGTATCTAATTGTGTCATATATTTCAATCGATTTATGATTTTAACTTATGCATTTGACATATATAATTTCCCTAAAAATATTTCTACATGAATTACCGTATCCGAGTACTCCTTTAGTACTTGTTACTCGACAGTCGACCGAACAAGTATCGAGTAGCAAGTTCTACAACCTTGCTCACAACAAATGTGTCATTGAGGAAATCATTTATAAGACCACTGTGCATGACTATGATAAGACCATCGAAAAAAATGGTTCCATTTGGGCAACCATAGAGAGGCAATCCGATTAAGAAATTATCAGTGTGTGTCACGAAGACTTTTGTTTGAATTTATTTATTCTGAAATCCAAAGTTGTGTCTAAATCCATCTTGGTTCAGATCAAACCTTGCTTTAACATATCCTATGTAGGACAATCATCCAAACCCATTTCCTTCACAAAAATGAAGAATCCACGGCTGAACAAGAAGAATATTGTTCATCCTAAAGTTGAAGTGAAAAAAGCCTCAGAGTCCGAAATTAGATCCAAAAATGACTCTAGATTGATTAAAAAGAAAAAAAAGAGTGAAAAGAGTGTAACCCTAACAATAGTTAGATCGATAGGTAGGAATCACAATACTTTTTTCGTACTAAGATCTTGAAAATACCTTCTCCTACACCTAGTTATAGCTCGAAAAAGCCTCAAAAGCTCATCGTTGATTCCATCAACCCTAGTTGTGATTATGATCACTCTCCTTGGCAATCATCTATTTCAAGATCTCTGATTGTTACTCTCTCTCTCATCAAAAATTATTTGTTTCGAGACCTTTGGTTATTCATTGCTCTCTGCGAAATTCATCAATTCTAAGATCATAGTCAGTTAATTCTTCTTTGAAATTGCCTTCTGAGAAATTGCCTTACTCGTAATTCACTGCTACATCCGATGGAAAAATATATAAGAATGATCCCTCATCAAAATCCAAAGTTTCTGCTAGTCATTTTAGCCACAAGAAAATGTTAGACCATCATATTTAAGGCCTCAAATAAAATCGATTATGACTTATGAATGAAGAGTTAAAGAAACAGTTTGTCCACCTTATATTTTTTTGGGTAAACGTAAAGACTCTTACCTTCTGTATTTTTCCAAAAGAAAATCGGAAAAAAGTTAGCCGAATGTCCCATTATTCTGAAGCCCTTGACAAAGTCCAAAGCCAGACTTAAGGTCCCTGTTGCTAACAAGGATATGAAGAACTGACAAACTCTCTTTGAATTTTTATAGGCACTATGTGTAGAGGAAGAAGATACGTTATGGTTTATTAACAGCGCTTGTTCCATGCACATGACTGCCAAGATTGACTTCTTACGTGAATATAAGATTTCTCCAAAAGGTGCTTATGTTACTGTAAGAAATAACTCAAACTGTATCATTCGAGGTTATGGTATCCTCACCAACGAAAATTTCACCATTTCCATTGTCACTTATGTTGCTGGCCTCAAACATAATCTTATCAGTCTGGCCCAACTCACTGATTCACATCACCGAGTTGAATTTTGTAACAAGGATAGCAGCATCGTGACTGAAGATCAGACGAAGTGTCTCATCCAGTCAGATCAGAACAAGAATATGTATCCCCTAGATATCAATCTCATTTTCGACAAGCCTCAAATGGGCTTCTTAGCCACAATAGTTCTTGATGTTAGCTGTCTATGGCATCTTAACTTTTCATATATGAATATTTTGTAATTGGTGAAATGTTTCTGAGGTTTACCTCCCATAAAATTTGAAAACGAGCACCTATGTGCTTCATGTGAGTGTGGGAAACAATCAAAGAAAAGTCATCTTATGCTGATTGAGTAATCCATCTATGAACCTCTAGAGCTTCTTCATATCGACATATGTGGTCCATCAGTCGTTGAGAGCCGTCTATGCTAAAAGTACATCATGGTGATTGTTAATGAGAAGACCAGTTCACCTAGGTCTTCTTTCTTCGTTTGAAATCTGAGAAAACATACGAGCTTATCAACTTCATTAATAGAATCGATGTGTTGACAAAACTTCCAGTTATAAGAGTTTCGAGTGATAATGGAACATAGTTCACTAATGCAACTTTTGAAAGGTTCTCTGTTAACAAGGGTATTGATCATAATATGTATGATCCCTACACTCTACAAAAATGGTGTCCTTGAACAAAGGAATAGAACCCTGGTTGAATCTCCTCGATCGATGCTAAACTTCGCCAATCTGTGTCTCTATCTTTGGGATAAAGCTATCAATGCTGCTTGCTTCACTCAAAATCAAAGCATCATCAATAGACGTCAAAACAAAACTCCTGATGAAGCCATGAACGGTAGAAAACCTAGCATTTTTTTACATGTTTTTGGTTGTAGGTGTTTTATAAAGAACAACAAGGACCATTTATCTAAATTTCAACCAAAAGTTGATGAAGCAATCTTTCTTTGATACTCTGCAAAATCTAAGGCTTATCCGGTTCTAATTCGATGGACAAGAGTGATCAAAGAAAGCTTCGACATTACTTTTGATGTTAACTTCAATCGTCAATCAGAACAAGTTCACGTTACCACACACATCATGGAGTTCGATGCTCCACCTATTGGGTCTCCTGTTTGGAAAATCATCTACGAAGTTGACTTTGAAACTCTATTTGACATTCCAAAAACTATTTCAATTTCTGAAATCCGTTGAACTCCAAGTTCATCGGAATCTCAAAACATTTCTGGTCCACCGCCTTCCATTGTGTCATTTGACTCTGAAATGTACCCTTCTTAGTTTGATGGGGAGAATAGTA